>NC_092710.1:229091939-230306117 GCF_047496885.1 Scyliorhinus torazame | reverse complement strand
GGCAGACTCTTTTTTTAAATGCATGCTGTCTTCTCCAAAAGTTGATAATTTTGCACCTGATGTTCCTTTCATTGGAAATGCTCTATCTCTGTGCTGGAGATCCAACTGTAATAGAGATAGGGGACAGAGATGGCTTCCACGCTCACCCACCCCAAACCCCATATGTTGCTGCAGGCAGGCTAAATGGGCTCAGGGTGGGACACCAGCCCCTCACTGGGGATTGTATTCGAGGGCACTGCAATCAGGAAGCAGAAGAAGGCCCAATGGATCCCTAGAGACAGGTTAGTCTGGAGTCTTGGACAGGGTAAGTTTGGAAAGGTTAGGCAGAGGTGTGGGAGGCATAGGTTGGTCGGTTTAAGACAGCAGATGGGTAGTAAATAAATGGGGCTTTTATCTTACGGGGAGACACCCCGATCTGCAAAGGGTAGCCCCCGAAGTTAGAACCCCACCTTTCTTCCCACCGTTTGCAGATTTAAAAAAAACATTTGGCTGCCCACTCCCCCCTGACTTCCCGCACCAACCATTTAGTGGGGCGGGCAGCATATTGTCAGGGTCTAGATTATAGAATTTACAGTGCAGAAGGAAGCCATTCAGCCCATTGAGTCTGCACCAGCTCGTGTAAAGAACACCCTACCCAACCCTTCACCTCCACCCTCTACCCATAACCCAGTAACCCCACCGAACACTAAGGGCAATTTAGCATGGCCAATCCACTTAACCTGCACATCTTTGGACTGTGGGAGGAAACCGGAGCACCCAGAGGAAACCCACACACACACGGGGAGAACGTGTAGACTCCGCACAGGCAGTGACCCAAGCTGGGAATCGAACCTGGGACCATGTAGCTTTGAAGCAATTGTGATAACCACTATGCTACCGTGCTGCCCAATTGACTAACAAACCTAATTAACCGTTGATTATCTAATTAAATATGGTGTGCAGGCTTCCGATTTTAATATCTACCCACTTCTCATATTGTGGGGTGAGATCAGGGATGGGCAGTGATGGGGTAGGCACCCATCCTATATTACATGCTAAAACATGCACAGCAGGGTATGTAAAATGGAACCCACTCATGAAATTGGGAGAGAGAAGGGAGAAAGAGTTACTACTCCATTGGCAGTTATCTTCCAGACTCCTGTTATAGCAGCTTGCATCTTGGTATAAAATACTTCCTGAAATGTTCATTCTAGACACATGGGGCGAGATTCTCCACTCCCGTGCCGGTTGGGAGAATCGCCTGGGCCGCCAAAATTTCCCGGGACGCTGGTCCGACGCCCTCCTGCGATTCTCCCAAGCGGCAGGAACGGCCCCGTCGGGTTCCGCGGGCCGCAGGCCGGAGAATCGGCGGAGACACCCAAAATGGCGATTCTCCGGCACCCCAGCTATTCTCAGGCCCGGATGGGCCGAGCGGACAGGCCAAAACGGTGGGTTCCCCCTGGCGCCGCCCACACCTGGTCGCTGCCGTCGGGAACAGCGCGGGAACGCTGGGGGGGGCGGGCTGCGGGGGGAGGAGGGGAGATCCTGCACCGGCGGGTAACTCAAATGTGGCATGGCCCGCGATCGGTGCCCACCGATCGTCGGGCCGTCCTCTCTGAAGGAGGACCTCCTTCCTTCCGCGGCCCAGCAAGATCCGTCTGCCATCTCCTTGCTGGGGCGAACTCAGAGAGGACGGCAACCACGCATGCGCGGGTGACGCCAGTTATGCGGCGCCGGCCGCATCATCTATGCGGCGCCGCCTTTACGCGGCGACAAGGCCTGGCGCGTGTAGATGACGCGGCCCCGATCCTAGCCCATTGTCGGGGCCTGAATCGATCGGGCTCGGGGCCATTTCACGCCGTCGTGAACCTCGACAGTGTTCACGACGGCGTGGGCACTTCGGCGCGGGAGTGGAGAATCCCCCCCAGGATCTATTAGTTTATGCCTGGACAGGCTGTGACTATTTTTGATGGATTAAGTTCAACAATGTCCCAGCCATTATTTTCTGGATGATCCCTCCTCCATCTTGATGACACCTTCCACATATCTATTGTCCCAGTTAACTGCCTGTCTCCACTTGTGAAGTAGCTTCATAGAAATGCAAATGGTAAGAGCCCTACAGCTTCAGTTATTTTTTTGAAGTAGTTTTTGATATCAGCAGGTGTAAAGTTCCATAACAGGATGATTAGACATGTTTTATTTGTATTTTTATTTGTGTTTAGCAACATTCAGAAAACTTGTAATACCAGACATCAGGGGCGAAATTATCCGGAAACAGCGCGATGTCCGCCGACTGGCGCCCAAAACGGCGCCAATCAGACGGGCATCGCGCCGCCCCAAAGGTGCGGAATGCTCCGCATCTTTGGGGGCCAAGCCCCAACATTGAGGGGCTAGGCCGACGCCGGAGGAATTTCCGCCACGCCAGCTGGCGGAAATGGCGTTTGTTGCCCCGCCAGCTGGTGCGGATATGACATCTCCGGGCGGCGCATGCGCGGGAGCGTCAGCGGCCGCTGACAGTTTTCCACACATGCGCAGTGGAGGGAGTCTCTTCCACCTCCGCCATGGTGGAGACCGTGGCAGAGGCGGAAGGGAAAGAGTGCCCCCACGGCACAGGCCCGCCCGCGGATCGGTGGGCCCCGATCGTGGGCCAGGCCACCGTGGGGGCACTTTCCGGGGCCAGATCGCCCAGCGCCCCCCCCCCCCCCGCCCCCCCAGGACCCCGGAGCCCGCCCACGCCGCCTTGTCCCGCCGGTGAGGTGGGGGATTTAATTTACGCCGGCGGGACAGGCAATTTATCGGCTGGACTTCGGCCCATCCGGGCCGGAGAATCGAGCGGGGGGGCCCGCCAACCGGCGCGGCGCGATTCCTGCCCCCGCCGAATATCCGGTGCAGGAGACTTCGGGAACCGACGGGGGCGGGATTCACGCCAGCCCCCGGCGATTCTCCGACCCGGCAGGGGGTCGGAGAATGTCGCCCTAGGTGATGTATGGCAGCCATTTTAAGTTAGTGTCTTTGGGCAAAATTCTCCGTTATCGGCGGAAAGTCCGCCGATCGGCGCAAGAAACGGCGCAAATCCGACTTGCGTCACGTCGGAAAAATGGGTCGATAGTCTCCGGCCCGAAATGGGCTAGCAGTGACGTAACGGGATCCGCGCTTGCGCAGTGGTTCACGCCGTGCAGCGTCATACGCGCTGCACGGCGTGACGGCTCATAAGGCCGCGCTGCTCCCCCCCACCCGACCGGAACACCCGACCGCAACACCCGACTGGATGGCTGGCCGTCGCTCAGCCCCGAGGTTCGAGTCACGCGATGTGGAGGCGCTCCTGGACGCGGTGGAGCAGAGGAGGGACGCCCTGTATCCCGGGCACGGCCGCAGAGTTGCCCCACGCCACAGCCGGCGTCTGTGGAGGGAAGTGGCAGAGGCCGTCACCGCTGTGGCCCTGACACCACGGACAGGCACCCAGTGCCACAAGAAGGTGAACGACCTCGTCAGAGCAGGCAGGGTGAGCCTCCCCAATATACCCCATATCCCCCCCTCCCCCATATCCCCCCTCCCCCATATCCCTTCTCCCCCATATCCCCCCTCCCCCATATCCCCCCTCCCCCATTTCACCCCCTCCCCCATTTCACCCCCTCCCCCATATCCCACCTCCCCCATATCCCCCCTCCCCATATCCCCATATCCCCCCTCCCCATATCCCATATCCCCCCTCCCCATATCCCCCCTCCCCATATCCCCCCTCCCCCATATCCCCCTCCCCCATATCCCCCATATCCCCTCCTCCCCCATATCCTCCCCATATCTCCCATATCCCCCCTCCCTCATATCCCCCCTCCCCAAATCCCCCCTCCCCAAATCCCCCATATCCCCCCTCCCCCATATCCCCCCTCCCCATATCCCCCCTCCCCCATATCCCCCTCCCCCATATCCCCCCTCCCCATATCCCCCATATCCCCCCTCCCCCATATCCCCCCTCCCCATATCCCCCATATCCCCCCTCCCCATATCCCCCCTCCCCATATCCCCCCTCCCCCATATCCCCCCTCCCCCATATCCCCCATATCCCCTCCTCCCCATATCCTCCCCATATCCCCCTCCCTCATATCCCCCCTCCCCATATCCCCCCTCCCCATATCCCCCATATCCCCCCTCCCCATATCCCCCTCCCCCATATCCCCCTCCCCCATATCCCCCCTCCCCATATCCCCCATATCCCCCCTCCCCCATATCCCCATATCCCCCCTCCCCCATATCCCCCCCACCCCATATCCCCCATATCCCCCCTCCCCCATATCCCCCCCACCCCATATCCCCCATATCCCCCCTCCCCCATATCCCCCCTCCCCCATATCCCCCCTTCCCCATATCCCCCCTCCCCATATCCCCCCTCCCCATATCCCCCCTCCCCTATATCCCCCATATCCCCCCTCCCCCATATCCCCCATATCCCCAAGTGAATCCAGCCCTAACCTTAACCTCTGCAATGCACGCGCAACCGATGGCGTGCATTCATATACCTGCCTAACACTGTTGCCTTTTACCCCTGCCCCCCCCCCCCACAGGAGAAGCGCGCACACAACAATAGGGAGCATATGAGGACTGGAGGAGGGCCCGCTGATGAGAGGCCACTGACCGTACACGAGGAAAGGGCCCTGGAACTGGCTGGCGGACCTGAGGACCGGGAGGTTGCTGATGCAGAGGTCGGGGGCGTACTAGCGAGTGAGCCACCGACAGCCCGTCCCCATATCCCCCCTCCCCTATATCCCCCTCCCCCGTATCACCTGATCACTGCCTGATGTCTAACCATGCATGCTTCATTGTGTATCGCAGGACCAAACGTCCAGGCACCCATCCCCGCAGATGCAGACCGCCCGCAGGATGCCCCTCGGAGACCACAGGAGACGGAGAGACCCGCACCCTCCAGCATGCGACGTCCGCAGGATGCCCCTCGGAGACCACAGGAGACGGAGAGACCCGCACCCTCCAGCATGCGACGCCCACAGGATGCCCCTCGGAGACCACGGGAGAAGGAGAGACCCGGACCCTCCAGCATGCGATGCCCGCAGGATGCCCCTCGGAGACCACGGGAGACGGAGAGACCCGGACCCTCCAGCATGCGACGCCCGCAGGATGCCCCTCGCACACCACGGGAGACGGAGAGACCTGGAGCAACAGGGAGACGACACCCCCGTCACGTGCGGGAGCGACCACCCAGCGACGAGGGGGGCAGCCACAGGCCCCCGTCACATCCGAGCCAGGACACCACTACCCAGGACACCACTACCCACGACACCACTACCCAGGACACCCCTACCCGGCACAGCACTACGCAGGAAGACGAAATAGCGGACAGTGACTCAGAGTGGATGGGTGGAGCCGAACCCCCACCCCAAAGTGCCATGGACTCAGAGTGGGACGAAGAGCACGACACAACGCCACTGCTGTCACCAACACCCTCCACCATCGCAGAAACACTCACCTCGGTTGGGCACTTTAGTGATGAGGCGTCTGGTACACTCACTGGTGCGCACAACACAGCCGTCCCGGTACAGCAGGTGGAGGTAGGAGCAGCAGAGAGACCGGGCGGTCGGAGGGCAGCCCAGCCCAAGCGAACATCTGCCGCCCAGATTGATCCCGGGTTCCTGCAGTTACCACACCCACACATAGATCCGATGCAAACACCGACCCGGAGACGAGCGAAGAGAGTGACGGCCGGCTTGCAGCGGCTGCAGTCGCAGGTGGAGGAGTCCACCTGCGTCCAGGAGCTGGCAGTGGTGCCGGTCATGCGTGCCACCCAGGCTGACACCGCACGGGTGGCGTCCGCGGTGGAGGCAATTGGTGCGACGGTGTTAGACATGGGGAACGGTTTGCGAGGCCTGGTGCTTTCCGTGCAGGCGGCGTCTGTGGCCCAGGACATGGGTGCCCTCTCACAGGAGGCCATGAGCCAGTGCCAGCGCCAGATGGCAGAGGCGCTCAACGCCATAGCCCAGTCTCAGCAGGCCATGGCCCAGTCTCTGCAGGCCATGGCCCAGTCTCTGCAGGCCATCGCTGAGGGCATCGGCGCCAGTGGCCATGTGCGAGCCGGCGTTGCACTGTCACAGACAGGGTTTGCCAACCCCCTGGGCTCCATGGCTGCAAACCTGCAGACCCCTGTCGATACAAGCACGGGCCTCCAGGACTGGCAGCGCCAGATGTCGGGGGGGCGTCGGATGGCCAGTCCGTTCGCATCCCCCACCCATGTAGAGGCCTGGGGGCCATCGGGCACCCCGAGGGAGGAGGAGGTGGTGTGGTCCGTCCCGGCTCCCTCTGTAGGGGAGGTCCCGGTACACCGCGACACCTCGGACTCCCCCCCTTCCGTCCCAGGTGCATCGGGTGGGCAACGGGCAGGACAGGCTGGCAGCTCGCCATCCCAGTCGCCCGGGCCGCAGCCTGGCCCATCTAGGCCAGGACGCCCCAGGAAACGGCCGCCAAAGGGATCCAGTGTCAGAGGGCAGGAATCACAGGAGTCCACCTCCAGTTCTGCTGTACCGTCTGGGGAACCACGTAGACGTAGTCAAAGGGCCCGTAAGGCCAAACAATTAGACACTGAGTAAGTTGGCACGGGTGCAGGGCACAGATGAGTTTTAGGGGCTAGGGCACGTGCATGAACTCCTTTGGTTATTAAAGTCAATGTTACACCTACCGAAGCTGCCTTTGTGCTCTGTCCAAAGTGTGCGGGGGTGTCATGTACGTTGAGCGCAAGTGTGTGTGTGAGGGGTGGTCTTACCTCAGCCCCAGGTGAGTCTGCCCCCTTCCCCCTGGGCCGCCTTCAACATCCCCCGGGCAGAGGACGGGACCGTGCGCTGCAGTGTCACAGCCGCATGCAGGGATGGTCCGGGTGGATGGTGGTACTGTGGCCATGGGTCAGACATAGTCCAACGATGTAGAGCCAGGAGCTCATCGCAGGGCGGGTTGTCGTCATCCTCCATGGCCTGCAATAGACACGCGTCCACCCGCAACTGTGTGAGCCCGGCCCGTTGTGCCGCAGGTGGATCGGCAATGGGGGGGGTGGTGGTGTGCATGTGGGTGGGGTGGGTGGTGTTGGGGAGGGGGGTGAGGGTGCTGGGTGGGTGGATGGGTGTGGGGTGTGGGTGGTCGGCTGTTGCCATGGTGTGCGGTCTGTGGCCATACTACCCGATTCCCACGCCCATCTAGTCAGTGAAGCGGGCGGCAATCAGTCTGTCCCGTGCCCGCTGGGCCAGCCGGTAACGGTGGACAGCCACCCGCCTGTGTCTACCCCGTCTGCCCTGACCATTGCCCCCATCCCCCTCATCTGGGGAGGACTGGGCCTCTTCCTGCTGCTCCTCCACTCCGCCCTCCTCTGACTGCGGCACATCACCCCTCTGCTGGGCTATGTTGTGCAGGACGCAGCACACCGCAATGATGCGGCCGACCCTATCTGACCGATACTGGAGGGCGCCCCCAGAGAGGTCCAGGCACCTGAAACGCATCTTCAGCACACCAAAGCACCTCTCGATCACTCCCCTTGTCGCTACATGGGCATCATTGTAGCGGTTCTCCGCCTCATTGCGTGGCCTCCGTATAGGCGTCATCAACCACGATCGCAATGGGTAGCCCCTGTCACCCAGCAGCCAGCCCCTGAGCCGGGGATGGCGTCCCTCGTACATGCCTGGGATGGATGACCGCGACAACACGAATGAGTCGTGTACACTGCCTGGGTGACGGGCGCAGACGTGCAGGATCATCATGCGGTGGTCGCAGACCACCTGTATGTTCATCGAATAGGACCCCTTCCTATTGTTGAACACGGCCCTGTTATCTGCAGGTGGCGCACAGCGACGTGCATCCCATCGATCGCGCCCTGGACCATGGGGAACCTGGCAACGGCAGTGAAGCCCACGGCCCGGGCATCTTGGCTGGCCCGGTCCACGGGGAAGCGGATGTAGCGGTGCGCCATGGCATATAGGGCACCTGTCACTGCCCGGATGCACCGGTGCACCGATGTCTGCGATATGACGGACAGGTCCCCACTCGGTGCCTGGAATGACCCCGTTGCATAAAGGTTCAGGGCCACCGTAACCTTGACGGACACGGGGAGAGCGTGTCCCCCGCCAGTGCCACGCGGTGACAGGTGTGCCAGCAGGTGGCAGATGTGTGCCATGGTTTCCCGGCTCATCCGGAGTCTCCTCCTGCATTCCCGGTCCGTGAGGTCCTGGTATGACAGCCGGGGCCGGTACACACGGGGCGCCCTCGGGTGCCTCCGTTGCCGTGGGGCCGCGACGTCCTCCTCCCCCTCCTCGTCCTGTCGGTCAGGTGTCCCTCCAGCCTGGGCGGCTGCCACCTGCCCCTCTGCGGCAGCCTGCGCCGCCTCTCTGGCACGCTCCTCCTCCTCCTCCTCCTCCTCATCCAGGGCAACATAGACATGAGCGGTTGCCACCACGGCGGCCAACATCGCTGGATGATCTGAAAACATGACGGCCTGGTGGGGGGGAGGGGAACGACGACATGTCATCATTGCCCATACCCCCTCCTCCCCCCAGCCAGGTGGCATGGACCGCATGGATCCAACTGTTGGAGGCTGGCACCTGGCCAGGTGGACCAACTCACTTGCCCTTCCATCCCCCTCCTCGGCACGGACCCCCCCCAACCTCCACCCCAGCATGGACCCCCCCCCAACCTCCACCCCAGCACGGACCCCCCCCCCAACCCCCAACCTCCAACCCCGGCACGGCATGGACACCCCCCAACCTCCACCCCGGCACGGCACGGACCCCCCCCCCCAACCTCCACCCCAGCACGGACGCTCCCCCCCCAACCTCCACCCCAGCACAGACCCCCCCCCAACCCCCAACCTCCACCCCGGCACGGCACGGACCCCCCCCCCAACCTCCACCCCAGCACGGACCCCCCCCCAACCTCCACCCCGTCATGGACTCCCCCAACCTCCACCCCAGCACGGACCCCCCCCCCAAACTCCACCCCGGCACGGCACGGACCCCCCAACCTCCACCCCGGCACGGCACGGACCACCCCCCCAACTTCCACCCCAGCACGGCACGGACCCCCCCCAACCTCCACCCCGGCACGGCACGGACCCCCCCCAATCTCCACCTCGGCACGGCACGGACACCCCCCCAACCTCCACCCCAGCACGGACCCCCCGCCAACCTCCACCCCAGCACGGACCCCCCCCAACCCCCAACCTCCACCCCGGCACGGCACGGACCCCCCCCAACCTCCACCCCAGCACGGACCCCCCCCAACCTCCACCCCAGCACGGACCCCCCCCAACCCCCAACCTCCACCCCAGCACGGACCCCCCCCCCCAACCTCCACCCCAGCACGGACCCCCCCCAACCCCCAACCTCCACCCCGGCACGGACCCCCCCCCCCAACCTCCACCCCGGCACGGACCCCCTCCCGGCACTCCCCCGGAGCCCAGCCTACTCTAACCACCGCCCCCCCCGCCGCACACACACACACACAACCCGAGACACACCTCTCCTCACGAAATCAGACTGCGGCCACGACATTGCCTGCCCAGAGCCAACCCCCCAGGCCGTCACTCACCTCCATGCTGGTCGGCGTGAGCCTGGAGCACCGGGTCACGCCGATGAAAAGGAGGTTTGATTCACGTCGACGTGAACGGTCATCATGTCGACGGGACTTCGGCCCATCCGGAAGGGAGAATATCGGCAGGCCGAAAATCGGCTGCCTTGCGCAGACCCGTGACATTCTCCGCGGCAGCGGCGCCATTAAAGCCCCGCCGACTTTTCTCCCTTCGGAGACTTTGGCAACCGGCGGGGGCGGGATTCACGGCGGCCAACGGCCATTCTCCGACCCACTGGGGGGTCGGAGAATGACGCCCCATTTTTGCTTTTTAAAAATCCTTTCTAAAACAGTTCAATATATATTTGATCAGTCAATTAAGTTAAAGATTGCTATCACACATGTATACATTACATCATACTGATACTATCCATTGTAAATCCACTCATTGTTACCTTGAATACACATTCTCCAACCCTGGGGCGTCATTCTCCGACCCCCCGCCGGGTCAGAGAATCGCCGGGGGCTAGCGTGAATCCCGCCCCCGCCGGTTGCCGAAGTCTCCGGCACCGGAGATTCGGCGGGGGCAGGAATCGCGCCGCACCGGTTGGCGGGCCCCCCCCCCGCTCGATTCTCCGGCCCGGATGGGCCGAAGTCCCGCCGATAAATTGCCTGTCCCGTCGCCGTGGATTAAACCACCTTTTGAACGGCGGGACAAGGCGGCGTGGGCGGGCTCCGGGGTCCTGGGGGGAGCTCGGGGCGATCTGGCCCCGGGGGGTGCCCCCACGGTGGCCTGGCCCGCGATCGGGGCCCACTGATCCGCGGGTGGGCCTGTGCCGTGGGGGCACTGTTTCCCTTCCGCCTCCGCCACGGTCTCCACCATGGCGGAGGCGGAAGAGACTCCCTCCACTTCGTAAAGATTCTGTCTTAATCTTTTTGTTGTTTTTGAATGGCAGTTCTTGCTATTGATTCTACCTTCTCATTTACAACTCCTCTAGATTCAGTTTTTGTTCTTTTTTATGCCCCATTATCATCTCCTTTTGCTTTGCGCCATCATTCTTTTTGCCATTTAATCTCGCCTGCCTTTCACCCTATCACAGACCTCCCATTTTTTTTCTTTCACCCTTGACTCTCTTTTCCCTGCCTCTGTGCTTATGGAAACGCTTCTCCATCTTTTCTCAGTTCTGATAAAAGTCATCAACCTGAAACATTGGCCAGGATTTTTATCTTGGGCTCGCAAAATGCAAATTGGGCCCTTTTATGTCCTCAAAAATGTACTCTACTCATGAATGCTGAATACAGGGTTAAAGGCAGGGGGCGTCATTCTCCGCCGGCGGGAGTCTCCGTTCTGCCGGCGCTCGGGGGTTTCCCGACGGCGTGGGGGTGCCCCACAATGGGAAACCCCATTGACCGGCCGGTGTTACGGAGACTCCCGCCGGCCGGTCGGCGCAGAAATGTGGCGGGGCGGGTAGGAGAATTTCGCCCAGGATTCTTGGGAGTGTAGACGAACAGAGGGAACTTGGGGTCCATGTACATAGATCCCTCAAAGATTTTGATACGGTGGACACAGCAAGAATGTTGCCTCTTTTGGGGAAGAGCAGAACTAGAGGCTGTCAATTTAAGATAGATGCCAAGAAATCCCAAAGGGAATTCAGAAGAAATTTCTTTACGTTAAAAGGGGTGAGAATGTGGAATTCATCACCATAGAGAGTGGTTGAAATGAATAATATCGATGTATTTAAGAGGAAGCTAGACAAGCATTTTAGGAGGAAGGCTAGGGGGGGTACAATGGTAGTTTTAGATGAGAAAAGATGGGTGGAGGCTCAAGTGGAACATAAAAACCATATGACCGGTTGGGCTGAATGGCTGTTTCTGTGTTGTGTATCCTATGTATCACCTTACCATGGTGGTCTTGTTGCTCTGTAGATGTTGCTCCTGCACCTGAGCCAGAGGTTCTGGATTTATGTGCCAATACTTGTTAGCTGTCGGAAGAGTGTTCATGACATGATTCAAACAGATTGACAATCATTCTATTAATCCTTCCAACTAATCCCCAAAGGGGAATAATTATGTGAAGATATTAACCAAATAAAATATTTCCATGCATTTGATTCAAACTCCTCATTATTGTTTCCTAAATGGTTTCCTATATTTCCAAATTTCTGAAACCCTATAGGGCAATGGATGTTCTCTCCTCTTATTGCACTGTTCCCCTTTCCATCCATCCCTTGCTCAGGTTCATTTTGGTAGCAGATACTTCATTTGTCCTGCTCCTTTACACTGGAACATTTATTCGGAAATGCTACACAAGTGCAAGTTCTTGCACTATTGATCCATGGAAATGCCAAGAAAGACAATTTTAAGTAGACAGATCCATTTAATTTAAGCCAGGCAACTAATGCTGGTATTGCTTGGCCTTTCTCTTACCTGGCCTTTAATAGTCATAATTGGACTATATTTGAACACCTCATTGGACTGAAGTTGATTTGTTTCTTGGTGACAGAGGAAGATGAAAAAAAAATGAAATGAAAATCGCTTATTGTCACAAGTAGACTTCAAATGAAGTTACTGTGAAAAGCCCCTAGTCGCCACATTCCGGCACCTGTTCGGGGAGGCTGGTATAGGAATTGAACCGTGCTGCTGGCCTGCCTTGGTCTGCTTTAAAAGCCAGCGATTTAGCCCTGTGCTAAACGAGCCCAATATCATTGCAGTGGAATATGAGTGTGTCTTGGCAGAGTATAGAACAGGACAAGTCAAAATAGGATGACAGTTGAAAAAGCCAGAGCCAGAATTTAGCTCTTGTTAAAGGGTACACTAATTTTCATTCAATTATTGCAGGTGTACCAGAGGAACAGGCATTATTGCTGACACTGATTTGAAGGAATCCTCAAGAGTTCTAATTGTGCTTCTTGTTGCTATAAAATGGCCACATCATTTTCTTAGTCATTAGCTTACTATAGAAATTGGGGCTGGTTTCGAAAATCAAGTCAATTTGCATTCAGACAGGACCGATTGACCCTGCTGGAAGCTGCCAGGTTTGTTTATTCCTCTCCCAGTGGTGACTGATATCTAAACACACAGCAAAGATTTTAGTGCTGACCTTTCTGTGGTTTTTGGTCTGCTTCCTGAACAATGGGAGACACCCAAAGTAGATAGAAAATAGAACAAGCTTTGTATATAGTTTTCCCAGCTCAATTTTCCTTTATGTGTTCTTCTCCAATGCAAAAGGATAAAATCTTCATACAAATACAACTTTTGATTATAAGTGTAAAACATTCCCATTTGCAACATTCACATGAACTCTTCCAATCATCTCCCAACTTTGACAAAAGATCAGGGGAAACTCCAGGGAAATGGTGTAAACAAAGTTGTGGCAATACAATCAGGAGAAGTCCAGCTAGAGTTCAAACCTGCTATTTAACCATTCTAACTGGAAATGAAAGCCTATGCTTGGCTGTAGAGTTCAGCAGATATAACAATATTTACAATGACTTAAGTTGAGGAAAAGTTGAATACCCCTTTAAAAGTGAGGGAACTTGAGGGATGTGCTAGATTGGTTTCCATGTCCCTACACTTGCTCTGTACTTCAACCTGGGGTTAAATGTCCTAGTATTCCAATATTTGTTTTGCTCTGATCCTCCACCTGTATGATGCAGTTTAGGCTATGAAATGAATTCTTGAAGATATAAGTGTTAGATTGAATAAAAATAAGTTTATTGGCTGATTAAGGATGCCCAATGCAGTAGTGCCTAGCTTGTTGACTTGATTCAGGCTTCAGTGCTTGAAAGTGGTTGAGATGTTTTCACATTGACAAAGACTGCAGTGATGTGTATGTGATTGTTTTTGAAGGTGAATGTTTGGATCCTAACATCTGGAATCAAATCAAACAAACAGCTTCTTGGATTCAACAGACTACTCCAATCTGGTTTGAGTTCCTAAGAGGGTTTGTGATTCAGTTGCTCAATAAATAATACCACAAATTGGTCTTTCTATATTAGTAACAAAATTATTTTAAAACAACTACAACCTACGAATATATAAGAACTATCAACATCCTGAGGGTTGCCATTGACCAGAAACGAACCTGGACCAGCCACATAAATACTGTCGCTAGAGCAGGTCAGAGGATGGGAAATCTGCTGCAGATAATAACTCACCTGATTCCCCAAAGCCTGTCTACAATCTACAAGGCATAATTCAGGGGTGTGATGGAAAATTCTCCACTTACTTGGATGAGTGCAACTCCAAAAATACTGGAAGCTCGACACCATCCAGGGCAAATCAGCCCATCCACTACCTTCAACATCCATTCCCTCCACCACTGATGAACAACAGCAGCCGTGTGTACCATCTACAATTTGCACTACAGCAACTCACCAAGGTTCCTTCGACAGCACCTTTCAAACCTGCGACCTCTATCATCTAGAAATACAAAGGCAGCTGACACATGGGAACACCACAACCTGCAAATTCCCCTCCTAGCCACATATCATCCTGACTTGAAAATGTCGCCATTCCTTCACTGTTGCTGGATCAAAATCCTTGAACTCCCTCCTTAACGACACTGTGGGTGGACTGCAGCTCTTCAAGAATGCAGCTCACCACCACCTTCTCAAGTGCAATTAGAGATGGATTGGCTGCAAATGACTGTGAAAGAATGAAAAATTCAAATATTGATGCCTAATTTCACCTGCTCTCAAAATAAGATTTTGTTGATTTTAATTAATTTAGGCATGCACAATTTGCCTCACTGCTTATAGGGCTGAAGCACAGACTCTTTTGGGAATGTTTTAAGACCTCTTGTTCAGCATAAACATGGCAGAAGAGGCACAAAGGTAAAGGAAAACATCTTACTGCCTCACCTGCTGTTGCTGTAGCTGCCACAATCTTTCTGCACTGTTGGAAGTGTTCCAGTTCCCACCTGAGTCAGAAAGTAAATCCTTTTATAATGAAGATAGGATATGTCATGAATCACGCTGATGGTGTTTGCGAGGGTGTCCCAAATTGGAACACCAGTATAATTGGTTTATTTTGGAATGGTATGAGGAGTCAAGTGAAGCCCTAGTGGGAATAATCAGCCCAATTGCCATGTAACAATCATTAATGACTATTTGTGAAATTAAAGAAAAGACAAACATACACAAAGAGGACTATGAAGTATAGGAATCACTTCACACACACTTTATGTAGCTTGTATGCCATGTTCTAACTGTATCTACGATCCCTGAACTCTTTAAGACGTTGGGGCGGAATTCTCCTCCCCCACGCTGGGTGGGAGAATTGCCGGGGCGCCGCGCGTGTCCTGCCACACCGCCCCGACGCCCGCACGCGATTCTCCCACCCCCCCAAATTGGCGCGGCTAGAATCACGGGCGAAATTCTCCGTTATCGGCAGAAGGTCCGCCGATCGGCGCAAAAAACGGCGCAAATCCGACTTGCGTCACGTCGGAACATTTGGGTCGAAAGTCTCCGGCCCGAAATGGGCTAGCAGCGACGTAACGGGATCCGCGCTTGCGCAGTGGTTCACGCCGTGCAGCGTCATACGTGCCGCACGGCGTGACGGCTCATAAGGCCGCGCTGCTCCCCCCCACCCGACCGGAACACCTGACCGGAACACCCGACTGGATGGCTGGCCGCCGCTCGGCCCCGAGGTTCGAGTCACGGGATGTGGAGGCGCTCCTGGATGCGGTGGAGCAGAGCAAGGACGCCCTGTATCCCGGGCACAGCCGCAGAGTTGCCCCACGCCACAGCCGGCGTCTGTGGAGGGAAGTGGCAGAGGCCGTCACCGCTGTGGCCCTGACACCACGGACAGGCACCCAGTGCCACAAGAAGGTGAACGACCTCGTCAGAGCAGGCAGGGTGAGCCTCCCCATATCCCCCCCTCCCCCATATCCCCCCTCCCACATATCCCCCCCATATCCCCACTCCCCATATGCCCCCTCCCCATATCCCCCTCCCCCATATCCCCCTCCCCATATCCCCTTTCCCCCATATCCCCCTCCCCATATCCCCCATATCCCCCCTCCCCCATATCCCCCCTCCCCATATCCCCCATATTCCCCCTCCCCATATCCCCCATATACCCCCTCCCCATATCCCCCCTCCCCCATATCCCCCCTCCCCATATCCCCCTCCCCATATCCCCCCTCCCCCATATACCCCCTCCCCATATCCCCCCTCCCCCATATCCCCCATATCCCCCCTCCCCCATATCCCCCCTCCCCCATATCCCCATATCCCCCCTCCCCCATAACCCCCATATCCCCCCTCCCCCATATCCCCCCTCCCCCATATCCCCCTCCCCATATCCCCCATATCCCCCCTCCCCCATATCCCCCCTCCCCATATCCCCCATATCCCCCCTCCCCCATACCCCCCATATCCCCCCTCCCCATATCCCCCCTCCCCATATCCCCCATATCCCCACTCCCCATATCCCCCCTCCCCATATCCCCCATATCCCCACTCCCCATATCCCCCATATCCCCCTCCCACCTTAATCCCCCTCCCCATATCCCCCTCCCCATATCCCCCATATCCCCCCTCCCCATATCCCCCCTCCCCATATCCCCCCTCCCCATATCCCCATATCCCCCCTCCCCCATACCCCCCTCCCCATATCCCCCCTCCCCATATCCCCCTCCCCATAACCCCCTCCCCCATATCCCCCATATCCCCCTCCCCCATATCCCCCATAACCCCCTCCCCATATCCCCCCTCCCCCATATCCCCCATATCCCCCCTCCCCCATATCCCCCCTCCCCACATCCCCCTCCCCCATATTCCCCCTCCCCCATATCCCCCATCCCCATATCCCCCTCTCCCCCATATCCCCCCCTCCCCCATATCCCCCATATCCCCCCTCCCCCATATCCCCCATATCCCCATATCCCCCTCCCCATATCCCCCCTCCCCCATTTCCCCCATATCCCCCCTCCCCCATATCCCCCATAATCCCCCCCCCCCATATCCCCAAGTGAATCCAGCCCTAACCTTAACCTCTGCAATGCACGCGCAACCGATGTCGTGCATTCATATACCTGCCTATCAGTGTTGCCTTTTACCCCTGCCACCTCCCCGCCCCCCCACAGGAGAAGCGCGCACACAGCAATAGGGAGCATGTGAAGACTGGAAAAGGCCCCGCTGATGAGAGGCCACTGACCGAACACCAGGAAAGGGCCCTGGAACTGGCTGGCGGACCTGACGACCGGGAGGTTGCTGATGCAGAGGTCGGGGGCGTACTAGCAAGTGAGCCACCGACAGCCCGTCCCCATATCCCCCCTCCCCTATATCCCCCTCCCCCATATCACCTGATCACTGCCTGATGTCTAACCATGCATGCTTCATTGTGTATTGCAGGACCAAACGTCCAGGCACCCAACCCTGCAGATGCAGACCGCCTGCAGGATGCCCCACGGAGGCCACGGGAGACGGAGAGACACGGACCCTCCAGCATGCGACGCTCGCAGGATGCCCCTCGCACACCACGGGACACGAGAGACACGGACCCTCCAGCATGCGACGCCCGCAGGATGACCCTGGCACACCACGGGACACGGAGAGACACGGACCCTCCAGCATGCGACGCCCGCAGGATGACCCTCGCACACCACGGGACACGGAGAGACACGGACCCTCCAGCATGCGACGCCCGCAGGATGACCCTCGGAGGCCACGGGAGACGGAGAGACCCGGACCCTCCAGCATGCGACGCCCGCAGGATGCCCCTCGCACACCACGGGACACGGAGAGACCTGGAGCAACAGGGAGACGACACCCCCGTCACATGCGGGAGCGACCACCCAGCGACGAGGGGGGCAGCCACAGGCCCCCGTCACATCCGAGCCAGGACACCACTACCCAGGACACCACTACCCAGGACACCACTACCCAGAACACCACTACCCGGGACACCACTACCCGGGACAGCACTGCCCAGGACACCCCTACCCGGCACAGCACTACGCAGGAAGACGAAATACCGGACAGTGACTCAGAGTGGATGGGTGGAGACGAACCCCCACCCCAAAGTGCCATGGACTCAGAGTGGGACGAAGAGCACGACACAACGCCACTGCTGTCACCAACACCCTCCACCATCGCAGAAACACTCACCTCGGTTGGGCACTTTAGTGATGAGGGTCTGGTACACTCACTGGTGTGCACAACACAGCCATCCCGGTACAGCAGGTGGAGGTAGGAGCAGCAGAGGGGCCGGGCGGTCGGGGGGCAGCCCAGCCCAAGGGAACATCTGCCGCCCAGATGGATCCCGGGTTCCTGGAGTTACCACACCCACACATAGATCCGATGCAACCACCGACCCGGAGACGAGCGAAGAGGGCGACGGCCGGCTTGCGGCGGCTGCAGTCGCAGGTGGAGGAGTCCACCCGCGTACAGGAGCTGGGAGTGGTGCCGGTCATGCGTGCCACCCAGGCCGACACCGCACGGGTGGCGTCCGCGGTGGAGGCAATGGGTGCGACGGTGTCAGACATGGGGAACGGTTTGCGAGGCCTGGTGCTTTCCGTGCAGGCGGCGTCTGTGGCCCAGGACATGGGTGCCCTCTCACAGGATGCCATGAGCCAGTGCCAGTGCCAGATGGCAGAGGCGCTCAACGCCATAGCCCAGTCTCTGCAGGCCATGGCCCAGTCTCAGCAGGCCATGCCCAGTCTCTGTGGGCCATCGCTGAGGGCATCGGCGCCAGTGGCCATGTGCGAGCCGGCATCGCACTGTCACAGACAGGGTTTGCCAACCCCCTGGGCTCCATGGCTGCAAACCTGCAGAACCCTGTCGATACCAGCACGGCCCTCCAGGACTGGCAGCGCCAGATGTCGGGGGGGCGTCGGATGGCCAGTCCGTTCGCATCCCCCACCCATGTAGAGGCCTGGGGGCCATCGAGCACCCCGAGGGAGGAGGAGGTGGTGTGGTCCGTCCCAGCTCCCCCTGTAGGGGAGGTCCCGGTACACCGCGACACCTCAGACTCCCCCCCTTCCGTCCCAGGTGCCTCGAGTGGGCAACGGGCAGGACAGGCTGGCAGCTCGCCATCCCAGTCGCCCGGACCGCAGCCTGGCACATCTAGGCCAGGACGCCCCAGGAGACGGCCGCCAAAGGGATCCAGTGTCAGAGGGCAGGAATCACAGGAGTCCACCTCCAGTTCTGCTGTACCGTCTGGGGAACCACGTAGACGTAGTCAAAGGGCCCGTAAGGCCAAACAATTAGACACTGAGTAAGTTGGCACGGGTGCAGGGCACAGATGAGTTTTAGGGGCTAGGGCACGTGCATGAACTCCTTTGGTTATTCAAGTCAATGTTACACCTACCGGAGCTGCCTTTGTGCTCTGTCCAAAGCGTGCGGGGGTGTCAAGTACGTTGAGCGCAAGTGTGTGTGTGAGGGGTGGTCTTACCTCAGCCCCAGGTGAGTCTGCCCCCTTCCCCCTGGGCCGCCATCAACATCCCCCGGGCAGAGGACGGGACCGTGCGCTGCAGTGTCACAGCCGCATGCAGGGATGGTCCGGGTGGATGGTGGTACTGTGGCCATGGGTCAGACATAGTCCAACGATGTGGAGCCAGGAGCTCACCGCAGGACGGGTTGTCATCATCCTCCATGGCCTGCAATAGACACGCGTCCACTCGCAACTGTGTGAGCCCGGCCCGTTGTGCCGCAGGTGGATCGGCAATGGGGGGGGTGGTATGCATGCGGGTGGGGTTGGGGAGGGGGGTGAGGGTGCTGGGTGGGTGGATGGGTGGGGGTTGTGGGTGGTCGGCTGTTGCCATGGTGTGCGGTCTGTGGCCATACTACCCGATTCCCACGCTCTAGTCAGTGAAGCGGGCGGCTATCAGTCTGTCCCATGCCCGCTGGGCCAGCCGGTAACGGTGGACAGCCACCCGCCTGTGTCTACCCCGTCTGCCCTGACCATTACCCCCATCCCCCTCATCTGGGGAGGACTGCGCCTCTTCCTGCTGCTCCTCCACTCCGCCCTCCTCTGCCTGCGGCACATCGCCCCTCTGCTGGGCTATGTTGTGCAGAACGCAGCACACCACAATGATGCGGCCGACCCTATCTGACCGATACTGGAGGGCGCCCCCAGAGAGGTCCAGGCACCTGAAATGCATCTTCAGCACGCCAAAGCACCTCTCGATCACTCCCCTTGTCGCTACATGGGCATCATTGTAGCGGTTCTCCGCCTCATTGCGTGGCCTCCGTATAGGCGTCATCAGTCACGATCGCAATGGGTAGCCCCTGTCGCCCAGCAACCAGCCCCTCAGCCGGGGATGGCGTCCCCCGTACATGCCGGGGATGGATGACCGCGACAACACGTATGAGTCGTGTACACTGCCTGGGTAACGGGCGCAGACGTGCAGGATCATCATGCGGTGGTCGCAGACCACCTGTATGTTCATCGAATAGGTCCCCTTCCTATTGGTGAACACGGCCCTGTTATCTGCAGGTGGCCGCACGGCGATGCGCATCCCATTGATCGCGCGCTGGACCATGGGGAACCCGGCCACGGCAGAGAAGCCCACGGCCCGGGCATCTTGGCTGGCCCGGTCCACGGGGAAGCGGATGTAGCGGTGCGCCATGGCATATAGGGCATCTGTCACTGCCCGGATGCACCGATGCACCGATGTCTGCGATATGCCGGACAGGTCCCCACTCAGTGCCTGGAATGACCCCGTTGCATAAAAGTTCAGGGCCACCGTAACCTTGACGGACACGGGGAGAGGGTGTCCCCCGCCAGTGCCATGCGGTGACAGGTGTGCTAGCAGTTGGCAGATGTGTGCCACGGTTTCCCGCCTCATCCGGAGTCTCCTCCTGCATTCCCGGTCCGTGAGGTCCTGGTATGACTGCCGGGGCCGGTACACACGGGGGGCCCTCGGGTGCCTCAGTTGCCGTGGGGCCGCGACGTCCTCCTCCCCCTCCTCATCCTGTCGGTCAGGTGTCCCTCCAGCCTGGGCGGCTGCCGCCTGTCCCTCTGCGGCAGCCTGCGCCGCCTCTCTGCCACGCTCCTCCTCCTCCTCATCCAGGGCAACATAGACATTAGCGGCTGCCGCCACGGCGGCCAACATCGCTTGATGATCGGAAAACATGACAGCCTGGTGGGGGGAGGGGGACGACGACATGTCATTATTGCCCATATCCCCTCCTCCCCCCAGCCAGGTGGCATGAACCGCATGGGTCCAACTATTGGAGGCTGGCACCTGGCCAGGTGGACCAACTCTCTTGCCCTCGCATCCCGCTCCCCGGCACGGACCCCCCATTCCCCTCCCTGGCACGGACCCCCCCCCCCCAACCTCCACCCTGGCACGGACCCCCCATCCCCCTCCCCGGCACGGACCCCCCATCCCCCTCCCCAGCACGGACCCCCCCCAACCTCCACCCTGGCACGGACCCTCCATCCCCCTCCCCGGCACGGACTTTCCATCCCCCTCCGGCACGGACCCCCCCCAACCTCCACCCCGGCACGGACCCCAACCTCCACCCCGGCACGGACCCCCCATCCCCCTCCCCGGCACGGACCCCCCTCCCAGCAACGTTTGCAACGGGCGAGCAGCGAATCTCCGGCCCCGATGGGCCGAGCGGCCTGCCCAATACGACGGGTTCCCACTACCGCCGTCCATACCTGGTCGCTGCCGGCGGGAATAGCGCAAGAACGCAGGGAGGTGGCCGGTGGGGGGGGTTCCTGCACTGGGGGGGCCTCAAATGGGGTCTGGCCCGCGATCGGTGGGCCGGACTCTCTGAAGGAGGACCTCCTTTCCTCCACCGCCCTGCAAGATCCATCCGACATCTTCTTGCGGGGCGGCCTCAGGGAGGACGGCAACCGCGCATGCGCGGGTGACGTCATTTACGCGGCGCCAAGGCCCGGCACGTGTAAATGACGCGACGCCGCTCCTAGCCCCCCGGGGGCAGGAGAAAGGTGGCTGGGAGCGGGCTCCGATGCCAGAGTGAAACACTCCGGTTTTCACTCCGGCATCGGCACCTCGTCTCCTAATGGGAGAATTGCGCCCTTGGTCTTTCCCAAACAACATCCAAATTTAAGTAAATCTCTAAGTCAAATCCATTTTAGAATTGCCACGTCTTTTTCTGGTCCAGCGAAGATATGTAAAATGCCTTTAAAAAGATTTCTTCACGGCATTGGCTCTAAGACTTAGATGTTCACCTAGCTGCTGACTGTTAGGTTTCAAACTCGCCTCCCAGCTGTTAGATGTAAACTGCCTCTCTGTTTCTGAGGATGCTGGCAACTATATTTCTCTAACCACCTTAATCTCATTTTTAAAAAATTGCATCTCATTGTGCGTTTTAAATAATGGCTACTTCTATTCATAGACAGATTTCTACCTATTGCTGGGCAGATCACATCCCATCATGCATTGTTGCATTTGTGTTACTGCTGTTACAAGGCAGACTTCTATCTGTTGTTGGGCAGACCAATGACACTTCCCCCCCCCCTTTTTTGAAATGAAATGTCTTAATTTGAAAGATGTTTCATTCCTCAACCCTTTTCTTATTTGTTCTATCTCATTAAACATTACAAAATACAAGAGCATGCATTAACGGGGAAGGTAGCCCAAAGAATTTATATATACTGTTCCTAAAACTGTCTTTGATACTCAGGATAACGCGTCCACGATGACGTTTCCCTCCCAGCCACATGAAAGATTTTAAAGTTAACTGGTTGCAATAGCAATAGGAATATCCGGGTGTTCTTGAAATTTCTCCAGAGGAAACCCACACATACACGGGAGAAAATACAGACTCCACACAGGTATTGGCCCAAGCCGGGAACTGAACCTGGGACCCTGGCGCTGTGAAGCAACAGTGCTAACCACTGTGCCACTGTGCAGTTTGACCGTCCTCCTTCCTGTTAAACTGATTGTTCCCCTTTACGAGCTCTGGGAATGGTGCTACCACTCTCCTATAGTTTGGCACAAACTTCCGTAGAATCTGCTCATGCCTAGAAATCTTAAAACCTCTTTTCTGGTGGTGGGTTCAGGGAAGTCCCAAATAGCCTGTGTTTGTGCATCTCATAGGGCCATTTGACTATGTCCCACAGTGTGAGCCAGATATTAAACTTGGGATGGGCGGCATGGTGGCACAATGTTTAGCACTGCTGTCCATGGCGTTGACGACCCGGGTTCAATCCCGGTTCCAGGTCACTGTCCGTGTTGAGTTTGCACATTCTCTCCATGTCTGCGTGGGTTTCACCCACACAACCCAAAGATGTACAGATTAGGTGGATTGGCCATGCTAAATTGCCCCTTAATAGGAAAAAAATAATTGGGTACTCTAAATTTATTTTTAAAAAGGTATTACATTTGGGCCTGAGAAAATTCACTTTTAACGAGATTCATCATGAGATTGGCCTCTTCTAAGTGGTCCTGTGTAAATGCTCTTCCTAACTCTGGCTGAACAACACCACTAAGTCATCAATATATACTGCGCAGTGATTCAATCCTCGAATCACTGTTCGTGAGCCTCTGAAAAGTTGCAGGGGCGTTCTTCATCTCAAACGGCAAAACTTTGAATTGAATCTTTGAATCCTCAGGGCATCACAAAGCAGAGATCTCCTTTGCCCTCTCAGTCATAGGTAATTGCAAATCACCCTTTAGTAAGTCTGTTTTGGTGATGAATTTCGACCATCCAACACTGTGATGCAGGCTTCCAAACGTAGAATAGAAAACAAATCCCTCTTGGCTATGGCATTCACCTGCCTATAGTCCATGCACAGTCTATGGGTTCCATCTGGTTTGGGCACCATGAGGATAGTGGAGCTTCAATCACTAAACCTCAATTCAATAAGGTCATTCTGGAGCACACACTCAATTTCCTTCTGTACCTGAGATAGCTGGATTTAATCTCTATGGATGTTGTTTGATTGGAAAGGTGTCCGGCACATCTATATCAAGCATTGCTAACCCTGTTCTATCTAGATTATTCCTGCAGATACATTAAGAGGACTGAAGTAACTCTGTCAGTTCACTCTGGCTCTTACCTGGGAGATGGCTTAACAACTGGTTTGAATTTTCCTGTACCTCCTCATTGTCCAAATGAATTCGAGGAAAGTCACTGTCAGAATTTATCCCATGTCTTTCCCCTTGTCTTCCCCCTGCTTCATTACTAACAAGACCTCCTGCTTGTTCTCATTTTCTCTAAACCAATACTTCTTTAACATGCTCACATGACACAGTCTGTGTGATTTGCATATATCTGGGGTGCATACCCGATAGTTTATCTTACTCAGTTTTCTTTCAGTAAGATGCAGCCCACTGAATCTAGCTTTCAGGGGTCGCCTGACACGTGAACAACACGAGCAATCTCTGTCCTGTTATAAAACTATGAATCTGGGCCTTCCTATCAGCCATTGTTTTCATTCCCTGCTGAGTTGTCTTTAAATGTTTTCTTGTCACCTCACAGGCTCCAGTCAGTGGTTCCCTGAAATTTGAGATGCAATAATAATAATCTTTATTAGTGTCACAAGTAGGCTTACATTAACAATGCAATGAAGGTACTGTGAAAATCCCGTAGTCGCCATACTCTGGCGCCTGTTTGGGTACACCGAGAATTCAGAATATCCAATTCACTGAACAAGCACATCTTTCAGGACTTGAGGGAGGAAACTGGAGCACCTGGAGGGAACCCACACAGACACGGGGAGAACATGCAGACTCCGCGCAGAGAGTGACCCAAGCCGGGAATCGAACCCAGGTCCCTGGCGCTGTGATTCAACAGTGCTAACCACTGTGCTACCGTGCCACCCATAGTCTAAGTAGTCTAAATAGGTAGGGCGGGATTCTCCCCTACCCGGCGGGGCGGGGGGGTCACGGCGCCGAGGAGTGGCTTGAACCACTCCGGCGTCGGTGCGGAATCCTCTGCACCTTCAGGGCTACGCCTGCCCCAGAGTGGTTTGCACCCCGCCGGCTGGCAGGGAAGGGGCTTGGCGCCACGCCAACCAGCGCTGAAGTTCCTCCGCCGGCTGGCGTGAGTTGGCGCATGCACGGGAGTGCCACTGTGTGCTGACGTCATCCCGGCGCATGCGCGGGAGGGTTCGTCTCCGCATCAACAGTCGCGGAGGACCACAGCGGCCGATGCGGAGGAATAGAGTGCCCCCACGGCACAGGCCTGCCCACGGATCGGTGGGCACCTCCCGGGGCCAGATCCCCCCGCGCCCCACCGAGAACCCCGGAGGCTGCCCGCGCCGCTAGGTCCTGCCGGTCAGGACCTTCTCCAATTTATGCCGGTGGTACTGGCAAAAAATGGGCAGGACTTCGGCCCATCACAAGCCGGAGAATTCTGGCGGCCCCGGGGCCCACTGAGTCACGCCGGTCCCGCCATCCTCCGAGGCAGGCCGCCCCGCGATTCACGCAGGGGTGATTTTTTTGGGGGGCCGGAGAATTCGGAGGGCGGCGGGGGCGGGATTCACGCCGACCCCCCGCCGTTTCTCTGACCCGGCGGGGGGGTCAGAGAATCCCGCCCGTAGTCTCTGACTACATATGTAGTAACTTTTCTTGAATTAATTTCAATGATCCTCTGACCTCATGCCCGTAGACCAATTTAAAAGGACTAAATTTGGCAGACTTATTTGATGCATTCCTAATCGCAAATAATAACCCAATCATAAGGGTCGTCTTGGCTATAAGCTCTCATCATGATTCTCAAAGTTTGGTGCCAACTCTCCAGTGCTCCCTGGGACTCGGGATGATAGGCTGAGGATTTGTACTGTTTGATCTCCAGGCGACTCATGAACTCTTTGAATAGTCCTGCCATAAACTTTGACCCTTGGTCCGATTTTATCTCCTTTGGGAAGCCATATCTTGTAAAGAATTTGGTTAACTCCTCTACTACCTTCCCAGTGGTAATGGTTCTTAGGCGTATGGATTCAAGAAATGGAATGGATATATCCATGATAGTTAGCAAATATTGATTCCCACTTTGTTATTCTCGGCAATGGTCCCACACAGTCAATTAGGACTGTGGTAAAAGGTCCTTCTAACGCTGGGATAGGGATTAAAGGTGCTGGCTTGATTATCGCTTGCGGCTTCCCTATTACCTGGCAGAGTTGACAGATTCGATAAAAGGTGACTACATCCTTGTGTAGTCCTTGAACTTTGCATTGGGTTTTCTTTATTCTGAGGTGTTCCTCCCGAATAGAATCTTGTGAGCTCTCCTCAGAATCTCTTTTCTATACTCAGAAAGTAATACAATTTGGTGTAGGTCTGCTAATTTCTCTGCACTAACATGTGGTGGTTCTTCTGTACATAGTAACAC
This sequence comes from Scyliorhinus torazame, assembly GCF_047496885.1. Lineage (NCBI taxonomy): Eukaryota > Metazoa > Chordata > Chondrichthyes > Carcharhiniformes > Scyliorhinidae > Scyliorhinus > Scyliorhinus torazame. The sequence continues at coordinate 230,280,330 of NC_092710.1, read as the reverse complement.
TCGGGAATACATTGAGCTTCCAATGCTGAATAAGCTGATAGAGTTGTTTTAATTTTGAGTCACTCTGCTGCAATTCAGTCAGCATCATTGAATTGAACACATTGGTCTCGTTCTCTGTCTAATTCCCATTTATCTTGCTAAAGATGGTATCAGATAATCTGATCGCACTGGTCTCACCCTGGGCTCGCAACTCCCCCCTCTTAGGTTATGAGCCTGGTACGACTACAATGGTGGTTCGACTACAATAGGACTCGCTAACATCTTGGATCTTGCTATATCATTCCCTCAAATGAATTGCATTGGGCAAGTTTTCGACTATGCCTACCATTATTTACCCTGTCTTCAAGCTACTCTGTAAGTTTATTTTTACTAAGAGAATTTCTTTGGTTTAATTGTGAACACTGCTGACCAGAACCTTTTCCTTCAATATCCATTCTGGACAATAAATATCGTTATCTCACAACATTAGGGATTGGCTCGCATCTGTATCTCGTAAAATGTTTGTATCTTTTCCGATTCTATCCTGTCCACATGGAACTACTTCACCATTGCACACACATCCGCCACCTGCTGGTCACTCTGCCCCTGTACCAGTTGTGCACACATTTCCATCCCTAGTATCTTCCCATTCTCTTGGTGTACCAATCCAACTAGCTTTTCTTGTATTCCAGTATCTAAGTTCATTTTTCCCTGTTTAAGATTGATAATCCATTGAAGGACCTTTTAACCTCCAGCATAGCAATTTTATTACAGTGAAAACATCTAACCTTTTTCATACCTGTCACCCCTGCAACAGACTCTGTTTCATTTTACGGTGAAGCTTGTGACCATTCCCTCACTTGCTAGCCTGTTCTCTCTCGCACCTTCCCAGTTTCTAGCTTTCTCCGAATTAATAGTGGGTCCAAAAAAAAGTGATGGTCTATGAACCAGCTCACAGTTTTCCACAAGCTCCGTGGCTTGTCTGGCAGTTCTAACTTTCTGTTCCTCAACATAAGCTCTAATCATTGTCGGCAACAATACTTTAAAATCTTCCAACAGAATTATCTCTCCAAGAGCATCTGGGTTTCTTCTATTTTTAATGCCTGCACCCACCTATCAAAATTACTTTGTTTAATCCTTTCAAATCATACGTATGTGTGTCCAGACTGTTTTCTTTCAGCTCTAAACTTTTGTCTGCAAGCCTTCAGTACCAGCTTATAAGCACCCAATATAGCTTTCTTTGTTGTCCCATAGTCCCCAGACCTTTCCTCTGACAGGGATGCATAAGCTTGACTCGCCGTACCGATATGTATTGTATGTAAGTGTAGAGTCCAAATCTTTTGTGGCCATTTCATCTGTTTAGCTATTTTCTCAAAAGCACAAATAAATGTCTCAACATCCCATTCATCAGGTTTTGGTGGAACTTGTACATATCTGAACATCTCCCCACCAGTTTCCCATCCAGAACCACCTTCCTCCGCCGTCTGCTCTAACCTTTCCATTTCTGCTGGCTGTGTGCGAAGATGGAAGTCTCCCTCTCTCCCTTTGTCTCTTTCTTCCCTTGCGGTTTGCTCCATTTCCCGTTTAAACTCCCCCTCTCTTTCCTCTCGTTTCCATTGGAAAGCTCGCTCTCTTTCTCTTTCACTTCTTTCTCTTTTTCCTCTTGTGCCCGTTGGACAGTTCACTCCCTTTTTCCTACATCCCACTCCCTTTTTCCTACATCTCTAACTTCTGATTCTCTTTGTAATTGAATTTTAGCTAATATAATTTCCTCACTTCCCGAAACATTGGGTGTGCCGGACCCCGCCTGTATATTTAAATCGACTGTTTAAATGGATTGATATCGAAATAGATTGTTGGGCTTTGAATTATTTCAACTTTCTTAGTCCCTGCAGGTAATCCTAATTCCAATTTCTCTGCTTATTCCACCAATTTAGGCCCTCTTTTCAAATTGGCAAAGGTTATATTGTCTACTTCCAAATAAGATCTAGTTTGATCAAGAGCCATTTTTGCGGTCTTAATTTAAATAATACATTCTCACTTCGTTCCACTTGTTCCTCTTCTTATAATGTTTGAAAAGACAAAAGTCTCCAACACCCAAAGAATTAAGCTTCTTAAAATGCCGGATTTGAGTTCCCAATTTTCTGACACAAACCATGCTGATAGTATCTGCGAGGGTATCCCAACATGGAACACCAGTTTGTGGGGGCCGTATGGTTTTGTTCTCTTTTGAATGGTGTGAGAAGTCAAGTGAAGCCCCAGTGAGATTAATCAGCCCAGTCGTCGTGTAACAATTATTAACAAATATGATTAAATTAAATAAAAGACAAATATACGCATCATGACTATGATATTCTCGGACAATTAAGTATATGAACCACTAAACACACACACAGTTTATGCAGGACATACCCCTTGTTCCAAATTATAAATTTGATCCCTGAACTCCTTAAGATTTTTCCTTTCCCAAATTTAAGTAAATCTCAAAGTCAAATCCACCTTATAATTACAACACAATATAGTGTGTACAGTCAATCCTGGGAAACAACTTTTCCTGGCCCAGCAATCATGTGAAGATGGGACAGAGGAATTCCAGCGATCAGTTTCACAGCCTACCAAGCCATCTTTGCGGGTAGTATACTTAAATCTGGGGTATTCTCTTGTTTTATGTGGGAAATTTAAGGGTTAATATTGAACCTTTACTTGTCCTTTGTCCATCTTACAACTAAGGGCACCTGAGTAAAACTTTGATTGATATACTGGTCAAAGTATCGGAGAATTTACAGGTACAACAGAGGATGCTGACAACAATCTATCATTTGTCTAGCCAATTGCATCTAATTATGCCTTTTGAATACTGGCTACTTCTATCACAAGGCAGAGGTTTATTTGTTGCTGGGAAGACTCATGACACCTGTTGCTGAGCATGTCGCATCCCATTTTGCCTTGTTACACTTGTGTTAGTGCTGTTATGAAGCAGGGGCGTCATTCTCCGACCCCCCGCCGGGTCGGAGAATGGCCGTAGGCCGCCGTGAATCCCGTCCCCGCCCCCGCCAAAGTCTCCGGTACCGGAGATTGGGCGGGGGCAGGAATCGGGCCGTGCCGGTTGGCGGGACCCCCCGCTGGATTCTCCGGCCTGGATGGGCCGAAGTCCCGCCCAGAAATTGCCTGTCCCGCCGGCGTAAATCAAACCTGGTATTTACCGGCGGGACCAGGCGGCGTGGGTGGGCTCCGGGGTCCTGGGGGGGGGCGCGGGGCGATCTGACCCCGGGGGGTGCCCCCACGGTGGCCTGGCCTGCGATCGGGGCCCACCGATCCGCGGGATGGCCTGTGTCGTGGGGGCACTATTTCCCTTCCGCCTCGGCCACGGCCTCCACCATGGCGGAGGAGAAGTGACTCTCCCCACTGCGCATGCGCGGGAAGCTGACAGCGGCCGCTGACGCTACCGCGCATGCGCCGCATTTCCGCGCCAGCTGGCGGGGCAACAAACGCCATTTCCGCCAGCTGGCGGGGCGGAAATCCCTCCGGCGTCGGCCTAGCCCCTCAATGTTGGGGCTAGGCTGCCAAAGATGTGGAGCATTCCGCACCTTTGGGCCGGCGCGATGCCCGTCTGATTGGCGCTGTGTTTGGCGCCAGTCGGCGGACATCGCGCCGTTGGGGGAGAATTTCGCCCCTGATTTCTATCTATTGCTGGGTAGATCCATGAAAGGGTCTTATGAGGCACCTCCGTTTTCTCTGAGTGTGGGAGGCACAATAGTACTTCTCTGAGCTCCACAAAACCAGTCTGGGCCACTAATTCCTCCCCTACTGAGATCAGATTGCCACCACCCCACAAATGACCTTCATTCTTGTGGCTTTGAAGCCAGCAAGCCAAACCGCTCACTATCAGGGGGTGGCCGGGAACTAGACATTTGTCTCCTACACTTGAATTCCGAATATGCACTGCTGACATACATATTTATATATTTGCAGGTGACTGATTACCAATTACACATTCATTATATCAGTGTTACATACCTTCAATTAAAGGCCAACATTTTCTTTTTTTAAAATAAATTTAGGACATCCAATTATTTTTTTTCCAATTAAGGGGCAATTTAGCATGGCCACGCCACCTAACCTGCACATCTTTAGGTTGTGGGGTTGAAACCCATGGAGACAGGAGGAGGATTTGCAAACTCCACACGGACAGTGACCCAGAGCCGGGATTTGAAGCCGGGTCCTCAGCGCCGTAGGCAGCAGTGCTAACCACTGTGCCACGTGCCGCCCCGCCATCAGTTTCATTAGTACTCTCACTCTAGCATTGTTTTATTTATGCGTTCTCAATGTGAATGTAGCTTCTAGAATGCTTATCTATAATATTACGAAAGCAATTTCTTGTTGACTTTTTTAATTGTTTGGTTGGTAGTTCCTTTGCCATGGCAGCTGAAACTGTGCTACAAATATATATCTGGGCAGTCTCACAGTTCCAAGAGGACATGTGTTCCTTGTGCAAAATGAGTCACACCCATTACTATTGGACCTATGTTGTCAATTTTACTCGGAAAAATTGCAAAATGGTTAATGTAGGAAATGGAAAATTTGCACTGTGCAGTTGAATAACAATTCTCCACTTAGCTCATGTTATAACTAAGCTAGGAGTCCTTGATGCTGGCACTGGAGGGATCATGTTCGAAAGGACAATCTGGGATGGGCAATAGATGCTGGCCACACATTCTGGGTGGTATTTTTGGATTTTTGTAAAGTGTCAGTCCTGGTGAGAAATTAGTTTAGTTGCTATTTTTGAATAACTAATTAAACATTTGCCAAGTCAAAGAAAAGAATGGAGAAAACAAAGAAAAGTGCACCCATTAAGATAGGAAAAGTGAATGTAATTTTGCTGCTGCATAGAAGAATTTTGGGAAGTTCATTTGAAAATTAAAAACACTATGGTCACAGAACACTGGTGATTTCCATTAAATAAATAATCATTTACACAATACAATGACTGTAATTTGAGTAATTCTATAGTTAAATTCACAATGTATGTGTTTAATTTAATTAGTTCAAAATCAATTTGGACCAAAGAGAGCATGGAGTGGATTCTCAGATTTTATTTCATTTTGGGGCCTGAAGCTGGGAACTATAGTCTGTTGGGCAGGATTCTCCCAACGGGAGTCTGAGTGCCGACGCCGGAGTAAAAACCGGAGTGTTTTACTCCGGCGTCGGCGCCCGTTCCCAGATCCCTATTCTCCACCCTCCGTGGGGCTAGCAGGGGCGTCGCACGATTTACGGCGGCGGGACCTCGGCGTGGCATCAGAGCCAATCGATGCATGCGCGGTAACCTCGCGGAGCGCTCCGGCCCCTCACCAACATAGCGCCTGGGTTCTGGGGCTGGTCACGCAAGGAAGTGGGACCGGGGGGGGAGAGGCCGGCCCGATCGGAGGACCCCCGGGAACGGAGCCCCCCTCCTACCCCCACAAGGCGTCCCCCAAGCCTTCGCGACGAGTACCCGCTGGCAGTGACCAGGTGTGGATGGTGCCGGCGGGACTAGGCCGTTTACGTGCGGCCGCTCGGCCCATCCAAGCTGGAGAATCGCCGCTCGCCATTTGGGGCGAATCTCCGAGCGGCCCGGCGCGATTCTCGAGGCACTGGTTTCGGGGGTGGGTGGGTGGGAGAATCGCGTGTGGGGGCTGGGGTGTTTCGCGCGGCGCCCCGGCGATTCTGCCACCCGACGGGGGAGGGGGGGGAGAATACCGCCCCATGTTTGCCTCATCTAGAAGTGCTCTCATGTATTGGAATTTTGGATATTGTTGGGGGAGAAAATTGTGGAGGGGAATGCAGGAGCAGCCAACTTCATGGCAACATGGGTGGGTCTGCTGCACAAGAGGGGAGGAGGAAGAATGTCAGGGCGATGATGGTAGGGGATTCAATTGTAAGGGAAACAGACAGGCGTTTCTGTGGCTGCAAAAAAGACTCCAGGATGGTATGTTGCCTCCCTGATGCCAGGGTCAGGGATGTCACTGAACGGCTGCAGGGCATACTGAACATGGAGGGTAAACAGCCAGATATCATGGTTCATATTGATACCAACGATGTAGACAGAAAATGGAATAAGCTCCTGAAAGCAGAAATTAGGGAGCTAGCAAGTAGATTGAAAAACAGGACCCAGAAGATAGTAATCTCTGGATTGCTTCCAGTGCCACTTGCTAGTGAGTGTAGAAATAGGAGGTTAGCCCAGATAAATGTGTGGCTGGAGAAATGGCAGGAGGGAGGACTTTACTGGAGCATAGGTACTATTTCTGGGGGCGGTGGCACCTGTAAAAGGTTTGCACCTGAATGGAAATGGGACTAGTGTCCATGCAGGGAGGTTTGCTCAGCTGTTGGGGAAGATTTAAACTCATTTGGCAGGGGCCTGGGATCCTGAGAGAAGGTTCAGCAGGGATAAATGCAGCGCCTAAATTAGAGGAGGCATTAAGTGAGTCAGGAAGGCATTGAAAGAACATATTTAAACATGGATATATGGGCGAGATTCTCCCTTTTGGGGACTAAGTCCCCATGCCCGCCGGAAAACGGGCGACAATCACTCCAGACTTTTTCCTTGAAAGTCCGGGTTAATTCTCCGTTTTCCAGGGGGCTAGCAGTGCGCCGGAGTGCTTCCCGCAGCTCTGGCTGCCGGCGGGGCCCTGTTGTTCAGACCGCGCGGCCACAAGTGGATCTGCGAATACGTGCGGCGTCCCACTTCTGCGCGGGCGCCGGCAACATGGCGGATCCACACAGCGGACCCACGCGGAGGAAGGTAGGTCCCTCCCTGATCGCGATGTCCCGCCGATCGGTGGCCCTTGATGGCGGGCCTGGCCACCGCTGAAGACCCCCACGGAGTCAGATTCCTCCCACCCCCTACCAGGACCACCACCGCGGCCGTGGGTCCCAGCTCCCGCCGGGTGGTACCAGATGTGAACCACGCCGGCGTGAACTCGGGCGGTTGACCACGGAGAATCGACGTGAGGGCCACTTCCAACGGCCCCTGACCGACGCCGCGTCGACCGACGCCGCATCGACCGCGCTCGCGCGGACTGCACTCGCGCGACTGGTGAGTCCACGAAGAATCGCGGAACCTCCGTTGCGCCAGATTTCCGGCATGAAAGGCTATTCTCCACCCCCACGCTGGGTGTGAATCTGGCGCGGAGGGTCGGAGAATTCCTCCCATGATATCATTACTGTCGTTGAGAGAGGAACAGGATTGGCAGCTCAATATTCCAGGATAATGGATCTTCACTCAAGATGGGGAAAGAGCTAAAGGAGAAGGGGGATGTCGCAATTTTGATCAGGGAATCAAGTACAGCACCAGGGAGAGACAACGGCCGGGATTCTCTACTACCTGGCGGGGCGGGGGTCCCGGCGGGATGGAGTGGCGGGAACCACTCCAGCGTCCGGCTGCCCCAAAGGTGTGGAAGGCCTTTGGCGCCACGCCAGCCGGGGCCGAAAGGACTTCGCCGGGCGGCGCAAGTCCACGCATGCGCGGGAGCGTCAGCAGACGCTGATGTCATCCCCGCGCATGCGCAGGGGGTGGCTCGTATTCGTCGGCCATCGCAAAGGCTGTGGCCGAGGCGGAGGGAAAAGAGTGCCCCCACAGCACTGGCCCGCCTGCGGATCGGTGGGCCCCGATCGCGGGCCAGGCCACTGCGGGGGTGCCCCCCGGGGCCAGATCGCCCCGCGCCCCCCCCCACCAGGACCCCGGAGCCCGCATGCGCCGCCAGTCCCGCCGGGAAAGTAGGTAGTTTGATTCACACCAGCAGGGCTGGCATGACAGCAGCGGGACTTCGGCCCATCGCGGGCCGGAGAATCGCCAGGGGGGGGCCCTCCGACCTGCGCGGCGCAATTCCCTCACTCGCCGAATATCCGGTGCTTGAGAAGTCGGCGTGGGCGGGATTCACGCCAGCCCCCGGCGATTCTCCGACCCGGCGGGGGGTCGGAGAATCCCGCCCAACATCTTAAAATTATGCCATTCTTTTGTGGTAAAATGCCATCGTTTCCAACAACGGAGTGGGGACATAGCCTCGGAATCGGAGAATCATGCCCCAGATATTTAGGCAAATTTCAGAGAAGTGTAAAAGTAACAGGGTGGTGATAGAGGAGGATTTCAACTTCCACAATATTAACTGGGGTAGCGATAGTGTGAAACATTTAGAGGGAGCGGAATTCTTAAAATGCATCCAGAAGAACCTTTTAAGACAGTACGTAGAATAACCTAAAAGAGAGGGGTCAGTCCCTGGAATTTACTTTTTGGTAGCGAAGCTGGGCAAGTGGTTGAAGTATCAAAAGGGAAGCATTTTGCAGACAGCGATCATAATTCCATGAAATTTGAGATTGTTCTGTAAAAGGACAACGATGGGCCTTGAGATCAAAGTTCTAAACTAGTTGAAGGCCAATTTTAATAAGATCTGGGGCGAGATTCTCCGACCCCCCGCCAGGTCGGAGAATCGCCGGGGGCTGGCGTGATCCCCCCGCCAGTTGCCGAATTCTCCGGCACCGGATACTCGGCGGGGGCGGGAATCGTGCCGTGCTGGTTGGCGGGCTCCCCCCCGCGATTCTCCGGCCCGGATGGGCCGAAGTCCCGCTGCTAGAATGCCTGTCCCGCCGGCGTAGATTAAACCACCTACCTTACCGGCGGGACAAGGCGGCGCGGGTGGGCTCCAGGGTCCTGGGTGTGGCGCGGGGCGATCTGGCCCCGGGGGGTGTCCCCACGGTGGCCTGGCCCGCGATCGGGGCCCACCGATCCGCGGGCAGGCCTGTGCTGTGGGGGCACTCTTTTCCTTCCGCCTTCGCCACGGTCTCCACCATGGCGGAGGCGGTAGAGACTCCCTCCACTGCGCATGTGCGGGGTGCGTGAGCGGCCGCTACTCTCCCGCGCATGCGCCGCCCGGAGATGTCATTTCCGCGCCAGCTGGTGGGGCACCAAAGGCCTTTTCCGCCAGCTGGCGGGGCAGAAATTAGTCCGGCGCCGACCTAGCCCCTTAAGGTTGGGGCTCGGCCCCCCAAGATGCGGAGGATTCCGCACCTTTGGGGCGGCGCAATGCCTGACTGATTTGCGTCATTTTGGGCGCTGGTCGGTGGACATCGCGCCGATACCGGAGAATTTCGCCCCAGATGTGATTTGGCCAGAGTGGACTGGGAGCAGACACTTTTAGGTAAATCTGTGACAGAGCAATGGGACGCATTCAAGAAGGAAATAGGGAGAGTACAGGGTGGGGCCAACAAACTCAGTGAACCCTGGATATTGAGGGATATACAGCACTGGACAAGGAGAAAATGGGAGGCTTATGGCAGATATCAAGGGTTCAAAACAGCAGAACCCCGAGACACATATCGAATGTGCAAGATGGAACTTAAAAAGGAAATTAGGAGAGCAAAAAGAGGACATAAAAGGATACTGGCAGGTAAAATAAAGTAAAATCCTAAGTTGTTTTACAAGTACATTAAGGATAAAAGGATAACTAGGGAAAGAGTAGGGCCCATTAAGGACCGCAGTGGTAATTTGTGTATCATAGAATCATAGACTTTACAGTGCAGAATGAGGCCATTTGGCTGATCGAGTCTGCACGAGCCCTTGGAAAGAGCACCATACCTATCCCTACACCTCCACCCTATCCCTGTAACCCCACCCAACCTTTTTTTGGACACTAAGGGCAATTTAGCATAGCCAATCCTCCTAACTTGCACATCTTTGGACTGTGGGAGGAAACCGGAGCACTCAGAGGAAACCCACGCAGACATGGGGTGCAGGTTTCCTCCCACAAGTCCCAAAAGATGTGCAGGTTAGGTGGATTGGCCATGCTAAATTGCCCTTAGTGTCCAAAGGGGTTGGGTGGGGATGCTGGGTTACGGGTATGGGGTGGAGTTCTGGGCTTAAATGGGGCTGCTTTTCAAGGGCTGGTGCAGGCTTGATGGGCTGAATGGCCTCCTTCTACACTGTAAATTCTATGTAATCTATATGTGCAGACTCCGCACAGGTAGTGACCCAAGCCGAGAATCGAACCTGGGACCCTGGAGCTGTGAAGCAACTGTGCTAACCACTGTGCTACCGCGCTACCCTGTATGCAGCAGGATGATGTAGGTAGGGTTCTAAATGAATACTTTGTGTCAGTGTTCACGTGTGAGAGGGACAGTGTGAGTATAGAAGTCAGGGAGAAGGACTTTAATAAAATTAAAGAGATTAATAGACTGAGAGGAGGTTTTGAGTGGTCTGGCAGGCATAAAAGTAGATGAATCTCCAGAGCCAGATGAAATGTATCCCAGGCTGCTAAGTGAGGCAAGGGAGGAAATGTGTGTGTGGGTTTCCTCCGGGTGCTCCTGTTTCCTCCCACAAGTCCCAAAAGATGTGCTGTTAGGTGAATTGGACATTCTAAATTCTCCCTCCGTGTACCCGAACAGGTGCTGGAATGTGTTGATTAGGGGCTTTTCACAGTAACTTCTTTGCAGTGTTAATGTAAACCTACTTGTGACAATAACGATTATTATATATTATTCTTACCATCTTGGAATATTCTCAGATTGTAACATTATTGTTGCAGATGTTGAATGATAAAATCAGTTTGCTTTCTGCAAAGTGCGAGCTAAATTAATATTCAATGAGTGCGTGTGATTTGTACTGTTATTTCACCTCTACCATTACTTGATACGCTGGCATATCTACAATGGGGAAATCTAGGTCCTGCAAACCAAAAAGATAATAAGGGCTCTAATATTTGAAACACTGCTGACTTCCAACCTCATATGATGAGAGGAAAGAGTTGTCACTGAGATTCAGTCATTGATGGGACCTGAAGTAATTGATTCAAATTGGACTGGCAAGGCGCCACACAATCATAATGATGCACAGACAAAATAATCGGATGGGGGAAGCAGAGGTCAGGGAACAGTCAGGAAACAAGGTTATTCCACAAGGAAATTATAGAGATGTAATTAATTTTCAGATGTGTTTATTTGTGTTTTATTAGCAATTATCCGACTTTCAAAAAAATTGCTATTTGGTTTACATATCTATTATTTGAAGAGATGTGGGACAGAATAGCAAGCGTTATGAAAAAGAGATAATATTATAAAACTGTGGTGGCTTGAGACATACACTGGGTGCTTCCAGTAATAAACAAAGAGGTTTCTTGATAAAAGGCAAAGGCAGTTAGATAACAGGTACAGAACACTACATAAGCCTTTACACTTCAGCTCCCTGGTTCACACTGCCTCGGGTCCTGCTCGCAGGGCCTGCACAAACCACCCATTGGCTGGGGTTCACACGTTCCCCCTCAATTGGTCCCGAGATGGTCAATGTGGCCCATGGAGCCTTCTCCCTTAAAGACGTCACGCTATCACAAACATAGTCAACGCTGCAATTAAACTGGAATTGCTTTTACTTTTTCGAAAAAAAATTCCAATTAATGGGCAATTTAGCATGGCCAATCCACCCACCCTGCACATCTTTGGGTTGTGGGGGTGAAACCCACGCAGACACAGGGAGAATGTGCAAACTCCACACAGTGACCCAGGACTGTAATGAAACCCAGGTCCTCGGCTCTGTGAAGCAGCAGTGCTAACCACTGCACCACCATGCCGCCATTGGAATTGCTTTTACAATAGGATACTGTACAGGATTTAAATGGCACTGGTAGGTGAATTTCAGTAATTTATGGCAGGATAGGCATTACAATGATTTTTGCTGTTAGGGCCTGAATCCTGACCCACAGAATCACTGTAAGTAGTGACAAGACTGAGGTGACACAGTTGAGCTGATCATCAACTGCATGGTCTGTAACCAGTGCCTATAAAATTTGTTTAAAAAAAAGTGATTTCATGGCATACCAGGTGCTGAAACAGCAACAAAGAATTCACACAATTAGAATACCGAATGGTTTTGGATCATCAGTACCAAAGCAATAGTCTGTCAATGACTTTCAAAGAACAAAGAACAAAGAACAAAGAAATGTACAGCACAGGAACAGGCCCTTCGGCCCTCCAAGCCCGTGCCGACCATACTGCCCGACTAAACTACAATCTTCTACACTTCCTGGGTCCGTATCCTTCTATTCCCATCCTATTCATATATTTGTCAAGATGCCCCTTAAATGTCCCTATCGTCCCTGCCTCCACTACCTCCTCCGGTAGTGAGTTCCAGGCACCCACTACCCTCTGCGTAAAAAACTTGCCTCGTACATCTACTCTAAACCTTGCCCCTCTCACCTTAAACCTATGCCCCCTAGTAATTGACCCCTCTACCCTGGGGAAAAGCCTCTGACTATCCACTCTGTCTATGCCCCTCATAATTTTGTATACCTCTATCAGGTCGCCCCTCAACCTCCTTCGTTCCAGTGAGAACAAACCGAGTTTATTCAATCGCTCCTCATAGCTTATGCCCTCCATACCAGGCAACATTCTGGTAAATCTCTTCTGCACCCTCTCTAAAGCCTCCACATCCTTCTGGTAGTGTGGCGACCAGAATTGAACACTATACTCCAAGTGTGGCCTAACTAAGGTTCACAACAAAAGATTCAGATTTTGGTCCAATCCGTTAGATTTCATGTTTGTTCTTACTGACAGCACTCAAGAAGCACACAGGATTTGCGATTTGATTGTCTTAACCTAACTTAGGACCGGAATCCACTGCACAAAATTCCAGTTCTGATTATGGCGCTTCAGCTTTGTTCAGGACCAAGATTGAAGAACGCAACATATTTTTTAAAAACACAAGCTTCATTTTCAGAAGGAAAGATTGAACAGAGAAAAATATTTTCTTCATCCACGGCTGGGCAACATCATTACTTGTGATTCGATTATTATGTGGCCTTTTCACATTCAAACATTTTTTTTTGGATGTTTCTTTCAATGAGAGCATGGAGCTTTGATCAAAGTAAGTGAGGATTGTTCAACCAAGTGCAAAGGTTAGCATGCCTGATTCACAACACTTCTCATTTCCCAATAGCAAAAATGGCAAACCCATAGAAATATATGGAAGGAAGGGCAGCACAGCTCTCTGTCTCTCCTAGTGCTGCCCTGCAATATAAAATGGGGATGTTCTGATTTGAAGACCTTGGCCAGGACTTTATGGCCTCACATCGGCGCTGTCTCCCCCGGCAGATGTGGTGAACCATTTAAATCTCCATTCAGTTTGGCAGGCCCGGAATATCCCATCGGGTGGGAGGCGCCATAAAATACTGGTCCCTGCCTTTAAAATGTGTCTTAAAACTGTTTTGTAAACTGTATTGCTTTTTTGTTAATTTATTTGCTTATTGGATTCCGTTCTCTTGCATTTATCTTATTATATTCTGCCTCCTATGAATAATATGTTGAACTGATGAATTATCTGCTCTGTCAGGTGGATTTAAAATTTAAAAAAATTTCACGGGATGTTGGCGTCGCTGGCAAGGCCAGCATTTGTTGCCCATCCCTCATTCCCTTTGAACTCAGTTGCACCCTACACCATTTCAGAGGGCAGCTAAGAGTCAACCACATTGCTGGAGGTCTGGTGTCACATGTAAGCCAGACCGGGTAAGGATATCAGATTTCTTTCCTGATAGGGTATTGGTGAATCAGATGGATTTTTACGACAATCGACAATGGTTTCATCGTCAACATTACTGAGCCCAGTTTATCAATTGAGTGAGAGTTCCACCAGCTGCCATGATGAGATTTCAGCTATTGTCCCCAGAACATTAGGCTGGACCTCTGGATTATCAGTCCAGTGCCTTTACCGCTATGCATTGCCCCCACCAAACAGCACCCACCCACCCTAACCCCTCCCCATGTGGATGTAAATGATCCTGTGACACATTTTGAAGAAAAATGAGGGAGTTCTCCACAGCATCTTGGTCAATATTTATCACTTAACCAACATTATGAAAAAACTGAATCCCCAGTCACTATCACGGGCAGCACGGTAGCATTGTGGATAGCACAATTGCTTCACAGCCCCAGGGTCCCAGGTTCGATTCCCGGCTTGGGTGACTGTGCGGAGTCTGCACATCCTCCCCGTGTGTGCATGGGTTTCCTCCGGGTGCTCCGGTTTCCTCCCACAGTCCAAAGATGTGCAGGTTAGGTGGATTGGCCATGATAAATTGCCCTTAGTGTCCAAAATTGCCCTTAGTGTTGGGTGGGGTTACTGGGTTATGGGGATCGGGTGGAAGTGTTGACCTTGGGTAGGGTGCTCTTTCCAAGAGCCGGTGCAGTCTCGATGGGCCGAATGGCCTCCTTCTGCACTGTAAATTCTATGTTAATCACAGGGTATGTGGCACGTGCTTTGTACAAATTGGCTGCTTTATGTTACATTCCATACATTAAAATAGTAGGTGTAAACTGCTATCTCAGGGCCATGGAAGATAAAGGCAAGAGATCTTTCATGTTTTTGCATCAGTTACTACTGTTGATTAGGGGGTAATTATTTGCAATTGCTTTTCACAGAGCAGTCATCTTGTCAGCTGCTGTTTAACTTGCAGCAGCCAAGTAACTCAGCATGGGAATGTCCATCCTTCCATCTGCTTTAACTCTGAGAAGGCTCTGGTTAAACACAAGCTCACAGTTACAGTCAGGTCATGTGCTGCCACTTTATGTCCCTTATAATAACTGTATACGCTCATCTAAAGCTTCACACTCTGATGTTTCCCTTAATGATATTGTACGGGGAATACCTTTGTATTCTTAATTCTGTGTTCTTTCTAGCTGCTGTCTCATAGAACATAGAACATACAGTGCAGAAGGAGGCCATTCGGCCCATCGAGTCTGCACCGACTCACTTAAACCCTCACTTCCACCCAATCCCCGTAACCCAACAACCTTTTTGGACACTAAGGGCAATTTAGCATGGCCAATCCACCTAACCTGCATGTCTTTGGACTGTGGGAGGAAACCGGAGCACCCGGAGGAAATCCACGCAGACAGGGGGAGAATGTGCTGACTCTGCACTTTTATGGGTCAGGGTTTAGAGAATCCCAAAGTGTATTCTGGAGTTCACCTGACCCACAACTTTTAATAGATTGTGGTATGGGGAGCTCATGGCCCACTCTACAAATGTGGTACTTCAGAAATGGAAAAGTTTTTTTTTAAAGCAAAACAATGTTTATTCTATGAACTCAAGTTAACCTTTTTAAAAGAAACAGTGAACATCTTAGCAACCAGTAAATCAAGTACACCCCCCAAAAATATACTAAGTAACCTGTATGCTGTCCTTTTACACCCAGAAGACTTAACAAACCTTTAAACATAAGCACATCAGAGTTTACATTCACTACTGAAAACATTTATAATTCTTCTGAATTCACCAAATGATCAAGAGATAGTCCTTCATGGCAGAGAGCTCAACAATACAGCTGCTTTGGCTGATTTCAGCTGCAACATACTGAAAAACAAAACCAAAAAAAACAGACACACCCAAGCTTCTCAAAGTGAAACTAAAAAGCAGAACCAGAGCTCAGCTCCACCCACCATTCGGCCCCTCTTGCCTGCTCCGCTATTCAATAAGATTGTGGGTGATCTGTTATGTTTCGAGTTCTACATTCCCATCTAACCCCCGATAACCTTTCATTCCCTCACCTAACAAGAATCTATCTACTTCTGCCTCAAAAATATTCAATGACCCCGCTTCCACCACCATCTGAGGCAGAGAGTTCCAAAGTATGGTTCATCATTGGGCCTCTCGGTATTTTTCTGGCTCTGTAGCCTCTAGCGATGAGCCCTGCAACCTCTGGCAGATTTTAATGTGTATGCTGTTAGCTGTCTGCTTCCTACCACATTTCACTCCTGAGAGGATTCTGGTTGCCTGGTTGACGGATATGGCATCACCCCGATTGCATGCCTTCGCCTCTTTGAATTCTGTCATGGCTCTATTACTGAACAATTCAGCTTGTTCAAGAATCTGTATGGGAGCAGACAATGGACAGTCAATAGCCCTGCATGGAGACTTAGTCTGTTGAATGGAGAACAGAAAGCCCCCTTTAAATTGGAATAACAACTCTATATGGCCCCAGTCACCGTGCTTATGAAGATAAACCACGGAGGATGTCTCAGGGCTTTTGTCTACAGGAACTCCATTGCAGATAAGGGGCGAAATTCTCCGGAAACGGCGCAATGTACGCCGACTGGCGCCCAAAACGGCGCAAATCAGTCGGGCATCACGCCGCCCCAAAGGTGCGGAATGCTCCGCACCTTTGGGGGCCGAGCCCCAACCTTAAGGGGCTAGGTCGGCGGCGGAAAAGGCCTTTGGTGCCCCGCCAGCTGGCGCGGAAATGACATCTCCGGGAGGCGCATGCGCGGGAGTGTTAGTGGCCCCTGACGGCATTCCCGCGCATGCGCATTGGAGGGAGTCTCTTCTGCCTCCGCCATGGTGGAGACCATGGCGAAGGCGGAAGGGAAAGAGTGCCCCCACGGCACAGGCCCGCCCGCGGATCGGTGGGCCCCGATCGCAGGCCAGGCCACCTTGGGGGCACCCCCCGGGGCCAGATTGCCCGGCGCCCCCCCAGGACCCCGGAGCCCGCCCGCGCCGCCTTGTCCCGCCGGTAAGGTAGGTGGTTTAATCTACGCCGGTGGGACAGGCATTTTAGCGGCGGGACTTCGGCCCATCCGGGCCGGAGAATCACACAGGGGGGCCCGCCAACCGGCGCGCCGCGATTCCCGCCCCCGTCGAATCCCTGGTGCCAGAGACTTCGGCAACCGGCGGGGGCGGGATTCACGCCAGCCCCCGGCGATTCTCCAACCCGGCGGAGGGTCGGAGAATCTCGCCCAAGTTGTCAGGCATTCCATGGTGCTGTGCAGGTCTTTCATTCCCTCACCTAACTTCTTTTCCTTCAACATTAATGCCAACTCGCATCTTTAAACATCACTGAACACTCCTTGCAAGGTATTGTACATGCTCCTAAGGATCTGTAAAAAAGTTCTTCTGCTGATCAAGTAACTCTATTTTAGAGTAAGGCCCCATGACGTTGACAGGTATGTATCTTACACGGCACGATGGCACAGTGGTTATCACTGCTGCCTCACGGCACCAGGGAACTGGGTTCGATTCCGACTTTGGTTGACTGGCTGTGTGGAGTTTTCAGGCTATCACTGTGTCTGTGTGGGTTTCGTCCAGGTGCTCTGATTCCCACACAATCCAAAGATGTGTAGGTTAGGTGGACTTGCCATGCTAAATTGCCCCTTAGTATCCAAAAGGTTAGGTGGGGTTACCAGGTTACGGTGATGTGGGCCGAGGTAGGGAGCTCTTTCAGAAGGTTGGTGCAGACTCGATGGGCCGAATGCACTGAAGCAATTCTTTGATAACAGGAACCTCCAGGATTAGCCCAGCAGATAGCTGTTGCTAATTGTAAAACTGCTAACTCCACCTCCTCCTGTGATTTGTACATCACAAGCTTGACCTATAAAGGCAAAGTTTATGAATTTGCACTCATAGCTTGGGAATTTCACAAGAAACCATCAATTAGCTACATTGTCCTACATCTTCACAGTCAACTCTTGTCTGTTGGCAACTTATGCTAGACGACTGCTAACTAAGCACAAATAAATACACCCGAATAATTTCCAAGAGAAAAAGTGAAACCTTATTTCCTCTTTTATACAAAGTGTGTACTTTGCCAGCTTTAGTTGACATGGCATTGGCCTTTTGAACTAGTGTTTCAACATGTGACATTTAACCTTGTCACTCCTTGGAGTTCATTTGAGTGCTGTAACTTGTTGAAGTTTTGCAGTGTGATGCACGATCAATTAAACTCAAAGACGAGATTGTAACATAACTGAAGGCTTTAATAGACTAGATCTGTTCCCCAGCAGCTTCGGTACAGAATGAGGGCTGCTGGGACGGCACCGGTTCTTATACCCCGCCTGTCAGGGCGGAGCTACATACCAAACAGCCAATGGTAAACCCCTAGATTTAACCAATGGTCTACAGCCTCTCGGGTACTGCAATACCTGATAATACCACATTCACCCCCTGTTAAAAAAGAGTCCGGCGGGGGTGGTGGCCAGTGGTTACAATTGCATTTAACATGGTATGATCAGATATGGAGGTACCATGATACCTCCTTACAGGGTTGTCGAGAATATTTACAAGCGTGGAAGATATACACAGTCAGTGTTCATTTACAGTTACAGTTACAGTGCAGCAATCAGTCGGTCGGGAGGCCTGGTCGTCCTGAGCCTCGGTGGTGATTCTGGTGGGGGTCCGGGCGTCTGCGACTCCGGGAGCGTGGCTTCGTCCTCCATGGCAGCTTCATCATCCTTGGACGCCGCTGGTGGGGCAAACGGTTGACACGAGAGGGGGGCGCCTGTAGGGGGCGTCAGTGGGTGGGATGGCCTAGGTAGGAGCGGTGGGAGGACCGACCCTCCACAGGTGCTGTGGGGGGGAGGGGGGGGGGAATGGTTCGGGTGCGCATGGGGTTCTGGCGGGCGTCAGGTCCCGGAGGGAGACTGTATCTTGCCGGCCGTCAGGGAACGCCACGTAGGCGTACTGGGGATTAGCGTGCACAAGGTGGACCCTCTCGACCAACAGGTCCGACTTGTGCGCCCGCACGTGCTTCCGAAGCAGGATGGATCCGGGTGTTGCTAGCCAGGTTGGGAGCGAGGTCCCGGACGAGGACATCCTGGGGAAGACAAGGAGACGTTCATGAGGAGTCTGATTGGTAGTTGTACAGAGCAGCGGCCGGATGGCGTGGAGGGCCTCCGGGAGGACTTGCTGCCAGCGGGAGACGGGGAGAGTCCTGGACCGTAGGGCCAGTAGAACAGTCTTCCAGACCGTTCCGTTCTCCCTCTCTACCTGCCCGTTTCCCCGGGGGTTGTAACTGGCCGTCCTGCTTGAGGCGATGCCCTTGCTGAGCAGGAATTGACGTAGTTCGTCGCTCATAAAAGAGGACCCCCTATCACTGTGTATGTACACGGGGAACCCGAACAGTGCAAAGATGCTATGGAGGGCCGAATGGGAACCGGGAGTACTCATCAATCACGTTCAGGAAATAGGTGTTGCGGTCGGTGGAGGGGAGGGGGCCTTTGAAGTCCATGCTGAGGCATTCAAAGGGACGGGAAGCATTTATCAGGTGCTCTGGCCGGTAGAAGTGTGGTTTGCACTCCGTGCAGATCTGGCAGTCCCTGGTGACTGTCCTGACCTCCTCGAAGGAGTAGAGCAGGTTGCGGGTCTTAATGAAGTGGAAAAAACGAGTGACCCCCGGGTGGCAGAGGTCCTCGTGGAGGGCTCGGAGGCGGTCCACTTGTGCAGTGGCACACGTGCTGCGGGACAGGGCATCGGAAGGCTCGTTTAGCTTCCCAGGACGGTACAAGATCTCATAGTTGTAGGTGGAGAGTTCTGTCCTCCACCGTAAGATCTTGTTGTTCTTTATCTTGCCCCGCTGTGCATTATCAAACATGAACGCCACCGACCGTTGGTCAGTGAGGAGAGTGAATCTCCTGCCGGCCAGGTAATGCCGCCAAAGTCGCACAGCTTCTACTATGGCTGGCGCCTCTTTTTCAACCGAGGAATGGTGAATTTCTGAAGCATGGAGGGTACGGGAGAAGAAGGCCACGGGTCTGCCCGCTTGGATGAGGGTGGCGACCAGAGCTACGTCGGACGCATCGCTCTCGACCTGGAAGGGGAGGGACTCGTCGATTGCGCGCATCGTGGCCTTTGCAATGTCTGCTTTGATGCAGCAGAAGGCCTGGCGGGCCACCGTCGACAGGGGGAAGGTTGTGGACTGGATTAGGGGTCGGGCTTTGTCTGCGTAGTTGGGGACCCACTGTGCGTAATAACTGAAAAACCCGAGGCAGCGCTTCAGGGCCTTGGGACAGTGAGGGAGGGGTGAGGTTCGCAAACAGGGAAGGCGGGTCGACCTTAAGGGTCGCGAGGCCGCAGACAATAAGGGGGGGTATAGGGCCGCTGAATTTAAAGGTCAGGCTTTGCAAGTTACATTGGAAGTCCAACCCAGGAGTGTAGCCGCGCAGAGGTGCGGCAGGACATAAAGGCGGAAATTGTTGAATTTCCTGCCTTGGACTGTGAGGTCTGCTAGGCAGAACCCCTTTATCTCTACTGAGTGTGACCCGGAGGCCAGGGTGATTCTTTGGTTTACAGGGTGGGTAACAAGTGAACAGCGCCTTACCGTGTCGGGGAGTATAAAGCTCTCTGTGCTCCCAGAGTCGATCAGGCAAAACGTCTCGTGGCCATTGATGAATACCGTCGTCGTTGCAGTCACGAGTGTCCGAGGTCGATTTTGGTCCAGCGTCACCGAGGCCAGATGGAACAGTTGCGGGTTGTGATCGGTCAGCGTGTAGTCGGCCGTGCTGGGGGCCTGGGGCCCCATCCAAGATAGCGTCTCCCATGGATCGCACATGGTGGTCGGGGATGGACAAAATGGCGGCAGGATGGACAAAATGGCGGCGCCCATGGTGTCTGAGGGGCAAGATGGCCATGCCTGTGGGTCGGACGTAGCCCTAGGATAGGGGGGTGGCGGTGAGAGCTGGCCTCCTGGGGCCCAAGGGGAAGATTGCCAGGGCGGTCCGGAGTCACTGGAGACCGCGGCCACAGCTCATGCTTGGCAGTCCCCCACAAAATGGCCCTTCATGCCGCACCCTTTGCAGGTGGAGGTGCGGGCCGGGCAGCGCTGGCGGGGGTGCTTCGCCTGCCCGCAGAAGAAACAGCAGGGCCCAACGGAGTTAGCGGGCCGTCTTACAGCGGACCTGCGGGGACACGGGGAAGGTCAGTGCGGCTGCCGCTGCGGGATGCCACGCAGCCGCCGCGCGGTCGGGCGCATAGGACCGCGCGTTTCTGGAGGCAACATCCATGGACCCTGCCAGGGCCCGTGCCTCTCTCAGTCCCAGGGTGTCCTTTTCTCTACGAGTCTTTGGAGGATCTCTGAGGAGCTAATACCTGCTACAAAGGCATCCCGGATTAGAAGTTCCATGTGCTCGCTGCCCGAAACTTGCGGGCAGCCACAGTTTCTGCCCAGCACCAGTAGCGCACGGTAGAACTCCTCCAGCGATTCCCTGGGGCTTTGCCGTCTAGTTACAAGCAGGTGATGTGCGTAGACCTAGTTTACAGGGCGTATATAATGTCCCTTTAACAGTTCGATCGCAGCATCATAGTCCTCCGCTTCCTCGATGAGGGTGAAGACTCCAGGGCTTACTCTCGAGTGCAGGAGATGCAGTTTCTGTTCTCCTGAGGGGGTGCCTCCAGCCGTCTCGAGGTAGCCTTTAAAACACGCCAGCCAGTGCTTAAATATCGCCGCCAAGTTCTCCGCGTGGGGGCTGAGTTGTAGACACTCCGGCTTGAATCGGAGATCCATTCTTTCAGCTTAAGAGTAGTCTATTAAATTGATGCACCATCAATTAAACTCAAAGACGAGGCTGTAACATAACTGAAGGTTTAATAGACTAGATCTGTTCCCCACCAGCTTCGGTACAGAATGAGGGCCGCTGGGAGGGCACCGGTTCTTATACCCCGCCTGTCAGGGCGGAGCTACATACCAAACAGCCAATGGTAAACTCCTAGGTTTACCCAATGGTCTACAGCCTCTCGGGTACTTGCAATACGTGATAATACCACACAGTGGCAATGTTCTAGGATGTTGGTAACCCTGGATCACCTTGGGTGCATTGTGAATCTGCTCTATCCTGTCCCATGGTAACTGTTGCTCGTTGCTTTCAGTCAATTGCTCCCATGCTGCAGCAAGTGCTTCTGGGAAGGCATCTGTAATCACCTCCAATTGGCATTATTGGTTGGCCAATTGGAGTATGAGCTCCCTCAATAATAGCTCATTGAGGGGGCCCATATAAGCACCTGTGTAGGCTTTGTGAGGCAGTCTTATGTTGACTGGAATGAGAGCAGCACTGTTTGGAGCTGCTCTTGGATATAGTTATTGCAAATGAATACTGGTGTAGTGACGGAACCCCTGCCTCCTGTGGATTATTACAGCGTCTAATCGTCAGCTCGATAGATTGTGCACCTCCTACTTTTGAGTCTTTGCAATAGGCCATGCAGCATCACCTATTAAATTGGCTTTCCTTAATCTGTAATGTTTAATTCAGCTGAATAAAAATCTGCCTTTGTCTTCCCAGCACAATTTTAGGTGTTTGGCAGACTCCCAGTTGGAATTCACAGCTGATTTGGAGGATCAGTGCTTTTCTTTTTCGTTGATTGGTGCTGAGTGTGGATGTTATCCTGCAGATTTCAGCCCACAAACTGAAAGCAGCAAAATTGCAGGGAATCCTTTGTTACATATAAAATTGACGGGCAGGAAAAGTCCAGCTGGTTCACCGAGCCTGCCAAAACTTTGAGTAATTCATAGTTATTCCCTAAATAGGCTAAAATGTGCACTGTAATTAGTCCAATAAAGGCCTGATGTGAAACACAATGTGAAGCATGTGTTTTTCTGATGTGCGTCATCCCAAATTCATGGTTAGGTTAATGAGTGTATGAAATAAAACTTCCTTTGTTTTTAATTAAGCCAAAGAAAGGAAAAGTGAGAGCAATAAATTATGACATAGCTTTGTAATTATCATCAGCAATTACAACTTTCCAAGAAAAATATTAAGACACAACTGATGGAAATATGTAATGGGTGACCAGGAGAAATTTCTTCTGAGAATGTGGATCAGTCCCCAAAATGAACAATGACTATTTAAGCAAAAACTTACTGTAAATCTGAAGTGGCAGCAGAAAATAGTCAGCAGGTCAAGCAGCAATCCGAGAGAGGAACAGAGTTAAAGTTTCAGCTCGAAATGACCTTTCATCAGAATAATAATTGAAATTAATTATTTGTAAGTATGGCTTAGGGAGTAATATTCTTGATTGTGGGGATCCCAGCATGCAGCGTCATTCCAAGAATAGTCTCGAACCGTCTGCGTTGCAGAATTGCAATTCTCTAAGGCTAACCTCAAACTCCAAAAGACCAATCACATTTTCTCAAATACTAGTGCAATTGAAGACTTTGAAAATGTTGTTTGAACGCATGGGGCCATTGCACTGATGGTGGAAATACGCAATGATGTCTTCACACATATTCTGCTTATTTATGGGGTTAGATAACAGGCTGATGGCTTTTGTGTATGTTTCTGCAGTGAATGTGTTGAAAAATCAGCGCCTGCAGAATGTTGACGGATTAGAGTTGACAGGAACAGCTATGAAATATAATCGCAGAGTTGTAGGCTTTCTTTTCAAGGTTTTGAGTGGCATGTTTGTCAGATGAAAGAATAAAGGGCTATATTTCTGCCAACTAACTGTAAGAGGGTAAATAAAAATCCAGGCAGTGGATTTTAAACATGAATTATATCTTTAAGTATTGCTAAGGGCCAATGTTTATGAATATTTGAATGACAACATTATCACTGAAAATAAGGTATGCTCCTTGAGGCTTTGCATAGACCTTGCACCACTCGACCAGTTAAACTGGTTTTCCTTAATCTGTAATTCCCAATTAACATAGAACATAGAACATAGAAAATACAGCACAGAACAGGCCCTTCGGCCCACGATGTTGTGCCGAACCTTTGTCCGAGATTAATCATAGATTATCATTGAATCTACAGTGCAGAAGGAGGCCATTCGGCCCCCTGAGTCTGCACCAGCTCTTGGAAAGAGCACCCTACCCAAACTCAACACCTCCACCCAACACCAAGGGCAATTTGGACATTAAGGGCAATTTATCATTGGCCAATTCACCTAACCCGCACATCTTTGGACTGTGGGAGGAAAACGGAGCACCCGGAGGAAACCCACGCAGACACGGGGAGGACGTGCAGACTCCGCACAGACAATGACCCAAGCTGGAATCGAACCTGGGACCATGGATCTGTGAAGCAATTGTGCTATCCACAATGCTACCGTGCTGCCCTTAAGAACAAATAAATCTACACTATATCATTTTCCCGTAATCCATGTACCTATCCAACAGCTGCTTGAAGGTCACTAATGTTTCCGACTCAACTACTTCCACAGGCAGTGCATTCCATGCCCCCACTACTCTCTGGGTAAAGAACCTACCTCTGATATCCCTCTATAATTCTGTTAACTGAACATCTGCTTTTGTCTTTCCAGAGCTATTTTAAATCTTGGCCACAAAAATTATAAGTAATCTCGCTGGCTTTGTTGCATCGGAAATTGACGGGCAGGATAAGGCCATCTGGTCCAGCAAGCATGTCAAAAGATTTCAATAGTTCACAACCTAAATAGCCCAAAATGTGTAGTATAATTAGCTCATTAAAAAGGGGATAGCGATAAAGTGACAGCTAAAGACCAATCAGCTTAATGTCAGCATTGGGAAGCCTTTTCATCCCAATAATCCAGTATAAATGTAATTGGTATTTGGAAAGTTATACGCTAATGAATGAAAGTTAGCACAGCTTTTTTAGAGACAAACTATGTTTGGTGAACTTGACTGAGTTCTTTGATAAAGTCACAGAGAAGGTAAATGAAGGTTGTGCAGTTGCTGTTGTGCACAAGGAGTTTGATAAAGTGCTACAAAGCCTCACCTTCTCAATTTTGTGGTGTTCCTCAGCTTAAATCACCACCAGTCAGCTCTCCCCCTCAAATGTGAGCAAATTTAAAACACATGGAATCAAAGGGACAATGGCAGTAAGGATACAAAACTGTTCAAAGGACAGAATGCAGAGAATAGTGGTCAATGGCTATTTTTCACACCAGTGGAAAGTGTACAATGACGTTTCCTTGATTCGGTATTGGGAATTGTAATAAGTCCACGGAGGCAGAAATCCCTTCACCAGAATTCCTTTTATTTACAAAACCAACAGCAGTACAACCATGTGTATTCAGCTTGCTGTCTACTCTGGGAGTGCAGAGGATCTGACACTCACTGTTATATACAGAGAAGAGGTTCCCTGATTGGGCCACTAATCAGGGGACTCATATTCCAATTGGCCAATCTCAAAGGCCTGGTCTAAGTTATTATTGGAACATTGGGCTGGATTCTCCGCCGGCGGGATGCTCCATTTTGCCGGCAACCCGGGGGTATCTTGACAGCGTGGAGCTGCCCCACAATAGGATACCCCATTGACCAGCCAGCGCAACGGAGCATCCCGCCTGGAGGGGGTAAAACAGAAATGTGGCGGGGCGGAGAATCCAGCCCAAAGTTCCTTTTGATTTAAATTGATTGCTTCAACTTGGATATAGAGGGCCTGATTTCAAAGTTTGTAAATGACAGAAAGCTAGGAAATTGAATAAACAATTCGGAGGCTAGTAAAAGACTTCTGAACATAGACTGGTGAAATGAGCAGACACATGGCACTTAAAGTTTTATGCTGAGAAGTGTGAAGTAATAGATTTTGTTAGCTAGAATAAGGAGAGGAATTTTAAATGGACTCCAGGAACAGAGAGACCTGGGGTTGAATCCACACAAATCTTTGAAGGTGGTAGGATTGGTTGAGTGGTTAAAAGGCATGTAGGTCCCCAAGCCTTAAGGAGCAAGGAAGTTATGATAACTTTTTATAAACATTAGTTCAGCCTCAACTGGTCTATTATGCCCATTTATGGGCACCACACTTTAGAAACAATAGGGAGTCTTTAGGGAGGGTCCAGAAAAAAGGTTTTGGGATGATGTGAGGGAACCAAAGAGAAAATGCAGGAAACTCTCAATATGTCTGACAGCATCAGTAGAGAGAGAAAAGAGCTAATGTTTCGAGTCCAGGTGACCCTTTGTCAAAGCTGGGCACATTTAGTGTGGTGTTTCTTGGTGGCTGCTGTCTCGAGAAATACCTTACTATTGGCTTTGGGAGTATATCTCTGCTGAGGCCGCACTTAGAGACATTGGTTCTTTGCAGATCAGAGTGCTATTTTGTCTGGCTGCTCCCTTCTCCCCCTTCCGCGCCCCCCCCCCCTCCCCCATCATGCGTTTTGACCTACAAATCTCCCCCTCCAACCTTGGAAAGGCCCCCGAGAACACCCCCTCACCCACTCCACCTTGTAATGCCCCCTGGGCACGATCCTTGGCAGTGCCACCCTGGCACCCTAGCAGCCTAGTAGTGCCACCCTGGCACTATCAGGGACCCAGGCTGACAATGCCAGGGTGTTAGGCTGGTAGTATCAAGGTGCCCAGATGCCACATGGTGTGCCAGGTTACCACCCTGCCTTGTACTTGACCACTCAGGCATCTCCAATGGCCCAGTTGTCATTATGACTGGTCCTGTTGCTATATTTATTTAGTTATAAATATGGCGGTCAATATGGTCGCCGTTCTTAATCCTAATTATGTGTATACTTTCAGAGTCGCCTGGTATCTCTCTATACAGCCACAAGGTTCAACCCGAACACCGATCAAAGAGCCAATACACCAATTAGCTAGTTCAAAGTCAATACTATTTATTTACACACACAGTAAGATCTACTCATGCACAACAGTACTACAAACTAAACTATCTCTAACGCTAATGCCTATACTTAACTTCGGGTGCCCACTTAGTCAGAGGAACAATGGCCGTTGTTCGGATCTGAGGCTGTTGGGTTCAAAGAGATAACAGGAGTATAGCTAAGGTCGTCCACCTGGTAGCGAGCGTTGACCTTGAACTTACTTGCTTCTGGTGATGCTGGTGGATGGGTCTCTCTGCTTGAGAGCCAAATCCAAGAGACCGAATCTCTCATGGCGGTTCCTTCTTATACTTGGAGGGGCTTTGCGTTCTTTTAGGCGGGCCTTAATTTGGTCCCAATTAATTGGGCAGCTTCTTGATCATTGTCATCGATCTAAACCAATAAAGGGGTGGGTGCCCTGATGGCTGGGCGTGTCTTAGGTGGCCGTTGGCCTTGCTTTGTTTGTGTCTTTCGGTTGGGGTACTGGCGCCGGGATGTCTGTGACAGTATCAACTACCTGAGTGTTAGTCCTTTGTTCCTCGGAGATGGGCCATCAATATGCTAATCGACCCAGAGTTTTGATTCCGTCTGGTAACTGCTTCCCAATTATACATTCAGGATCTGTGCCTGCTTGTTGTCTAGTATTGTCCACATTTCCCTACATTCTCTGTGAGCGTCCATTTTGTGTTCTGAAAGTGGCCATCCCAGATGGCTACACGCCCTCCTTGTGATCCTCAATGCGAAGCGTGAAGGATCATATTACTGAGTCTTCTTTGTTCTCTGCCTAAGTCGAGCACCCGCAATCAAGGTCAGGCTCTACTCTACTCTGTTCTATGGATTGGAACTTTGCCTAAATTGTTTTATATACACACATTATTATAAAATTCTACGGGGCGCGATGACATTCAGGCATGGATTACAATTAAAACATGGGAACCTCTAACTATTCTTATCTGAACTATCCTTAGTCACTTAAAAGAATTTACAACAGTATAAACTATACAACAGCAGCAATACATGTCTCTGTATCTTGGCAGTCAAGTGCAGAATTTTACATCAAAAAATTAGGCAATGCATTTTATTCACTTAAAGCGAGTGGGGGGTATGCTGAAGTCCAAAAATAGGGGGTCTGAGGGTATATACCGGAGTGCGGGAGGCTTTCCTTCGCCATTTCCTAAGCCTCACTGTCTGAATGACACTGCAGAGTATCAATATGACTAACAGTGCTTCCACAGTGTAGGACAGGGAATACCAGGTGATGAACTTGTCACAGCAGGTTGGTGTATTAGTTGCTGTCTCTGGGTGTAGTATAGGGCAGGGATGGGAAACATTCACGGCCTGTGGGGTAGGGGTCAGGGGGGGTCGCGTGCCTGCGCAACTGTAGGGATCCCGCGAAGATCCAAATGTAGACCATGATGTCTGTCTTCATGTTCCCTTTTCCTTTTTGGTCTTCCTGTGCCTTCTGTTGTTCTGAATTTCCTGTGGACACAAGCATAATATCTGTTATTATCTTGCTTAAGATCTCGTATGTCTGTCTGTCTGTCCTTTTATTGCCAACTGCCCATTAGAATTGTCACCATATGTGACTCCCTCATTTAAAAAAAAAATCAAATATTTTTAAATCAAATACAAGACAGCCGAGAAGAAAATACTGTCACAGCGCGAGCAGTCTCGCAGCCTGTGTGATCGATGCGGTGAGTGTACCATCCAAGTGTTTGAGGATGTAAATAGCATATGGAGAGCAACCTAAGGGTCGCTGGAAAACAAACAAAAGAGTTTTGAACTAAAAGTTCCGAATGGGGCGCATATGGGCCGCGGCGGGTCAAGAATGGGTGGAATCCTCGGGTAGGACAGTAAACAGTGCCGTATGTGCACTACCCGAGCATAGCTGACCAGATGGGGATCCTCAGGCAGGGCGGGGATCAGTGCTGTTACTCCACTGCCTGAGCGACCGGACAAGAACGGAAAGAATTTATGTTCGCCGTGGATGTTGCCTCTTGTGATTACCTTCGAATCAGAAGAGTAGCTATGATCGGTTGTCTGCCGACAAACTAGTTCCTTTAACTGCCAGTGGGCGTTAAAAGAGTGGTGGCGTGGGGCCATGAATAAACTTTAGGTGAACAAACAACATTTAACATTGACAGTAACAAACACAACAAAATCGTGCAGGTTCCATCAGAACGACACCGTAAATCTCCATCGGTTCCTTTTTACCATTATCTGGACACCTCATTGCTCTATAGCGAACAGAATGGCAAAGGGGCTCGTCTGGTGGGAGTCAGACTCTGAGTGATCATCTTCTCCCAGTTGCCATACTCGTGACTGGAGTAGCTGGGCCAAAGCTGCTTGGGGCGAATTGGGGTCCATCTCATCATTCCAAATGAGTCTGAAAGAATTGTCGTGGTGCCAATGTTTCGTGTCGAGGTTGGAGGTGGTAGGGGGCAATCCATAATCGCCGGGCGGTGGGTCTGGTTCAGGGGCTTTTATGTACATGGTCTCAAAGGGAATTTTTGGCGGATGCCGAAAATTGTGTGGACGTTTTTCATCACTTGTCCTGTAAAATGTGAGCCTTGGTCGGACTCTATGCTGCGGGGAAGACCCCATCTTGTAAAGATGTGTTGCATGAGGATCTTGGCTGTTGCTTTAGCCATGTTCGTTCGGGATGGAAAAGCTTCCACCCATTTTGTGAAGGTGTCGATGACCACCAACACATACTTAAAACCATTCTTGCAGGGGGGTAAGAACAAAGAACAAAGAAAATTACAGCACAGGAACAGGCCCTTCGGCCCTCCCAGCCTGCGCCGATCCAGATCCTTTATCTGAACCTGCCACCTATTTTACAAGGATCTACTTCCCTCTGTTACCCGCCCGTTCATATATCTGTCTAGATGCATCTTAAATGATGCTATCGTGCCTGCCTCTACCACCTCCGCTGGCAAAGCGTTCCAGGCACCCACCACCCACTGCGTAAAAAACTTTCCACGCACATCTCCCTTAAACTTTCCATCTCTCACCTTGAAATTGTGACTCCTTGTAATTGACACCCCCAATCTTGGAAAAAGCTTTTTGCTATCCACCCTGTCCATACCTCTCATAATTTTGTAGACCTCAATCAGGTCCCCCCTCAACCTCCGTCTTTCCAACAAAAACAATCCTAATCTACTCAACCTTTCTTCATAGCTAGCACCCTCCATACCAGGCAACATCCTGGTGAACCTCCTCTGCACCCTCTCGAAAGCATCCACATCCTTCTGGTAATGTGGAGACCAGAACTGCACGCAGTATTCCTAATGTGGCCTAACCAAAGTCCTATACAATTGTAACATGACCTGCCGACTCTTGTACTCAATACCCCGTCTGATGAAGGCAAGCATGCTGTATGCCTTCTTGACCACTCTATCGACCTCCGTTGCCACCTTCAGGGTACAATGTACCTGAACTCCCAGATCTCTCTGTACATCAATTTTCCCCAGGACTCTTCCATTGACCGTATAGTCCGCTCTTGAATTAGATCTTCCAAAATGCATTACCTCGCATTTGCCTGGATTGAACTCCATCTGCCATTTCTCTGCCCAACTCTCCAATCTATCTATATTTTGCTGTATTCTCTGACAGTCCTCCTCGCTATCTGCAACTCCACCAATCTTAGTATCATCTGCAAACTTGCTAATCAGACCACCTCTACCTTCGTCCAGATCATTTTTGTATATCACAAACAACAGTGGTTTGAGCACGGATCCCTGTGGAACACCACTAGTCACCTTTCTCCATTTTGAGACACTCCCTTCCACCACTACTCTCTGTCTCCTGTTGCCCAGCCAGTTCTTTATCCATCTAGCTAGTGCACCCTGAATCCCATACGACTTCACTTTTTCCAACAACCTGCCATGGGAAACTTTATCAAACGCCTTACTGAAGTCCATGTATATGACATCTACAGCCCTTCCCTCATCAATTAACGTTGTCACTTCCTCAAAGAATTCTATTAGGTTTATAAGACATGGCCTTCCCTGCACAAAACCATGCTGCCTATCACTGATAAGTCTATTTTATTCCAAATGTGAATAGATCCTATCCCTCAGTATCTTCTCCAACAGTTTGCCTACCACTGACATCAAGCTCACAGGTCTATAATTCCCTGGATTATCCCTGCTACCCTTCTGAAACAGAGGGACAACATTAGCAATTCTTCAGTCCTCCGGGACCACATCCGTGCTCAAGGATGCTGCAAAGATATCTGTTAAGGCCCCAGCTATTTCGTCCCTCGCTTCCCTCAGTAACCTGGGATAGATCCCATCCGGACCTGGGGACTTGTCCACCTTAATGCCTTTTAGAATACCCAAAACTTCCCCCTTCTTTATGCCGACTTGACCTAGAGTATTTAAACATCCATCCTTAGCCTCAACATCCGTCATGTCCCTCTCCTTGGTGAATACTGATGCAATGTACTCATTAAGAATCTCACCCACTTCCTCTGACTCCACGTATAAATTCCCTCTTTTGTCTTTGAGTGGGCCAATCCTTTCTCTAGTTACCCTCTTGCTCCTTATATACAAATAAAAGGCTTTGGGATTTTCCTTAACCCTGTTAGCCAAAGATATTTCATGACCCCTTTTAGCCCTCTTTATTGCACGTATGAGATTTGTCCTACTTTCCCGATATTCCTCCAAAGCTTCATCAGTTTTAATTTGCCTAGATCTTATGTATGCTTCCTTTTTCATTTTAGCTAGTCTCACAATTCCACCCGTTATCCATGGTTCCCTAATCTTGCCATTACTATCCCTCATTTTCACAGGGACATGTCTGTCCTGCACTCTAATCAACCTTTCAAAGAACAAAGAACAAAGAAAGGTACAGCACAGGAACAGGCCCTTCGGCCCTCCAAGCCCTTGCCGACCATGCTGCCCGACTAAACTACAATCTTCTACACTTCCTGGGTCTGTATCCCTCTATTCCCATCCTATTCATGTATTTGTCAAGATGCCCCTTAAATGTCACTATCGTCCCTGATTCCACCACCTCCTCCGGTAGCGAGTTCCAGGCACCCACTACCCTCTGTGTAAAAAACTTGCCTCGTACATCTACTGTAAACCTTGCCCCTTGCACCTTAAACCTATGTCCCCTAATAATTGACCCCTCTACCTAGGAAAAAGCCTCTGACTATCCACTCTGTCTATGCCCCTCATAATTTTGTAGACCTCTATCAGGTCGCCCCTCAACCTCCGTCGTTCCAGTGAGAACAAATCAAGTTTATTCAACCTCTCATCATAGCTAATGCCCTCCATACCAGGCAAAATCCTGGTAAATCTCTTCTGCACCCTCTCTAAAGCCTCCATATCCTTCTGGTAGTGTGGCGACCAGAATTGAACACTATACTCTCAGTGTGGCCTAACTAAGGTTCTCTACAGCTGCAACATGACTTGCCAATTCTTATACTCAATGCCCCGGCCAATGAAGGCAAGCATGCCGTATGCCTTCTTGACTACCTTCTCCACCTGTGTTGCCCCTTTCAGTGACCTGTGGACCTGTACACCTAGATATCTCTGACTGTCAATACGCTTGAGGGTTCTACCATTCACTGTATATTCCCTACCTGCATTAGACCTTCCAAAATGCATTACCTCACATTTGTCCGGATTAAACTCCATCTGCCATCTCTCCGCCCAAGTCTCCAAACAATCTAAATCCTGCTGTATCCTCTGACAGTCCTCATCGCTATCCGCAATTCCACCAACCTTTGTGTCGTCTGCAAACTTACTAATTTAGTTACATTTTCCTCAATCGTTTATATATACTACAAAGAGCAAAGTTCCCAGCACTGATCCCTGTGGAACACCACTGGTCACAGACCTCCAATTAGAAAAGCATCCTTCCATTGCTACTCTCTGCCTTCTATGACCTAGCCAGTTCTGTATCCACCTTGCCAGCTCACCCCTGATCCCATGTGACTTCACCTTTTGTACTAGTCTACCATGAGGGACCTTGTCAAAAGCCTTACTGAAGTCCATATAGACAACATCCACTGCCCGACCTGCATCAATCATCTTTGTGACCTCCTCGAAAAACTCTATCAAGTTAGTAAGACACGACCTCCTTCACAAAACCATCCTGCCTCTCACTAATACGTCCATTTGCTTCCAAATGGGAGTAGATCTTGTCTCTTCCTTAAAAGACTCCCACATTTCAAATGTGGATTTGCCCTTAAACAGCTGCTCCCAATCCGCATTCCCTCGCTCCTGCCGAATTTTGTTACACTTGGTCTTTCCCCAATTTAGCACTCTTCCTTTAGGACCACTCTCGTCTTTGTCCATGAGTATTCTAAAACTTACGGAATTGCAACTCCTCCATTCCTTTTACCTCCCTATCTATCCCTCCTGAAGCATCTATACCCTGGGATATTTAGTTGCCAGTCTTGCCCTTCCCTCAACCAAATCTCCGTAATACCAATAACATCATATTCCCAGGTACTAATCCAAGCCCTAAATTAATCTGCCTTATCTGTTACACTTCTCGCATTCAAACAAATGCACCTCAGACCACCTGTCGCTTTGCGTTCATCATCTCTTCCCTGTCTACTCTTCCCCTTAGTCACATTGAATTTATTATGTAGTACCTTACTGGCTTTAGTTGCTGCCTCTTTACTGATCTCTAACTTCCGAATCTGGTTCCCATCTCCCTGCCACATTAGTTTAAATGTGGCAGAGGTAGGGGTCCTATATAATCAATCTGCAAATTCATCCAGGGACCATTAACAGACTAAGCTGACCTTTCCTTGCATGTCTGTCTGGATTGTTCTGGGCGCAGATTAAACAGTTTTCAATGTAGTGCGTTACATTGGATTTCAAATCGGGCCACCAGCAGAGAGGTCTGAGATGGGCAAGGGTTGCTTCTATGCCTTGATGTCCATGCTTGTCATGGAATTGGCAAATAATTTGGTTTCTGTCCTGAGTGGGGACCACATAAATACCTTCCTTTAAAATTATGCCATCATGTGTCGTCAAAGTGTTTTTGTATTTATCGTAGGGGGCTGGGAAGTTGCCTTTTCAAACTTCCCTGAGCTGTGTGTCTTCCTTTTGGGCCTGAGCTAGATCCTGAATGTTGGTCTGTGAGACCTGGACCGCGTGTACGGGGACACTCTCGGGGAGATTCCAAAAGTGACTGTGTCTGGAACCTGCCTTTGCTAGGGCGTCTGCCTCAACGTTACCAGGGTGGGAAGAACGATGGTGGCTACGAAATTTAATAATACCATATTTCCGATCTTTAGCTGTCCTTAGAATATGCTGGAGTAATGGGGCTGAGGGTAGGGGTTTTCCATCTGCGGAAACAAAACCTCTAGATTCCCACAGGGGAAGGAATTCCGTTAAATTATTGCAGACATATAAGCTGTTAGAGTATATGTCGGCTGGGGTCGGGAACGAATTGGGGTGCTCTACAATGTATGCTACGGCTGCTAGTTCTGCTGCCTGAGAGCCTAGATGTCCAGGCAATTTCAAGGATATTTCCTCTCACGCGCGTCCTTTTCATATATGCCACAACCAGTAATTAGTTTACCATTCAAAACTGTGGAGGAGCCATCCACATAAATCTTAAGAGGTGCGCCTATGTCTGTGGGCTGGGGTCTCTGGGGTGTAGTACCTGGTTTCGGGGGAGCTGACTTGGGTACAAAGGGCCTGGTGGTGATTATTTCACATTCATGTGGGGTGCCTGTGTAATGTAAATTGTCTGCGAGGATTGTGTGTGTTTTTGTCCTCTTTACTGTAATGTCCCGACCCTGTAAGAGAAGGGTCCACCATGCGGTGCGAATTTGGCTGACTGTGCCGACCTTTAGTCTACCATCTAGTAGAAGTTGGGTTGGGGTGTGCTCTGTTAAAATGGTGACGGGGTTGAGTCCTGTTATGTAACCGAAGTATTGAACAGCCCAAAAAATTGCGAGCAGGCGCCTTTCGCAGGCAGAAAATCCTTGCTCAACTGGGTCAAGAACTCATGAGGCGTATGCTACGGGGCCTAAACGATCGTGTCTTTCTTGGATCTGGGACCTGTAATGCGGGAGCTGTGCTGAGGGCTCGTTTTAATGCATGCACGGCATCCATGTGCTGTGGAAGCCATTCCCATGGGGCTTGCTTCTTTAGGAGTTCGGAAAGAGGGGCTGCCTTTGTGGCAAAACCACCGATGTGATTCCTACAGTATCCAACCAGTCCTAGAAATGACTGGAGGGCTGTGACATTATGGGGCAGGGGGTAATTTGACAATGGAGTCGATGCGTTTCTGCTCGATCTCACGTTTGCCATGGGTGATCACTGTTCCTAAGTAAATCATTTTTTCTTGGAGAATCTGGGCCTTTTTGGGGTTTACTTTACATCCAATTTCTTGAAGGAGTCCTAATAATTCGGTGAGAAGCGAAATGTGCTCTCCCTTAGTGTCGGTCTGCAGTCGCAAATCGTCTACATACTGGACAAGGCAATTGGGTCGGGAAAATTTGGCTAATCCATACGCCAGCTGTCGGTGGAAAATGGAGGGGGAGTTGTGGAAGCCTTGTGGTAGGCACGTCCACGTGTATTGCTGTCCCTGGAAGGTGAAAGCAAATTTATATTGGCACGCTTTCTCCAATGGAATGGACCAAAAGCCATTGCTAATGTCGAAAACCGAAACAAATTTTGACTGGAGTCCCTGTTTTAACATTGTCTTGGGACACGTGGCTACGGTGGGGGCTGCTACTGGGGTTAATTTGTTTAGTTCCCGATAATCGATGGTCAGTCGCCTTGATCCATTGGGTTTCCTGACGGGCCAAATTGGGGCATTGTTCGTTGAGGCTACTGAACGGAGTACGCCTTGGTCAAGCAGACTCTGGATAACCTTTGCGATTTCTCTCTCTGCTTGTTGGGGAAAACCGTACTGCTTTTGGGATTTGGGGTCGGGTCCTGTAATGTTTACTAAACCAGCGATCTTGCCACAGTCATGCTTGTGCTGGGCAAAAGCTGCTTTGTGTCACTGCAAAACGTCTCTAACTTCTCTGTCCTGACTAATGGCTCGAGGGTCGAACCAGAAGTCTCCTACTGCGCTAATTCTGTGTCTCCAACTGTGAGCGTGGCGGGGGCTCGTGCTGCCTTTGCCATTCTCCACACACATTTGTTTACAGGGTCGAACGAAAGATTGTGGGAGCTTATAAAATCTATACCGAAAATGTGTTCGGCTGTCTGGGGTAGATCGACTAAAACTACGGGGTGTTTGGTTTTAATGTTCCCTATCTGAATCGCTACAGGGGCTGTGCCTCCTCCTACCTTTTGTGGGTCGGGAAGGGCTGCCACGACTGAGGAGTCGAGGCTCAAAACTGTGAGCTTCACTTGCTCTTTTTCATCCAGGCCGTACATGGTCGCCTGTTGTTTTACTGTTGCGAAATAATGGTGTGGGTCCGATGTGGGTAGGAATGGTGTTATCTTATCGCACGCGCCCCTTAATTGAGTGATGGTTAATGGGGTGGTGTACAGAAATTCTGGGTCTCTGTTTGTTGTGGCCCTGCGCTGTGTGGTGACCGGGTTCATGGGGTTGTGCTCTGCCTGTGCAGTCGGGGGTGGAGGTGCTTTTCTTTTCTGTGGTTTGTCCTGAGTAGATGTTCCATAGATATGTTCCATAGATAGATGGGCAGTCACATTTAACTCCTGCCAATCGGGGCCATTTAATTGGGGTCCAAACGTGTTCTGGAATCCATTTTGTACAGAAAGCAGAGATTGCAGGTCAGCAATCTGCTTTCGGCATTTGGCGTGGTCTACCGAGCTCTGCCTTTGTTCCGTCGTGGAACTGTGGAGTGCTCGTAGGGCTGCTTTTAAATCGTTACATTGTTTCTTTAATTGCTTGACTTGATGCTCTGTCTCTTCTCTTACCAACACCGCGTGTTGCCTGTCTTGGTAGGCCTTATCATATTGCGACTGAAAGCTGCTTAAATGGGGGAGACAAGATTGGTGTGCCCGTTTGACATCCGCCATCTCCTTGTCCTTCGCCGCTAACTGCTCTCTAACTTCCCTGTTAACTTTCTCGTACTCACTAACGTCTCCCTCACTATTCTTATCTCTCTCTTCAATCTCTCTGCGGAGCGTCCTCACGACCTCCTCTGTGCCTCACAATTGTGCCAAGCAGGACACGATTGCCATCGGCTTACGAGCTTTTCTTATGAATCTCGGTCAGGTTCTCCCACCAAGTATGCCCTATACTTCCGGGACCTGTTTCGTCGTTTGCACAAAATTCACTCCAAAGGGGGCCACCCTTTCCCTTTGAGATATTTTCTAATTTCCTCTTCCCATACGGATCACTGTCCTACTCTATTGGTCGCTGCGACCTCAAATTCCTGAGGGTTCATAAGGTGTTCCATTGCCTTCATTGCTATTTCTACTGCTATCTCTGAATATCTACCGAATTTGGAACAGGGGGGAATAAAGTGGTGATGTAAACATGGGTACGGCTTACGCTATTTTCCGGTCTACAAAATTCCCGTCAGTTTTATGCAACAAAATCTATCACGTTTACCTTGTATCCCTTGTTAGTACGCATGCAAATAACACACTTCCGAATCTTGGAGGTTTGATTGATATTGGTCTTACGCTGATGGTTTTTCTTTTTCCAATTGGATTCTAATTCAAATTCGGGTTCTCTCGGAGTGACAAAGCCTCTTCTAGGTCGTGTCCCGTCAGATGTCGCCAGTAATGTTGCTATATTTATTTGGTATAAATATGGCGGTCAATATGGTCGCCTTTCTTAATTCTAATTATGTGTATACTTTCAGAGTCGCCAGGTATCTCTCGATACCATCACAAGGTTCAACCCGAATACCGATCAAAGATCCAATACACCAGTTAGTTAGTTCAAAGTCAATACTATTTATTTACAAACACAGTAAGTTCTACTCATGCACAACAGCACTACAAACTAAACTATCTCTAACGCTAACGCCAATACTTAACTTCGGGTGCCCACTTAGTCAGAGGAACAATGGCCGTTGTTCGGAACTGAGGCTGTTGGGTTCAAAGAGATAACAGGAGTACAGCTAAGGTTGTTGATTCCCAAATTTCTTTCTCTGTCAGTCTGGCCTCAATAAAAGTTGAGATGGATTTGCACGTAAAAAGAAGTTATTTATTTAGCTTGCAAGCTTAATTCATCTTACAGAAACATAAGAGACATCCAGCCTCTTACACTCCAGAAAGCGACTGAACAAAAAGACAAAAGGATCTCTGCAAAATCAATTCAAATGGTATCAGGTTTCACATACTCGACGCCCATAGGTCAGCCTATGTCCCTCCTGACCTGTTTGATCTATTCTGATTGGCTCACTTCCAATCTCTTTCTCTGGCCCCTATCAATGCAGCATCACTCTCATAGACACACCTCTTCCTGCTTTTTCCATGCGGTCTCAAATCCCTTTGTCCCTAACTGCCAGAATCAAAGTGGCTTTTTTCTACATTACATTAACTAGTATCTCTAAAGTAACTATTTTATATCACATTCGTCATTCCCTCCTTTTATCATTCCATGATAACCGAACTATCCAATCCATAGCTACGGTTCCTCATCTAAAAAGATCCGTCGCTGCATTTCCAATTCCTGTCTTAGCCCCCCTTCATCTGCCTCACCCTCATGGATTTTAACAGTTAATTTTTTTTTTTCGGTGATTGGGGCGGTGATCTGATCCAGTGCACCCCGCATTCTACCCATCACACATTTAAGGATGGCCAGGCCCACAAAGATGCAGCCGATAGCTACCACTAGATACATGGACATATTTATCAACCAGTCCTTCCATCCTCCAAATCCCCAGTTACCCCAAGAGCCAGGATCCTGCATCCCGTCCAAGTGATCCCGTATGCGATCCATAAATTTAGTGATGTTAGCGGTCAAGTCCTGAACTCCCATGATACACTTGCCCTGTACTATGGCGCATACCCCACCCTCACGGGCCAGAAGATAGTCAAGAGCATACCGGTTCTGCATTGCAAACAACCGTAGCTGAGACAACTCCTTAGTTATTGCCCCGAGGGCTCCCAAGGTTTCATTTCCCAAGATGGTAAGGCCGCAAATAAAATAATTCCGATCACTGACAGCCAAGGAACCCCCCACACCTCCCAGTGTCAATACGCTCAGAATGCCCCACCCGGCTGAGTGGCCCCGGTTGGGTGCAAGAACCTGAGTTTTTTTCCAGTTCTCGCAAAATTCAGCAAAGACTGCCCGGCGTGCTAACTGATTATGCAGGTTCCACGCCGAAGGGCAGGGGACTGTGGTAGGGACTAGAGTCCCTATAGCAATTCGGCGGGGAAATGGGGGTGACAAAACGTTGGTCGCTGTACCATTAAATAAAAAGTAGTATCCTTGTTCCGTGTGGAGACTAGCATCACAATCAGCATATCGGTTGCGTAAGGACCTCCCAGTAGCCCAGTTTATCCAACTTCGAAATGCCCATTCGGGCCGCCCAGCAATGCGGAAAGCCCTAGTCCCAACAGTGATATGAGAGACATTCGCCCAGCCACAGAGGAGCTGGAGGCCGGCGTTCAATGGAACGCAAGTGGTGTTGTAACAAACGCATTGGCCAGACGCCTGGGTGATATGGCACCTCCTGTCCGTACAGGTGGGAACCAGACATGTTATATTTGTGTCCACCTCTACCAGCAAACAGCCATATCCTTCACTGCTGAAGCAATTCTCGTACGACCGGGAATCCCTATTGGGAGTGAAGTGGCTAGGTATGTACGCCCTCCACCGTCGCAGCCTATCGTACTGTGAATGGGAATTATCCCGAGGAAGGGGAAGGCAAATAGCCGGTGGTGCTGAACCCGGATCGTAAGGAAGAGTGACCTGATCGGGCAGTGGTTCGGAATGCTGACAATGAAACACCGTTTGGGGAGTGCCCCAAAGCGGTGAAACAGAAAATAACCTAGACACCGCTGCGGGGTTTGGGTAGCAGACAACCCGTCCCTGGCCATACAGACGGTGGTAAATCTGGTAGAAGAGATTCATACTACCCGGGTTTTCCTCAGTTTGGCCTTTAATTAACTTAAGTGTATCTCCCGGTAACCTACGTTCTAGCTGTACTTCCCTTCTCATACGCCCCGTCCTCTCTCTAGTCCCTTTCTCTTTCTCATAGCCTCTTCCTACACTCTTCTGACAGCCTGATTTTACCTTTATTGTACCACTCTTAACACATCCAAAATCAAATTTACATGTATTCCAAAAACAAGGCAATGTCCATATAATGTCCCCTTCCCATCGCCGGGACCGGTGCAACTGCTTCATGACTCCTGCATTCTCCTTAACTTTGATGACCTTCCATGAGTCAATACCATGTCCTCGTATATGGGGGCAGCGAAGAACATCACCTTTGCATAGGTGATGTATCCTTGTAGATTGGTTGGGGCTACACAGATACATAATATTCCCCTTTTCCATGTCCATCGCCAATAACACGCCAAGCGAAGTGAGGCCAAATATCAGACAGACGATGCGTAGCCACTCCATCATGCTCCACACCTGTAAAATAGCACTGGAGAAGGGAGGCAGGTTAGTATCCGACCTTTTACAGTAGTGGAGATGGACTCAATTTGCAGTGATGTAGGTGGACCCAAGCACTTCGCCCCTCCACTTTAACTGCTGTGGGGGTGGTATGGAGAACTTGGAAGGGCCCGTCCCATCGCGGCTCCGACCCCTTCCTAGTCCAATTTTTGACCATGACATAACTACCGGGCTGGACTGAAAGTGAGCTAGGTACTGGGGGCAATGGCTGGTGAGCCGCGCGGACTTGGCCATGGAGTTCCTTGAGCACTTGCGTAAGGGCTAGAACATAGGTGGTCATTTCTTCAGTCATCTGATGAAACTGAACCCGTCTGGGAACCTGCAGGCTCCAAGGAGTTCTAAGAGGCCTGCCATAAAGAATCTCGGCGGGAGAGAGCCGGGCTGGTCCCGCAGGTGTAACCCGCAGCTGGAAGAGGGCAACAGGGAGCAACTTAAGCCATGTCAGTCCCGTGTCTGCTCTTAATTTAGCCAATTTAGTTTTGAGGGTCTGATTGTGTCTCTCAACCAACCCAGCCGCCTGCGGTCTGTAAGCACAGTGTAACTGCTGGCGTATGCCCAACTGGGAGCAAAACTCCTTGTTAATTTGTCCAATAAAATGAGGCCCATTATCAGAACTTAACTGAGCTGGTATACCGTACCGGGGAATGATTTCCCTCATCAAGACTTTAACCACAGTAGCAGCTTTATTATCGATAGTCGGATACGCCTTGACCCATCTGCTGAACACATCCACAATGACCAAAACATATTTGTAACATTGACACCTTTCCAACTCAATGTAATCCATTTGGAGCGTCTCAAAGGGACCACTGGGCAACGGGGTTTGCCCCTTCCCACAAGGGATACCTTTTCCGGTGTTATATTGCTGACAAATCAAACACCGATTACTGATACTTTGGGCCAACCCCTGCATTTTAGGGTGCCACCAAGTGTCCAGCAACAAATCACTAGTCCCTCGAGCCCCACAATGAGTTGCAAAGTGTACACATTCAATGACCCATAAAGCCAGCACATCAGACATACAAGTCTGATGTGCAGGCGTGGTCCATAAAGAGGAAACAGAATCATATGTACAACCTAACCGTTTCCACATTTGTTTATCACTCTCAGGAGCGTCCTCCTGTAACCTTATGACGTCTTGGATGGTTGGCATTGACTTGTCAGAAGCAGACATATTTATAGTAGATCGTTTAGTCTGACTTAACATTTTAGGCACCATCACTTGCTGAATTTGTGCAGCTGTGCGCGCTGCACGATCTGCTCGTTCATTACCAACGTCAACTGGGGTTGTACCATTCGTGTGGGCAGCGCATTTAATAACGGAAATCTGCGCTGGCAGAAGGAGGGCCTGCTGTAGGTCATTAACTAAACCCCGGTTGGATATTTCTGTGCCTGCCGAGGTAAGGAATCCCCTATTCTTCCAGAGTTGTCCGAAGTCATGAACTACCCCGAAAGCATATCGGGAGTCAGTGTAGATATTTACCCGGCGATCTCCGCCAAGTATACATGCACGGGTGAGGGCAAAAAGTTTGGCTTGTTGTGCTGAAGAAGGGGTCTGGAAAGCTGCCGCTTCTAAAATCAGACCATCCTGATCTATGATTGCATAACCGGACAGCCTCCGGCCAGTGGGGCTTACTAATGCACTGCCATCAACATACATAATCATGTCAGGTTGTTCTAACGGAATATCACTCAGATCGTCCCTTATTGTTGTAGTTTCCTGAATCAAGGCTAAACAGTCGTGACCAGGCGCATCCTCATGGACAGGGGGACCGCTAAGAAAACAGGCTGGATTGATAGTGGTACAATATTTAAATGTCAGACGTGGATTGTTCAAAAGGTATATCTCATACCTATTCTGACGAGCTGCGGTAAGATGCTGAGTCTGCAGTTGCCCCAATAGTGCGATTACCGAGTGGGAGCTATACACCGTAATATCCTGTTGGAGAGTGATGTTGGCAGCAGCCTGCAAACTATTGTATATCGCTGCCAAGATCTGGGTGCAAACAGGGTGGCCCAATGCCACTGGGTCGAGTTTGGAAGAGTAATATGCTACGGGCCGGTGCTTGTCCCCATGTTGCTGGGTGAGTACCGCTGTTGAACATCCTTCCAGAACAGTACAGTATATCTGGAATGGTCGGTCGTATAGGGGCCTACCAAAGGCCGGTGCTTGTAGCAAGGCCTGCTTCAGGCAACGGAAGGCCTCGAGTGCCTCGGTGGTGAGAATAAAGTTTCCCTCTTTACTCGTGTAAGGCGTCAGCAGCTTTGTATAGACAGCGATGTTTGGTATCCACTGCCGACAATAATTCACCATACCCAGCCAATGACGAACCTCCTTGGCTATTGTAGGGGCGGGGAATTGGCATATTGGTTCAATCCTACTGGGTTCGAGACTTCTTTCTGTGGCTGTAAGTAAAACTCCTAAGAACTTAACTTTTCTCTGAGCCACCAAGACCTTTGCTTGTGAAACAACATAACCCAACGAGGATAGGTGGTTCAATAATTGGATCACATCATCCCTATTACTGGGCTCGTCAGGACTTGCCACCAATATGTCATCTACATACTGCACTAGAGTGGAACCATGCTCCAATGTCAAGGCCTGGAGTTGGGTCTGCAAACATCTGGAGAAGAGTGTAGGTGAATTGACGAACCCCTGTGGCAGTCGGGTCCAGGTATACTGCTGTCCATTGTAAGTGAAGGCAAACAAATATTGACTT
The DNA here is from genome assembly GCF_047496885.1 of Scyliorhinus torazame. Taxonomy (NCBI): domain Eukaryota; kingdom Metazoa; phylum Chordata; class Chondrichthyes; order Carcharhiniformes; family Scyliorhinidae; genus Scyliorhinus; species Scyliorhinus torazame. Next base: position 230,237,790 of record NC_092710.1, on the reverse strand, counting down.
TCAGTCGCAAGTGGGAGGGCAAAGAAGGCGTGCTGAAGGTCAATTACGGCGAAGACCCAGGCTTGAGCTGGAATTTGAGCCAGTATGTGGGCAGGGTTAGGGACGAGAGCATGTAACGGCTGTGCGATGGCATTAATTGAACGTAAATCCTGTACTAATCGGTACTGGTCTGGTTTGGCTGGTTTAGGCACAGCAAGTATTGGGGTATTACATTCCGATTGGCAAGGGACCAAAATACCCTGTTTCAGCAGTTCTTGAATTAATTTATCTATTGATGGAGCAGCTTGAGATTTCAGGGGGTATTGCCGAATGGAAGGTAGCTTTACATGATCCTTAATCATTACCTTGACAGGTGTAACATTTGTCTTTCCCACTTGTGATGGGTATTCCGCCCAGACCTGTGGATTGACATATTCCAACACATCATGTCCCCTGTGATGCTGCAGTCGAGTGTTAATCGTTTCAGGGACCTCAAAATATTTTATGGTAGTGCCGTCCGGCATGACTTGAAGTGCGTAGTCTGTTGGATCTGAATGATCCACTGCCCTCCTGACCATTCGCCCCATATCCCTGGCATGGTACTGGTCATGGACCTGACGTGTAATATGAGGGCTTACCGAAGCTGACTGTGGCCATAAATGTGGTGATATTGTAACAAAATCGGCTGTACCTTCTTTTCCTGTGACTGTGGCTGTAACCTTGACTGGCCATTCGGTCTCAAGTAATGGCCGGTATTTGTCCTCCAACTGCCTGTTTCCTCCAGTTCTGTCATAGGCCAGGGTAACGTGATGCAGTGACTGTTCAACATCTAACGTCCACCACTGGGGGGGTGATAGAAATATAGCACTGTTGTCTCATCCTCCATGATGTAACCGTTACCCCCTCATCTCCGCATTCTAGCTGTAGCTGGAAGATACACAGTAAATCTCGGGCCAACAAGTTACAGTCCAACCCAGTAGTCACTACAAACTGATGCTCTGCAGACGTATTTGCGTAAGTGACTGTCACAGGTTCAGAAATGGGATACTCACACACCTGTCCTTGGAACCCTGACAATTGCTGCGTGTGGTCGGATATTGGTAATTTAAGTGTTGATTGCACAGAAGACATAGCTGCCCCTGTGTCGATTACAAATGAGTGATGTTGATCTCCTATCTGCAGAGAGATAATAGGTTCCCTGTCGGATTGGAGAGTCCTTATGGCTAAATTAGCTAATCAATCCTGTGTTGGGAAAGGGTTTTCCTGGGAGAAGTCAGTGTATCTCATCTGTCCTCCCCTTGGTGGGTACCCTCTCCTTTGGGTCGAATAATCTCCTTCTACTGTCTGTCTTTTAAAGGGGCATTCCTGTTGCCAGTGATCTACACGGCCGCAATTAAAACATGCATTGCTCCCTCTATTTCTGCCCCGTCCTCGTCTTCCAGTAGACCAATGGCCCCTGTAAGGTTTTCGGGCAATTCGGCCCTTTTTTGGACTGCCCAAGAATAAAACTCAGAGACTGTAAACTGACTTTTCAGCCAAGAGAACGTAACCAGTTTTCCCAGCAGGCTTGGTCCGCTGAGCTGAGTAGGGACATAAGTATTTACAAACCCCCCCCTAGGAGCTACAAGGAAGAAGGAGCCAGACAACGAGATAAGATCAAAACACAGACAAAGGGGCACGGGAATACACAGGGGGCCTGCCTGCAAGCAGGACAATGGGATGGTCATAGCCCCATGCAAATGTAAATGACCTGGCCTCCACCAGAGCAGAATCCAATTAACACCCCATCAACATAGCGAGGTGAGAATAGCAGCCATCTCCGGAGCAGCTGGAAGACACTGAAATTCTTCACAAGAGAGCTTAACCTCGTTATCCTAAAAAACAGACTGTCTGGGCTCAGTACATTGCGCTGGAAAAGCCCCTTGAAGATAAGCGGTAGAAAAAACCAAGTTGGAGGCGGACCTGGGGGAGGTACTCCAATCTTGACAGAAGCTACCGGCAGGAACTCACTGGGAGAAGGGGGCGGAGTCAGCGCCAAATTCAAATCGCGGACGGTAGAAAAAACCAAGTTGGAGGCGGACCTGGGGGAGGTACTCCAATCTTGACAGAAGCCACCGGCAGGAACTCACTGGAAGGAGGGGGCGGAGTCGGCGCCAAATTCAAATCGCGCAGGTCTGCCTAGCTGGAAGGAGCGGACCTGCGAGGAATACCCGGAAACAAACAGCTCTGACCGGCTCAAAGGGGGCGGGACCAGCGGGAACTTTAAACCTTACCTTTTCAATGCAAAAGGGGCTGGCCGAACACAGGACAAAGCCAGGTAAAACAATATAAAAGGGGCTGTGTTTCGATTGAGGGTCCTCTTGGCTCTTGGCTCGACCTCTCCACCTTTGACTTGACCTCTGCAGCCTGTGACCGTAAGTACCCTGCAGCAGCTTGCGAAACTCCCTTGACTTTAATAGTGGTTGAGGCTTTGGGGAAGGGGGCTTGATTTGTGTTTTGTGCTATTGCTAAAACTGTGTAACCATAAGATTTTTCGTTGTGTCCGTTATAGTACTTTCTGAATAGACTTAGTTTGTGTTAGAGTTTAAGATTTTATTATATTTTCTTCTGTTGATGATTTTGACCTGGGTTTTGCAATAAACCTTGATTTGCTGATAATTGGAGTCGTTTAAATTCTTCAATCTTTCACCAGCGATCTCTGACCAAGTCATTGTTAAAATATTCCTCACCTTAATTCCGGGTTCAAGAATCAAGGGTCATCTTGAGCGATTCACTCAGGACAGGCTGCTGGTTAGGTAATAAACAGCAGTGTCCTATTCTCTCTCTTGGGAAAGCTACTCCAGCGAAGTAGGAACCGGGTGGGTGTTGCACCATCGGCAAGAGAGAGAATCACCTGGGTATTGGTAGGGGTCTGGAGATCTGTGTGATATAAGCCTCAGGCTGCCGGTTAGGGATAAACGGCAGGCTTGATTCAGTGCTCTCTTCAGTGGAAGTGTCCCAGTGCGGCATCCCCTGGCCTCTGAAGTTTCAGTGCCAGCTGGAGAGAGACACACACAGATACTCAAACCCCAGATATCGGCCCAGTAGTGGAGTAGCAGAGATGGCACCCCCTACAATGGCGACCGCGGCAGGACCCCGGTGGTTTGGAGTATGTGACTTGGCAGAGGGGGTGAGGGAACGAAGTAAAATGGAGGAGAGAATCTCCTCGTATTTGTGGCAAAAGGTCAACCTCACCAAACCTTGGGTCTCAGAACTAATCAATGCGGAGCAACCGGTAATGGCAGCGGCTGCATGGACAGAAAGTAAGGCGCACAAAAAGCACTTGGAGAAGGCAGTTTGGCTGGTTTGCCTGTCCGAGCAGGTAGTCAAAACAGAGCAAAGGGTCGAAGAGTTAGAGCAGGAGTTGAGAGAAGTGAGGGCCAGCGCAGGGGACAGCGCTAGCGCAGCGGAACGACTGCGGGAGGAATTGGCAGAAATTAAACAGGACAGCGCGAGCGCAGCGGAACGACTGCGGGAGGAATTGGCAGAAATGAAACAGGAAAGCGAGTCTAACCGGTGTGAGAAGGACTATCTCCACTGCCAGATAGTGGAGGGTAAAGAAAAGGAACGGAGGCTCCAGGAACTCTATGCTCGGAGTACAGAGCAGTGTAGGAAGCTGGAGGGGAAGTTCCGGGACATCCAGGCAGCGTACCGAGTGGCTCGCGAGGAAGTAGGGGACTGTGCCCATGGGCCGTGCCAGGCACGGATAACAGAGTTGGAGGAGGCCTTGTCCAAGGTCAGGGGACAGGTACACCTGGTAGGTCCAGGGGGGTTCCCAAGGGGCAAGGTGCTCCTCGCAGCGGATGATTCCCCAAAGGCCAAGGGGAATAGACCACCTCCTGAGGCACCGGGATTGTGTCCGGGTCGGCAGGGGGGGATCGGACTGCACGTTCAGGGGCAAGTCCAAGGGGGGTCGGCAGGGTACCCCCAGCTGGCGGCGTGTCCGCCTGGTTTCGTATGTGGGTCCCTATGGGATGGGGACAGACCGCTGCCTGGGATGCCGGTGATGGGGCCGGGTCAGCAGGTAGGGTTTGGACCGCCCGGTCAGGGGCAGGTCCAAGGGGGGTCAGTGGTGTATCCCCAGATAGCGGCGTCTCCTATATGGGTAGTTAGCCCAGGGACAGGGGGGCTACCCAACGGGGCAGGAGAGCTGGACGCCGGGGAGGCGGAGGAGCAGGAACCCCAGGTAGGGCGGATGTGCCCTGTCAGGCAGAGAAGGTATGGTCCCCCGGCGGGGCTGGCAGATAGGGGACCGGTTGAGGGCGACATTATCGTTCCTCATGGGGCATCCGCGCTCAGGGGGATGGTGGCCCACGTTCCCAGACTAACTCCAAAAGGGGATCCGTCGCTTCATTTTATGGAGGTGGAACAGGCAGCCAGCATCAATGACTGCGACGAAGGGGAGCAAATAAGGATGCTCCTGATGACCCTAGATGCACAGCTATGCAGGACAGTGACCTCTGGGAATGGGGGAAGACCTGACACATGGGCGGCAGCACAGACTGCTGTTCTGGAGGCGATGGGCTTGAATCTGGGGAGCCCTTTCATGAGGGTGGGGGAAACCAAGCAGCAACCAGGGGAATCTCCCACCATGTTCGCAGACAGACTGTGGACTGTCTATATGGAGGCATGCGGGGTTCCCGCGGATAGACGGAATTTAGGGGAAAGAACCGCCCACTGGCTGAAGACCCTAGTTGCCAACTGTCTCCCTAACGTTAGGGCAAAAGCCGAACACTGGTTCGACCCGCAGACCCCGGCCCTTAATGAGGAAGAGGTCCTTAGAAAACTCACCCTTGCATATCGCAACGGGGAGAGGAGAGAGGAAAAGCCCCATAAGGGTCAGGTGCATGGAATCACACCAGCACCCACTAAGAGCGAGTGGAAGCATGAGGGATCCCGGACCTCCGACAAGAGACCGGTATGCTACGGGTGTGGAAAGACCGGGCATTTCAAGAGGGAGTGTGAGAACCCTAGCAAGCAGGAGAGGGCTCCCGCAGTAGAGAGTCAGACCCCGGCGGTAGGAGCAGCTGCCCCGGGAACCATCGAGATAAGTAAAATTTTAGCCCTTTTGCAAGGCTCAGGACAGGTGGCAATGGCAACGGGCCAGGGCCTGCCCGCACCCACACCACAAGAACCCGTATGACTACCCAGGGAGCAGCCTCAGGAAAAAGGGAGCGCAGGGGTAGTTCTAGCCCCAGATCCTGGTCCGGTCCAGGTGCAGGGTCCCATTCTGGAGGCTTCCTCAGCGGCTATTTGCAGTTTAAATCCCTTAAGGTGGGACCCATGCGAACGCCACATCAGTCAATTTAAATTGTTCCACCCCATAAGGGCAAGAAAGAGCAAGGTGGGGGGAAGACGGGGGGTGGTAGTGGAGAAACCCCCCGTAGAATTAACGACGGTGGGGGAGGTCCCTGACTCCACGGTCACACAACCGGTGACAAGGTGCTGTCCCGAAGGGGCAGTCCCAAAGGAAACGACGGTGCTGCAAGCACCCAGCCCAGGGACAGTAACGATTCCCAAGCCCTTACCTGTGGGTCAGGTGGCCTGCCTTAGTATAGAGGCTAAGGAGGCGGAGGAAGTGGAGGTATCACCTTGGGTTTGGGAACCAGTCAGGGGACGAAGGAGCAATCGGGTCTCCAAGCCCCCTCTAAGATGGTCCCCATCACACCTCCCTAGAACCCGGTCCCGCAGTAAGGGGGCCCGAGTAGAAGGGAACGCTGAGGGATCCCCGAACCCTGTTGGGGAAGGAGAGGCAAGGGGCAGCCCGAACCCCCGGGAGGGGACGGTCTGGCCCGAGCCGTTCGACCAAACAGGCGAACTGCCCCAGTTTAGCGGGGCACAGTTTTAATTTGGCCACCCGGAGACGGGTGGCATTGTATATATCATATTCCTTTTTTTCTTTTCCCCTGCTAGTCCTAAGTAGTGTGTAGTCGTGTGTGAAGTATTTAGGATCGTGGGAACACAGAAGCGCCTAGTGCAATGGTAAAATGATGAAGAAGCAGGCACTAGGACCCTGGTGCAGCCGGGCTGTAAACACAGAATCACAGACAGGCTGCGGCAACTTCAAAGCGGGAGCTGCTGCTGCCGCCAGATAGCAGCAGGCACTAGGACCCTGGGGAGCCGGGCTGTAAACACAGAATCACAGACAGGCTGCGGCAACTTCAAAGCGGGAGCTGCTGCTGCCGCTGGATAGAACCCATGCACTTTAAGGTAGGTAGTTCTGTAGAGGCAAGGATGTGTTTTGTTTTTTTTACAGATGGGGCACCCGACGATGTGGAGTTTGCTGATCCTGGCGATGGTGGGACCGGGAGAACTCCGCAGAGGCGAGACAGAAGAGTCCTTTGTCTATGGGTGTTCTGGCGGCAGAGCCCCTCTGGTCACTACCGGACAGGGAAACCAGGTGGCCATAGAGCAGGCCCGCTACTCACACCTGGGGAGGTGGCCTGGGTGGCTGGGGTCGAACTCGACCAGGTACTCCAGCCACCAGAGCTTCACCTATGGAGAGGCCTCTGTACTCTGCGAGGAGATACAGGTGGCGACTGACCGGGTTAGGGTGACTGAGGGCAGGCGGGTGTGTTTAACCTGTGAGGGGGACGTTCCTTTGGGGAGATGGTGGTGGCTCAGGAAGCTGAGCCTGGACATGAGGGATCGGTCCTCGGACTGGGAACGCATGGACAACAACACCTACCGGACCATCACGGGGTCACCGGGTAGGATCACCGTTTGCTGGGATAAGTGGTGGGCTTCCGACCAGGGCATTTATCTATGTTTGTGGGGGTCGGCCAAGGCATGTCCACAAGGGGCATCAATCACCTTTGTGAGGTGGTGGCAAGACACCGGGCATGGGATAAATTGGGACCATAATGGGAAGGGATGTGTAACCCCCGGAGGGGAAGAAACCGTGAGAGCTACCGAACTGCTGGTTCAGGTAAAGAGGCCCCTACCCACAGCCCAACCAATCGACCCTCACAACTGTCCAATCACCACCCGGGGGCCCGAAAATGGTTTGCTGCTCGTCCCAACAAAGAAACTATTATATCAGGGGGTACATTACGCGGTTGCCTCGGTGGTGCTAAACCTAACCGAGGTGAAGTTACCAGAGTGGTGCCCTCGCAAGACTGAACTATTGTACCAGGCGCTGCTGAAGGACATGTTCCAGAAATTCCACAATTTGGATTTTGGGGATATTTATGTTGCCTCAGCTGCAGGTATCGACGACTGAGGCAAATGAAGAGCCTTCAACGGGTCCTTGGGAAGACGCGGAGTGCAGCCCACAAAAGAGAAGCCGTAGTGTAATAAACAGAGTCACATGTAAATAGTTGTATGAATTCGCGGGTTTCAGTTATTTGATTGTGATATATGTACAGGGACCCTTACGTTTGGGGTTCCGGTGAAATGTGTATATGTTACTGTGTGTTTGAATTAGATATGGTCTTGTCTTTCCCTTTCATTGAAACCAGGGGTAGCCTAGATTAAGGGAACTGTCTTGGGACTTGTAATTTCGCATGTTGTTGGGGGGGGGGCCTACGGTCCACACAAGAGGAAATGATTGCCCTTCACCTGTGTCGATACGGTCCAAGCAGGTAGGGATGTATCGAAGGGGCATCTGTAAGGTTTTCGGGCAATTCGGCTTTTTTTGGAACTGCCCAAGAATAAAACTCAGAGACTGTAAACTGACTTTTCAGCCAAGAGAACGTGACCAGACTGTCTGGGCTCAGTATATTGCGCTGGAAAAGCCCCTTGAAGATAAGCGGTGGAAAAAACCAAGTTGGAGGCGGACCTGGGGGAGGTACTCCAATCTTGACAGAAGCCACCGGCAGAAACTCACTGGGAGGAGGGAGCGGAGTCAGCGCCAAATTCGAATCGCGGACGGTAGAAAAAACCAAGTTGGAGGCGGACCTGGGGGAGGTACTCCAATCTTGACAGAAGCCACCGGCAGAAACTCACTGGAAGGAGGGGGCGGAGTCGGCGCCAAATTCAAATCGCGCAGGTCTGCCTAGCTGGAAGGAGCGGACCTGCGAGGAATACCCGGAAACAAACAGCTCTGACCGGCTCAAAGGGGGCGGGACCAGCGGGAACTTTAAACCTTACCTTTTCAATGCAAAAGGGGCTGGCCGAACACAGGACAAAGCCAGGTAAAACAATATAAAAGGGGCTGTGTTTCGGTTGAGGGTCTCTTGGCTCTTGGCTCGACTCTCTGCACCTTTGACTTGACCTCTGCAGCCTGTGACCGTAAGTACCCTGCAGCAGCTTGCGAAACTCCCTTGACTTTAATAGTGGTTGAGGCTTTGGGGAAGGGGGCTTGATTTGTGTTTTGTGCTATTGCTAAAACTGTGTAACCATAAGATTTTTCGTTGTGTCCGTTATAGTACTTTCTGAATAGACTTAGTTTGTGTTAGAGTTTAAGATTTTATTATATTTTCTTCTGTTGATGATTTTGACCTGGGTTTTGCAATAAACCTTGATTTGATAGGCCTGCTGGAGTGCGGCATGACTAGCATAATTCAGGTGGTTAAGATAATTGCGGTACTCTGATGGGGTTAAAATCTGCTGGACTAGGGCCCAGAGGTCCCTTGAATCAGCTTGATAAATTGAGATGGTAGTTCTCAATGAATCCACGAAGGCAGCAGGAGATTTTTTTCTATCTGGGATTGTAGCCATAATAGCCATCATCACACTGGGTGTCCATGGGAAGTAAACGTCTATCGTGGGGTTCGCTGCCGCAGTCCCTGGGTCGGGGTTTCGCATCTTCCTAATCGGTAACTGTCTCCGAATGTCACCAGGGGGCACTCTAGCTATTTCCCCTGGTTGTTCCAAGACTTCAACGTCTCTCCCTGTCACTAGGGGGAGTTCTTTCTCTTCAAACGAAGTTGTTTCAGCTTTCTTTGTTCCCAAATCGTGTGATTTCTCCTTAGTTTGGGGAGACTTAGGTGATATGCTTAATTGTTCCTGGTGAGCGTCAAGCCCCTCTCTCGCTGTCCGAGATCTTGTCCTAGAGCTAACTGGGCTTGTGGGACAGAGTTTCTTTTGCTCTTTCGGTTGTGAAGTTGGTAAATCAGGACCCACACTATCACCCAAAAGGGCTTGCGTTTCTGGCATATTTGAAATCTGGGGAGCAATGGCTGGGTATATATTATTGTACTCTGGTGGTTCTGGAATGAGCGCAGACCATACTATGGGTGCAGACGGAACTTTTACTGACTTTTCCAAATTATTGAATTTTTCTTCTTCTGTCAATTCAAGGCCAGCCATTGAACTACATAGTTCGTCTCTTGTGTGACGCGGGTCCTTCCTGTCTCTATTTGCTCTTTTTTTAAATGCACATTCCTTTTTCAAGATCTGTAATGTTTTTAGGTTACCCTGTTCACTAATTGAAATCCCCATTTTAAGGGCGTTATCCTGCCAGCTGGACAACATAATCTTATCTTTTTCCTCTTGACAATATTGCCTCCATAAGCCAATTAATTCTTTAGTTTTCATACCTTGATTTTTTCTCCATATTTGTCCCTGGATTTTCTTAACCATTTCTAGGTCTTTTGTTCCCCCTAGTGGCCATTCATCTCCCATTTTAGTTCTTAACTGTGCTGACAATTTTCTAAAATCCTTCGCTTTGTCCGGCTACTTATCACATAATATTTGCAGTGGCATGCCTGGATCATTTGTGCTATCCAAGGAATTTCCCATAATCTCAACTAGTCCTTGGAACTGCGTTTTTTCGCCACTGCAGTCCAAAGAGAAAATTTTAGCTTAATCAACTATATTTTTAACACACAGACATATAGAGGTGAACCATTTTCAATTTCAAATGTTACATCTACCTCTCATAACGTAACCCAACCAAATTAACTCACAAATAAAGTTGAACCATTTATATTTTAAATGTTACATCAACAATACAGCCTACCCCAGCCGAATTAACTCACAAATAAAGTTGAACCATTTATATTTTAAATGTTACATCAACAATACAGCCTACCCCCAGCCGAATTAACTCACAAATAAAGTTGAACCATTTATATTTTAAATGTTACATCAACAATACAGCCTACCCCAGCCGAATTAACTCTATGAAATCCCATCAATTAAAATGCTAATCCCCAGACTGACCTGTGATTTCGTCGAGGCGGTCTTTCTGTGCCAACCGCGAGTGACCAGACTAATCAGACGATAAGAAGAGGGGAACAATCAATGCGCGGTCGTTTTCCAGTTCTACATTGAGGGCCCTTTGTTCCCCATCCTCCTGTTCATAATCAGTCTAATTCTGATTTCGCAGTTGGATCAGGATCGCCCTGAGAAATCCCGGTTTTCGGCACCAAATGTTGATTCCCAAATTTCTTTCTCTGTCAGTCTGGCCTCAATAAAAGTTGAGATGGATTCGCACGTAAAAAGAAGTTATTTATTTAGCTTGCAAGCTTAATTCATCTTACAGAAACATAAGAGACATCCAGCCTCTTACACTCCAGAAAGCGACTGAACAAAAAGACAAAAGGATCTCTGCAAAATCAATTCAAATGGTATCAAGTTTCACATACTCGACGCCCATAGGTCAGCCTATGTCCCTCCTGACCTGTTTGATCTATTCTGATTGGCTCACTTCCAATCCCTTTCTCTGGCCCCTATCAATGCAGCATCACTCTCATAGACACACCTCTTCCTGCTTTTTCCATGCGGTCTCAAATCCCTTTGTCCCTAACTGCCAGAATCAAAGTGGCTTATTTCTACATTACATTAACTAGTATCTCGAAAGTAACTATTTTATATCACATTCGTCAAGGTCGTCCGTCTGGTAGCGAGTGCTGACCTTGAACTTACTTGCTTCTGGTGATGCTGGTGGATGGGTCTCTCCGCTTGAGAGCCAAATCCAAGAGACCGAATCTCTCGTGGGGGTTCTTTCTTATACTTGGAGGGGCTTCGCGCACTTTTAGGCGGGCCTGAAACTTGGTCCCAATTAATTGGCCAGCTTCTTGATCATTGTCATTGATCAAAACCAATAAAGGGGTTGGTGCCCTGATGGCTGGGCGTGTCTTAGGTGGCCGTTGGCCTAGATTTTTTTGTGTCTTTCAGTTGGGGTACTGGCGCCGGGATGCCTGCAACAGTATCAACTACCTGAGTGTTGAGGCTTCCAGCGTCCCGGATGGCTTCATCTGCAGAAAGTGTACCCAACTGCAGCTCCTCACAGACCGCATGGTTCGGTTGGAGCAGCAATTGGATGCACTTAGGAGCATGCAGGTGGCGGAAAGCGTCATAGATCGCAGTTATGTAAATGTGGTCACACCCAAGGTGCAGGCAGAGAAATGGGTGACCACCAGAAAGGGCAGGCAGTCAGTGCAGGAATCCCCTGTGGTTGTCCCCCTCTCGAACAGATATACCCCTTTGGATACTGTTGGGGGGGATAGCCTATCAGGGGAAAACAGCAGCAGCCAGAGCAGTGGCACCACGGCTGGCTCTGATGTTCAGAAGGGAGGGTCAAAGCGCAGAAGAGTAATAGTAATAGGGGACTCTATAGTCAGGGGCACAGATAGGCGCTTCTGTGGACGTGAAAGAGACTCCAGGATGGTATGTTGCCTCCCTGGTGCCAGGGTCCAGGATGTCTCCGAACGGGTAGAGGGAATCCTGAAGGGGGAGGGCAAACAGGCAGAGGTCGTTGTACATATTGGTACTAACGACATAGGCAGGAAGGGGCATGAGGTCCTGCAGCAGGAGTTCAGGGAGCTAGGCAGAAGGTTAAAAGACAGGACCTCGAGGGTTGTAATCTCGGGATTACTCCCTGTGCCACGTGCCAGTGAGGCTAGAAATAGGAAGATAGAGCAGACAAACACGTGGCTAAACAGCTGGTGTAGGAGGGAGGGTTTCCGTTATCTGGACCACTGGGAGCTCTTCCGGGGCAGCTGTGACCTGCATAAGATGGACGGGTTGCATCTAAACCGGAGAGGCATAAATATCCTGGCCGCGAGGTTTGCTAGTGTCACACGGGAGGGTTTAAACTAGTATGGCAGGGGGGTGGGCACGGGAGCAATAGGTCAGAAGGTGGGAGCATTGAGGGAGAACTAGGGAATAGGGACAGTGTGGCTCTGAGGCAGAGCAGACGGGGAGAAGTTGCTGAACACAGCGGGTCTGGTGGCCTGAAGTGCATATGTTTTAATGCAAGGAGCATTACGGGTAAGGCAGATGAACTTAGAGCTTGGATTACTACTTGGAACTATGATGTTGTTGCCATTACAGAGACCTGGTTGAGGGAAGGGCAGGATTGGCAGCTAAACGTTCCAGGATTTAGATGTTTCAGGCGGGATAGAGGGGGATGTAAAAGGGGAGGCGGAGTTGCGCTACTTGTTCGGGAGAATATCACAGCTATACTGCGAGAGGACACCTCAGAGGGTAGTGAGGCTATATGGGTAGAGATCAGGAATAAGAAGGGTGCAGTCACAATGTTGGGGGTATACTACAGGCCTCCCAACAGCCAGCGGGAGATAGAGGAGCAGATAGGTAGACAGATTTTGGAAAAGAGTAAAAACAACAGGGTTGTGGTGATGGGAGACTTCAACTTCCCCAATATTGACTGGGACTCACTTAGTGCCAGGGGCTTAGACGGGGCGGAGTTTGTAAGGAGCATCCAGGAGGGCTTCTTAAAACAATATGTAAACAGTCCAACTAGGGAAGGGGCGGTACTGGACCTGGTATTGGGGAATGAGCCCGGCCAGGTGGTAGATGTTTCAGTAGGGGAGCATTTTGGTAACAGTGACCACAATTCAGTAAGTTTTAAAGTACTGGTGGACAAGGATAAGAGTGGTCCGAGGATGAATGTGCTAAATTGGGGGAAGGCTAATTATAACAATATTAGGCGAGAACTGAAGAACATAGATTGGGGGCGGATGTTTGAGGGCAAATCAACATCTGACATGTGGGAGGCTTTCAAGTGTCAGTTGAAAGGAATACAGGACAGGCATGTTCCTGTGAGGAAGAAAGATAAATACGGCAATTTTCGGGAACCTTGGATGACGAGTGATATTGTAGGCCTCGTCAAAAAGAAAAAGGAGGCATTTGTCAGGGCTAAAAGGCTGGGAACAGACGAAGCCTGTGTGGCATATAAGGAAAGTAGGAAGGAACTTAAGCAAGGAGTCAGGAGGGCTAGAAGGGGTCATGAAAAGTCATTGGCAAATAAGGTTAAGGAAAATCCCAAGGCTTTTTACATGTACATAAAAAGCAAGAGGGTAGCCAGGGAAAGTGTTGGCCCACTGAAGGATAGGCAAGGGAATCTATGTGCGGAGCCAGAGGAAATGGGCGAGGTACTAAATGAATACTTTGCATCAGTATTCACCAAAGAGAAGGAATTGGTAGATGTTGAGTCTGGAGAAGGGGGTGTAGATAGCCTGGGTCACATTGTGATCCAAAAAGACGAGGTGTTGGGTGTCTTAAAAAATATTAAGTTAGATAAGTCCCCAGGGCCTGATGGGATCTACCCCAGAATACTGAAGGAGGCTGGAGAGGAAATTGCTGTGGCCTTGACAGAAATCTTTGGATCCTCGCTGTCTTCAGGGGATGTCCCGGAGGACTGGAGAATAGCCAATGTTGTTCCTCTGTTTAAGAAGGGTAGCAAGGATAATCCCGGGAACTACAGGCCGGTGAGCCTTACTTCAGTGGTAGGGAAATTACTGGAGAGAATTCTTCGAGACAGGATCTACTCCCATTTGGAAGCAAATGGACGTATTAGTGAGAGGCAGCACGGTTTTGTGAAGGGGAGGTCGTGTCTCACTAACTTGATAGAGTTTTTCGAGGAGGTCACTAAGATGATTGATGCAGGTAGGGCAGTAGATGTTGTCTATATGGACTTCAGTAAGGCCTTTGACAAGGTCCCTCATGGTAGACTAGTACAAAAGGTGAAGTCACACGGGATCAGGGGTGAACTGGCAAGGTGGATACAGAACTGGCTAGGCCATAGAAGGCAGAGGGTAGCAATGGAGGGATGCTTTTCTAATTGGAGGGCTGTGACCAGGGATCAGTGTTGGGACCTTTGCTGTTTGTAGTATATATAAATGATTTGGAGGAAAATGTAACTGGTCTGATTAGTAAGTTTGCAGACGACACAAAGGTTGGTGGAATTGCGGATAGCGATGAGGACTGTCTGAGGATACAGCAGGATTTAGATTGTCTGGAGACTTGGGCGGAGAGATGGCAAATGGAGTTTAATCCGGACAAATGTGAGGTAATGCATTTTGGAAGGTCTAATGCAGTTAGGGAATATACAGTGAATGGTAGAACCCTCAAGAGTATTGAAAGTCAAAGAGATCTAGGAGTACAGGTCCACAGGTCATTGAAAGGGGCAACACAGGTGGAGAAGGTAGTCAAGAAGGCATACGGCATGCTTGCCTTCATTGGCCGGGGCATTGAGTATAAGAATTGGCAAGTCATGTTGCAGCTGTATAGAACCTTAGTTAGGCCACACTTGGAGTATAGTGTTCAATTCTGGTCGCCACACTACCAGAAGGATGTGGAGGCTTTAGAGAGGGTGCAGAAGAGATTTACCAGAATGTTGCCTGGTATGGAGGGCATAAGCTATGAGGAGCGATTGAATAAACTTGGTTTGTTCTCACTGGAACGAAGGAGGTTGAGGGGCGACCTGATAGAGGTATACAAAATTATGAGGGGCATAGACAGAGTGGATAGTCAGAGGCTTTTCCCCAGGGTAGAGGGGTCAATTACCAGGGGGCATAGGTTTAAGGTGAGAGGGGCAAGGTTTAGAGTAGATGTACGAGGCAAGTTTTTTACGCAGAGGGTAGTGGGTGCCTGGAACTCGCTACCGGAGGAGGTAGTGGAAGCAGGGACGATAGGGACATTTAAGGGGCATCTTGACAAATATATGAATAGGATGGGAATAGAAGGATACGGACCCAGGAAGTGTAGAAGATTGTAGTTTAGTCGGGCAGTATGGTCGGCACGGGCTTGGAGGGCCGAAGGGCCTGTTCCTGTGCTGTACATTTCTTTGTTCTTTGTTCTTTGTTCGTCCTTTGTTCCTCGGAGATGGGCCATCTATATGCTAATCGACCCAGAGTTTTGATTCTGTCTGGTAACTGCTTCCCAAATATACCTTCAGGCTCTGTGCCTGCTTGTTGTCTAGTATTGTCCACATTCCCCTACATTTTCTGTGAGCGTCCAATTTGTGTTCATCCCAGATGGCTACAGTCCGTGGTTGTGGAAACCAGTACTAAATGGTGCCCTGGAAAGGTCTCCCAGGAACAGCCATTAGGTCCCCTAATGGCTCATTTAAATGTGCTGATCTGGATCATGCCCGTGAGGGTAAGGTTCAGATCACGAGACTCCGTTAAATCTCGTGAGGCGTTTTGAGTGTCACAAATCTCGCGAGGAGACCTTTCGCGAGATTCAACGGGCTCGTCTTGACACCAGGTCGGGCACGATAAGGCAGTTAAATCGTGCCTCTTGATTCTGTTTTCAATTAAATCTGCAAACCCCTGATAAATGACTACATCTTGTTTTTTGTTACACAGTATTTTGGGATATTTACCAATGTTTGTAAGAATTCTGTAATTTGGACTATTTATCTGTAAATCTGGTTGTTGGCATTGATAATGCACCACCTGCCACCTATATCGAGGTTTAGGTCTGATTTTAATAGAATCATAGAATTTACAGTGCAGAAAGAGGCCATTCGGCCCATCGACTCTGCACCGGCCCTTGGAAAGAGCACCCAACATGTCCCCGCACTTCCCCCCCTATCCCCACAACCCAGCAAATCCACCTAACCTTCACACCTTTGGACAGTCGGAGGAAACCGGAGCACCCAGAGGAAACCCAGGCAGACGCGGGAGCACATGCAGACAGTGACCCAAGCCGGGAATCAAACCTGGGGACCCTGGAGCCGTGAGGCAACAGTGCTAACCACTGTGCTACCGTGCCGTTTGAAACCATTAGTGCCATTTGAACTCAATTATGGAAGTGGGAAGACTCCGCTGACCTTTAAAATTGATGGGCAAGACCTGGATGTGCAAATCTCACCTCCGTTGAAAGATCCGGTTGAATTCTCTGCCGTCAGGATTCTCCGTTTTGCCAGGAGCCCGGAGGTTTCCTGACGGCGTGGCACTGCCCCACAATGGGAAACCACATTGACCGCTGGCAAAATGGAGAAAACCACCCCCAATGTTTGCCAATAGGTGAAATGGGGCAGAGCATGATTCACACAGGGGGGAAGCTTGAGGTCATTTGAACTCAATTCTGAGTTCAAACAAATTCCATTATGGCTAGTTGAAGGGACTTACCACAGTCTGGAAGTCATGAATTGATACTGTCGACCTAAATGCTCTTGAAGGGCAGATAAGGTGTGTCTAGCTGCCATAATCTGATGTTTTAAACAATTCCCAGCCCTGTAAAAATAAAAACTAAAAACTAAAGGGACCTTAAAGCAAATAAATCCCTCTGCTTTACTACTTTATTTGGTATAACATCTGCTGCAGGTTTAAAAATATCTGCGCATTTAGTTTCAATGGTATTCTTTGTTGGAATTTCTCCATAGACTAACTTTGTCATCATGAGTGCTTGACTGAGTTTCAAAAACGACAGTATCTCTACAGGGGCTTCTGAGTTCACAGTTTGTTTCAAAGTTTAAAGGGGCGAGGAAAGGATTAACTGTTGTTGATGTGGAGTCTGAATATACATTTTTTTAATGAGATTAACTATTTCGGAGATTTAAAAGGTTTGAATGGATTTTATGTATGTGAGTTTTTTATTATCAAGTATGAATGAGTGAGAGCTATATTCCATTATTAGAAGTTTAATTAGTTTCATCTCCACATGGCTCCTGAGGTCTGTGCATGATGAATACTGGGTGACTATGGAGGTCAAATGGACGTGTATGAGAAGCAATGTGGGGGGTCTGTGAAGGAGTAAGTCCCCCGTCAGCTCATGCATCGCATGGACTTGGATGTATATCCCCATTCCTTTATCCTCACTGTGTTAAAATGCTGAAATTGACTACTTAACAATATAGGACTGCAGCAGTTCAAGAAGGTGTCTCATCATCACCTTCTCCAGGATGGCAAGTAGTTAGCTCTGCTACCTTACAGTACCAGGGTCCCGAGTTCGATTCCAACCTTGGGTGATCGTCTGTGTGGAGTTTGTATGTCTCTCCGTGTCTGTCTGGGTTTCCTCCATGTGCTCTGATTTCCTCCCACAGTCCAAAGATGTGTAGATTAGGTGGATTGGGCATGCTAGGTGCCCAAAGATGGGTAGGTTTGGTTGCGGGAATGGAATGGGGGAGTGGGCCTAGGTAGGGTCGGTGCAGACTCAATGGGCTGAATGGCCTCCTCCTGCACTTTAGGAATTCTATGATTAGGCATGAGCACTAAATGCTGGCTTGCCAGCAACTCAGATCCCAGGAATGAATAACAAAAAAAACTTGAGTCTTAGTCATTGCTGTTTGTGGTACACTTTACATCCTTCCTAACTGATCAAATGTCCTCGAGTATATAGCATTCTTTTAAATCCTTTTTAAAAATAAATTTAGAGTACCCAATTATTTTTTTGCAATTAAGGGGTAATTTAGCATGACCAATCCACTTAACCTGCACATCTTTTAGGTTGTGGGGGAAACTGACTTAAAACACTGCGAGAATGTGCAAACTCCACACAGACAGTGACCCGGGGCCGGGATTGAACCCGGGTCCTCAACACCGTAGGCAGCAGTGCTAACCACTGGCCCACCGTGTCGTCCCCATTGTTTTTAATCCGAATGAACTTTTACAAAACAATTCCAAATATTCAGAATGTTTTTATGGTATGATGAGGGAATCAGTGCATGATTATGTGAGATTTTCAAATAGAAAACTTGTGATAAAATCCTGATAAACCCAACACTCAGCCATGTGACAGTGATACTCAAGTAACTGGATACAATATTCCCAACAATACTTTTAAGTCAGTACAGTCAGTTGTTTCCAGGTGTTCTTTCAATTACCATTTTGGATATTATGGGGGCGATTCTCCAAAATGGAGTCCAAGTGTTCGCGTCGTCGTGAATGTCGTCGCGTTTCACAACGGCGCGAAAGAGGCATGGGGACGACTAATTCTGGCTCCCACAGGGAGCCAGCACGGCGCTGGAGCGGTTCATGCTGCTCCAGCCTCCCTTCCTGGCACCAAATGGGCGCCGCGCCAACCCGCGCATGCTCAGTTGGGCTGCGCCAACCTGCGCATGCGCGGGGGATACCTTCAGCATGGTTTAGGTGTTCAGGGGCTTGCCGGCAGGAAAGTAGGCCTGGGGGGGGGAGAGGCCATCCCGCCGATTGGTAGGCCCCGATCGTGGGCCAGACCCTATTGGATGTCCCCCTGGGGACGGAGCCCCCCCACCCCCCCACAGGCCGCCCCCCCCGACCGTTCGCGCAGAGTTCCCGCCGGCAGCGAACAGGGGTGAACGGCGCCGGCGGGACTCTGTCGTGTCCGTGCGGCCACTTGGCACATCCGGGCTGGAGAATTGGCGGCCCCGTCGATTCCAGCGGCCGGTGCCGTGCCAACCGTGCCGGCGCAAATGGCGCCGATTCTCCGCACCTCGGAGAATCGCGCGCCGGTGTCGGGGCGTCGAGGCGCGGTTGCGGCGATTCTCCGGCCTGGCGCAGGGTTCGGAGAATTGCCCCCTATATCTGTAGAGTGGCTTGCCTTTGAATACTTTTTTCTCTGATCACATTATTCGCAAAATTTGCAGGGATTGCCTGATGGTATGAATTTCTTTGGATCTGCTCTTGCTTTGCAGCTCTAACTTTGTGGAAGTGTGGCTTACATAAACAAATATTCCGATACAGTGACAATAAGGTGCTGGAGGCTTTGGGGGAAACTGTGGCCATGGTGTTTTAAAGTTCTCATAGTTTGAAAGCAAAACGTAACATTTACAGAGTGAATCTTCCAACAGCGAAACGTTGTAAAAGCTTCAGCATCAAAATGCAGTTCGGCATGGTAGCACCAGACCTAATGCAGCACCAAACTGTGCCACATCAATGATAGGCTACACGTTCTCTCTGTAACACGAGCACTCCTAAAACAATAAAGTTTCCACATCTAGTTATACACTAACTACCTAAATTGGCTCTTTTGAACTCAGTCCAAATAATTTTAATATTTACAACTATATGCAAAGATTCCACCTTTGGGTGACTGTACGGAGTCTGCAATTCATTCCTGTGTCTGCATGGGTTTCCTCCAGGTGCTCTTGTTTCCTCCCACAGTTCAAAGATGTGCAGTTTAGGTGAATTGGCCATGATAAATTACCCCCTAATGTCCAAACATGTGCAGGTTAGACGGGTTATGGGAATAGGGTGGGGGAGTGAGCCTTGGTGGGGTGCTCTTTTGGAGCGTCGGTGCAGACTCGATGGACCTAATTGCCTCCTTCTGCACTGTAGGGATTCTAGCGATTCTACCTATTAGGATCCAGATAATATATTGGGTGAATAGATAACCTGTCTTAAGTCTTCTTCCATCTAAAATGCAGAACCAGATTTCCGCTCATGAGGTAGGTAGCTTGAGTTGGGAAATATTGGGAAAAAGCACCCTCAATTTTCCCTCTGCACAATTGGCCAAGTGTGAGTAGGGTGATGGAGGGAGTGGCAATGGTGTCAGGTTTGCTGCACCAAGCTGCACCTGAGTTACCATGTGCCAAGGCGGTGTGATTAACAGGCTCTGTAACTTTGTTTTTGTTGTGTTGTTAAATATTAGATCCTCCAATTCTCACCTGCAAACCCTCTCAATGCTCAGCATCCACTCTCCAGGCCCCATGCATGCCAACTCATGGTATCCACCCCCAGTAGGCCCTCATACCTTCCATGCTATGCCATTCCACCACCCAACCTGCTTTGGCCCCTCTTAGCCTCCATGTCAAACAACACCTCTAAGGCCTTTTATAGTCCCTATGCCAAATTAGTGACAACTCATACCAACCCATTCACTCCACACACAAGTCTTTGCCCTTACTGTGCCAATTTACACAGTATCCACCACAGGAGGACCTCAGGAACCATACTGGGATGAAATAAAATAAAGTTCTAATATCTATGACAGATTTCACCATCAAAGAAAAGAATCCCATTCATGAAATACCATTCAATACATTTAAATCCCTCATAAAAGCAAACATTTTTATTCATAATCTCACATCAAATACTAATCTAACTCTTTAATAGCCTCTTTGAGCTGTTAATTAAACTGCAAAATTACAGCCCTCGATTGTGATAATGATAGATTACAAAAAGCAGTCAAGCAGTATTCTATGATGACATGTTATAATGACAGATCTTGGGTTACTGACAATTAACAGTCATTGAAACTGTTAGAACAGATTTTTCTTTACACTCACAGACATAGGCAGCCAGTTTCTTCAATGTTGAAAGGGAAGGGGATTTAACTAACTTTCCAGTTTGACAGTTCTAAATGGTGCTAAAGTTCTAAACTATAGGCGGGGTAGTGGCACAAACAGGAAGTTGGTCATGGTGAGAATTATAAAGGCTTCTTACTCTCAAATCCAGTCCTTATTTTTTAGTGAAGGTGCAAAATGATGGGAAATATAAAATAAAATACAGATTATTATGTCACCTTTCCCAGCAGAATCTGCTGGTATGTTCAACTGTAGTCCCAGTGGCTGGCCTTTTCTTCTGTCAAAACAACAAAGAACAGTACAGGAACAAGCCCTTTGGCCCTCCAAGCCTGCGCCGATCACGTGTCCGATCTAGACCAACCCTGCTGTATCCTTCTATATCCCGTCTGTTCATGTGTCTATCCAGATAAGTCTTAAAGGTCGCTAACGTATCTGCCTCAACCACCTCACTTGGCAGTGCTTTCCAGGCCACCACCACCCTTTGTGTAAAAAATGTCATGTGCACATTTCCACTGAACCTATCCCTCCTCACCTTGAACTTGTGCCCCTTTGTAATTGTCATTTCCACCCTGGGAAAAAGCCTCCAACTGTTCACCCTATCTATACCTCGAATAATTTTGTAAAATTCTATCAGGTCACCCCTGAGCCTCTGTCTCTCTAGGGAGAACAATCACAGTTTATTCAATCTCTCCTCATAGCTGATACCCTCCATCCTGGTAAACCTTTTCTGTACTCTCTGCAAAGCCTTCACATCCTTCTGGTAGTGTGGTGACCAGAATTGGACACAGTTTTCCAAATGTGGCCTGACCTACGTTCTATATAACTGTAACATAATTTGCAAACTTTTATACTCGATGGCCCGTCCTATGAAGGCAAGCATGCCATATGCTTTCTTTACCACCATTTCCACCCATGCTCCCACTTTTAAGGATCTGTGGACTTGCATGTCCAGATCTCTCTGTGTCTCTATGCTCCTGGTGGTTCTGCCATTTATTTTAAAGCTCCCATCTGAATTGGATCAACCAAAATGCATCACCTTGCACTTGTCCAGGTTAAATTCCATCTGCTATTTCACCATCCAATTTTGCAGCCTATCTATTATATCCTGCTGTATTCTCTGACAATCTTCATCACTATCCGCCATTCCTGCAATCTTAGTATCATCCGCAAACTTGCTAATCAGACCAGCTACGTTTTCTTCCAAGTCATTTATATATTACAAACAGTGGAGGTCCCAGTACTGATCCCTGCGGAACATCACTAGTTACAGGGCTCCATTTGGAAAAATACCCTTCCACTGCTACCCTGTCTTCTATGGCCAAGCCAGTTCTGAATCCATCCAGCCAGTTCACCCCTGACCCTATCTGATTTAATCTTTTGCACCAGCCTGCTATGAGGGACGTTGTCAAATGTTTTACTAAAGTCCATGTAGACAACAACCACAGCCCTTCCCTCGTCAATTAGTTTTGTAACCTCCTCAAAAAACTCAATTAAATTAGTGAGACATGGCCTCCCTCGTACAAAAACATCGCTAATGAGACCATTCACTTACAAATGTGCATAAATCCTATCTTGGAGAATCTTTTCCAACAATGTCACTATCACTGACGTCAAGCTCACTGGCTTATAATTACCGGGTTATCCTTGCTATCCTTCTTAAACAACGGGATAACAATGGGTATCCTCCATTCCTCTAGGACCTCACCTGCGGCCAATGAGGAAACAAAGATTTCTGTTTGAGGCCCATCTCTTGTCTCCCTCAACAATCTGGGATAGATGCCATCTGGCCCTGGCAATTTGACTACCTTAATCCTTTTTAACACACCTAGTACTTCCTCCCTCGTAATAATAATTTGTTCCAAAGTGTTTACATATCCCCCTGAGACACCACCAATTAATGTGTCTCTCTCCTTTCTGAATATCGATGCAAAGTACTCATTAAGGATCTCACCTACTTCCTTTGGTTCTATGCATAATTTCCCTCCTTTGTCCTTGAGTGGACCAACTCTTTCTCGAACTACGCTCTTGTTCTGAATATTCATGTAAAATGCCTTGGGATTCCTTAATTCTGTCTGCTCTTTTCTACTTTCAACGTATTCCTCAAGCGCTTCATCTGTTTTTAGTTGCCGAGACCGGGGGCTGGATTCTATGCCGTCGGGCTGCTCCGTTTTGCCGGCAGCCTGGGGGTTTCTCAATGGCATGGGGCTGCCCCACAATGGGAAATCCCGTTGACCAGCCGGCAAAACGGAGCATCCAGCCAGCATGCTGAACCAGAAATCTGCCGCGGCGGGACGGAGAATCCAGTCCCTCATATATGCATCCTTTTTTTTGACTAGACTTGCAATTTCCCTGGTTATCCACAGTTCCTGAATCCTGCCTTTCCTTTTCATTGGCACATGCCTGTCCTGCACTCCCACCAACTGCTCCACCAACTGCTCCTTAAAAGACCCCCGCATGCCAAATGTGAATTTACCCTCAAACAGCCTCTCCCAAACAACAGCCTTTAAATCCTGCCCAATCTGGTTGCAGTTAGCCTTCCCCTAATTTAGCACCTTTACTCATCGGACAACACTCGTCCTTTTCCATGAGTATCCGACGGCTGATGGAATTGTGATCACCGTTCGCCACATGTTTCCCCACTGCATCTTTGATGACCTGGCTGGGTATGTTCCTTAGTACCAGGTCCAGTATAGCCCCCTCTCGAGTCGGACTATCCACATTGTTCCAAAAAACTTTCCTGGACACACTTAACAAATTCTTCAACATCCAGACTCCTAGCCCTAAGGGATTTCCAGTTAATATGAGGAAAATTAAAGTCTCCCACTACAACAACCCTATTATTTCTACATCTATCCAGAATCTGCTTACATATCTGTTCTTCAACTTCCTGTGGGCTGTTGGGAAGCCTGTAGAACATAGTGTCATCATAGTGACTGCCCCCTTCCTGTTTCTGAGTTCTACCCACAGTGTCTCGTTACTTGACTCTTCCAAGGTGTCCTCCCTCTGTACAGCTGTAATATGTTCTCTAACCAATATTTCAACACCCCCACCTCTTTTATCTTTCCCTCTGTCTCACCTAAAACACCTATATCCCGGAATATTTAGCTCACGGTCCTGACCCTTTTTTAACCAAGTCTCCGTTACCGCAACCACACCCAAGCTCTGCGCGTGAATCAAGGCTCTATTTTCATTTGTCTTACCTGCATTGAAGCAGATGCACTCCAGACCTCCAGGCCCACTGAGTTTGACCTTCCCCAGCCTGCCTTTCCTCTTAGCCTGCCTGACCCTGGTGCCATGCTCATCCCCAGTCTCTACACTGTCCTTGTGCTGTGAAATATTCTCAAGCTTTTTCATTTCAAAGACCTGAAAAATGGAATCGACTGTGCAAAGTTGAGGACAATGAGGGTTGTTAACAAGCTTAGCAGCTTATTAATGACTTATGCCAAAATGATGGGCGGGCTGCCCATTTCTGAACCCACTTGTCTTCCGCAAATTAGGAGACGAACATGATGGCATCATATTGCCGACACCATATGATGTCATCATGCCCAATTTTACATTTGAACGTGCGGCAATGCGCTTCATTTGTGAACGTAAAGTCCACACCAAAGATACTAAAAGGCTGCCACCAATACTACAAATCATAGCCCACAATATTAAAAAAAAATGAATGTCTATGATTCTTGATGCAAAATGCTTGAAGAAATATTTGTTGGAACTGCATGCTTAAATGATGAATGAGCTGTGACAGCAGTGAAAGGTGAAATCTGATTCCACCTTCAAAATGTTGTGATTCTCCCATTAACAATATTATTAAAATCTATATATTAAACAATAAAAGTAGATCACTCCTGTTACCTCAGTAGTGTTGACCCTGCTGTCCATTAAAGCTTGATTTGTATTATCCAAATGACGGATTCATCATCATGACTTTCAATACACCCTGAACCAGTGACTGGAACTAGGAGGCAGACGTGATTGGATTAGGAAGGGTAATTCATTAAATATTATAAAATATATGTGATAAAAATTAGAAGCGCCCCTGTTCAAATGAAAGCTTCTTGTAAATTACAAAGGATAATACACAGAAGTTATATAAGCTCAATTCCTGCACCTGAATAATGAGGCCTGACAAAATACATTTCAAAATAATGAGTGCATTTTAGTTTTATATATGTGGCTAGAGTCACAACAGCAGCAATGAATGGGAAGATATGCATCTTGGCATGCACATTATTTCTTTGGCCTTTACTTCACAGCCAAATAGCTTGATTGCTAAACAATTATTCTTGCAAGAATGAAGTTTGTTCCAAGTTGCAGCCAACATGCTACAAGTTTACGTATCCACTTTATTTTCATCATAATGTGACATATAACATACAGTGCAGAAGGAGGCCATTTGGCCCATCGAGTCTGCACCGACCCACTTAAGCCCTCACTTCCACCCTATCCCCGTAACCCAATAACCCCTCCTAACCTTTTTTGATCACTAAGGGCAATTTATCATGGCCAATCCATCTAACCTGCATGTCTTTGGACTGTGGGAGGAAACTGGAGCACCCGGAGGAAACCCACGCAGACATGGGGAGAACATGCAGATTCCGCACAGACAGTGAACCAGCAGGGAATCGAAGCTGGGACCCTGGCGCTGTGAAGCCACAGTGCTAACCACTTGTGCTACCATGCTACCCGTCATGCCAAAGGTGACCTGGAAATATGATTGAAGAAAACTGAACAGAATTTATTAAAATATTTCTCCTTTGCTTTTACTACAGTAAATATTTCTAAAGATAAATGTACAATTTGCATGTGGAACCCAAACTATACTATGTAGAGCTAGTTTTCAGTAAAAGCGCTGTGTCCAGTGAAATTGTGTTATATAATGCGTGCATCATTATCCCAACAGGATTAAAAAATCTATAAAAAGGTCTCTGAACAAAGCAACTTCCTGATTGCAAAAAGTTTCTAAAAAGTGTCTATTTGTCACTTTACATTAAAAACAAGTTGATCCGACGGATGTTCCACATAGTGCATTTTCAAATGCTGTTCTACAAAATTCATTGCGTTGCTCTTTGTAACATCTTTAATGGCTTCTTGATATATTTTCAAGCATGGTGAAATGTCCAAAGTGAATGTTGTGGCTTAATGTACTTTAAGAGTTTCTGGAGCATGAACGCAGTAACAGGCTCTGAAAGCTCTCAATGTCACTTTGCTGTAGCTGGCTCTCCTTTTCCTCTGTTTAATGTTTTAGTAGTGTCACTTCTCGCACAATATTAAATACATCTCTATGACAGTGAATAGCTGTCATCCACACTGCTTAATGCAGCCACTCTTGCAGAAATGATTTTTTTTTTTTGTGTGCACTCCAATTCAAAGTTTTACCAAGTATTTTTTTAAAACATTGAGCATCTATCTACCTTTATCATGACACTCTAATACATCATTGACTCATTGAATCATAGAATGGTTAAAGTGCAGAAGGAGGCTATTCAGCCTGTCGTATCTGTACTGGCACTCTGAGGGAGCAACTCACTCGTGTCAATTCCTTGCCTTCTCCCCATGGTCCTGCAATTCTTTCCTTTTTAGTTAATGATCTGATATCTTTTTGAATTTCTCAATTGGTCCTGCTTCCACCAGACTCTCCGGCATGTATTCCCGATCATAACTACTCACTGTTTTAAAAATTCTTTCCTCAATCCTGCCACCAATGAGCACATTTTCTGCCTAAGATCTTTCATGATTTTGAATAACCCTATCAAATCTTTTCTCAACTTTCCCTTCTCCAATAGTTCCATGTAACTGAAGTTCATTATCCCTGGAAACATTCTCATGAACCTGATCTGAACCTTCTCTAATGCTGCACGTCTACCCTAAAGTATGGTGCTCAGAACTGGATGCAAATGTTCTCCAGTTGAACTTGAACCAGTATTGTACATAGGTCTAACATAATTGCATTGTTTTGTATTCTATGCCTCCATTGATAAAGCCCAGGATGCCGTATAATTCATTAACCTGTCTCACAACCTGCCCTGCCACCTTCAAAGATACTTACTTTTTCAAAATTAATTCATGGACGTGGGCTTCACTGGATTGGCCAGCACTCATTGTCCATCTTTAGTTGGCTTGAGAAGGTGGTGGTGAGCTACCTTTTTGAACTGCTGCAGTCCATGTGGTTTAGGTACACCCACGGTGCTGTTAGGACTCAGGTCCCTCTGCTTCTGCACACCATTAAAAATTTTACCCTTTATTTTATATTTTCTCTCTTTGTTCTTTCTACCAAATTGAATCACTGTATGCTTTTATTAAAAAATGTTTTAATTATAATTTTTAACCATTTTGATGCAAAGCATACAATAACTCAGACTAACAACCAAATAGCAAGGAATACCCCCTTCCCCTTCCAACACTGTAACCTCACCACTAACCCCCCCCCTCCCCCCCCCCCACCGTGCACCCTATCCTCTAACAGCCAACAGCGACCAACTCTTTAAAGTATATTTAAAATGGCTGCCATCTACGGTTATGTCCTTCCATCGACCCTCTCGCGGTAAACTTGACCTTCAGGAGGTACAAAAACTCCATCAGGTCACCCAGCCACCCCGAGGCGCTTGGCAGTCTCCAGCCCAAGAGGATCCTCCTCCTTGTCACAAGCGATGCAAAGGCCAGGACGTCTCTTCCTGCCCCGCCTGGAACTCCAGCATATCCAAAACTCCAAAGTCACCGCCAGTGGGCAAGGCTGCAACCCAATGCCCATGATTGCCGACATAGTGTCAAAAAAGGACCTCCAGAAGCCCACCAGCTTTGAGCATGACCAGAATATGTGCACGTGGTGCGCCAGCCCCCACAAACACCGATCACATCTATCCTCCGCCCAACAAAAAAAACGACTCATTCGAGCATACACGAGGTGTGCTCGAAACACTACCTTTAGCTGGATGAGACTCAGCCTCACGCAAGACGAGGTTGCATTTATCCTCCTCAGTGCCTCACTCTAAACCTCTTCCAAGCCTGGCTCCAGCTCCTCTACCCACTTTCCCTCCACACCCTCCACCTCTATCCGCTGGTGTATGGCCGATGTGCTGGCCACTTCCGACCCTCAGCAGGTTAAAATCTGCTTGAGCAAGGTAGAACGTTGCTTCACCGGAAATGCTGGAAAATGCCTTTTGACCCAGCTATTCACTTGGAGATACGTGAACCCATCAGCATCTGTAAGCCCATATTTCTCCTTCAGTTCCCCCAGGCTAGCGAACTGACCCTCTAAAAGCAAATCTCCCACCTTCTCCAACCCCTTCTCTTTCTACTCCCTGAACGTCACATCTATCCTAGCAGGCTCGACTATATGATTTGCACAGATGGGAGCTAGCCTTGAGGCAGCCTTCAAATTGAAATGTTGACAGAATTGTCCCCAGATTTTTAATATAATAATCGCTTATTGTCACAAGTAAGCTTCAATGAAGTTACTGTGAAAAGCCCCCCGTCGCCACATTCCGGCGCCTGTTCGGGGAGGCCGGTACGGGAATTGAAGCGGCGGTGCAGGCATTGTTCTGCATTACAAGCCAGCTGTTTAGTCCACTGTGCTAAACCATCCCCTACTACCACCGGGTTAGTCAAATGTTTCTTTGGCACCACCGGGAGCGGAGCCGTTATCAACACCCCCAGGCTTGCCCCCCTCACAGACTCTGCTTCCACCTGAACCCCCAGTTTCTTCAAATATCCGCACCACCCGAGAACTTTTCAGCATTGGTCGCCTCCTCCAACTATTCCTTTGCAAGCTTTTGAAGTCCTCGGCGCCATGGCTTGTGGCTCTGTTATTAACATGGTCAGCCAAGGGGATATCGGACATCTCTGCCTGGTGCCTCTGCATAGATGAAAGGCCTCAGAAGTCACTTTGTTAGTGCAAAACTGGCAATTAGGGCCGCATACAACAGCTGCACCCACACTATGAAGCCCGCTCCAAACCCAAATTTTGTCCAGTATCACGACGAGATAGTTCCACTCTACCCAGTCAAACTCTTTCTCCCCATCAAGCAAATTTATGATCTCTGGAAACCAGCCATCTCACGTTTGGCGTCAACCTCCTCCCCTTCACAAACCCCATTTTCTCTTTCCCCACCACCTCTGGGAGACAAGGCTCCAGTCGTACCACCTCCAGCTTAGCTAGAAGCTTTGCATCCACATTTAACAGGGAGATTGGACGATATGACCCACAGGGGTCTTTTCCCTTCTTCAGGACCAGGGAAATTGATGCCTGCCCCAGAGTCTGTGGCAGAGCACTTCTCTCCAAGGAGTCCCTGAACATGCCCAATAATAAAGGGACCAGCTAGTCTACAATGTTCTATAAAATTCCATTGGGAACCCTTCAGCCTCCCGGTGTCTTCCCCGACTGTATCAACTTCAGCCCCTCCTTGATCGCTTCCAACTCCAACGGAGCTTCTAGTTCTTCCCCACCTTGGCAAACTCCAACTCCCCCAGAAACTCCACCATATCCCTCCCATCCCGTGGTGGTTCATTCTTTGAGCAGGAGTGGCTGGATCAGCATTTCAGAGCAGTGGTCTGGAGTCAAATGTAGGCCAGACCAGGAAAGGATGGCAGATTTTATTCTCTAAAGGACATTAAGGAACCAGATGGGTTTTTACAACAATCAATGATAGTTCCATGGTTACATTAGACTTTTAATTCCAGGTTTTATTGAATTTGAATTTCACCATCTACTGTGGTGGGATTTTCCCTCTATTTGGTTTTCTATTTGATACACTTGGTTCTTGCTTTGTATAGCTCCTGCTTGGAACTTGCTGTTTCTTTCTGCAACACACATTTTTGAAATGCCTGTTTTTATCAGAATTCCTGCATTTTGCATTTTTGACCCAGCAGTCTGCTGCTGCATGCCCAGGTTTTGCAGATTGGCAGTAATTTTGAACCTGTGTCTGTATTTGGCTCTCAGCCAACATGTTATGGATTCTAGTTCCCCAAACTTCATTTTTGGGCTTCCTTAGCTGCTAAAGCCACAGAGATCACGACTTTGAAAGCCTTCTTCAGGATGAAATTACTTTCTGTGAACAGCCTTTTTATGGATAGCTTCACTTTGTAACCCACACACCAGTCTGTCTCAAATGGTGCAGTTCAAGACATATCCAAATTTACAGTATTCAGCTCATTTTTTCAGAGTAACTACGAACTGTATGATTGATTCATCTCCTTGTTGGTTATGTTTATGAAACCTGAACATTTCGGCGATGCCCAAAGGTTCAGGTGAGAAATGGCCTGGCAATATCTCCAGAATCATATAATTTTGAGCCTGTTTTTTCTGGCTGCACCAAACTTTGCAGGTTTGCAGGATGTTGAATGCGTGGCCCCCCCCCCCCCCCCATTGTACTCAGGAAAGTTGGGACTACAATATCTGCCGCAATTATATTTGCTTGGATAAATTAGTTGAATCTTTCACTATATGAGCTTCACCACTCGGTGTTCTCATCTTACTGCCCCCCCAGGCATCAAATAGTCCCATCATCTTTTACTATGGAAAGAGCTTGTATAAATTTTTAGCTTCTTTATCCTTTTTGGATGTCTGCACAAAGATTGATAATTTTCCTATAGTTTATTTTACTTCGTCAGAGTCTGCCAGCATGGTTCCAATCCTCTCATTGCCAGTTTTCTTTGTGGCATGTTTGAAGGACAGGCACGGAGGTACAAATAAATAAGAGCTTTATTGGAAAGGGATTTATTCTACAGGCACCACCGGGATAGACTTCCTGTTTTCCTACACAAACAGCCAATGACGTCATCAATATGTTATGTGAGCGGACTCTCAAAGTGACCTTGTTCCAACTAGGAACAAACAGGAATATGCAACTGTGGATCTTTAGATTACTAGTCTAGTGAGAGTACCACTATGCCACTGCCTCCCCTGTACTGCAGTGTCCACCTGATTGGTCCTCATTTTCAGCAGTCCAGCAATTCTATTGTTACCACTGTTCAGACATGGGAGGTATTCCTCTTCTCTGCTTGACTTGGTGGGTCCGTCCAGATGTCATGGACCAGGTATTCTGCGATATTCCCTGTCACTCAGGAGCCACGCCTGAAGTTGCTAAGGGGCAACAAATGGTTTCGGAACCTGAGAGTGTCTCAGGATGTTTGAGTCCTGAGAGTTTCCTGGGAAGCGAGCAAGTGCTTGCAGGATTTGTTTGTGGTGATCACAGACCAGCTGCACACTGAAAAAGTAAATTCCCTTTCAGTTTTTGAATGTTCCTAGCTGTTCCCAGGGATCTCTCAGCGAAACCCACAGCTCTGGTTGCCTGGCCCTCAAGGTCTGTGGTGAATCACACAAAATCTTCGACCCTTTTGAATAGGACATTGGTGATGTTAATGATGCATTTGTGAGTGGCTGACTGGGAGATGCCACACATGTCCCGCAGAGTCTGCTCATGGCATTGAATTACCTTCAAATCAGTAAGGATGCAGGCCCTTCTAAAGGAGCTACCTAGGTGAGTAATGGAAGCCTGTGACACTCTCAGCTGCCTCTGAAATTGTCTCTCTGACATTTACATGTAATTACACTGCCTGCTATATGTTTAATTGCGTGCTAATTCTTGACTCCACACTGGGCCCTGGTTGCCAGCATCCTGAGCTGCCTGACCCTCTCATGGGGTCCCTTGTTGGTGTTCTGATTGTTGCTATGTTGGTCCCTAAAACCCCTCTGCCAGTTCCTCTGCACCTGTGTCAGAGCTAGCAGAAGCGCTGGATGCAGGTGACCCATCTTGTCTGCCTGAGGTGAACCGTGAACAAAATGCAGGCAAAGATCTGCAAAGCACAGTCTTCGAGGCCCTCCTCCTGTCCTGAGCGCGTTTGACCAATTAGGACCTAGACTTAGCATAGGCCATAGCCTGGTCTCTACTCGCCTCACAATCGTCAACTCCATCCCCGAGGTTCACTGCAGAAAAATCTTCTTGTTGATACAGCTGTCTCCGTGGACTGTTGCACAGTGACCCTGGACCCTAGAATTATTCTGCATCCTCCCTCAATCAGCTTTGACCTTCCCTCCTTCACCCTTGACACTCCCTCTATCATCTTGATAGGGCAGCATGGTAGCACAGTGGTTAGCACTGTTGCTTCACAGCTCCAGGGTCCCAGATTCGATCCCCGGTTTAGGCCACTGTCTGTGTGGAGTCTATACGTTCTCCCTGTGCCTACGTGGGTTTCCTCCGGGTGCTCCAGTTTCCTTCCACAAGTCCCGAAAGACGTGCTTGTTGGGTGAATTGGACGTTCTGAATTCTCCCTCTGTGTACCCGAACCGGCGCCGGAAGGTGGCGACGCGGAGATTTTCACAGTAACTTCATTGCAGTGATAATGTAAGCCTACTTGTGGCAATAAAGTTCATTAAAACCCATTCATTGGAAAAAATCTCCAAACATTTGAGTCCAGAAATGATCCATACGAATATTTTAGATATTGGTTGTTTTTCCTGTTATTTTAGAGGAGGTATTTCAATGGAGTTAAAATAAATGGATTCTGCTGAACAATTTGCCACAGATCTTTAATGTAGTATTTTAAGACACAATTACTGGTGATCTGTCTATT
This sequence comes from Scyliorhinus torazame, assembly GCF_047496885.1. NCBI lineage: Eukaryota > Metazoa > Chordata > Chondrichthyes > Carcharhiniformes > Scyliorhinidae > Scyliorhinus > Scyliorhinus torazame. The sequence continues at coordinate 230,205,836 of NC_092710.1, read as the reverse complement.
CTCTTTCCAGACGCTGATAAAATGCTTTTATTTTTAGTGATGAGCAAATCTGAATTGTGGCTTTGGACACTAATATCTAGACAAATAAGAGATTGCCACAATGCAAGCTGCACTATATAGGTTTTTTCACCATGCGAAAGGCAGACCTCTGTCTGAAAGCTCTGAGACTTTGGACAGCAGCTGCACGTCAATTATGAGGAGATGCTCATGAATATAAGGTTCATTCTCTGACAGTACTTTGGGTATCTCTATGTCACATGGGCTGTAGAGGTTCAAGGGCGTCAAGGATAGGCACGAGGTAGTGGGCCTAGCCATCGACGCTCACATCCCATGAATGAACAAAATTAATTAATTCAGGACTCAATTTGCACCTTTATTATGTTACAAGGAAGTCAGATCTGGCTTCTACTTTTCTGCATCCCAATCTGGTGTGCAGTCATAATGCATGGAGGAGGATGGCAATAATACACTTTGCTGCTCACTGTGCTGCTCTTGTAGAGTTCCATTCTTACTGTCCATCTGACAAAGACTCAAATATTGCTTGGCAATTTTTGAATCATCAAGTTGTGACTGTCCTCTTCAGGGGTGGGATGTGTGACATCCCTGAGACTGGTTTGACTCCAGGGTGTCACAACTAATACTGAACATTTGGAATAGAGTCAGCCACATGTGTCTTTGAACCTCAGATTTTGAGAGTTAGACGGGCATCTGGTAATCAGTTTCTAGATCTGTAATAGGGCCATAACCTCCAACTAGCACCAGGAATCTACTTGAATTCCAACATTTTAATGCTCACTTACTTGCCCTCGCCAATGGAGTTGAAACATTCCAATGGGCAGTGGCTCGGAGATCAGGGAAATGGCAGGGAGCTGCAGCGTTGTGGTGCGTGGTGTCACAGCTCAGGGGGATTGCACGTTAATGGGGGTCAGATATTGGGGGGGGTCAGATATCGGGAGGTCTTCAGACATCGGAGGATGAGGGAGTCAAACATCATCTGAAGGGTGAGGAGAGTCATATGTCAGGGATCGGGGGGTTCAGGATTTCCAGGGATTGGGGAGGGATGGTTGAACCTTGGGGGAGGTGGGAATGTCAGACATCGAGGGGGTGGTTAGACATTGGGGGGACGGATTGGAGGGATCTGGGGTTCAGGTCAGGCTGAGGAGAGGTTCCAGCCAGACTGGGGAGTTGGTCTGGCAGGGTGGGAGCCCAGCCGAGTCAGGCGGGTCAGGAACTTGTGTGCTTGTGTTGGGGGTGAGGAGCCTTGGGTTGGATTCGGGATTATTGTTGGACCTGGGGGTTGAGGGGAGGAATAAACGGGGGGGTGGGGGGGGGGTGATCCTCTGTGGGTGGGGGGGGGGTCAGAAAATTGGGAATACCTTGAGACAAGTGGTTAGTTTGGGGGGGGGGGGGGGGAGGGGGGTGGTGATCCACTAGGTAGCCGGAGGCAGGCCCATGCAGAGATGGATCTGAGTGATTAAAGTAGTTGCGCAAAAGTTACAAGAGATTTTATTTCTTCTAAGCTTTTCAGATTACCTATAGGTGAAATACTGGCAGAACCATCCAAAGTTAGTGATTTAAATCGCTTTGTCGGATGGTTCCCAGCACAGCACTGATGTGTTCAGTAAGTTGGTTCAATGTTGACTGCAACTGGATGCAGTGAAACTAGAAACAGGCTTCTGACACAGGAGATGGTCCAACACTGTTTTATTGAACTTCCTGATTGCTGTACAGTCTGCTGTGAGTTGACGCTCTATCAATCTAACTGATAACCTCCTACTGGCTTGACCAGACTAACTCTCTACCTCATGGTGATAGTGCTCACTGGTTTGTGCACTCGTACATCTCAGTAGCTGTGTCCTGCAGAGAGAGGGAGAGTCTTAATGCCCTGTGTGCTTTATAGTGGTGGTGTCCTGTCTGGTGATTGGTTATTATGTGTCGTATGTGTTCATTGGTTATCCTGTGTGTCAATCACTGCCTGTCTGCATCTCATTATATACATGAGTGGATATTATGTCAAGCACAATTGTCCAGAGGAAGTTGGCGCTTTTGGGCAATTGCAGCGCAAAGTCTTACCAGAGAATTCCGAGAGGGATTCCTCAGTCCATCTTTGGGGTTTCCCCCCCAAAATAATGCTGGGGAGCCTGGAGGTTCCGGCCATCAGTATCTCAGAATGACCAAACAAAAGTTGGTCTCTTTAAATTAGAGAGATACAGATAAATAGAGCGATAGAGAAACAAGAAAGAGAGAGAGTGAGAGAGATGTTGCTCTCATTAAATTGAAGGCATTAATTATGTCAGATTTGGGCCCAATTTTGAGGCAAAGAGCTTTTTCAGCTGCTTTTAATCTAAATTTTTTATTGGATTGGCGTGGTATCGCCACCCACATATTTAAATCCTTTAAAATAAATGGTGGCACCTTTACAATGATTATTTTTAGGTCAGTACGCACACTGAAGTATGCTGCAAAGCAATAATGAAGGGTTCAGTTCATATTATAAACCAGAAGATCAAAGCACAAGTGATTTCTCAATGTTGTCTCAAGCTAGAAACATCTTTGGGGCAATTTCCCAAGTTGACACTGCTGACGTAAATTCTCACTAGTCAGCAGAACATATCAGTAAATCATGAGAAGAGCATTCATTTCACTGCACAGGCCATCAAGGGCAGTGTGTTCACAGCTTCTTGATATGCATTGACACTAGCTATGTAAAGTCTGAAAATCAGCTCTATGCTATGGCTTGGAATACATTCTGCTCTATGTGTATGTCACTTGCATGGATTAAGTTTTATTCGTTTTTCAATCTGATTGGTTGTGAAGACATGCTATAGCTTGTCCTATTTATGCAGGCCTCAGATGTTCTGTAGAGTGCGTTGTACTGTTCACACTCTCCAATTACAGCAAGTTGCCGTGTTAAGTGTCCCTGAATGTCTGTGGTGAGCACAAGTGCGATGAAAAGCGAATAACTTTTGTTCACCACGAACTACAAATTCCAGGCCACAATTAATTGAATTTAACTATGCACCATTTATGTATGATTGCAAATGACCAGAGAGGAAGCTTAGGAATATTCAGCAGCGGCTAAAAGTATTGCTATTTCTACATTAGTCCTCAAGTTTCACTTTGAGAGTTTCTGCAAACAAAATCCTCTCAAACTAAAGTTTGACTGAATCGGGACATAGGAATTGCTTGATGAAAAAGATCAAGATCCATCTAATTTGCCTTCTTTCATCCCGGTAGTCACATGATGCAATGTTAATGGAGTTGTTGATTATTCATAACAATCAATCTTTATCAACTGGTCTACAACAGGCCCAGAAATCAAATGAGGACAACCCCAGTGGTGGAAAATATAGTGATCTGTACATTTGTACATACATCTGCACATATACCAGGGACTGCAGCACAGATGTAACAGTCACAGCACCACGAGAGGGCAGCATCAGAGACAGGTATAAAGGGTCGAGCCATGGTAGGATCCTCCTCTTTGAGAAGCACAGAGCTAGGGAGCAGCAGCACACAGAGACAGCTCAGCATAGGCAGTTTACCTTAGTTTCACTGGTCATACCTCTTGACTGTTTTACATCTAGTTGAGCTCTGGAAGCAGAACAAACCCTTTGAATAAAGAACTTGTGTTAATTGTAAGTCTTCACTCTTCATTCAGACTGAGAGAATAACATATGGTAGCAGGTGTGATTTCAGCAAAATAGCGAGACCACAGCAAGAGAAGAGAACTTAAACCAGACATTCGACCATGGAAGGCCTCGCAACATTCAGACCCTTCAGCACGATGGACCCAATCCAACCTCCACGCCTGCTCCAGACCACTGGTGATATGCATTCCAATTGGAAACTTTTTATATAACAGTTCAAAATATATCTAGAAGCTAAGGATCTAACCTCAGCGTCTGATGCCAGGAAGATAGCCTTGCTCTTATCCCTGGCCGGGCGCAGGCATTAGAAATATATAATTCCTTTACCTACCTGGAAGGGGAGGACAAGGGCAAGCTGGAAATAATCATCAAAAAATTTGAAACCCACTTTCAATCTGAAGTCAATGAGATATTTGAAAGATTCAAGTTCACCAGGCGTTTGCAAAAACTGGGAGAATCTTTCAGCGGTTTTGTAACTGATTTAAAATTACTAGCTCAATCCTGCAACTTTGAAAACCTCCGTGACTCCCTCATCAGAGACCAGATAGTCAATAGTATATCTGATGAGGGACTTAGAAAATCCTTACTTAAACGAAAAGACCTAACCCTAGAAACAGCCATGCAAAGATGCTCTACTTATGAAAAAAGTGAAGAAGAATATGAGGAGTTTACTTACTGGGGCCAAGGCCTTCACCACGAGGTCGAGCCCGTCAAAATGGTGGCCCAGGCGTCCAGAAGGCGCTCCTCTAGCGGCAATCCCGCGCGCGAACCTGGATGCAGGCCACACGCCTGCGCAGTTCTCCCGAAGATTTGACACAGAAGAAAGGCCTACTGCACATGCGCGAGCATGGAGGGACAGCATCATGACATGTCCCTGCTGCAGACACGCCCACTTAAAAGGGCAATGTCCAGCTTCTGGAAAACAATGTTTAAAGTGTGGCAAATACAATCACTTTGCCTCACAGAGCAGAGCTGCACTGCTAATGAAGACAACTAGACAGAAACACATGAACTTCAATGTAAAAAGCATAGATTCAACGGAGCACAAAAAAACCAATGATGAGTATTCCTCGGACGAGGACAACCTCGCTTGCGACAACTCGTTTGTCGTGGACACGATCGAGACAATTGAGGAACATGACGCAACAATCGCCACGTCTCACCCGGTCAACAGCATTGATTCCAGCAGTGAGTGGACTGCGACTGTGCAAGTCAATGACTTTCCATTAGTCTTCAAGCTTGACACTGGGGCCTCAGCTAACCTCCTCACTAGCAAGGATCTCTATTCGATTCCAGGAGACCATGAAATAATACCCGCTGCATGTCGGCTGAAGGACTACAATGGCAATCAGATCGCCTCAAAGGGATCGTGCCGTCTCAGGTAGACAGCAAGACGATACGCAAGCAGCTACGATTCAAGATTGTAAACGACAATAAATCATCACTGTTAGGCGCTCAGGTCTGCAAAGACCTGTGGCTGGTGCAACGCATTTACATGCACACCCAGGATCCATCAAGCCTGGAAGCTAAAATCCACAGCATGCTACAAGACTACCCCCACGTAGTCAAAGGCATGGGCACCCTACCCTGCCAAAACAAAATCATGCTGAAGACAGACGCCAAACCCGTCATTCAGCCGCCCAGCAGGGACGATAGGGACATTTAAGGGGCATCTTGACAAATATATGAATAGGATGGGAATAGAAGGATACGGACCCAGGAAGTGTAGAAGATTGTCGGCACGGGCTTGGAGGGCCGAAGGGTCTGTTCCTGTGCTGTACATTTCTTTGTTTGTTCTTTGTACGCAATGCGCAGATTGTGATTCCGGCTGGGATGCTACGTAAGATTCATGAAGGCCACCTAGGCATTGCGAAAGGCAAAAGGTGAGCACGACAGGCTGTGTACTGGTCCGGCATGAATCAAGACATAACGGACATGGTCATGACATGTGACATCAACCCGCAGAGTGTAAAGAACCACTGCAGCAACACAAACTCACAATGGCGCTGTGGACAAAAGTGGACATTGACCTATTTCATGCCACAGGGCGTGATTACGTCTTGATCATGAACTATTACTCAAACTATCCGGAAGTAATGAAACTCCATGATCTCACGTCTTCATCTGTCATCAAGGCGTGCCAGGAGACATTCGCGCGACATGGAATCCCGCGTGAGGTAATGTCAGATAATGGTCCCTGCTTCGCGAGCTGGGAATGGAAAGAGTTCTCAGACCGCTACAGCTTTCGGCACGTAACGCCCAGTCCGCGCTACCCACTGTCAAATGGGAAAGTGGAAAAGGGTGCCCACATCGTTAAACGGTTTATTAGCAAGGCAACAGATTCACACTCGGACATCAACCGAGCTCTGTTATCCTACCGAGCAACCCCATTGAGCTCAGAACTGTCGCCAGCGCAGATGCTCTTCGGCAGGGACATCCGGACAACCCTACTGGCGATTCAATTCCGAGACCCCGATAACGCTCTGGTACTTGACAAAATGCGGGTACTACGGTCCAAACAAAAACAATACTACGATCAACATGTGGCCCCACTCAAGCCACTGAACATGGGCGACATTGTCAGGATCAGGATCAGGGACCCAGAAGGCGGATGGTCTGAGCTAGCCACGGTGATCAGGCAGGAGGCACCGCGGTCTTACATTGTCAAGTCATCGGTATGAGCACTCTTTTGCCGCAACCGCCGGGATCTGTTAATGCTTCGGCCTACGACGCTGGTGTTTCCCACACTGGACGTGACCAAGTCCATTAGTCCACAGGACGTTCCTAGCCAGACAACACCAGACAGTACTCTTAATGACATCAAACCGTCATCCCCACCTCCACCGTTACGATGCTCCAGCAGAAGCCGCAAGGCACCCGACCGGCTGGATTTGTAACAACACTTCAACACACCCACAAGACGAATATGAACATTTCTAACGATGGACTCATAAGACTGTTAATTGCTTCTGTATTACTTTATCATTTTTGCAGTGTGCAGATTTGCTTATTCTCACCACTTGTTCTGTACAGTTTTCTTGCGGTCAGTTTAGGAAACATATCAACTCAAAAGGGGGAGGATGTAGTGATCTGTACATCTGTACATACATCTGTGCTGCAGTCCCTGGTGTAACAGTCACAGCATCACTAGAGGGAAGCATCAGAGACGGGTATAAAGGGTCGAACCCAAGGTAGGATCCGCCTCTTTGAGAAGCACAGAGCTAGGGAGCAGCAACACACAGGGATAGCTTAGCATAGGTAGTTTACCTTAGTTTCACTGGTCATACCTCTTGACTGTTTTACATCTAGTTGAGCTCTGGAGGCAGAACGAACCCTTTGAATAAAGCGCTTGCGTTAACTGTAAGTCTACAATCTTCATTCAGACTTTGAGAATAACATAGAAAACTTTGGGGATTAAACATCCAAAGCCACTTTTGTTTCCTTCAAGTGTGCTGCACGTACTGTATGCCATGTCTCATATTGTTCATATGCAGTATCCCAAAATATTAATTTTGCATTTCAGAGAAAGTTCCTCTTGTAGATATGTTAGAATTGTGCAAATTACAGCTCGGATGAGTTGACTCAATTGAAGATTTAATCATTCCAACCAGTAAAATTATATTGAACATTTTTGAGGCAGACCTGTATTTGTCATGCTCAGATCATAGTTTTTTTTAAATTTCAAAATAAACATTTAGTATACATTTTCTGCTGCAAATTCACTTGAAGTAGGAAGGTTGTTGTTTATAATGAATTTCACGTTGTCTTAAAGGCAATTTTCATCTAATTTGTAAATAGCATTAATGCACACAAAGCCAGCGCAAATCAATTACAATACAATTGCACCTTGGTCACAAATTCATTTCTACTGACAGCCGTACCACAATCAAGACATTCTGTTCATTTGGTTGCAACATTGATTTCCTTACTTACAGATGAATTTGATTAACAGTCTGTTCTTCAGCTTTAAACCCAGTGCACGTAACTTTGTGCAATGGGGTATTAAAGAGTTGAACTGAATGAATCATGAGGACTGCGGCTTCACAATATTTTGTCAGACAAATTTTGTGGTAGTGTTGGAAACATCCCTCTACCACTCTCAAACACCAAATATTAAAATGAATAATATAAGCTGATGTTTTGTACATTACAGTCAAGTATTGATCCTATACCAAAGCAGTGTCAAAGTGACAAGTTTCACGGCGACAGTGTTCATGTTCACAGAGCTAAGTTTAATTTAGTCAGTGCTCCTTTGTACCAGGTTTATTGTGCAAGAGTATCAGTGCCATGAATTTACATACAACAGCTTTTGGTCCTGTGTGGTACCAATTAATAGCAAATGTTGGCTGGAGAACTCTTTCAGTGGATCTCAACATAATTAGCAGAGCACAAAATTACTTAACTTGTTGGCTCAATCGTCCTAATCTGCTCTTGCTTTACTTGCGTGAAAATTCCACTTGAGTGCGATAATACATTCAAAAAGGTGCTAATGGTTACTCATTTGAGTTTGCATTAGATCTAGGTTACAATATATAGTTCACTGTGGTTGACTATCTGGAGTGAGCCATGTTATGAGTTCCAGAAGAGCCAAATTGATTGGGTAGAAGCTTTCATTTTGAATGTTTTTGTTAGTTTTGATAGCTTTTTAATTAGCTTTATTTAGGGTTTTTAATGAGGATTTGCATTTTTTGACATTTGCATAGAAAGGAAATGCTTATATAGAACCAGAAAGAAATTTGTTTTTATAAACCAACAGGAATCTAAACTTAAATGCATCTTACAAGAGTTAAGCAGAACACAAAGCTGGTCATAGAAGACAGACATGACTATGGGCACTTGATTGTAATTTTTTTGAGTTCTTTCATGAATTGAAGGACTTTGTCTCCTGGGCCTCAAATAATGAAGTCATACCAAACACTTCCTTGGAATTATACTTACCAAAAAGGATATTCTTGGCTATTCTACCATCCGATGGTGGTGTGACTTCAATCTCTGGTGGTGGACTTTGATTAGTCATTGCACTGGTCACCACACATGACGGAAAAATATCTCTAAATTGTTTCTGTAACTGTTCTTATCTTCCCTCGGACTCTCTATAATCATGGGTGAAGCTACAACCTTCACTCTTGTCAGATGATTCCCCCAAAGTAAGTCTACTGATAACTTCTTCACCACTCCTGACAACAACTGGACCTGAAAATAAATCACACTCCAATTGTACTTATTACATGGCTTTCGTCACCACTTCCAACATGCTGAATGAATGTGTTCCACTCTATTGCAACACTTAGGCCTTTGAGTCTCACCTCCACCCTCAGTATCTTCCTTCCTGGTCTGAGGAGAAAATCTCAGAGAATTGCTCCAGCAGGCAACAAGAGTAGTAACAAAGTAGCATTGGCAAACCTGCGAAACGTTGCAATCGGCATGAACGTAGACCAGGTCACCAACATCAATTGAGGTGAGCGCTGGTTACATTCTAGGGTGGGACCTTGAAATTCTGACTATATGGGCAATTGACCTGATAAAGCCAATGTTGAGTCTCAAGAACTCTGTCATTTGAAAGGGGAATCTGCACTTTGGTGAACAGGTTCTCTCTATTGCAGAAAGGCCTTGAGAACAAAAGTGTGAATTGAATTGTGCATTGGAAGTAGACAGGCACCAAGATGTGGTCCATGTCAAAGTAACTCATCCTCCAGTTCCTGTAATGCCTTCCTGATATTGGGTTCTTGTTGGCGTTCTTTGATCACTTGTGCTCAATAGCAAAGAAGTATTCCTGAAGCAACTTGTCTCTCAACAGGTAGGAAACCCCAAGGGAAGGATAATTTTGTGTGACAGCTTGGGACCATCTCTTGGATGACATCCAATGTACTCTGGAAGAAAGCATTCTTTAAGGTGTCAAGGAACCAAATGTATGGTTATGAAATTTGCTGTTGATATAATGATAGGAAAGAAAGTAAAGTGTCAAGAGGGCACAAAGGGCACTATTCAGCCACCGTGTTGTACCCAACGTAGAGTTGGGCGCAAGGGATGAATCTCCCGAGAGCCCTAAATCAGGCTTTGCGACTGACCGATCGCAAATCAGCCGACTGGCTCTGCCCGCCGCGATCTAGATCTCGCTCTTGCTGAACGTGATCCAAATCAGAATATCTAAATGAGCCCGACGCCTGGGAGTCAATGGCCGCGCCTGCGAGACCTTGACCAGGTGCCGTTCACGGGCCTGGTATGGGCCTGGCATAATGGTACCTGGGGATGGTGGCCTCTCAGGCCATTAATGATCCCGGGTGGTCAGGGACAGGGTAGGGTGGTACCCTGGCACTCCCCCAGGCACTAGTAACCTTGGCATTGCCAGCCTGGCCCCCTGACAGTGCCACTTGGATAACCCAGAGTGTCAAGCGGCCCGGCACTGCCAAAGGTCAGGCCCAGGGGTGCCTTGCCCATTAGAGTGTGGGGGTGAAGGGGGGTTCCAGGGGCCAATAGAAGGTTACGGGGGAGGGGTGAAGCAGTGGGGTCTAGAAAGTGTATGGGGCCTCAAAGGGGAGGAGGGGGGTGGTGACAGAGAACGGGGTTGCTGGTCAAAATGGTGCTGTGATCTATGAGGAGCCGTTCAGTGCAGGAAATTGACTGAAGTGTCGTCTCAGCGGGGAGAATTCCCCGGGGCAGAAAAAAATGAAAAAGTGCCAGTGAATAGTAGGGTGAATCTCAGCGTTGTCGAGCAACATCCCACCAATGCACCCAAAACCAGACTTAGCCACTGAAGAGTGCACCACCCAGACTGCAGTGATTTCCAATAGAAAATACAGGCATGTGACTTTGAAATCCATTACAAAGCTGGTGGCAAAATGGTTACTTCAGGCAAAATGAGCAGGTTGCCAAATTCGAATAAAACTGTGGGTGTTTTGCTGGACCTACATGTAGAAGGCATAGGTATTGAAGTAGAAGATGTACTCAACATTGATATGTTGAATTTTGGTCAACATAAATGCAAGCAACTTCAGGAGGGAACAGCAAATGAGCCACAGTTGAAGGAATTTTATGGAAATCTATTGTCTCAGATTGGCCTGATATGATATATGGGAATGAACTAGGTATTTCAAGAGACTGCAATTATCAAATGAAAGCAGGTGTTCGAACCTTGGCTCTTCACCAGGATGTATTGTCACAATTATACTAGGAACATCTGGGAATTGAGTGGATAAGATGTCTGACAAGGAGAGCTATGCCTTTATCACAAGACGATTTGAGTACAGGAGTAGTGAGGTCTTGTGTTAATTGTATAGGAGCTTGATTAGACCACATCTGGAGTTGTGTGTGCAGTTTTGGTCCCTTTACCTCAGAAAGGTTATTATTGCCATAGTGGGAGTGACACAAAGGTTCACCAGTCTTGTTTCGGGGATAGTGGGGTTATTTTCTTAAGAGAGATTGGCCAAAGTGGGCCTATATTCTCTAGCGTTTCGAAGAATGTGAGGTGATCTCTTTGAAACCTATAAAATACTTAAAGGAGCAGACAGGGTAAATGAAGGTAAGGTGTTACTCTTGGTTGTGGAGTCGAGAACCTTTCAAAAGAAGGGGAATGCCACTTAGGACTGAGATGAGGAGCAATTTCTTTTTACAGAGGAATGTGATTCTTTAGAAATCTCTATCTTTAGAAGGCTGTGGAAGCTCAGTCATTGAGTATGTTTAAGTTAGAGATTGATATATTTCTGATTATTAATAACTTAAAGGGTTATAGGGACAGTAGGTGTAAGAGGCATTTTAGTGTTTGATCGATTGCCTGAATCGCTTAATGTTAGAATCCCTACAGTGCAGAAAGAGGCCATTCAGCCCATCGAGTCTGCACCGACCCTCGGAAAGAGCACCTGCCTCTTGCCCACCACCATCCTATTCCCGTAACCACTCCTAACCTGCACATCGTTGGACATTAAGGGCCATTTATCATGGCCAATCCACCTAACCTGCACATCTTTGGAAACTAAGTGCAATTTATCACGGCCAATCCACCTAACCTGCACATCTTTGGACTGTGGGAGGAGACCGGAGCACCTGGAGGAAACCCACTGGGTGTCAAGGGAAAATGTGCAGACACCACACAGACAATCACCCAAGGGTGGAATTGAACCCAGGTCCCTGGTGCTGTGAGGCAGCAGAGATAACCACTGTGCCACCCTTCTGCTCAATATACTCTTGTTCCTATGTTCCTATGCATTTTCCAGGAATCAATGATGCTATAAAAAAGTTAGTGAGGATACTTGAAGTATACCGGAGTCACCAACAATACCAATACAAGAAGCCAAAACCTCGGTCCAAAATTTTGCTTTCCATAGTGATAGAAGCATAGAAAACATAGAAAATAGGAGCAGAATGCCATTCAGCCCTTCGAGCCTGTTCTAACATTCATTATGAACATGGTTGATCATCCAACTCAATAGCCTAATCCCCCCTTACGCCCATATCCTTTGATCCCGTTAGAAAGCTCTCGTGCAGAAGGAGGCCATTCGGCTATCAAGTCTGCACCGACCCGCTGAAAGACCACTCTACCTAAGCCCACACCCCAGCCCTATCCCCGTAACCTTATAACCCCACCAACCTGCACATCCCTGGACACAAAGGGGCAATTTTAACATGCCCAATCCACCTAACCTGCATATCTTTGGATTGTGGGAGGAACCCGGAGCACCAGAAGAAACCCACCCATACACAAGGAGAATATGCAAACTCCACAAAAACTGTCACCAAGGCCAGAATCAAACCTAGGTCCCTGATGCTGTGATCATAAGACCATAAGACATAGGAGCGGAAGTAAGGCCATTCGGCCCATCAAGTCCACTCCACCATTCAATCATGGCTGATTTCAACTCCATTTACCCGCTCTCTCTCCATAGCCCTTAATTCCTCGAGAAATCAAGAATTTATCAACTTCTGTCTTAAAGACACTCAACGTCCCGGCCTCCACCGCCCTCTGTGGTAATGAATTCCACAGACCCACCGCTCTCTGGCTGAAGACATTTCTCCTCATTTCTGTTCTAAAGTGACTCCCTTTTATTCTAAGGCTGTGTCCCCGGGTCCTAATCTCCCCTGCTAATGGAAACAACTTCCCTACGTCCACCCGATGTAAGCCATTCATTATCGTGTAAGTTTCTATTAGATCTCCCCTCAACCTCCTAAACTCCAATGAATATAATCCCAGGATCCTCAGACGTTCATCGTATGTTAGGCCAACCATTCCTGGGATCACCCGTGTGAATCTCCGCTGGACCCGCTCCAGTGCCAGTATGTCCTTCCTGAGGTGTGGGGCCCAAAATTGCTCACAGTATTCTAAATGGGGCCTAACTAATGCTTTATAAAGCTTCAGAAGTACATCCCTGCTTTTATATTCCAAGCCTCTTGAGATAAATGACAACATTGCATTTGCTTTCTTAATTACGGACTCAACCTGCAAGTTTACCTTTAGAGAATCCTGGACTAGGACTCCCAAGTCCCTTTGCACTTCAGCATTATGAATTTTGTCACCGTTTAGAAATTAGTCCATGCCTCTATTCTTTTTTCCAAAGTGCAAGACCTCGCACTTGCCCACGTTGAATTTCATCAGCCATTTCTTGGACCACTCTCCTAAACTGTCTAAATCTTTCTGCAGCCTCCCCACCTCCTCAATACTACCTGCCCCTCCACCTATCTTTGTATCATCGGCAAACTTAGCCAGAATGCCCCCAGTCCTGTCATCTAGATCGTTAATATATAAAGAGAACAGCTGTGGCCCCAACACTCAACCCTGCGGGACACCACTCGTCACCGGTTGCCATTCCGAAAAAGAACCTTTTATCCCAACTCTCTGCCTTCTGCCTGACAGCCAATCATCAATCCATGTTAGTACCTTGCCTCGAATACCGTGGGCCCATATTTTACTCAGCAGTCTCCCGTGAGGCACCTTATCAAAGGCCTTTTGGAAGTCAAGATAGATAACATCCATTGGCTCTCCTTGGTCTAACCTATTTGTTATCTCTTCAAAGAACTCTAACAGGTTTGTCAGGCACGACCTCCCCGTACTAAATCCATGCTGACTTGTCCTAGACCGACCCTGCACTTCCAAGAATTTAGAAATCTGGGGCGAAATTCTCCCCCAACGGCACGATGTTCACCGACTGGCGCCAAAAACGGCGCCAATCAGACGAGCATCGGCCGTCCCAAAGGTGCGGAATGCTCCGCACCTTTGGGGGCCGAGCCCCGACATTGAGGGGCTAGGCCGGCGCCGGAGGGATTTCCGCCCCGCCAGCTGGCGGAAATGGCGTTTGTTGCCCCGCCAGCTGGCGCGGAAATGCGGCGCATGCGCAGGAGCGTCAGCGGCCGCTGACAGTTTCCCGCACATGCGCAGTGGGGAGAGTCTCTTCCGCCTCCAACATGGTGGAGGCCGTGGCGGAGGCAGAAGGGAAAGAGTGCCCCCACGGCACAGGCCCGCCCGCGGATCGGTGGGCCCCGATCGCGGGCCAGGCCACCGTGGGGGCAACCCCCGGGTCAGATCGCCCGCGCCCCCCCCAGGACCCCGGAGCCTGCCCACGCCGCCTGGTCCTGCCGGTAAATACCAGCTTTGATTTACGCCGGCGGGACAGGCAATTTCTGGGCGGGACTTCGGCCCATCCGGTCCGGAGAATTGAACAGGGGGTCCCGCCAACCGGCGCGGCCCGATTCCCGCCCCCGCCCAATCTCCGGTACCGGAGACTTTGGCGGGGGCGGGATTCACGGCGGCCAACGGCCATTCTCCGACCCGGCGGGGGGTCGGAGAATGACGCCCCTTATCCATAACGATGGATTCTAGAATGTTGCCAACAACCGAGGTTAGGCTAATTGGCCTATAATTTTCCATCTTTTTCCTTGTTCCCTTCTTGAACAGGGAGGTTACAACAGCGATTTTCCAATCCTCTGGGACTTTCCCTGACTCCAGTGACTTTTGAAAGATCATTACTAACGCCTCCACTATTTCTTCAGCTATCTCCTTTGGAACTCTCGGATGTAGCCCATCTGGGCCTGGAGATTTATCAATTTTTAGACCTCTTAGTTTCTCTAGCACTTTCTTCTTTGTGATGGCTACCATATTCAACTCTGCCCCCTGACTCTCCGGATATGTTGGGATATTACTCATGTCTTCTACTGTGAAGACTGACGCAAAGTACTTATTTAGTTCCTCAGCTATTTCCTTGTCTCCCATCACAAGATTACCAGCGTCATTTTGGAGCGGCCCAATGTCAACTTTTGCCTTCCGTTTGTTTTTAATGTATTTAAAGAAACTTTTACTATCATTCCTAATGTTACTGGCTAGCCGACCTTCATATTTGATCCTCTCTTTCCTTATTTCTCTCTTTGTTATCCTCTGTTTGTTTTTGTAGCCCTCCCAATCTTCTGACTTCCCACTACTCTTTGCCACATTATAGGCTTTCTCTTTTGCTTTGATGCATTCCCTAACTTCCTTTGTCGGCCATGGCTGCCTAATCCACCCTCTGAAAACCTTTCTTTTCTTTGGGATGAACCTCTGTACTGTGTCCTCAATTACTCCCAGAAACTCCTGCCATTGCTGTTCTACTGTCTTTCCCACTAGGCTCTGCTCCCAGTCGATTTTCGTCAGTTCCTCCCTCATGCCCCTGTAGTTACCTTTATTTAACTGTAACACCTTTACATCTGATTCTACCTTCTTTCTTTCAAATTGCAGATTCAATTTTACCATATTATGATCACTGCCTCCTAAGTGTTCCCTTA
Source organism: Scyliorhinus torazame (assembly GCF_047496885.1). NCBI lineage: Eukaryota > Metazoa > Chordata > Chondrichthyes > Carcharhiniformes > Scyliorhinidae > Scyliorhinus > Scyliorhinus torazame. The sequence goes on along the minus strand of NC_092710.1, from coordinate 230,190,444 downwards.
CTTTAAGATCTTTAATCAAGTCAGGCTCATTACATAACACTAAGTCCAGAATGGCCTGTTCCCTCGTGGGCTCCATCACAAGCTGTTCCAAAAAGCCCTCCTGTAAACATTCAATGAATTCCCTTTCCTTGGGTCCACTGGCAGCATTATTTACCCAGTCCACCTGCATATTGAAGTCCCCCGTGATCACTGTGACCTTGCCTTTCTGACATGCACTTTCTATTTCGTGGTGCATTTTGTGCCCCCGGTCCTGACCACTGTTAGGAGGCCGGTACATAACTCCCATTATGGTTTGTTTGCCTTTCTGGATCCTCAACTCTACCCACACAGACTCCACATCATCTGACCCTATGTCGTTTAGTGCTATTGATTTAATTTCATTCCTAATTAACAAGGCAACCCCGCCCCCTCTGCCCACCTCTCTGTCTTTTCGATAGGTTGTGAATCCCTGGATGTTTAAATGCCAATCCTGAACCCCCTGCAACCACGTCTCTGTGATGCCTACCACATCATACCTGCCAGTCACAATCTGGGCCACAAGCTCATCTACCTTGTTCCGTACACTGCGCGCATTTAAATATAGCACCTTTAATTCTCTATTTACCGTCCCTTTTTGTTTTCTTAGTGTGATGGACCTTGGTTTACTGAGCCTTTCCATACACTGTCATATTTTGTGGGATGGGGACTATTGTAACCTCTCCTGAGTCCTGTCTTTTCGTGCTTTTTTGTATTCCTAAGCAGCTACGCTTCCCACTGATTACTTCACCTCTTGGTTCCCTGACTTTCCCTCCCCCCCCCCCAATCTCTAGTTTAAACTCCTATTGACCACCCTATTTACTCTTTTCGCCAGAACACTTGTCCCAGCTCGGTTCAGGTGGAGACCATCCCAACGGTATAGGTCCCCCCTGTCCCAAAACTGATGCCAGTGTCCCATGAAAAGAAACCCCTCTTTCCCACACCACTCTTTCAGCCACGTGTTAACTTCCCTTATTCTTGCCTCCCTATGCCAATTTGCATGTGGCTCGGGCAGTAATCCGGAGATTATAACCCTTGAGGACCTGTTTTTTAATTTGAATCCTAGCTCTTTATAATCTCTAAACAGGTCCTCTTTTCTAGACTTGCCTATGTTGTTGGTACTGACATGGACCGCAACAATTGGATCCTCCCCCTCCCTCTCCAGTATCCTTTCAAGCCGGTCAGAGATGTCCCGCACCCTAGCACCGGGCAGGCAACATACCATGCGGGACTCTTTATCCTGCTCACAAAGGATACTATCTCTCCCCCTGATAATAGAATCCCCTACAACTACAACTTGCCTATTTACTCCCTCCCCTTGAATGGCCTGCTGAACCATGGTGCCTTGGTCAGCTGACTCATCCTTCCTGCAGCCCTGTTCGGCATCCACACAGGGAGCAAGTGCCTCATACCTGTTGGACAGAGTCAAGGGCTGAGGCTCCTGAGTTCTAGACTGCTGGTTCCCTTTACCTGCCTGACTTGCAGTCACACCCTGCTGTCCCTGGCCACTGGCAGGATTTAAACTACTTACTCTGACAGGTGTGACTGCCTCCTGAAACACAGTGTCCAGGTAAGTCTTCCCCTCCCGGAGGTGCCTCAGTGTTTGAAACTCAGACTCCAGCTCATCAACTCTGAGCCGGAGCTCTTCGAGCAGCCAACACTTACTGCAGATGTGGTCGCTGCAGCTCGCAATGGGATCGGCCAGCTCCCACATCAAGCAGCTCAAGCACATCACCTGACCAGCCATCACTAATTAATTAATTAGTTTAATTAAAGTTTACGAGTTTAGCTGTGTTTTTTTTAAAATTTGGGGCAGATTTGCTATCAACCAATCAGATCACAGCTTCCCGCTGACGTCATTTTTGGGGAAAAAACTGGAAAACAGGAAGTTACCGTTAGGTTTTTATACTCACAGAGACTGCTCCTCCTCCTCCTCCGAATGGCTCCCGAAATTAGGCCCGAAGAAAGAGAGAGAACAAAACAGTCGGGAAAAAGCACCTTCTCCCACTCTTCACCGAATTACCTCACTGCACCAAATTACCAAATTCTCACTCTGGCTGTGTCTCACTCACTCAGGCTGTGTCTCCTTGACCAGCGCAATGCTTATTAAGTGCGCTTTCTGTCTGTCTTTTATACAGACTTTAGGATGACTCACACTAAAACTTCAAAGAGAAGAATACAATGTGTACCTTTGTGCCTCTTAACAGGCCTCAGGTGACTGCCAGGTAACTGCCTCTCAGCAATTAGGGTGGGGGCAGCTTCAGCCAATCAGACACTAATCTACACTGCGCTTTTAACTGAAAAACAGCACAATTAGATTAACCACTTACCTTTCCTGGTTACCTCACTGCACCAAATTACCAAATTTTCACTCTTCTGTGTCTCACTCACTCAGGCTGTGTCTCCTTGACCAGCGCAATGCTTACTGATGCTGCAGTGCTAACCATTATGCCACCATGCCTCCCTTCACTCAAGTGCTTCATGTAACTGCTTCTTCAAAACATAATGATTTGGCCTCAACTACTTCCTGTGGTGCTGAATTCCACAGGCTCACCACTCTTTAGGTGAAGAAATGTCTCCTCCTCTCTGTCCTAAATTGTCTATCCCATATCCTCAGACTGTGACCCCTGGGGCGAAATTTCCGTTATCGGCGGAAAGTCCGCCGATCGGCGCAAAAAACGGCGCAAATCCGACTTGCGTCACGTCGGAAAAATGGGTCGAAAGTCTCCGGCCCGAAATGGGCTAGCAGCGACGTAACAGGATCCGCGCTTGCGCAGTGGTTCACGCCGTGCAGCGTCATACGCGCCGCACGGCGTGACGGCTCATAAGGCCGCGCTGCTCCCCCCACCCGACCAGTACACCCGACCGGAACACCCGACTGGATGGCTGGCCGCCGCTCAACCCCGAGGTTCGAGTCACGGGATGTGGAGGTGCTCCTGGACGCGGTGGATCAGAGGAGGGACGCCCTGTATCCCGGGCACGGCTGCAGAGTTGCCCCACGCCATAGCCGGCGTCTGTGGAGGGAAGTGGCAGAGGCCGTCACCGCAGCGGCCCTAACACCACGGACAGGCACCCAGTGCCACAAGAAGGTGAACGACCTCGTCAGAGCAGGCAGGGTGAGCCTCCCCATATCCCCCCCTCCCCCATATCCCCCCTCCCCCATATCCCCCCTCCCCCATAACCCCCCTCCCCCATATCCCCCATATCCCCCCTCCCCCACATCCCCCCTCCCCCATATCCCCCTCCCCCATATCCGCCCTCCCCCATATCCCCCCACCCCCATTTCCCCCCTCCCCCATATCCCCCATATCCCCAAGTGAATCCAGCCCTAACCGTAACCTCTGCAATGCACGCGCAACCGATGGCGTGCATTCATATACCTGCCTAACAGTGTTGCCTTTTACCCCTGCCACCCCCCCCCCACAGGAGAAGCGCGCACACAACAATAGGGAGCATGTGAAGACTGGAGGAGGCCCCGCTGATGAGAGGCCACTGACTGAACACGAGGAAAGGGCCCTGGAACTGGCTGGCGGACCTGACGAACGGGAGGTTGCTGATGCAGAGGTTGGGGGCGTACTAGCAAGTGAGCCACCGACAGCCAGTCCCCATATCCCCCCTCCCCCATATCACCTGATCACTGCCTGCGTGTCTAACCATGCATGCTTCATTGTGTATCGCAGAACCAAACGTCCAGGCACCCATCCCTGCAGATGCAGACCGCCCGCAGGATGCCCCTCGGAGGCCACGGGAGTCGGAGAGACCCGGACCCTCCAGCATGCGACGCCCGCAGGATGCCCCTCGGAGGCCACGGGAGACGGAGAGACCCGGACCCTCCAGCATGCGACGCCCGCAGAATGCCCCTCGCACACCACGGGAGACGGAGAGACCCGGACCCTCCAGCATGCGACGCCCGCAGGATGCCCCTCGGAGGCCACGGGAGACGGAGAGACCCGGACCCTCCAGCATGCGACGCTCGCAGGATGCCCCTCGCACACCACGGGAGACGGAGAGACCCGCACCCTCCAGCATGCGACGCCCGCAGGATGCCCCTCGGAGGCCACGGGAGGCGGAGAGACCCGGACCCTCCAGCATGCGACGCCCACAGGAGCCCCTCGCAGGCCACGGGAGACGGAGAGACCTGGAGCAACAGGGAGACGACACCCCCGTCACGTGCGGGAGCGACCACCCAGCGACGAGGGAGGCAGCCACAGGCCCCCGTCACATCCGAGCCAGGACACCACTACCCAGGACACCCCTACCCGGGACACCACTACCCAGGACACCCCTACCCGGGACACCACTACCCAGGACAGCACTGCCCAGGACACCCCTACCCGGGACAGCACTACCCAGGAAGACGAAATACCGGACAGTGACTCAGAGTGGATGGGTGGAGACGAACCCCCACCCCAAAGTGCCATGGACTCAGAGTGGGACGAAGAGCACGACACAACGCCACTGCTGTCACCAACACCCTCCACCATCGCAGAAACACTCACCTCGGTTGGGCACTTTAGTGATGAGGCGTCTGGTACACTCACTGGTGCGCACAACACAGCCGTCCCGGTACAGCAGGTGGAGGTAGGAGCAGCAGAGGGGCCGGGCGGTCGGAGGGCAGCCCAGCCCAAGCGAACATCTGCCGCCCAGATGGATCCCGGGTTCCTGGAGTTACCACACCCACACATAGGTTCGATGCAACCACCGACCCGGAGACGAGCAAAGAGGGTGACGGCCGGCTTGGGGCGGCTGCGGTCGCATGTGGAGGAGTCCACCCGCGTCCAGGAGCTGGGAGTGGTGCCGGTCATGCGTGCCACCCAGGCTGACACTGCACGGGTGGCGTCTGCGGTGGAGGCAATGGGTGCGACGGTGTCAGACATGGGGAACGGTTTGCGAGGCCTGGGGCTTTCCGTGCAGGCGGCGTCTGTGGCCCAGGACATGGCTGCCCTCTCACAGGAGGCCATGAGCCAGTGCCAGCGCCAGTTGGCAGCGTCTGTGGCCGTACTACCCAATTACCACGCCCATCTAGTCAGTGAAGCGGGCAGCTATCAGTCTGTCCTGTGCCCGCTGGGCCAGCCGGTAACGGTGGACAGCCACCCGCCTGTGTCTACCCCGTCTGCCCTGACCATTACTCCCATCCCCCTCATCTGGGGAGGACTGCACCTCTTCCTGCTGCTCCTCCACTCCGCCCTCCTCTGCCTGCGGCACATCGCCTCTCTGCTGGGCTATGTTGTGCAGGACGCAGCACACCACAATGATGCGGCCGACCCTATCTGACCGATACTGGAGGGCGCCCCCAGAGAGGTCCAGGCACCTGAAACGCATCTTCAGCACGCCAAAGCACCTCTCTATCACTCCCCTTGTCGCTACATGGGCATCATTGTAGCGGTTCTCCGCCTCATTGCGTGGCCTCCGTATAGGCGTCATCAGCCACGATCGCAATGGGTAGCCCCTGTCGCCCAGCAACCAGCCCCTCAGCCGGGGATGGCGTCCCTCGTACATACCGGGGATGGATGACCGCGACAACATGTATGAGTCGTGTACACTGCCTGGGTAACGGGCGCAGACGTGCAGGATCATCATGCGGTGGTCGCAGACCACCTGTATGTTCATCGAATAGGTCCCCTTCCTATTGGTGAACACGGCCCTGTTATCTGCAGGTGGCCGCACAGCGACGTGCATCCCATCGATCGCGCCCTGGACCATGGGGAACCCGGCCACGGCAGAGAAGCCCACGGCCCGGGCATCTTGGCTGGCCCGGTCCACGGGGAAGCGGATGTAGCGGTGCGCCATGGCATATAGGGCATCTGTCACTGCCCGGATGCACCGATGCACCGATATCTGCGATATGCCGGACAGGTCCCCACTCGGTGCCTGGAAGGACCCCGTTGCATAAAAGTTCAGGGCCACCGTAACCTTGACGGACATGGGGAGAGGGTGTCCCCCGCCAGTGCCACGCGGTGACAGGTGTGCCAGCAGGTGGCAGATGTGTGCCACGGTTTCCCGCCTCACCTGAGTCTCCTCCTGCATTCCCGGTCCGTGAGGTCATGGTATGACTACCGGGGCCGGTACACACGGGGCGCCCTCGGGTGCCTCCGTTGCCGTAGGGCCGCGACGTCCTCCTCCCCCTCCTCGTCCTGTCGGTCAGGTGTCCCTCCAGCCTGGGCAGCTGCCGCCTGTCCCTCTGCGGCAGCCTGCGCCGCCTCTCTGGCACGCTCCTCCTCCTCCTCCTCCTCATCCAGGGCAACATAGACATTAGCGGCTGCCAACATCGCTGGATGATCGGAAAACATGATGGCCTGGTGGGGGGGGGGGAGGGGAACGACGACATGTCATCATTGCCCATATCCCCTCCTCCCTCCAGCCAGGTGGCATGGACCTCATGGATCCAATTGTTGGAGGCTGGCACCTGGCCAGGTGGACCAACTCACTTGCCCTCGCATCACCCTCCCCGGCACGGACCCGCCATCCCCCTCCCCGGCACGGACCCCCCCCAACCTCCTCCCCGGCACGGACCCCCCCAACCTCCTCCCCGGCACGGACCCCAACCTCCTCCCCGGCACGGACCCCCCATCCCCCTCCCCGGCACGGACCCCCCCCCAACCTCCACCCCAGCACGGACCCCCCATCCCCCTCCCCGGCACGGCCCCCCCCCCAACCTTCTCCCCGGCACGGACCCCCCCATCCCCCTCCCCGGCACGGACCCCCCCAACCTCCTCCCCGGCACGAACCCCAACCTCCTCCCCGGCACGGACCCCTCCATCCCCCTCCCCCGCAAGGAGTCCCCCCAACCTCCACCCCGACACGGACCCCCCAATCCCCCTCCACGGCACGGCCCCCCCCAACCTCCTCCCCGGCACGGAACCCCCCATCCCCCTCCCCGGCACGGACCCCCCCAACCTCCTCCCCGGCACGGACCCCAACCTCCTCCCCGGCACGGACCCCTCCATCCCCCTCCCCGGCACGGACCCCCCTCCATCCCCCTCCCCGGCACGGACACCCCTCCATCCCCCTCCCCGGCACGGACACCCCCCCCCCCCAACCTCCTCCCCGGCACGGACCCCACCCTCCTCCCCGGCACGGACCCCTCCATCCCCCTCCCCGGCACGGACCCCCCCCATCCCCCTCCCCGGCACGGACCCCCCCATCCCCCTCCCCGGCACGGACCCCCCCAACCTCCTCCCCGGCACGGACCCCAACCTCCTCCCCGGCACGGACCCCTCTACCCTCTCCCCGGCACGGACCCCCCTCCATCCCCCTCCCCGGCACGGACACCCCCCCCCCAACCTCCTCCCCGGCACGGACCCCACCCTCCTCCCCGGCACGGACCCCTCCATCCCCCTCCCCGGCACGGACCCCCCTCCCGGCACTCCCCCGGAGCCCAGCCCACTCTATCCACCCCCCCCCGCCACACACACACACAACCCGAGACACACCTCTCCTCACACATTCAGACTGCGGCCACGCCATCGCCTGCCCAGAGCCAAACCCCCAGGCCGCCACTCACCTCCACGCTGGTCGGCGTGAACCTGGAGCACAGGGTCACGCCGATGAAAAGGAGGTTTAATTTACGTCGACGTGAACGGTCATCACGTCGACGGGACTTCGGCCCATCCGGAAGGGAGAATATCGGCAGGCCGAAAATCGGCTGCCTTGCGCAGACCCGTGCCATTCTCCGATGGCAGCAGCGACATTAACGCCCCGCCGACTTTTCTCCCTTCGGAGACTTCGGCAACCGGCGGGGGCGGGATTCACGGCGGCCAACGGCCGTTCTCCAACCCGCTGGGGGGTCGGAGAATGACGCCCCTTGTTCTGGACACCCCCACTATTGGGAACATCCTTCTTGCATCTAACCTGTCTAGTCCTATAAGAATTTTATAGAGGTCTATTAGATTCCCCCCTCATTCGTCTGAACCCCAACGAATACAATCCTAACCGATTCAATCTTCCCTCATACATCTGTCCTGCCATCCCAGGAATCAGTCTGGCAAATCTTCACTGCACTCCCTTTATAGCAAGAACATCCTTCTAGATAAGGAGACCAAAACTGCACACAATATTCCAGGTGTAGCCTCAACAAGGCCCTGTATAATTTCATCCCTGCTCCTATACTCAAATCCTCTCACGTTGAAGGTCGGCAAACCAGTTCCTTTTTTATTGCCTGCTGTGCCTGCATGTTTACTCCTAGTTACTGATTACTGACCTACTCCTAGTTATTAAGTACTTTTAAAAGTTTCCAATCATCAAACAGTTAAAGGATATCTTGAGTGCATCTGCGGTGTTCACAATGAATGTAATACTTAGTTTGTTTGATACACCTGAAGAGATCATATAGACAATGGCCGCGATTCTCCCGAAAAGGAACAAAGTCCCCTAGCAAGCGCGTTTAGCCGCATGTTTCCCAGCGCTCGCAGTTCAGGGGCCTGAAGGGGTAATGCGCAGCTGAGGCGCACACCGGAACTCTCTGATGCAAAGGAGATGAATCCCAAAGCCTTAAGCACTTCTGGAATCTGCACATTAGGGTGAGGCTAGCTATCTTGCTCCAAATGCAGATTTGCCAAAATGTTATCATGCCCACTATGGGTGGGATTTACATCGGAACGTCTCGCGAGATCAAGTTGGATCTCGCGAGACGTTGTGAGCCGGGTAGATTCGGGAGTGGGGTTTCCCAGATTTTATTGGCCACGCTGCGCCACAGCACGCTGCTTTTCCGGCGCAGCATGGCCAATGTATAATGCCCAACATAGTGCCAGATATTTTCAGGAGATGTGTTTTAAATGAAGCACAACAAACGTGACAGCCTTGCCATACTATCCCCAAGCTAATGGCCTGGCTGGGTGAATGGTCCTTTCCAATTGTGAAGTGCAGAGAATCAAAACAGGATCTCCTTATTGCCATGTTAAACTTGAGGGAGAAACCTTGAGATTTAGGCTTACCATCACCAACAAAAATGATGTGTGAGATTCTCAAGAATACAGGAAAAGCCTCTCGATGAACAACGGAGAATAAATTTGTCACAAAACCGACATGCAGGTGTGGAAATGTCTAGTCAGTGCCTAAGAACAAAAGCTTCAGGTTATAATTCCTACCTATAGGGAACCTGGTTTCCTGTGGAAATATCTATTGTGTACAGCGGGTCGAGATCCAATGCGGTCACAACACTGAATGAGGTGACATTAAGGAGAAACAGAAGCCGACAAGGGAATTGTCAAGTTTTATAACGCCTAATACCCTAATTACATCTAAAACACATCCCAAGATGAACTCGGGAGAGTGAAATTCCAGAAGACTACTATGAAAACAATCAGCACTCTGGAAAAATAAAGGAAGCTAATGCATCTACAAATCAAGAACACCAAAATGATGAGTCTAGATCTCGGTAAGGTTATACCATAATGAGATCCAGGAAGATACATAAGCCATAAGAACATAAGAACATAAGAACTAGGAGCAGGAGTAGGGCATCTGGCCCCTCGAGCCTGCTCCGCCATTCAATTAGATCATGGCTGATCTTTTGTGGACTCAGCTCCACTTTCCCGCCCGAACACCATAACCCTTTATTCCTTTATTCTTCAAAAACCTATCTATCTTTATCTTGAAAACATTTAATGAAGGAGCTTCAACTGCTTCACTGGGCAAGGAATTCCATAGATTCATAATCCTTTGGGTGAAGAATTTCCTCCTAAACTTAGTCATAAATCTACTTCTCCTTATTTTGAGGCTATGCCCCCTAGTTCTATTTTCACCCGCCAGTGGAAACAACCTGCCTGCATCTATCCTATCTATTCCCTTCATAATTATATATGTTTCTATAAGATCCTCCCCCGCATCCTTCTAAATTCCAATGAGTACAGTCCCAGTCTACTCAACCTCTCCTCGTAATCCAACCCCTTCAACTCTGGGATTAACCTAGTGAATCTCCTCTGCACACCCTCCAGTGCCTGTATGTTCTTTCTCAAGTAAGGAGACCAAAACTGAACACAATACTCCAGGTGTTGCCTCACTAACACCTTATACAATTGCAGCATAACCTCCCTAGTCTTAAACAGCATTACCTCCCTAGTCTTAAACTCCATCCCTCTAGCAATGAAGGACAAAATTCCATTTGCCTTCTTAATCTCCTGTAAACCAACTTTTTGCTACTCATGCACTAGCACACCCAGGTCCTTCTGCACAGCAGCATGTTTTAATATTTTATCATTTAAATAATAATCCCTTTTGCTGTTATTCCTACCAAAATGGATAGCCTCACATTTGTCAACATTGTATTCCATCTGCCAGACCCTAGCCCATTCACTTAAATTATCCAAATCCCTCTGCAGACTTCCAGTATCCTCTGCACTTTTTGCTTTACCACTTATCTTAGTGTCGTCTGCAAACTTGGACACATTATTACAAACGCTCCACCTCTGAAATAATGAAGAGACCTATCTTTTGTGTCAGTAGTTTTTGCTATCACCCTACCGTGCATGTGTATTTACTCTCACTGTCTGGAATGTTATCTTTGGGAAAATGGGGATTTTGCGATATTACTTGAAGAGAGTGTGCAAACAATGTACACATGTCATCGCAGAATCAGGATGTAAAGCAGCTTGTGACCAGCAGGCTGAGATGCTATTGCTGTTCATGCTGGTAGTGGTGCTAGTTGTGGATGTTGAATCCCTGAAGTTGACCTGTGTGTTGAGCTGTCCTGTAACGTATATATGTTAGTTGCAGTCTCCAGATAAATATAACTTAGTTTACTAATCCTGTATGTGTGATTGGTGAGTTTGCATAAAGAAGCCAGAAACACAACAGATAGAGGATGGCCACATGATATGGCTTAGCTTGCAAGGTGCCCTGGGACCAAATCCATCCCAGAATAATTATAGTTTTAGGCAAGATGACAGTTTTAAGGGCAGTTTAGCCACACAGTACACATTGCCAGTTGTGCGGAAGTTCTTCAAGACTGCTACCACCAAAGTAGAGGTCAGTCATCAACAACATGTAAAGGCAATGAACTATCGGCCTGGTGAGTAGATTGGGAAGAACACTTGACTGGGACACTGAGCCTCATAGCTATGGAGGCATACATCACTTTGCCAGTGGTTCAGTGTTCACACAAATAGTATGGTGCTCGAAGAATGTGTCAGGATGAATGATGAATCTGTACAGAGTGAGCTGATTCCAATGAAACATCAGCAGGTTACCCATCCCTTTCACCTTAAAAAAGGTCTGTGAAGATAGCATTCTCATCATCGTGAACTTTTCGAGCTTTAGCCTTAAACTGATGGTCTTGATTTGGAAGAAAGAAGATTACTCTGGCTGAGGAATTATTTGCTTGCTTATAATGGGCATGACACCTGTCGTGTGCTTGCAGGAAGGGAGTTACAGAGACTGGACTTGTTAATCGAGGTGAATGTGTCAGATGCTTCTAGAAGGAGGAAGCTGCAGCACTGCGAGTCTTGGCATCAGCCAAATGACATTGATGCTTTAAGTTTCATGAGGACGGCACGGTGGCATAGTGGTTAGCTCTGCTGCTTCATAGCGCCAGGGACCAGGATTCGATTACAGCCTTGGGTGTCTGGCTGTGTGAAGTTTGCACATTGTCTGTATGGGTTTCCTCCGGGTGCTCTGGCTTCCTCCCACAATCCAAAGATGTACAGGTTAGGTGGATTGACCATGATAAATGCGCGTGGTTACCGGGATAGGGAGAGGGAGTGGGCCGAGGTAGACTGCTCTTTCGGAGGGTCAGTGCAGATCCAATTAGCCGAATGGCCTCCTTCTGCACTATTGGGATTCTATAATGGAACAATAATTCACTATCTCTCTCAGGTCCAATAATTTCATCTTTTGTTGAGCAGTAAGTCTTGGAGACAGAACCACAGAATACTACAGTGCAGAAGAGGCCTTTCGGCCCATCAAGTCTGCACTGAAGCATGAAAGGCCTTGACATGTCCACCTAATTCCACTTGCCAGTGCTTGGCCCATAGTCTTGAATGTTATGGCATGCCAGAACACATCCAGGTACTTTTTGAAGGATGTGCGCACCATCCCAGGCAGTGCATTCCAGACTGTCAGCACTCTCTGGGTAAAAAGGTTTTTCCTCAAATCCGCCCTAAACCTCCCACCCCTCAATTTGAACTTGTGTCCCCTCATAACTGACCGTTCAAATAAGCGGGATAGCTGCTCCCCATCCACCTTGTCCATGCTCCTCCTAATCTTGTACACCATAGAAACATAGAAAATATGTGTAGGAGTAGGCCATTCAGCCCTTCGAGCCTGCACCACTATTCAATATGATCATGACTGATCATGCAAATTCAGTATCCCACTCCCACTTTCTCTCCATACCCCTTGATCACTTTAGTCGCAAGGACAATGTCCAGCTTCTTCTCGAATATATCCAACAAACTGGCCCCAACAGCTTTCTGTGGTAGAGAATTCCACAATTCACAACTCTCTGAGAGAAGTTCTTCCTCATCTCAGTCCTGAATGGCTTACCCCTTATTTTTAGGCTGTGACCCCTAGTTCTGGACGTCCCCAACATCAGGAACATTCTTTCCACATCTAGCCTGTCCAGTCCCATCAAGATTTTATATATTTCCATGAGATCCCCGCTCATTCTTCTAAGTACAAGCCCAGTCGATCCAGTCTTTCTTCATATGTCAGTCCTGCCATCCTGGGAACTAGTCTGGTGAACCTTCGCTGGGCACCCTCAGTAGCAAGAATGTCCTTCCTCAAACTGGGAGACCATGGGCGAAATTCTCCTACCCGCCCCGCCACATTTCTGCGCCGACCGGCCGGCGGGAGTCTCCGTAACACCGGCCGGTCAATGGGGTTTCCCATTGTGGGGCACCCCCACGCCGTCGGGAAACCCCCGAGCGCCGGCAGAACAGAGACTCCCGCCGGCGAAGAATGACGCCCCATAACTGCACAAAGTACTCAAGATGTGGCCTCACCAAGGCCTGTATAACTACACCATAATATCCTTACTCCTATACTCAAATCCTCTCGCTATGAAGGCCAGCATGCCATTAGCTTTCCTCACCGCCTTCTGTACCTGCATGCCAACCTTCAGCGACTGTTCCACTATGACATCCATGCCTCGTTGCACTTCCCCTTGTCCTAAACTGCCACCATTCAGATAATAATCTGCCTTCCTGGATTTGCCACCAAAGTGGATAACCTCATATTTACCCATATCATATTGTCACCACAATCTGGGCGAGCGCGCGGTCAATTCCAGCGCCCCGCCTGGGTTGCAACATAAGTGAATTAACAAATAATTCTTATTAACCTATTGAGATTTTGGCCCCAGGCTGGTGCAATGAGATGCAGACACCACCAGCATGATTCTCCGGAATCGGCGCGATGGCCTGACGCCGGCATCAAACGCGGTGCGTACCATTCCGGCGTCGGGCCGACCAGAAGTAGCAGAATCCTCCGCACCTTCAAGGGCTAGGTGGATGCTGGAGGGGTTGGCGCCGTGCCAGCCGGCACCGAAGGGACTGCGCAAGTCCGCAAATGCGCCAAAGGGCCAGCATGATCCCGCGCATGCGCGGAACCGCCGACACATTCTGGCGCATGTGCAGGGGGGTGTCTTCTCCGCACTGGCCATGTCGGAGCCCTACAGGGGCCAACGCGGAAGGAAGGTGTGCCCCCACGGCACAGGCCCGCCCGCAGATCGGTGGGCCCCGATCGCGAGCCAGGCCACAGTGGGTCCCCCCCACCCCCACCCCAGGATCAGATCCCAGCGCCCCCCCCCCCCCCCCCGAGGACCACCCCAGCTGACTTACCTGCCAGGTCCCGCCATGTGGGACCATGTCTAATCCATGCCGGCGGGGACTGGCCAAAAACCGATGGCCGCTCGGCCCATCAGCGCCCTGAGAATTGCCGGGTGTGCCACTGCCAATGGCCCCCAGCCGGTGTGGCATGAACCCCGCCCGAAAGCCAGGGCTGCAGAATATGGCAGTTGGCATCGGGGGGGCGGGGAGGGATTCGCGCCGCCCTCCGGGGATTCTCCCACCTGGCGGGGGGGTCGAAGAATCCCACCCCACATTTATAAGTAAAAACATTAACAAATTATTTTTTAATAATAAGAGGCAAATATGAATATGTGAAGTAATAACAGAAGAATGCTCGAACAATCTACCTAATCCCAAAACCCAACCAGACCCACACAAGACAGACACACACACGACGGGAATGTGGGAAGGGGGTAATAGTAATGAGATTGTTATTTGGCTGACACAGCTCATGAGATTGTTATTTGGCTGACACAGCTCTTTGGAGCCAGCAATCTCTTAATCATGTTACGAATCTGAAACTGCAGGTTGTAGAATGCTCTCTAAATCAGCAGGCAGAGAAAGAGAGAGAGATTCAAAACTGCCTCATCGCTGGATCTCTTCACAACACACACAAAATAAAAATGGTACTCTTCACAAGATCCGCCTTCTTCCTGGAACTTTCTGCCTAGACCCACCAATCACAGGCTCCAATACAAAATTGTACTTTCTGATTGGCTGCTTGCCAAGTCTATCAAATCATCATCACCAGTTCTACTACGGAACCTAAAGGGGCTGTCTCGTCTTAATCCATCACAATAGGGGTTCCAACTCTGCCTAAAATCTATAGTTTGAACTGAAACCCTAGATGGTGCAGCAACGTTGTCGCAGCTTAACCAGAAGACAGGCAGCAGGGAGGGGATAAAAAGGAGAACACAGGGCAGACAAAAAGGGTTTTACCACAGTATCTTAACAATATTGCATTTGCCAATTATTTGCCCACTCAGCCAGCCTGTCCAAGTCACCTTGCAGCCTCTTTGCATCTCCCTCACAGCACACACTGCCACTCATCACCTTCCAAGTTTCTGAATTCATGAGGCAGCTTATTCTTGGATCTCCTCTCCAGGTGAAATCATCAGTGAGAAAGGAGACAGCTTTGATGAGAGGCATGAAAACATTCTAATAATAATCTTTATTGTCACAAGTAGGCTTGCATTAACAATGAAATTAAGTTACTGTGAAAAGCCCCTAGTCGCCACACTCCGGCGCCCGTTCGGGTACACTGAGGGAGAATTTAGAATGTCCAATTCAAATAGCGAGCAAGTCTTTCGGGATTTATGGAAGGAAACCGGAGGACCCGGAGGCAACCCACGCAGACTCTGCATAGACAGTGACCCACGCCAGGAATCGAACCAGGAAGCTGGAGCTATGAAACAACAGTGGTAACCACTGTGCTACTGTGCCATCCCACCACATCAGTAGGCAATATTTACCTTCAGGGTAGCACATAAACCGGATCACAATATCAACATTGTTTCGACGAAATGGAGAGCTTTAATGCAACCATGAAATTGAGCAATACAAAATTGAGAAGGGAGGGCTCCCCATCCCTTCCTAAGCTTTCTGCACAAAGTACAATCCAGGCTGAGTATTGGCCATGAAGAAAAATCAATCCTAGAAGGTTCAGAAGAATTGGCCATTTCCACTTTGTGTAAGTTCTCCGAGTACTCGTTATCCAACCAAAGCACTGAGACTGGGAAATTTACTTCATGTGGTCACTGCTCCATCATCACAAGCTGCTAGGACACAAACATGCACTGTGCCTGAAGGAACTGAATGCGTGAAGTTGGGAATTTGAGGTCAAGCACTAAATCGTGTGACAGCAGATGTGTTCATACAGATCACTGAATAAACCTAATTGACATTCTTGTGAACGCAATGAAGAAGCATTTTTCTTGAGGATCAGTGAAGGAACTGATGCAGATTCTGCAGATAAAAGAGAAACTAGTAAAAGAAAATAGAGTGATTAACAATCAGGAGGATTCTGTTTTGGCAAACAGGATTGCAGAAGATATTAATACAACTAGGAATTGACACTCTTATACAAATTATTTACATCTTTGTAATGACTAGAATTATAGCTGTACCTAGCTGAAGCTTTCTCAATGTTTACAGAGACTATAACCTGAAGTTGCATTGCAAGAGACGAACAAGGGAAGTTCCTGTAGCCTGAAACTGTCAGAATACTTTTTTTGACTCTTCCAATTCAGTGGAGATACAGGGCGGGATTCTCCGAAATGGAGGCAGTGTTCGCGCCGTTGTGAACGCCGTCAAGGTTCACAACGGCGCGAAACGGCCCCTATCCAGACCGATTCAGGGCCCGATAATGGGCTAGGAGCGGCGCCGCGTCATTTACGCCCGCCAGGCCTTGCATACATGACGCAGCCGGCGCCGCATAACTGGCACCACCCGCGTATGCAAGAAGGTGTCTGACGGATCTTGCGGGGCTGCGGAAGAAAGGAGGTCCTCCTTTAAGGAGGCCGGCCCGACGATCGGTGGGCACCGATCGCGGGCCAGACCCCATTTGAGCCCCCCCCCCCCCCGGTGCAGGCCGCCCCCTCCCCAGCGTTCCCGCGCTGTTCCCGCCGGCAGCGACCAGGTGTGGACGGCGCGGGGGAACCCGCCGTTTTGGGCAGGCCGCTCGGCCCATCCGGCACTGAGAACCGCGGGGGTACCGGTGAATCGCCATTTTGGCAGTCTCGGGCGATTCACTGGACCGCGCCGCGCAAAATGCGATTGTGCCGATCTGGCCGCTTCTGTGAATCGCGGGAAGGCATCGGACCGGCGTGGCGGGAAAATGTGGCGACCCAGGCGATTCTCCAAACCGGCGCGGGAGCGGAGAATCGCGCCCACTGTAAACCTTAGTTGTCAAACAGCAAGATCTTAGGCCGCTTTTACTCACTGCCTTATATATAGATTAATTGGATTGGAAAAATTAGTCTGGTATTCGAGAAACTAAAGTCCTACTTAGACTGAAGAAATATCAATGTGCAGATTAATCTGTGGAAGAGATGCATGATCATTTTCAAATTATAATTTGAATTCTTAACAATGAGATTTAATTTGATAATCTTTATTCTACAGGCTAGGTGATCAAAGAGGATTTCATTAAGGTATAAAAATAGTAAACTATGTAGTTACATTCAGAATATCACATCAAAGCGAAATGAGAGGAAATAAATTTAAACTGGTGAGAGCAGCAGTATTATGGTTATGCTCCTGGGCTACTAACCCAGAGGCCTGTACTAATGATCTGAAAAATAAGTTCAAATCCCATTCACTAAACCACAAAATCTCCCGATGCGGTGAACCCAATCCCGGGATGAGGATCAGAGCCTCTGGTTCTCTCCACACATGGGGCGTCATTCTCCGAAGTAATCTCCCCCCCCCAACCTCCACCCCGGCACGGACCCCCCCCCCAACCTCCAC
The DNA here is from genome assembly GCF_047496885.1 of Scyliorhinus torazame. Taxonomy (NCBI): domain Eukaryota; kingdom Metazoa; phylum Chordata; class Chondrichthyes; order Carcharhiniformes; family Scyliorhinidae; genus Scyliorhinus; species Scyliorhinus torazame. The sequence continues at coordinate 230,173,177 of NC_092710.1, read as the reverse complement.
CCCGACACGGACCCCCCATCCCCCTCCCCGGCACGGACCCCCCCTCCCCCCCCAACCTCCACCCCGGCACGGACCCCCTCCCGGCACTCCCCCGGAGCCCAGCCTACTCTAACCCCCCCCCGCCGCACACACACACAGACAACCCGAGACACACGTCTCCTCACGCATTCAGACTGCGGCCACACCATCGCCTGCCCAGAGCCAACCCCCCAGGCCGTCACTCACCTCCTCGCTGGTCGGATTGAGCCTGGAGCACCGGGTCACGCCGATGAAAAGGAGGTTTAATTTATGTCGACGTGAACGGTCATCACGTCGACGGGACTTCGGCCCATCCGGAAGGGAGAATATCGGCAGGCTGGAAATCGGCTGCCTTGCGCAGACCCGTGACATTCTCCGACGGCAGCGGCGACATTAACGCCCCGCCGACTTCACTGCCGGGGGTGTCCTGGGCAGTGGTGTCCCGGGTAGTGGTGTCCTGGGTAGTGGTGTCCTGGGTAGTGGTGTCCTGGGTAGTGGTGTCCCGGATAGTGGTGTCCTGGGTAGTGGTGTCCTGGGTAGTGGTGTCCTGGCTCAGATGTGACGGGGGCCTGTGGCTTCCCCCCTCGTCGCTGGGTGGTCGCTCCTGCACGTGACGGGGGTGTCGTCTCCCTGTTGCTCCAGGTCTCTCCGTCTCCCGTGGTGTGCGAGGGGCATCCTGCGGGCGTCGCATGCTGGAGGGTGCGGGTCTCTCCGTCTCCCGTGGCCTCCGAGGGGCATCCTGCGGGCGGTCTGCATCTGCGGGGATGGGTGCCTGGACGTTTGGTCCTGCGATACACAATGAAGCATGCATGGTTAGACATCAGGCAGTGATCAGGTGATATGGGGGAGGGGGATATAGGGGAGGGGGGATATGGGGGATATGGGGGAGGGGGGATATGGGGGAGGGGGGATATGGGGGAGGGGGGATATGGGGGAGGGGGGGTTATGGGGGAGGGGGGTTATGGGGGGGAAATATGGGGGAGGGGGATATGGGGGATATGGGGGAGGAGGGGATATGGGGGAGGGGGGATATGGGGGAGGGGGGATATGGGGGATATGGGGAGGGGGGATATGGGGGAGGGGGGGATATGGGGGAGGGGGATATGGGGGAGGGGGGATATGGGGGAGGGGGGATATGGGGGAGGGGGGATATGGGGAGGGGGATATGGGGGAGCGGGGATATGGGGAGGGGGATATGGGGGATATGGGGGAGGGGGGATATGGGGAGGGGGGATATGGGGAGGGGGGATATGGGGAGGGGGGATATGGGGGAGGGGGGATATTGGGGAGGGGGGATATGGGGGAGGGGGGATATGGGGGAGGGGGATATGGGGAAGGGGGGATATGGGGGAGGGGGGATATGGGGGAGGGGGGATATGGGGAAGGGGGATATGGGGGAGGTGGGATATGGGGAAGGGGGATATGGGGGAGGGGGGGTATGGGGAGGGGGATGTGGGGGAGGGAGGAATATGGGGGAGGGGGGATATGGGGGATATGGGGAGGGGGGATATGGGGGAGGGGGGCTATGGAGGAGGGGGGATATGGGGGAGGGGGGATATGGGGAGGGGGGATATGGGGAAGGGGGGGATATTGGGGAGGGGGGATATGGGGGAGGGGGGATATGGGGGAGGGGGCTATGGGGAGGGGGGATATGGGGGAGGGGGGATATGGGGGATATGGGGGAGGGGGATATGGGGGAGGGGGGTATGGGGGATATGGGGGAGGGGGGATATGGGGAGGCTCACCCTGCCTGCTCTGACGAGGTCGTTCACCTTCTTGTGGCACTGGGTGCCTGTCCGTGGTGTCAGGGCCACAGTGGTGACGGCCTCTGCCACTTCCCTCCACAGACGCCGGCTGTGGCGTGGGGAAACTCTGCGGCCGTGCCCGGGTTATAGGGCGTCCCTCCTCTGCTCCACCGCGTCCAGGAGCGCCTCCACATCCCGTGACTCGATCCTTGGATCTGAGCGGTGGCCTACCATCCAGTCGGGTGTTGCGGTCGGGTGTTGCGGTCGGGTGGGGGGGAGCAGCGCGGCCTTATGAGCCGTCACGCCGTGCGGCGCGTATGACGCTGCACGGTGTGAACCACTGCGCAAGCGCGGATCCCGTTACGTCGCTGCTAGCCCATTTCGGGCCAGAGACTATCGACCCATTTTTCCGACGTGACGCAAGTCGGATTTGCGCCGTTTTTTGCGCCGATCGGCGGACTTTCCGCCGATAACGGAGAATTTCGCCCATGGTATCTGATCTACTGAACATTTCCAGAATTCTTTGTTTTTTTTAAAGATTTCCAGCATTGACATATTTTGTTTTTGAATTAATGCCTCTTGGAGGTGCTGACTCAATTGGATACTGGCAGTTCAGCAGTAGAGGTAGCCGCTGCAGAGGCTGCAGGCAGAAGTGATAATGGTCACTCAACAGCCAGGTGAAGATGTTTTACTGTACCAGGACCAGGGAGCCTGTGGTTAAAAGGTTCTCTTTGTGAAGTCACGGAGAACCCTTAATCAGCTGTATCAAAGAAACGTAGGTTTATTTACAAGGCTGTAATACACGGCTCCCAGTAGTTCTCAACCGGGTCTTTTTTTAAGATATAAACTTAGAGTACCCAATTCATTTCTTTTTCCAATTAAGGGGCAATTTAGCGTGGCCAACCCACCTACCCTGCACATCTTTGGGTTGTGGGGGCGAAACCCACGCAAACACGGGGAGAATGTGCAAACTCCACACAGACAGTGACCCAGAGTGGTTCAAACCTGGGACCTTGGCGCCGTGAGGCAACAGGGCTAACCCACTGTGACACCGTGCTGCCCTCTCAACCAGGTCTTAATGGTTGGTGGCGAACTAGACAACGTTATTTTCAAATAGATAGAGCTTACTCCACCCCCACCCTTAACAAGGTAACTAGTACTCTGTAAGGGACATGGGGAAGACAATCATTCCTACTCCGTAAGTCCCATGAGGCAGGTTGCGACACCCTCCTCCACTATGTAGCCACGAGGAGGTTGTCACGATATACCTGGCGGTCTCACCACGAGGCAGGGTCCCATCTTGACCCCTGTGAAATGCTAGCAGAGAAATGAAGTTGCTGTGAATGGGCTGCTTGATTGAATTAATTGGCTGCCCACCTTTAGTTGGCAAGCAGCTATGCCACTGTTGTTTCTGCCTTTGGGAATATCCTGTCGCCATGTGAACACATCAGGCTTCCTGCCCGATGTCTTCAGATGCTATTTTACCAGCTCTCCTGCCTCCCAGTCTGTTTGCCAGAGGGCTGATAAAATTGCGGATGAAGCCTTTGCAAGAGGAGAGGAGAAAATTGGTTTGAAATCAAGTGAAAGAATACGCTAAAAACAATTGTTGAAGTTAGTTGTGGATTACTGAAAGGCTTTAAGAGTAATAAAGCTGACATCTACATGATTTTGTCTGTGAATAAAAGCTCAAGTACCAAGGGGCACACATAATGCAAACTCTAGCTGCCAACATTCACACACTAGACAATAACAGAAATAAATGCATTACATTTGATTAGAACATTGTGCTGAGTATTTAGTTGTCATTGCTGTTAATTCAATGGCATTTTCATCTTGTTTTCCATGGCTTTGTTATACTGGTAATCGACGTGTATTCTGAGGTCTTATCAGAATAAAGCAAAGCAACATGTAGCAGCTGACAATTATTCTGTAAACCTTGAACAGGATTGTATTGTAAGGTTCTTGTTGCTTGGCCCAGTGCTGATCACGTGGGACGATAATTCTGCCTGTAACATGAATGTTATTGTCTCTGTATTTTTCTTCTCTGTGTTTGCTGCATGACCATGGAGAAATGGTTGCACAGCTGCAGAATGAGTGGCTGCATCCAAGGTGTCAGGTCACACGCGGGTCAAGAAAGAAAAACTTGCCTCTTATTTTCAGCAGCCTTCAACGGTCACTTTACAGTAGACCCATAAAAATTGAGTGGGAGCATGTTTGGCTTCTGCTGATAGACTAGCGACCTGTTCCAAGGATAACTAGCTGTGGAAACAGACAATAGTCTGCCTTAGTACACAACTAGGTTTAGGAAGAGAATTGGAATGTTTGGCTCAGATTTCTTTCCCCAATTTGACATCAGGGGCGGGATTCACCGCAATCGGCACGATGTCCGCCGACCGGCGCCAAAAACGGCGCAAATCAGTCCGGCATCACGCCGCCCCAAAGGTGCGGACGTTTCCGCATCTTGAGCGGCCGAGCCCTCACCTTGAGGGGCTAGGCCTGAGCCGGACTGATTTCCGCCCCACCAGCTGGTGGGAAAGGCCTTTGGTGCCCCGCCAGCTGGCGCGAAAGTGACTTTGCCGGGCGGCACATGCGTGGGAGCGTCAGCGGCCGCTCACGGCATCCCCGCGCACACGCAATGGAGGGGGTCTCTTCCGCCTCCGCCATGGTGGATCAGTGGGCCCCAATCGCGGGCCAGGCCACCGTGGGGACACCCCCCGGGGCCAGATCGCCACGCGCCCCCCCCCAGGACCCCAAAGCCCGCCCGCGCCGCCGTGTCCCACTGTCCCAAAGGTGGTTCAATCCACACCGGCTGGCGTGGGTTGACAGCGGCGGGACTTCGGCCCATCGCAGACCGGAGAATCACCAGGGGATCGACCGGCGCGGCGCGATTCCCACCCCCGCTGAATCTCCGGTGGCGGAGAATTCGCGACACGGCGGGCGCGGGATTCACACCGGTCCCTGGCAATTCTCTGACCCAGTGGGGGGTCGGAGAATCGCGCCCCAGATCCTGGATTCTCCGACCCCCTGACGGGCCGGAGAATCGGCGGGGCGCGGCGTGAATCCCGCCCTGCCATCCCGGCGGCGGCTTTTCGGCGGGGACGGGAATGCCGGTCGGGGGCCATTGGCACCGGCCCCCTCGGCGATTTTCCGGCCCGCGATGGGCCGAGTGGCCGCCTGTTTTCGGCGGATCCCGCAGGCGTAAAATACACCAGGTCCGTACTGGCGGGACATGGCTCTGTGGGCGGACTGTGGAGTCCTGAGGGGGGCGAGGGGAGATCTGACCCCAGGGGAGCCTCCACGGTGGTCTGGCCCGCGATCGGGGCCCACCGATCCACGGGGGGGCCTGTGCCATGGTGGCGCGGAGAAGAATCCTCCCTGCGCATGCGCTGGGATGACGCCAGCACACGCTCTCTGGCCCTCCACCGACGGTTGGCGTGGCGCCAAGCCCTTTGACGCCGGCTGGCGCGGCACCAACCCCACCGGCGCCGGCCACGCCCCTGAAGGTGTGGAGGATTCCGCACCTTCCGAGCGGCCCGACGCCGGAATGGTTCACGGCACTCCTCGGCGCCGGTATGGCCCGCCCCGCCGGGTAGGGGAGAATCCCGCCCCAGGATCCTGAAGAAGAGCACAAAAAAGTGCCTACTACCTATTTTAGGTATTTGCTAGCTGCCAATGTGGCAGCAGATACACCTTGTGGAGATTGAGCATGAATAATGCTGTCTGCAATTATTGCCCCAACCTTGATTGTTGTCCCCCAGAAATCTGTTATGTTTTTAATACCAAATTCTACCCCCACTCTTTTTGTGCACATGTTAAAAACATGGCACTGCCAGAACCATTAGGTACAAAACATATTCACCAACTGAGCGAAAAACAAAGATAGGAAGATAATATGTGATTTGTGAAATGGTGTCTCAAATGTTTCTATAAATCTCTTCCAGATATCTAACGTACGGGCAGGTTGGTGACGAATACAGCTTTTGGAAGTTTGCTTGGTTGTTAAAAATTATAATATCCTGAGGTAATTTAAATAACATTTTGGAGGGTGCTCCAAGTATAAGACTCAACCAGAAAGTTGGATGAGGCTCAAAATGGGTGGAAATACTTTTCCAGTCCTTGACTTTTCCAACAGTTCAATGCCCATTAATTGGGTATCAATGGGGTGGTGGTGTGGTGGGGGTAGGGGGGTGAGGGGGGAGGCAGTAGCTTGTGGTAATGTCACTGGATTAGTAAAACAGAGGCACAGGTTAATGCTCTGGGGACATGGGCTTGAATCCCACCATAGCATCTGAGTTGGTGGAATATCAACTCAGTTCATGAAAATGGAATTAAAACACTAGCCTCGGTAATAGTGACCATTACTATCATGAAACCATTGCCAATTGTGGTTAAAAAAAAGTTGGTTCACGAATGTTGTTTAGGGAAAGAAATCTGTCATCCTTACCAGGTCTGGCCTACTTGTGACTCCAGGCCCACAGAAATGTGATTGACTCTGAAATGGCATAGCAAGCCACTTAATTGTATGAAACTGGACAGATCGCCATGCATCAACCTAAACGCCAGAAACGACAATGGCAAATCCAGCCCTGTTTACTCTGCAAAGTCCTCCTCACCAACATCTTGTCTAGTGTCAAAATTAGGATAGATGTCCCACAGACTAGCCAAACAACAGCCTGAAATAGTCATACTAATTGAATCATAGCTTATAGACAATTTCGTAGACACCACCCTGGGAATGTCCACTGACAGGACAGACCGACCAGCGGTGTCGGCACAATGGTATACTCACGACTCTCACCAACTTCTACAGATGCACCATAGAAAGCATTCTTTCTGGTTGTATCACAGCTTGATATGGAGCCTGCTCTGCCCAAGACCGCAGGAAACTACACAAGGTCGTGAATGTAGCCCAGTCCATCACGCAAACCAGCCTCCCATCCATCGACTCTGTCTACAATTCCCGCTGCCTCAGAAAGGCAGCCAGCATAATTAAGGACCCCACGCACCCCGGACATACTCTCTTCCACCTTCTTCCGTCAGGAAAAAGATACCAAAGTTTGAGGTCACGTACCAACCGACGCAAGAACAGCTTCTTCCCTACTGCCATCAGACTTTTGAATGGACCTACCTCGTATTAAGTTGATCTTTTCTCTACACCTTGCTATAACTGTAACATTATATTCTGCAGTCTCTCCTTCCTTCCCTATGTACGGTATGCATTGTTTGTACAGCATGCAAGAAACAATACTTTTCACTGTCTACTAACACATGTGACAATAATAAATCAATCAAATCAATTGGGAGGGAGTTGACCTGGGATTTCTCTGCACCAACACTGGGCTTCATGATGCGTCATGGCATCAGACCAAACATGGGCAAGGAGACTTCCTGCTGATTGCCACCTACTGTTCCAGTCACCACCTCCCTACCTTCAGCTGATGAGCAATTACTGCTCCATATTGAATGCCAATTGGAGGAAGCACTGAGGGTGGAAATGGTATAGAATATACACTGGGTGAAGGACTTCACTGTCCATTACCAACGGTGGTCTTGAAGCACCACTACAGTCCGGGCTGGTCAAGTCCTGGATCTGCGACAGGTGGGGAAGGAAAACTTACTTTACCTCATCCTCACTAACCTGTCTGCTGGAGATGCATTGGCAGGAGTGACCACTGCACAGCTCTTGTGGAGACAAATCCCACCTTCACTTGAGGATATGACGTGTGGCACTACCATTGTACTAAAGGGATAGATTTTGAACAGATGTAGCAAAGCAAAAATGGGCATTAATGAGGCACTGTGGGCCATTTGTAGCAGCAGAATTGCATATAATACAATCTGTAACCTCATGGCCCATCATATCCCCCACTCTACCATTATCATCAATCTGGGGGATCAACTATGACTCAGTGAAGATTGCAGGAGGGCATACCAGGAGCAGCACCAGGAATACCTAAAAATGATGGGTAAACCCAGTGAAGGTACAACACAGGACTACTTGCATGGCAAAAAACAAAAGCAACATATAATAGACAGAGCGAAGTGATCCCATAATCAACGGATCAGATCCAAGCTCTGCAGTCCTGCCATATCCAGTCATGAAACAATAACCTGGAGGAGGAGGAGATTCCACAGCTAACCCCACCCTCATTGAATGGGGAGCCCAGCACATCAGTACAAACATATCCCAGCACAAAGATGTGCAGGTTAGGTGGATTGGCCATGCTAAATTGCCGCTTAGTGTCCAAAAGATTAGGTGGTGTTACTGGGTACAGGAATAGGGTGGAGGCATGGGCTTAAGTAATGTGACCTTTATAAGGGTTGGTGCAGACTCGATGGGCTGAATGGCCTCCTTCTGCAGTGTAAATTCTATGATTCTACAAGGCTGAAGTATTTGAAATAATCTTCAGCCAGCAGTACAGAGTGGATGATTCATTTCGGCCTCCTCCTAAGGTCCCAAAATCACAGATGCCAGTTCTCAGCCAATTTGATTCAATCCACATGGTATCAAGAAACAGCTGAAGGCACTGGATACTGCAAAGGCTATGAACCCCATCAAGATTCCAGGAATGGTACTGAACACTTGTGCTCCAAAACTAGCTGCTGCCTTATGCAAGCCTTAAAAGATGCTAGGCCTCCACCTAGAAATATGGAAAACTGCAAAGGTATGTCTTGTCTGCCAAAAGCCGATGCATCTAACCTGGCCAATTACCACCCCATTGGTCTACTCTCAGACATCAGCAAAGTGGTGAAAGGTGCTGTGAAACGGCACTTACTCAGAAACAAACCTGTTGGACTTTAACCTGGTGCTGAAAGACTTGTTACTGTGTTCACCCCAGTCCAACGGCGGCATCTCCACATCAGAAACAACCTGTTTACCCGGTGCCCAGTTTGGGTTCTGCCAGAGCCACTCAGCTCCTGCCCTTATTCCAAGCCTCGTCCAAACATGAACAAAAGAGCTGAACTCAAGATGATACCAAGGAACCTTAGCAAAACTGAAGTCAATGGGAATCAGGGGGTAACCTCTCTTGCAGTTGGAGTTATGCTGAACTAAAAGGGTGGTCCTGGTGGAGGTCAATTATCTCAGTCCCTGGCAAATGCAGCCTCACTATTCAAAAAGGGAGGCAGAGAAAAAAGGGAGAAGTGTGGTCAAGTTAGCCTGACATCAGTGTTGGGGAACATGCTGGAGAATATTATAAATAAGTGATAATAGAACATTTGGAAAACATTAACAGGATTGGGCAAAGCCAGCATGTCTTTATGAAAGGCAAATCATGCTTAGCAAATCAACTGGGGATTTTGAGAATGTAACGAGTAGAATAGATAAGGGAAAATGCGGTGTATTTGGACATTCAGAAGGCTTTTGATAAGGTCCTTGATGGAAACCTACTTTATTATAGGTAATAAAGGTTTAAGGAAAGAAATGATTTAGGTGACATTATACTATTGAAAATCATATTTATTAGCAATAACAGCATAAAACGCTGAGAGCGTGGGAAACATCTGAAAAGAAAGTCAGTGTTCAGACTGACTTTAGACTCATTGTTGTCATTATTGGGCAAACATCCCAGTTCTGGAGAACATGGTGGGAAACAGGTGGTTTGAAACATAATGGAGTTTTCCCATGCCATATTATCTCTTAAAACTTGATAGACAGACATTTCATCGAATTAAATGAATTATAATTAGGTTAACCCAATCAAAGTTTGAAAGGGGATAGAACCGTAACGATTATGTTTTACTTATGAGACAGCTAGAGATCTCTCACTCGCGCTCTGCAAAATCATCTTTAAGCTCTCTCTCTCTCGCGTTCTCTGAATTCATCTTTGACCTAACCTTGAAACCTATTTATGCTTTGCTTTGCAAACAGCTATTTACTTTTGTTTCATTTTTGTATTGTGCATTTTGATCTGAAGAGTCGTGGATGTGTATTGCCAAGTCTTTGACATCTTCTGAATTATCTAGGATGTAGGTGCAACACTCTGCACCAAAGCCTGCTGAACTGGTTAATTTCCCTGCAGAAACAAAAGGGGCGTAGACTGGGCAGAGAACTTGGAATGATGCCGTTTGTGTCTCTCTCTACGTGGTCAACATTTTTTTGTCACCCAAATGGACTGGGAGTAAAAATTGGATTTGCAATTGGATTGCAAAGATAAACTCGCATTATCTTTGCTTTGGAACAGTCTGACCTCCACATGTGTTGCTTTAAAAAAAATTTAAATCAAAGTTTCACATTGCATGAAGTTTAATTTCCTATCCAAACTAATTTAAACATTTTTTAGAACTAAACACAGTAACTGTTGCTAACTCACCAGTACAAGGGAAAGGATAATAAATGAATGAATATGTAGGGCAGCTTATCTGTACTTGTCCTTATCAACTTGCTCTGAATGGCCTTGGTTTAAAGTTTGCAAAAATGTTTTTTCACAGACAGAGTTTTGCTTTGAGACACAAGCCTTTATTCCAGTAAATGAAAAATATCAAACATTTTTTACAGTTTCTGCTTTTGAAACGCGCACTTCAAATAAGGACACTCCCTCTTGCCGTCTCCTGACTCTTGCTGTATTTCTTTTATGTAGACTGCTTCACCGGGCCCCAAAACGTTACCCCCCTCAGGAAGATTTTGCCATGCCAAAACGTGTTGGAAGGAGAACTGACAACACTTGTTAATTTTTGACAATAACTAAGTAAAGCATCACTCATCAAATGACAGTCTGCCTTTAGTAAGTCAATAGTTCCTGGCATTCGTATTCTCTCCCAAGGAGCAAAGATGATGAAATTACGGTGCTTGCATGGTGGAAGTGAAAATTAGTGTCTTTCAAAACTGCTGATGATGGTTCGTGCCGTGCTGTGCCCTTTTGAGGCGGATCCCTGAATGAGTCAGGGGCAGATCTCGATTGTAAGAGTCCATTTTATAGTCATGTAATCTGAACCCCCGTAATTTAAAAGGGCATGAATTAGCAGAATACAAAGAACAAAGAACAAAGAAAAGCACAGCACAGGAACAGGTCCTTCGGCCCTCAAAGCCTGCGCTGACCATGCTGCCCGTCTAAATTAAATCGTCCCTCTATTTCCATCCTATTCGTGTATTTGTCAAGAAGCCCCTTAAATGTCACTATCGTCCCTGCTTCCACCACCTCCTCCCGCAGCGAGTTCCAAGCACCCACTACCCTCTGTGTAAAAAACTTGCCTCGTACATCTCCTCTAAACCTTGCCCCTCGCACCTTCAACCTATGCCCCCTAGTAATTGAGCCCTCTACCCTGGGAAAAAGTCTCTGACTATCCACTGTCTATACCCTCATAATTTTGTAGATCTCTATCAGGTCGCCCCTCAACCTCTTTCGTTCCAGTGAGAACAAATCAAGTTTATTCAACCTCTCCTCATAGCTAATGCCCTCCATACCAGGCAACATCCTGGTAAATCTCTTCTGCACCCTCTCTAAAGCCTCCATATCCTTCTGGTAGTGTGGCGACCAGAATTGAACACTATACTCCAAGTATGGCCGAACTAAGGTTCTATACAGCTGCACCATGACTTGCCAATTCTTATACTCAATGCCCCGGCCAATGAAGGCAAGCCTGCCGTATGCCTTCTTGACTACCTTCTCCATCTGTGTTGCCCCTTTCAGTAATCTGTGGACCTGTACACCTAGACCTCTCTGACTGTCAATACTCTTGAGGGTTCTACCATTTGCTGTATATTCCCGACCTGTATCAGGGGCGGGATTCTCCGACCCTCAGGGGCGGGATTCTCCGACCCCCCGCCGGGTCGGAGAATCGCCGGGGGCTGGCTTAAATCTCTCCCCCACCGGTTGCCGACATCTCCGGCACCGGATATTCGGCGGGGGTGGGAATCGCGCCACGCCGGTTGGCGGGCCCCCCCACCGGTGATTCTCCGGCCCACGATGGGCCGAAGTCCCGCTGCTGGAATGCCTGTCTCGCCGGCGAGAATCAAACCACCTCTCTTACCGGCGGGACAAGGCGGCGCGGGCGGGCTCCGGGGTCCTGGGGGGGGGGGCGCGGGGCGATCTGGCCCCGGGGGGTGCCCCCACGGTGGCCTGGCCCGCGATCGGGACCCACCGATCTGCGGGCTGGCCTGTGCCGTGTGGGCACTCTTTTCCTTCCGCCTTCGCCATGTTCTCCACTATGGCGGAGGCGGAAGAGACCCCCTCCACTGCGCATGCGCGGGGATGCCGTGAGCGGCCGCTGATGCTCCCGCCCATGCGCCGCATGGCAAAGTCATTTCCGCGCCAGCTGGTGGGGCACCAAAGGCCTTTCCCGCCAGCTGGCGGGGCGGAAATCAGTCCGGCGGGGGCCTAGCCCCTCAAGGTGAGGGCTCGGCCCCTCAAGATGCAGAGAATTCCGCACCTTTGGGGCGGCGCGATGCCGGACTGATTTGCGCTGTTTTTGGCGCCGGTCGGCGGACATCGTTCCGATTGCGGAGAATCCCGCCCCAGATCTTCCAAAATGCATTACCTCACATTTGTCCGGATTAAACTCCATCTGCCATCTCTCTGCCCAAGTCTCCAAACAATCTAAATCCTCTGACAATCCTCATCTCTATCTGCAATTCCACCAACCTTTTTGTCGTCCGCAAACTTACGAATCAGACCAGTTACATTTTCCTCCAAATCATTTATATATACTACGAACAGCAAAGATCCTAGCACTGAACCATGAGGAACACCACTAGTCACAGCCCTCCAATCAGAAAAGCACTCTTCCATTGCCACTCTCTGCCTTCTATGACCTAACCAGTTCTGTATCCATCTTGCCAGCTCTGATCCCGTGTGACTTCATCTTTTGTACCAGTCTGCCATGAGGGACCTTGTCAAAGGCCTTACTGAAGTCCATATAGACAAAATCCATTGCCCTACCTGCATCAATCATCTTTGTGACCTCCTCGAAAAACTCTATCAAGTTAGTGAGATACGACCTCCCCTTCACAAAACCGTGCCGCCTCTTGCTAATTAGTCCACTTGCTTCCACATGGGAGTAGATCCTGTCTCAAAGAATTCTCTCCAGTAATTTCCCTACCAATCACGTAAGGCTCACCGGCCTGTAGTTCTCTGGATTATCCTTGCTACCCTTCTTAAACAAAGGAACAACATTGGCTATTCTCCAGTCCTTCGGGACATCACCTGAAGATAGTGAGGATCCACAGATTTCTGTCAAGGACTCAGCAATTTCCTCTCTTGCCTCCTTCAGTATTCTGGGGCAGATCCCATCAGGCCCTGGGGACTTATCCACTTTAAGAATTTTCAAGACGCCCAACACCTCGTCTTTTTGGATCTCAATGTGACCCAGGCTATCTACACACCCTTCTCCCGACTCAACGCCTACCAATTCCTTCTCTTTGGTGAATACTGATGCAAAGTATTCATTTAGTATCTCGCCCATTTCCTCTGGCTCCACACATAGATTCCCTCCCCTGTCTTCACCACACAAAAATGGTCGTCTTCACCACAAAAAAGACATATCCTCTCTCTGCTGGAATTGTTTAGTGGCAGTTGTTCCCAGGTGGCTGAACCTCCCTTTTTAGGATGTGGGAGTTCTTTGGACCATTGATAAATTTGTTCGGGATCTGATGAATCGTAAACCCAATCCCCGTTGGATTGAAATTTAGTGATTGTAACATCATTTCTGGCTGTCTGGTTTGCTTCAACTTTAAATTGTTTGCTGCTTAGTGGGTTTAATTACACTTCGTCTGCCACGAGGTTCGTTTTGCTCAGAACTATCATTGTTCAAATTAACAGGCTTTGTTTGTTCAAAACCTCGATAGTGATAATTTGGTAGCCTGCACCAGGGGGCTTTTGAAGTGGGGCTAGCAGAATCTTTTGGTCGGCCTCAGAGTGAGAGTCTTGTTGGCCAGACCCCACCTTGTGGAGTTTCTATCAGAGTATTCATAGTTGTTATGTCAGCAGCAGCTTGCAACAATGCAGGAGCTGAAAGCGGTACAGTCTTGATTAGAATTATTTCTGTTTCCGCATGTCGTGGAGTTATTTGCTTTGGAGAATTGAGATATAGCTGAGGTTTTAAAAACAGATTTGACGATTTCGCCAGCTTTCCTCTCTGTTATTTTTGATGACCTTCCATCGCTGAAGGAATATTCGGGTAGTTTCCCCCAAAATTCTCTTTATATTTCCAAGGGACCATTTGCTCTTGGTAATGTTGTTTTTTAAGTCAATTTCCGCATTTGCTTCGGACAAACCAAACTGTTGAGTAATAGGAGATTTGACATCACTGAATAAATTTTCAGTAGATATAACTGGTGGAGCTCGGCTGCCCCTCGAGACCGAGGGAAGCTGTGCAGCACCCTTGGAAGTAATGGGGGCTTTTTTAGGACTATTGTCCCCCATAACTCTTCCGATCAACTTAGAAGCAGTGGGGATCATTTTTCTTCCATCCCTTTTAACTCTTCCGATAAATAACCGACTCAAGCACTTGCAACCCCAATATCTCAGCCTTTTCTTCTGAGGTTATTTTGTCGGTAGGGAATGTTTCGCCAGTCGTCGCAGCTTGAAATGAGGCAAAGTTGTTGTCTTAACTCGGTTGACTTGCAGAGCAAAGTGTCCGATCGTCCGATCTGTGACTCTGTCGTCTGGCCACTTGGCTTACGAATCGACACCTCGTACCCTGCACGGTTCCCGGCCTTCAGTCTGTGGTTTTCTGGAGACCTCTCTGGCACGGTCTGTGTGGTGAATGTATAATTACTGATAATTCACCAGTGCACTGTATTTGGTTATGTTATGTTATTAACCCTGTGGGCTCCACCTATGGGCCATTGTGTGGCTTCACCTACAGGAGGATATGTTGGGGCATGTACGGGCTCTGCCCATGGCTCCACCCCTTTAGAGTGAGTATAAGAGCAGCTGACCTGCGGGGCTGCCTTCAGTATTGTACCGGTCGCAGGCAGGCACAGTTCTTAGCTGATTAAAACCACGGTTTACTTCTCCATGTGTCTCCGAGTGAATTGATGGTCGCATCAATTTAATCAGCTTAAAATACTACTGTGGAATCAGCCCTCAAACCTGACAGACTGGAACTCGATCCACAAGCTGCGTAGGCGAAATAAATGTTTTCACATTGGCTTCGATGCTTCAAGGCCTATCTCGTCACGTCGTCTACGCCATCCGTCACTGATGAACAGAGGCTGAGCCTCCTCCACGCATGGGTGAGCCATCACATTTCTGTCCAGCTCGACGAAGCCGCTTCCTGTACAGAGGCCCTCGCACCACTCGAACGCCTCTACGTGTGGCCTGTAAACAAGGTCTACGCGCGACACATCTTCACCACTCGCCGCCAGCGCCCCGGGGAGTCGCTAAATGATTACCTACGCGACCTCAAAGCCCTCGTGCGCAACTGTAACTACCAGGCCGTTACGGCCACTCAGCACATGGAGCTCGCCGTCTGTGGCGGGGGTCCGATCGAACTATGTGAGACAGCGCCTGCTCGAAAAAGGGGCCCAGGACCTGGACGACACGGTAAAACTGGCTACCTCTCTGGAGGATGCTTTACAGAGCCTTACTGTGTTCATGGCTGAACACGCGACCCCCTCGTGGGCCCCCGACCAGAGACTACTCAAGGCCTGTGCCGCGCGGCCGCCCGCCCATCATGGGGGGCTACCCTGCTATTTTTGCGGCCAGTCCCAAGACCCCGACAGCACTGCCTGGCCCGCAACGCGAACTGCAGCAGCTGCGGCCGTAAAGGACACTTCGCCAAGGTCTGCCTGGCCAGGTGTAAGAACTCGAACTCACAGACCAAATCCACAGACTCACAGGCCCGCAGGCCCCGCAAGGGGGCAGCGTGTCTGCCGACTCCGCCTCAACACAACACATGCGACTCATGGGGGCCGCCACCTTGGCCATCCTCCCCCATGCGGCCGGCTACGTGCGATCCATGGGGGCCGCCATCTTGGACGCCATTTTCCTCACCGCCCGCCACGCTCGACCAACAGGGGCCGCCATCTTGGCCGGCATCTGCTACGCCGCTCGACGCGTACGACCTACATGGACAGCCATCGCGGGGCCGCCCCAGCACCTCCGATCACGCTGCCAGCTACCCACAACTCAGCGCGGTCACCCTGGACCAGTCGCGACCTGAGCACCTCCGGAGCTCCATGATGGCCGTCCTGGTTAACGGGTACGAGACACCTTGCCTTTTCGACTCCGAGAGCTTCATTCACCTGGACATGGTATGACGCTGCTCGCTCCCAATATTCCCGACGCAACAAACCATCTCCCTCGCATTCGGTGCAAATCCAAGGGTACACTACTGCAACCCTAGCGATACAGGGCGCTGAGTACGCTAATTTTCAACTATATGTGCTCCCAGATCTCTGTGCTCCTCTCCTTTGGGACTCGACTTCCAGTGCAACCTCAGGAGGCTAACTCTTAAGTTCAGGGGGCCCCTGCCCCCGCTCACCATATGCAGCCTCGAGACCCTAAAAATCGACCCCCCCCCCCCCTCGCAAACCTCACCGCCGATTGCAAGCCAGTAGCCACCAGAAGCAGGCGATATAGCATGCAGGACAGGACGTTCATTAGGTCCGAGGTCCAGCGTCACTTGCGGGAAGGGATCATAGAGGCCAGCAATAGACCCCGGAGAGCTCAGGTGGTGGTCGTCAAGACCAGGGAAAAGTTCCGGATGGTGGTTGATTACAGCCAGACCATTAACCGGTTTACGCAACTCGATGCGTACCCCCTTCCCCGGATTGCAGACATGGTAAATCAGATTGCGCACTACCGGGTGTTCTCCACGGTGGATCTGAAGTCTGCATACCACCAGCTCCCAATCCGCCCGGAGGACCACCACTACACAGCGTTTGAGGCAGACAGCCACCTTTTCCATTTCCCCTGGGTCCCCTTTGGCGTCACGAACGGGGTTTCGGAGTTCCAACGAGCGATGGACCGAATGGTGGACCAGTACGGGCTGTGGGCCACGTTTCCGTACCTGGACAATGTCACCATCTGCGGCCATGATCAGCAGGACCACGACGGCAACCTCCACCGATTTCTCCAATCCGCCCAAAAACTCAACCTCACCTACAACAAGGAGAAATGCGTTTTCCGCACCAGCAGGCTAGCCATCCTCGGCTACGTCGTGGAAAACGGGGTCCTAGGGCTCGACCCTGACTGTATGAGCCCCCTCCTACAACTCCCTCTCCCTCACTGTCCCAAGGCCCTGAAGAGGTGCCCTGGATTTTTCTCCTACTACACCCAGTGGGTCCCCCAGTATGCGGACAAAGCCCGCCCACTATTTAAGGCCACCCTCTTTCCACTGACAGCCGAAGCCCGCCAGGCCTTCAACTGCATCAAGGCGGACATCGCCAAAGCCGCGATGCGCGTGGTGGACGAGTCCGTCCCCTTCCAGGTGGAGAGCGACGCCTCAGAGGTCGCTCTCGCCGCCACCCTCAACCAAGCAGGCAGACTGGTAGCGTTCTTTTCACGCACCCTCACCACCTCTGAAATTCTACACTCCTCAGTCAAAAAAGAAGCCCAAGCCATCGTGGAAGCCGTGCGGCACTGGAGGCACTACCTCGCTGGTAGGAGATTTACCCTCGACACCGACCAACGATCGGTTGTCTTCGTATTTCACAATACGCAGCGGAGCAAGATCAAGAACGATAAGATCTTGAGGTGGACAATCAAACTCTCCACCTATAATTACGATATCGTGTATCGTCCTGGGAAGCTCAGCGAGCCCCCAGATGCCCTGTCCCGCGGCATATGCGCCAGCGCGCAAGATGACTGACTACGGGCTATCCACGATGACCTCTGCCACCCGGGGATCACCCTGCTCGCCCATTACATCAAGGCCCGCAACCTACCCTACTCCACCGAGGAGGTCAGAGCTATAACCAGAGACTGCCAAATCTATGCGGAGTGTAAACCGCACTTCTATCGGCTGGATAAGGCCCACCTGGTAAAGGCATCCCGGCCCTTTGAACGCCTCAGTATCGATTTCAAAGGGCCCCTCCCCTCCAATAACCGCACCACGTACTTCCTTAACATCATAGATGAGTTCTCCCGCTTTCCGTTTGCCATCCCCTGCCCTGATATGACCACCCCCATTGTCATTAAAGCCCTGCATAGTGTCTTCACCCTGTTTGGTTTCCCCAGTTATGTCCACAGCAACAGGGGCTGGTCGTTCATGAGTGACGAACTGCGTCAGTACCTGCTCAGTAAGGGCATCGCCTCGAGCAGGACTACCAGTTATAACCCCAGGGGAAATGGACAGGTGGAGAGGGAGACCATCCTACTGACCCTACCGTCCAGGAATCTCCCAGTTTCTCACTGGCAGGAGGTCCTCCCCGATGCGCTCCACGCTATTAGGTACCTCCTTTGCACGGCCACAAACCAGACTTCTTGTGACCGCTTGTTTGTTTTCCCTCGGGGAGCTACCTCAGGGGCCTCGCTTCCATCGTGGCTGATGACACCGGGTCCAGTCCTCCTCCGAAAACACCTTCGGAGCCATAAGACCGACCCCCTGGTAGAGAGGGTCCAGCTCCTGCACTCCAACCCACACTATGCGTACGTCGAACATCCCGATGGCCGGCAAGATACCGTATCCCTCCGTGACCTGACGCCCGCAGGCTCCACCACCACTACCACTACTGCGTCCCCACTATGTCCCGTCCAACCTCCCATGTTTAGCGCCCCCACCCTCATATGGTTCCCGTGCTCCCTCCCACACGCCGCACTGGTCCACAGGAATGAAGCTCCGGAAGAGCCGCTCCCGGAGTCCACGCCTGTGCCTGTTCCGGACCCACTTCCACAGCCACCCGAAGCGGCTGCAACACCAGTGCTTCGGCAGTCGCAACGAACGATCCGGGCACTGGACCGACTGAATCAATGAGCCCGTCACCCCCGTCGGACTTCATTTTATAAACACGGGGTGAATGTGGTGAATGTATAATTACTGATAATTCACCAGCGCACTGTATTAGGTTCTGTTACGTTATGAACCCTGTGGGCTCCACCTATGGGCCATTGTGTGGCTTCACCCACAGGGGGATATGTTGGGCCATGTACGGGCTCCGACCATGGCTCCACCCCTTTACAGGAAGTATAAGAGCAGCTGACCTGCGGGGCCGCCTTCAGTATTGAACCGGTCGCAGGCAGGCACAGTTCTAAGAGGTTTAAAACCACGGTTTACTTCTCCATGTGTCTCCGAGTAAATTGATGGTCGCATCAGTCTGCCTTTGGGCCACTCCGTTTTCCGTCATTTGTCCGACTACGTGAATTCTCCCCTCTACCGTTTTCCGACTATGTCAGTTGATGGATCTGTATTTTGTTAATATATTTAGGTGTCGCCGCACTGATATATCAGTCATACAGAACTCGAGACTGAGCTTCTTGAGTGAAGTCAAGAATATCTTTATTTATGTCAGTTTCAAAGTCTATTGGTCAAGTCAAATTTTACACGAATACAGAATTTAAAAGCTGTTTGTCCAATGCAAAAAGCTGGTTGAGTTGAATTCAAGATACATTTCAGTTTGGGGTAATTTCTTCAGATCAAAATGCACAATACAAAAATAAAACAAAAGTAAATAGCTGTTTGCAAAGCAAAGTAGAAACAGGTTTCAAGGTTAGGTTAAAGATGAATTCAGGGAGCACGAGAGAGAGAGAGAGAGCTTAACGGTGGTTTTGGAAAGCGTGAGAGAGAGGGAGGTCTCTCTATCTCATAAGTAAAACATAATCGTTAAGGTTCTATCCCCTTTCTAACTGTGATTGGGTTAACCGAATTATAATTCATTTAATTCGATGAAATGTCTGTCTATCAAGTTTTCAGAGAGAATGGGCGGGATTCTCCGATCCCCTGCCGGGCTGGAGAATCGCGGAGGGGGCGGCGTGAATCCTGCCCCGCTGCCCCGATGCCGGCTGCCGGATTCTCCGGCACTGGTTTTTCAGCGGGGGCGGGATTCGCGTTGCGCCAGTCGGGGGCCGTTGGCAGTGGCCCCCTCGTCGATTCTCCGCGATGAGCCGAGTGGCCGCCCTCGGCTAGTCCCGCCGGCGTAAATCAAATAAGGTCCTTACCGGCGGCACCTGGCTCTGCGGGTGGCGTGCGGAGTCCTCAGGGGGGGGGTGCGGGGGGATCTGGCCCCGGGGGGGGGCCCCCAAGGTGGCCTGGCCCGCGAACGGGGCCCACCGATCCGCGGGCGGGCCTGTGCCGTGGGGGAACTCTTTCCCTCCGCGCCGGCCGCTGTAACAGTCCGCCATGGCCGGCACAGAGAAGAACCCCCTTGCGCATGCGCTGGGATCACGCCAGAACACGCTGGTGGTCACGCGCATGCGCCTACTTGCGCTGGCCGGCGGAAGCCCTTCGGGGCCGGTTGGCGCAGCGCCAACCCCGACGGTATCGGCCTAGCCCCTGAAGGTGTGGAGGATTCCGCATCTTCCATGCGGCCCGACCCCGGAGTGGTTCACGCCACTCCTCAGCGCCGGTACGGCCCGCCCCGGCCAATATGGCACGGGAAATCTCCTTTATGTTTCAACCACCTGTTCCCCACCATGTTCTCCAGAACTGGGATGTTTGCCCAATAATGGCAACAATGAGTCTAAAGTCAGTCCGAACACTGACTTTCTTATCAGATGTTTCCCATGCTCTCAGCATTTTCTGCTGTTATGGCTAATATATATGACATTCAGTAGTATAATGTCACCTAAATCATTTCTTTCCTTTAACCTTTATTACCTATAATAAAGTAGGTTTCTGTCAGTCCCTCATGAGAGGTTAGTGGGTAAAATTAAAGCACATGGGATAGGATGTAATGTATTGGCATGGATCAAGAATTGGTTGACAGACAAGAAACAGAGAGTAGGAACAAATGGGTCTTTTTCCGATTGGCAGGCAGTGACTAGTGGGGTACCGCAGCGATCACTGCTTGGGCCCCAGCTGTTCATGATATATATAAATGGCCCGGATGAAGGAACCAAATGCAATATTTCCAAGTTTGCTGATGACACAAAATAGAGCAGAATTGTGAGATGTGAGGAGGATGCAAGGAGGCTTCAAGGTGATTTAGGCAAGTTGAATGAATGGGCAAAATCATGGCAGATGCAGTATAACACAGCTAAATGTGAAGTTATACACTTCGGTGTGAAAAACAGAAAGGAAGAGTATTATCTAAATGGTGATATATTGGTAAATGTGGATGTACAAAATGTGGTGTCCTTGTACACCAGTCAATGAAAGTGAAAAGGGAGGTGCAATTAGGGAGGCAAATGTTATGTTGGCCTTCATTGCAAGCGGATTTGAGTTCAGAAAGTAGAGATGCCTTACTGCAGTTACACAGGGTCTGGGTGAGACCACACCCTGAATATTGTGTGTAGTTATGGCCTCCCTGCCGAACAAATTATATATTTGTCATAGAGAGAGTGCAACGGATGTTAACTAGGCTGATACCAGGGTTGGCAGCACTGTCCAATGAGAAGAGATTGGTTCGACTGGGCCTTTATTCACTCGAGTTTAGAAGGATGAGCGGAGATCTGATTGAAATGTATAAAATTCTAATAGGATTGGACAGACGAGATGCAGGGAGGATGTTTTCCCTGGTTGGGGAATCTAGAACCAGAGGACACAGTCTCAGGATACAGCTGAGCCCATTTAGGACTGAGATGAGGAGAAATTTCTTCACTCAAAGGGTAGTTATCCTCCGGAATTCTCGACTACAGAAGGCTGTATAGGCCAAGTCACTGAATGTATTCAAAAATGAGAGTGTAAATTTTTTAGATTGTAATGATGGCAAGGGGTATGGGAGAAAGCGGGAATATGGCATTGAGATCAAGAATCAGCCAGGATCATAAAGAACAGCGGAGCTCTTAGTTTTTATGTTTATATGTTTCTATCACTGTAGGAGTTCCTCAGGGTAGTGACCTAGGCCCAACCACCTTCACCAGCTTCATCAATGACCTTCCCTCCATCATAAGATCAGTCGTGAGGGTATGTGCTGAAAATTACACGCTGTTCAGCATCATTCACGACTCCTCAGAAACTAAAGCAGTCCTTGCCCATTTGCAACAAGACCTGAACAATATTTAGGCATGGGCTGACAAGTGGAATTAAACATCTGTGCCAGGCAAAGATCATCTCCAACAAGAGAGAATCCAGCCATCTCCCCTTAGCATTCAATGGCATTATCACGCGGAATCCACCATTATCAGCATCCTGGGGGCTTACACATGACCAGAAAACTAACTTGCTCTGTCATGTAAACACTGTGGCAACAACAGCACATTGTAGGTTGGGTATTCTCTGCTGGTTAACTCGCTTCCTGATCCCAAAGCCTGTCCACCATCTCCAAGGATTGTGATGGAATGCTCTCCACATGCCTGGATACACGCTGCTCCAACAACACTCAAGAAGCTTGACAGGGAAATGGTGGTGTGGTGGTAATATCACGAGGTTTCTAATTCCAAGGCCCAGACTAATGCTCTGAGAACATGGGTTCAAATACCCCCACGACAGCTGGTGGAACCAAAATTCAATTAACAATGCCTGGAACTGAAAGCTGGTAACAGTAGTCATTATCGATTTTTATAAAAACCAAACTGGTTTACAAATGTCCTTCAGCGAAGGAAATCTACTGGCCTCCAAAATGTGGTTGACTTTTAACTGCGTTCTTAAATGGCCGACCAAGGCACTCAGTGCAAGGGCAATTAAGGATGAGCAAAAAATGCTGATGTTGCCAGCGCCGCTCACATGCCATGAAATGTTTTAAATCACTATCCAGGACAAAGCAGCCTACTTGATATGCACCCATTGTTGCACCACAACATTCACTCCCTCCGCCACCGCCGCACATTGGCATCAGTGTGTACCATTTATAAAATGCATTGTAGCAACAGCAGTTCCAAACCGGTAACCTTTACCACCCACAAGGACAAGGGAAGCAGATGCATATGAACACCACCATTTGCAAGTTTCCCTCCAAGCCACACACTTGGAACTATATTGTCGATGGGTCAAAATCTTAGATCTCCCGCACAAACAGCACGGTGGGTGTACCTACACCACATGAACTGCAGGTTTCGAGAAGGCAGCTCACCACCAGCTTCTCAAGAGCAATTAGGTGTGGGCGATTAAAATGCTGGACTAGCCAGCGACGCCCAAGTTCCTTGGAAGAATTTTTAAATATCAGAATGTACCATTTCCTGGTTTTCCAACAGAATGGGATCACTTTTTGCCAGGTAGGCATCTTGCAGCTTCTGCATTACAAGTCCTTCAATACACGACAGACTTACTTCATCATCTCCCATTGGGTTCCAGGAAGGGTCATCAGGACAACAGTAACCTGCTTTGCTTTCCTTGACGGAAAACTTTCCAGGTCTTTTTCCTCATGATGGATGTCGAGGGTACATTTCACATTTACATAGATTTACATAGAATTTACAGTGCAGAAGGAGGCCATTCGGCCCATCGAGTCTGCACCGGCTCTTGGAAAGAGCACCCCACCCAAGGTCAACACCGCCACCCTATCCCCATAACCCAGTAACCCCACAACACTAAGGGCAATTTTGGACACTAAGGGCAATTTATCAAGGCCAATCCACCTAACCTGCACATCTTTGGACTGTGGGAGGAAACCGGAGCACCCGGAGGAAACCCACGCACACACGGGGAGGATGTGCAGACTCCACACAGACAGTGACCCAAGCCGGAATCGAACCTGGGACCCTGGAGCTGTGAAGCAATTGTGCTATCCACAATGCTACCATGCTGCCCCCTATTCTCAAGCCAAAACTGCAGAGCATGTAATTATGTTGGGTATTTTATGTCATATTGATGTTACCTGATCAGATGGCACGACTTTAAAAAATTTTATTAGAGAAAAGAGGGACAGAGTGCCATTTTGGAAAGCAGGTGTTTAAAGGCATTGGAAAGTTTAAAAAGGCAAAATTTAATGATTTTAGAGAAACTTTGTTTGATAAGATCGTACTTCCTGGCCCTTTTGCATCCTAGTCACGACAGACACAAAGCAACAAGACTTTCTGATATGTTACACTGTTTACTCTCAGTGCAATTCACCCAAATTGGTCAAACTAGCTCAAGAGATCACAGAATTAGAGACACGAGGTTTAAAACCGTTGTGCTAAAATCCACCTCCACCCACAAAACTGGCCAATCCTGCAGATCACATTAATCACATTTGGAAGTTTCCATTAATTTTGTCTGCTTGTGGGCCTTCGAGGAGTGTCTTGTAAATCAACTTTTTTTAGCTGCAAAGGCAAAATGAACCTTATTACGGATGAGTTAAGAAGGCCGACTGGAAAACCCCAAGCGATGAGGGGAAGTTCAACAGGCCGGAGGTGAGCTCCGAGAAGCAATATGGCAGAGGTAAGATGTTGGGAGGAGGAGGATGGTACAGTGCATCGGGCAGGCCTCCAGGCTTTCCCTGCCTGCTTGGAAGTGGGTGCAAGCAAAGACTGCCATGTAGGGGGATGTTGAAGCACTCTCTCAATTATTTCCATTCATTCCAGCCAACTGCTTTTCTGAAGCTGGAAGGCTTCTGATTGGCTCTCTAGTTTGAAGAATGTGACTGCCACCTGTCATGTGAGTGTCCCTTTAAGAAAGGTTTGGTCTTACCACATAACTTGTAGCACAGCTTCAGTGATGTAATTTGTTGGTGGAGCTGGGCTGTGGCTGTCAGGTGAGAGGGATTTTTAGTTTTGGGTTTCAGTTTCGGTTTGTTGCTTTGGACTGCAGAAGAGAAGCAGTGTTTCCCTGTTTTCATTTTAAAAGCTGTTCCAGGGAACTGAAAGCACATTTGGTGTGGAAAACTGCCTTGGTAACTTTAAAGATAGAGTTGCTTTCCGGAAGGAGTTTTGAATCTGCTGGTTGGAACTGGATTAGAATCTCAGGGAAAGGACCAATCCCATTCAAGTGAGATTACAGTGTGCTGGGCCACGCCCTTAAAAGGGATTTTGGTTTATTGGATTTTGTATTGAATTGGAACAGTTGCTAAGGGGGATTTATTAAGAGTTATATACATAGATTACTGTAGCTGTTGTGTCATATTTGTAATTGATAACAAATTCTTGTTTTATATATGTTAACTACTTTCTTATAATAAACTTTGCTTTGATAAAAGTGGCAGGGATGAATGACACCTGAAGTGAAGTCTCTTATGCTCATCCTAGCCAAATTCAACCTCAACGTTATAGGTCAAATGAACATCATAATACACTTTGGAGTTTCTAAGCCCTGGACCATTGCATACCAAAGTACCATGGAATTACGACAGCGCATTTGGCCCATCAAGTCTGCACCGACTCTCTGACAGAGCACCATACCTGGGCCCCTCCCCTGCCCTATCCCCATAACCCTACCTAACCTACACGTCCTTGGACACTAAGGGGCAATTTAGCATGGACCATCCACGTAACCTGCACATCTTTGGACTGTGGGAGGAAACCGGAGCACTCGGGTTAGGTGAATTAGACATTCTGAATTCTCCCTCTGTGAACCCGAACAGGCACAGGAGTGTGGTGACTAGGGGCTTTTCACAGTAACTTCATTGCAGTGTTTATGTAATGTAAATAAAGATTATTATTATAATTTACTCGAACTCCACAATGCTGCAAGGCACCTGTGTTCATCTAATTCTGGCCTTTTGAGTATCCCCAAGTTTAATCTCTCCATATTTGGTGGTGATGACTTTGGTTGCCTAGACCCTAAGCTTTGGAATTCTCTCTATCTCACTTTCCAAGCGAGTGCATTATCGCACATGGCCACATGCAACTTCTGGGAAGACAAATGCTAACAATGCATTTGAAGAATGGTCATGTGCAAAAGTCGGTTGGTGTTTCTGTGTAATGCGTATGGGGGAAGAAATTGATCCTTGTTGCCTCCCTTTCTTTGGGCGTAAAGTCAACGGGTTGGATTCACCGCAGCCCTGCACCAAAATCGTGGCTGGCACTGGGGTGGAGAATCCACTTTCACGCCGTAATCGGGCCTGGCGCCGGTTCGGCGATTCTTGAGGACTCGAAAATCGGCGTGACCATGGAGTACGCCGCGCCGCTGGGAGGTCATTGCATGAGACCCGCTAACAATCGCCCGCTCCCGACCAGCCGAGTTCCCGACGGCGTGGAACTAACCACCTAATGCCGGTCGGGATGCTGAGTCCGCAGCTGCCCTGTTGGGGGGTGGGCAGGTTGGAGACCAGGGGGGGCCCTCATAGGCAGCCTGGGATTAGATCTGCGGGGTTAGATGCTCGGGGTGCAGCCAATCGGGTGGTTTCATTTTTCTGTCTGCCTCCGCGGTCCGAATCCGCCATGGAGCCCAGCGCGGCCGCTGGAGGCCGTCGGCGTGCGCATGTGCGGACTCCGCACCGGAAGTGTGGGGGCACGTATCCGCAGCTAAAGCTGCGAGATTTACTCCGGGTCCCTGCTAGCCCTCTGCAGGGTATTGAATTGGTTTATCTTTTTTACAGGAACCTCTGGAGTAAAACCCCACCGTTTTTACGCCGGGGTGGTGACAGTCTCATTTTGGGAGAATCCAGCCCAACATTGGGTGAACCAAAATTGGATCACAGCCTCCCGGACATGATTTCCTTCCAGTGGAGTGATCTTCAGCTGTAGCAGCCGGTAAAATTGGACAGTGTGTGTGCATTGCACACTCCATCATCTCATCTCCCAAAAATGGTGAACGGGGTCCAATACACATTGTAGGACTATCATAGGTGCATGAAAAGGGCCTACTTCATGAAGCCATTCTGACTGGTCAGTAGTACAGCTCTTGTATGGTATCAGCCAGTTCGGATTTTGTGTGGGCCGCTAGGTTTATTCCCACAGTTTCTGGACACTACCACACAATTTCCTACTTAGTCTTAAAAATTTAGGTGAGACCAATGGCATTCTTTATAGCACATATGTGACCGTAAAGTGATTCAGCCGCACTATTGTAAATTTTGATTGGCAGCTTGGTTGTCATTTTGTGATACATCTAACCTCCAGGAGAATGCATATTACTGTGAGTATGCAGCGACAAGTAAAAGGAATACTTAATTTCTATTTTATGCTCTGATTGTAATCTCCTGCGTGACTGTTAAAATTAAACAATTCTTATCTCTTTTCCCTTGAAGATCCCACAACACTCATTTCAATGTGATCGATTCTTTGTTGATTTGTATCTGTTTTCAAAAAGGATTTTGCTGGGAGATATTTCTCAATGAAAAAAATGGAAAATGTTTCTCATTTCGGCAGTTAATTAATTCAATGAATGAATTCTTTGCTCAGGGAATTGGAGGACCAATGTTTTGAAACATTGGCTGCGGGATTCTCCATTTTAGAGCCTAAGGGCCTTTAGCTGACGCCGAAATCGGGGCGTGCGATTGGGTGGAGAATAGCTTCCGACACCAAAATCGAGGCAGGCGGCAGTTTGACGCCAAATCGCGATGCTCTGTCACCTTGAAACTGGCGTCAATGCAATGCACGCCGCGCATACTTTAAACACCATTTGCATATCATTAGTAGGCCCACCCGCGATTCTCCGCCTTCGGTGGGCCAAGTTCCCGACGGCATGGTCCAGGTGTGCACTCAAAAAACGTGAATCTGGCATGGTGGCTGCTAAGAGAGAGAGAAGGCGTACGGCAATGTCCAACACCTCCATACAACACGCCAACAGTCATGCCGCTGGCTTCTGCCAGGGCCGGGGGAAGCAGTGGGGGAGTGGCCAGGACGTGGGCTGTGGTGTCAGGGTGGAAGGGAACGCTGACAAGGCAGTCACACAGCTGCGCATGCCACTGACAATCCGCTTTAAACCTGGTGCCATGGGTCTGATAAGTGAACCCCCCTCCCACCCAGCTGACCCATCAGCTGTATGGGCACTGCAGCACAACCTGTCCCATCTCTTTGGCTTCGATATGTGTGTGTGTCTGGGGAGTGTTATGTCTATGCGCGGCCGCAGTTTGTCAGCCATGCTGTTGTCGATCACAGACCCGGCGAATCCCGCACCGTTTTCATTGGTATCGATGATGTTCCACGTGGCACCGGTGCTAGCGGAATTGCTGCAGGTGCAGCGTCGATGTTCCTGTCTTAAAAGTCCACAGGTTCGCCGACTAGTGGGCCTGGCCGGCGGCATGGACAACCCCCCCCGCGTGGCCACCCCCTCCCATGAACACCCTCCATGCGCCCCCAGCTTGAAACCCTCTTTGTGGTGCCTACCTGCCTCACTACAGAGTGTGGGCTCTCGGTTGGCAGTAACAGCGGGTCTGGTCCATGGGATGGAAGGTGATGATGCCCAGCCCTGGGGTGAGCTCTGGTGCTCCGCACTATTTGACCACGTCTGAGTCCTGCCCATGGTAGCACTGTCCAACATCTACCTGGGTGATCCCTGCATGCGAACTGGCCATTCCATCACACGGTCCCACCGAACACTTGACGGCAGAGGTGGGGACGGAGGATGGGGGGAGGGGGTGGGAGAGGAATGGGGGTGGGACACCGGAGCGGTAATCACCAGCTGAACTGGGGTACTTGGTCCATGCCCACCCCCAACATCCACCTCCTCCTCCCCCCACCCCGCACTCCTCTGCGGCAAACCCAGACCAGCCCGTTCAGCCCACTGCCCATCAGATACACCAGGGACTGGAGGGGAGGGGGGGGTGGAGGGGGTTCACTGCCGCGGGCCCCATCACTTTTCCTCCCTTGCGGAGCCCAATGTCTCCCCGGCTACACCATGAGATGAGTAGTGCTATCCCCTGACGCTTCTCTGAGGCTCCTTGCCACCTGGTGCTGACAGTCCTGGAAGCCCACGTAGCTCCGATCAGGGTCTCGATGCCATGGAGCAAAGGAAGTGGACCACCTCCCTCTGGGACTGGACCATCTTTTCCTCTGGGACTGCGTCACATCACGCTGTGACTGTGCTGGTGGTGGAGGGGGGTGATGTGGGGGGGGGGGGGTGGTGTGCAGGTAGGGGGGGGGCGGTGTGGGGGTAGGTGTGTTGTTGGGGTAGGTGCCACACGTGCCATGGGGAACCGCAACTCCGCGAGGCCCCGCTTGTTCGCCTGATGCCGACCTCCACCTCAGTGATTGCCCTCTCCCTGGGCCCACCTATCAGGTCCAATGCCTGCTGCTCTGCTACGGTGAGGGGCCAGAGGTCCGGCGGTCACTTTCCGGTCTTATCCCTCTCCCGGTGCAGGGTGACGGATGGCAACCTCCTTCCCGGGATACAGGGTAGCCCTCCTCTCCTCCACGGCATCCAGCAGTGTCTCCAGTTCCTCATCGGTGAACCTCGGTGCCACTCTACTTGCTGCCATCTTGTTGGCAGGGATGGTGTGTATGGGGGTTGGGGTGCTTATATGTGGCTGCAGCCTGTCAGCCTCTTTGAGTGTCTCCTGAACTCCGACGAATCAGGAACCGTTTTTATTGGAATCGATCATGTTCCACATGGCACCTGTGCTAGCCCATTAACGGTTGGATGAATTGCTCTGGGATCAGCGCCAATTATGGGGAGGCAATGGCATAATGGTATTGTCGCTGGACTAGTAATCCAGAAACCCGGGATAATGATCTGAGGTCCCAGGTTCGAATCCCACCATGGCAGGTGATGGAATTTAAACTCAGTAAAATACCTGGAATTAAAATTCTAATGATGACCATGAAACCATTGTCGATTGTCGTAAAAACCCTTTAGGGAAGGAAATCTGCCATTTTACCTAGTCTGGCCCACATGCAATGTGGTTGACTCCATACTGCCCCCTCAAGGGCAATTAGGGATGGGCAATAACTGCTGAGAGCCTGCGATGCCGACGTCCCATGAACAAATTGAAACAAAACATTCTGTCGTAGAACACCACCGATTCAGACTCGGCCTCAACACTTAGTTTCTGAAACGCCGCAGGTATTTTGCATTTAAGGTGGAAGAAGCCTTCAAATATATGGCTGTCTTCTCTTTATTCTAAAGACACCCTACTATTGCCCTTAAATGTTAAACTTTCAACCTTTTTATCATCTCATACTAATTAAAAAATTCCTTAACACTTTCTAATCATAATTTAGCAACTCTGGGAAATAGTAAGAATATATTGCTGGTCTTGTCATGCTCTGCTAAAGCCTTGGCTTGGTGAACCCACTAAATCTCTTATATCTTTACATCCGCCTGCAGTTTGCTTTGAGAAACACATATATTTATCAAACTAGCTCTCAGTCAGCCTTATTTATTCAGTAAGCACAGGGCCATGACACACAGAGAGCAAACTGTAAAGAATGAGATAAGAAACTGAAAGTGGATTACAGTGGCTAGTTTAGGGTGAAATGTTCAAGATCTTCACAAGGGATAAACGTTTTCTTGTTTTTTTCTGTAAATGTCATTGCGGTTGTTTTGCTGTAAATATTTGAGCTTGGCTTTTTCACTTGTATTTTTTTCAGAACTATCATTCCCAGATGGAAAATTTCACATTGACTGCATGAGGGATATTTAATGACATTATCATTTTCCACAATCAAGGTTTGTCTTTTCTCACCTTGCAGGATCCGCCCGCTGCTCTGACCTCACCATGACCACATTCAGTTTTAGGTGTTGAGGGTTATTATGCATTGACGGCAGATTCCAGGTGAGATTCTTGTCAGTCAGCCAGACCTTGGGAAGATGCAGGGACCGCTGTCATCCGAGCACTATTGCAAAACCAAGCAAGATGGGAAGGAAGTTTAAGGGGCCTCGAAGGCCGGAAGAATATTCCACTGAAGGCTTCAGCAGAGACAGAAATCTTTCACAGATCATTGATGTGTTGGGTATGCCGGGTCTGCGAGGACTGCGTTTGCTGCAGCAGTGAGAGAGACAGGCTTTCAACACTTGAAGAAATGCAACTCGATTTTATTGAACTCTTAACTATCATACATACTTTAACTGTGTGTTGAAACTATGCTGACTTGACTGGAGACCTGAGGCTAACCTGACCAGACTATCTTACTACCACATGGTCTATGTTCTAGTTGCTGCTCACGGGCTCTGACTGTCTCAGAGGCTGGATCCCAAGAGAGCGGGAAAACTAGTGCCCTCTGGTTTTATAGTGGTCGTGTCCTGTCTGGTGATTGGCTGCTGTGTTCTGTGTGTTCACTGGTCATCCTGTGTGTCAATTAATGCCTGTTTGTGCACCATCATATACCTTGGATTGGATTTGTTTATTGTCACATGTACCGAGGTACAGTGAAAAGTATTTTTCTGCGAGCAGCTCAACAGATCATTAAGTACATGAGAAGAAAAGTGAATAAAAGAAAATACATAATAGGGCAACACAACATATACAATGTAACTACATAAGCACTGGCATCGGATGAAGCATACAGGGTGTAGTGTTAATGAAATCAGTCCATAAGAGGGTCATTTAGGAGTCTGGTAACAGCGGGGAAGAAGCTGTTTTTGAGTCTGTTTGTGCGTGTTCTCAGACTTCTGTATCTACTGCCCGATGGAAGAAGTTGGAAGAGTGAGTAAGCCGGGTGGGAAGGATCTTTGATTATACTGCCCGCTTTCCGCAGGCAGCGGGTGGTGTAGATGGAGTCAATGGATGGGAGGCAGGTTCGTGTGATGGACTGGGCGGTGTTCACGATTCTCTGAAGTTTCTTGCGGTCCTGGGCCAAGCAGTTGCCATACCAGGCTGTGCTGCAGCCCGATAGGATGCTTTCTATGGTGCATCTGTAAAAGTTGGTAAGAGTCAATGTGGACATGCCGAATTTCCTTAGTTTCCTGAGGAAGTATAGGCGCTGTTGTGCTTTCTTGGTGGTAGCGTCGACGTGGGTGGACCAGGACAGATTTTTGGAGATGTGCAGCCCTAGGAATTTGAAACTGCTAACCATCTCCACCTCGACCCCGTTGATGCTGACAGGGGTGTGTACAGTACTTTGCTTCCTGAAGTCAATTACCAGCTCTTTAGTTTTGCTGGCATTGAGGGAGAGATTGTTGTCGCTACACCACTCCACTAGGTTCTCTATCTCCCTCCTGTATT
This sequence comes from Scyliorhinus torazame, assembly GCF_047496885.1. Lineage (NCBI taxonomy): Eukaryota > Metazoa > Chordata > Chondrichthyes > Carcharhiniformes > Scyliorhinidae > Scyliorhinus > Scyliorhinus torazame. The sequence goes on along the minus strand of NC_092710.1, from coordinate 230,141,473 downwards.
CGGACTCATCGTTATTCGAGATCCGGCCCACTCTGGCCGTATCGTCAGCAAACTTGTAGATGGAGTTGGAACCAAGTTTTGCCACGCAGTCGTGTGTGTACAGCGAGTAGAGTAGGGGGCTAAGTACGCAGCCTTGCGGGTCGCCGATGTTGAGGGTTATTGTGGAGGAGGTGTTGTTGTTCATTCTTACTGATTGTGGTCTGTTGGTCAGAAAATCGAGGATCCAGTTGCAGAGTAGGGAGCCAAGACCTAGGTTTTGGAGCTTTGATATGAGCTTGGCTGGGATTATGGTGTTGAAGGCAGAGCTGTAGTCAATAAATAGGAGTCTAATGTAGGAGTCCTTGTTTTCGAGATGCTCTAGGGATGAGTGTAGGATTCTCCCGGCATGCAAGCAGAAACTCAAGCGGGAGAATCCCGCTAAGAAGGTTGTGCAGTGCTGGTCCGAGGAGACAGAAGATCTCTTACGTGACTGCTTAGAGACAGTGGACTGGTCCATCTTTAAGAACTCAGCGACCAACTTAAATGAGTATGCCACCACCGTCACAGACTTCATCAGCAAATGTGTGGACGACTGCGTGCCAAAGAAAGCAGTACGTGCATTCCCCAACCGGAAACCATGGCTCAATCGCGGGATTGACTCCCTACTGAAGGACAGATCTGAGGCGTTCAAGGCAGACAAGAAATCCAGGTACGACCTCCGCAAAGCCATCCGGAATGCCAAGAGAGAATATCAAACCAAGCTAGAGTCACAGACAGACTCTCAGCGGTTGTGGCAAGGACTAAACAACATAACGGACTACAAAGCGAAGCCGAACAGTATCTCTGGCAGCAGCGCACCCCTCCCCGATGAACTCAATGCATTCTCTGCTCGGTTCGAACAGGTAACCAACAATCCGCTGGCGAGTGCCCCAGCAGCCCATAATTCACCCATACCCACCATCACAGCTTCCAAAGTCAGATTGGCCTTCCTGAAAGTGAATCCTCGAAAGGCGACGGGCCCAGACGGGATCCCTGGTCGTGCACTCAGAGCCTGCGCGGACCAGCTGGCAGAGGTATTCACAGACATCTTTAATCTGTCCCTATTCCACTCCGAGGTCCCCACCTGCTTCAAGAAGACCACCATCATACCGGTACCAGAGAAGAACCAGGCAACGTGCCTCAATGACTACCGACCAGTAGCCCTGACTTCAGTCGTAATGAAGTGCATCGCGAGGTTGATCATGAAGCGCATCACCTCCATACTCCCAGAACACCTTGATCCACTGCAATTCGCATACCGCTGCAACCGATCCACATCAGACACCATTTCCCTGGCCCTACACTCATCCCTGTGTGTATATTATGGCAATAATAACCTGGGGCAAAGTGAAAGGACTGGGGCGGGCGAGGGAATGGCACCAGGTGAGAAAGTGGGCAGCACGGTGCCACAGTGGTTTGCACTGCTGCCTCACAGCTCCAGGATCCCAGGTTCAATTCCAGTCACGGGTGACTGTCTGTGTGGAGTTTGCACTTTCTCCCCGTGTCTGCATGGGTTCCCTCCGGGTGCTCCGGTTTCCTTCCACAGTCCAAAGATGTGCAGGTTAGGTGGATTGGCCATGCTAAATTGCCTCAGGTACAAAAGGTTAGTTCGGTATACTGGGTTACGGGGATAGGCTAGAAGGCTGGGCTTAGGTGGGGTGCTCTTTCCAAGGGCCGGTGCTACCTCGATGGGCCGAATGGCTTCCTTCTGCACTGTAGATTCTATTGTGATTCTATGATGACCACCCCATCAGTCTACTTTAAATCAGCAGGAAAGTGATGGAATATGTAATTGATAGTGCAATCAAGTGGTTTATTCAGCAATAACCTGTCCATTAATGCTTAATTTGGGTTTTTAAACACTGAAGGCCTTGGTGTAGAGGGTGGACGGATAAGAGAAGTCCTCTATCCACAGGGAGATAATGTGAAAGCAACGGGAACAGATAGTCATAACAGTCAAAGTTAGCCCTGCGGAGCTGACTTTACACAAGTGGGGAAGGCAAGCAAATGCATTTTTAAATGCCACTAAGTTCCATAAACACTACTAAGTTCACATCTGCTAAATGTGCCACAGTGCCATAAATTGCCGATCAACTATCTTGCTGAATCAAGTCTTGTACCTGACATTCATAGCTTCACCTCACGATCTACGCGGCGTGGCTAGGGGGCCATTGACAAAGTCCCCACCCCCCCCCACCCCGCGCGCGATTCTCCGCAGAAAACTGGCCCGACGGTGTGGTTATAACCACCGGCCGCCCTGGTGGGGGGTGGGGGGATCGATCACCGGGGGGGCCTCATTGACGGGCAAGGGAGTGATCGGGCATTACGGACCCACAGGCACGCGCGATCTAGGGGGGCCTACATTTTGGATGGTGGTCCGAGTCCGCCATCGCGCACGGCATAGCTGATGCAAGCCGCCGATGGACTCCTGACCGGAAGTGTGGGGCTCTGTATCCGCAGCCAGAGCTGTGAGGAGCACTCGGGGGCCCTCCCAGCCCCCTGCAAGGTAGGAGAATTGCTCAGGACTTTCTTAAGGAAAGTCCAGAGTGAAATGCAAGCGTTTTTATGCTGGCGTGGGGACAGCCCCATTTTTGGAGAATCCAATCCCGATCTGTTTTTTTTTCACTTGCTTTCCTTCCAGTGTTGCAATGAACCTGCTGTATTAACAATTCAGGGACAGCGGTAACTTGGCTGGCTTGCCCCAATGTTAGGTACGTTTTTACACTTCTTTATTTGCTCGTTTTACTTTCCGTCCTGGATCATCGAGCAGAGGCAAGAAATATCAGGAGCTATTTTTTTTGGCAGGTTAATGTTTTGTATTATTAGTGTTTAGCATTTATAAATATGTTTAAAATGCAAATAAAGTGAAAGGAAGATATATATATATATTTTTAAAACTTTGGTTTGTCAAGAGGCTGTTAATTCCATTAAAGGGTATAAAGTGCGTTTGCAATATCAGAAAGTAAAAGAAAGATTTTTTAAAACTTTGATTAGTCATGAAGATGTTTTCCATTAAAGGAACTATAATCGATAGAATGGGGTTGGAGTGTATGTAATCTTTGGCGATCACTCACTAGCGGGTATGATTGTCTGCCTAAGGTACTTCGTGTTACTGGTCATGGGTTCTGTGGGTCCTTGCGTAGCTGATGAGCCCGATCCTAGAGCCACATCTTCAATCACTCACTTGGCAGGAGTTTCCGGGAGGTGGGATCATCCTTGGACTCTCGGTCGTGGGTATTCTTTCTCAGGTTCCTTTTCTGGGCCTCCTCTTGCCGTCGGGTATTCTCAAAGAATTGTGTCCCTTCAATCAGGAGATTCCTCTAAGTAGATTTCTTCTGAGCAAGGGTCGCCGAGAAGTTGACTTCTATGTTCCATTTCTTGAGGTAAGCCTTCAAGGTGTTTTTGAAGTCCTTCTTTTGTCATCCTCTTTTCGCGATTCTTCCTTAAGATGAAGAAGATTTGCTTTGGCAGTCGGGACTTTTACATCCTGAACATAAGGGCGGCCCAGCAGAGTTGGCCTCGATACTGGTGCTATTTACTCTTTCAAGGATACTAATGTTAGCACACTTCCCAGCTAATTCAGAGCTAAAGTACATTTGGATTTTGCAATGTATTTTAAGCTGTGTTATTTAAGAGTGTATGATTTAATGGCAGATTTTGCAAGGACAAATGGTTTGTGATGCAGGGCAAGGCCAACAGCGTGGGTCCAATTCCTGTACTGGTTGAGGTTATTTATGAAGGCCCACTTTTTCAACCTTGCCCCTTGCCTGAGATGTGGTGATCCTCAGGTTAAATCACCACAAGTCAGCTCTCCCCCTGAAAAGGAAAAGCAGCCTATGGTCATTGGTGACTTTACTTACTTACTTATTTTCCGTTGAGATTTTGTAATGTACATTGAGATGTGTTGTTTAAGAATCTCCCTGATTCTTACTTTAAATGCTTTGACAAAGTTTGCCTTAGTTGACCTATACAAGCTTCCTGTAAACTAATGTGAACTATCTCTCTGACAGGTATTGCAGAATACAGAGCACATTAAAAATCTGGAGGCATACTTAACCTTCACTAGGGCATCACACTTATAGCTTGGCTTCTTAATATCTTTAAACTTCTTTTTTTTTAAAATAATTTTTATTAAAAATTTTCATAAAATATCAATAACAAAATGAGAAAGAAAAAAGAATCCAACAGGGTTAAGTACAAAACACAATCTAAAAAAGCAACCCCCCCAAACCTCTTCCCCCCCTGTACATAAATAATAAATTAACATTAACACCTCGACATAATACAACAGGTGTATACAGCCCCTCAGACCCTCCAGTGTAAATAACATACACAAAAATAAAGTAAACCCTGCCCCGAGCCACTGCTGCCATTGACCAATGTCTATTGTTCTGCCAGAAAGTCTAAGAATGGTTGCCACCGCCTAAAGACCCCTTGTACCGACCCTCTCAAGGCGAATTTCACCCTCTCCAATTTAATGAACCCTGCCATATCGCTGATCCAGGATTCCACGCTTGGGGGCCTCGCATCTTTCCACTGAAGGAGAATCCTTCGCCGGGTTACCAGGGACGCAAAGGCCAGAATTCCGGCCTCTTTCGCCTCCTGCACTCCCGGCTCCTCTGCCACCCACATATTGCGAGCCCCCAGCCCGGTCTGACCCTGGATCCTACCACCCTCGACACCGTCCTCGCTACGCCCTTCCAAAATTCCTCCTACACTGGGCATGCCCAGAACATATGGGTGTGATTTGCTGGGCCCCCTGAGCAGATAACACACCTATCCTCACCCCCAAAGAACCGGCTCATCCTTGTCCCGGTCATGTGTGCCTTGCGCAGCACCTTAAACTGCATGAGGCTGAGCCTCGCGCACGAAGAGGAAGAATTCACCCTCCCTAGGGCATCTGCCCATGTCCCCTCCTCGATCTCCTCTCCCAACTCCTCCTCCCACTTACCTTTCAACTCCACCACCAAGGCCTCCTCCTCCTCCTGCATCACGTGGTAAGTTTCCAAGATCTTCTCCACTCCTGCCCACCCCCCGAGAGCACCCTGTCCTGTACTGTGTGTGGCAGTAGCCGCGGGAATTCCACCACCTGCCGTCTGGCAAACGCCCTTACCTGTAAGTACCTGAAGGTGTTTAGAGGCTTCAATATAGGCGCAGGGATCTTGAGAGAAGAGTCAGGCTACGTTTGCGCTTAGCGAGGAAGCAAATCAGTTCCCCACCAGTAAGAGTGTACAGGCAAAGGACATCCCAAAATGATGTCAGAGGAGATGTGTGCCAGGATATTGTGCTTTAGCAGCTGCTGATTTCAGACTTTGAGACTAAAATTAACAATTTATATGTCTAAACTCTCTCTCTCTCCCTCTTCATCTCACTTCCTCCCTCTCTCCCCTTCCCCCCCTCTCTCAGCTTCCCCCTCTTTCCTCCCCTCCCTCCCTCCCCTCTCCCCCCTTCCCCCCCTCCACTTTACAAATAGACAGAACCTTGTGTTTATGTGATAAAATATGTTTTATGGCTGTTGTGGATAAGTGAGAAAATATATTTTAGTACAAGAAATTTGTAAAAAGTTGAGGTTGTTATTACACTAAATGTCATTGTTCAGCTGATAACTTTAGCCGGTTTGGTATTTATAAAATTATTTTGTTTATTCATGTCTGAAAATCAGCACCGACTTTCTTACTATGAACTGCTTGCCAAATGTTGGGAGGCAACAGCATCTGATTAATGCTCCATTGGTTTGCATTCTGAATAAACTGAGGATCAGTCAGAAAGAATCTGGATATTGCCCTCACAACTTTCATCCACTGGCATTCGGAGCTCTGAAAGATGCCAGCTGTGAGTGGGAGAGTTGCTGATTTTTGACTAGTGTGATGAGCAAATTAAAGTTGGAGCCAACTTTGCGCTGGCAACTGTACACAGACAAATTGTAGTATGTGATCCAATATTGGCATGTTCCTTCGCATCTGGATGATATTAGGCAGCAGTTTCATGGGTATTTTCAATGCTGCAATATATTTGGAACATGCCTCCACTGTGACTAATGAATTCCTGCCTCGGCATTTCTTGATTCTCTGATTTATATGGTCCATTTCAAAGTTGTTCCCCGAGCAGATGCTGCACCAAAGATGAAATCACATAGATCAACTGTACAGTATATGAACTCAACTCCAGGCTGTTTATTTTCAGGAAACCTGGGGCGCGATTCTCCACTCTCACGCCGGTTGGGAGAATCGCCCGGGCTGCCAAAATTTCCGGGGACGCCGGTCCGACGCCCCCCGCGATTCTCCCAAGCGGCTGGAACGGCCCGGTCGAGTTTCGCAGGCCGGAGAATCGCCGGAGACACCAAAAATGGCGATACTCCGGCACTCCCGCTATTCTGAGGCCTGGATGGGCCGAGCGGCCAGGCCAAAACGGCGGGTTCCCCCCGGCGCCGTCCACACCTGGTCGCTGCAGTCGTGGGCGGTGCGTGAACGCTGGGGGGGCGGCCTGTGGGGGGGCGAGGGGGGATCCTGCACCGGGCTTTACCTGAAATGTGGGGTGGCCCGCGATTGGTGCCCACCGATCGTCGGGCCGTCCTCTCTGAAGGAGGACCTCCTTCCTTCCGCGGCCCCGCAAGATCCGTCCCCATCTTCTTGCGGGGCGGACTTAGAGAGGACGGCAACCACGCATGCGCGGATGACGCCCGTAATGCGGCGCCGGCCGCGTCATCTATGCGGCGCGCTTTTACGCGGGCGACAAGGCCTGCCGCGTGTAGATGACGCGGCCCCGATCCTGGCCCATTGTCAGGGCCTGAATCGGTCGGGACCGGGACCGTTCCGCGCCGTCGTGAACCTCGACAGCGTTCACGACGGCGCGGCCACTTCGGCGTGGGAGTGGAGAATCGCGCCCACGATATGCTGCACTTTGCCAGATATTTTGTCACCGTATTCTTAGACAATGAGGTCTTGGACAAAAGCTGTGACTATGAATATGGCTGTGAATTGCAGCAGCATGGTGGCAGAGTGATTAGCACTGCTGCTTCACAGTGCCAGGAACCAGGGCGGGATTCTCCGACCCCCCCCACTGGGTCGGAGAATCGTTGGGAGCTGGTGTGAATCCCGCCCCCGCCGGTTGCCGAATTCTCCGGCAACGGATACTCGGCGGGGGCGGGAATCGCACCGTGCCGGTCGGCGAGCCCCCTGGCGATTCTCCGGCCCGCGATCTGCCGAAGTCCCGCTGCTGTCATGCCTGTCCCGCCGGAAAGAATCAAACCATCTCTTTTACCGGCAGGACTAGGTGGAGTGGGCAGGCTCCGGGATCCTAGGAGGGGCGAGGGCGATCTGGCCTCGGGGGGTGCCCCCACGGTGGCCTGGCCCGCGATCGGAGCCCACCGATCCGCGGGCGTGCCTGTGCCGTGGGGGCACTCTGTTCCCTCCGCCTTGGCCACAGCCTCCGCGATGGCCAATGTGTAAGAGGCACCCCCCACTGCGCATGCGCAGGGATGACGTCAGCGACCGCTGACGCTCCCGCACATGCGCGGACTTCCTTCGCCCGGTGAAGTCCTTTCGGCACCGGCTGGCATGCTGCCAAAGGCCTTCCACGCCAGCCGGTGGATTGGAAACCACTCCGGCGCGGGCTTAGCCCCTCATGGTGAGTGCTTGGCCCCTAAAGTTGCCGAGAAATCCTCACCTTTGGGGCGGCCCGGTGCCGGAGTGGTTCACGCCACTCCATCCCGCCAGGACCCCCCACCCCGCCGGGTAGGGGAGAATCCCGGCCCTGGTTTTCATTTGGGTCTTGTGTTGACTGTGTGGAGTTTGCACATTCTCCCTGTGTCTGCATGGGTTTTCTCTGGGCTCTGGTTTCCTCCCACAGTCCAAAGGTGTGCAGGATAGGTTGATTGGTTATTTAAAACTGCCCCTTGGTGTCAAACGATTTGCAGGTTAGGTGGGGTAACGGGGATAGAATGAGTGTGGTCCTCGGCAGTCCTCTTTTGGAGAGTCAAATCAATGGGCCGGGTGGCCTCCTGATGCGCTGTGGGGATTTTGATGGATGAAAGCATCACCTATTTAAAACAAAAAATATTTTTGTGAATTGGCTTTGGTCCATCCTGGAACATTAGTTTTTTTTTGCAATAAAGCGTTTCCAAAATAATTAGTTGTGGACAATAAGCATTGCAGAATATATTTATAGGGGACTTTCACAGTAACTTCATTGCAGTGTTAATGTAAGCCTACTTGTGACAATAATGAAGATTATTATCATAGAGATTATACTAAAGATTATCAGCAACATTATTGTAAATTATGTTAATAGCTACAAAGGTATTTAATGATATATTTTAAAGTTGGAACTATCATTTGCCACATCTGCTGAATAAAAACGGCGATGTTGCATCTATTGCCTAGAGTGCGAAGCTTTGGCTGTATTGATTTCTGCCCTTCTTACCTTTCTTAAAATCAATCTTTTAAAAAAATACGTCAATGCTCCAATGCAATTATGCACACTTTGAACCTAATACGGTTTTTCTACCTGTTGATTTATTTTTTATAGTGACGAATGTGATATAAAATAGTTACTTTAGAGATACTAGTTAATGTAATGTAGAAATAAGCCACTTTGATTCTGGCAGTTAGGGACAAAGGGGTTTGAGACCGCATGGAAAAAGCAGGAAGAGGTGTGTCTATGAGAGTGATGCTGCATTGATAGGGGCCAGAGAAAGGGATTGGAAGTGAGCCAATCAGAATAGATTAAACAGGTCAGGAGGGACATAGGCTGACCTATGTCCGTCGAGTATGTGAAACTTGATACCATTTGAATTGATTTTGCAGAGATCCCTTTGTCTTTTAGTCGGTCGTTTTTCTGGGGTGTAAGAGGCTGGATGTCTTTTACGTTTCTGTAAGATGATTAAGCTTGCAAGCTAAATAAATAACTTCTTTTTACGTGCGAATCCGTCTCAACTTTTATTGAGGCCAGACTGACAGAGAAAGAAATTTGGGGATCTACAATAGCACCAGAGTTTAGAAGCACAGTTGATTTTCTGTTAAATTCGACAATGTGCACTTCAGTTTTTTTGTTGTAAATAATGACTCAGTGTTGCTCTTCCATCCTCATTGTATAAACATCAGGGGCGAAATTCTCCCCCAACGGCGGGATGTCCGCCGACTGGCGCCAAAGCCGGCGCCAATCAGACGGGCATCGCGCCGGCCCAAAGGTGCGGAATGCTCCGCATCTTTGGCGGCCTAGCCCCAACATTGAGGGGCTAGGCCGACACCGGAGGGATTTCCGCCCCGCCAGCTTGCGGAAATGGCGTTTGTTTCCCCGCCAGCTGGCGCGGAAATGCGGCGCATGCGCGGGAGCGTCAGCGGCCGCTTTCAGTTTCCCAGCACATGCGCGGGAGCGTCAGCGGCCGCTGTCAGTTTCCCGCGCATGCGCAGTGGGGAGAGTCTCTTCCGCCTCCGCCATGGTGGAGGCCGTAGCGGAGGCGGAAGGGAAAGAGTGCCCCCACGGCACAGGCCCGCCCGCGGATCGGTGGGCCCCGATCGCGGGCCAGGCCACCGTGGGGGCACCCCTGGGGTCAGATCGCCCCGCCCCAGGACCCCGGAGCCCGCCCACGCCGCCTGGTCCCGCCGGTAAATACCAGGTTTGATTTACGTCGGCGGGACAGGCAATTCCTGGGCGGGACTTCGGCCCATCCGGGCCGGAGAATCCAGCGGGAGGTCCCGCCAACCGGCGCGGCCGGATTCCCGCCCCCGCCCAATCTGCGGGAGCGGAGACTTCGGCGGGGGCGGGGGCGGGATTCACGGCGGCCAACGGCCATTCTCCGACCTGGCGGGGGGTCGGAGAATGACGCCCCAGATACATCATCTGAAATCTGTGGCTCTCTTCCCTGATATAAACCTGCCTGGACTGAATATATCAGCCATTAACATGACCTTGGCCTGGCAACATTATTGTAAATTATGTTAATAGCTACAAAGCTATAGCTTGCCAACTGCAGGAGCCTGTGCCAGTTGCAGGCTGCCAGGATGGAGAATCCAGCTGCCAGTGGGGTTGAGCCGCACCAGAAAACGGGTGCGACGGAACAGAGAATCCCACCTCGTATCTTTCCAATCTTAAAGTGTGTCTATTACTAACATCAGGGATCCAAAAGACAACAAGAACATATAGCAATCTTGATGTCTGCCCCTCTCAAAAGGAGGTGAGCGAGGCTGTTAATGTTTTATGTGGATACATAGATACATAGAAGATAGGAGCAGGAGGCCTTTCGAGCCTGCTCCGTCATTCATCACGATCATGGCTGATCATCCAATTCAAAAGCCAAATCCTGCTTTTTCCTCATAGCCTTTGATCCCCATTCTCCCCAAGTGCCAAACCAGCCGCCCCTTGAATTTTTTCAAAGTTTTAGCATCAACTACTTCTTATGGTAATGAATTCTACAGGCTCACACTCTTTGTGTGATAGGAGCAGGAGGAGGCCTTTTGGCCTTTCGAGCCTGTTCCGCCATTTATCACGATCATGGCTGATCATCCAACTCAAATCTTCTTTCTCCCCATAACCTTTGATCTAATTCGTTGCAAGTGCTTTATAACCGCTTCTTGAATACATTCAATGTTTTACCATCAACTACTTCCTGTGGTGATGAATTCCACAGGCTCACCACTCTTTGTGTGAAGAAATTGAGGTGTTGGGTGCTCTGAGGTACAGACGAACCAACACGGTTGCGATTGGTATAACGCAGTTTTATTTCATCTAACTATTTACACATCTGACTTGGTATTCAGCACGTTGTGACGGTGTGAGTGTCTTGTTAATGAGATCCGGGCCCTGTGCTGTCTCGAGATGGACTGCCCAGGAAGTGTCTTATACTGTGTCTGCTCTTGTCTGTGATTGGCTGTCATGTTATGTGTGCTAATTGGTCCATTGGTCTGTCTATCATTATATATGTGTTATGATGTATGTTTGAATATCATGACATCCCCCTTTTTTACAAGATCATGTGCCTACATGGTTATAAATATAAATGTGTCCTGAGTGCAGCGAAAGGTGTGTTTGCGTAATATTTACATCATGTACATGGGGCTTAACTATATACAAGGGGCGATGTCAGGTGTGACATGCTAACGAGGTTGTACCATAACAAAAGAAGAACAATGTTGAAATTTGGAACGATCAAACGAGGCCTGTAATGATAAAACAGTGACATGCTACAAAACAGTAGTTGCTAAAGTTTGACGTGTGAACTGTCTCATAAATCTAGTCTAGTAGGTGGGCGATGAATTTGGGTTGACCACCTCAAGGGTGGGTCGAGAACCACCGGCTGAGGTGCGAGCCTGGCCACGGGCGGCGACAGAAGGGGCATGGTATATGGCAGCTCCACGAAGTCACTATCAGGAACCAGTGGAGGACACGCCGTCTGTGTAGGGTCCCGTTGCAAGCGTGGAAGTAACCGAAGGGCTGGGCGATTGCGCCTACGCACGGATCCATCCGGCATGCATACCAGGAACGAGCGGGGAGCCACGTGTCGGAGAACTTCGGCGGGTGCTGACCAACCACCGGCTGGTAGGTGGATGCGGACGTTGTCTCCAGGGGCCAGGGAGGGAAGATCAGTTGCCCGTATGTCGTACGATCTCTTCTGGCGATCGCGCTGCAGTTGCATCCTATGCAGTACCGGAGCATGGTCTATTGTTGGTGTCAGGATGGAAGGCACAGTGGTTCTGAGGGCGCGACCCATCAGCAGCTGTGCTGGTGAGAGACCAGTGGCTAGTAGGGCCGAGCGATAGGCCAGCAGGGCGAGGTAGAAGTCCGACCCGGCAGCAGCAGCCTTGCAGAGGAGCTGCTTGGCAATGTGAACGCCCTTCTCCGCCTTTCCATTGGACTGGGGATGCAGAGGGCTGGACGTCACGTGTGTGAAGCCATACGAAGCAGCAAAGGACGACCATTCATGGCTGGCAAAACAGGGCCCATTGTCTGACATGACAGTCATCGGAATGCCGTGGCGAGCAAAGGTGTCTTTGCAGGCCTTGATGACAGCAGACGACGTCAAATCGTGCAGGCGTATGACTTCTGGGTAGTTTGAGAAGTAGTCAACTATGATGACATAGTCCCTGCCGAGCGCGTGAAATAGGTCGACACCCACCTTCGCCCAGGGGGACGTCACCAGCTCATGGGGCAGAAGCGTCTCAGGAGGTTGCGCCGGCTGAAACCTCTGGCAGGTTGTACAGTTGAGCACCATGTTGGCAATATTGTCACTGATGCCCGGCCAGTATACAGCCCCTCAAGCCTTCCGTCTGCACTTCTCAACCCCCAAGTGGCCTTCGTGTAGTTGGTCGAGAACCAGCTGGCGCATGCTGTGCGGAATCACAATCCGGTCCAACTTCAGAAGGACACCATCAATGATGGCTAGGTTGTCTCGTACATTATAGAACTGCGGGCACTGCCCTTTGAGCCATCCTCCCGTCATGTGATGCATCACTCGCTGCAGAAGGGGGTCGGCCGCAGTCTCTCGGCGGATAAGGGCCAGACTGGAGTCGTCAGCCGGCAGATTTGCCGCTGTAAAAGCCACCTGTGCCTCGACCTGACATACGAACCCCTCCGCATCTGGCGGCGTGCTCACTGCTCGGGATAGGGCATCCGCCACGATGAGGTCCTTCCCTGGAGTGTAGACCAGTTGAAAGTCGTACCTCCTGGGTTTAAGTAGGATGCGCAGGAGGCGAGGGGTCATCTCGTTCAGGTCCTTGTTTATTATGCTGACCAGGGGGCGGTGGTCAGTTTCGACTGTGAACCGTGGAAGACCATAGACGTAATCGTGGAACTTGTCTAAACCGGTTCGCAAGCCCAGGCATTCTTTTTCGATTTGCGCGTAGCGCTGCTCTGTGGGAGTCATGGCCCGCGATGCATAGGCCACTGGGGCCCATGATGCAGTGTCATCCCTCTGCAGGAGCACTGCTCCAATGCCGGGTTGGCTGGCATCAGTTGAGATTTTGGTGGCACGAGACATGTCAAAAATCGCCAAAACTGGTGCCGGAGTGAGTTTGCGTTTGAGCTCCTCTCATTCCAGCTGGTGTGTGTGTTGCCACTGGAACTATGTGGATTTTCTGATGAGGTGGCGCAGAGTCGTCGTGTGGGAGGCAAGGTTGGGAATGAACTTCCCCAGGAAGTTGACCATGCCAAGGAAGCGTAGGACAGCCTTCTTGTCGGCCGGCTGCGGCATGGCTATGATGGCGCTCACCTTGTCTGCATCCGGACGGACCCCTGACCGGGAGATATGGTCCCCCAGGAACTTCAACTCGGTCTGGCCAAAGGAGCACTTGGCTCGGTTGAGGGGCAGGCCGTTTTCCCGTATGCGGGCAAAAACGCATTGGAGACGATGTATGTGCTCCTGCGGTGTGGTGGACCAGATGATGACATCGTCCACATATACGCGCACCCCTTCGATGCCTTCCATCATCTGCTCCATGATTCTATGGAAGACCTCGGATGCCGAGATGATGCCAAATGGCCTCCGGTTGTAGCAGAACCTGCCGAAAGGGGTGTTGAAGGTACATAGCTTTCGGCTGGACGGGTCCAGTTGGATCTGCCAAAATCCTTCAGAAGCATCCAGTTTCGTGAATATCTTCGCCTGGGCCATTTCACTGGTGATCTCCCCCCATTTGGGTATGGGATAATGTTCCCTCATAATATTATTATTGTGGTCTTTGGGGTCAATACAGATGCGGAGCTCGCCAGAGGGCTTCTTGACACACACCATGAAGCTGACCCATGGTGTGGGCTCCCTGACCCTGGATAGGACCCCTTGGTCCTGGAGACCCTGCAGCTGCTGCTTGAGGCGGTCTTTAAATGGCGTAGGAACCCTGCGAGGTGCGTGAACGACCGGGATGGCGTCCGGTTTGAGGCTAATTCGGTAGGTGTATGGCAGTGTTCCCATGCCTTCGAATGCCTCCTGGTTGTGAGCAAGGAGCGATTGGAGCTGTGCGTAGAACTCTGCATCCGGGAAGTCAGACGTGCCACCTGGAGAGAGAGAAATAATTTGTTGCACAAGGTGGAGAGCCTTACATGCCTGTGCGCCCAGCAGGAAGTCCTTCGATGAGCCAACTATCTCGAACGAGAGTGTGGCCGTGTGTGTTTTGTGTGTCACCTGGAGCTGGCAGGATCCCATGGCCGGGATAACGTTTCCGTTGTAGTCGACCATCTTGCGCCGGGATGGCTGGATTGGTGGTCTGACCTTCATGGCATAGAAGGCTGACCATGCTATGAGGTTGGCGGAGGCGCCAGTGTCCAGGCGGAAGGTGATCTGCGATCGGTTGACCGTTAGGGTGCCACTCCATTCATCGCCCGGATTGATGGTGTTGACCCGGTTCGCATCAATGACCGCAACCCGGAAGGTGTCTTGGTCATCTGTGTCGTCGGTTTGGATATCGTGATGTGGAGGCTGAATGGTCCGCACGTTCCTGCGAGGTTGTCGGAGATGTGGAAGATCCACAGGTTGAGCCGCTCGACAGTAGGCAGCGTAGTGGCCCATCTTGCCACAGCGTAGGCAGTCGGGTTTTTGCAGGACATTGCCCTTTTAAATGTGCAGCTCCACAGTTGCCGCACGTCATGACATCATGGCGTTCGTTACGCCACTGCGCATGCGCAGTTCGGTCTTGCGTCGGGCGCGCCTGCGCAGCACGTCCCTCAGTTTTGCCGTAGGTTTTGGCGCGCACAAACGCGGGAGGCCTTAAAAAGTGCGCGAAACGGCCGCCCTCGTCCGGGCCGCGGGCCGGGAGAAACCCGATTGCCTGGTCGCGTTCGGCCTCGTGGGTGGCCTGGCTTGCCGGTTAATCGCGTGAGATCCCCTCCGTGCCGATTCGGTCGCCTGAAATTGGGCATAGCGGCTGATCGCATTCTCATGCAGGACACAGGCTTCAACTGCAGATGCTAAGGTCAGGCCTTTAATTTTTAGAAGCTGCTGGCGTAGGCCACTGGAGGCAATGCCAAAAACGATCTGGTCCCGGATCATGGACTCTGAGGTGGTGTCGTAACCGCAGGACTGCGCGAGTATGCGGAGGTGCGTCAGGAAGGACTGAAAGAGCTCATCCTTACCTTGCAGGCGCTGCTGAAAGACATACCTCTCAAAGCTCTCGTTGACCTCAACGTTGAGGTGCTTGTCGAGCTTGAGGAGGACCGTGTCATATTTAGCTTTGTTCTCGCCTTCCGCGAACACCAAGGAGTTGTATACATCGATGGCGTGCTGACCTGCGGTAGTGAGGAGCATGGCAATCTTTGTTTCGTCTGAGGCGCCCTGTTTTTCATTGGCTTGCATGCAGAGTTCAAATCGCTGCTTGAAGAGCTTCCAATTTGTGCCAGGTTCCCAGCGACTTGCAACGGCTGCGGTTTGTTGCGGGTGTCCATGGCTCAGGATGGGAGATTTGCCGGTAGGTATCGATTCACTCCTAGTTTCATGAGGTGTTGGGTGCTCTGAGGTACAGATGAACCAACACGGTTGCGATTGGTACAACGCTGTTTTATTTAATCTAACTATTTATACATCTGACTTGGTACTCAGCACGTTGTGACTGTGTGAGTGTCTTGCTAATGAGGTCCGGGCCCTGTGCTGTCTCCAGATGGACTGCCCAGGAAGTGTCGCGTTTCTTGTCTTATACTGTGTCTGCTCTTGTCTGTGATTGGCTGTCGTGTTATGTGTGCTAATTGGTCCGTTGGTCTGTCTATCATTATGTATGTGTTAAGATGTATGTTTGAATATCATGACAGAAATGTCTCCTCATATCTGTCCGAAATGGTTTAACCTGAATCCTCAGACTGTGACCCCTGGGGCGAAATTCTCCTACCCGCCCCGCCACATTTCTGCGCCGACCGGCCGGCGGGAGTCTCCGTAACACCGGCCGGTCAATGGGGTTTCCCATTGTGGGGCAGCCCCACGCCGTCGGGAAATCCCCGGGCGCCGGCAGAACGGAGACTCCCGCCGGCGGAGAATGACGCCCCTGGTTCTGGACACACCCATCATTGGTAACATCTTCCCTGCATCTACCCTGTCTAGTCCTTTTACAATTTTATAAGTCTCTATGAGATCCCCCCTCATTCTTCTGTACTCCAGCGAGAACAATCCCAACCTAGTCAATCTCTCCTCATATTACAGTCCTGCCATCCCTGGAAACAGTCTGGTAAACCTTCACTGCACTCCCTCGAGAGCAAGAACATCCTTCCTCAGAGAAGGAGACCAAAACTGCACACAATACTCTAAGTGTGGCCTCACCAAGGCACTGTACAATTGCAGCAACACATCCCTGCTTCTATACTCAAAACCTCTCGCAATGAAGGCCAACACACCATTAACCTTCTTTACCGCCTGCTGCACCTGCCTGCTTACCTTCAGTGAATGGTGCACAAGGACACCCAGGTCCCGCTGCACACTCCCCTCTCCCAATTTACAACCATTCAGGTAGTAATATGCCTTCCTGTTTTTGCTTCCAAAATGAATAACCTCACACTTATCCAAATTATACTGCATCTACCATTGATTTGCTCACTCACCCAACCTGTCCAGATCTTGCTGTAGGATCCCTGCATCCTCGTCACAATTCACTCTCCCACCTAATTTAGTATCATCTGCAAACTTTGAGATGTTACATTTTGTTCCCTTATCCAAATCATTAATATATATTGTGAATAGCTGGGGTCCCAGCACCGATCCCTGTGGCACCCCACTTGTTACTTCCTGCCAATTAGAAAAGGACCCATTAATCCCTACTCTTTGCTTCCTCTCTGCCAACCAGTTCTCTATCCACCTCAATACATTTCCCCCAATCCTATGCACTTTAATTTTGCATAATTATCTCTTATGCGGAACCTTGTCAAATGCCTTATGAAAGTACAAATATTCCACATCGACTGGCTCCCCCTTATCAACTGTACTGGTCACCTCTTCAAAGAATTCCAACAGATTTGTCAGGCATAATTTTCCCTTTATAAATCCATGCTGACTCTGACTGACCCTGCTACTGCTTTCTAAATGTTCGGCTATAAAGTCCTTGATAATGGATTAAAGCATTTTCCTCACTACCGACGTTAGGTTTACTGATTTATAATTCCCTGCTTTCTCGCTACCTCCCTTTTTGAACATCGGAGTGACGTTAGCTACCCTCCAATCTGCAGGGACAGGTCCAGAGTCTATAGAATCCCGGAAGATGACCACCAATGCATCCACTATTTCCAGAGCCACCTCCTTAATATAGTGTAGATTTATTTGTTCTTAAGGGCAGCACGGTAGCATTGTGGATAGCACAATTGCTTCACAGCTCCAGGGTCCCAGGTTCGATTCCGGCTTGGGTCACTGTCTGTGCGGAGTCTGCACGTCCTCCCCGTGTCTGCGTGGGTTTCCTCCGGGTGCTCCGGTTTCCTCCCATAGTCCAAAGATGTGCCGGTTAGGTGAATTGGCCAATGATAAATTGCCCTTAATGTCCAAAATTGCCCTTGGTGTTGGGTGGAGGTGTTGAGTTTGGGTAGGGTGCTCTTTCCAAGAGCCGATGCAGACTCAAAGGGCCGAATGGCCTCCTTCTGCACTGTAAATTCAATGATAATCTCTGATTAATCGAGGACAAAGGTTCGGCACAACATCGTGGGCCGAAGGGCCTGTTCTGTGCTGTATTTTCTATGTTCTATGTTCTTAAGCACTCTGGGATGCAGATTCTCAGGCCCTGGGATTTATCCCACTTGAATCCCATCAATTTTCCCAGCACCATTTCTCTAATAATGATGATCTCCCTCAGTTCTTCCCTCTCACTAAAGCTTTCATTCTCCAACATTTCTGGGATTATTTGTGAAGACAGAGCCAAAGTATGTATTCAATTGCTCAGCCATTTCTTTGTCCCATATTATGCATTCCCCTGTTTCTGTCTGTGGGGGGGGGGGCTACATTTCTCTTTACCAAACTCTTTCTCTTCACATATCTATAGAAACTCTTAGTGTCAGTCTTTATGCTCCCTGCAAGCTTCCTTTCATACTGTACTTTCCCCTTCTTAATCAATCCCTTTGTCCTTCTTTGCTGAATTCTAAACTGCTCCCAATCCTCAGACCTATTGGGCTGAATTCTCCAACCCCCCGCCGGGTCGCGAATCGCGCGACGCCGCTCCGACGGCAGACACCATTCTCCGATGAGTGCAAAAATGGACGCCCACACATGACGCACGGAGAATCGCCGAAAACGGCCGTAGCGGCGATTCTCCGATGGAGCAGGGATTCACCGGGCCGAAGTCCCGCCGGCGTGACCGGATGTCATGCCAGCGCCGTTCTAACATGATATAAAACAGCGTCAACCAGTCGTGCTGGCTGATGCTGCGGGAGGAGGTGGGTGATGGCGTGGAACGGCCCCCGGGGAGGGGTGGGGGGTCGTTGACGGCGTTGGGGGTGGGGATCCCGGGAGTGGCATGGCCGTGTCTGCGGCGGGGTGCGGTAGGCTGCCGGGGGTGGGGGGGGTCGGGTGGTCCCACATATCCGCTGCTGGGGGTGGTGCGGGGGGGGCACATATCCGGGGGTGGGGGGGGGGGGGGTGGGGATGGGGGTGGGGGTGGGGAAGGAGCGGTGGGGACGACAAAGGCTGTGGGCGGATCCAACGGCCAGACCCCTTGACGGCGGACACGCGGCTGTCCACCCAAACCGTTCGCTGTTTCGCTGTCGCGGCACAGGTGGCCTGGCCGTCCTGACGTGTGCCAGACCCCTCCCACCCCCCCCACCAAACTGCCTGCACCCACCAGCGGGTAGGTCCAGGGCAGCACACACGGCAGCCCCCCGGTGAGGGCAGTGCCACCAGACAGTGGCCCTGGCAGGGGGGACGGCGACAGGTCTCGTGGCACCGAGGGGGCTGGGGTGGGGCGCGTGCTGGCAACCGGGCCGGCCATGTAGCCCATGGCACCTGGTTGTGGAGAGGGGGGATACCAGTGCTGAAACCCTGTCTATTCCCACCCGCTACAGGTCGTACAATATTTAGCCATCCTCCAGCGTTGTTGGCTGCGGTGGCGGGAGCTGCTGACCTGCATGAGGCCCAGTGGGAGCTGGAGCACGGGCGTGACAGGGAGATGGCGGAGCCTGTTGTAGAGCAGCGGGCTGCAGTGGGGCTCGTGCAAGCCGCCCAGGCCGCAGGGCCACATGCCCAGAGGCGCAGGAGGAGCACCACGCGTGCGGAGGCCACAGCACGAGGATAACGAGGAGGAAGAGGAGGCATCCGATGCGACAACGTGTGTACCGGCCCCGCACGTCCTTCAAGGACCTCCCGGACAGGGTGTGCAGGAGTAGACTCCGGATGAGCCGGGAGACCGTCACCCACATCTGCCACCTGATGGCACACCTGGCACCACGTGGGATTGGGGTTGGACATGCCCTCCCGGTGGCCGTCAAGGTTTGGTCGCCCTCAACTTATTCGCGACGGAGTCGTTCCAGTCGCTGAGTGGGGACCTGTCCGGCATCTCCCAGCCATCGGTGCACAGGTGCATCCGGGCCGTCACCGTCGCCCTGTACGGCATTGCGGACCGGTGCATACAGCTCCTTGTGGACCGCCACCACCAGGATGCCCGCGCAGCAGGTTTCGCCGCAGTTGTCCGGATACCCATGGTGCAGGGGGCGATCGATGGAGTGCACATCGCCATGCGGCCCACCTCGGAGGAAAGGGCCATGTGCCTGAACAGGAAGGGTACATATTCATGAACGTGCAGGTGGTCTGTGACCACAGGGTGATGACACTGCACGTCTGCGCTAGGTACCCTGGCAGTGTGCATGACTCCTTTATACTGTCCCAATCGTTCATCCCCGCCATGTTCGAGGGGATGGCGAGGGGGAAGCAGATGCACGGGACATGGGGGATGCATGGGACACGGCAACAGGAGGCTGCCCAGCGCCGCCGGCTGGGCCAGCAGGCAAGGGTGTCGCTGGTAGCTGCATGTTTCGGCGACCACGGTGGGGGTCAGTAGTGAGGGGCATGGGCACAGACAGCAGAGTTTGGCACCTCCCCCACCACCACATCACCCGCATGCATACCACCCCTCCATGACACATTCACCTGTGGCATAACGGGATGGGGCACACGGTTGATGGTGTAAGCGGGTCTGGTACAAGGCATGGAAGATGATGACAGCCCGCCTTGCGATGGGCTCTGAGCCATACATCATTCGACAATGTCTGACTCATGGCCACATCAAAACCCTCCACCTGGGTGGACCCTGCATGCGGCCCAGGCACTGCATCCCATTGTCCTGTCGTATGGCTGGGGGCGGGTTGGCGTGGGAGAACCGTGTATGGGGGGGGGGCGCAGGGCCACACATCACACGCACTGGAGCTCAACTTCTATTGCAGCACCCTTCACACACACTGGAAAACACAGTCCCCGCCCCACCCCTGTACGCATCACACAGAGTACAGAGGCAGCTCACATAGATGTGGAATGTGTTTAATAACAGACGTCATGTACATGTGCCCATCTAACTAATCTGTGCCCTGCACCCATGCCAACTTACTCATCAGTGTCTACCTTTCTGGCCTTATGGGCCCTATGACTATGTTATTCTCTAAGTCTGAATGAAGACTGAAGACTTACAGTTAACGCAAGCTCTTTATTCAAAGGGTTTGTTCTGCTTCCAGAGCTCAACTAGATGTAAAACAGTCAAGAGGTATGACCAGTGAAACTAAGGTAAGCTGCCTATGCTGAGCTGTCTCTGTGTGCTGCTGCTCCCTAGCTCTGTGCTTCTCAAAGAGGCGGGTCCTGCCTTGGGCTGGACCCTTTATACCCATCTCTGATGCTCCCTCTAGTGATGCTGTGACTGTTACATCTGTTCTGCAGTCCCTGGTGTATGTGCAGATGCCTGTACAGATGTACAGATCACTACAATCACTACGCCTCGGTGTGCACCCAGACAGTACAGCAGAACTGGAGGTGGACTCCTGTGATTCCTGCCCTGTGACTAGGGTCCCCTTTGGCTGCCGTTTCCTGGAAGGCCGGCCTGGATGGGCCAGCCTGCATCTCGGGCAATTGGGATGGCATGGTACCACCCTGTTCTGCCCGCTGTCCACCAGGTGCACCAGGGACGGTAGGGGGATGGGGGGGGGTGTCCGAGGTGGCGCGGGGTTCCGGTACCCCCGCTACAGGGAGAGCCGGAACGGGCCCCAGCACCTCTTCCTCCCTCGGGGTGCCCGGTGGTCCCCAGGGCTCTCCATGGGATGGGGGTGCGAGCGTATCCAGCACCCGGGGCACCACCATCACCTGGTGCTGCCAGTCCTGGAGGCCCGCACTGGTATCAACCAGGGTCTGGACATTCGCAGCCATGGAGCTTAGGGACTTCACCATCCCTGTCTGGCTCTGTACAACGCCGTCCATCACCCGGGAAATGACGCTGATGCTCTCAGCGATGGCCTGCGGGGACTGGGCCATGGACTGTTGAGACCGCGCCAAGTTGTTGAGCGACTTTGCATTCTTCAGCTGGCCCTGGCTCATGGCTGCGTGTGAGAGGGCAGCCCTGTCCTGGGCCGCGGAGGCCGCGTGTACAGATAGCCCCAGGCCTTGCAAACTCAGTCCCATGCCCGACACCGTCGCCACCGTTGTCACCACCGCGGACGCCACCCGTGCGGTGTTGGCCTGTGTGCCACTTATGACCGGCACCATTTCCTGCTCCAGGACACGGATGCATCCTGCACTTGCTGTCATAATATACACCAGTATATCATGGTGCAGACACACACTGATGGACACACAGTGGGACCAATCAACACACACAACACCGCAGCCAATCACCAGTGAGAGTACACGCACTATAAAAACAGGGGGCATCAGAGTTCCCGTTCATTCGAGTTGCAGCTAGCTCGGAGGGCAGAGCTCACAACCTGCAACACAGAAATTTACCATGTGCTGAGTGCATCGACTGGTTAGGACAAGGCAAAGGTCTTTAGTTAAAGCTAGTATCGTATTAACCCACAGTCTAAGTAAGTTTAAACAGTTAATGATTCAATAAAATAGTGTTGCACTATTTCAAGCGTTGATGAACCTTATGTGATCCAGAACACCCAACACATCATGATACCAGGAGTGGTGGGATACTAGCACTTCTTAGACCTACCTGCAAGTGATCTGCCTTCCGCCAGCATTCCGTCATCCCGCGACATGGACAATATCAGCCTGCTGCCGCCGCTCAGCATCGCCGGCACCCTCGGGGCCAACTGGAAGATTTTCAAACAGCGCTTCCAGCTCTTCCTCAAAGCCACGGACAGGGAGGGCACCTCGGACACCAGAAAGATTGCTCTTCTCCTGTCCACGGCCGGGGACCATGCCATCCACATTTTCAACTCTCTCACCTTTGCAGATGATGAAGACAAGACGAAGTTCAAGACGGTCCTCCTCAAGTTTGACACTCACTGCAGCGTAGAGGTGAATGAAAGTTTCGAACGCCATGTGTTCCAGCAGTGTTTGCAGGGTAAGGATGAACCTTTCCAATCCTTTCTTACGCACCTCCGCATCCTTGCGCAATCTTTGAGCTACGGGCCCACCTCCGACTCCATGATACGCGACCAGATGGTTTTTGGTGTTCAGTCCGACCCCCTACGTCAGCAGCTCCTCAAAGTAAAGCAACTCACCCTAGCGACCGCCATCGAGACCTGTGTCTTACATGAAAACGCCACGAGTCGGAATTCCCATATACAAGCGGCTGAAACGGCGCGGCAAGGTCCCCATGAGGCGGAACGGGTCCAAGTGATTGAGCTCCTCCAGGGCCTCAGCCTGGATGAGGGCGGCCAATTTGCGCGCTTTTCGCAGACTCCCACGCTTGTACGCACCAAACAAGGGGCCGGCGACGTGGAGGAACGTAATGTGCAGGCGCGCACCACGCACGACTGCACCGCGCATGCGCGGTGGCGCAGCGAACGTGCTGACATCACGACATGTGGCAACTGTGGCTCCGCCCATTTAAAGCGGCATTGCCCCGCAAAATCTCGACAATGTCTACGATGTGGAAGACTTGGCCACTATGCTGCCTGCTGTCAAGCAGCTCAGCCTGCCAACTTATATCGCTTCAGCCAGCCTCGCAGGAATGTTCGGGCAATTCAACCCACGGTCACCGAGTCCGATGCGGACCTCCCACACAGCAGTAACACCGAGCACCCGAAGGCGCCTTTTCGAGTCGGTGTCGTAACGAAAAACAGGCTGTCCCCGAAGCAAAGACACCAGCTGCTGTCAGTGTACAGCAACGATCCAGACGATGAGTGGTGTGCCATCCTGATGGTCAACCGGTCCCAAATACGATTCCGCCTGGACACTGGTGCCTCCGCCAATCTCATGGCGTGGACTGCTTTCCAAAGCCTTCGTGTCAAACCAGCCATCCTTCCATCGGCCTGCCACCTATTGGACTACAGTGGCAACATCATTCCTGCTACCGGCTCGTGCCAACTTGAAGTGACGCATAGGTCACGGAAAGCCATCCTTCCTTTCGAGATTGTGGGTTCCGCGAAGGACTCCCTGCTTGGCGCACAGGCATGCAAGTTGTTGAACCTCGTTCAAAGAGTTCACTCTCTCTCTCCTGATGACATGCACGCCTTCCAGGACACTGACTTCAGGGCACAACTCAACACCATCATCGACCAGCACCGCGACGTCTTCGAAGGCATGGGCACGCTCAAAAGGATTCTGGCAAATACAACTCAACAAATCCAGCAGGAAACTGTGCACCTTTAACACCCCCTTTGGCAGATATTGTTACAACAGGATGCCGTTTGGGATCATGTCGGCTTCAGAAGTGTTACACAGGATCATGCAACAAATAATGGAAGGCATTGAAGGTGTTCGCGTTTATGTCAATGACACAATCATTTGGTCCACCACCCCGCAGGAGCATGTCTGTCGCCCCCAGCGCATGTTCAAACGCATACGGGAGCAGGGCCTACGCCTCAACAGAGCCAAATGCTCCTTTGGTCAGACAGAACTCAAGTCCCTAGGGGACCACATCTCCCAGTTGGGTGTGCGGCCGGATGCGGACAAGGTGGCTGCTATCACAGCCATGAAAACGCCAGAGGACAAGAAGGCGGTCCTCCAATTTCTGGGCATGGTCAACTTCCTAGTGAAGTTCAACTCTAACCTCGCCTCTCATACCACGGCTCTCAGGAACCTGGTCAGGAAGACCACAGACTTCCAATGGCTTCCTGCCCACGAGCGCAAATGGAGAGAACTCAAAACCAAACTCACCACTGCCCCGGTCTTAGTTTTTTTTTGTCCAGCGAAAGAGACAAAAATTTCGACCGATGCCAGCCAATCCGGCATTGGGGCGGTGCTCCTGTAACGCGATGAGGCCTCACCATGGGCCCCCATTGCATATGCGTCACGCGCCATGACCCAAGGAACAGCGCTACGCGCAGATAGAAAAGAAGTGCCTGGGCCTTTTGACCGGTGTCGTCAAGCTTCATGATTATGTGTACGGCCTTCCCCAATTCACCGTCAAGACCGACCATCGCCCGCTGGTCAATATAATACAGAAAGACTTGAACGACATGACGCCTCGCCTCCAGCGTATTCTGCTCAAGCTCCAGCGATATGACTTCCAGCTGGTATACACCCCGGGCAAAGACCTAATCATCGCCAATGCCCTCTACAGGGCAGTCAACACTCCGTGTGACCCAGCGGGATTCGTCTGCCAGGTTGACGCCCATGTGGCCTTCGTGGCCTCCAATCTACCTGCCACGGATGACCGCCTCGTCCAAATTTGCTGCGAGACAGCGGCTGACCCCCTGCTACAGCGTGTCATGTGCCACCTAACAGACGGGTGGCTCAAGGGCCATTGCCCGCAGTTCTACAACATCAGAGATGATCTGGCGGTAGTCGATGGTGTTCTGAAACTGGACCGCATTGTCATCCCGCACAGCATGCGCCAGCTCATCTTGGAACAGCTACACGAGGGCCATCTTGGCGTGGAGAAGTGCCGCCGACGGGCCTGAGAGGCAGTGTACTGGCCCGGCATTAATGACGACATCGCCAACACAGTGCTCAACTGCCCCACTTGTCAGCGTTTCCAGCCGGCCCAACCACATGAGACCCTACAGCGCCATGAGTTGGTCACGTCCCCTTGGTTCAAGGTCGCATCGACCTGTTCCACGTGCTGGGCAGAGACTATGTCCTGATTGTAGACTATTTTTCAGACTACCCGGAGGTGGTACGTTTACACAACATCATATCGTCTGCAGTCATCTGTACCTGTAAGGACACCTTTGCTCGACAAGGCATCCCACTCACTGTGTTGTCGGACAATGGCCCCTGCTTCGCAAGCCAGGAATGGTCCAACTTTGCCAGGAGGTTCAACTTTGTGCATGTGACATCCAGTCCCCTGTACCCCCAATCCAACGGCAAAGCGGAGAAGGGCGTACATACAGTCAAACGGCTCCTCTGCAAGGCTCCGATTTCTACCTCGCCCTGCTGGCCTATCGCTCGGCCCCACTGTCCACTGGTCTGTCGCCAGCCCAGCTGCTCATGGGTCGCACCCTGAGGACGACGGTGCCGTCCATTCATGTCCCAGACCTCAACCACGTTCCGGTTCTTCAACCAATGCAACTGTCTCGTGCACAGCACAAGGCGGCTCATGACTCCCGCGCAGCTGATCGTCCTGCTCTGGCTCCAGATGACAACGCCCGCATACATCTTCCGGATGGTGGCTGGTCTGCAACCGCTGTGGTTCTTCGGCAGGTGGCACCCGCTCGTTCCTGGTTCGTCTACCGGATGACGTGCCCTTCGTCTCGTTCCGCGCTCGCTACGTGATCCTTGCCGCGCTCTCCTGTTGACCCTGACCTGGACTATGCAGAGATTCCGGTCACTCTGCATCCTCCTCACTCTGATGCAGTCCAGTCCGCTCCTCAGCCGGCGGCTCCCGACCCACCCTTGAGACGGTCAACCAGAATTCGTCGCCCATCTCAGAGACTTAACTTGTGAACTTTGTGGACTTATGGACTTTCTGATTTGTTCTGTTCTTCCGTTTAATCGTTCAAGTGTTTTGTATATAGTGTTCATCTCGTTATTCTTGTGACACACTGCTTTTCTGCACCGGGCACCTTCCCATGTAAATAGCTTAGTTTTTATGTACATAGTCGTGTAAATATTTTGCACACACGTAGTCAGGAACATTCACCACACACTAATTATTGCCACGCAGATACATTTTTTATAAAAGGGGGGTGTCATAATATACACCAGTATATCGTGGTGCAGACACACACTGTTGGACACACTGTGGGACCAATCAACACACACAACACCGCAGCCAATCACCAGTGAGAGCACATGCACTATAAAGACAGGGGGCATCAGAGTTCCCGCTCATTCGCGTTGCAGCTAGCTAGGAGGACAGAGCTCACAGCCTGCAACACAGACATTCACCATGTGCTGAGTGCATCGACTGGTCAGGATAAGGCAAAGGTCTTTAGTTAAAGCTAATATCGTATTAACCCATAGTCTAAGTAAGTTTAGCAGTTAATGATTCAATAAAATAATGTTGCACTATTTCAAGCGTTGGTGACTTGGTGACACTTGCGTCTGCAGGTGCTGGAAACCGGCTGTCACGTTCTTACGCCCCTGGGCCCCTGACTGCATTGGGTCTCTGTGCGGGCGAGGGAGCTCCAGGAACCCGGGACCTGTCTGGGCGGCAGGTGTTTGCCGGGGCTGGGCTGCCCTTAGACCGTCCGGCCCCTCGGCTGCTCCTACCTCCACCTGCTGTACCGGAGCGGCTGTGTGGTGCACACTGGTTAGTGTCCCAGAAGCCTCATCACTAAAGTGGCCAACCGAGGTGAGAGTATCTGCGGTGGCGGAGGGTGCAGGGGACAGCTGTGACGCAACCTCAGTGTCTTCATCGGACCTGCGGTCGGGGGTACCCTGGCGTGCCGTGTCCTGTAGTCCGTTCCCTCCGTGGCGGTGTCGTGTTGTGTTCTTTCATGTCTGTCTGTTCCCTGTGTGCTAGTGTCCTGTGTCGTCGTGTAGTGCCTGTCTGTCCACTGTGTGCTAGTGTCCTGTGTCGTCGTGTCGTGCCTGTCTGTGCCCTGTGTGCTGGTGTCCTGTGTCATCGTGTCGTGCTGTCCGTCCCCTGTGTGCTAGTGTACTGGGTCGTCGTGTCGTCATTGGACTGGGCCGGAGGGCTGTTGTTGGAGCTGCCCTCCCCATCGCTGCGAGAGTCCCTGCGTTCTGGCCGCCCAGGCGCTGGCCGGGGGCGGTATAAGCCTGATGCGCCCGGTTGATTTGTATCGGCTGGCCGTCCAGGCGCTGGATGTGGGCTGTGTCTGCCAGGTGCTCTGGATCGGTCACCGTGTGGCCCTGCGACACACAATACACCATCATGGTTCGGCAGGTGGAGGGCGGGGGTGGGTCGCGGTACGGGGTGAGGGGGGAAATGCTCAGGGGAAAGGGCTGAGGGGAAACGGCTGAGGGTGAACGGCTCAGGGGAGAGTGCTGAGGGGAAATGGCTGAGGGGAGAGTGCTGAGGGGAATGGCTGAGGGGAGAGTGCTGAGGGGGAATGGCTGAGGGGAGAGTGCTGAGGGGAGAGTGCTGACGGGGAACGGCTGAGGGGAGAGTGCTGAGGGTGAACGGCTGAGGGGAGAGTGCTGAGGGGAGAGTGCTGACGGGGAACGGCTGAGGGGAGAGTGCTGAGGGGTACGGCTGAGGGGAGAGTGCTGAGGGGAGAGGGCTGAGGGGGGAGTGCTGAGGGGAATGGGGCCAGGAAGGGGGGGGGATCTCACTTGGTGGCGCGCCCCCGATCTCGGCATGGGCAATCTCCTGGTCCTCGGGTGTAATAGCTATGTCCAGTGCCTTCTGTTCATGCACGGTGCGGGCGCCGCAAGTCAGGTTCACCCCCTCCGATTCGGTAATGCTCTAGTTGGTTATGGGCGCTCTTCACCTGGGGGGGGGGGGGGGGGGGGGGGGTGACAGCATTGTTAGGTGGGCCGATGCATGCGGTTGGATCTATGTTGGCGTGGGTGCACAGGGCACACGGCTAACGCGGCTTGCATTGGAGGCTGAAGCCATGCGGGTCACAGCTGTGGTTGTACCATCCCCCTGGGAAGGGTATGACTGTTACACATGTGGCGGGTAGGGGGGTTTGTGCCATGGGCACATTGCTGGGTACTCACCCTGGCTGCCCTCAGTAGGTCGGTGAGCTTTTTGCGACACTGCTCGCCAGTCCTGGGTGTCACCGCGATGGCACTGACGGCCGTGCCCACTTCCCTCCACAGATGCCGGGCCACATTGGGTGGGACCCTCTGGCCAGGTCCAGTGTACAGACGCCCTCTCCTCTCCTCGAGGGCATCCAGGAGCGTCCCAGGTCCTGGTCAGTGAACCGGGGCGTTGCTCGGTGTGGTGCCATGTTGCTCCATCGGCAGCCTGTGCGCTCACGTCACCTTATTTGCGACGTGGCGCCGCGTCAATTGCGTGGTGCCGTGTCTCCGATGTTGCTCTGAGGCCGCACCCCCCGCGCTTCCTGCCGCCCTCCTGCTAGCCCCCTTGTATGGCTCAGATTGGGGTCCCGGAACATGCGCCGACCGCGGAGTGAAACACTCCCGTTTTTACGCCGGCGCCGACACTCTGCCGTCGGAGCAGAAAATCGCGCCCATTATTTTTCTTGGCCAATCTGTATGCTTCTTCCTTGTAGCGGATATGATTTCTAAGTTCCTTTGTAAGCCATGGATTGGCCCACTTACCCTCTTTGCTTTTGAGCCAGACAGGAATGAACAGTTGCCCCATGCGTCCCTTGAATGTTTGCCAGTGTCTATCTACTGTCATCCCTTTAAGTAACTCTCCCCAATCTATCAAGGCCAACTCGCGCCTCATATCCTCATAGTTCCCTTTATTAAGATTCAGCACTCTAGTCTCCGAATTAACTACTTCACTCTCCAATTTGATAAAAAATTCTACATGTTATGGCCGCTCATCCCCAAGGGGTCTCGTATAGCCAGATTGGCAATAATTCCCTTCTCATTATACAGTACCCAGTGTAAGGTGGCCTGATCTCTAGTTGGTTCCTCCACATATTGGCCAAGAACACCATCCCCTATGCACTCCAGGAATTCCTCCTCTATGGTATTGTGGCTAATTTGATTTGCCCAATCTATGTGAAGATTAAAATCACCCATGATCACCGATAGTCCCTTGTTACATGCATCTCTAATTTCTTGTTTATTGCCATTCCCAACATCACCACTGCAGTTTGGGGGTCTATATATGACACCCACTAATGTTTTTTGTCCCTTGGTATTTCTGAACTCTACCCATACAGATTCCACATTGTCAGAGCTAATTTCCTTTCTCACGCTGTGTTAATTTCCTCTTTAACCAGCAGTGCCATGCCACCACCTTTTCTTTTATGCTTGTCCTTCCTAAATACTGAAAACCCTGGGACATTCAGTTCCAATCCCTGTTCACCCTGCAGCCATGTCTCCGTAATCCCAATTATATCGGACCCATTTTTATCTATCTGCGCGATTAGTTCATCCACTTTATTGCAAATGCTCCGTGCATTAAGGCACAGAGCCTTTAAGTTTATCTTTTTCACAATGTTTGTCTTGCTCCCAATATTTTTCTCTCCTGCCCTGTTTGAGTTTTGCCCTTGGTTTCTCCACCTATCACTTTTCTTATTCACTTTTCTACCTTTTGTTTTTGTCCTTGCTCCCTCTTTCTCTGACTCCTTGCAGAGGTTCCCACCCCCCTGGCATATTAATTTTGTTTGGTTCCTTGGCATATAATTGTGTCAAGGCACAGTGTTTTCCAGACTCTTCTGTGCTGACGCTTCACTTCTGGAATGAAGGCAATGGTAAAGGAGTGGAGATCTGGCACTCTGGGTCTCTGCCCACATTTCATTCCTTTAAAGCTGGGAATTGTAGCTGGAAATTTTGTGATTCAAAATATTTGGGTCGATTCATTCTTTTGGTACGATAAAGGGATTTAAACTTTGGGTAAAATTTAGAAATGTGTTCATCAGTTCTGCTGTATTAATATGGTGAGGGAGTCTGTTTTTGAAAACTCACCACTATTCTTAGAAGTCCCCCTATACCAAAAAGGGCCGACATTCTAAATGGTGATCAGGGATTCTCACTCCCTGACTCCGATGCAAGTTTCAGTGGGTGCTATTCAGGTCAAACTATGTTTTCAAGTTATCCCCCGGTATAACCCATACCTTCAGCGAAGGTTTCATCTACTTACAACTTAGTATCATCGATCCTGGGTCCCGCACTGCTAAGTAAGTAAAGTAGATTTGGAATAACCACTATTTCAGGTTAAATTAAGTTATTTTATTGTTATATTTTTTCTTTTAAAACTTGCAAATACTTTCTTTACAGAAAGGAAAAAGATCTTGCTTCTGGACCCTTCTGGTTGGTTGAAGGGACCTTCAGGCCCAACTTGACAATCAATCTTCTTTAAAGTCTGGTCTTCTTTAGATGTATTTGCTGGTTAGCTTGGTTTCTGTGTCCTATCTTTCCCATGTACCGAGCTGTGAGAGCTGACTCTGCTGGCTGACTCTGAGCTGACTCTGGCTCCTCTTTAAATTCTAGTCTTCCTTAGATGTATTAGATATTTTAGCTCGGCTGCTATGCCCTGTCCCTTTCCCATGGCCGAGCTGACTGTAATCTGACTCTGAGCTGCTTCTCTTCTCTGCTTCTCTCTCTCTCCCTCTGAGTTTGGGTTCTCATTCTGGTTCTGCCATTCCCTTTCTTCGGGTTTATATATTTTTCTAACAGTTATTAAGTTTTTATGACGTTATTGTAAAGTAACATTTTTCACTTTGATTGTAAAAAGTATCTTTGATCTAAACCTTCTAATCCAACTAAGTATTCATTTTGACATGACTTCCTCTCATAGATCTGATTACACGGTGTCCTTTGTGATATTCAAAAATGCTTTGACTTTAAGAGGTGTTACGTTTGGTTTGGTTCCTGTCATTTCTATAAGTTTTATTTTCCAATTGTGTCCTCAGCTCATAATTTTGACTTTGATTTTGGCTTTGAATTATGTTTCTCGTAGACTGATAGTCTCCAGTTTTCTTTAATTTACCTGGTATTAGCAAATTTTCACACCTAGAATTATCACCAAATTCAACCGAACCTCATCCTTTCTAATCCAGATCCTTACTAAGATAATTACTTTCAATGAAGGTGTGAGCTATTGTTTTTGGCTTCATTCAAAATCCTGTTTGTCTTGTTTGCTAAGTCTGCTTGACCAAGGCTATCTGCATTTTACAATCCTTCCCTAGCAGCTGCTGTTAACCCTTTGTGGGATCTTGCCCTGTATTCTCTCATGTTTCTCTCAGACCAGATATTGCCAGATTTCCATGTTTCAAATGACACATCTTTCCATGTTTTCAATAACAAGTCCCAGAAATTAGAGGTGCAAGAATTAAGCGTGATTCTGCGTGATGCAATGCCCACACTGTTTTGTATCCGGATAAGGTTGCTCGCCAAGAGTACTCTCACACAAAATTTCTAAAGGGATCAATTTATGTTAAAATGTTTAAATTCACTGAAAGTGCAATATCGCCCTTTCTGGTGAGTTAACATTGGACTGGGTCAAACAGTAGCTACATTTTTGATGGAGCTTTTGAGGGTGTACAGGGTGCCATGTGCAATTGAACAAAATATTAGCACTCTCATTAATTTTTGTGGTAATTTTAAAAAATACTATGTGGCTTTAATTTTCCCTTGCTGTGCAGCATTGTTTATTCATTATTGGAATCAGATGCCCAGCAGCCAAAAATTATCAATAGAAAAATGAGTAGTTTTCTAAATATATATATATCTGTTTTACCATAACCTGCATTGTATAAATTTGTGCCTTTTCTTCTTTCAACAAAATACATAGAGCGCTGGCTACTCACCTTCGGGAATACCCACCAATCAAAGAAACATATTGTACAATCCTGTATTGTGAATCAGTTCCAGAAGATGTGAGACAGCTTTGAATCACAACATCATGGAACTGTGGGTTGCTGGTTTTGTTTCAGTGTTGTGAGCTGACTGGCGAGAAAAACAATCAGTTCTGCTAGCAGTTCCAAATCAAACTTCATAATAATGTGCAATACTGTCAAGCCACAATGTGTCAGAACATTACCAACCTGCACACTGATATGGACATTTCCAATGTTTGGTAAAATAGTAAATGCCTTGCTTCAGTGGGCTCTGGAATGATAGTGAGCATGCTGAAAGCCCAATATCTTTCTTGCATGCAGCCATCTGGTCTATTGCTGCAGAATTTCTCACTGAAGAGGTGTTCCTGAGAACATGGCTTGCAGGAAATCTGCTGACAGTTGCAGTTCTTCCTAGTGCTCAGCATTTTATTAAAGATTGCTTCTGAATCTTCTGTCTGTCTTCATTGGTGGATGCAGATTATTGCCCCTCAACAGAGAACTTCTTTTAATTTGCTGCAGTGGCAGAAGATTTATGTTATAAGCCTGACCAGCACACCTTTTTAAAAAATAAATTTAGAATGGCCAATTCATATTTTCCAATTAAGGGACAATTTAGCGTGGCCAATCCACCTACCCTGCACATCTTTGGGTTATGGGGGGTAAAACCCACGCAAACTTGGGGAAATGTGCAAACTCCACACGGACAGTGACCCAGAGCCGGGATCAAACCTGGGACGTAGGCGCCGTGAGGCAGTCATGCTAACCACTGCGCCACTGTGCTACCCTTGGCCTGCATACCTCATTGCTCTGCCCAATTGCAGTTAAGTTTTTAAGAATATATTCACGGAGTGTGGCCAGCTCTAATAAGGTCAACGTTTATTACCCATCCTTAGGGCAGCTTCCAGAGTGTTGTCTCGAGCCCCACATTGGCAACAAGGTAAAAGGTTTGATTGTGGCCTGCAGTACTTTGTGATTGGAAAGGGGAAGAAAGGAGCAATTGGAAATAAAGGGGGACCAACGAGAGTTGGAAACCATCAACCACGGCACTCGAAACCTGAGCAAACCGGACCCGTTTGTAAAAGGAGCTGAAGATTGGAGCCAGTACATTAAGCAGCTTCATTGTTTCTTCAGGAGGCGATAATTTTGACATTATGTGGACCCCAAACCTATTATTTGATCAGGAACCTCAAGTCTCAGGAGGCACCTAACTCAAAGACCTTTAGCCAGTAAGTCAAATTGGTCAAGGAACATTTTAACTCAGGCCCTCAATCACCGTCCAGCAGTACAAATTCCATTCCACTGTCAGGGACCCTGAAGAGTCCATCACAGTATTCTTAGCCAGGCTTCATCAGCTCGATGAGCACTGCGGTATCGGAACCGCACTTAGCGACACACTGCGCAATCATTTAGTTTGTGAAATCCGAAATCTCAGCATCCAAATGGCGCAGTGGTAGCACTGCTGTCTCACGGCGCCAAGGTCCCAGATTCGATCCCGGCTCTGGGTCACTGTCTGTGTGGAGTTTGCATATTCTCCCCGTGTTTGCGTGGGTTTCGTCCCCACAACCCAAAGATGTGCAGGGTAGGTGGATTGAACACGCTTAATTGGAAAAAATGAATTGGCTACTCTAAATTTATTTTTTTTAAATCAAAAATCTCAGCAACCAAAAAGAACTCCTGGCTGAAACCGCTATCTCATTAGAAAAAGCGATCAAGATAGTTCAGACAATGGAGTGCACTGAAAAAGGTGCCACCCAACTCCAAAGTGTGGCCGAAGGGGAAGGCAATCAAGTATGGGGTGGTATAGCTGCGAAGGGTGCAGCGGGACCAATAGGCACAGCAGAGGACCAGACACAGTCCTCGGGACCGGACTTGAACCAACGGATCAGAAAAGGACAGGCATCAACATCAGACAGGCGTGGACCGGTGTGTGAGGGGGACATGTATTACGATATAGACCAGGCTCCAACAGCTGCTAGGATTTTGGACAGAAACCTCAATATTTTATTTTAATTTTGTAAGAATGTGAGGAAAGGGTAATTCGCTCCAGGAGTGATTCCACGCATAGATAGAGATATGGTGGATTGAAACAAACGTTATTACTAACAGAGGATTAATATATATTTAACATCAGACAAGAAAATAACTTACAATTACCATTCAAACAATGCTCAACAATGACAATGAAACGCTCATTACTCATTCCTAATTGCTATCTTTCATCTGCACTCAAGGAAAACCCATCCCAGGACACAATCCACTTTTAAATACAGTTAGCAGACTCAAAAATACTTGCTGTAAAGAGATATCTTGGATAAAACACTTTAAGAAGGAGATCCTCCTGGAAACAGCTTACAGTCTTACCTTTTCCGAAACCTCTGATCAGTTCACAGGCAAAATTATTTTTTAACTAAATTGCTGGGAGAGAAGCTAGTCTGTTCACGGACAGATCCAAAACTGAACTAAACCTCCAGAAACTGCTTTCACGCCTGGCTCCTCCCATTAGCTACATCATCTTACTAAGCTAAACAAAAGTCCATTAGCTCAAACTTTTATGATGCTTTAATTGCACCTCTGTCTCCAAAAAGCCTAGCTGTCTTTCAAACAAGAATTTTTAAAAACATGTCCGCACTAGTCACATACTAACTCAAGCTTTTAAACCTTACTGCACCAAATTCATATACAAAATATCTGGGGCGGGATTCTCCCCTACCCGGCAGGGCGGGGGGTCATGGCACCGAGGAGTGGCGTGATCCACTCCGGCGTTGGGCCGCCCCAAAGGGGCGGAATCCTCCGCACCTTCAGGGGCTAGGTCGGCCCTGGAGTGGTTTGTGCCACGCCGGCCGGCGGGTAAGGGGCTTGGCGCCACACCAACCGGCGCCAAAGGGCCTCCGCTGGCTGGCGTGAGTTGGCGCATGCGCGGGAGCGCCAGCGCATGCTGGCGCCATCCCCGCGCATGCGCAGAGGGCTTCGTTTCTGCACCATCCAGCTACAGCTGCCGGTGTGGATGAATAGAGTGCCCCCATGGCATAGGCCCGACCGCGGATCGGTGGGCCCCGGTCGCGGATCGGTGGGCCCCGGTCGCAGGCCAGGTCACCGTGGGGGCACCTCCCAGGACCAAATCGCCCCGCGCCCCCCGAGAACCCCGGAGACACCCCGTGCAGCCAGGTCCCGCCTGTAAGGACCTACTCCAATTTACGCCAGTGGGACCGGCAAAAAACGGGTGACCACTCGGCCCATCGCAGGCCAGAGAATTGCCGGAGGGGGGGGGGGCAATGCCAGCGGCCGCTGACCGGCGCGATTCCCGCCCCCGCCAAATCACCGGCGCCGGAGAATTTGGTGGCCGGCGGGGGCGCGATTCACGCAACCCCCCGGCGATTCTCCGACCCGGTGGGGTGTAGGTGTATCCCGCCCCTGAAATTCCCACATTCATCACACTTGCCATTGTCGTGCGTTTGTGGGCGGGATTCTGCCGTAATCGGCGGGGTGGGCAACTCCGGTGGGAAGGAGTGGCGTGAACCACTTCCGCATCGGGCCGCCCTAAAGGTGCGGAATCCTCCACATCTTCAGGGGCTAAGCCGGTCCCCGGAGTGGTTTGCGCCGCGCCAGCCAGTGGGGAAGGGGCTTGGCGCCACGCCAGCCGGCGGCGAAGGGCCTCCGCCGACCAGTGCGAGTTGGCACATGGGCAGGAGCACCAGCGTGTGCTGGCGTCATCCCAGCGCATGTGCAGAGGGCTTCGTTTCCGCACCGGCCATGGCGGACCGGTACAGCCACCGGTGTGGAAGAATAGAGTGCCCGCACGGCACAGGCCCGCCCGCGAATCGGTGGGCCCCAATCATGGGCCAGGCCACAGTGGGGGCAGATCCCCCTGCACAACCCTGAGAAACCCGGAGGCCGCCCACACCGCCAGGTCTCGCCGGTAACGACCTACTCCAATTTACTCTGGCGGCACCGGCAAAAACGGGCAGCCACTCGGCCCATCGCGGGCCAGAGAATCGCCGGGGGTGGGCGCTGCCAGCGACTGCCAACCGGCGCGGTGCGATTCCTGCCCCCGCCAAATCCCCTGCGCCGGAGAATTCGGCAGCCAGCGGGTGCGGGATTCACGCCGCCCCCCAGCGATTCTCCGACCTGGCGGGGGGTCCAAGAATCCCGCCCTGTGTGTTTTTGTTGTAATTGTAGAGGCCATATACAAGCGTGTTGCTGCATAAGGCAGAGCGAGCCAACGCAAACAAAGAATCAGCAGCAGTTCACGATGCCACTGAACCAAGTGGAGATGAGCTATGAGGAGGAGCAAACAATGTATCACCTGAATGTAGTCTCGGATTAACAAGACAATCCCCACTGAAATCATTCTAAGGGTGAATGGTAAACCCTTGAAAGTGGAAGTCGACATCCGGGCCTCAGTGATAGTTGTGGGGAGAACAGACCTTCAATTACATTTGTGAAGGAGCTCAAAATTTAAATTTGGGAAGCATCATGGCCAAGCTGTCTACTTGCACAGGGGGAATCCTGAATATCCTTGTGGCTTATAAAGAGCAAGACGCCAATCTGCCTCTGGTTGTCACAGAGGGCACAGTCCCAGCCTAATTGGAAGGGACTGGTTGCAGCAAGTAAAACTTAATTAGCAGGAAATTTTAAACATTTCCCAACAGTGTCCTTCACAATGTATTGGAAAAGTATGTGTTGTGTTGGGCGCTCTGGATCCGTGGAACACATACAGGTCACCAACACTTGAAATAGTGCAACACTATTTTATTGAATCATTAACTGTTTGACATACTCTCACTGTGGGTTATCACAATACTAGCTTTAACTAAAGACCTATGCCTTGTCCTAACCAGTCGATGCACTCAGCACATGGTGAATGTCTGTGCTGCAGGCTGTGAGCTCTGTCCTCCTAGCTAGCTGCATCCCGAATGAGCGGGAACTCTGATGCCCCCTGTCTTTATAGTGCATGTGCCCTAACTGGTGATTGGCTGCGGTGTTGTGTGTGTTGATTGGTCCCGCTGTGTGTCCATCAGTGTGTGTCTGCACCATGATATACTGGTGTATATTATTGCACCCCCCTTTTATAAAAGAATGTACATGTGTGGCAATAAATAGTGTATGGTGAGAATGTCCCTGACTACGTGTGCGCGAAAGACATATGTACATGAGAACTAAGCTATTTACATGGGAAGGTGCCTGGTGCAGCAAAACAGTATGTCACAAGGATAACGAGATGAACACTATATACAAACCATGTAAACGATCAAACGGAAGAACAGAACAATTCAGAAAGTCTATAAGTCCACAAAGTTCACAAATTAAGTCTCTGAGGTGGGCGACGAATTCTGGTTGACCGCCTCATGGGTGGGTCGGGAGCCGCCGGCTGAGGAGCCGGCTGGACTCATCAGAGTCAGGAGGATGCAGAGTAAC
Source organism: Scyliorhinus torazame (assembly GCF_047496885.1). Classification (NCBI taxonomy): domain Eukaryota; kingdom Metazoa; phylum Chordata; class Chondrichthyes; order Carcharhiniformes; family Scyliorhinidae; genus Scyliorhinus; species Scyliorhinus torazame. The sequence continues at coordinate 230,104,177 of NC_092710.1, read as the reverse complement.
CAGGATCTCTGCATAGTCCATGGCAGGGTCAGCAGGAGGACTAGGCGACAGTGGAGGATCACGTAGCGAGCGTGGAATGAGACGAAGGGCGCGTCGATTGCGGCGCAGAATGGAGCCATCCGTTAGACGAACCAGGAACAAGCGGGGGGGCCACCTGCCGAAGGACAACAGCAGAGCCATCCGGATGATGGATGCGGACGTTGTCATCTGGAGCCAGAGCAGGGATCAGCTGCACGGGAGTCATGAGCCGCCTTGTGCTGTGCACGAGACAGCTGCATCCGTTGACGGACCGGAACGTGGTCGAGGGCTGGGACATGAATGGACGGCACCGTCGTCTTCAGGGTACGACCCATGAGCAATTGGGCTGGCGACAGGCCAGTGGACAGTGGGGCCGAGCGATAGGCCAGCAAGGCGAGGTAGAAATCGGACCCAGCATCGGCAGCCTTGCAGAGGAGCCGTTTGACTATGTGGACGCCCTTCTCCGCTTTGCAGTTGGATTGGGGGTACAGGGGACTGGATGTCACATGGGCAAAATTGTACCTCCTGGCAAAGTTGGACCATTCCTGGCTTGCGAAGCAGGGGCCATTGTCCGACAAAACCGTGAGTGGGATGCCGTGTCGAGCAAAGGTGTCCTTACAGGCACGGATGACTGCAGACGATGTGATATCGTGCAACCGTATCACCTCCTGGTAATTTGAAAAGTAGTCCACGATCAGGACGTAGTCTCTATTCAGCGCATGGAACAGGTCGATGCCCACCTTGGTCCAAGGTGACGTGACCAACTCATGGTGCTGCAGGGTCTCACGTGGTTGGGCCAGCTGGAAGCGCTGACAAGTGGGGCAGTTGAGCACTGCGTTGGCTATGTCTTCATCAATGCTATGCCAGTACACTGCCTCTCGGGCCCGTCGGCGGCACTTTTCCACGCCAAGATGGCCCTCGTGTAGCTGTTCCAGGACGAGCTGGCGCATGCGGTCCAGTTTCAGAAGAACCCCGTCTACTACCGCCAGATCATCTCTGACATTATAGAACTGAGGGCATTGGCCCTTGAGCCACCCGTCTGTTAGGTGGCACATGACACACTATGGCAAAGGGTCAGCCGCCGTCTCGCGGCGAATTTGGATGAGGCGTCCATCCGTGGCAGGTAGATTGGAGGCCACGAAGGCCACATGGACGTCAACCTGGCAGACGAATCCCGCTGGGTCACATGGAGTGTTGACTGCCCTGGAGAGAGCGTCAGCAATGATGAGGTCTTTGTCTGGGGTGTATATCAGCTGGAAGTCATATCGCCGGAGTTTGAGAAGAATACGCTGGAGGCGAGGCGTCATGTCGTTCAAGTCTTTGTGTATTATATTGACCAGCGGGCGATGGTCGGTCTCGGCAGTAAATTGAGGAAGTCCGTATACATAATCGTGAAATTTAACCACACTGGTCAGAAGGCCCAGGCACTCCTTTTCTATCTGCGCGTAGCGCTGTTCCGTGGGGGTCATGGCGCGTGATGCATATGCAATGGGGGCCCATGATGAGGCCTCATTGCGTTGCAGGAGCACTGCACCAATGCCGGATTGGCTGGCATCGGTCAAAATTTTGGTCTCTTTTTGCTGGATCAAAGAAAGCTAAGACCGGGGCCACGGTGAGTTTGGTTTTGAGTTTTCTCCATTCGCGCTCGTGGGCAGGGAGCCATTGGAAGTCTGTCATCTTCCTGACCAGGTTCCTGAGAGCCGTGGTATGAGAGGCGAGGTTAGGGATGAACTTCCCTAAAAAGTTGACCATGCCCAGAAATCGGAGGACCGCCTTCTTGTCCTCTGGCGTTTTCATGGCTGTGATAGCAGCCACCTTGTCCGCATCCAGCCGCACACCCAACTGGGAGATGTGGTCCCCGAGGAACTTGAGTTCCGTCTGACCAAAAGAGCATTTGGCCCTGTTGAGGCGTAGGCCCTGCTCAAGTATGCGTTTGAATACGCGCTGGAGGCGACTGACATGCTCTTTTGGTGGACCAAATGATTATGTCGTCGACATAGACGCGAACACCTTCAATGCCTTCCATCATTTGTTCCATAATCCTATGGAACACTTCTGAGGCAGATATGATCCCAAACGGCATCCTGTTGTAACAATATCTGCCAAAGGGGGTATTGAATGTACACAGTTTCCTGCTGGATTTGTCGAGCTGGATTTGCCAGAATCCTTTTGAGGCGTCGAGTTTGGTGAAGAGCTTGGCGCGAGCCATCTCACATGTGATCTCTCGGCGCTTGGGAATTGGATAATGCTCCCTCATGATATTGCGATTTAGATCCTTGGGATCAGTGCAAATTCTCAATTCGCCGGAAGGCTTTTTTACACATACCATGGAACTGACCCAGTCGGTTGGTTCCGTGACTCTGGAAATCACTCCTTGGTCCTGGAGGTCCTGCAGCTGCTGCTTGAGGCGGTCCTTAAGGGGAGCTGGGACCCTGCGAGGTGCGTGCACCACAGGCGTGGCATTCGGTTTTAATAAAATCCTGTAGGTGTACGGGAGCATGCCCATGCCCTCGAAGACGTCTTGGTGCTGGTTGATAATGGCGTTGAGTTGCGCCCTGAAGTCAGTGTCCTGAAAGGCAGACGTGTCATCAGGAGAGAGAGAGAGTGAACTCTCTGAACTAGGTTCAACAGCTTGCATGCCTGCGCGCCAAGCAGGGAGGCTTTCGAGGAGACCCCGATTTCAAAAGGAAGGATGGCTTTGCGTGACCTGTCCGTCACTTCAAGTTGGCACGAGCCGCTGGCACCAATGGCATTGCCATTGTAATCCAATAGCTGGCAGGTTGATGGAAGGATGGCTGGTTTGACACGAAAGCTTTGGAAGTCAGACTGCGCAATGAGATTGGCGGAGGCACCAGTGTCCAGGCGGAATCGTATTTGGGACCGATTGACCGTCAGGGTGGCACACCACTCATCGTCTGGATCGATGTTGTATACCGACAGCGGCTGGTGTCTTTGCTTCGGGGACACCCTGTTTTTTGTCACGATACCGACTCAAAAAGGCGCCTTCGGGTCCTCGGTGTTACTGCTGTGTGTGGGAGGTCCGCATCGGATTCGGTGATCGTGGGTTGAATTGCCCGGACATTCCTGCGAGGTTGGCTGAAGTGATATGAATTGGAAGGCTGAGCTGCTCGGCAGAAGGCAGCATAGTGGCCAAGTCTGCCACATCATAGACATTGTCGAGATTCTGCGGGGCAATGCCATTTTAAATGGGCGGAGCCACAGTTGCCGCACGTCGTAGCGTCAGCACGGTCGCTGCTCCACCACGCATGCGCGGTGCGGTCGTGCGTGGTGTGCGCCTGTGCATTACGTTCTTCGACGTTGCCGTCCCCTCGTTTGGCGTGCACAAGCACGGGAGTCCGCGAAAAGTGCGCGAAATGGCCGCCCTCATCCAGACTGAGGCCCTGGAGTTGCTCAATTGCTTGGACCCGTTCCGCCTCGTAGGGACCTTGCCGTGCAGTTTCAACTGCTTGGATGTGGGAATACCGACTCGTGGCGTTTTCGTGTAGGACACAGGTCTCAATGGTGGTTGCTAGGGTGAGCCGCTTTACTTTGAGGAGCTGCTGTCGTAGGGGGTCCGACTGAACACCGAAAACGATCTGGTCGTGTATCATGGAGTCGGAGGTGGGCCCGTAGCTGCAAGACTGCGCAAGGATGCGGAGGTGCGTGAGAAAGGATTGGAAAGGTTCATCCTTACCCTGCAAACACTGCTGGATCACGTAGCGTTCAAAACTTTCATTCACCTCTACGCTGCAGTGAGTGTCAAACTTGAGGAGGACCGTCTTGAACTTTGTTTTATCTTCATCATCCGCAAAGATGAGAGAATTGAAAATGTGGATGGCATGGTCCCCGGCCATGGAGAGGAGGAGAGCAATCTTCCTGGTACCCGAGGCGTCCTCCCTGACTGTGGCCTCAAGGAAGAGCTGGAAGCGCTGTTTGAATCTCTTCCAATTGGCCCCTAGGTTGCCGGCGATGCGGAGCGGCGGCGGGCTGATGTTGTCCATGTTGCAGGAAGACGGAATGCTGGCGGAAGGCAGATCACTCGCAGGTAGGTCTAAGAAGTGCTAATATCCCTCAACTCCTGGTATCATGTTGTGTTGGGCCCTCTGGATCCGTGGAACACATACAGGCCACCAACACTTGAAATAGTGCAACACTATTTTATTGAATCATTAGCTGTTTAACATACTCTCACTGTAGGTAAATACGGTACTAGCTTTAACTCAAGACCTTTGCCTTGTCCTAACCAGTCGATGCACTCAGCACATGGTGAATGTCTGTGCTGCAGGCTGTGAGATCTGTCCTGCTAACTAGCTGCAGCTCGAATGAGCGGGAACTCTGATGCCCCCTGTCTTTATAGTGTGTGTGCTCTAACTGGTGATTGGCTGCGGTGTTGTGTGTGTTGATTGGTCTTGCTGTGTATCCATCAGTGTGTGTCTGCACCAGGATATACTGGTGTATATTATGACAGTATGAGCTAAGCCAGGTCAAAGGCGCGAAGGCCAAAATTTATGTTACTCCAGCTTTGACATCCAATTTTCTGGAGCCAGACCAGTTCTCCTATGTCCTGCATTTAAAGGTTGATGTTGAGCAGAAGAAATTAAAGAACTGGACATAATTAGGCCAGTTCAGTTCTCCAAGTGGGCAGCCCCATACTCCCTGTCCTCAACCTGGATTGATCCATAAGAATCTGCGGGGTTTACGTGAACCAGGTGGATAGGTACTCGGTCCCCTGGATGGAAGACCTCTACGCCAAGCTGACGGGTGTTCTTACTTACTCTAAATTAGATCTCAGTGATGCATACCTACAATTGGAATTGGACAAGGAGCCCCAGACGTTTGCCATGATAAATACAAATATGAGCCTATTTCAGTACATGAAGCTTCCATTTGGCATAGCGTCAGCTTGCACTATTTTCCAGCGTATGATGAAAAACTGCCTTCAAAGGATGCCAAAAATGATGGTCTGTCTTGACGAGATTCAAATCACCGAGACTACTCCTAAAGAGCACATGTCTTGTCTGGAAGAGATGCTAAAAAGGTTCCAGGATTTGGATGCCCATCTCGAACGTTGAAAATATACATTCCAGGCCTCAGAAGTGACATATTTAGATTCCATGTGGATGCAAAATGTCTACCCCCCCCCCCCCCCCCCCCTCAAGAAGAAAGTTAAAGGTATCTGAGAGGTTCCAACACCCAGGAATGTAACTGAACTCAAATCCTTCCTTGGTCTGGTAAATTATTATGGCAGGTTCATTCCGCATTTAGCCACAACATTGGCACTATTACAGCAGTATCATAACACCCTGGGGTAGTGTGTGGTAAATTTCAGCCCCACTTACCTCAGAGTCTCAACACAGGTGAAATTAGTTTTATTTAAAATACCCAAGGTTCTTGGTTGGGCCCAATAAACTAAAGTCACCAGGTTTGTAACTTTAAAACACAAGTAACCTGTTATCGTGTACAATATTATAATTAAATGGGCAGAAAATGTAACTAACTATCTACTGTCCCTTTCCCAACCCTGCCCTTCCTAACCTGCCAAACCCTCTACTCAAATACACACACAAACACAAAGGGGAAAGGGTGGTGGAAAAAGAAAGAAAATGTTAATCAAAATAAAACGATAAAGATCTTTGATGCGCTGGGGTGACTTCTAGTCAATGGGCGACATTCTCCGTAGCCCAATGCTGAAATCGTCTTTGGCGATCGGGCGGAGAATGGATTTTCGCGCCCCAACCGGGGCCTTCGCCGGCTTGACCTCGGTCCGCCATGCTCCACCCCCTCCAAACTGGCATCATCGTGACATGCGCCGTCTTAACCCGCAATGCGCCGGCCCCAATGGGCCGGGTTCCCGGCGGCGCAGTCCACATGTGGTCCCAACCGTGCGGAGCCTGGCGTGATGGCTGCAGACTGTGTCTAACACCTGGGCCTGGATCCATGCCTCTGGCCGGGGGGATTTCCTGCAAGGGCTGGGGGGACTGGTGGGGGGTGTCCAGGAGGTGCGCTGTGGGGTTACAGTTGGCGGGTTGGGGTCGCAATCGGTGCAGGTCATCAGCCATGTGCATGCGTGGCCCAGGACCCGGCCATTCTCCGGACGTTTTCGGTGAAGGTGGCAGAAGTTTCAGTTACCGCAGGTGCTAGCCCCTCCCCGGTATCAGAATCGGTGAGGCTTTCACGCCGATGTTTCGGTGGTAAAAGTCCACACATGCTCTGCTGGCGTCGGCACTTAGTCTCCCAAATGGCGTTTCTGAAGTTCAGACTTTCATTTTGATACTTCTTACTTCTAGGCTTGAGATGGCTTTCTCTGGCAAGGTTGTCTACTTTCTCAGAATCATTTCAGGCTCCGAGCAAAGGATGTGCTAGAACTCACTGCTTTCAGAACAATAGAGCAGCAATTTTACTCCAGCAAGCAGGAGAGAGAGAGAGAGAGCATTCGTTTCACTTCCAAGGTCTGAACTATTCTGCGAAGAAGCATCATGCAGGAACCAATCACTGACTGTTGTCAAGCAAAACACTGTCCCTGGCCAACCCACCAGTTGCCAGTTAACCAATCGAAGCAATTCCATCCAAACTTGCTCCTAAGCAGAGGCGCCTGTCTTCTCCTTTCCACAATACAACATCCGGGAACACAGTGGGCGCGATTCTCCACTCCCGCGCCGGTTGGGAGAATCGCTTGGGCCGCCAAATTTTCCCGTGACGCCGGTCCGACGCACTCCCGCGATTCTCCCAAGCGACAAGAACGGCCCCGTCGAGTTCCGTGCTGTGCAGGCCGGAGAATCGCCTGAGACACCCAAAATGGCGATTCTCCGGCACCCCTGCTATTCTCAGGCCCGAATGGGCCGAAGTCCCGACAGCGTGTCCCCAGTTCACGCCATCGCCGTTCACACCTGCTTTTTAAAGTCGTCAGCCAGTCCTGCTGGCTGACGCTGAGCAGGGAGGAGGTGAGCGGACTGTTCCGCAGCTTGTGGAGACCGGGTCAGCTTACCCGAGAAGGCTGCGGCCAAGGGGGGCGTGTGGGAGAGTGTGCAGGTGGGAGGGGGGTGTGTGGGAGAATGTGCAAGTGGGAGGGTGGGGTGGGAGAGTGTGCAGGTGGGAGGGGGGAGATGAGGGAGAGTGTGCAGGTGGGAGGGAGGATGAGGGAGAGTGTGCAGGTGGGAGGGGGGATGAGGGAGAGTGTGCAGGTGGGAGGGAGGATGAGGGAGAGTGTGCAGGTGGGAGGGGGGGTTGGGAGAGTGTGCAGGTGGGAGGGGGGGGTGTGGAAGAGTGTGCAGGTGGGAGGGGGGGTTGGGAGAGTGTGCAGGTGGGAGGGGGGGTGTGGGAGAGTGTGCAGGTGGGAGGGGGGGTGTGGGAGAGTGTGCAGGTGGGAGGGGGGAATAAGGGAGCGGCGTGCAGGTGGGAGGGGGGTGAGGGAGAGTGTGCAGGTGGGAGGGGGGAATAAGGGAGCGGCGTGCAGGTGGGAGGGGGGTGAGGGAGAGTGTGCAGGTGGGAGGGGGGTGAGGGAGAGTGTGGATGGTATCGTCCATTCGCGGATGCCACAGGTCAGCCGCCCTGATATGGCAGGACTGTGACGAGGACACGGCCGCAGGGTGCGTGTGGCTGATGGGCTGAGGAGAGTGGCACACTGGTGAGCAGTACAGTGTGAACTGACCGTTGGGTGCAGACAGTGACCAGGTGTTAGGCTGGCTGCGTATCTGCAGCGCGACCAGGCCACCGGGACACACAGGGATCCCATGCAACCCGGCTGGCGAGGTGTGGAAGAACCTTGGTGTAACATGTCGTTTCTCTGCCCCCCACCACCCTCCTGCAGATCACCATGTATGCCAACCAGACAGCGATGTTCACTGCCGTGGTTGGAGCTGCAGCTCTGGAGTTTGCCATCCGGCAGCGTAGAGTCGGACGGCCCACGGTGGCTGCAGATGTAGCGGTTGCCGGTGCAGCAGAGGGGATGGCCGCGGAGTGGCCCGTCGTCGCCGCGCAGGCCGCAGGCGCTCAGGACCCGAATGTACAGGGGGATGCCGAGGGGAACATTGACCCCCTGACGGCGAGGAATGCAGAGGGAGTGCTTGGGGGGGGGAGCAGGAGGAGGAGGAGCAGGTGGAGCTGGAGGATCCACTGATGGTGGTGCCAGGGCGCCACAGGCGTCCAGCAGGGCCGAGGGTGTACCGTGACAGAATGTCGTTCGAGGCCCTAACGGACATCACATGCAGGAGGAGACTACGGTCCAGCAGGGAGACGGTCGCACATATATGCCACCTCGTGGTGCACGTCGCACCATTTGGAATGGGAGGAGGACACGCGATACCAGTCTCCGTAAAGGTGACGGTGGCCCTAAACTTTTATGCTACCGGTTCCTTCCAGGCGCCGAGCGGGGACCTATCCGGGATCTCACAGGCATCGGTCCACAGGTGCATCAGGGCCGTCACCGACGCCTTGTACACCATCGCGGACAGGTACATTCAATTCCCTGAGGACCGAGCAAAGCAGGAAGCACGGGCACGTGGATTCGCCAAGGTGGCCGGGATACCGATGGTCCAGGGTGTCATCGATGGTGTGCACGTCCCCATGCGCCTGCCTGCAGACAGCAGGGAAGTGTTCATGAACAGAAAGGGCGCAAACTCCATGAACATTCAGGTGGTGTGCGACCCCCACATGAAGATTATGCACGTGTGTGCAAAGTACCCCGGGGCAGTGTGCATGACGCCTACATTCTGGCACAGTCATTCATCCCCGCAATGTTCGATGGATGCCCCCCCCGGCTGAGGGGCTGGTTGCTGGGCGACAAGGGCTATCCGTTGAGGTCATGGCTGCTGATGCCAATACGGAGGCCTCACACAAACGCGGAGAGCCTATACAACGAGGCCCATGCAGCAACCAGGGGTGTGATGGAGCGGTGCTTCGGGCTGCTGAAGATGCTCTTCAGATGCCTGGACCGATCAGGAGGGGCCCTGCAGTACCAACCCGACAGGGTCGGTCACATAGTTGTGGTCTGCTGTGCGCTGCACAACATTGCCATGCAGAGGGGAGATGACCTGGTGGAGGAGTCGGAGGGAGGACCTGACGGCACCGGAGCCAACGCAAACGAGGGGGATGGGGAAGAGGAGGATGCGGAGGATGAGGATGATGGCGCGCATCAGGGTGGGGGGAGGGGCGCAGGACACAGACACTGCCCGGCTGCTCGTTACGTCCAGGAGGCTGCGCGACGGCACCGCCGCGGACAGCGGGCACGCGACGTGTTGGTGGCCGCACGGTTCACGGACTGTGGGGGAGGGATTCGCTGAACACCGCCACTTGCACTGCCAGTCCTGTACACGGGCACCACACAGCACCCACCACCACACCACCCCCCCCCCCACCCCGCACCCCCGCACCGCGTTCACGGCACCAATTCCACATCATCTTACCACTGCGGCACTACGGGATTGCACAACAGTGATGGTTGTGTAAGCGGGTGTGATCAGTGCCATGTTGAATGATGACGGCCCGCTCTGCTATGAGCTGTGTGCTCAGATTCGCCAGCCGAGGTCTGACTCATGGCTATAGCTGAACCATGCACTCCGGTGGTCACAGCCTTCGTGACGGATATTTCACCACATGCCCGTGGGGTGGCTGGCGTCGGTGTACCGAGGACAAACGGTGTCCAATTATGGGAGGCAGGGGGGGAAAGGGTCAGCACATCCGGAACAGACCTTGAACGGCTCGTATACCACTACGCCAATTGGGCACCCTCACGAGCCCCCTGGCACCGGACATAGCACACAGTCTTACAAGTCAAATTTAACAGTGCGTTTATTCGTGTGGTTAACATTGGTGCCCTACCCACTACAACTAGACTGTGCCCTGCACCCGTGCCAACTTCTTACGTGCCTAACGACTTTGCCTTACGGGCCCTACCACTACGTCTAGGTGTATCCCCAGATGGTACAGCAGGAGTGGAGGTGGACTGCTGTGAATCACGCCCTGCGACATGGCTCCCCGTCGGCACACGTTTCCTGGGGCAGCCCGGCTTCGATGGGCCAGGCTGCTGGGCGGGTGTGCTGGATGGCGTGGTGCCACCCTGACCTGCCCGCTCCCCACCAGATGCGCCAGGGACGGAACGGGGGGTGGCCGAGTGTACCGGGACGTCCCTTGATGGAGCTACCAGGACGGGCCCCAGAATCTCCTCCTCCCTCGGGGAGCCCGGTGGCCCCCGGGCCTCACTGTGGGATGGAGATGCGCTCGGAGATATGCCCCGTCGCACCACCGACACCTGGTGCTGCCAGTCCTGGAGGCCTGCAGCGGTATCGACCACGGTCCGAATGTTCGCCGCGACAGAGCCCAGGGAGTGCCACATTCCTGCCAAGGACTGTGCGATCTCGACCTGTGAGTGCGCGACGCCATCCATCACGTGCGCCAGGCGGTCAATGCTCTCCGCGATCGACTGCTGGGACTGTGCCATCGCTTGCTGGGACCGGGCCATGGCATGGTGAGACTCAGCCAGGGCCCCGAGAGCGGCGGCAATGTCCTGTTGGCTCTGTGAGGTGGCTGCCTGTGAGAGGGCAGCCCTCTCCTGGGCCATGGATGACGCGTGCACGTGAAGCCCAACGCCTTGCAGAACCTGACCCATGGCCGAAACCCTTTCACCCATTGCCTCCACCGCGGATGCCACCCGTGTGCTGTCGGCCTGGGTGGCTGCGATGAGCGGCACCACTCCCTGCTCCTGGACGCGGATAGACTTCTCCAACTGCGTGTGCAGGTCCTGGAAGATGGCCCTCATCCCGTTATTCAGTCCCTGGGTGTCCACATGCATCGGTTGTCTGGGTGGGTCAATTACATCCAGGAACCCGGGAACCGTCTGGGTGGCAGCTGGTTTGCTGGGCCTGGGCTGCCCTCTGACCGTCCAGCCCCTCGGCTGCTCCAAACTCCACCTGCTGTACCGGCTCGGCTGTGGGGTGCGCACCAGACCGTGACCCGGGAGCCTCATCACTTACATGCCCAACGGAGGTGAGTGTCTCTGCGATGGTGATCGGTGTGGGAGACAGCAGTGCCGCAAGCTCGAGGTCATCATCCGTCAGGAAGTCTGGTGTGTACTGGTCCCCCTCATGGCCCGGCGCAAGCTCCATGCGGACCATGTCGTCTTGACCTCCAGTTCGATCCAGCGGGTGTGTGGCCGTGCTGTGCGCTTCGACATGACTGTCCACCCTGTGCCCCTCACGATTGTCTGTCCCGGTGGTCTGAACGTCCCGGTCCTGCATCCCAGACTGTGAGCTCTGCCCTCCTGTCCGACCGACTGCCAACCTCTGGCGTGCGTCCCTGGGTGCAGTTGCGGTTGGCGATGTTGCGCTGCTTCCTGGGCGAGACGTCCCTGAAGGTTCGGCGGGTGGCCCTGGGGAACATAAAAGATTCGGGGTTCGTTAGACACGGTGGCCCGGGTGTATGGTGGTGGTGGGTGCACAGTGTGAGGGGGGAGGGGATCGGGGGTGCAGTGGCCAGAGTGTGAGGGGGGCGATGACGAGTTGGGGGTGGGGAGGACATGCAGGGTTCTCTCACTTGCTTCTGCGCCTCTGAGCTGGCATGGCGCGACCTCCCGGGTGGCAGATCCCCCAGCGAGGTCCAGGGCCCTCTGCTCGTGAACGGTTAGGGGGTGCAGGACAGGAGAACCCCCTCCGGCTCTCTCACGCTGGTTGTGCGCTGCCTTGTCCTGGGGGGGGGGTTGGATAAAGCATCACCATTAGGCGGGTATCATCAGGGCATGCAGATATAGACAACATTGTTGCTGGTTCAGGAGACAGCATGCCATGGCTTCGCTCCAGGGGGGGGTCCCGGGGCTCATGTGGGTCGAGTAGATAGTTGGGCACCGTGAACCCCCCCCAAACCCCTCTGACCCCCCCAACATCGCAACTGATGCCCCAGTCCCCCCCAACGCTCACAGCCGCCCTTGGTCCACAACCGCCCCTCATGGCACTTACCCTGGCAGCCAGGGTGAGGTCGTGCAGCTTCTTGCGGCACTGCTCCCCCGTCCGGGGGGTCTGCCCCACAGCACTGACTGCGGTGCCCACCTCCCGCCAGCCGCGCCTCACCGTGCTGGATGGCTGGCGATGCCCACGTCTTGGGCAGAGGGTGTCCCTTCTCCGTTCTACCTCATCCACCAGGGTGTCCAGGTCCGTGTCCCGGAACCTCGGTGCGGCTCTTCAGGGCTCAGTCATCTCCTCTCTTCTCCTCCGGGTCCTCTGTGCGCGGATCGCGCAATTTATGACGCATCACCGCGTCATTTGGGCGTCGCGCGGTGACAACACTTCACAGCGGCGCCTTCACAGCACGCCCCCCCGAGGTTCTCGCGGCCCCAATCCTAGCCCATTTTCGGGCCCTGAATCGGTCGGGATCGGGGCCGTTTCACGCCGTCGTGAACCTCGACGGCGTTCACGACGGTATGGGTACTTCGGCGCGAGAGTGGAGAATCGCGCCCAGTTTCCTGGCAAGCAGGCTGTTTTTAACTTTTGAATCTTCTGCTCAAAGGTACATCCAAATTCGATTGGATTGGATTGGATTTGTCTATTGTCACATGTACCAAGGTATAGTGAAAAGTATTTTTCTGCTAGCAGCTCAACAGATCATTAAGTACATGAAAAGAAAAGGAAATAAAAGAAAATACATAATAGGGCAACACAAGGTACACAATGTAACTACATAAACACCAGCATCGGGTGAAGCATACAGGGGTGTAGTGTTAATGAGGTCAGTCCATAAGAGGGTCGTTTAGGAGTCTGGTAACAGCGGGGAAGAAGCTGTTTTTGAGTCTGTTCGTGCGTGTTCTCAGATTTCTGTATATCCTTCCCGATGGAAGAAGTTGGAAGAGTGAGTAAGCCGGGTGGGAGGGGTCTTTGATTATGCTGCCCGCTTTCCCCAGGCAGCGGGAGGTGTTGGTGGAGTCAATGGATGGGAGGCAGGTTCGTGTGATGGACCGGGCTTTGTTCACGACTCTCTGAAGTTTCTTGCGGTCCTGGGCCGAGTAGTTGTGATGCAGCCCGATAGGATGCTTTCTATGGTGCATCTGTAAAAGTTGGTAAGAGTTAATGAGGACATGCCGAATTTCCTTAGTTTCCTGAGGAAGTATAGGCGCTGTTGTGCTTTCTTGGTGGTAGCCTCGACGTGGGTGGACCAGGACAGAGTTTTGGTGATGCGTACCCCTAGGAATTTGAAACTGCTAACCATCTCCACCTCGGCCCCGTTGATGCTGACATGGGTGTGTACAGTACTTTGCTTCCTCAAGTCAATGACCTGCTCTTTAGTTTTGATGGCATTGAGGGAGAGATTGTTGTCGCTGCACCACTCCACTAGGTTCTCTATCTCCCTCCTGTATTCGGACTCGTCGTTTTTCACAATCCGACCCACTATGGTCGTTTCGTCAGCAAACCTGTAGATGGAGTTGGAACCAAATCCTGCCACGCAGTCGTGTGTATAGAGAGAATGGAGTAGGGGCTAAGTATGCAGCCTTGCGGGGCCCCGGTATTGAGGACTATTGTGGAGGAGGTGTTGTTGTTTATTCTTACTGATTGTGGTCTGTGGATCAGAAAGTCGAGGATCCAGTTGCAGAGTGAGGAGCCAAGTCCTAGGTTTTGGAGCTTTGATATGAGCTTAGCTGGGATTATGGTGTTGAAGGCGGAGCTGTAGTCAATAAATAGGAGTGTGATGTAGGAGTACCTGTTGTTGAGATGCTCTAGGGATGAGTGTGGGGCCAGGGGAATGGCGTCTGCTGTGGACCGGTTACGGCGGTATGTGAATTGCAGTGGATCAAGGCGTTCTGGGAGTATGGAGGTGATGCGCTTCATGATCAACCTCTCGAAGCACTTCATTACGACTGAAGTCAGGGCCACTGGACGGTAGTCATTGAGGCACGTTGCCTGGTTCTTCTTTGGCACCGGTATGATGGCTGTCTTCTTGAAGCAGGTGGGGACCTCGGAGTGGAGTAGGGACAGATTAAAGATGTCTGCGAACACATCTACCAGATAATGGGTTCACGGACCAAAATAATAAAATAAAAACAAAGGAAATAAACAGAAAGGTCTCTTACATCAGCCCACCATTGGGTCTTAATTTTCCTAGTTCATCTTTGGACCTCCGCCGATAGTGGGCAGCACGGTAGCATTGTGGATAACACAATTGCTTCACAGTTCCAGGGTCCCAGGTTCGATTCCGGCTTGGGTCACTGTCTGTGCAGAGTCTGCACATCCTCCCCGTGTGTGCGTGGGTTTCCTCCGGGTGCTCCGGTTTCCTCCCACAGTCCAAAGATGTGCGGGTTAGGTGGATTGGCCATGATAAATTGCTCTTAATGTCCAAAATTGCCTGTAGTGTTGGGTGGGGTTGCTGGGTTGTGGGGATAGGGTGGAGGTGTTGACCTTTGGTAGGGTGCTATTTCCAAGAGCCGGTGCAGACTTGGTGGGCCGAATGGCCTACTTCGGCACTGTAAATTCTATGATCTATGATATATGCTAGCCAAAAATGATGAAGCCATCGAAGAAATGGTACAGTAATGTATCCCCTGAACAATTACTACCACCAGCCTCCATCCCTGGTTGTGGCCAGGTCATCAATGTATGAGGGGTCTATGTTGGCTCTGCTGGCCTTTCTTGGGCAGGATGTTCTTAGTTTTGGTGGATGCCCACTCCAAGCGGCTGTCCATACAAGATATGGAGACCATGACCTCAGCAGCTATGGTGGACATCTTATGCTGAGTGTTCACCATAAACAGACAACCAAAATTCACCGTATTCGACAGGGGTACTTCTCTTACAGGGGACCATGGGGTCACACCTGCCAAGTTTCTGATGGGCCGTGACCTCAGACCCATGTGGATTTGGTATTTCTAAACTTGACGGAGAGGGTGGAGGCATGTCAGGCCTCCCAAAGAAATCAACACACTACTCAAAGGGGCAACAGATCATCTCAGGTGGGGAACCCGGTCTTAGTTCTCATTTTCGCCTCAGGCCCACGATGGTTAGTCGCACGGATTGTATCCCAGTCTGGGCCTGTGTCACACGTGGTGAATGTAAATGCAGACCATCAAAAAGCAGTGAGAGGGAAGAGGAGAACTCTGGCCATGTGGTGAGAAAACCAAGAGCAGCGTGGCTACAAGCAGTTTGTAGAGGGAAGACAAGAGTTCCATCCAAGCAGTGAGAAAAAGTGAGAGCGGCAGGTATAGGTAGTTTCCAGTCAAAACCCTGATTCAGAAATAAAAATTGAAGTAGAGTGGTTGGTCAGTATTTCTGACCTAAACTAGGGAATAAACTAGTGAGCCTTATCCTTTTTCAAAGTAGGACCTACGTCCTCGAGTTCTAAAGGAGATAGCTGAAGAAATAGTGGAGGCGTTAGTTCTAATCTTTCAAAAGTCACTGGAGTCAGGGAAAGTCAAGAGGATTGGAGAATCGCTGTTGTAACCCCCCTGTTCAAGAAGGGAACAAGGAAAAAGATTGAAAATTATAGGCCAATTAGCCTAACCTCGGTTGTTGGCAAGATTCTAGAATCCATTGTTAAGGATGAGATTTCTAAATTCTTGGAAGTGCAGGGTCGGATTAGGACAAGTCAGCATGGATTTAGTAAGGGATGGTCGTGCCTGACAAACCTGTTAGAGATAACAAATAGGTTCGACCAAGGAGAGCCAATGGATGTTATCTATCTTGACTTCCAAAAGGCCTTTGATAAGGTGCCTCACGGGAGACTGCTGAGTAAAATAAGGGCCAATGGTATTCGAGGCAAGCTACTAACATGGATTGACGATTGGCTGTCAGGCAGAAGGCAGAGAGTTGGGATAAAAGGTTCTTTTTCGGAATGGCAACCGGTGACGAGTGGTGTCCCGCAGGGTTCAGTGTTGGGGCCACAGCTGTTCTCTTTATATATTAACGATCTAGATGACGGGACTGAGGGCATTCTGGCTAAGTTTGCTGATGATACAAAGATAGGTGGAGGGGCAGGTAGTATGGAGGAGGTGGGGAGGCTGCAGAAAGATTTAGACAGTTTAGGAGAGTGGTCCAAGAAATGGCTGATGAAATTCAAAGTGGGCAAGTGCGAGGTCTTGCACTTTGGAAAAAAGAATAGAGGCATGGACTATTTTCTAAATGGTGACAAAATTCATAATGCTGAAGTGCAAAGGGACTTGGGAGTCCTAGTCCAGTGTGGATCCCCAAATTTCTTTCTCTGTCAGTCTGGCCTCAATAAAAGTTGAGATGGATTCGCACGTAAAAAGAAGTTATTTATTTAGCTTGCAAGCTTGATTCATTTCATAGAAATATAAGAGACATCCAGTTTCCTATATCCCAGAAAGCGAATGAACAAAGAAACAAAGGGATCTCTGCAAATCAATTCAAATGGTATCAAGTTTCACATACTCGACGGACATAGGTCAGCCTATGTCCCTCCTGACCTGTTCGATCTATTCTGATTGGCTCACTTCCAATCCCTTTCTCTGGCCCCTATCAATGCAGCATCACTCTCATAGACACACCTCTTCCTGCTTTTTCCATGCGGTCTCAAACCCCTTTGTCCCTAACTGCCAGAATCAAAGTGGCTTATTTCTACATTACATTAACTAGTATCTCTAAAGTAACTATTTTATATCACATTCGTCACCAGGATTCTCTAAAGGTAAACTTGCAGGTTGTGTCCGTAATTAAGAAAGCAAATGCAATGTTGTCATTTATCTCAAGAGGCTTGGAATATAAAAGCAGGGATGCACTTCTGAAGCTTTATAAAGCATTAGTTAGGCCCCATTTAGAATACTGTGAGCAATTTTGGGCCCCACACCCCAGGAAGGACATACTGGCACTGGAGCGGGTCCAGCGGAGATTCACACGGATGATCCCAGGAATGGTAGGCCTAACATACGATGAACGTCTGAGGATCCTGGGATTATATTTATTGGAGTTTAGGAGGTTGAGGGGAGATCTAATAGAAACTTACAAGATAATGAATGGCTTAGATAGGGTGGACGTAGGGAAGTTGTTTCCATTAGCAGGGGAGACTAGGACCCGGGGGCACAGCCTTAGAATAAAAGGGAGTCACTTTAGAACAGAGATGAGGAGAAATTTCTTCAGCCAGAGACTGGTGGGTCTGTGGAATTCATTGCCACAGAGGGCGGTCGAGGCTGGGACGTTGAGTGTCTTTAAGACAGAAGTTGATAAATTCTTGATTTCTCGAGGAATTAAGGGCTATGTAGAGAGAGCGGGTAAATGGAGTTGAAATCAGCCATGATTGAATGGTGGAGTGGACTCGATGGGCCGAATGGCCTTACTTCCGCTCCTATGTCTTATGGTCTTATGCACTTATTACTACTAGTATTATGCAATAAGTATCGGTAATGTTTATTAGTATTGATAAGGGTGTATTGCAGTAGATAAAGGTTTAATTGTCGTAGTAAGATTTATTAGTAGTAACTAGTTTATTAACTAACAGAAATGGCAGGGCAGCTCCTCAAGAGTGTACACACTGTGGGAACATCACAACAGTTCCTGTGTCCTGTATACCATTTGTTCAGGACATGTCATCAGTTACAGCAGCTTGGGCTCTGGATTCCGCAACCTGAACAGCAGCTGGCATTACCACATCATTTCAACGAGGTTGATAGCTTTGTGGAAAGCAGGTTTATAGATGTAGTTATCACGCAGCTTAAGATCATGCAGGGAGAGAGGGAATGGGTGACCACCAATCAAATAGAAACAAGCAGGTAGTACAGGTGACCTCTGAGTGCACCATACTCACCAACCAATATTGAATGGTGGAGTGGACTCGATGGGCCGAATGGCCTTACTTCCGCTCCTATGTCTTATGGTCTTATGGAATACTAATGAGAGTGATGGTTCATTTGGGGCTTGCAGCCAGAACCAGGTCCGTGGTACCATGGGTGGCTCAGCTGTACAGATAGGGAAAGGGAAGTCTGGAAGAGCAATAGTGTTAGGTGATGTGTTATTTCTAAGGCTGCAGACATGAATCCAGGATGGTGTGTTGCTTCCCTAGTGCCGGGGTCAAGGATGCCACTGAGCAGCTGTAGAGGACGGATGTACAGCCTGCAGCTCTGGTCCAATTTGGTGCCAATAACCTATGTAGAATGAGAGATGTAGGGCGTGATTCTCCACTCCCACGCCGGTTGGGAGAATCGCCTGGGCCGCCGAAATTTCCGGGGACGCCAGTCCGACGCCCTCCCGCGATTCTCCCAAGCGGCAGGAACCGGCCGGTCGGGTTTCGCGGACCGCAGGCCGGAAAATCGCCGGAGATACCCAAAATGGCGATTCTCCGGCACCCCAGCGATTCTGAGGCCCGGATGGGCCGAGCGGCCAGGCCAAAATGGCGGGTCCCCCCCCCCCCCCCCCCCCCCCCCCGGCCCCGGCCACACTTTGTCGCTGCAGTCGTGGGCGGTGCGTGAACGCTGGGGGGGGCGAGAGGGGATCCTGCACCGGGCTTCACCTTGAATGTGGGGAGGACCTCCTTCCTTCCGCGGCCCCGCAAGATCCGTCCCCCATCTTCTTGCGGGGCGGATTTGGACAGGACGGCAACCACGCATGCGCGGGTTGGCCATGCGCGGATGGCGTCCGTTATGCGGCTCCAGCCGCGTCATCTATTCGGCGCCGCTTTTACGCGGGCGACAAGGCCTGGCGCGGGTAGATGACGCGGCCCCGATACTGGCCCATTGTCAGGGCCTGAATCGGTCACGACGGTGCGGCCACTTCGGCGTGGGTGGAGAATCCCGCCCGTAGTTCTGCAGTCATAATTTCGGGAAATTAGCGAACAGTAAGTAGTAATCTTCGGATTACTCCCAGTGCCACACTCAAGCTAGTATAGAAATAGGAGGATAAAGCAGATGAAAGCGTGCCTAGTGCAGGAGGGAGAGCTATAGGTTCTTGGGATATTGAGCCCAAGCCTGGGAGGGATGGGAACTGTACTGGCTGGATGGGTTGCACCTAAACAGAGCAGCAACTGAGTCCCTTGCATGGTGTTTTGCTAATACAATCGGGGAGGGTTTCAACTGATTCGGAAGGGGTGTGGAACTGGTAGATAAAATCAGAGAGGAATACCAAGGTGCATAGAATACTGGGAACGATCAATAACACTCGAATAGGAAATAGTAAGTTAACAGCTGGCATCAGAGTAAAGGAAAAGTAATAAATCCTAATTCTGCCTTTGGGGCAGCACGGTAGCCTTGTGGATAGCACAATTGCTTCACAGCTCCAGGCTTCCAGGTTCGATTCTGGCTTGGGTCACTGTCTGTGCGGAGTCTGCACATCCTCCCCGTGTGTGCGTGGGTTTCCTCCGGGTGCTCCGGTTTCCTCCCACAGTCCAAAGATGTGCAGGTTAGGTGGATTGGCCATGATAAATTGCCCTTAATGTCCAAAATTGCCCTTAGTGTTGGACGGGGTTACTGGGTTATGTGGATATGGTGGAGGTGTTGACCTTGGGTAGGGTGCTCTTTCCAAGAGCCGGTGCAGACTCGATGGGCTGAATGGCCTCCTTCTGCTCTGTAAATTCTATGATAATCTAATTCAGGGTAACTGTGCATGTGGTGAATGCATGGAGTGTAGTAAATAATATTGGTGAGTTAGGGTTAGGGTGCAGATTTCCATGTGGAAATATGTTGTGGCTAGAAGCGAAATCTGGCTCAAAGACGGTCAGGACTGGATGTTAAATATTCCTGGATGCAAGGCGTTCCAGAAAGATAGGAAAGGAAGAAAAGAGGGAGGGATGCCATTATTGATTGAGGAGAATATTTCTGTGCTGGAGAAAGAAGATGTTCCTGTTGGATTTGGGACAAAATCTATTTGGCTAGAGCTGAGGAATAAAAGGGTGTAATTATATTGCTCGGTGTGGTCCAGGGGCCACCAATTAGTGGGAAGGATATCAGGGAACATATTTGCAAGGAAATTACAGAGGTGCAAAGATTAGAGTAGTTATAATGAGAGACCTTATCTGAACATAGACTGTAATAGTAGTCGTACTATCATAGTAATTATTATTATTATTGTTAGGCAGCACAGTATTATTAGTGGGCAGCATGGTAGAACATTGGTTAGCACTGTGGCTTCACAGCTCCAGGGTCCCAGGTTCGATTCCCGGCTTGGGTCACTGTTTGTGCGGAGTCTGCACGTTCTCCCCGTGTCTGCATGGGTTTCCTCCAAGTGCTCCAGTTTCCTCCCACAAGTCCCGAAAGACGTGCTGTTAGGTGAATTGGACATTCTGAATTCTCCGAACGGGCGCCGGAATGTGGCGACTAGGGGATTTTCACAGTAACCTCATTGCAGTGTTAATGTAAGACTACTTGTGACACTAAAGATTATTATTATTATTACCAAGCATAGCATGGGGGTGAGGGGCAGCGATAATGTTTAAATTATCTTAGACCTTAGTTCAACATCAGCTGGAATATTGCACCCCAGTTCTGGAAATCACACTTTCGGAAAGATGTGAAATAATTGTAGAGAGTGCAGAAGAGGTTTATGAGAATGATAACTTCAGTTATGAAGGTAGACTGGAGACGTTAGGACTATTTTTCTTGGAGAGAGACAGGCTGAGAGGAGATCTGATAACGGTAGTCAAAATCATGAGGGATAGGAACATAGTAGACAAGGAGAAACTATGGCCACTCATTAAAGGATTGAGAATGAGTGGACACAGATTTAAAGTAATTGGCAAAAGATACAAAAGTGATATGAGAGAGGTTTCTCATGCAGCGACTGATCAGAATGGACTTCCTGACAAAAGTGCTGGAGACAGGTTCAATAGAGGCAGTCCAAAGGGAATTAGACTATTATTTGAAAAGGAGGAATGTTACAAGGAGAAGCTGGGAGAATGACACCTGGTGAATTGCTTATTCAGGGAGCCAGCTCACACACAAAGGGCCGAACGACCTCCTTCTCCTCTGTGACAATTCTGCAATATAGGCTCATTCAAGAATATGGTATGATAACTGCGACTTGTCTCAGCATCCCTGGTCTGGAGGGGCTGGGAATGGGATGGGCTGAGTTCCCATTCTTCGTCGCTATCTGTTGTCGTATGATGGAAGTATATGGCCCAGATAATCAAAGTCAAAGTTATGTTAGACTATGATTCCCTAGATGTCATATAGCCTGCTAATGTTCACCAGCCTCACTCGTGACCGTATTTATACATGTATATTAGCTCGACAAAGCAGTAACACAAATGCCAGTTTTCATATTATAATGTTCAACTGCCAATTTGGGTTTCTGAGCGAAGAATCACTATCTTATTTTGAACCTCAATTAATGCTCAATCTTTTATGTACCAATGTGCCTTAAAATCTGATTCAATGTCATATTTTAAATTGCTGTTCTGAAGTGTAGTTCTGAAGTGACTAAACCTTGCAAGAAACAACAATGCAAATGCATTGATAAGAGATTTTCGCAAAGAAACCAATGAACTTTTGTGTAATAATCGTCAGTTCATGCCAATAGATATATATACTGGCTATTTAATATTCAGAAGAATATAACATTATTTACAGTGAAAGCTGAACTTGCTTCAATTTTTGTTTTGTTTGACAATTGCTCTTTTCTTGGAAACAGCCTTTTCATTATATTTTAAAATGTGGCTTCTTTCTGTGCTTTTTTATTTCTGATAGCTATCCAGCTCATGCTGCAGACTCGATATATGAATGATACAGTTACAGTCAGAATACTTGCCGAATGTTGTGTGACTAAACTATTGAAATTAATAACATTTTATATTTAATCTTAGGTTTCAGCATGTTATAGTTCCATTGTAATAAAGTGCATGAACAAAACAATAGATCCCAAAGTTTGTATCTGAAAATAAATCTTAAAATTACACCAGAAATTCTCATATGCAAAATTCCTTCCTCCACTTTTTCAACAGAAGCCTTAACTTAGATTAGCATCTCTGTTGAAATAGAGAGGGAAAGCAATTTCACATGAAAAATGTTAAGTCACAATGAACAAATGTATAATTTCAGTTTTCAGATGCATTCAGTATTAGTTAAACAATTATTTTAATACTAACTTCTGCCCGAAATATTGTGAAATATCAGTCAATCTCTTGTGTAATGTTGCAAGGGCCTTTCCTGTTCATTCCTTTATTTCCCATTTCTTTATTTTTGCTGTTATCATTTTGATCCATGGATACTTAATGGACTTGTATCTTTAAATCAAGCAGGGGAAGAAATGAACTCAAAAGTTACAAAAGAGAACACTGCTAACTTTTAAACAGCAGAACTCGGACCTTTTGGCACCCGAGAGATCGGAGGGACTCGATTCAATTGGTTGGCTGGTGGGCAATGAATTGGTTAAAAGGCCGTATTCTGCCCGGTAACAGGGGGTAATTGGATCCTACCTTAGTGGGATGATTTTCAGAGAGCCAGGGAAGCAATTGGAGTTCTGAACACTCAGAGGAAAGAAGCTGCTCTCTCTCCCCCTCATGTTTTCTCCAGAAAAGCTGCATCGTTATACACAGAATCTGCATGAATCTACAGTGAAACTTCAAACGGAAAACCTAGATTGAAAAAAAGTGTGCTAGAAACAATCATCTAAAAAAAAAACTCCTTTCTTCTTACTTACATTATTATTTTACCCCTCTTCTTCCTTCTCTCTGTGTTCGTCTGTCTTGTGTGTATACGCAGAGGGTGGGATGAGTTTAACTGGAGGGGGGGGTGGTAGTATTTGGATAATAGTTAACCTGTTGTATTTGCTGCATATTTAGTTATCTATATTGTTACTAAAAAACTTAATTGTGTTTAAATTTACAAACCAATAATCCATTATTGGGCAGCTAAGAGTCAAAGACTTTGGGCTGTTTTTCAAAGAAATATGTACTAATTTCAATTGTCTTGCAACTCCGGGTCAAGTGGGGCTGGAATTGACCATGCACTCACCCAGGGGCATAAAAATATCACAACTCACATCAATATAAAACAGCTCCCACTTTGCATAAATTGATTAGTAAAATTGAGGTGTGATGTTATCCAAATATAGTTTAGGTTGCTGATGTGGGACTGATGAATAATTATCTGTTTTAAAAATGTTCTTGATATTAAGAGAGATGGAATCACCAGCACATTTGTAACATTAAAATGTATCCAACATTTGAATGTTGTTAAATGGAATTCTATCATGTGCATACAAACATGTATAAACAGCAGAGATCAATTTTGTTTCGCTAGCAGCTGGTAGTATAATGCAGCTCTGCAATACTTGCAACACAACGTGCAGATATTTAACTCAATCTTGACTATACTTTAAGGCTGTCCATAAAAAGAAAATATACCTTCTGGTTTTTTTTAGTCTTGATGGACTAGAATTCTAGATCAGTCAAATGTCCTGTGTCTTTAAGACTTCAGTAGAAATGAAATGAAATGAAAATACCATGTACCAGTAATACCATGATGAGTAATACCAGTAATACCATGATGAGTAATACCAGTAATACCATGATGAGTAATACCAGTAATACCACGATGAGTAATACCAGTAATACCATGATGAGTAATACCAGTAATACCACGATGAGTAATACCAGTAATACCATGATGAGTAATACCAGTAATACCATGATGGGTAATACCAGTAATACCATGATGAGTAATACCTGTAATACCATGATGAGTAATACCAGTAATACCATGATGAGTAATACCAGTAATACCATGATGAGTAATACCAGTAATACCATGATGAGTAATACCTGTAATACCATGATGGGTAATACCAGTAATACCATGATGAGTAATACCAGTAATACCATGATGAGTAATACCAGTAATACCATGATGAGTAATACCAGTAATACCATGATCCCACATTTGTTTCCTTCTGCAAATCTTTACTCATGGTCAAAACACAAAAAGATATTGGCTCAGAATTTGTGGCCAGCGATGAAGGACTATTGTACGCCCTTCGTTGTACTTATTGCTGCCCATGGACCTTTCGTGGCTTCAGGCGTTTGATACATTGTGGCGCCCTCTACAGGGGATCTATGAATGTGTGAGAAGATCATGCAGCAGCATGGCTCTTTAATCCAATTGACAAATTCTCACTCAGCCAACCGGTTTCTAAACCAGGAACAATCAGACTGAAAATATAGAGTATTGAATTTAACACTGAATCATATACATAAAATAGAGGGAGTGAAAGATAGGATACAAAGAAATAAAAGAAGAAAGTAAAATAACAAATTACATTTTTAAAATATTTTTCAAAATCTCCAACAAGAACTGCATTCTGAAAGAATTAAATTTCACTTACATGCGAATGCACCAGCTTTTTTCTGTTCTGGCATGTTTAGTGAGTAACTAAAGGGTAAGAAGAGTAGATAGAGTGGGGCTTGTGGAGGAACATGGAAAATTGGCTGAAACCTCCACATTTCCCATGTTTAACTTTGCACATGCAGGCTTGAAGTGGCTGCCCAAGCTATGCTATAATGATGGTGGATGCTGATAATAACCTCATTGTTACACCTAACTCAAAATCCTGGCCACCATTTAGCAGATGGCTGTTATCATAGTTTATATTACAGGTCGGGTGTCAATAAAACTAAAAATAAATTTCAACACCTGAATCATTTGAAACTTGTAAAAAAAAGGCATGCCGGAATTAATAGTACTCTACTGATTGAAACAAGCAGTCATTTTCTAGAAATATTTCATTATTTAAATTCTTTGCTTCAGACATAGCCTAAGGCTGCTTCATAGAGGTTTCACAGTTGTAAGTGCAGTGGTAGGGTCGGCTCATTCAATTGGCTGGAGTGTGTTGTGGGATGATGCCAATGGCACGGTTCAATTCCTGCTCTAACTGTGGTAGTTGGAGTCCTGTCTTCCTACATTTCCCATACTTGCAGAGTGGTGCCCTGCAAGCTATCTTTAACCAACTGTCTCTCACTGATGGAAAGAGATGCCTCTGGTCCTTTGTGGACTGTAGCTAAATAATTTACCACACTTGTTGAAGTAGGTATCCATAGAATCCCTACAGTGCAGAAGGAGGTCTTTCAGCCCATCGAGCCTGTACCGACATTCTAAAAGAACACTCCACTTCCCCACCCTATCCCTACAACCCTGCGCATTGATCATGGCCAATCCACCTAACCTGCACATCTTTGCACTGCGGGACGAAACAGGAGCACCCGGAGGGTGAGAGAAAACAGGAGCACCATGCGGACACGGGAAAAACGTGCAGGCTCCACAAATAAAGCTATTCAAGGCCGGAATCAAACCCAAGTCCCTGGTGTTGTGAGGCAGCAGGGCCACCCACTGTGCCGTCGTGCGGGAGAAGCAAATAGTATAACAAAAAAAAACCAACGGGTTGGATATCTGTGCAAGAATATAATGACTTTTACTTGTAGAAATACATTTGTAAAATGGTTCATTGATTATTAATTTACCTAATCTAAAGTTGACTGCAGGTTTAATTGAGTATTGATTGAGCTTTATGAAGAAATCATTTTGACTAATTCATATGATATTATGAATGACAAATCATTTACAAACTGCTCAGCAGTTGGCTGGTACTTACCAATGTTAGAAATGTAGAAAATATGATTGGGTAAGTTTGTTGCTAAAGCTGCCCATAGAAATAAAAAGAGGCACACCTAACTTGGCATGTCTGTGAAATAGTCATCATTGGCATTTGCACTCGATAGGTGCTGTGGCCTCAACTGGAAACTGAGACAAACTCCACTGTAGTGATGATGCTGCCAATGGTTCAAAAGGTGGCAACGTACAGCTCTGAATTTTTATGCTGATGGATTTTTCCAACCTTGCTTAGGAGCTCCAGCAGTATCTTTGGTTCACGTATGTATTAGGCAGCATATTTTTGCTGCGATGAATAATTTTGTAATGCCGACATTAAACAATCTACAGAAGAATGAGAGGTCAACTCTTTAACATTTTGTATTTTGCCTTTTACTTTTAATTCCCCAAATGAAATGAAAATCGCTTATTGTCACAAGTAGGCTTCAAGTGAAGTTACTGTGAAAGCCCCTAGTCGCCACATTCCGGCGCCTGTTCGGGGAGGCTGGTACGGGAATCGAACCGTGCTGCTGGCCTGCCTTGGTCTGCTTTCAAAGCCAGCGATTTAGCCCTGTGCTAAACAGCCCCTCTGCAGGGCATCATTGAGAACCCCTCCCACCCCAGACTCTCCTGCACACAATTCTCTGGCCGCGTGAGCTTCCACTCGCTCCAGCAAGGTAAAGCTCATTTGTAATCACATAATTAGATCCTACATGTGAGATTCTCCTTTCCGTAGTGCTTTTATTTCATGACAGTCAGTCTGCAATTCCAGGATTATTCCAGTCACAAATCTGAATGCTCTTGCTACCTTTCAGTTTGTCATGAACAGCAGCAGAGCATAGACAAAAAGAGGCCCAGGTCAATTTTAACTCTGGCCTCCATCAGGAACCAGCTGTGATGAATACAGCAGGGGCTGAATTGGGGATCAAAGGAGGCCATTTTAGCTAATTTTTAAAACTTTTTTTTTCTGGTAAAAAGGAGCAAAAATGCCTCTCCTAGAGCCACAAAGAAAGTTTAGTCCCATCCTGTGTTTCCTTCTTCTCAAAATATCTCTTTGCAACTTAGAAAATAAGAACATGGGCAGCACGGTAGCATTGTGGATAGCACAATTGCTTCACAGCTCCAGGGTCCCAGGTTCTATTCCGGCTTGGGTCACTGTCTGTGCGGAGTCTGCACATCCTCCCCGTGTGTGCGTGGGTTTCCTCCGGGTGCTCCGGTTTCCTCCCACAGTCCAAAGATGCAGGTTAGGTGGATTGGGCATGATAAATTGCCCTTAGTGTCCAAAATTGCCCTTAGTGTTGGGTGGGGTTACTGGGTTATGGGGATAGGGTGGAGGTGTCGACCTTGGGTGGGGTGCTCTTTCCAAGAGCCGGTGCAGACTCGATAGGCCGAATGGCCTCCTTCTGCACTGTAAATTCTATGAAAACATAAGACTTACCTTAAATAGAAGCATAATACGGTTGATGCTGGAAATCTGAAATAAAAACAGGAAATACTGGAAAAACTCAGCAGAGGCTACCAGACCTGCTGAGATGTTCCTGCATTTCCTGTTTTTTGTATTAAATAAGATTTATCTTGTGTGCTTTGGTGTTAGGCAGCCTCTGCTACTGTTCATCCAACTGCTGTCACTTAGGAGGGGCAGCTGAACATCGACATGCAGAAAAAGCCCAGACATTTAAATTGTCCAGGTCTTATGCTAGGGACTTGTGTACATTTGCCATTTGACCCAACCTTCCCACCACCCTCCCTGAACCAGTTATAATTGAGGCTGGTGTGTTTTTGTCTAGTGCTTCCCCTTGCCGGTATTGTACATTTAATTTATTCTCGTTTATAATCTTGTGCTTCTTTTGTATGTCCTGCCCAATGGCTGGAATAATGAGTTGGTTGGAACCTGGCTCTCAGCAAATCACAATTTTTACCTCCACTACATTTGCTAATATTGACAATCGCAAAGTTTATAAGGTTGTTCTGTTTTGGGATTGTCTGTTCAACTGAAAGTAAAATTGAGAAATGAAAAAGTCATGTGACCTGCTCTGAATTCTACCCAACAACAAGCCTGGGTGGCTTGGCTTCTAATGGGACAAGTGGGGCCCAAGTAAAGAGATGTGCGCGATGTTCACACCTGTAGACAACGACGAGAACATCTGGGCTGACTATGGGCCCGCCCCCCCGATGCTCCGCCCCCGACCGGCCGAGTTCCCGACGGCGTGGGACACGTGTAGTCTCGCCCGTCGGGAACTCGGCGTGGTAGCTGTGGACTCAGTCGGGGAAGGGCCGATCGGCGGGCAGGGGGGAACATTATGCGGGGCTGAGGGCACTATGGGGGGGTGGTCCAGGGCATGCGAGCCGGCCGAAGGGATGGACTATTTCACGGGCCGCGTCAGCGAGCGGCCACGGGCCCAGCAATTCTCCGGGGTGTATTGGCAGCTAGAGCCGGGTGCTCTACACTGCTGTCCTGCTAGCCCCCAGCAAAACGGGGAATCGGTGGCCATTTTGCACCAGTTATTCTGGCATGAAACGCCACCGTTCCCATGTCGACATGGGGACATAGCCCCGGAATCAGAGAATCCAGCCCAAGGAGATTTGGCTGAGCGCCAAATTCTCCATCCTCACCAGCAGAGGTAACAGGGAGGTCTCGCAATGCAGAATCCCGGCTTCTATCTTCTGCTTTCTCTCTCTCTCCCTCTCTGAGATTTTTTCAGGCACACTTGGGAATTTGAAGTTTAGTGATATCACAAGAAGCTCTGTAATCTGGTATTATGATGGTTTTGTGTGGACTCTTTCCTACCGAAAGCCCATCTCCATGGCAATGTGAATCACTTGGACTCTGTATGAGGTAGAAATGTTCATTAGCTATCCTCCGGACTCCTGAATGATCCTCTTGTGGACTGAACTGATCTCTTCACACATCCTCTCCACTGAGTAGTACTGCACTCTGTATGCTTCACCCATTGCCTGTGCCTATGTATTTACATTGTCCTATGTTTTTTTTCATGTATGGAACGGTCTGTATAGACTGTACGGAGTGCAATACTTTTCTCTATTCCATGATGCACGTGACAATAAATCAAATCAATCAGCTGCCACACTTATGTGTAAAAATATCATTCAAGTAGCGGAATCGTGGGGAGGGGGGGCTTGCGCTACCGAATTTCAGTAATTATTACTGGGCGGCTAACATAGCCATGATAAGGAAGTGGGTGGTGGGGTTGGTTTGGGAACGGATGGCGGCAGCTTCATGTAGGGGCACCAGTCTGGGGGCATTGATAACGGCACCTCTGCCATTCCCGCTGGCAAGGTATTCCACCAGCCCCGTAGTGGTGGAGGCCTTGAGGATCTGGGGTCAGTGGAGGGGGTGATTTGGAACAATGGGAGCATCGGTCTGGTCCCCAATATGTGACGATCACCGGTTTGCCCCGGGGAGCTTGGATGGGGGGTTCCGAGTATGGCGAAGGGCGGAAATTGAGAGGATGGGGGGCCTATTTTTAGAGGGCAGCTTCCTTAGCTTGAGGGCGCTGGAGGAGAAGTTTGGGTTGGCAAGGGAGAACAAATTTAGATATTTACAGGTGCGGGACTTTCTGCGCAGGTAGGTATCATCCTTCCCACTCCTGCCAATAAGGGGGATCCAGGATAGGGTAGTGCCCAGGGGATCAGTGGGAGAGGGGAGTGTTTCAGACATCTAAAAGAACTCATGGGGGAGGAGGAGATGCTGACCGAGGAGCTGAAGCGTAAGTGGGAGGAGGGGCTTGGTGGTGGGTTGGAGGATGGCTTATGGGCGGACGCGTTGAGCAGGGTCAGCGCGACCGCATCATGGGCCAGGCTCAGCTTGATCCAATTCAAGGTGGTCCACCGGGCCAACATGACAGTGGCCCGGATGAGTAGATTCTTTGGGGTGGAGGACAGGGGTGCGGGAGGACCAGCGAACCATGTCCACATGTTCTGGGCATGTCCAAAACTTAGGCGATATTGTCAGGGGTTTGCGGACGTCATGTCCAGAGTATTGAAAACGAGGGTGGCAATGAGTCCAGAGGTGGCGATTTTCGGGGTGTCGGAAGACCCGGGAATCCAGGAGGAGAAAGAGGCAGATGTTTTGGCCTTTGTTTCCCTGGTAGCCCGGAGACGGATACTGCTAGCTTGGAGGGACTCATAGGCCCCGAACTCGGAGACCTGGCTAACTGACATGGCTGGCTTTCCCGGCTTAGAGAAGATTAAATTTGCCTTGAGAGGGTCACTGTTCGGGTTCGCCCGGAGGTGGCAACCATTCATAGACTTCTTCGCAGAGAATTAATCGTCAGTGCGGGGGGGGGGGGGGATGGGAGGGGGGTTAGGGTAGCGTAGAATAGGGGGTCAATTAGGCAGGTCTTGGCGGGATGGGAGTCAGTGATTGCACTATGTTTATTGTTCTTTGTACTTTGTTTTTATGCCAAATAATACCTCATTAAAATTGTTTGTTAAAAAAAAAAATTATTCAAGTGCAAAAAGATCTGGGGCGGGATTCTCCGACCCCACGCCGGGTCGGAGAATCGCCGGGGGCTGGCGTTAATCCCACCCCCGCCGTGTCCCGAAGTCTCCGACACCAGAGATTCGGCGGGGGCGGGAATCGCGCCGCGCCGGTCTGCGGGCCCACCCCCGCATATTCTCCGGCCCGCAATGGGCCGAAGTCCCGCTGCTGGAATGCCTGTCCCGCCAGCGCGGATTAAACCACCTTTTGAACGGCGAGACAAGGCGGCGTGGGCAGGCTCCGGGGTCCTGGGGGGGTTGCGGGGCAATCTGGCCCCGTTTGGGGGGGGGGGGGGGGGTTGCCCCCACAGTGGCCTGGCCCACGATCGGGGCCCACCGATCCGTGGGCGGGCCTGTGCCGTGGGGGCACTCTTTTTCTTCCGCCTTCGCCATAGTCTTCACTATGTGCATAGTCTTCCCCAGTGCATGCGCGGGGATGACGTCAGCAGCCTCTGACACTCCCGTGCATGCGTCGCCCGGCGAAGACCTTTCGGCCCCGGCTGGCGTGGTGCCAAAGGCCTTTCCCGCCAGCCGGCGGAGCGCAAACCGCTCCGGCGCGGGCCTAGCCCCTCAAGGTGAGGACTTGGCCCCTAAAGGTGCGGAGACTTCTGCACCTTTGGGGCGGCCCGACGCCAGAGTGGTTCCCGCCACTCCAACCCGCCGGGACCCCCCGCCCCGCCGTGTAGGGGAGAATCCCGCGCCTGATTGCCATTTACTCCAAAATGAAAAGTGTGTTAGCTTGCATCTGAAATACAGGTTCTATGTTTGACAACTACTCCCACAGCACATTGTTGTCTTATCTTTCTTGGAAAGACGAAGGTTTAAAAGATGGTATCAAAAATAATTACTGTATAAAATGAACTGGATTTTAAACTGCCCTTTCAAAGTGTTATTTCAGAGATCCAGTGAAGTAGCCTCGTAGTGTATCAGTGCCATCATAATCTGACTGAAACATTCAACGATAAAGGATCTTAAACACTTTGTATGATGCTGAGTGTTTGACATTTTTACTGCCCACATACCAAATGCAAGATGAGAGTTTACACTTCTATAAAATAATACTGAGTCCATGGAATCCCTACAGTGGGGAAGCAGGCCTTTCAATTCATTAAGTCTGCACCGACTCTACGAAAGTGCACTCCAACTAGGCCCACTCGCCCATCCTATCCCCATAATCCCACGCATGGATCATGGCCAATCCACCTAACCTGTAAATCTTTGGACTGTCAGAGGAAACCAGAATACCCGGAGCAAACCCACACAGACACGGGGAGAATGTGCAAACTCCACGCACTCACCCAAGGCTGGAATCGAACCCGGGTCCCTGACGCTGTGAGGCAGTAGTGCTTACCACTGTGCCACCATGTGACCTGACCAGAATTCATTTCTAAAAATATATAAAATAATTCAACATCTGTGTAATGAAAAGAAACAAAGTATTGTGATCAGTTTTAGCATTTTCCTTCTATTTCTGTCTGCTTTAAATATTTCTATATCATGAAGACAAAGATCTAGATTCTCCGTCGGTGGGATCCTCCTTTTCACCGGCAGCGCACTCACGGCTGCGGATTTCCTGACGGCGTGAGGGTGTCCACAATGGGAAACCGCATCAGCCAGCTGGCAGGACGTAGAATCCTGCTGCCGGCGGGGGCGCACCACACCAGAAAATGGGTGCGGCGGGACGGAGAATCCCGCCCATACTGTCTGGAAAGAGTTAATTCTTTCTGAAGAAGCTACGCTTCCTTACCAATTCTCCACTGCTCCAAATGTTGGGATTGTGTTTATTCCGCTTCTATTTAGAAGTAAGACCATAGTTGCTGATTACGAGATGAAAAGCATCACATGGTCCCATATCAAATTGGGTTTACGGATTTAAATTGATAATGACTATATTGATGTTAATTGCAAGTGTTTTCTGCGAGTTGAACAAGCTAATAGTTGATTCATTTTGAAATTACATGAAATGTGACTGTGACAAAAGTAAATGTTCTCGCTTTGTCCATCTCGATCTCTCTGCAGCTTTGACATGTTTGATAACACCATCTTCCTCCAATGTCTCACCGTTGCTGTCCAGCTAGGTGAGATTGTTCGCACATGGTTCCATTCTTATTCATCTAATTGTAACCAGACAACAACTTGCTATGGCTTCTCTCTCTGTTCTGGAGCCAACAACTCTGGTGTCCCTCACTGATCTATCCTTGCCCCCCTCCTATTTATCATCTTTAACCTTCAATGGTAAATTGACATCAAAAATTACAGGAAAACCTGACTCAGCTATCCCACAATGAGTGGGGTGGAAAATCAGAAAAGGTACAGCCAATGTTTCAGTGAATGAGTGTTCACAATCTTTCAGGGTGACTTTCCTCAAAGAAACATCTTTGTTCATTCAATTCTTGCGAGATTTATTTATTTTTACTCTCAGTTACATAATCTGAGTTTATTAAATTCGAAAAAATGCCCTGGAAAATGAACCGGATTACACCAAATAAGATGATTATTGTTATTCTGGGTCACATGAAAGCAGGTTATTGAAAATGTATAGAATCTGGATCATAGAAGATAAGCTTGTTACTGGGGTTAATGCACAAATGATGGGAGAGAAAACAATTCGACAAATTATTTGAAATTAGAGATATTCCTTTTGGTTTTAATGTAATATTGAGACATCTCTGTTGCTCAACTCACTGAAAGTTATTTATAGTTCTTGAATTTACAGGTATAGTGATGTTCATTGAAGCAAACAGTTTGGGTTCATGATATTTTGATTTCATTAAGCAGAAATAGAAGTAGTAGAATAATTTACATTTCATAGGAGATAGCTGAGGTGTTCCTCATTGGTGGCAACACAATGCTACTGCTTGATATCAGGAACTGAGAGCTATGGTAGAGAAGAAGCATGTGGACAGCATGAAGCTTCCTTTGAATATTAACTGTTGCATTAATTTTGCATTTTATACAGTGAGGTTTGGAGCTGATGCACACTCCGAACACTGTTAAAGGGGAATGCAGGATGTTCATTACTATGAGCATGAATGTATCTTAAGTTATGTTGGTTGACCTCATGAAGTTGTCAAACCTTTCCTGACACTGTGTAGCGACACACAAAATGGGGGATTGATACTGTCAACGTTCCCCATAATTATTTCATGAACCCCCTTCCATTATTCATTGCCTCCTCTCACTAGGAGATGTTCTCTCCTTGCCTCTGTATTTCTGCCAGGGGGATGCCAATGGAAGCACAAGAGAATCTCAATGCTATTCCAAAAGATGAAGTCTGCATTTCCTTCTGCCTTTCTTGATAAGTTTTCACTGTTGACTCATAGTTGTTTATTTGTTTGAAATTATCTGTTATGTTAAGTGTTTGCAGTATTTTATTCATTGTAGCCTCACAGAAACTTTTCATCTTTCTGATGAAGTTAGCCAGTCAGGATGGAGAATACTTTTGCAGAATACCTTTGAGAATCTCTACCTGTCTCTGAAAAATGACAGAGGGTTCTGGCAGTGTCACTTCTGCCCCTGTACCTCTACCAAGAGATCTATTTTAAGAGAATTTCCCAACAGATTGGTCATTTATGAACCTATTTCATCCTATGTTACCGCTTAATCTTTAAAGTCTTGTAAGTTGAATTCTTTATCTTTGCATTGCTAATATGGATGCTTGACCTTGAATAGACAGTCCAGATGGTGAAGGTTTTCTCAGTGAGTTTCGAACTATTTGTCTGCTTCACTCATTCTTGGGAATAATGGCAGACAGCCAGTCAACCAAGTCAGAGAAAGCAAAAGTTGATTCACTTATCAGAGTAAGTGTACCGCTCAGATCCCTCAAGGCTGCTGCAGTGATTGTACCATGCCAGATAGAGGGAAAGATAAGTGTAGACTGCCAAGATAAAGAATATGCTGAAATGTTTCATATATCCTGGAGTATTCTTTGCAGCCCAGTGTAATTTATGAGTCTTTGATGGCATATTGGGCTGCATTTTATGTGCCCGCACTAAGCACATGTTAGGCTGAGAGGACATCTAAAATAAGGGAGGCACCTAGCTCACCATCTTCTTGCCCACACCTGAGCTCACCCTCAGAATAATGGCGTTAAAATTGGCAGCCCACCTACCATGTTTAAATAAGTAAACAAGGGCCAATTGAGCTTGTTAACATGCCAATTGACTACGATATTATACAGCGTCTATGCAATAAAGGGCGGCACGGTAGTACAATGGTTAACACTGTTGGTTCACAGCGCCAGGGTCCCAGGTTCGATTCCCGTATTGGGTCACTGTCTGTGTGGAGTCTGCACATTCTTCCCGTGTCTGCGTGGGTTTCCTCCGGGTGCTACGGTTTCCTCCCACAAATCCCAAAAGACATGCTGTTAGGTAATTTGGACATTCTGAATTCTCTCTCTGTGTACCCAAACAGGTGCCAGAATGTGGTGACTAGGGGCTGTTCACAGTAACTTCATTGCAGTGTTAATGTAAGCTTACCTGTGACACTAATAAAGATTATTATTATTATTACATAGTTAGCGTGTGCAATCGGGTGGGAGTGGGCCAATTTTGTTCTAAAGTTCTAAAGGGGGGGTAAGAGACAGGGTAATATCTTTGGGAGGGAGGGAAGCATTTGCACTTTGGTGGGCAGCTCCCCTAAAGTTGAACTCTCCCTTCCATCCTACCTGCCTGCTCTCCAAACCTACCACTCAAACCTTCTCCCTGCTCCCTTAGCTGGCAAAACCCTTCTCACCCAATACCCTGGACCTTCCTTACTCCGGGATCCATTGGACCTTCTTCCTCAGACTGGTTACAGTCCTGGCATTGTCCACTGATGATATCCTGGCACTGTCATGTCAGGACAGCTGGAGCTGCTGGCCAATCGGATTGGTTGGCAGCCTCTGAGAGTGGGAGTTCCTCCCCAGTGAAGGGCAGAAGTCACACCTTTAGGCAATTTAGCCCAGCTGCAGCATGTTATGGCTGTGGGGCGGGCTGGCATGGGGAAAGACTTTGCTTCCGTGTGCCAGGTCATTTGCCACCCCTTTCTTCCCCCAACCCCCTGAATATATAGACCATGGAGTCAGTTCCAGTCTGTTGTAGTCTACTAGGGTAGGTATTATCGCTGGACTATTAATCCAGTGACCCAGAGTAATGTTCTGGGGACACTGGTAGTGGAATTGAATTCAACTAAAAAATCTGGAATAAAAATTCTAGTGATGACTATGGGTGGCATTCACCAGTCCCTGAACTGCGTGGTTCTCAGCAGCACGCCGCTCGCTGCGGGTGAGATTCGGCCCCACCGCTTGTGATGGATCTCTGTGTCTATTCGGAACCCTGGATATGCGTTATCCCTTCTTAGTTCCCAAATTACAGAGATTCCAGGCTGTGCTTTTTGGCAAAGTTTCATTGAACTTTATTTGTCAGCTATGTCTACTGGTAAACTTTGGTTACAATACAAACTTAGGTCAGATTGATTGTCTTTAGCAAATACAGTAATTGTATTGAAAATACAATTACCAATCTTGGTTATTCTTCAAATCATGATACACAGTACAAAATTACTGATTGATTTAAACAAAAGAAAGATGGCGATTTAGCAAAAGCAGCAGCAAGGAAATAGATTTCAGAAAGTGATGGATTGATTCCGGAATGGATTTTTACATCCCGACAAGTGATTTTTAAGAGGATTATTATCTTAAGGCTTTGCCTTCTTTTCATCTCTGATTGACTTTAACTAATTTATAATTCACTCAATTCGACTGAAGTGTCTGTCTGTCAATTTTGAGAGAGATATATATTTAAATAAGTTGATTTTCCATTCCATCGCTTGCCAATTTTCCAAATAACCGACACCTGCATCTCAACATTAATTAGAAAACAACATAGCCTTCAGGGCATTATGACCTTGGATGTGTATGACCATGGAAACGGAACTGTCGAGGCCATGAAAGCAGTAACATACAATAGCGTCTTTTTGCTCGTTGGCGTCATTGACCTTCAGTCTCTAGCTGTTTGCAAAATGTAAAACCTGAGAAAGAATTTAGAGAGTGTTATTTGGATTAACCCTGAGCGGATTCCCAGCTATAGTTGCACTGAATGAGTTCTCATTTAGACCTCTTGGGGGCGATTCCCCAATATGGAGCCCAAGTGTTCGCGCTGTTGCGAACGCCGTTGCGTTTCACGACGGCGCGAACCGGGCCCGGGTATGACCGATTCTGGCCCCCACAGGGGTTCACGGTTCACGCCGCTCCAGCCTCCTTTCGCGGTGCCAAATGGGCGCGGCGCCAACCCACGCATGTGCAGTTGGCATCGCGCCAACCCACGCATGCACAGTTGGGCCGCGCCAACCTGCGCATATGCGGGGGACTTCTTTAGCGCGCCGGCCCCGACTCAACATGGTGTCGGTGTTCAGGGGCCGGCCGCGCCAGAAAGTAGGGCCGGGGGGGTAGAGGCCGGCCCGCCGATCGGTGGGCCTCGATCGCGGGCCAGACCCCATCGGAGGCCCCCCCCCGGTGAAGGAGACCCTCTCCCTCCCCTCACAGGCCGCCCCTTGATCGGTTGCACAGAGTTCCCGCCGGCAGCGACCAGGGGTGCACGGCGCCGGCGGGATTCCAGCGGCCCGCGGCCGGCGCTGCGCTAAATGCGCCGGCGCAAATGGTGCCGATTCTCCGCACCTCGGAGAATCGGGCGCTGGCGTCAGGGCATCGTGGCGCGGTTGCGCCGATTCTCCGGCCCGGTGCGGGGCTTGGAGAATCGCCTCCCTTACATCTGACTGGAATAGTCAATTTCTATGCTGCGGGTGGGATTTGATCTTCCCACCGCTTGCCAATGTGATTTCTCAATGTAACCCCATCCCATGCTAATGGAAAACACGCTTGCGGGTGTGCGCTGTCGGCGGGAAACGTGAAGCGAATCGCAATGACTGGAGAATTCTGGCCTATGAACCGATTGTGGTGAAAAAAAACACCTGGGGCGAAATTCTCCGGAAACGGTGCGATGTCCGCCGACTGGCGCCCAAAACGGCGCAAATCAGACGGGCATCGCGCCGGCCCAAAGGTGCGGAATTCTCCGCATCTTTGGGGGCCGAGCCCCAACCTTAAGGGGCTAGGTCGGCGCCGGACAAATTTCAGCCCCGCCAGCTGGCGGAAAAGGCCTTTGGTGCCCCGCCAGCTGGCGCGGAAAGGACATCTCCGTGCGGCGCATGCGCAGGAGCGTCAGCGGCCGCTGACGGCATTCCCACGCATGCGCAGTGGAGGGAGTCTCTTCTGCCTCCGCCATGGTGGAGACCGTGGCGGAGGCGGAAGCGAAAGAGTGCCCCCACGGCACAGGTCCGCCCGCGGATCGGTGGGCCCCGATCGCGGGCCAGGCCACCGTGAGGGCACCCCCCAGGGGCCAGATCGCCCCGCACCCCCCCCCTAGGACCCCGGAGCCCGCCCGCACCGCCTTGTCCCGCCAGTAAGGTAGGTGGTTTAATTTACGCCAGTGGACAGGCATTTTAGCGGCGGGACTT
Source organism: Scyliorhinus torazame (assembly GCF_047496885.1). NCBI lineage: Eukaryota > Metazoa > Chordata > Chondrichthyes > Carcharhiniformes > Scyliorhinidae > Scyliorhinus > Scyliorhinus torazame. The sequence goes on along the minus strand of NC_092710.1, from coordinate 230,066,679 downwards.
CGGCCCATCCGGGCCGGAGAATTGCGCGGGGGGGCTCGCCAACCGGCGCGACGTGATTCCTGCCCCCGCCGAATATCCGGTGCTGGAGACTTTGGCAACTGGCGGGGGCGGGATTCACGCCAGCCCCCGGCGATTCTCCGACCCGGCGGGGGATCGGAGAATCTCGCCCCCGATTCATTAATGTAATGTAATGTCTGACCACCGAGTGACTCCAGACTGTGGTTGACTCTTAAACTACATTGCGATGTTAATGTAAGCCTACTTGTGACAATAATAAAGATTATTATAATAAATTACCTCAGGTAGGATACCAGATGAGAACCCCAACCAATTTTCCATCTGTAAAACTGTGAGGACAGAATACTTCACACCAGGAGGGATGACTTTCACCAATAGGTATCTTATATGTTAAAACAAACTTTAATTTAAACATAGAATTAAACATATTAACAAAGAAATAGCTTTATAATTATCAGTTGAACAGTTCTTAATAAAAGAAAAATCTGAACTCACTATCTATACTTGCTGCTGTGCCACTTATAAATAACAGCCTGTTGACAAAACAGGTTGCTTAGTTATCTGTGTAGATACTTTTAGAGAGAGACCCTTTCAAGAGCAGATTCAGTATACTTCTATCTTGTCAGACTCAAATCTTATGGCAAGCTGCTGTTCAACTTAAAATCTTATAACAGACTGCAAAACTACAGACGGACCTGGATTCTCCAATTAATTACATTATTTTCACCCCATGACCTGCTTAGCTAGGACTAAATACAATCACTCATGAATTATTTGTTTTAAATTTAAAGTACCCAATTTATTTTTTTCCAATTAAGGGGCAATTTAGCATGGCCAATCCACCTACCCTGAACATCTATGGGTTGTGGGGTGAGACTCACACAGACACAGAATGTTCAAACTCCACATGAACAGTGAACCGGGGCCGGGATTAAATCCAGGTCCTCAGCGCCATGAGAATCCCTCATCAATTATCTTCACTCCAAGAAACCATCCAAAATATGAACAATGTTCCATTAGCCCATGATCTGTTTAGCCCTTTATCTGCAACAAAGGAAATAATTCATATTAGAATTAATGATTATCTCACTCTTTTACGACACCTTAATTACAGCTTTAGCAGACACACTGCTCGTCTGTCTTTTAAAATCGGGTTTTTAATGACATTACTGCCACAAATATGAAATATAATATAAATCATTGTTTTACATTCATCACACATCTGAAATGGCCTAGCCAGCCACTCAGTTGTATCAAACTCCTACAAAGCATAAAAAAAGGAATTAAACTAGATGATCTACTTGGCACCGGAAACAACAATGGCAAACCAAAATGTGTTGACCTGTAAATTCCTCTTTCTTAATATCTGGGGCTAGAGCCAAAACTGGGAGAGCTGCCCAAAGACAAGTCAAGCAACAGCTTAACATAGTCATACTCATGGTATCATACCTTACAGATAATGTCCCAGACATCACCATTACCTTTCCTGGGTATGCCCTGTCCCACTGACAAGACAAACTCAGCAGATGTGGTGGCACAGTGGTATACAGTCGGGAGGGAGTTGCCCTGAGAATCCTCATGACATCAAGTTTGACATGGACAAGGAAACCTCCTGCTGATTATCACATGCACTGCGCTCCACCCCATTCCTGAGCTGTTGAACATCACTTGAAGAAGCACTGAAGGTGGCAAGGACACAGAATGTGTTCTGGGTGGGGACTTCAGCATCCATCATCAAGAGTGACTCGGTAGCACTTCTGCTGGTTGAGTCCTAAAGGACAAAACTGCTGGACTGTATCTGCGGCAGGTGGTGTGGGAACCAACGAGAGGGAAAAACATACTTGACAACATCACCAACCTCCATGCTGCAGATGCATCTGTCCATGACAATATCGATGGGAGTGACCACCGCACAGTCTATGTTATCATAGAATTTATCATAGAATTTACAGTGCAGAAGAAGGCCATTCGGCCCATCGAGTCTGCACCGGCTCTTGGAAAGAGCACCCTACGCAAGGTCAATACCTCCACCCTATCCCCATAACCCAGTAACCCCACCCAAGACTAAGGGCAATTTTGGACACTAAGGGCAATTTATCATGGCCAATCCACCTAACCTGCACATCTTTGGACTGTGGGAGGAAACTGGAGCACCCGGAGGAAACCCACGCACACACGGGGGGGATGTGCAGACTCCGCACAGACAGTGACCCAAGCCGGAATCGAACCTGGGACCCTGGAACTGTGAAGCAATTGTGCTATCCACAATGGTACCGTGCTGCGCAAAGTCCAGTTTTCACATTGAGGCTGTGTTGTATGGGGCTACCAATGTGCTAAATGGGATAGATTTCAAACATGTCTAGCAAGGACTGAGCAACCATGAGGCACTGTGGGAAACCAACAGCATCAGAATTATTCTCAACCACAATCTGTAACAAATTGGTAAAGCTCCAACATAGGACTACTTGCATGCCAAACAGCTTAAGCAGCTTGTGATGGACAGAGCTAAGCGATCCCACACCAACGGATCAGATCTAAACTCTGCAGTCCTACCACATCCAGCTGTGAATGGTAGCAGATAATTAACCAACTCACTGGAGGAGGAGTCTCCACAAATATTCCCATCCCTAATGATGGAGCTGTCCAGAATATCAGTGCAAAAGATGAGGCTGATGCATTTACTACAATCTTCAGCCCAAAGTGCCGATGGATGATCCATCTTGGTCTCCTCTGAAAGTCCCCAGTATCAACAGATGCCAGTTTTCAGCCAATACGATTCACTCCATGTGATAACAAGAAACAGCTGAAGGCACTGGATACTACAAAGGCTATGGGCCCTGACAATATCCCGGCAGTAGTACAGAAGATTTGTGCTCTACAACTTGCCGCGCCCCTAACCAAGCTATTCTAGTACAGCTGCAATACTGGCATTTATCCAGCAATGTAGGAAATTGCCCAGGTATGTCATGTACACAAAGTGCAGGGCAAATATCCCACCTGCCCAAAAAGTACCCCATCAGTCCAATCTCAATCATTAGTAAAGTGATGGAAGGGTCTTCAAGAATGCGATCAAACATAACTTGCTCAGCAATAACCAACTCACTGACACTCAGGTTGGGTTCTGCCAGGGGCACTCAGCTCCTGACCTCATTACAGTCTTGGTTCGAACATGACCAAAGGAGCTGAACTTCATAGGTGATATGAGCGTTACTGCCCTTGACAACAAAGCCACATCTCACCAAATGTGGCATCAAGGAGCCCCAGTAAAATTGAAATCAATGGATATCAAGGGAAAATCTCTCCACTGGTTGGAATCATACATACATTGTTCAATGGAAAATGATTGTGGTTGTTGGAAGTCAGTCATCTTAGCTCCAAAACATCACTGCAGGATGTCCTCAGAGGAGTGTCCTAGGTCCAGCCATCTTCAATTGCTTCATCAAAAACCTTCTTTTCACCATTAAGTCAGGAGTGGCAAAGTTCGCAAATGACTGCACAATGTTCAGCACTATCTGTGACTCCTCAGACGCTTGTTGGAGTCACACCTGGCACAAAGGAAGATGTGGAGGTCAATCATTTCAGTTCCAGGATTTCACTGCAGGATTTCCTCAGGGTAGTGACCGAGGCCTAACTATCTTCAACTGCTTCATCAATGACCTCTCTTCCATCATAATGTCAGCAGTGGGATGAATGCACAATCAGATGAATGCACAATGTTCAGCACCATTCGCGACTCCCCAAACAATGAAATAGTCCATATCCAAATGCAGCAAGAACTGGACAATATCCAGACTTGAGTTGACTAGTGGCAAGTAACATTCACGTCACACAAGTGCCAGGCAATGACCATCTCCAAAAAGAGAGAATCTAACCATCTCCCCTTGACACTCAATGGTATTACCATCACTCGTTCCAATATCAACAATCTGGGGGTTACCATTGACCAGAAACTGAACTGGACTAGCCATATAAATACCATGACTACAAAAGCAAGTCGGGGCTAGAATCCTGCCATAAATAAATCACCTCCTGACTCCCCAAAGCCAGTTCACAAGCTACAATACACAAGTAAGGAGCGTGAAGGAATACTTTCCCCTTAGTTCGATGAGTGCAGATCCAAAACATTCAAGCATTTTGACACCATCCAGGACAAAACAGCCTGCTTGATTGGCATCCCTCCCATAAACATTCATTCCCTCCACCACTGCTGCACAGTATCAGCAGTGTATACCATCTACAAGATACACTGCAGGAACTCACCAAAGCTCCTTAGACACCACCATGTCTATATGCAGCAAGACCTGCACAGTACTCAGGAGTGTGCAGGTAAGTGGAAAATAATATTCACACCACACAAATGCCAGGGAAGGACCATGTTCAAAAAGAGAGAAACTAACCAGCTCCCCTTGACATTCAATAGCATTACTCCAACTGAATCCCGCACTGCAACATCCAGGGGGTTACCTTTGTAGCCAGTTAAAATGGCTAACTCCCGATTTAGAATTGCCAACCCCGATTTAAAATGGCGAACGGAAAAGGCTGATGGGAAAATCAGCCACCAGGACTCAAACAAGCAGCTGCAGGTAAAACTGTGTATTCGCCTCTGGGGAGGCCAGACAGAATCGATACCTGCAGCCATCAGCATCACAAAACACCAGCCATCTGAATATTAATTAGCAATCCCCGGGAACAATGTGCAACAAATTAGACACACAAAGCCAACCCAGACTTTCCGGCGCCAGCAGGAGCCTACACGAAGAGAGGTGAACGACCACCCCAAAACCGCCCATCTATCAAGGAATCGCTCCAGCATTGGAGAATATCGAACCAAGTGATTGGGACGAAGTCCAATCACTTGGAACCAGGTACAGGGTCCGCCCCGAAAGGCGGGAAGCCCCTGGGGACTATAAGAATAGAGTCCAAGTTCAAATCGACCCTTCTTCATCCTTCCACACCCTTCGAGACCCTTCTGCTGACCCTCTGCAACAACCGCTCAAATCGTAAGTCTTACTTCAACGCTCGCTACGAGATAGGCGCTCCTAGCTATCGACCTGTACCAGCTGTGAATCCCGCAGGCTCAGAACCCATATGAAAGGCCATTCGTTTCCCTGACCTGGTGGGCCATTCCCAAAGTTAAGTATTGGCCTGTTAGTTGTAGGAAGTAGCTTAGAAGTAGAATTAATGTATAAGTATTGATTACTGTATATAATAAATGTGCGTTGATTTAACTCTTACTAAGCGGTGTGTTGGATTATTGATCATTACTCAGACTTGAACCACGTGCCGGTATCAGAAAGATACCTGGCGACTCAAGAGCAAAGGTGATAAAACAAGAGCAATTAAACTAAGGCTAAAACGAGCAACACCTTTGACCAGAAATGGAACTGGGCCAGCATTAAAAATACTATGGCTACAAGAGCAGGTCAGAGACTGGGAATTCTGTGGTGAGTAACTCACCTCCTGACTTCCCAAAACCTGTCCTCAATCTACAAGGCACAATTCAGGAGTGTCATGGAATATTCTCCACGAGCCTGGCTGAGTGAAGCTCTGACATGCAAGAAGCTTAGCACCATCCAAGACAAAGCAGCCCACTTGATTAACATGCGATTTTTCAACCTTCAACCGCCACCACCATTGCACAGCAGCAGCAGTGTGTACTATCAACAAGATGCACTGCAGCAACTCTCCATGGCTCCTTTCATACCTGTGACCTAGACCACCTTGAAGGGCAAGAGCAGCAGATCCATTGGAATGCCTGCAAGCTTCGCTCCTCGCCACTCACCATTCTGACTTGGAATTATATCGCCGTTCCTGCATTAGCAAAATCCTGGCACTCCCTCTCAACTGAGTTTTCATGCAACATAAGGATTACAACGGTTCTGGAAATTGGCTACCCACCACCTTCGAGGGCAATTCGGGATGGGCAATAAATGCTGCCATAGCCAGTGATGCTCACATCCTATGAACAAAGAATAAAACAAAACTTCATGGTCCAAGCATGAGATTTGACTTCTTCATTCTTTGCCAGTCAACTTAATTAGATAGCTAATCATGGCTAACCATGGATAATTCATAACTTGATCATTTGATGCTGATGGTGACCAATTGCTAGTTGGAAGTCCATCTGGTTTTCCAGGTCCCTTTCAGAATATAGTATAAATGTTTCAAGGGAGTCTGCCCCTTGGAATGAAACAGGGATCACACCAACAGCTGTTATCCAGTGTCCTGTAGCCTCTGAAAGGTTATTACAGGGTCAAATGTGGTATTTGCATTTGCCTATGTAAACTACATGGTGATGTTTCAAATGGTGATCAGGAATGTTTTTCTCCTAAGCTTCAGGTGCTTTTGAACTTTACTCCTATGCTCTTATATTATTTTATGATGCTGTTATTGCTTTTGATTTCTTCCTTGTGAAATCGCTGTTGCTAAGAAGTGTGATTGCTTGACTCGTGTTAGCCATTCATTTGGATATTTTCATGAATTCTAATAATATTGTTCATCCTGTGGTCGTTCAATTCAACCATGTGCATAAGGGACGGATATATACCAACTTCTCATGTGGGGATCTGTCAAAACAATCTGACAGAGAGGAAGGAAAAGGCTATTAGAATTCATGAAAATATCCAAATGGATGACTGAAATATGTGAAACAATCATGGTGAATGTTGAAAAGGATCATGCTGCATTGAGTATGTAGAAAATATCATTGTATGAGAAGTTACTCTTAACTCATCAAAGGCCATTTGAACTTGGTGTTATTGAAAAATGGCTTATGTTCTGCCAAAGGGGGCAAAGGGTTGATGCAAATATTTCTCAGTTTATGACTGAACTGAGGAAACTGTCTAAAACATGTGACTTTGGGTATTTTGACAACACAACAAGGTTTATCTGTAACAAAATCAGAGACTGGTATTAAAAACTCAGCAGGTCTGTAAGGAGAGAAAACAGAGTTAATGTTTCAAGTCCATTTGACATCGACAGTTTGAATGAAATGTTGATTCAGAGGTATTGGCAGAAGATAGATTCACATGTGTTAAAGCTCTGGAAATAGCGCTTGGATTGACACTGCTGATAGAGATGTTAGTGATTTGTAGGTGAGTGATCAGAGTTACTCAAACATATTGGGGATTGATAAAAATGACCATAATTCAGACAGAAGTTCTCATAAGAAGGTTAGTTGTCATAACTGCAAGGAATTGGATTATTTAGCTAGTTGTTGCCAAAAGCCAGTCATAGTCCATCTAGCTGCAAAGGAAGTCCAAAGTAATACCATAATATCAAGGGAAATCAAGAGTGGTAACGTAACAGTGTGTACCATATACAAGATGCAATTCGGTAACTCACCAAGTATCCTTCAACAGCACTTTCCAAACCTCAACCAGATTGGGAGAACAAGGGCAGCAGATGCATTGCGATACAATCATCTGTACATTCCCCTCAGATGTCATCCTGAATTGGAACTATATTGCTTTCCTTCACTGTCACTGGGTCAAAATCCTGGAATTCCTTACCTAACAGTTCTATGAGTGTACCAACACTGCATATACTACAAAGATGTAAGAGGCAGTTCACTGTCACCTTCTCAAAGACAGTTAGGGATGGGCAACAAATTCTGCCTTGCCATTGTAACTCACGTCCCATGAACAAATAAAAATAACAAAAATCTAAGACCCACCAAGTTGACTCCATTGCTGAGCTAGACGAAGAAATCACACCAAAAGTGAAGATGGACGAGAAAGATTCCATAACAAAAAGAGCCAACGGAATTATCGTTCATGTCTGTATAGAAAGTATTAAATATTAATTTGAAAGGAGGTTGGGGTGTCCAGGGGTTATGTTGGGGGATCGAGTGATCCGGGTAGTATTTAAAAATGGAAGAGCTCCTCAGTGCAGGAAATGAAGACAGGTGCAGCCTTCCCCACAGACACTCGAACAAATCACAGAATCCCGTTCGATAGCTTGCAGCTCCGAGAAACACCCTGCTAAACCCGCCCACAACATGACTTTTATTCTGGTTAAATTGCACCCTAGACCTTTCATAGGCTTACTTACAACTGGGGCTTGTTGAAGAAAGTATGAATATTTTATTTAAAAAAAATATATATTTTATTCAAAATTATTTGGCAAAACAAAACAATACAAAGGTTTTCCTTTTTTCAACAATAAAACAGTATAAATAACAGTGGCCGTTTTAACAAATAAATAAATAATATATAAACTAAATGGCAACTGCCATATCAAAAATAATAACTCTCCAAAAATAAAATCAAGCAATCCAATATACATAACCTGGTACAAATATCTATACACAAACATCCCTGAGGACCCGCCCGGGCACCCCCCTCCCCCCTGGGTTGCTGCTGCTACCTTCCCATTTCCTTATCGTTCTGCGAGGTAGTCAATGAACGGTTGCCACCGCCTGGTGAACCCTTGAGCCGAACCCCTTAGTGCGAACTTTATCCGTTCTAGTTTTATAAACCCTGCCATGTCATTTATCCAGGTCTCCACGCCCGGGGGTTTGGCTTCCTTCCACATAAGCAATATCCTTCGCCGGGCTACTAGGGACGCAAAGGCCAAAACATCAGCCTCTCTCGCCTCCTGCACTCCCGGCTCTTCTGCAACCCCAAATATAGCCAACCCCCAGCCTGGCTCGACCCGGACCCCCACCACCTTCGAAAGCACCTTTGCCACCCCCACCCAGAATCCCTGCAGTGCCAGGCATGACCAAAACATGTGGGTGTGGTTTGCTGGGCTTCTCGAGCATCTCCCACACCTATCCTCTACCCCGAAAAATTTACTGAGCCTTGCTCCGGTCATATGCGCCCTGTGTAAAACCTTGAATTGTATCAGGACGACGAAAGACGACGACAACGCACGAGGACGACGAGTTTACCCTACGTAGGGCATCAGCCCACAGCCCCTCCTCAATCTCTTCCCCCAGCTCTTCTTCCCATTTCCCCTTCAGCTCATCTAACATGATCTCCCCCTCGTCCCTCATTTCCCTGTATATATCCGACACCCTACCATCCCCCACCCATGTCCCTGAGATCACTCTATCTTGAATCTCCTGCATCGGGAGCTGCGGGAATTCCCTCACCTGCTGCCTCACAAAAGCCCTCAGTTGCATGTATCGAAATTCATTCCCTTGGGGCAACCCATATTTTTCTGTCAGCGCTCCCGGACTCGCAAACGTCCCGTCTAAGAACAGATCCCTCAGTTGCACAACCCCAGCTCTTTGCCATGCTCCAAATTCCCCATCCATTCTCCCCGGGACAAACCTATGGTTATTTCTTATCGGGGACCGCACCGAGGCTCCCGTCCTTCCCCTATGTCGTCTCCACTGCCCCCAAATTTTTAGTGTTGCCACCACCACTGGACTTGTGGTGTATTTCTTCGGGGAGAACGGCAACGGCGCCGTCACCATTGCTTGTAGGCTGATTCCCTTGCAGGACGCCATCCCCAATCTCTTCCACGCCGCTCCCTCCCCTTCTCCCATCCACTTACACACCATTGAAATATTGGCGGCCCAGTAGTACTCACATAGGCTCGGTACTGCCAGCCCCCCACTATTCCTGCTACGCTGCAAGAACCCCCTCCTCACTCTCGGGGTGTTCCCGGCCCACACAAAACTCATGACACTTTTCTCAATTCTCTTGAAAAAAGCCTTCGTGACCATCACCGGAAGGCACCGAAACACAAAGAGGAATCTCGGGAGGACTACCATTTTGACCGCCTGCACCCTACTCACCAGTGACAGGGGCACCATGTCCCATCTCTTAAAATCCTCCTCCATCTCTTCCACCAATCTTGTTAAATTAAGCCTATGTAAGGTTCCCCAACTCCTGGCTATCTGAATCCCTAAGTACTGCAAATCTCCTGTTACCTTCCTCAGCGGTAAGTCATCTATTCCCCTGCTCTGCTCCCCCGGATGCACCACAAACAACTCACTCTTACCCATATTCAATTTGTACCCCGAAAATTCCCCAAACTCCCTGAGTGTCTGCATTATCTCAGGCATCCCCTCCACTGGGTCCGCAACATACAGCAATAAATCATCTGCATAAAAGGATACCCGGTGTTCTTCTCCTCCCCTGAGCACTCCCCTCCACTTCCTGGAGCCCCTCAGTGCTATGGTCAGGGGCTCAATCGCCAATGCAAACAGTAACGGAGACAGGGGACACCCCTGCCTCGTCCCTCTATGAAGACGGAAGTAATCAGACCTCTGTCTGTTCATGACCACGCTCGCCACCGGGGCCCTATACAGCAGCTGTACCCATCTGATATACCCTTCTCCAAAACCAAATCTTCTCAGCACCTCCCACAGATAATCCCACTCCACTCTGTCGAATGCTTTCTCGGCGTCCATCGCCACCACTATCTCCGCCTCCCCCTCTGGTGGGGGCATCATCATTACCCCTAGCAACCTCCGTATGTTCGTGTTCAGCTGTCTCCCCTTAACGAACCCAGTTTGATCCTCGTGGACCACCCCCGGGACACAGTCCTCTATCCTCGTCGCCATCACCTTGGCCAGGAGCTTCGCATCTACATTTAAAAGGGAAATGGGCCTGTAGGACCCACACTGCAGCGGGTCTTTGTCCTTCTTCAAAAGGAGCGATATCGTTGCCTCCGACATAGTCGGGGGCAGCTGCCCCCTTTCCCTAGCCTCATTAAAGGTTCTCGTCAAAAGCGGGGCCAGTAAGTCCATATACTTCCTATAAAATTCCACCGGGAATCCGTCCGGTCCCGGGGCCTTCCCCGCCTGCATGCTCCCAATACCTTTTACCACCTCCTCCATCTCAATCTGTGCTCCCAGTCCCACCCTCTCCTGCTCCTCCACCTTCGGGAATTCCAGCTGATCCAAGAAACACATCATTCCCTCCTTCCCTTCCGGGGGCTGAGCCTTATATAACCTCTCATAAAATGCCTTGAACACCCCGTTCACTCTCTCCGCTCCCCGTTCCATCTCTCCCTCCTCATCTCTCACCCCACCTATCTCCCTCGCTGCTCCCCTCTTCCTCAATTGGTGGGCCAGTAGCCGACTCGCCTTCTCTCCATACTCATACTGTACACCCTGTGCCCTCCTCCACTGTGCCTCTGCCTTACCCGTGGTCAGCAGGTCAAATTCCACATGTAGCCTTTGTCTTTCCCTGTACAGTCCCTCCTCCGGTGCCTCCGCATATTGCCTGTCCACCCTCAAAAGTTCTTTCAGCAATCGCTCCCTTTCTTTACCCGCTTGCTTCCCTTTATGTGCCCTTATGGATATCAGTTCCCCTCTAACCACCACCTTCAACGCCTCCCAGACCACTCCCACCTGAACCTCTCCATTGTCATTAAGCTCCAAGACCTTTTGATGCACCCCCTCACCCTTAAACATACCCCCTCATCCGCCCATATGCCCATATCCATTCTCCAGAGTGGGTGCTGTTCTTTTTCCTCTCCTACCTCCAGGTCTACCCAATGTGGAGCGTGGTCCGAAATAGCTATGGCCGTATATTCCGTCCCTGTCACCTTCGGAATCAGTGCCCTTCCCAAGACAAAAAAGTCTATCCGTGAGTATACTTTGTGAACATGGGAGAAAAATGAGAACTCCTTACTCCTAGGCCTACTAAATCTCCAGGGGTCTATCCCTCCCATCTGCTCCATGAAGTCCTTGAGCACCCTGGCCGCTGCCGGCCTCCTCCCGGTCCTGGACCTCGACCGGTCCAGCCCTGGATAAAGCACCGTATTGAAGTCTCCCCCCATTACCAACTTTCCCGCCTCCAGGTCCAGGATACGTCCCAACATACGCCTCATAAACTTTGCATCATCCCAGTTCGGGGCGCATACGTTCACCAGAACCACTGCCTCCCCTTGCAATCTGCCACTCACCATCACATATCTACCCCCACTATCCGCCACTATGGTCTTTGCCTCAAACAGTACCCATTTCCCCACTAAGATAGCCACCCCCCTGTTCTTCGCATCTAAACCCGAATGAAACACCTGCCCCACCCATCCTTTATGTAGTCTGATCTAGTCTATCAGTTTCAGATGCGTCTCTTGCAACATAACCACATCTGCCTTTAATTTCTTTAGGTGTGCGAGTACCCGTGCCCTTTTAATCGGCCCATTCAGCCCTCTCACATTCCACGTGATCAGCCGGGTTGGGGGGCTCTTTACCGCCCCCCCTTGTCGACTAGCCATCCCCTTTTTTAACCCAGCTGCTCACCCGGTTCCCACGTACCCGTGTATCCCCCCGACGGCGCCCTCCAGCCTTGACCACCCCATCCCAAAACAGCTCCCCCTTCTCCTTAGCAGCAGCAACCCAGTTAACCCCCCCTCCCCCCCCTCCGCTAGATCCCTTTCTAGCGTAGTTGCGCCCCCCATGTTGCTCCCAGAAGTCAGCGAACTCTGGCTGACCTCGGCTTCCCCCCTTGTCCTCGGCCCCCACTGTGCGAGGCCCCCTCCTTCCTGCGTCCCTGTTCCCGCCATAATTACCATAGCGCGGGAACAAAGCCCGCGTTTCCCACTCGGCCCCGCCCCTATTGGCCGGCGCCCACAGTTCCTCATACTCCCCCACCCCCCCCCCCCCCAAACATGGGGAAGAGAGAAAAGTTACAGGATCGCAAGATTAACAAATTGAAAAATCATCCCCCCCCCCCCCTTTTTCCTCGCCCCACATAATCACCCCACCACTTTGTCCCAAAAATTCTTTCTCTCGCCAGACTATTCCAGCTTCTCGTCCACAATGAATGTCCACGCCTCTTCTGCCGTCTCAAAGTAGTGGTGCTTCCCTTGGTGTGTGACCCACAATCTTGCCGGTTGTAACATTCCAAACTGGATCTTCCTTTTGTGAAGCACCGCCTTAGCCCGATTAAAACTTGCCCTCCTTCTCGCCACCTCCGCACTCCAATTCTGGTATACGCGGATCAACGCGTTCTCCCACCTACAGCTCCGAGTTTTCTTTGCTCATCTGAGGACCGTCTCTCTGTCATTGTAGCGGAGAAACCTCACCACTATAGCTCGAGGTATTTCTCCAGCCCTCGGTCTTCGCACCAAAACTCGATAAGCTCCCTCCACCTCCAAAGGGCCCGTAGGGGCCTCCGATCCCATTAGCGAGTGAAGCATCGTGCTCACATATGTCCCGACGTCCGCCCCTTCTGCGCCTTCGGGAAGACCCAGAACCCTTAAATTCTTCCTCCTCGAATTATTCTCCAGTACTTCCAGCCTTTCCACACACCTTTTGTGCTGTGCCTCGTGCGTCTCTGTCTTCACCACCAGGCCCTGTATTTCGTCTTCATTTTCAGCAGCCTTTGCCTTCACGACCCGAAGCTCCTGCTCTTGGGTCTTCTGCTTCTCCTTTAGCCCTTCAATCGCCTGTAATATCGGGGCCAACAGCTCCTTCTTCAACTCCTTTTTCAGCTCTTCCACACAGCGCCGCAGGACCTCTTGTTGGTCCGGGCCCCATAACAAACGGCTACCTTCCGACGCCATCTTGCTTTGAGCTTGCCTTCCTTGCCGCTGCTCCAGAGGATCCTCCGCAATCCGGCTGCTATCCTCTCCCTTATCCATGCGTGTCCGGGGGGATTCCCTTCTGGTTTACCGCACAGTGTTTTTGGCCGTTTAAATTGCCGTTGGGGCTCCTATTAAGAGCCCAAAAGTCCGTTCCAACGGGAGCTGCCGAAACGTGCGACTCAGCTGGTCATCGCCGCACCCGGAAGTCGAAAGTATGAATTTGACAACAGCAAGTACACTTGGAGGACTTCATTGGTACAAAAGTTTGACTTTTTGTATTCAATCTGCTCCACACGCATTTCAGAAAACTATGGAAATAATATGAGAAAGTCTCGACAGAACGCAATTGATCTTGGATGATTTCCTGGTTATTGGAAGACCAGAGGAAAACCATTTGCAAAATCTTGCCTTGGACTAAAGAATTCCAACGCTTGCAGTCACAAAAATTGTTTTATCGTTAACAATTTGACATTTGACCACCTAAGAAGAAAATTGAAGTGCCTGTACTGGAATTGTATCTGTTCTATGAAATATGAAAGAAATAGATGTACCTGTTCTATGAAATATGAAAGAAATAGTCATTTCTGTGTCTAGTCAACTATTACTGAAACTTTGTTCCAAACATTCTTGTTGAATAGCCTTCTAAACTGGGAATGGTTGAGAGACTATCAGAGTGGTTCTGAACAACTGAAGACTTTAACAGCAAATTAACCATTTGCCACTAATTTTATAAGTTTGTGGGATTGAAGAGGGTGCCGGAGTTGTGATTTCTAACCAGCATCCTGATGGCTCTGAATGACCAATAGTATCCATCTCCTGTATTGTAACTTCATTCACATCATTCACATCTGGAATAGAAAGGCCTCACAATCCTATTTGGAGTGAACATCATTTTAACCTGTAAATTGATCAGAAGGCTTTTGTTCTCTTGGGGTACAGATGAACACTTATTTTAGTTTTGATGAGAATTCAGTCTCATGTCAGCCATCATGCTCAGTTCTGAATCACAACGTTCTGGATTCAAGAGCACAAAAATTAAGGCTGACACTCCAGTGCAATACGAAGGGAGTGCTTCACTGTTAGAGATCCTATCCTTTGGATGGAGTATTAAATTGAGGCACCATTCTGCTCAGCTCGATTCTATGTACCATTTCAAAGAAGAGCAGGGGAGTTATGCCTGGTGTACTGGCCAATATTTATCCCTCAATCAATATCATCAAAACAGATTATCTGGTCACTATCACATTGCTGTTTGTGGACATTTGCTGAATACTAACTGGCTGCTGTGTTTCCGACATTATAATGGAGATTACACTTCGAAAGAACTTCCTTTATTTAAATGTATTTTTATTAGAGGCATTTTCAAGTATATACAGAAAAGAGAAAGAGAAAGCAACAACACCAATCATCGCCAAACACTAACCACATCCTAACTACCTCCATCCCTCCATCCTAGTCCACTCCCTCAGCCTCCCCTTTTTATTTCTTATAACACACCCCAAAGAAATATATGGAACCTCACCCCGCTAATGTTTTACTACTCCTTAACAAAGTCGATGATCAGCCGCCATCTCCAGAAGACCCCCTCCTCCGCATCTCTGATGACAAACTTTACCTTTTCTAGGTTCCAAAACTCCGCAAAGTCACTCACCCATAGCCCCGCTTTAGGCAGCTCCAGGTCCCGCAACCCCAGCAATATCTGTCTCCGGGCTATCAGGGAGGCAAAGGCCAACATGTCAGCCTCTCTCCACACCTGAACTCTTGGATACTCTGTGAGGCACGATCAATTGAACAAAAACTAGAGTTGGATACAACTGAGGCTTTATTGCTCTAAGATGTGTGGCCTCCCACAGCAGCTGGCGAAATGGCTGCTGAATGGAGGACATGCATATTTATACTCCGCCTACTGGGCGGAGCCAGCAGGCAGGGACTACCGGCGATCCTGTAGTACAGGTCCCACCTTACATCACCTAATACAGGTGCAACAGTGGTTTACCACATTCACCCCTGTTAAAATTGAGTCCAGCGGGGGTGGTGGAGAACTATATACAGCAATGAATTTATATTTACAGTATTTGATCAGAAAAAAAATGTCTTTTGAAGTCCAGTGCCAGTTAGAGAGTTAACCGGTCTGGGGCCTTGATGTTCCGCTGGGAGCGATGTAGCGGTGGCGGCGATATCGATGCTGGCCTGATGTTCGGTGACTCCTGGAGCGTGCCGAAATCCTCTTTATCCTCGGGCGTGGGCAGGGGAAGGACGGATGGTCCTGGTGGGGTTAATGTGGGGAGCGCCAGGGGAGGGAGGGTGGCGCCGGGTCGGAGCGGTGTGTGTGTGTGGAACCTGCTGGTGCCAGGTCCCTGAGGGAGACAGTATCTTGGCGGCCGTCGGGGTCGCCACGTAGGCATACTCAGGGTTGGCATGGAGCAATTGCACCCTTTCCACCAACGGGTCCGCCTTGTGGAGGCGGACGTGCCTGCGGAGCAGGACTGGTCCTGGAGCTGCGAGCCAAGTCGGGAGCGACATCCCGGATGTGGACTTCCTGGGGAAGGCAAAAAGACGTTCATGGGTGTGTTGTTAGTAGCGGTGCACAGCAGTGACCGAATGGAGTGGAGTGCATCAGAGACCTCCTGCCAGCGAGAGGCTGGGAGGTTCCTGGACCGTAGGGCCAGTTGGCCGGCCACCCATACCATCCCGTTCTCCCTCTCTACAAGCCCATTTCCCCGAGGGTTATAGCTGGTCGTCCTGCTGGAGGCGATACCCCTGCTGAGCAGGAACTGACGCAGCTCATCGCTCATGAATGAGGATCCCCTGTCACTGTGGATATAGGCGGGGAAACCGAACAGAGCAAAGATAGTGTTTAGGGCTTTGATGGCGGTGGCAGACGTCATGTCGGGGCATGGGATGGCGAAGGGGAACCTGGAGTACTCATCGACCACACTGAGTATATACGTGTTTCGGTCGATGGAGGGGAGGGGCCCTTTGAAATCCACGGTGAGGCGTTCAAAGGGGCGGGAGGCCTTCACCAGGCGCGCACGATCCGGCCGGTAGAAGTGCGGCTTGCACTCCGCACAGACCTGGCAGTCCCTGGTGATTGTCCGTACTTCCTCGACGGAGAAGGGCAGGTTACGGGTCTTTATGAAATGGTACAACCGTGTGACTCCCGGTGACAAAGGCTGTCGTGCAGGGTCCGGAGTCGATCTACTTGTGCGCTGGCACATGTACCTCGGGATAGGGTGTCTGGGGCTCATTGAGTTTGCCGGGGCGATACATAATCTCGTAATTATAGGTGGAGAGTTAAATCCTCCACTGCAAGATTTTATCATTTTTGATCTTGCCCCACTGTGTGTTATTGAACATGAAGGCTACCGACCGTTGGTCAGTGAGGAGAGTGAATCTCCTGCCGGCCAGGTAATGCCTCCAATGCCGCACAGCTTCAACGATAGCTTGGGCCTCTTTTTCGACGGATGAATGCCGAATTTCTGAGGCATGAAGGCTGCGGAAAAAGAATGCCACTGGTCTGCCTGCCTGATTGAGGGTGCCGGCTAGGGCGATGTCCGATGCGTCGCTCTCTACTTGAAAGGTCAGTGTCTCGTCTACTGCATGCATCCCGGCCTTGGCGATATCGTCTCTGATACGGGCGAAGGCCTGCTGTGCCTCGGCTGTCAGGGGAAAATGGGTGGACTGAATGAGTGGGCGGGCCTTGTCTGCATAGTTTGGGACCCACTGGGCGTAGTACAAGAAGAACCCCAGGCAGTGTTTGAGGGCCTTGGGGCAGTGGGGGAGGGGAAGCTCCATGAGGGGGGGCATGCGGTCGGGATCGGGCCCCAGAACTCTGTTCTGGACCACATAGCCGAGTATGGCTAAGCGGGTCGTGCCAAACACGCACTTCTTGTTGTAGGTGAGGTTGAGGAGAGTGGCGGTGAGGGGAAATTTGGCAAGTTTGGCATCGTGGTCCTGCTGGTCATGGCCGCAGATGGTGATGTTGTCTAGGTATGGGAAGGTGGCCCGCAAACCGTACCGGTTGACCATTCAGTCCATCTCCCTTTGGAAGACCGATACCCCGTTAGTGACGCCGAAGGGAACCCTGAGGAACCCTGATAGAGATGTCCGCCTCGAAAGCGGTGTGTGGACAGTCTGATTTACGAATGGGGAGCTGGTGGTAGGCGGATTTGAGGTCTACCGTTCAGAAGACCCGGTACTGTGCAATCTGATTGACCATATCAGATATGCGTGGGAGGGGGGTACGCGTCGAGCTGCATGTACCGATTGATGGTCTGGCTGTAGTCCACGACCATTCTGTGTTTCTCCCCAGTTTTAACGACTACCACTTGAGCTCTCCAGGTGCTGTTGCTGGCCTTGATAATGCCCTCCTTAAGTAGCCGCTGAACCTCGGACCTGATGAAGGTCCTGTCCTGGGTGCTGTACCGTCTGCTCCTGGTGGCGACGGGTTTGCAATCCGGGGTTAGATTGGCGAAGAGGAAAGGTGGATCGACCTTTAGGGTCGCGAGGCCGCACACAGTGAGGGATGGTAGGGGCCCGCCGAATTTAAGGGTTAGGCTCTGGAGGTTGCACTGGAAGTCCAGGCCGAGTTGTAGGGCAGCGCAGAGGTTAGGGAGGACGTAGAGGCGGAAGCCGCTGAATTCTACACCCTGGACCGTGAGTGTGACCGTGCAGAACCCCCGGATCATGACGGAATGGGATCCGGAGGCCAGGGAAATTCTTTGGTTGGCGGGATGTACCAAGGGAGCAGCGCCTTACCGTATCCGGGTGTATGAAGCTTTCGGTGCTCCTGGAGTCCAGCAGGCAAGAGGTCACGTGGCCATTGATTTTCACACTGGTCGATGCGGTGGCCAGGTTGTGCGGACGAGACTGGTCGATCGTCACTGAGGCGAATCATGGTCGGTCGTCGCTGACGTCGGATGATGGGGAGCCTGGGGGCCCCAGGTCCTGGAATGCTGTCGGTGCCCATGTCACGTGGGGGAGACAAGATGATGGCGCCTGAAGATCCTGCGGGGGATAAAATGGCGGCGTCCATGGGCCGCACGTTGCAGGGGTTGGACAAGATGGCGGCGCCCATGGGCCGCACGTGGACTGAGGGGGAGAAGATGGCAGCGCCCACTGGCCGCGCTTGGCCCCGGGAGATGAAGATGGCGGCACCCATTGTGTGTAGGCTAGGGGGGTGGGGGCGATAGCGATGACTGCACGGGCCTGGCACACCGCGTCGAAGTGCCTCTTTTTGCCGCAAGCCTTGCAAGGGGCCGCGCGGGCCGGGCAGCGTTGGCGAGGGGGTTTCTGCTGGCCGCA
Source organism: Scyliorhinus torazame (assembly GCF_047496885.1). Classification (NCBI taxonomy): domain Eukaryota; kingdom Metazoa; phylum Chordata; class Chondrichthyes; order Carcharhiniformes; family Scyliorhinidae; genus Scyliorhinus; species Scyliorhinus torazame. The sequence goes on along the minus strand of NC_092710.1, from coordinate 230,047,863 downwards.
GAAGTAACAATGGGGACCCCTGGGGTGCGCGGGCTGCCGTGTGGCGCAGTGTACTGGCTGCTTAAGGCCCCCGCTGGGGCGGCCATCTGTGGGGTCCACGAGGGGTAGGAGGGGTGGGCCGCGTGGCTGGTGGGGTCAGCCTGAATGTTACGTGAGGCAACCGTCATGGAGAGCTCTAGCTTCTTTGTTTCAGCTCGGTCGAGCGTGGCCCCTTCTAACAGTCTTTCAAGTATTTCAAGATGGAAGGCAGTCATTGTTGGTGATGATTTGTGGCAATCATTGTCCCGGCTGATTAGGCTCTATGTTTAGGGTGTGGGAGCGGGAAGCGACCTGTTCATAGGGGGGACGCTTTCCGAGTTAGGAGGGTTGGAGGTGGAGTACCGGCTGCCAAAGGGGAATAGGTTTCGATACCTGTAAATTCAGAATTTATTGGAAGGAGCTGGCTTTGTTCCCAAAACTGCCAACTCTGGTGCTAGGAGCTATGATTCTGTTGGAGGACGAGATAGAGGAGGGCAAGATCTCAGACATAAACGGGGAGTTGATGGAGAGTGACGGATCCCCGGTAGAGGACGTCAAACAGAGATGGAAGGAGGAGCTAGGGAGGGGCATTTGAAGCCAGAATCTGGAGTGAGGCTCTGAAAAAGGTTAACTCAACCTCATCATGCACGAGATTAAATCTCATTCAGTTCAAAGTGGTGCATAGGACACACATGATGGTATCAAGAATGAGTCGGTTCTTTCCCGGGGTAGAGGATAGGTGTGAGCGGTGAGCAGGGGCCTCGGCGAACCACATCCACATGTTCTGGGCGTGTCCAAAGTTGGAGTATTTTTGGAATGCTTTTGCGGAGACAATGTCAAAGGTTTTGGAGGTGAAGGTAGCTCCGAGCACAGGGGTGGCAATATTTGGAGTTTCAGAGTGTGGTAAACCACTGTTGCATCTGTATTAGGTGATGTAAGGTAGGCGATCAATACTAGGTGATTGTGGTGTCAGATCACTGTGCTGAATTAGATGGATCTGCATGCAGAGATGGCATCCCCCCAGAGGATGGACATGGGACTTCTTTCTGATAAAGGGATTTGTGAGAGGCTAGAGGAAACTATTTGGAATTATGTGGACCAAAATAACACGGGTGAGGTCTCCGCCGGTATGGTTTGGGAGGCACTGAAATACAGATTTGTCCCTGAGAGGGTAGACGCTAGATGCCGGCTCTCCGAACCTCCCGCCGGGCCGGAGATTCGCCGGGGGCGGCGTGAATCCCACTCGCCGCCCCGACGATGGCTGCCGGATTCTCCGGCGCCGGTTTTTCAGCTGGGGCGGGAATCGAGTCGCACTGGTTGGGGGCCATTGGCAGTAGCCCCCCCCCCCCACAGGCGCTTCTCTGCTCCACGATGGGCTGAGTGGCCGCCAGTTTTAGTCCAGTCCCGCCGGCGCAAATCAAACAAGGTCCTTACCGGCGGGACCTGGCTCTGCGGGCGGCCTGTGGAGTCCTCGGGGGGTGCGCGGGGGGATCTGGCCCCGGGGGAGGCCCCCATGGTGGCCTGGCCCACAATCGGGGCCCACCGATCTGCGGGTGGGCCTGTGCCGTGGGGGAACTCTTTCCCTCTGCGCCGGCCGCTGTAATGGTCCGCCATGGCCGGCGCAGAGAAGAACCCACCTGCGCATGCGCTAGGATCACGACAGAACACGCTGGCGCTTCCGCGCATGCGCCAAATTGCGCGCGGATTCCGCACCTTCCAGGCGGCCCGACGCCGGAGTGGTTCACGCCACTCCTCAGCGCCGGTATGGCCCGTCCTGCCGGATAGCGGAGAATCCCGGCCTAGGTTTTGGGAGGGGGACGGTTGGGGATTGGGTGTTTTGAGGACCTGTTTGTCGGGGGGGGGGGGGGGGGGGGGTGGAATTTGCGGAGTTGTCGGAGGTAGGAGGGATTGTGTATACTCAGTATTCGATATGTTATTACATTGTTGTATGATATGTGTAGCGCACAATGACTTACGAGAGAGACGAGAAGTGATGAAGTCGATTCAGGCTTTATTAAGCGAGACTTGTCCCCAGCAGTTCAGCAACAGAATGAAGCGGCGGGGAGAAGCTCGGGTTCTTATACTCCGCCTTCAGGGCGGAGCCAGGAGTCAGCAGCCAACCAGGACCCGGGATCTGTCAGCCAATAGCATCACGGCTTCACAGTCCCACATGACCCCTAATACATACCACCACATTCACCCGTTGTTAAAAAGGAACCCGGCGGGGTGGTGGTTCGCATGGTGGTAGGGGTTTACAAGGCTGGTCCTGGGAGGAAAATTTTGGACATGTTACTACAGTTTTAGCCCTACACTGGGCTATGTACAAAGTTTGTGAAACTATTTACAATATTAGTAAGAGAAAACATTTTTTTTTGTTACAATACAACAACATTCTTGGTGTCACACGGATGCCACGAGTCGAGCGGGCGGTCTGGTCTTCCTCGTCGATCGCCTCAGCCCCGGTGGTGGTGCAGGTGCTTGTTCAGGCGTTGTCGTCTCCGGGAGCGTTTTGGTGTTCGTTCCTGTTTCACTCCTGGGCGGGCACGGGAGGAGGACCGATCCTCCCGGGAAGGGGGCGGTCGCGGGGTGCGCCGGTGGTAGGGAGGGGATGATCGGTGTTGGGGGTGTGTGTGTGTTGCCGGCGGGCGCCAGGTCCCGCAGGGAGACCGTGTCCTGTCGGCCATCGGGGTACGCCACGTAGGCGTACTGCGGGTTCGCGTGGAGAAGGTGAACCCTCTCGACCAACGGGTCCGATTTGTGCGCCCGCACATGTTTCCGGAGCAAGATGCATCCTGGGGCCGCCAGCCAGGTCGGCAGTGACGTTCCGGAGGAGGACTTCCTGGGGAAGACAAGGAGGCGCTCATGAGGCGTTTGGTTAGTGGTGGTACACAGCAGCGACCGGATGGAGTGGAGAGCATCCGGGAATACCTCCTGCCACCGGGAAACTGGGAGATCCCTGGACCGTAGGGCCAGCAGGACGGTCTTCCAGACCGTGCCGTTCTCCCTCTCTACTTGCCCGTTCCCCCGGGGGTTGTAGCTGGTCGTCCTGCTCGAGGCTATGCCCTTGCTGAGCAGGAACTGGCGCAGCTCGTCACTCATGAAGGAGGACCCCCTGTCGCTATGTATATATGCGGGGCAACCGAACAGTGTGAATATGGTGCCAAGGGCTTTAATAACTGTGGCCGCTGTCATGTCGGGGCAGGGGATGGCGAAGGGGAAACGAGAGTACTCGTCCACCACGTTCAGGAAGTATGCGTTGCGGTCGGTGGAGGGGAGGGGCCCTTTGAAATCCAGACTGAGGCGTTCAAAGGGACGGAAGCCTTGATCAGGTGCACTCTATCCGGCCTGAAAAAGTGCGGTTTGCACTCTGCGCAGATGTGGCAGTTCCTGGTGACTGTACGGACCTCCTCCACAGAGTAGAGGAGGTTGCGGGACTTTATGAAATGGTAGAACCGAGTGACCCCCGGGTGGCAGAGGTCCTCGTGGAGGGCTTGGAGACGGTCTACTTGTGCGTTGGCACATGTGCCGCGGGATAGGGCATCGGACGGCTCGTTCAGCTTTCCGGGACGGTACAATATCTCGTAGTTGAAGGTGGAGAGCTCGATCCTCCACCTTAAGATCTTGTCATTTTTAATTTTGCCCCGCTGTGCATTATCGAACATGAAGGCTACCGACCGTTGGTCGGTGAGGAGAGTGAATCTCCTGCCGGCCAGGTAATACCTCCAATGTCGCACAGCTTCCACTATGGCTTGGGCTTCCTTTTCCACTGAGGAGTGGCGGATTTCTGAGGCGTGGAGGGTTCGGGAGAAAAAGGCCACGGGTCTGCCCGCTTGGTTAAGGGTGGCCGCCAGAGCTACGTCGGATGCGTCGCTCTTGACCTGGAAGGGGAGGGACTCGTCGATGGCGCGCATCGTGGCCTTTGCGATATCCGCTTTGATGCGGCTGAAGGCCTGGCGAGCCTCTGTCGACAGGGGGAAGGTAGTGGTCTGTATTAGCGGGCGGGCCTTGTCTGTATACTGGGGGACCCACTGGGCGTAATATGAAAAGAACCCCAGGCAATATTTCAGGGCTTTGGAGCAGTGGGGGAGGGGAAATTCCATAAGGGGGCGCATGCGTTCGGGGTCGGGGCCTATTATCCCATTGCGCACTACGTATCCCAGGATGGCCAACCGGTTTGTGCTAAAAACGCACTTTTCCTCGTTGTATGTGAGGTTCAGGGCGTTAGTGGTCTGGAGGAATTTTTGGAGTTTGGCGTCGTGGTCCTGCTGATCGTGGCCGCAGATGGTTACGTTGTCGAGATACGGAAACGTGGCCTGCAACCCGTGCTGGTCAACCATTCGGTCCATCTCCCGTTGGAAGACCGAGACCCCGTTCGTGACACCAAATGGTACCCTTAGGAAGTGGTATAGACGCCCATCTGCCTCGAAGGCTGTGTACTTGCGGTCACCTGGGCGGATGGGGAGCTGGTGGCAGGCGGACTTGAGGTCCACGGTGGAGAAAACCTTATACTGGGCAATCCGATTTACCATGTCGGATATGCGGGGGAGAGGGTACGCATCTAGCTGTGTGTACCTGTTGATGGTCTGGCTATAGACTATGACCATCCTTTGCTTCTCCCCTGTCTTTACTACTACCACCTGTGCTCTCCAGGGACTATTGCTGGCCTGGATTATGCCTTCCTTCAGCAGCCGCTGGACTTCAGACCGAATAAATATCCGGTCCTGGGCACTGTACCGTCTGCTCCTAGTGGCAACGGGTTTGCAATCCGGGGTGAGGTTTGCAAACAAGGACGGCGGTTCAACCTTGAGAGTTGCGAGGCTGCAGATAGTGAGTGGGGGTATTGGGCCGCCGAATTGGAATGTTAGGCTCTGCAGGTGACACTGGAAATCTAATCCCAGTAATGTGGGCGCGCAGAGTTGGGGAAGGACGTAGAGCCTGTAGTTCTTAAACTCCCTCCCTTGCACCGTTAGGTTCGCGATGCAGAACCCTTTGATCTCTACGGAGTGGGATCCTGCAGCTAGGGAAATCTTTTGCGTACTTGGATGGATGGTCAGAAAACAGCGTCTGGGTGAATTAAACTTTTGGTGCTCCCGGAGTCGATCAAGCAAGATGTCTCGTGTCCGTTGATCAGCACCGTTGTTGTCGTTGTCTGGAGCGTCCGGGGCCGTGATTGATCCAGAGTCAGTCGTGGTAGTAGTGTCGCGGCGTCTTCTTCGGACCCCGTGGAGCCGTCGATGCTGGGGTCCTTTGTTGTCATCCAAGATGGTGGCGTCCATGAATCGCACGCGGCCGGGGGTGGACAAAATGGCCGCCCCCATGGATTGCACGTGGTCGGGGGTGGACAAAATGGCCACCCCCATGAATCGCATGTGGCTGGGGGGTCACAAGATGGCGGCGCCCATCCTCCCCTCATGGTGCCCGGGACCCAAAATGGCGGCACCCGCAGGTCGCACATGGGGCGCTGGGAGGGGTTGGGGAGCTTTCGGGCTATGCTGGGCTCGTTCTTCTCCGGGGATTGCGGCGACCCCCCGGGACCGGCACACAGCCGCGTAATGGCCCTTCTTGCCGCAGCTTTTACAAATAGCTGCGCGGGCCGGGCAGCGCTGCCGGGGGTGTTTCGCTTGTCCGCAGAAATAGCAGCGGGCCCCCCCGGGATGGTCTGGTGCTTTAACCGCGCAAGCCTGTGGGGGGGGGGGTTTGTCGCGACGGGGGTCCACGGAGCCCAAGGGGCTGCCGCGCGGTCGGGGCTGTAGGCGCGGGCATTTTGCGAGGCCACATCTAGGGAAGCTGCAAGGGCCCGTGCTTCTGAGAGTCCTAACGACTCTCTTTCCAAAAGTCATTGGCGGATTTGGGGAGAGCTCATACCTGCCACAAAAGCATCGCGAATTAGCAGGTCCGTGTGTTCGATCGCGTTCACCGGCGGGCAGCTGCAGCCCTGTCCCAAAATTAGCAGCGCGGCGTAGAATTCCTCTAGCGATTCTCCGGGACTTTGCCGTCTCGTTGCGAGTTGGTGGCGCGCGTAGACCTGGTTAATGGGGCGAACGTAGATGCTCTTCAGTAATGCGAGCGCCGTCGGGAAATCCTCTGTGTCTTCTATGAGAGGTTAAATTTCCGGGCTTACCCTCGAATGCAGGTCCTGCATTTTCTGGTCTTCTGTGATCCGGCCGGGGGCCGGTCGGAGGTAGCCTTCAAAACATGCTTGCCAGTGTTTAAATACTGCTGCCGAGTTCGCTGCGTGGGGGCTGATCCGCAGGCATTCCGGGGCGATCCGGAGCTCCATAGTCTTTTAAGTTCGCTTAATAAATTGTAGCGCACAATGACTTACGAGAGAGACGAGAAGTGATGAAGTCGATTCAGGCTTTATTAAGCGAGACTTGTCCCCAGCAGTTCAGCAACAGAATGAAGCGGCGGGGAGAAGCTCGGGTTCTTATACTCCGCCTTCAGGGCGGAGCCAGGAGTCAGCAGCCAACCATGACCCGGGATCTGTCAGCCAATAGCATCACGGCTTCACAGTCCCACATGACGCCTAATACATACCACCACAATATGTTATTACACCTTTGTTCGTTTGAGTCTTTCTGGGCGAGATTCTCTCCGCCCAGGCCGGGCTGAAGAATCACGGGATGGGCGCGAATCGCGCGAAGCCGCCCCGACGCCGGTCCGCCGATTCTCCGGAGAGTGGAGAATCGGCGCCATTGGTGCCGGTGCGGTTGGCGCCGGCACGGTCTGCATGGCGCCTGTCGGGGGCCGCTCTACGATGCCCCCCCCCGGCGATTCTCGGCCGAGGGTGGGCCGAGCGGCCGTACAAAAAAAACCCAAGTCCCGCCGGCGCCGTTCTAACCTGGTCTTACCCGACGGGATCTGGAGGCACCCTGGTGGGGGGGGGAACAGGGGTCCGACCCCGGGTGGGTCCTCTGCCATGGCCTGGCCCGCGATCTGCGCCTACCTGAAGGCGTCAACACTTTGCCTCAGGATCAGAGAATCCCGCCCCCCGTTTTTGTATATATTTGGAAATACCGCCAATAAATTAACTTTAAAAAATCTTGATGTGGTTCCTTTACCATCAACAGATCTAATATGATTGGCATATCATACCATTTGCTTGCCTGATACAGACTTTCTCGTCTATGAAAGTAGATCACCTTTTAAGTCACATCATTTTCTTTCTCGATATTATAATAAATAGGATTTTACTTCTCCACCCAGCCACCTACAATCAAATTGAGAGACTACGAGGGCTGTTACTCATTTCAAACTCGAAAGAAGGTGTTCTGATATTCATGCTTCCAGATGCTGGGGGCTGGTTTGGCTTAGTTGTCTGGACAGCTGGTTCATAATGCAGAGCGGGACCAACAGTGCACGTTCATATTCCCACACCGGGTGAGATTATATATGAAGGCCTGTCGACTCAGCCTTGCTCCTCATTGTAGGTGTGCTAATCCTCAGGTTAAATCGCCACCAGTCAGCTCTCCCCCTCAAAGGAAATCTAGGACTAAGGTCGCTTTGTTTTAACATATACTTGTTTGAGTTATCACATCACGGGCATCACGGTAGCACAGTGGTTAGCACCGTTGCTTCACAGCTCCAGGGTGCCCAGGCTCGATTTCCGGCTTGGGTCACTGACTGTGTGGAGTCTGCACGTTTTCCCCATGTGTGCGTGGGTTTCCTCCGGGTGCTCCGGTTTCCTCCCACAGTCCAAAGATGTGCAGGTTAGGTGGATTGGCCATGATAAATTGCCCTTAGTGTCCAAAAATGTTAAGTGGGGTTACTGGGTTACGGGGATAGGGTGGAGGCTTGAGTAGGATGCTCTTTCCAGGGGCCGGTGCAGACTCGATAGGCCGAATGGCCTCCTTCTGCACTGTAAAATCTATGATCACAACTCACACTCTATGACACCTGCTGAGTTAATCAGGAAGAAGTTATTTACTTGCTTTTAAGTTTTTAAACCTGGCCTGGAAACATCAATGTTGAGTGTGAAATTCCAGGGACTGAATTTTTCCATCCTGATGCAGGACCATCCTGCCTTGAGGAATTGGGGGAGGGGCAGCGATGCAGAACAAGAGGTGGGCGGGTTTCTTATTGGGATCTCCAGGCCCCAATCCTATTGCAACCTTTAGTGGCACAGAAAAGAGTGTAGGTCACAAGCTGGCAGGCAGCTTCATTGCAGATGTGGACATATCAGAACTCCCACAATTGTGATGGCAATGGGCCAGCTTCTGGTGTGAAATGATTTCCACCAACTCAGAAGTTGTGAACCATGGGGGATCCTGAGCCTGGAGAAGGGAACTTTTCAAACGGTGAATTAAAAAGGTGTTGACAACTTAGACATGACATAATGCATGCTGTTTGATAAGTGAAAGATTTTCTTTAATAAAGTGATTGATGATAGAGCTTTGTTCTGAAAATGTAAGTGATCATTAAGTTGACCAAGATGGCATGAGGGATATGGAGGGATATGGGTGGCATGGGGTAGATAGGACGAGGGGGGCATAGAGTGAGGGTGTATAGGAGGTATGGAGGTGCAGCGTAGGCAAGTGGGGTGGGGGGTGATGAGAGTTAAGCACTCATCTTTTGAATTGGGACAATATCCCATCTGGTAGATGTGGACCTTCTAACCTGCCCACCTTGATATCCTCCCACCTCTGCTTTGGAGACAGAAACCCTGATCCCAGTTTGCCCTCAACTCTGCGTAGTGAACATAGCAGTTGGCAGGCACAGCCACTTACAAGGTGGAATCGTGCTGTCAAGGAATGGCCTGGCCCTCAATTCCAGCCTCAAAGTGAAAAATATGGCCCCATGATTTTTGTGCGAATGTGAAAAAACTGAGTGTTGGTGTATATGAACAGAAGATTAAGTAGTTACAATTTTGGTTTCAGTGAATGCTGTGTTCTGGAAGAATCACAAGTATAAGTGCAGCCAATCGATTTGATTTGATTTATTGTCACATGTACCGAGGTCCAGTGAAAAGTATTGTTCTGCGTGCAGTTCAGATAGATCGTTCCATACATGAAAAAACATCGGACATACATAAATACACAATGTAAATACATAGACTCAGGCATCAAGCGAGCATATGGAGTGCAGTACTACTCATTAGAGAAGATGTGTGAAGAGATCAGATCAGTCCATAAGAGGCTTATTCAGGAGTCTGGTAACAGCGGAGAAGAAGTTGTTTTCAATCTGTTAGTGAGTGGTCTCAGACTTTTGTATCTCCTACCCGATGGAAGAAGTTGAAAAAGAGAATAACCCGGATGGGAGGGATCTTTGATTATGTTGCCTGCTTTTCCAAGGCAGCGGGAGGTGTAGGCAGAGTCAATGGATGGGAGGCGGGTTCGCGTGATGGACTGGGCGGTGTTCACTCCTCTCTCAATCCCTAATATACCTAAGGAATTAGCTGCTACAGTTCCTCAGATACCTTCAAATGTTTCAATTATTCTCATCTGGATAAGTCAATCACCTCCCAAGGCATTGTCCATATTTCTGACTCTGAGGCAAACTCTTCTATTGTTATATTGTTGTATATTGTTAACAAAACACTAGACAATCCCCTGATGGCAGTATGTCTCACAATTACATCCCAGGTTGTCTCTTATATCATTTATTGTTAGTCTTTAGTGGGATATTCTGGAGGGTTTGGAAATAAGAACAACTGGGATTACCACACCAATGCAAGTGTTTATTCAGATGTAATATCTGGCACATTTGAGGTAATCATGTACTTTTTCATTTCAGTTAAAAGATTAAGGAACTGCTCACTTGAATAACAGTGCTGCTTTTATTTTATTCATTCTTGGAATATGGGAGTCACTGGCAAGGTCAGCATTTGTTTGTTGCCCATCCCTAATTGCCATTGAGAAGGTGGTGATGAGCTGCCTTCACAATCCACTGCAGTCCAAATGGTGTAGGTACACCCCCAGTTTTGTTAGGGTGGGATATCCAGGATTTTGGCCCAGTGACAGTGAAGGAACTGTTGTAGATAGAATCGAGATGAGGGTCTCTTTTTGATTTTCGCTGTTTATGAGAGCTCTGGGACTCAGTATCAAAAAGTATGAAATGAGAAACAATTTCAATCCATCCTGCTGTTTTTGATCTAGTTCTGCTTTTGGCCGGCATGTAGACCAGATGTCATGAGCCATAAGAAGGAATTGTGGCATAACTCCCAGCATCTTGTACATCTATCAGGAACAGGGAGATGCGGTTTGCAATTCCCCACTCTGATTGAGATAGACGTGCTTCTTCTAACACATTTTGCTTCATACTTCATGCTGTCCTAAATTGGCGCAGGAAGTGGTGAATATTGATGCTGTCAGATGTCCTGACATGATGGAACATGTGTTCTTTTCGATTGAAGTGTCTGTCAAGGTCAGTCACCACATTTTTTTGGCAGTGTCACTAAGGCAAGAAATGTTTATGCGTATCTTTTTTACCTGCTGTCAGTCTCTCTATATGTCCTGTCATATTGAAGGAATGTTATATGGCTGCTTTGTTTTAGTGCTGCTGCTGTGAAATCAATTTAAACAAGTACAGTGTGAATATTATATGGTAAATTTGAATTCTAAATTCAGTTATTCCTGAAACACAAGCATCATAAATTACTTTCTATAGAATTTTCAATTAAACCTATCATGATCACTGAAGTCAGATAAAATGGTGTAAAATGGAATAAATTCCAGTACCGGCTTCCCCGAACAGGTGCCGGAATGTGGCGACTAGAGGCTTTTCACAGTAACTTCATTGAAGCCTGCTTGTGACAATAAGCAATTATTATTATTAAATCAGGAGCAATGTGATTCTCCAATCTATGTTCCACATCAAAACAGCAGCATTTCACAATTGAGGGAAATTGCCCTGAGAGTCTTAAATCTACAATATGGGCGGGGCTGCGCTGCCAACGGGACCAGAGAATCCTGCCACCAGCAAACAGACGGAGAATTCCGGACATTAAAACAAACCATGGAACTTTCTCCTGCCAATCATTGTGTTTATTATATTTCTATACTTTCACTTACACAGGAATTTCATGCAGGAGCAAGTACGACAAAACCATCAGCCACAATTATCCTGAGCAATAAGTTACAGCCTGGAAATTCCAGTCCTCTGCGACACGATTAACGTTGAAGTTTTCCTTTAGCTCAGTTGGCAGGACAGCTGGTTCGTGATGCAGAGCAACGCAATAGCATGGGTTCAATTCTCGTACGTGCTGAGGTTATTCACGAAGGCCTGGCCTTCTCAACCTCGCCCCTCGCCTGAGGTATGGTGATCTTCAGTGTAAATCACCACCTGTCTACTCTCCCCCTCAAAGAGGAGAGAAGCCTAGGCACTATGGCTACTTTACTTTCATAGTGCAGAAGGAGGCCATTAAGCCCATCAAGTCTTTACCGACCCTCTGAAAGAGTACTCAACGCAGATCCACTCCCCTGTCCTACCCTGTCAACCAAACCTGCACATCCCTGGACACCTAGGGGTAATCCACCTAACCTGCACATCTTTGGACGATGGGAGGAAACTTGAGCACCCGGAGAAAACCCACGCAGACATGGAGAGAATGTGTAAACTCCACACAGTCACCCAAGGTCGGAATCGTACCCGGGTCCCAGTGAGGCAGCAGTGCGTGCCACAGTTCCACCTTGATGATAGGGAGGGGTTGGGATTAACAGAGCCCTGATCTGCAAAGCAACCACTTCACCGACAATATCAAACCTTCATCCACCTCAGTCTGAAAATTCTGTCAAGGAAATGATAAGTAAATCAAAATAGTACATGATTCAAAAGTAACTGGATTTAGAATTCAAAATTTACTCCAAAGTTCAATACTTATTGAAATTGAGTTCAAAGCAGCCAGATAACATCCATTACATTTTGGTGTATGTTGGATGCAACCCCAGGGTCACCTGGATACCTCAACTCTCCTAAAAGATGTTACATTTCAAATTATTGGCCCTGAATTGGTGAAGTCTGTTGGGAGTGGATCATGCCAATCGACTAGTTAAAGCTAACACCTATCATTGCATCTTCAAACACTAAAATGTTGGGAAACTCTTCACAAAATTTTTGTAACTTCAGCTAAAGATCACCAGGGGCCAAATGTGCCCCCTCAAGGCGGGAATAGTGTCAGAGTCTCAATCCTGCCTCCTATCTGACAGTGCCCGTTTTTGAGAATCCTTTGATCTCTCAAAATAAGAAAACAGTCATTCGGCCGTGGGTAGGATTTAATGTCGCCCATTGGATTGGGAAACATGACAGCCAGGCCCATTTAATTGTGGGAAATGCCCTGTGTCAGTTTCCTGGCGGCATTTAAGCCTCATCCCTGCTGCCAGTGGCGGCATGCCAATGAGACTCATTAAATTTTGGGGTCCCTCACTATCATGTACTCTGTGCCCAATTGCAACACGGTAGCACAGTGGTTAGCACTGTTGCTTCACAGCGCCAGGGTCCCAGGTGCAATTCCCAGCTTGGGTCACTGTCTGCGGAGTCTGCACGTTCTCCCCGTGTCATCGTGAGTTTCCTCCGGGTGCTCCGGTTTCCTCCCACAAGTCCCAAATGATGTGCTTGTTAGGTGAATTGGACATTCTGAATTCTCCCTCAGTGTACCTAAACAGGCGCCGGACTGGGCAACGAGGGGCTTTTCACAGTAACTTCATTGCAGTGTTAATGTAAGCCTACTTGTGACACTAATAAAAATTATTATTATTATTAAGGGACTGAAATTGGACAGCGAGTTGGCTGCAGTAAAACACCCTCTGCCTTTGCCTCTGAACCACCGCCCTGTGACCCCAACCTAAGAACCCTATCCCTCCTTCACTCACTTTTATTCTAGGATCCCACAATTATCCTGGGTCTTAATTGCATTCCTGCCACCTGCCACTGCTCTCATTGGCGCTGGCAGCATGAGACACTGTCAGGCTGTGATTAGTCTACAGGCCTCTGCAGAAGAGAAGTCTGCCATTAGGAAACTCTATAATGGGAAAAGGCTCGATGGTAGACTTTTAAATGCATGAAAGGCACTTGATTGTGCCAGGCCTCCCATGCTGAACTGATAGAGATTCCCCACCAGTTCTCTGACTTGTGGGGGAGACTCCCTTCAGCCCAATAGACACCCAGCCCACAATCCTATTTCAGCTTCAAAACTTCCATAAGCACCAAGCTCACAGCCTCTTTGACAGCAATATTTAGATCCCCAATTGAGCTGAATGTGGTAGAGGGTCTAGATTTCAGGCCATCATTCATAATGAAATTCTGTTGAATTCCTGTATCAAAAAGCCCTGTTGAGCTGTCCATTAGTGTGTTTGAAGTTTAGCCAGGTATTCATAATGAAATTCTGTTACGCAACTGTGTTCAGAAGGAGGGTTTGGAAGGAGGCCAACAGCATGGGGATTTATGCCATTCTGGCTCTGGTGGACCTGGGAATGTCTCCTCACTCCACCCTGTAGTAAAATTACAGCATAAGTCATTGTGTGGTGACTCTCGCATAATCAAGGGTGCTACCTGGAGAAGAAGAATGTACTCCCATGCATCTGAAGACAATTTCACTTTCACAATACTGATCAACGTAATGGTCACTTACCTTTTTAGAACAAAGTCCTATGAACAAACATTACATTAAAATATGAATAACATATCATACAGCTTTGCATTATGACGTGCGAAGTTGGCAACGCCTTTTGAACTTACCTGTCAAAAGATTCCCGACTCCAGAGCAGGGTTCTTCCATGGTTCCCAACATGCCTGTGATGCTGTGAACACATTGCCTTCAGAGGTCGGCATATTTCCATCAAAACTGTGGGGAAATGTCCACAAATGCCCAGTCCACAATATAGCTGGCAACATTGGGACTGCTGGATTTGAGATTTTGACCCAGCCTCCTATCCCAAGTAGTTGAAGATTGCCAGCAATGGGCATGGGGGCAGGAATCGCAGAAACGGGTACTGCCTGGCATTTTAAAATCCTCACATTAGGATGGGAAAATCTAGCCCACATAAACCACAAATATTATTCAGGGTTACCGCCGATCAGCCATCAGAATCATTGCGGTCGTTTGGGAGAACTCCTGAGGAAATTCAGAAACTTTACCAAACCCAAATTTGTCAGTCATGCCCTGCAACATAATAATCTGAATTATCTTGTCAAGTCACATTTATTTTAAGGATATAATCTAATAGCCTGGCTAAGATAATTGTTTTTGTCTAAGATGTATTTTGCGATTCACTTCATTTATAAGAGTGGATTTTGTCATTGGGGAACTTCACCTGTTAATAGTATGTATTGCAAAATAGCTTGTGAAATTCCACAACTTCCATGATATCAGCACCATGGCATTCAAATCCAATTTTACTCAAAGGAAACAATCAGCTCTTTTGATTTTGCCTGAATTTTCCACTTTTGCAGAATCCTAATACATTTTGGTTGTCGTGGGAGTTTCCATCCTCACAATAGTGAGCACTAATGGCAACTAATATTCCTGAAAATAGTAACACAGGAACATAGGAGTAGGAGTTTGACACCTCAAGCCTGCTCCTAATCATTCAATTTGATTACTGCTGATCTTCTGCCTCAAGGTTATCTTGCCACACTATCCCCATTTCCTTTGATGTTATTGGTATCTAGAAATCTATCAACCTCTGCTTTGAACATACTCAATGATCAAAACTCCCCATCCTCCTGGTGTAACAAATACAAAAAGATTTACAATCTTCGAACTGAAGAAATTTCTTCATATCTGTCCGAAGCGACCTATCTCTTATTCTGAGGCTGTGTCCCCTGGTTCCAGAACCACTAATCAGGGGAAACATCCTTCCTGCATCAACTCTGTTGAGCCGTGAAATGTAATCACCTCTCATTTTTCTAAACTCTGGATGATACAGGCTCAATGTCCTCCACTACTCTTCATAGGATAATTCCACCATCTCATGGATCGGTCTGGTAAACCTTGGTTACAGTCCCTCTATGGCACACAATACTCCAGGTGTGGTCTCTCCAAGGCTCTATACAACTGCAGCAAGAGTTCCATACTCTTGTACTCAAATCTCCGAGCAATAAAGGTTAACACTTGCCTTCCTCATGGTTTGTTGTACCTGCAAATTAACTTTCAGTGACTTGTGAACAAGGACATACAGGCCCCTTAGGTCATTAACACTTCCAATCTCTTCCCATTTAAGAAATACTCTGTATTTCTGTTCTTCCTTATCATATATTCCTTCATATTTCCCACATTATATTCCATCCCCATTTTTAAGCCCGTGCACAGATACACACTGCCTATCTACATCCCATAGAAGCCACTTTGCATCCTCCTCACAACTCACGTTCCCACCAATTTTTGTGTCATTAGAAAAGTAGGAAATATTACATTTGATCCTCACATCAAAATCATTGATGCAAATTGTGAATAGCTGTGGCCCAAGCACTGATCCTTCCGGCACCCGCACCCCCTCCACCAACTCAGTCACAACCTGCCAATCTGAGAATGATCCATTTATTCTCACTGTGTTTCTGCCGTTAACTAATCCTTTCATTGCCACCATTACCGTATATTACCGCTGCAATGTCACAAAGGGCAGGGGATCATGATAGCGTAAGCCCATGTTTAAAACTTGCTTTCCCTGTTATAATTCCTTTATTTTCTGTTTTGCTACAATATTCCAAGATTTATTTGTTCAGCCAGAACAACCCAGTATAATATACTATTTGGACTGGTCAAAGAGTACTTCCTCGCCCAATGCACTATTTGGCATGGTTCACTGATGTCACCTTTTGATGGACTTAGCCAACAGCCAATTGGCTCCATTGAAATACCCGGACTTGGCCAATACTCAATGCAGATTGATCTGGATTGTTCCAGAAGGCTCCTTGCTGTGTAACTCTGTCTATATTGGTTTGAAAGAACAAAGAACAATACAGCACAGGAATGGGCCTTTGGCCTTCCAAGCGTTGATAATGTATCCTATCTAGACCAACCAATTGTATCCTTCTATACCTCTTTTGTTCATGTGCCTTTCCAGATAAGTCGTAAAGGTCGCTAACTTATCTCCCTCAACCACCGAACCTGTTCCTGTGCTGTACTTTTCTTTGTTCTTTGTTCTTTGATCTCACCTACTTCCTCTGGTTCTACACACAATTTCCCTCCTTTGTCCTTGAGTGGACCAACTCTTTCTTTAGCTACCCTCTTGTTCCTAATATACGTATAAAATGCCTTGGGATTCTCCTTAATCCTGTCTGCCAAGGACATTTCGTGACCCCTTCTTGCCCTCCTAATACCCTGCTTGAGCTCCTCAAGTGTTTTATCTGTTTTTAGTTGCCTGTACCTCACATATGCAATTTTTAAACACTGGCAGACTTGTTTCGAAGGCTACCGCCGAACGGCCCCCGGCCGGATCACAGAAGACCAGAAACTGCAGGTCCTGCATTCGAGGGTAAGCCCGGAAATTTACCCTCTCGTAGAATACGCAGAGGATTTCCAGACGGCGTTCGCAGCACTAAAGAGCATCTACGTTCGCCCAGTGAACCAGGTCTACGCACGCTACCAACTCGCAACGAGACGGCAAAGTCCCGGAGAATCGCTAGACGGATTCTACGCCGCACTGCTAATTTTGGGACGGGCCTGCAGCTGCCCGCCGGTAAACACGGCTGAACACACGGACATGTTAATTCGCGATGCGTTTGTGGCAGGTATGAACTCTCCCCAAATCCGCCAAAGACTGTTAGAAAAAGAGTCGCTAGGACTCTCAGAGGCACGGGCCCTTGCAGCTTCCCTAGATGTGGCCGCGCAAAACGCCCGCGCGTACGGCCCCGACCGCGCGGCAGCCCCTTGGGCTCCGTGGACCCCCGTCACGACAAACCCCCCCCCTCACAGGCTTGCGCGGTTCAGATGCCAGGTCATCCCGGGGGGGCCCGCTGCTATTTCTGTGGCCAGGCGAAACACCCCCGGCAGCGCCTCCCGGCCCGCGCAGCGATTTGCAAGAGCTGCGGCAAAAAGGGCCATTTCGCGGCTGTGTGCCGGTCCCGGGGGGTCGCCGCTGTCCCCGGAGAAGAAAGAGTCCAGCACATCCCAAACGCTCCCCAACCACCCCCCCAGCGCCCCATGTGCGACCCGCAGGCGCCGCCATTTTGGGTCCCGGCCACCACGAGGGGAGGATGGGCGCCGCCATCTTGTGACCCCCCAGCCATGTGCGATGCATGGGGGCGGCCATTTTGTCCACCCCCGCCGCCATCTTGGGACCCCCCAGCCATGTGCGATGCATGGGGGTGGCCATTTTGTTCACCCCCGCCGCCATCTTGGACAACAACAATGGACCCCAGCATCGACGGCTCCACGGGGTTCGAAGAAGACGCTGAGACACTGCGACCACGTCTGGCCTCGGTGACGCTGGACCAAGCACAGCCCCGGACGCTCCAGACGACGACAACAACGGTGCTGATCAACGGACACGAGACACCATGCCTGATCGACTCCGGGAGCACAGAAAGCTTCATCCACACCGACACGGTAAGACGCTGTTTTTTGACCAACTGTCCCAGTACGCAAAAGATTTCCCTAGCTGCAGGATCCCACTCCGTACAGATCAAAGGGTTCTGCATAGTGACCCTAACGGTGCAAGGGAGGGAGTTTAAAAACTACAGGCTCTACGTCCTTCCCCAACTCTGCGCGCCCACATTACTGGGATTAGACTTCCAGTGCAACCTGCAGAGCCTAACATTCCAATTCGGCGGCCCAATACCCCCACTCACTATCTGCGGCCTCGCAACCCTCAAAGTTGAACCCCCATCCTTGTTTGCAAACCTCACCCCGGATTGCAAACCCGTCGCCACTAGGAGCAGACGGTACAGCGCCCAGGACCGGACATTTATTCGGTCCGAAGTCCAGCGGTTGCTGAAGGAAGGCATAATCCAGGCCAGCAATAGTCCCTGGAGAGCACAGGTGGTAGTAGTAAAGACAGGGGAGAAGCAAAGGATGGTCATAGACTATAGCCAGACCATCAACAGGTACACACAGCTAGATGCGTACCCTCTCCCCCGCATATCCGACATGGTCAATCGGATTGCCCAATATAAGGTCTTCTCCACCATGGACTTCAAGTCCGCCTACCACCAGCTCCCCATCCGCCCAAGTGACCGCAAGTACACAGCCTTCGAGGCAGACGGGCGACTATACCACTTCCTAAGGGTCCCATTTGGCGTCACAAACGGAGTCTCGGTCTTCCAACGGGAGATCAACACGGGTTGCAGGCCACGTTCCCGTATCTCGACAACGTAACCATCTGCGGCCACGATCAGCAGGACCACGACGCCAACCTCCAAAAATTCCTCCAGACCTCTAAAGCCTTGAACCTCACATACAACGAGGACAAGTGCGTGTTTAGCACAAACCGGCTAGCCATCTTGGGATATGTAGTGCGCAATGGGATAATAGGCCCCGAACGCATGCGCCCCCTCATGGAATTTTCCCTCCCCCACTGCTCCAAAGCCCTGAAACGCTGCCTGGGGTTCTTTTCATATTACGCCCAGTGGGTCCCCCAGTACGCAGACAAGGCCCGCCCCCTAATACAGACCACTACCTTCCCCCTGTCGACAGAGGCTCACCAGGCCTTCAGCCGCATCAAAGCGGATATCGCAAAGGCCACGATGCGCGCCATCGACGAGTCCCTCCCCTTCCAGGTCAAGAGCGACGCCTCCGATGTAGCTCTAGCGGCCACCCTTAACCAAGCGGGCAGACCCGTGGCCTTTTTCTCCCGAACCCTCCACGCCTCAGAAATCCGCCACTCCTCAGTGGAAAAGGAAGCCCAAGCCATAGTGGAAGCTGTGCGACATTGGAGGCATTACCTGGCCGGCAGGAGATTCACTCTCCTCACTGACCAACGGTCGGTAGCTTTCATGTTCGATAATGCACAGCGGGGCAAAATTAAAAATGACAAGATCTTAAGGTGGAGGATCGAGCTCTCCACCTTCAACTACGAGATCTTGTACCGTCCCGGAAAGCTGAACGAGCCGTCCGATGCCCTATCCCGCGGCACATGTGCCAACGCACAAATAAACCGTCTCCAAACCCTCCACGAGGACCTCTGCCACCCGGGGGTCACTCGGTTCTACCATTTTATAAAGTCCCGCAACCTCCCCTACTCCGTGGAGGAGGTCCGTACAGTCACCAGGAACTGTCACATCTGTGCAGAGTGCAAACCGCACTTTTTCAGGCCGGATGGAGCGCACCTGATCAAGGCTTCCCGTCCCTTTGAACGCCTCAGTCTGGATTTCAAAGGGCCCCTCCCCTCCACCGACCGCAACACATACTTCCTGAACGTGGTGGACGAGTACTCTCGTTTCCCTTTCGTCATCCCCTGCCCCGTCATGACAGCGGCCACAGTTATTAAAGCCCTTAGCACCATATTCACACTGTTCGGTTGCCCCGCATATATCCATAGCGACAGGGGGTCCTTCTTCATGAGTGACGAGCTGCGCCAGTTCCTGCTCAGCAAGGGTATAGCCTCAAGCAGGACGACCAGCTACAACCCCCGGGGGAACGGGCAAGTAGAGAGAGAGAACGTCACGGTCTGGAAGACCGTCCTACTGGCCCTACGGTCCAGGGATCTCCCAGTTTCACGGTGGCATGAGGTCCTCCCGGACGCTCTCCACTCCATCCGGTCGCTGCTGTGTACTACCACTAATCAAACGCCTCATGAGCGCCTCCTTGTCTTCCCCAGGAAGTCCTCCACTGGAACGTCGCTGCCGACCTGGCTGGCGGCCCCAGGGCCCATCTTGCTCCGGAAACATGTGCAGGCGCACAAGTCGGACCCGTTGGTCGAGAGGGTTCACCTCCTCCACGCGAACCCGCAGTACGCCTACGTGGTGTACCCCGACGGCTGACAGGACACGGTCTCCCTGCGAGACCTGGCGCCCGCCGGCAACACGCACACCCCCCCGACACCAATCACCCCGTCCCTGCCACCGGCGCACCCTGCGACCGCCCCCTTCCCGGGAGGATCGGTCCTCCTCCCATGTCCGACCAGGAGTGAAGCAGAAGCAGACACCGTAAAGCTCCCGGAGACGACAATGCTGGAACAAGCACCTGCACCACCACCGGGGCTGAGGCGATCGACAAGGAAGACCAGACCGCCCGCTCGACTCGTGGCATCGGTGTAACACAAGAATGTTGTGGACTTTAACGAGAATGTTCTTTTTTCTTCTTACGAATATTGTAAATAGTTCACAAACCCTGTACATAGCCCAGTGTAGGGCAAAGTGTAGGGCACTGTAATGACATGCAAAAAGTTTTTTTCCTCCCAGGACCAGCCTTGTAAACCCCTACCACCATGCGGAGCACCACCCCGCCGGGTTCATTTTTAACAAGGGGTGAATGTGGTAGTATGCATTAGGGGTCATATGGGACTGTGAAGCCGTGATGCCATTGGCTGACAGATCCCGGGTCCTGGTTGGCTGTTGATCTCTAGCTCCGCCCTGAAGGCGGAGTATAAGAACCAGGAGTTCTCCCCGCAGCTCCAGTCTGTTGCTGAACTGCGGGGAACAAGTCACGCTTAATAAAGCCTCATCGACTTCATCTCTATTCGTCTCTCGTAAGTCATTGTGCACTACACAACATTCGTCCTTTTCATTGACTATCCGAAAGTTTACGGAATTGTGGTCACTGTTCACCACATGTTCTCCCACTGCAACTTTAATGGCCTGACTGGGCTTGTTCCCTAGTACTAGGTCCAATATAGCCCCCTCTCTAGTCGAGCTATCCCCATATTGTTCCAAAAAACCTTCTTGGACATACTTAACAAATTCCTCACCATCCAGACCTAGCCCTAAGGGATTTCCAGTCAATATGAGGAAAATTAAAAATTTCCCACTACAACAACCCTATTATTTCTACATCTATCCAGAATCTGCTTACATTTCTGTTCTTTAACTTCCTGTGGGCTGTTGGGAGGCCTGGAGTCCACCCCAATCATAGTGACTGCCCCTTCCTGTTTCTGAGTTCTACCGACAGTGCCTCATTACTTGATTCTTCCATGGTATCCTCCCTCTGTACAGCTGTAATATGTTCTCTAACCAGTATTGCAACTTCCCCACCTCTTTTACCTTTCTCCCTGTCTCGCCTAAAACACCTATATTCCAGAATATTTAGCTGCCAGTCCTGTTCCTTTTTTAACCAAGTCCCGCGTTCCGCGTGTGAATCAAAGTTTAAGTGTGTCTTACCTGTTATATTCGGTGCTTTGAAGCAAATACACTCCAGACCTCCAGGCCCACTGAGTTCAACCTCCCCCAGCCTACCATTCCTCTTAGCCAACTTAACCCTGATACCATGCTCATCCCCAGTCTCTACACTTGTTGACTTATTGTCCTGATTCCCACCCTCCCTGCCAAATTAGTTTAAACCCACCCGAACCATACCAGCAAACCTCCCAGCCCAGTTCCAGTTTGATCTGAGCTCAGGAGCTGAACAGAACTCTGTTAAAGGTCCCTCTCAGAAAGGGTGGAACTCTGTCTCTGATACCTTGGCTGGGATTTACTCTAGGTAGAGCGGCCAATGTTTTCTCTCTATCCAGCTAGTGAGTATTTAAAGCCTGCAGACAGAGCTGGGGGGGGGGAGGGGGGGGAGGATCCTACTGGATTCCTCACCCATTAAGGTGACCAGTTCACTCTAAGGCCTCGTAATAGCTGTTGTTCTGATGTTCTGTTTAACTGTTTAACTGAGACAAGCTTGCTGAAGCCAACAACAGATAAACAATTGAACAGACCTGAAGTGCATCTCCCGTGGTAAGGCTCAGGACAACACAAGTTAAAGTGTCTCCCTAGAGGGGATTCCACAGCCTGAGAATCCAGCCTGAATGTTGCAGCCACAAGATCCAAACCAGCTGATGGTTTCAACACTCCGTATCCCAAGGAAACAGTTGATTCCTAAAGACTACAACGTCAGCAGCAAAGATGTTTATCTCAAGCAGTTTTAATACTCATTATTTGATCCTTCCCACTGTGTGTCTGTCTTGTGTGTGGGCAGAAGGTAGGATGGTGAAGGGGAGTAATTAGATTAGCAGACCATTGTTCTATTTTCAGCATTACATGTTTACCTCTTCGCTTATTATAAATAAACAATTTTTTTGTGTTTTTCTTACAAGGCTGGTGCCTGTAAGCCATTGGAGCAGTCGAGGGCCAAATATCTCAATTCTTTATACAAATTAATGGTTAATTCACTTATGTTGGGACTCAGGGGCCTGTGGGGCTGGAATTAACTGTGCACTCACCCAGGGTATCGTAACAATAGACGGGGTGGAGTTCATTCAGTTTAATAGCTCACACAGTTTTTAAAATAAATATTGTTATTCAAATTTTCAGTTGGCAGACATATAAAATAGACAACCAGATTCATGCAATTTACAAACAAAATTCTCCGCCGGCCAACCTGATACCCAATTTAAAGAAAACAATTATTTTGTTACCAATTTTCCAGAATAACACCATTACAACCATTTATGTACAACAGTTAACAGTATTCCAACCTTTTCATCCACCCCCCACAAACCCAAAAGAAACAGCCAATCCCCAATGCCCTACCTCCGCACCCCCCCCCCCCCCCCCCCAAACATCTGATGGTGGCAAACTCTCTGAAAAAGGAAATAAATGGCTGCCATCTGAGGTAAAGTCCTCCAGACGACCCTCTCGTTAGATATTTGATTTTTTTTCTAAGTGTAAAAATTCCACCAGGTCGCTGAGCTAAGGTGCTGCACTGGGCAGGGATAAGGACCTCCAGCCAAACAAGATTTGCCCACAGGCTATCAAGGAAGCAAATGTAACAGCATCTGCCTTTGTCTCTGTTTGTAACTCTGCAAGTTTGAGACCCTAAAAATAGCCACCAAAGAGCATGGTTACAATTCGACCCCAATAATTCCTGATATGGTTCTGAAGAAGGAGACTCAAAAGTTCACAAGCCCAGGGCAGGACTAGAACATGTGTGTGCGATGGGCAGGGACCTCAGAGCACTGCTCGCACCTATCCCCTACTTCTGTAAAAAAAACACTCATTCGGACCCTGGTCAATTGTGCCCTATGCACCACCTTGAATTGTATCAGGCTGAGCCTATCGCACAAAGAGATAGAGTTGACTCTATATGGAGCCTCACTACACTCCCCATCCTCAAGTTCCTGGCCCAATTCCGCCTCCCTTTCTCTTTTAATTTCATCCAACAGTACCTGATCCATCAATATCAGCTGACCTTAGATCTCTGACACCCCTCCCTCCCCTACACATGCTGCCAAAATAATTTTGTCCATCAATGAGATGGGAGGGGGGTGGGGGCAAAGGGAAGGAAGCAAACTAATTGCGTGCTTAGTAATATCAAAACAGATTAGCTCTTGAGAGCGTACCCTTTTCTAGCCACTCCTCAAAACTCAGAAACTTACCATCAACAAACAGACCCCCAAATTACTCCAACCCCTCCACTTTACAAACCCTGAAGGACAAATCCAGAGCCACAGGCACAAAACGATTGTTTCCACAGATTGGGGCCAACATTGACATAGCACCCAGTTTGAAGTGCCGTCTAAATTGACCCCATATTTTCAAGGTGGCTGCCACCACCAGATTGGCAGCCCATTTCATTGGGGAAAACAGAAGGGGAGCCATAACCAATGCCTTCTAGCTGGTACCTTTAGTCATTCCTCTCCATCTGCTCCCACTTGGACCATCCCCGCACCTTTTTAATATTCGCTGCCCAATAATGATATAACAGTTTGGGTAATACAAAACCCGCTGATTGTCTATTCCTATGTAGAAAAAAGCCCTAAGGATCTTACCTGCCCAAATAAAATATCTTATTGATCCTATAAAAGACTTTTAAAGAAAAACTGGAAGGCACTGAAACAAAAACAGAAATCTTTGGAGGATATTTATTTTAATCGATTGGCTCCTTCCAGCCAAAGTCTTTTTTTCAAGAAATTTAGAGTACACAATTGTTTTTTCCAATTAAGGGGCAATTTAGCGTAGCCAATCCACCTACCCTGCACATCTTTGGGTTGTGGGGGTGAAACCCACGCAGACACGGGGAGAATGTGCAAACTCCACATGGACAGTGACCCTGGGCCGGGATTCGAACCCGTTCCTCAGCGCCATAGGCAGCAATGCTAACCACTGTGCCACCGTGCTGCCCCCTTCCAGCCAAAGTCAGTGGGAGGCTATCCCATCTCAGGTCCTCCTTCACCGCTCTAACCAGGACCCCAAAATATAACTTCTGTAACGAGGCCCCGATGTGGGCTACCCAGACCCCCAGATAACAAAAGTTGGACTTGGCCAGGTAAAAGGACAACGTCCTCAGGTTGGATCCCCTTCCTGGGGGCTTCCCCGGAAAACATTTGCTTTTACTTAATTCAATCTTTACCCCGAAAAGTAACCAAACCTCTCGAGCAGTTGTTTTTCCCTTTCACAAATCCATGTTAACTCTGTCCAATCTTACCATTATTTTCTGAGTAATCCCATCCATTATAATGGCTTCTAGTATTTCCCTAATTCCGATGTCCCGCTCACAGGTCTATAGTTCCTGTTTTCTCTCTCCCTCCTTTGTGCTTAAAAATCTGAAGCAATGCTTGCTTTGAGGTGGAGATTGAAAAATGTTCTTGGTGAAACAACACAATCTGTTGAGGTATTTCACACTTGGATCCTAGCAGGTAAATTAAATATTGGTTTGGTTACTCCTGTTTCTCACCTCATCGTTTACATTTTAAATAAAATTAAAAATATTAAGGTAAGCCAGATGAATATTTGCAGTAAGAGTATTATGAATAAAGATAAAGCAAGTGATGAAGAGCAGAGATTAGGGTCTTGGACAATATAGCAGGAGATCCAATGTCTTTGACAGAGACCCAGCCACTAGCACTTATCATAGAATCTACGGCACGGAGACAAGTCCAAACTGGTTCATGCCAACCAAAAAGCCCATCTAAGCATGGAATCACAGGAGATTTTATTTGACTATCTACCTGAAATTGTTGGAAGGCTACAATTCTGCTCGGAAGTCCTGGAAGAGTTATGCAGCATTCTACACAGACCAACAAATTATGCTAACAACACCTCCCCCCTCCCCCCCCCCCCCTCTCTCCCCCTCCCTCACAAAATTGCTTACAGTGACTAAGAAAGTCACCATTGAAATTAATTTCATGTCTATTGGTTCGCTTTAAGGGCCAACAGAATAATTCAAACATATCATTTAGGTTTGCTCTCCATTCTTGCATTCCGTTGCCAGCACTGCATAATTCAATATATTTGGCACAGGCGGAGAACAAATTAATGAAAAGTCCATTAACCATTATTAAACTTCTGAGGTTCCAAGTTTGCTTGCAGCTACCGAATGCATTCACATAATCCCACACTGACAACCATATACAATTATGCCAATTGAAAACAATTTTAACCCCTTAGACCTGGGATTTCATGCTGAGGGAGATGGTCTCTGACTGTGCGAAAATGCCAGCAGAGTTCTGAATCGGCAAGCCCTGCCCCGAACCTGGCCTCTGCCATTTTTACGTAGGCTCTAATTAGTACATTCCTGGTTAACTTTCCATATATCTCAGAAACTGCATCTACTCATGTAGTATTTTGGTAAACTAGGTGTCTGAAAACTCAAGTGTGCAGATTGGACAAGATAAGAGAAGGTCTGAACCTTGTGGATTCATTTGAATAACCAGGGTACAATTTTGGGGAGGCAATGTACCCTTTTGGATCTGATCTAGGGATACTTTTGGAAGAGATAAGGAATTCTTTGCAAGAGACAAGACCTTTTGGAACATATCATTTGCCTTTTGGGGTTGTTAAAAGTAATGTGTGTAAAAGGTACATAAACTAATTGGAACTGTCTAGGCTGTCAAAGAACTGTCCAAGTCGTTCAAAACTCTTAATTGTGAAAGAATTGGCAAGCTGTCAAAGAACTGTCCAGGCTGTTAAAGGTCGGTCACACTTTCAAAGCAAAGAACTGTGAAAACTCATTGAAACCACCAAGGCTCATTGGAACGATTAAAGAGATCAATGGATTTAACTTTGCTGGGCTTTTTTGTTAATTTGGAGTTTTAAAAAAATATCAGTGCTTCATATTTCACTCTGTTTGGTGAAAATGAAAATCGCTTATTGTCACAAGTAGGCTTCAAATGAAGTTACTGTGAAAAGCCCCTAGTCGCCACATTCTGGCGCCTGTTCGGGGAGGCTGGTAAGGGAATTGAACAGTGCTGCTGGTCAGCCTTGGTCTGCTTTGAAAGCCAGCAATTTAGCCCTGTGCTAAACCAGCCCCTCTGTTCACATAAGCCTAAAGGCTTTAGATGTAGGATTTGTATTGTATGATTGATTTTACAACCTAACAGTTTCATGGTGGGGTGTCTGTTGAATGAGTAGTTTGATTGATAACTCCAAATGGTTATAGAATAGAAATATTTGTTTTTCATACAAGATTAGCGGAAGAAATGTCAATGCATTGAACTTTCTTTTTATCAGTGAAGAGTGTGTAATCAGGAGACACATAACTTACTTTTTTGTCAGCATGGTTGAATACTATTAGAAAACTAATTTGCATATGCAGATGTCTCAAAAATGCTTCATTCCACCACAGGTCCAACCCTGCAAATTGGCCATGATGACTTGTTTTGAAGTCTATGTGTTCTATTGAATACAACAGAGGTTCCGGCAGTTGCCCTCGGTTACTTTGCATTATTGAGATCTGCACACAAAACAGGGCACTTACCTTTATTGATAGCCTTGTCTATTGCTCCACATTGCAAAGAGGCCTTCATAGGAATTTAGTGCTCATTGAACAGTTTTTGCAGCCTTTCTGAGATTGGTGGCTGAATGCTCTTTGTCAGGAGCTGTCAGTTTTGAAATCTGCCTTATGAACTACTTTCAATCCCTCATCCTCTGACTTCCTGAGTTGGGAATTTCTGCCAGCGGTACCTGGCATTCAAGGTAGGTCCTGGTAGTATTTTCTGTCTCTCTCCGTGAAAAATCTTTCTTGTTTCTGTGAAGGTGAAATAAATGAGAACACCTTCCTGTTTAAACTCATGTTTCTGCTGAGTATGAGCCTCAAAACAGAGAAACAACTGCGATATTTGACCATTAGGCTGAGATTAGAATTAAACCATCCATGAGCGCAGGCCGCAGCAAAACATACATTAGCTGAGTTAGTTCCCAGGATTTTCATTGCCTCCTTCTTGTGTGACGTTATGACACAGATGTCTGTTGTGTCTTTTCCTGTAACTGTCATTCTCGGGAATTGTGCCCAATCTTTTCCTGCACTAGAAAAGAGTTCTTGTTACCGTCAGTCACAGACTGTTTCATCTGGCGACTATTTGTAAATTCTCCTCATGGAATAGCTGCAGAGATAGTGAGGTTTCAAATAAGTGCATGCAAGCATTGCTGGATTCTGTAGCCCTTTAATTAAATCTTTCCTATGCAGGTTTCATTGCAGTTTATTTAGTGCTGAGGATAAAGCTCTTGGGTTTTTGAATGTGCTTTTTAGGTTATATATTGGTTTACTTCTGAAATGTTGCAATTTATATTAATGGCAGCTGGCAGCCACAACAGCTTTTCTGACATTGGGAGATAACAAAATATCTTTCTGCAATGCACTGCAGAAAGATCCTGCAGGTTAAAGAGTTGATTCCTTTGCTTTCATTCTCTGCTGCCATTTCTCTTTTGCTTCCCTTTAAGGCAATTCAGCTTTAAATTCTGCCTTAGCAATTAGCTTTACCAACCCAGCAGATAGAAGTAACCATCATTTTCAGACGTCGGGCACTCGACTCCTGCCATCCAGAGTTGGTGAGAAGGTAATACATCCCCGCCAACTCCGACAGCCAGCTGCCATTTTACACTCAAATGAGCTTTGATTGGCTGTAGGCGGAACTTCTGTCCGCACTTGGAAGGAAGTCCAGCCTTGGACGGCTGCTTTGCAGCCCATCCAAACACAGTGCTGCAGTAGCTGGAAGAGGCACTGCAATGGTGCACCTGGGGCTAAGTGCAGGCAGTTGGTGAAAGGGTAAGTGACAGGGGTTGAGGGAATGGTATCCCGGTCCTTGAGGGGAAGGCATCCCCAGCCAGAAGGGGGCTTCTGATGACACACACTTTCCTGCCTGAGATCAAGGATGAGGAATTTTTCTGTCTCACACAAAGTTATCTGATACCCACCAGCCTGTAAATTGAGGCTGCTTGATAAAAGGCCCTTAATGGACACTTATGGGCCTTAATTGGGTCAAGGGTGGGCTTCCCGTAAAATTGCATCCAGGTCAGGGTGGGCGGGATCCTGAAGGGTGTTGGGCACAGGGCGACTAGAAGTCCTGCCCACTACACTTCCACATATCATGTGACTCAGAATTTTGGTGCTCAGACTGGAATGCTTTATGTGTTCTGCCAATTGTGTGACAGGAGTTTGGAGATCTGGGGCAAAATTCTCCGTTATCGGCGGAAAGTCCGCCGATCGGCGCAAAAAACGGCGCAAATCCGACTTGCGTCACGTCGGAAAAATGGGTCGAAAGTCTCCGGCCCGAAATGGGCTAGCAGCGACATAACGGGATCCACGCTTGCGCAGTGGTTCACACCGTGCAGCGTCATACGCGCCGCACAGCGTGATGGCTCATAAGGCCGCGCTGCTCCCCCCCACCCGACCGGAACACCCGACCGGAACACCCGACTGGGTGGCTGGCCGCCGCTCAGCCCCGAGGTTCGAGTCACGGGATGTGGAGGCGCTCCTGGATGCGGTGGAGCAGAGGAGGGACGCCCTGTATCCCGGGCATGGCCGCAGATGGCCTGTGTCCCACGCCACAGCCGGCGTCTGTGGAGGGAAGTGGCAGAGGCCGTCACCGCTGCGGCCCTGACACCACGGACAGACACCCAGTGCCACAAGAAGGTGAACGACCTCATCAGAGCAGGCAGGGTGAGACTCCCCCATATCCCCCCCTCCCCCATATCCCCCCCTCCCCCATATCCCCCCTCCCCCATATCCCCCCTCCCCCATATCCCGCATATCCCCAAGTGAATCCAGCCCTAACCTTAACCTCTGCAATGCACGCGCAACCGATGGCGTGCATTCATATACCTGCCTAACAGTGTTGCCTTTTACCCCTGCCACCGCCCCCCCCCACAGGAGAAGCGCGCACACAACAATAGGGAGCATGTGAGGACTGGAGGAGGCCCCGCTGATGAGAGGCCACTGACCGAACACCAGGAAAGGGCCCTGGAACTGGCTGGCGGACCTGACGACCGGGAGGTTGCTGATGCAGAGGTCGGGGGCGTAGTAGCAAGTGAGCCACCGACAGCCCGTCCCCATATCCCCCCTCCCCTATATCCCCCTCCCCCATATCACCTGATCACTGCCTGATGTCTAACCATGCATACATCATTGTGTATCGCAGGACCAAACGTCCAGGCACCCATCCCCGCAGATGCAGACCGCCTGCAGGATGCCCCTCGGAGGCCACGGGAGAAGTAGAGACACGGACACTCCAGCATGCGACGCCCGCAGGATGCCCCTCGCACACCACGGCTGACGGAGTGACCCGCACCCTCCAGCATGCGACGCCCGCAGTATGCCCCTCGCACACCACGGGAGACGGAGAGACACGGACCCTCCAGCATGCGACGCCCGCAGGATGCTCCTCGGAGGCCACGGGAGACGGAGAGACCCGGACCCTCCAGCATGCGGCGCCCACAGGATGCCCCTCGCACACCACGGGAGACGGAGAGACCTGGAGCAACAGGGAGACGACACACCCGTCACATGCTGGAGCGACCACCCAGCGACGAGGGGGGCAGCCACAGGCCCCCGTCACATCCGAGCCAGGACACCACTACCCAGGACACCACTACCCAGGACACCACTACCCAGGACACCACTACCCGGGACACCACTACCCGGGACAGCACTGTCCAGGACACCCCTACCCGGGACAGCACTACCCAGGAAGACAAAATACCGGACAGTGACTCAGAGTGGATGGGTGGAGACGAACCCTCACCCCAAAGTGCCATGGACTCAGAGTAGGACGAAGAGCACGACACAACGCCACTGCTGTCACCAACACCCTCCACCATCGCAGAAACACTCACCTCGGTTGGGCACTTTAGTGATGAGGTGTCTGGTACACTCACTGGTGCGCACAACACAGCCGTCCCGGTACAGCAGGTGGAGATAGGAGCAGCAGAGGGGCCGGGCGGTCGGAGGGCAGCCCAGCCCAAGCGAACATCTGCCGCCCAGCTGGATCCCGGGTTCCTGGAGTTACCACACCCACACATAGATCCGATGCAACCACCGACCCGGAGACGAGCGAAGAGGGTGACGGGCGGCTTGCGGCGGCTGCAGTCGCAGGTGGAGGAGTCCACCCGCATCCTAGAGCTGGGAGTGGTGCCGGTCATGCGTGCCACCCAGGCCGACACCGCACGGGTGGCGTCCGCGGTGGAGGCAATGGGTGCGACGGTGTCAGACATGGGGAACGGTTTGCGAGGCCTGGGGCTTTCCGTGCAGGCGGCGTCTGTGGCCCAGGACATGGCTGCCCTCTCACAGGAGGCCATGAGCCAGTGCCAGCGCCAGATGGCAGAGGCGCTCAACGCCATAGCCGAGTCTCTGCAGGCCATGGCCCAGTCTCAGCAGGCCATAGCCCAGTCTCTGCAGGCCATCGCTGAGGGCATCGGCGCCAGTGGCCATGTGCGAGCCGGCGTCGCACTGTCACAGACAGGGTTTGCCAACCCCCTGGGCTCCATGGCTGCAAACCTGCAGACACCTGTCGATACCAACACGGGCCTCCAGGACTGGCAGCGCCAGATGTCGGGGGGGCATCGGATGGCCAGTCCGTTCGCATCCCCCACCCATGTAGAGGCCTGGGGGCCATCGTGCACCCCGAGGGAGGAGGAGGTGGTGTGGTCCGTCCCGGCTCCCCCTGTAGGGGAGGTCCCGGTACACCACGACACCTCAGACTCCCCCCCCCTTCCGTCCCAGGTGCATCGGGTGGGCAACGGGCAGGACAGGCTGGCAGCTCGCCATCCCAGTCGCCCGGGCCGCAGCCTGGCCCATCTAGGCCAGGACGCCCCAGGAAACGGCCGCCAAAGGGATCCAGTGTCAGAGGGCAGGAATCACAGGAGTCCACCTCCAGTTCTGCTGTACCGTCTGGGGAACCACGTAAACGTAGTCAAAGGGCCCGTAAGGCCAAACAATTAGACACTGAGTAAGCTGGCACGGGTGCAGGGCACAGATGAGTTTTAGGAGCTAGGGCACGTGCATGAACTCCTTTGGTTATTAAAGTCAATGTTACACCTACAGAAGCTGCCTTTGTGCTCTGTCCAAAGCGTGCGGGGGTGTCATGTACATTGAGCGCAAGTGTGCGTGTGAGGGGTGGTCTTACCTCAGCCCCAGGTGAGTCTGCCCCCGACCCCCGGGCCGCCATCAACATCCCCCGGCCAGAGGACGGGACCGTGCGCTGCAGTGTCACAGCCGCATGCAGGGATGGTCCGGGTGGATGGTGGTACTGTGGCCATGGGTCAGACATAGTCCAACGATGTAGAGCCAGGAACTCACCGCAGGGCGGGTTGTCATCATCCTCCATGGCCTGCGATAGACACGCGTCCACCCGCAACTGTGTGAGCCCGGCCCGTTGTGCCGCAGGTGGATCGGCAATGGGGGGGGGGTGGTGTGCATGCGGGTGGGGTGGGTGGGGTTGGGGAGGGGGGTGAGGGTGCTGGGTGGGTGGATGGGTGGGGGGTGTGGGTGGTCGGCTGTTGCCATGGTGTGCGGTCTGTGGCCATACTACCCGATTCCCACGCCCATCTAGTCAGTGAAGCGGGCGGCTATCAGTCTGTCCCGTGCCCGCTGGGCCAGCCAGTAACGGTGGACAGCCACCCGCCTGTGTCTACCCCGTCTGCCCTGACCATTACCCTCATCCCCCTCATCTGGGGAGGACTGGGCCTCTTCCTGCTGCTCCTCTACTCCGTCCTCCTCTGCCTGCGGCACATCGCCCCTCTGCTGGGCTATGTTGTGCAGGACGCAGCACACCACAATGATGCGGCCGACCCTATCTGAGCGATACTGGAGGGCGCCCCCAGAGAGGTCCAGGCACCTGAAACGCATCTTCAGCACGCCAAAGCACCTCTATATCACTCCCCTTGTCGCTACATGAGCATCATTGTAGCGGCTCTCCGCCTCATTGCGTGGCCTCCGTATAGGCGTCATCAGCCACGATCGCAATGGGTAGCCCCTGTCGCCCAGCAACCAGCCCCTCAGCCGGGGATGGCGTCCCTCGTACATGCCGGGGTGGATGACCGCGACAACACGTATGAGTCGTGTACACTGCCTGGGTAACGGGCGCAGACGTGCAGGGTCATCATGCGGTGGTCGCAGACCACCTGTACGTTCATCGAATAGGTCCCCTTCCTATTGGTGAACACGGCCCTGTTATCTGCAGGTGGCCGCACGGCGATGTGCATCCCATCGATCGCGCCCTGGACCATGGGGAACCCGGCCACGGCAGAGAAGCCCACGGCCCGGGCATCTTGGCTGGCCCGGTCCACGGGGAAGCGGATGTAGCTGTGCGCCATGGCATATAGGGCATCTGTCACTGCCCGGATGCACCGATGCACCGATGTCTGCGATATGCCGGACAGGTCCCCACTCGGTGCCTGGAATGACCCCATTGCATAAAAGTTCAGGGCCACCGTAACCTTGATGGACACGGGGAGAGGGTGTCCCCCGCCAGTGCCACGCGGTGACAGGTGTGCCAGCAGGTGGCAGATGTGTGCCACGGTTTCCCTCCTCATCCGGAGTCTCCTCCTGCATTCCCGGTCCGTGAGGTCCTGGTATGACTGCCGGGGCCGGTACACACGGGGCGCCCTCGGGTGCCTCCGTTGCCGTGGGGCCGCGACGTCCTCCTCCCCCTCCTCGTCCTGTCGGTCAAGTGTCCCTCCAGCCTGGGCGGCTGCCGCCTGCCCCTCTGCGGCAGCCTGCGCCGCCTCTCTGGCACGCTCCTCCTCCTCCTCCTCATCCAGGGCAACATAGACATTAGCGGCTGCCGCCACGGCGGCCAACATCGCTGGATGATCGGAAAACATGACGGCCTGGTGGGGGGGGAGGGGAACGACGACATGTCATCATTGCCCATATCCCCTCCTCCCCCCAGCCAGGTGGCATGGACCGCATGGGTCCAACTGTTGGAGGCTGGCACCTGGCCAGGTGGACCAACTCACTTGCCCTCGCATCCCCCTCCCCGGCACGGACCCCCCCCCAACCTCCACACCGGCACGGACCCCCCACAACCTCCACCCCGGCACGGACCCCCGCCCAACCTCCAGCCCGGCACGGACCCCCCCCCAACCTCCACCCCGGCACGGACCCCCCATCCCCCTCCCCGGCACGGACCCCCCATCCCCCTCCCCGTCACGGACCCCCCCCCAACCTCCACCCCGGAACGGACCCCCCCCAACCTCCACTCCGGCACGGACCCCCCCCAACCTCCACCCCGGCACGGACCCCCCCCAACCTCCACCCCGGCACGGACCCCCCCCATCCCCCTCCCTGGCACGGACCCCCTCCCGGCACTCCCCCAGAGCCCAGTCCACTCTAACCACCCCCCCCCCCCCCCGCCGCGCACACACACACACAACCCGAGACACACCTCTCCTCACGCATTCAGACTGCGGCCACGCCATCGCCTGCCCAGAGCCAACCCCCCAGGCCGTCACTCACCTCCACGCTGGTCGGCGTGAACCTGGAGCACAGGGTCACGCTGATGAAAAGGAGGTTTAATTTACGTCGACGTGAACGGTCATCACATCGACGGGACTTCGGGCCATCCGGAAGGGAGAATATCGGCAGTCCGAAAATCGGCTGCCTTGCGCAGACCCGTGACATTCTCCGACGGCAGCGGCGACATTAACGCCCTGCTGACTTTTCTCCCTTCGGAGACTTCGGCAACCGGCGGGGGCGGGATTCACGGCGGCCAACGGCCATTCTCCGACCCGCTGGGGGGTCGGAGAATGACGCCCCTGGCTTCATGGAACTGAGATGGAAGTTGAACTTTAAAGGATGAGAGGTAATTTGGGTTGGTTGTATGTTTGACAGTGAACTCGGAGGTGTGAAAAATAGAAATATTTTTGTGGGGCCATGAGCAGCCTTCATTTTACTTGTCATTTCTTTTTCTGAGCAGCTTTTAGTGATCTCCTCAATATCCATTCTACATCAAGTAACAATCTTGATACCTGAAAACCATATCAGCGAGTGATCTATATGAGAGCACCCTGATTTACATTCCATTACAAGGCACTAAACAGGTAGGTGATATGGGTCGATCAGCAGTGGAAATTGATCAATGTGTAATGCAATCCCATTTGATCTATGTTACCGCCCCAATCCAATCTTCAAATGAGGCAGAGATTCCATTACTACATGTGAATTTCTGTGTGTAATTTGCTTAAATGTCATAGTCACAAAATACCAATAAATCACAAATGAAATATTGGAACCAATTCATTGGCATGCAGGCATCAATCATAAAGTTCAAAAAATTACAAATCCATATTGGGCAGTCAACAGCAACTATCAATAAAATGAGAAATCAATCAACTTCCTGAATGTAATTTCATTGGAGTCTCCATCCACCATTTTCTTCTTTGATGCATTGAGTGTACTCAATAAGAAATCTTACTTAAGGTAATAAAAAATACAATCCTGAGAAAGATTAAAAATCTTATCATAAATTTGTGTAATTTCTAAAACTGGTAATAAGTCATTAGGGACAGCACGGTAGCACAGTGGTTAGCACTGTTGCTTCACAGTGCCAGGGACCCCGGTTTGATTCCCAGCTTGGGTCACTGTCTGTGCGGAGTCTGCACATTCTCCTCGTGTCTTCGTGGGGTTCCTCCGGGTGCTCCAGTTTCCTCCCACAAGTCCCAAAACTCGTGCTTGTTAGGTGAATTAGACGCTCTGAAGTCTCCCTCAGTATACCCGAACAGGCACAGTAGTGTGGCGACTAGGACATTTTCACAGTAACTTCATTGCAGTGTTAATGTAAGCCTACTTGTGACAATAATAAAGATTAATATGATTATTATTATTACTCCTTAACTCTGGAGTCTAGTTTTTGAGCTGAAAATTTCATCTGGGCTTAGGTGTTTGAATTCTCAACTGTTGTGGGCACATTCAGTAAGAAGGTAGAAGTTCCTTTTACTCTGCTGCTGTATAGCTATAGTTCTAGAAATTCAATCATGCCTATTTTCATTGACAGTGGGTAGCATGGTTGGTAATGGGGAGGGGGGTAGCAAGAACAATTTGGGAAGAAAGGCACAGTGGCTGATAGCAGCTGATGTTCTTTGAATATGGTTCAGGAGAAGAAAATGAAGATGACAGTCTGTCAGCTCCATTAATGGCGGCATTCAGCTCACTGTGACTTTCTCAAGGGCTGGTTGTCTAAAGTTACGCCCTTTTCAGCACGCTTCTTTTTAATATGTACATTGAGATCATTGGATGAATATGGCATTGGCATTTTAAAATTCAACTGATTGGAGTTTTAGCCAAAGAGGATCGCTATTTGAAGCTATTTTTTGTAGGGCCTGGGTAAGTGGATGTGCTTAAAGAAAGTTATACTTGCACTAATGATGTTGATGTGCTATAGAAGAAGAGGTCACACAAGATGTTGACTTGTCACCAATAGAAGATCACTTATTTACTCAGGGCAATATGAGAAAAATATTAACTCTTTTTTGGCATTGCTGTCTCATCTGTTGGTTTCTTGATTATTGGCTCCGATGCACACGCAGTTAAGATTAGTTATTGCTAGCTGCTTTCTGCTACCTGTATTTTGTTTGCATTTCAGTCTGACTCATATTTGCACCTCAGTGCAAGGCAGAGTCTTGCAGATTTTTGGAAGTCCTTAGTGTGCATGGCCTGATGGTTCACTTTATCCTTGTCCAGCAGGTACTTGGCACAAAGTAATGAATCAATCCATCCGGTACAAATACCCTATGTGATTGACATCTTGGTGGACTGATTTTGACTGACAGCATGTGAAGGGCAAGATGTGGATCAGGCTTGTGTTAGAGATTGAACAATGATTCTTTGTAGTTCCTTTGATGGACAGCCTGTGGGTTGTAGTTTGATGGACAGACTTTGGTTGGTAGATATCTCAAGATTCAATTCCTTCAATCTCCCGTGTGCCCTACCACACTCCACCCCAAACAAACTCCAATTTGTCTAAAATTCTGTTGCCTGAATATTGGGCCAGACTGTTCACCTGTCAACTTTTATCTTTGTCAACCTCCCCAATGACACAATGCAAAGTTCTTGTATTTTCAAGACTTTGCCGCACCTTATCTCAACTAACTCTTTTAGCTATGGGTGGCAGCCTTCAACTTCTTCAGGTGGTTTCCTGTGCATCTATATCTCCCACCACTCCTATCATAGCAGAGCCTTCTGTTATCTCAGCTCTGCTTTCTGAATGTTCTGTATACACTTTCTTGGCTTGCTATCTCTCATTCATCTCTAAAAGGCTTTTCAGAATTTATAATTTTAACACTGCCATTGGGCATCTCTCCTAGCATCTTTATTAATGTTTAACATACTTGTACCCATCCTATGTAATGCCCTTTAAAGATATTCCTTTACACTGATGATACTATAAAAAGCTTGGTATCACAGAAATTGTGCCAAATTCCCAGCTCTACATTTTAATAGGGGCTCATTTCAAATGAGTTACAGCCTCTCTTTAAATAAGAGGGAAAAAAATGAAAAAACACTGTAAACTGTTCTTAAGATACAATTGTCCACTTTAGTAACCTTTCTGAAACTCTTTTTAATATGTACCAGTAGGCCTGACTGTACGTCCAATCGGGTGTATGAACACCAACATTCAGCTTTTGGTTCTGTGAAATCAGTTTGCAGTTTTCATTTTGTTTCTTGTTAATAAGGTAAAGGAACGCAAGCTCTTTTCTGAGCACATACATTTTACAGTAAATGATATGATTACTATGATTCGAACAAAATCGTCCCAAACTGAATTAGAACTTGACATTTAAGTGTGCCTCACCATTTAGTGAAATGCAGGACTGTCTGGAGGGTGGGAAGTCATTAGATGGAGGACGCATTAAGCCTGGGAGGCAGCCTTTAATCATTCACTTTGGGGGAAAAATTGACACACGTTTCTGATTTAGACTGCACTTGGTTGGGGCTGTTCGCAGCATATGTAAGCATTCTACAGTCTCAAGTGCTTGACCTAGCCATTATTGGAGCCCCCACAAAAGAATTGCTGCTTTTAAGCTGTATTAAAGCTCTGGATAGCTGCAGGGGAAATGCATTGTAATTCCCAAGCAGGCATCTTTTAGGTGACCCTGCTGCAAAAGGCCAGTCATAAGTGGCTGAAGAGCTGGAGATTGCACCAGTTGAAACAGGCACAGCATCATGGCCTCACTAAGGTTTTTGCTTATACACAGATTCTGATAGGTCATATTATTATTGTTATTGCTTTGTTTCATATGCTTATATTTAGCATTTTTGTCCCTGAAGATAACCTTTCGAGACAACTCTAAAACATTTACAAAAAAAAAAGATATTGAATTTTGGATTCAGTGGAATCCCACTGGGTTATCCAGTCATTCCTTAATGATTAATGTAAAGCCTCATTCTGCTTGGCGTGGCATTTTTTAAGAGCATAATTTAGTCACAGAATATGGCTGAGCAAACATTGACATTTCTAGGAGAAAATAGAGTTTTATATTTTCCACAAATAGATGCTACTGCCCGGGGAAACAGCCTCACAAATTACACCTTGTATATGAAAATTTTCCTTCTTTAATATCTGTGACTTATCTCTCCACAAAAGAATTGTTCACGTTGGAAAATTCTGCGGCTGAATATCATAAATTCAAGCTGTCAAGCGTTGCATATTATTTAAGTAAAACAGAAGATGAATTAGACAAAAATTGGTTGCCTGTAATTAACTAAATTAATGCAAAGTCGAATCATCTTTGAAGTCTTTATCGCTACAATGTCTCTGAGGCAAATATTTCTGCCAGCCTTTTTTTTATCACTGACAGCAAGAGCCTGGCAATTTGGTATCAGCAGATTATGCATCATTATATTCTCATCTGTGGTTTTGACCATTAATTAATGCAAATTAAACATTCTCAAAAAGCAGCGTGTTAATTTAAGGAATTGGCCTGAAATTTTTGCAGTATTTAGCAAACTCTCCTAAGGAGATGAAGGTGAATCTAATTAAAACAAACCTGTGTTCAAGACATCCCAGACTGTTGGAACCAAATGTTGGATGAATGAACATGGCAGTAGATATACCCAGCTTAAGGAAAAAAGTGGAACAATTTAATCAGTGGTGTAAAGGCACTTCCTGTTATTGTTTGTGAAGCAGCGTTTATGACAGACACTGAGACATCTGGGAGGAATTTTACATTGCTGATGCACTGGGAGCATGGTGGCTGTTAGGGAAACTCTGAACCAAGACATAGAGGTTGAGGAGTGGGGGGGAGGAAATGTTGAATGGTAAGGTGGGTAGGTGTACGGTCTGATAGTGGGGATACTTGGGGCTCTGGAAGGAAGTACTCCTGCTCATTTTGACCCACAGGGAATGCTGTGAAGACATTTGCCTCCCCCCTCAAATCTGTCCTTGCTTTTCTGCAGCTGTCGCGTTTCCCGAGATCTGGAAAACCTGATCAATTAAAGTTAAACCTCTAATTAACTTTGTTAACTATAGTTAACTTCGAGGCTTCACGTGTCAGGTGTGGCTCCGTTGGTAACACTCTTGCCTCTGAAACATAAGGTTTAGGTTCAAGTCTGTTACAAAAAGTGAACTTACCCTCTTTCGGGCGGAGGCTGAGGACTCTATTTACTGACAGATTAGAGTTATGGTATGAGTGCGGGTAAGGTTGCGGGCTGCATAAACACTCTTCTAGTTTTTTCTTTTTTTGTAGTGATGGGGCTCTGCCATCCAGGATATCAGTAGGGCACTTGTTTGGCACGAAAACAGCAATCACTGGATACAGGATGCCACCGTATAGGAGGCAGTGCATAGTGGTATTATCACTGGAATACTAATCTAAGGACCCAGGTTAATGCTGTAGTCCAGAGTTGAAATCCCTCCATGGCAGATGGTGAAATTTGAATTTAATTAAAAGTCTAATAAGACCATAAGACATTGAAGCAGAAGTTGGCCACTCAGCCCATCCTTTCAATGTGATCATGGCTGATCTGATATAATCCTCAACTCCACTTGGATGACCATGAAACCATTGTCGATTGTTGTAAAAACCTACCTGGTTCACTAATGTCCTTTAGGGAAGGAAACCTGCCATCTTTACCTGGTCAGACCTACATGTGATTCTAGACCTAGCAATGTTGCTGACTGTTAAATGCCCTCTGAAATGGCCGAGCAATCACTCAGCTCAAGGGTAACTGGGGATGGGTGATAAATGCTGGCCTATCCGGCAATGTCCACAGCCTATGAATGACTACAAAAGAAAGAAGGTGGTGGAGAGTCTTCTTCTTGTACTGCCTCAATCCATGTGGGGAAGATATATCCACAGTGCTGTTTGGAAGGAAGTTCCAGGCTTTTAACCCAATTGCAGTGAAGGAACAGTGATACAGTTGCAAATGGGTCAATCTTCACAGTGATGGAAGATGGTTGTGAAGGAAGGTTTGGGGGGGAGTAGTGAGAGAGGGTGTTTAAGGGAGGGTTGGGACCCGCATGGAGATTTGGGGTGGGTGAGTTGGGGTGGATGCTCGTGTTGGGGCGGAAAGGTCTCAGGGGAAGGGGTGGGGGAGGAGGCTTGGTGTCTACCCACTTGTGATGCCTGGTGTCGGTTGCTGACCTTTTTTCCACACTGGAGGCCAATCCTCCTGGTTACACTCCCGGAGCTTACAGTCGCAACCTTGTCCCAGGTAGCACTGGCTGCCCTGTGGCTCACCCTCAGCGACCCTCAGGGGAACAGGACATCTCTCCTGGGCTCCACTATGTCCAACCCTCCCTCGGACTGATCTGTTCCCTGTAAGAATACTATTCATGATGCCTTAAGCTGCTCTTGTTTGTTCTTGTTCCTCATTGTAACCAATCACTATTTGTTAATGTACCACTGTCAATGTACTCTGTCGATTATTCTTTTGTCTACTATGTACGTACTGTGTACGTTCTCTTGGCCACAGAATAATACTTTCACTGTACTTCGGTTCATGTGACAATAAGTATCAATCAATCTGGGGCCGGTCTCCTTGGCATCATCGTTGTGAGCTGACTGTTGGCTGAGCAAGTGCTGCTTAAGAGCTGCTCAACCTTGTTAGCGAGGGACTGGTGAGGCGGTGCCGGCGAATCAGCTGCCGTGCCTTCATTTACGGCGAGAAACCTGTGGGCCCTTCTAAGTGGACCAATTAACGTTGACTAGCGTTGCCGGCATCACTAGGCTGAGCGCCGGGAAGCTCCTGGCTGATCCCACTCACTAGCACACTTAGATATCTTTCTGGAGAATCATGCCCACAGTTTTTGTTAGAAACCTGTTTCCACCACAGGGAGAAAGAAAGAAAGAGAAAATTCAGCAGGCAGCTGTGAAGCGTCCAGCTGGTGCACTAGAAACGTCAGCAGTTAAGGCAGACTGGGAAGTAATGGATTGGAAAGGATCAGCTGGAATGAAGCCTTAAAGCTACAAAGAGATTTGTATGTATGTTACAGTTAAATTTAGCTAAGTTAAAATCTTGAAGTATCTCACGAGTCAAGAGAGAATCGGAGAATCCAGCCTGTCGGCTACCTATTTTCAAGATATTCATGTGCCCCTGCCAATACAGGGTCCCTATGAGCTGTTCTACCAATTTGCTGTGACTGGCAATTCATCCACGTGTGAAAATAGATCCTCAGGGCTTTACCTCTGAGGGGGCTGGTCATCTAAACATTGCATCGGCATCACAATGATCTTCTGATCATGTATATTTGATGTTGTGCTTGTCATAATATACATCAGTACATTATGGTACACAGTCTCGCGCGCAGCACAAGGCGGCGCATGACGCTCGAGCGACTGATCTTCCTGCTCTGGCGCCAGGAAAGAACGTCTGAATCCATCTTCCGGAGGGTGGCTGGTCTGCGACTGCTGTGGTTCTTCGGCTGGTGGCTCCCCGCTCATTCCTGGTTCGTCTGCCTGATGGCTCCATTCTCCGTCACAATCGGCGTGCCCTTCATCTGGTTCCACGCTCGCTATGCGATCCTCCACCGGTGCCACGCCCTCCTGTTGTCCCCGACCAGGACTTTGTAGAGCTTCCGGATACACTGCATCCTCCTCACTCTGCCGTGGCCCAGCCCGATCCTCAGCCGGTGGCTCCTGACCCACCCTTGAGGTGTTCAACCCGAATTCATCGCCCACCTCAGAGACTTGATTTATGAGCCTTACAATGTTGGACTCAATGCTTTGTTCTTTCATCCTGTTTCAGCATTTCATTAGTTTGTTTATAGCATTCGTTATTAGTTTTGTTGTTGGTGTAACACCTTGTTTTTCTTTTCTCTGCACCAGGCACCTTCCCGTGTATATAGACTAGTCTCATGTACATGGTTATGTAAATACTGCACACACATGGTCAGATACACTCATTACACGTCATTTATTCTCACATAGGCACATGTTCTTTGTAAAAAAGGGGGATGTCATAATATACATCAGTACATTATGGTGCAATCACATACACACACTGATGGACATGCAGTAGGACCAACCAGCATACATAACACTGCAGCCAATCACCAGTGAGAGCACAAGCACTATAAAGACAGGGGACAGAAGAGTTCCCGCTCATTCTAGCAGCAGCCAGCTCAGAGCACAGAGCTCACAGCCTGCATCACAGACATTCACCATGTGCTGAGTGCCTCACCATAGCTAGTGATAGGAAAGGGTCCACAGTTAAGCTGGTATTGCTTATACCCACGTTTACAGAATGTTAGCATAGTTGAACAGTTAATAAAATAGAGTTACACCACTTCCAGCATTGTTGGCTTGTTTGTGAACCAGAACACCCAACACGACAGTGCTGGTAAGCAGACAAAATCAAAGTCAATTTCTGCATTCAGGTTGCAGTTGAAGTGGGTAGATGGGGCCTTTAGGTACAAAACAGCCATCATTGGCTTATGATTGAGTTTTTTGAGGGGGTGACCAAGAAGGTAGATGAGGGCAGTGCAGTAGACGTTGTCTACATGGACTTTAGCAAAGCCTTTGACAAGGTACCGCATGGTAGGTTGTTGCAGAAGGTTAAAGCTCACGGGATCCAGGGTGAGGTTGCCAATTGGATTCAAAATTGGCTGGACGACAGAAGGCAGAGGGTGGTTGTAGAGGGTTGTTTTTCAAACTGGAGGCCTGTGACCAGTGGTGTGCCTCAGGGATCGGTGCTGGGTCCACTGTTATTTGTGATTTATATTAATGATTTGGATGAGAATTTAGGAGGCATGGTTAGTAAGTTTGCAGATGACACCAAGATTGGTGGCACAGTGGATAGTGAAGAAGGTTATCTAGGATTGCAACGGGATCTTGATCAATTAGGCCAGTGGGCCAACGAATGGCAGATGGAATTTAATTTAGATAAATGTGAGGTGATGCATTTTGGCAGATCGAATCAGGCCAGGACCTACTCAGTTAATGGTATGGCGTTGGAGAGAGTTATAGAACAAAGAGATCTAGGAGTACAGGTTCATAGCTCCTTGAAGGTGGAGTCGCAGGTGGATAGGGTGGTGAAGAAGGCATTCGGCATGCTTGGTTTCATTGGTCAGAACATTGAATACAGGAGTTGGGACGTCTTGTTGAAGTTGTACAAGACACTGGTACGGCCACACTTGGAATACTGTGTGCAGTTCTGGTCACCCTATTATAGGAAGGATATTATTAAACTGGAAAGAGTGCAGAAAAGATTTACTAGGATGTTGCCGGGACTTGATGGTTTGAGTTATAAGGAGAGGCTGGATAGACTGGGACTTTTTTCCTTGGAGCGTAGGAGGCTTAGGGGTGATCTTATAGAGGTCTATAAAATAATGAGGGGCATAGATAAGGTAGATAGTGAACATCTTTTCCCAAAGGTAGGGGAGTCTAAAACTAGAGGGCATAGGTTTAAAGTGAGAGGGGAGAGATTCAGAAGGGCCCAGAGGGGCAATTTCTTCACTCAGAGGGTAGTGAGTGTCTGGAATGGGCTGCCAGAGGTAGTAGTAGAGGCGGGTACAATTGTGTCTTTTAAAAAACATTTCGATAGTTACATGGGTAAGATGGGTATAGAGGGTTATGGGCCAAGTGCGGGCAACTGGGACTAGCTTAATGGTAAAAACTGGGCGGCATGGACTGGTTGGGCCAAAGGGCCTGTTTCCATGCTGTAAACTTCTATGATTCTATGATTCTATGATCAGTTTCACTTGTAAACGAGTACTTCTGAATTTTTCTTACTCCAATAATCAAATCAATGTTTCACGTTATATCTGAGCATAATTTTGCTCATTGGCACTGAGGGTACATGAAGCAAATGCAATGAATATCTCTTCGCCATCATCCAACACATGAGAGATCAGAGCACCTACTCCATGTAGGGACGCCTATCAGGTACCGACTTAATTTATTTGGATAGATTGCAATGTACAAGCATTGTACCAGCTACCAATTTACTTCTACACAACTTGAATGCTTTTCACATTCCTTTGACAAATTCCATCTGGAACACCTTTCCTCAAGAATTCATTCAATGGATACACTAAGATTGCCAAAGTTGGTATTGATTTACTGCAGTAATTCACTAGGCTTAAAAAAGACTCAGATGGTTTGAGGGTGTGAAGTATTTCTTATCGTTTGAACTTTACTCTTGGTAGGATGTAACTTATCTTTGTCAGCCCCTTGGCCCAAATACTCGACAGAGTTTTGAAACATTCCACATTTGTGAGCCTTTGCACAAACTCCATGCATTTCCAAATATTGAAGCACCGCAATCAGTCAGTCATCGTAAGTCTACCTGTTTGGAGCTGAATTACGTTTATCATCCAAATAGTTCAATACGCCCTGAGTTCCTTGCAAACTTTGGTTCATCAGATAATTTCTGAGGTTGAAGAAACAGTGAATGGCAGCCTATGTCGCTGAAATGCACCCACGTATGTACTATAGTTCAGATATGACCTAGGCTCATTGCCCAACTCAAGTTACAGATAGATTTTGTCAGAATTAACACTGAT
Organism: Scyliorhinus torazame; assembly: GCF_047496885.1. Taxonomy (NCBI): domain Eukaryota; kingdom Metazoa; phylum Chordata; class Chondrichthyes; order Carcharhiniformes; family Scyliorhinidae; genus Scyliorhinus; species Scyliorhinus torazame. The sequence goes on along the minus strand of NC_092710.1, from coordinate 230,003,674 downwards.
AAAATCTGGCCTCCTGACAACATTGTGAATAGATCCTCCATGTTTGACAAATTATGGGATGGATTGCATTCCAGTACTTGATTTACCTTATAATCACTCTGGGTACAATCAAATGAAAATGTTTGGTAGCGAGTGGGAAATGCCGGGTGCTTCCTGATGGCTGCCCCGGCGAGGTCGTCACCGGTATCTAACGTTAATTAGGGCACTTAATGATGCCCCACTGGCTTCACACCAGAAAAGAGTGTCCCGCCAGCTGATTCGCCTAGACTGCGCTCGGCAGCTCCCCGCTAACGAAGGGGAGATTCCCGGCCCTGGATCACTGTCCTTGCTGAGTTTGCACATTCTCCCCATGTCTGCACAGGTTTCACCTCCACAACCCAAAAGATGTGCAGGTTAGGTGTGATGTGTTATGTACTCTGGGATAGCACAGGCTGCAACTAGATGCAGCTTTGACCAAAAGATACTCCAGACCTTGACATTAGTTCAATTTCATTTATTGAACCAGTAGCACAGTTAGCGCAGTTCTCTATGAGTTTGACTCTCTGCTAAGCTAAGTGTGGCTACTCTGTCTGACTGGACCAGACTAGCTCTTAGCTTATTGCTGGAGGTGTGTGATGTACCATCAATTACCACGAGACGAGAATGGTGAAACAATCAAGGCTTTATTGCACAAGATGTTATGCCTCCCGTAGCTGGAACCAGAATGGAAGCAGCGCTGGAGAGCAGACACTTTTATACGCCGCCTGCTGGGTGGAGCCAGCAGGCAGGGATTTACCATTGTACCTGTAATAAACGGGCAGTGCCGTAATACATACAATATATCACTAGTGGTGTTTACCACAGTGTGATACTGTACATGCACCCTGACTCACTCTGTAGATGTTCATCAGTGGAAAGAGGCGGAGTGTGAGTGCCTCATGCCTTTTATAGTGAGATACCACCCCTGAGTGTCCTGCCTGCTCATTGGTCATGTCCTGTTGCCTGTCTGTACATCATTATCTGCATGTTTGCATATCATGACATCTCACCTTTTTTTTTGTATGTTCAGTTGGCATATGTGAACGTATTACATGTGAAGACAGCTATCTAATGCGAGAAAACAGAACATAGCAAACAAAACAAATGTTCATAAGTCCAGTCTCTGGGGCTGCGTCTGATCCTTGTCGACCGCCGGAGAGGTGGTGGTGGGGACGACGGCGCCTTGACAGGCGGGATGGAAGCCTGACTGGTGGCCTCGTAGTTCAAGGTATCAGGAGGTGGCAAACCAACGGATGGAAATGGAGAAGAAAGTTGTCACGGGCAGGCAACCTTGCGCAGTGCCCGTCTGTTTCATCGCCTAACAGAACCATCAGCCATGCGTACAACATACGAGCGGGGCACAGCCTGTCGAACAACGACAGCTGGAGCAGACCAGCCACCGTCCGGTATCTTGATCCTGACAGTGTCTGCCGGGGATAACACGTGCAAATCGGTGACACGAGCATCATTGCCCTGCTTTTGCTGGTTTCAGAGCTGCTGCACCTTCTGCAGCACCGGGAGGTGATCCAGGTTGGGCAAGTGTATGGCTGGGAGTGTCGTTCGCATCAGGAGCTGAGCCGGCGACATGCCAGGTTACAGTAGGCAAGCAGCGCGAGATAGATATCAGAAGCAGAATCCGTGGCCTTGCAGATGAGCTGTTTCACAATGTGCACCCCTTTTTCCACCTTCCCATTGGACTGCAGATAGTGTGGGCTGGAAGTGACATGTTTGAAATGGTATGACTTGGCAAACATAGACCACTCGTGGCTGCTGAAGCACGGGTCATTGTCACTCATGACAGTGAGTGGGATACCATGCCTGGAGAACGTCTCCTTACAGGTCTTGATGACGGTCCAAGATGTGAGGTCTGAGAGCTTCACGACTTCAGGGTAATTGGAGAAATAGTCAATAATCAATACGTAGTCACGACCATTCGCACAAAAGAGATCGATGCCAGCCTTAGACCATGGGGAGGTCTCGATTTCATGCTGCTGGAGCGTCTCCTTGCTCTGCGCTGGCTGGAAGCGTTGACAGGTCACACAGTTGAGGACCGTGTTCGAGATGTCCTGGCTAATACCGGGCCAGTAGACAGCCTGCCTGGCTCTGCGTAGGCACTTCTCGACGTCCAGGTGTCCCTCATGGATTTGGCTGAGCACCAAGCTCTGGAGGCTGAGTGGAATGACAATCCGGTCCAGCTTGAGGAGGATACCATCAATCACCGTCAGGTCGTCCTTTACATTATAAAATTGAGGGCACTGCCCCTTCTGCCAGCCATTGGTGAGGTGGTGCATGACACGCTGCAAGAGGGGGTCTTTGGCTGTCTCCTCGTGGATACGAACCATCCAGCAGAGGGCAGTAGAGTGGAGCTGCTGTTTGGCTGTTGTGGTGAAACTTTGCATCAGTGCATTGCGGTCACCGTATCTTGAAGGTGGTTTGTGGAGGAGATGTAGTCAAGTGGCAGTTGTCGAGGGCAGGGAAAAGTAGAAGGAAGTTGAACCATGACGCCACAGCCTGCAGTGAAAGAGCGCGAGGAGAGCGGCGGGGACGCAGTGAAAGAGCGCAAGGAGAGCGGCGGGGACGCAGTGAAAGAGCGCGAGGAGAGCGGCGGGGACACAGGATAAAAGAGCACGAGGAGAGCGGCAGGGACACAGTGAAAGGGCACGAGGAGAGCGGTGGGGACACAGGATAAAAGAGCGTGAGGAGAGCGGCGGGGACACAGTGAAAGAGCGCGAGGAGAGCGGCGGGGACACAGGATAAAAGAGCGCAAGGAGAGCGGCGGGGACACAGCTGCAGGAGAAGCAGCCTTCAGATTTTCGGCGGGAGCAGTGGCCAGGGGTCTGTCGGGAAGGTAAGTTTTCCTCTTTAAAAACTTTAAAAACGTACCTTGAAGAGTGACATCACAGCAAAGCAGTGACCTGATTGGCTGGTAAGGAAAGTGCTCCAATTAGCAGTAGCTGGGAGAAATTTAACTCTTTGTGTGTTGGTAAGTATTGTGATTAGTAAGTAAAATCTTTATTCCTTCCACTTATTCATTATTTGATATTATATTTGTAATCAGTTAAGGTAAAGTGTATAAATGGCAGGAGATCCCAGAATCGTGTTATGCTCCTCGTGCTCAATGTGGGAGTTCAGGGACGCGGCCGATGCCCCTGATTCCTTCATGTGCGGGAAGTGTGTCCAGCTTCAGCTCCTGTTAGACTGCATGACGGCTCTGGAGCTGTGGATGGACTCACTTTGGAGCATCCACGATGCTGAGGAGGTCGTGGATAGCACGTACAGTGAGTTGGTCACATCGCAGATTAGGATTGGTGAGGGAGACAGGGAATGGGTGACCAAAAGGCAGAGAAAGAGCAGGAATGCAGTGCAGGTGTCCCCTGCAGTCATCTCCCTCCAAAACAGGTATACCGTTTTGGATACTGTTGGGGGAGATGACTCACCAGGGGAAGGCAGTAGTAGCCAGGCTCATGGCACCGTGGCTGGCTCTGCTGTACAGAAGGGCGGGAAAAAGACTGGCATGGCTTTAGTCATAGGGGATTCAATCATAAGGGGAGTAGACAGGCGGTTCTGTGGTCGAAAACGAGACTCCCGAATGGTATGTTGCCTCCCGGGTGCACGGGTCAGGGATGTCTCAGATCGGCTGCAGGACATACTGAAAGGGGAGGGTGAACAGCCAGTTGTCGTGGTGCACATAGGCACCAACAATATAGGTAGAAAACGGGATGAGGTCCTACAATCAGAATTTAGGGAGTTAGGAGATAGGTTAAATAGTAGGACCTCAAAGGTAGTAATCTCAGGATTGCTACCAGTGCCACGTGACAGTCAGAGTAGAAGTTCAAGAATAGTCAGAATGAATACGTGGCTTGAGAGATGGTGCAGAAGGGAGCGGTTCAGATTTTTGGGCCATTGGAACCGGTTCTGGGGGCGGTGGGACCATTACAAATCGGATGGTCTACACCTGGGCAGGACTGGAACCAATGTCCTAGGGGGTGCTTTTGCTAACACTGTTGGGGAGGTTTTAAACTAATGTCGCAGGGGGATGGGAACCAGATTAGGAAGTTAGAGGTCAGTAAAGAGGCAGCAACTAAAGACAGTCAGGTACGAGATAATACACTCAATGTGACTAAGGGGAAGAGTAGACAGGGAAGAGATGATGAACGCAAAGCGACAGGTGGTCTGAGGTGCATTTGTTTCAATGCGAGAAGTGTAGCAGGTAAGGTAGATGAATTTAGGGCTTGGATTAGTACCTGGGAATATGATGTTATTGGTATTACTGAGACTTGGTTGAGGGAAGGGCAAGATTGGCAATTAAATATCCCAGGGTGTAGATGCTTCAGGAGGGATAGAGAGGGAGGTACAAGGGGTGGAGGAGTTGCATTACTAGTCAGAGATGATATCACAACTGTGATTAAGGAGGGCACGCTGGCGGATTCGAGCACTGAGGCAATATGGTAGAGCTAAGAAATAGGATGGATGCAGTAACATTGTTGGGACTTTACTACAGGCCTCCCAAAAATGAGCGTGAAGTAGAGGTACAAATATGTAGACAGATTATAGAAAAATATAGGAGCAATAGGGTGGTCATGATGGGAGATTTTAACTTCCCCAACATTGAATGGGACTCATGTACTGTTGGAGGTGTAGATGGAGTAAATCTACATTTGAAATGTGGAAGTCTTTTAAGGAAAGGTTGATTAGAGTGCAGGACAGACATGTCCCTATGAAAATGAGGGATAGAAATGGCAAGATTAGGGAACCATGGATGACGGGTGGAATTGTGAGACTAGCTAAAATGAAAAAAGAAGCATATATAAGATCTATGCGACTTAAAACTGATGAAGCTTTGGAGGAATATCGGGAAAGTAGGACAAATCTCAAACGCGCAATAAAGAGGGCTAAAAGGGGCTTTGAAATATCTTTGGGTAACAGGGTTAAGGAAAATCCCAAAGCCTTTTATTCGTATATAAGGAGCAAGAGGGTAACTAGAGAAAGGATTGGCCCATTCAAAGACAAAAGAGGGAATTTATGCGTGGAGTCAGAGGAAATGGGTGAGATTCTTAATGAATACTTTGCATCGGTATTCACCAAGGAGAGGGACATGACGGATGTTTAGGCGAGGGATGGATATTTTAATACTCTAGGTCACATCAGCATAAGGAAGGGGGAAGTTTTGGGTATTCTAAAAGGCATTAAGGTGGACAAGTCCCCAGGTCCGGATGGGATCTATCCCAGGTTACTGAGGGGAGCGAGGGACGAAATAGCTGGGGCCTTAATAGATATCTTTGCAACATACTTGAGCACGGGTGAGGTCCCGGAGGACTGGAGAATTGCTAATGGTGTCCCTTTGTTTAAGAAGGGTAGCAGGGATAATCCAGGGAATTATAGACCTGTGAGCTTGACGTCAGTGGTAGGCAAACTGTTGGAGAAGATACTGAGGGATAGGATCTATTCACATTTGGAATAAAATAGACTTATCAGTGATAGGCAGCATGGTTTTGGACAGGGAATGTCATGTCTTACAAACTTAATAGAATTCTTTGAGGAAGTGACTAAGTTAATTGATGAGGGAAGGGCTGTAGATGTCATATACATGGACTTCAGTAAGGCGTTTGATAAAGTTTCCCATGGCAGGTTGATGGAAAATGTGAAGTCGTATGGGGTTCAGGGTGTACTAGCTAGATGGACAAAGAACTGGCTGGGCAACATGAGACAGAGAGTAGTGGTGGAAGGGAGTGTCTCAAAATGGAGAAAGGTGACTAGTGGTGTTCCATAGGGATCCGTGCTCGGACCACTGTTGTTTGTGATATACATAAATGATCTGGACGAAGGTATAGGTGGTCTGATTAGCAAGTTTGCAGATGATACTAAGATTGGTGGAGTTGCAGATAGCGAGGAGGACAGTCAGACAATACAGCAAAATATAGGTAGATTGGAGAGTTGGGCAGAGAAATGGTAGATGGAATTCAATCCAGGCAAATGCGAGGTGATGCATTTTGGAAGATCTAATTCAAGAGCATACTATACGGTCAATGGAAGAGTCCTGGGGAAAATTGATGTACAGAGAGATCTGGGTGTTCAGGTACATAGGACTTTGGTTACGCCACATTTGGAATACTGCGTGCAGTTCTGGTCACCACATTACCAGAAGGATGTGGATGCTTTAGAGAGGGTGCAGAGGAGGTTCACCAGGATGTTGCCTGGTCTGGAGGGTGCTAGCTATGAAGAAAGGTCGAGTAGATTAGGAATGTTTTCGTTGGAAAGACGGAGGTAGAGGGGGGACCTGATTGAGGTCTACAAAATTATGAGAGGTATGGACAGGGTGGATAGCAACAAGCTTTTTCCAAGAGTGGGGGTGTCAATTACAAGGGGTCACGATTTCAAGGTGCAAGGGGGAAAGTTTAAGGGAGATGTGCGTGGAATGTTTTTTTACACAGAGGGTGGTGGGTGCCTGGAACGCTTCGCCCGCGGAGGCGGTAGAGGCGGGCACAATAGCATCATTTAAGCTGCATCTAGACAGATATATGAACGGGCGGGTAACAGAGGGAAGTAGATCCTTGGAAAATAGAAGACAGGTTTAGATAAAGGATCTGGATTGGCGCAGGCTGGGAGGGCCGAAGGGCCTGTTCCTGTGCTGTAATTTTCTTTGTTCTTTGTTCTCATCAGACGCCGGGATGCTGCTAGCACACAGCTGCACCTGTAATTCAATCTGCCGGATGATTTCCTGCGGTTCACTAGGCAATGTGATGGAGCGGGGCAATGCATCAACGATGATGAGCTGCTTGCCAGGCGTGTACACTAAGTCAAAGTCGTACCTTCTGAGTTTGAGGAGGATGCGCTGCAACTGAGGCGTCATGTCGTTCACGTCCTTGTGGATAATGTGGACCAAAGGCCTATGACCCGTCTCGACAGTGAATGTCGGCAGGCCGTAGACATGGTCGTGAAACTTGAGAATTCCAGTGAGAAGACCAAGGCATTCGTTCTCTATTTGCGCATACCGTGTTTCGGTGGGCGTCATAGCCCTCGATGCATAGGCTACCGGTGCCCAGGATGAAGTGTCATCGCGTTGAAGCAGCATCGCACTGATGCCATCCTGGCTCGCATCTGTTGAGATCTTTGTCTCCCTGTCGGGATCGAATAATGCCAAGTGCTGCGGTGAGCTTGGCTTTCAGCTCCATCCACTCTGCCTGATGTGCTGCTTGCCACTCGAAGGCAGTGGACTTCTTCACTAGGTTTCGTAGGGCCGTGGTGTGTGAGGCCATGTTTGGGATGAACTTGCCCAGAAAATTGACCATGCCCAGGAAGTGCAACACTGCCTCCCTGGTTCCTGTCTTCAGGGACCTTCATGGCTTTGATGGCCTTGACCTTGTCTGTGTCCGGGCGCACACCCTGCTGAGAGATCTGGTCACCTAGGAACTTGAGTGTCGACATGCCAAAGCAACATTTGGACCTGTTCAGCTTCAGGCCATTGGCATGGACACAGCGGAATACCTACTGGAGACGGGAAACATGCTCTTCAGGGGTCGTGGATCATATGTTGATGTTGTCCACGTAAACACAAACCCCTTCAATGCCTTCCATCATCTGCTCCATGATGCGATGGAAGATCTCTGATACCGAGATAATGCCAAACGGCATGCGATTATAGCAGTATCTGCCAAACGGTGTGTTGAAGGTGCAGAGCCTTCTGCTGGACTCCTCCAGCTGGATTTGCCAAAATCCATGTGACGCATCAAATTTGGTGAAAAACGTGCGTGTGCCATCTCACTGGTGAGTTCCTCCCGCTTCGGGATGGGGCAGTGTTCATTATACTCTTATTGAGATCCTTGGGATCAATGCAGATGTGCAGGTCTCCCGAAGGCTTTCTAACACATACCATCGAGCTGACCCAGTCAGTCAGTTCGGTTACCTTGGAAATGATGCCCTGTTGCTGAAGATCCTTGAGCTGTGCCTTCAGGCGCTCCCTCAGCAGAGCCGGGAGTCGGCGTGGTATGTGGACCACTGGCTTGGCATCAGGTCATACAAGAATCTTGTATCGATATGGCAGCGTGCCCATCCCGTTGAACACATCGGATACTGAGCGAGGATGTCGTCAATGCTGGCCTGAAGATCCACATGGGAGGATGTCATTGTGTAAACCTGCTGCACGAGGTTCAGCTGCTTGCAGGCATGCGCGCCAAGTAGCCTGTCTGGCTTGACGATTTCAAAACGTAACCGTGCATGGGTGCTCCGGTTGGAGATGAGTAGATGGCAGGATCCCAGTGATGGCATTTCCATTGGAGTCCAGGAGTCTGCAGGCAGCTGGAAGGACCTTGGGGGGCTTCTTGATGCATTTGAAATCTGCCTGTGAGAGGAGGTTGGCAGAAGCACCTGTGTCCAGCTTAAACTGGATGGAGCAGTGGTTGACCTGCATCACCGCACGCCATTCGTCCGCAGAATCCACTGCGAGGATGGATTGAATTTGTGATGAGTTGGATGTGGCATATTCGCATTTGGTAATGATGCCCACACAGTAGGCGGAGTCCAGGCATTCTTCCTCTGGATCCGTTGTGCTATCAGGATCAGAATCCTGTAATCATTGTTGCACACTCTGAACGCGCCGGCGTCGGAATTGGGAGCGCTGACCCCAGACTGGTGGTACAGACCTGCATAAGGCTGCATAGTGTCCAGGCTCCCCACAGTTTAAACATCGCCTGCCTCTTGCTGGTGAGGAGCCTGAATCTTTGCCATGGTGCCGGGATAGCTTCGCTGGTCGTCACGGAATGGACTGAGGTAAACCACCTAGATTAAGCAGTCTCCTGGGGCAAAATTCTCCGACCCCCCGCCGGGTCAGAGAATCGCTGGGGGCTGGCGTGAATCCCGCCCCCGCCGGTTGCCGAAGTCTCCCGCACCGGAGATTCGGCGGGGGCGGGAATCGCGCCGCGCCGGTTGGCGGGCCCCCCCCTGCACGATTCTCTGGTCCGGATGGGCCGCTAAAATGCCTGTCCCGCTGGCGTAAATTAAACCACCTACCTTACCAGCGGGACAAGGCGGCGCGGGCGGGCTCCGGGGTCATGGGGGTGGCGCGGGGCGATCTGGCCCTGGGGGGTGCCCCCACGGTGGCCTGGCCCGCGATCGGGGCCCACCGATCCGAGGGCGGGCCTGTGCCGTGGGGGCACTCTTGCCCTTGCGCCTCTGCCAAGGTCTCCACCATGGCGGAGGCAGAAGAGACTCCCTCCACTGCACATGCGTGGGAAGCTGTCAGCGGCCGCTGACGCTCCCGCGCATGCGCCGCCCGGAGATGTCATTTCCACGCCAGCTGGCGGGGCACCAAAGGCCTTTTCCGCCAGCTGGCGGGGCGGAAATTCGTCCGGCGCCGACCTAGCCCCTCAAGGTTGGGGCTCGGCCCCCAAAGATGCGGAGCATTCCGCACCTTTGGGGCGGCGCGATGCCCGTCTGATTTGCGCCGTTTTGGGCGCCATTCGGCGGACATTGCGCCGTTTCCGGAGAATTTCGCCCCAGGTATCATGATGTGTTATGTACTCTGGGATAACACAGGCTGCAATTTTGTATGCAGCTTTGAACAAAAGATACTCCAGACCTTGAAGTGTGAGTGCCTCCCACCTTTTATAGTGAGATACCACCCCTGAGTGGCCTGCCTGCTCATTGGTCATGTCCTGATCTCTGTGTTCATTAGCTGCCTGTCAGTATATCATTATCTGCATGTTTGCATAACATGACAAGGTGGATTGGGCACGCTAAATTGCCCCTTAATTGGAGAAAAAATAATTGGGTACTCTAAATTTATAAAAGAAAACCGAGGGGGATCAGCTCTTAAACCGATCCCACAGAGTAAACCCCAGACAGCTCACAGCCATGCCACCAAGGAGACCGCCCCACAGTTCAGAGATACTGACCTGCAAGACTGTTGGACAAGATGGGGTCCAGATGGGACACCCGGGGGCGCGATTCTCCAACCCCCCACCAGGTCGGAGAATCGCCGGGGGCCGGCGTGAATCCCGCTCCCGCTGCGTCCCGAATACTCCGCCACCGGAGATTCGGCGGGGGCGGGAATCGCACTGCGTCGGTCTGCAGAAAACGCGCCGGTCGGCGGGCCCACCCCCGCCGATTCTCCGGTCTGCGATGGGCCGAAGTCCCGCCACTGTCAACCCACGCCAGCCGTCGTGGATTGAACCACCTTTCGAACGGCGGGACAAGGCGGCGCGGGCGGGCTCCAGGGTCCTGGGGGGGGGCGCGGGGCTATCTGGCCCCCACAGTGGCCTGGCACGCGATCGGGGCCCACCGATCCGTGGGAGGGCCTGTGCCGTGGGGGCATTCTTTCCTTCCGCCTTCACCATGGTCTTCACTATGTCGGAGGCGGAAGAGACCCCCTCCACTGCGCATGCGTGGGGATGCCGTGAGCGGCCGCTGACGCTCCTGCGCATGCATCGCACGGCAAAGTCATTTCCGCGCCAGCTGGTGGGGCGCCAAAGGCCTTTCCCGCCAGCCGGCGGGGCGGAAATCACTCCGGCGCGGGCCTTGCCCCTCAAGGTGAGGGCTCGGCCACTCAAGATGCGGAGAATTCCGCACCTTTGGGGCGGCGTGATGCCGGACTGATTCGCGCTGTTTTTGGCGCCGGTCGGCGGACATCGCGCCGATTGCGGAGAATCCCACCCCCTGTTCTTCCGAGGGGGTTGGATAGTCACCACACGGCAGCCAGTGCCACCTAGCAGGCAGTGGCAGCAGCCTGTCAGTGCGGGCAGTGTTACCAGTACAAATGCCACACAGTGCCGTAAGGAGCTCAACGACCTCCAGGCCGCGCGGGTGCATTGGTATCAGCTCCCTGGCACTGGTCCTGCCTGCCACTCTTTCCGCACCAGACCTACAGTGGGCACCGCATCCCACCACCCCACCAGCATTATACCACGCCTTTGCCTCAGCATACCTTGGCACCCACCTGCGCACACCACCCATTCCCAGCGGCGGTGCTTATGCGTGTCCCTCACCATACATGCCCCTATCCGTGTTGCATGTAACGTTCGGCTCACAATGCCCTTTCTCTGCTCCCATAGGAGAAATCCCACAACAGACAGTAAAGGGCCCAGACGGGTATGCGGCATGCCGGACATTCCTCTACGAGGAACGGGCGCTGTAGGTTGCGGGGGTTACTGAGGACAGATAGGTCACTGACATCGAGGTTGGCCTGCTTCGCAGAGGTGAGGATCCACAGGCCCCACCCAGATGACCTGTCACATATGAGTTCATGCCAGACATAATGATAGCCGACCCATCTAAGGTGGCCCCTTGCCGTCCAAGAGAACACCTTGGAGGAGAGCTCTGAGAATGCCATCGTTGATGCATCACAGCTGTCATCCTCACCATTCACCAGCGCAGACACATTACTCCGTGGGCAAAAATAGTGGTCAGGCTTCTGGGGCAAAATCTGGTGAGCCCACACAGTCGCTATTGCACATCAGGCGGAAGCTGGAACATCTAGGGGGGACAGCAGTCGGAGGAGTGTTGTTCTCTGTTTTGCTTTACCTGGATGGCTCGGATGCGTAGTATTGAACAAAGAACAATATGTGTAAAATTCAACATTTTGCAACTTCTATTTTTAGCCACTTTGCTCGTACGGGATTTCTGAATAGGTTCTTTCACTGTTAGTTCTTTTTCTCAAAACAGTTTTTTACAGAAGTTTCCATTGATGTGAGGCTCACAATGCTGATCAAATTTTAAAATTACCACATTAAACTTATTTTTCTCATATTCATTCTCAAAGTGGAATGAGTTGTACAATTTTATAGCCAGCGATCCAGCCAAATTTAGTAATAGTGCAATCTTTTGCTTCTCACTGACCACTTTGAGGTTTAAGGTTGAGAAGTACTGTTCAAACTCTTGTTTGAAAATTTTCGAGTTCACATCTACTTTACCCGATGTGCTGAATGACTTTGGAGTTTGCAGATCCTCCATGAAGCTTTGACTTGGTATTTGTTTTTCAGTGCTGCTAGTTGTTGCGATCGGAGCCTGGTTGAGATTTTTTTTTCCACGTTTTTTGTTTATGTCTTCGAACAGAGATTTTTTTTCTTTCCCCCTAAACCTCATTGTTTTACTTTAAGGACCAGTCCTGGTACCATGTGTTGTTCTTTATCTTGCTTTACCTGGATGGCTTAGATGCATAGTGTTGAACAAAGAACAACAAGCTTTGTTAACGAACAAAACAAATTTTTAACACTACTAAATGAGATTTGTACGAATTCCTAAAGTATAAAGTTACTATATTATACTATCTCTAACTACAGAACTCTCAAATACACAACTGATGTCTCCTATGACTAACTACCTTCTACTTTTCTACTCTCCTGGACTCTCTCCAGCTCACTCTCCCAGAAATCTAAGAGTTAGCGCCTTTTATAGTACTGTCATAGAACATACAGTGCAGAAGGAGGCCATTCGGCCCATCGAGTCTGCACCGACCCACTTAAGCCCTCACTTCCACCCTATCCCTGTAACCCAATAACCCCTCCTAACCTTTTTTGGTCAATAAGGGCAATTTATCATGGCTAGTCTGCACGACTTTGGACTATGGGAGGAAACCAGAGCACCCGGAGGAAACCCACGCAGACACGGAGAGAACATGCAGACTCCGCACAGATAGTGACCCAGCGAGGAATCGAACCTGGGACCCTGGCGCTGTGAAGCCACAGTGCTAACCACTGTGCTACCGTGCTGTCCTGGTGCCACGAGGCTGACTGCCCATTTTCCAAGTTGGCTACTCACCTCCTCTGATCCCTACAGCAGCCATTTTGCTAGCTTCACGATGTGAAATTGGTGTGCTAAACATCGGCATGCTCGCTGGGGAGCCGGTTGGATCACGGGAGGCTGTTACATAGGGGGTCCTTGCCATTAATGGAGATTTGCCTTAATTGGTGATTATTGGTTTCTCACCAACAAGAGTGGGCTGGTTAGATCAGAAACCGATCGGCGCTGGCACGGTTCCCAATTTCAGACTCTTCCGCGATCTAACCAACTCGCTCGGATTCACGCACGGCATGACGTGGCCATTAGATCGTGCCCTACATGTTCTTACACTACCATCGGGCTTTGGTACTACCACTATGGGAGTATCCAATGACTTTCTTCTATTTCAAAGATAATTTGGCTGTAGCTTCCAGTTGAGTTGGATTGCCAAACCACTCATAGTTCCTTACCTGGAAATCTGGTTGCTCTTATCTGGTCCGTTTTTCTGATTCTAGCCTGGAAAGTCTGTGTCATGCAGTGGGCTCCCACTGTCTTTTGTCCATGGCTGTTGTGTCGGAGGCAAGGAGGACACCCCCTTTTTTTTTACAGCACTAGCTGCCATGAATTGGATTGGATTTGTTTATTGTCACATGTACAGTGAAAAGTATTGTTCTGTTTACAGTCCAGACAGATTGTTTCATACATGAAAAAAAAAGCAGCTAAGATTAAAGTTCCAGTCACTTTGAGCAGCCAGGGAGAAGGTATGTTTTTAAGGTACGTACTGAGCAACATTGGGTGCCGGGTTGGGAGTAGCTAGGATGGGTTGGGGGATGTGGTGGGTGGCCAAGAGTGGTCAGTGGTGGTGAGGTCAGATGGTCAGTGGGTGGGGTGAAGGTTGGGATATGGTCAGTGGAGGGAGTGAGGTGGGAGGTTAAGGGCGGTCAGTGGGGTGATGTCGTCAGTAGAGAGGTTGGGTGGTCAGTGGGGTGTCACGTGGTCAATGATGAGTGGCCATTGAGCCAGGTGGGGATGTAGTCGGTTGGAGGGCGATCCTATGGAGCTCAGGATGACCTACGAGGGTTTGAGGTGTGGGAATGTACTCGGTGGGTCTAGTCAGGGAGCTGAGGGTATTGTAGGGGGAGGGGAAGGTTAGTGGGTGGGGTCAGGAGGTTTCTTGGGGAGGTGGAGGGCTAGCGGGAGATTGGAGGTCAGTGAGCGGAGTCCCATGGTCTGTGGGAGGTGAGGAGGGTGGGGGAGGAAGGGACGGAAAGTGCAGTGGCTGTTAGGGTGGGTTTGTGCGATAGTGACCCAGAAGCTAGAAGTGGTTTTAATTCTAATATTTCTGGGTAACGATTATAATAACACAATTGGAACCATCTGAAATTTGTGATTTGAATTGCATTACCAGATGCCTCCATGTGCAGGGAAATTTGCCAACTAAAGTTTGAACTGGGTAATTGCCATGCAGTCCTTACCGGAGAACCTCTGAGGGTGGCGGGGAGGGAGATGTTCCGCAGCACATCCTTGCACATCCCGGAGCTCAGAGGTTATGCACCCATGTTTTCAGACACCAGTCTTCTCAGTTCTCGTTTCACCTTCTCCTGGAGCAGAGGGTACTGGATGCAGCCTGCAATAAATTGCTCTTGCATTCTGCTGAACCCATACGTTAAAGATTTATTCCTTGAATCAGTTTGCTGGTTTCATTGAAGGCCTACGGGTAGTGATCACTTGCATCATCTTACAATGTGAATTTCAGTTCAACATGATAAAGTTTGTTCTAATTTAACTTAAATGCTGCAATCCTAACAAGATTGTTTTTCCACCCTTCACCACAACGTTGGGCAATTCTGCACATTACTCATTGTATGTGACCAGAACCAACACGCTTCCAAATGTAGGAATTTTCTCTCGTCCGTAACTGTGTAACTCTATTCGTAATTTCTCCAACTGATGTTGACTCACCTTGTTGTGATACAGCGTTTCAGGAATCATGATAACTGATACACCCGTATCAACCTCCATGTTTACTGGAGGTCCAATCATGCTATTTCGAATACAATGCCATGCCAATTTCCCCTTGACCTCGTTAAGGGGTCAACATGGTGGTTCCTTGGTGGTAAGCAGGCAGTCAAATAATTGAGGAGAGAAAATTTGTACCACATTTGTTTTACAACTGAGTCGACCTACTTATGTAATATATTTGATACCTCATCACAGACCAGACTGACTGACCAAGTAAATATTACATTGTCAAAGTATCATTTGTGTCCCAGTGATGGTGTTAATTTAACTTATCTTCTTATGTATTTCCACATAGATAGATTTCTAAAGGATAGCATAGGTTCGTACCAAACTCAGAATGTTTGTGCAGTAAAAAAGATAATTTTATTTCCAGTTCACTTTGATATGGCGAAAGCTCAGATATGAAATATTATCCTTAACCTATTTCATAAATGCAGAGACAAATTGTCAGCAATAATGCATCAAAATAACCAAAGCTTATAATCTATTTATCTTTTTATTTAATATATTTCTCTGCTTCAGCGCTGAAGCACCTTTGTTACTCTGATCCTGTAAGATTCTGAACTTGAGAAACATACCAAATGCTGGAATTTGACAGCTGTCAACACACTCCAATAATGCAACCCATATAATGATTTTAAAGAAATGATTCAGCCAATCACGTATTGCACAATCGATGCCACCCAGTCAAGGTTATGAGCAGACAGACTTGCGTATATTTGAGTTCTTAAATTGACATGTACAATTTTTTTCAAGAGGTGAAATATAAATAAAATCACAGTAACGATAAGGGGAAAAAACAATATAAAATATAAATTATTCATGCAAGATTCAAAATACTTATCATGCCAAAATAATTTGTGCATTTCCTATATCGTTAAGACTGTCATTGTGGCAATTGCAATTTAACAAAAGAATACAAGGCCTGAGGTTTACTTCACTTTGGTGGTAAGGAGAATATAATGCTTTTAAATTACAAACATACAAACAAACAATTGGTTTGCACAGCACATAGTAGGAACCATAGTGACAGATTGGATAGGTTGCCCATGATGGGCTGGATATGCATTACCGGCCATACTGCATGCAAACAATTATCTGCTTCTTTTATCTATGCCTAAAATAGTGTTGATGTGGAGATGCCAGCATTGGACTGGGGTGAGCACAGTAAGAAGTCTTACAACACCAGGTTAAAGTCCAACAGGTTTGTTTCGAAACACTAGCTTTCGGAGCACTGCTCCTTCCTCAGGTGAATGAAGAGGTATGTTCCAGAAACATATATATAGACAGATTCAAAGATGCAAGACAATGCTTGGAATGCGAGCATTAGCAGGTGATTAAATCTTTACAGATCCAGAGATGGGGTAACCCCAGGTTAAAGAGGTGTGAATTGTGTCAAGCCAGGACAGTTGGTAGGATTTCGCAGGCCAGATGGTGGGGGATGAATGTAATGCAACATGAATCCCAGGTCCCGGTTGAGGCTGCACTCATGTGTGCGGAATCTGGCTATAAGTTTCTGCTCGGCGATTCTGCGTTGTCGCGCGTCCTGAAGGCCGCCTTGGAGAACGCTTACCCGGAGATCAGAGGCTGCATGCCCTTGACTGCTGAAATGTTCCCCGACCGGAAGGGAACATTCTTGCCTGGTGATTGTCGCGCGATGTCCGTTCATTCGTTGTCACAGCGTCTGCATGGTCTCGCCAATGTACCACGATTCGGGACTTCCTTTCCTGCAGCGTATGAGGTAGACAACGTTGGCCGAGTCGCACGAGTATGTGCCAAGTACCTAGTGGGTGGTGTTCTCACGTGTAATGGTGGTATCCATGTCGATGATCTGGCACGTCTTGCAGAGATTGCCATGGCAGGGTTGTGTGGTGTTGTGGTCACTGTTCTGAAGACTGGGTAGTTTGCTGCAAACAATGGTTTGTTTGAGGTTGTGCGGTTGTTTGAAGGCAAGTAGTGGGGGTGTGGGGATGACCTTGGCAAGATGTTCATCTTCATCGATGACGTGTTGAAGGCTGTGAAGAAGATGTCGTAGTTTCTCCGCTCCGCGAAAGTACTGGACGACGAAGGGTATTCTGTCAGTTGTGTCCCATGTTTGTCTTCTGAGGAGGTCGGTGCGGTTTTTCGCTTGGCGCATTGGAACTCTCGATCAATGAGTCGAGCGCCATATCCCGTTCGTACGAGGGCATCTTTCAACATCTGTAGATGTCTGTTACGCTCCTCCTCGTTTGAGCAGATCCTGTGTATAGGGAGAGCTTGTCCATAGGGGATGGCTTCTTTAATGTGTTTAGGGTGGAAGCTGGAGAAGTGGAGCATCGTGAGGTTATCCGTGGGCTTGCGGTAAAGCGAAGTGCTGAGGTGATCATCTTTGATGGAGATGAGTGTGTCCAGGAATGCAACTGATTTTGGAGAGTAGTCCATGGTACGTCTGATGGTTGGATGGAACTTATTGATGTCATCGTGTAGTCGTTTCAGTGATTCTTCGCCGTGGGTCCAAAGGAAAAAAATGTCATCGATGTATCTGGTGTATAACGTCGGTTGAAGGTCCTGTTCGGTGAGTAGGTCTTGTTCAAACTTGTGCATGAAGATGTTGGTGTATTGGGATGAGAATTTGATTTCCATGGCTGTTCCATGCGTCTGGATGAAGAACTTGTTGTCGAAGGTGAAGACGTTGTGATCCAGAATGAAGCGGATGAGTTGCAGAATTGCGTCTGGAGATTGGCAGTTGTCGGTGTTGAGTACTGAGGCTGTTGCAGCAATGCAGTCATCATGGGGGATGCTGGTGTAGAGTTCCGGGACGTCCATTGTGACGAGAAATGTTCCTGGTTCAACTGGTCCATGGGTGCTGAGTTTCTGTAGGAAGTCCGTCGTGTCGCGACAGAAGCTGGGCGTACCTTGTACGATGGGTTTCAAGATGCCCTCGATGTAGCCAGAGAGGTTCTCACACAGGGTCCCATTGCCTGAAACGATAGGACGGCCTGGTGTGTTGGCCTTGTGTATTTTCGGGAGGCAGTAAAGATCTCCAATGCGAGGGAGTACGTGGGATGAGAGCACATAGGGTGCTCTGAAGATCTGGATCCAAGGTCTTGATCAGTCTGTTAAGTTGGCAGATGTGTTCCTTGGTCGGATCTGCGGGTAACTGTCTGTAGTGTTCTTGGTTGTTCAGTTGTCGGTATACTTCTTTGCAGTAGTCCGTTCTGTTCAGTATGACAGTGGCCCCTCCTTTGTCAGCTGGTTTGATGACGATGCTGCGGTTGGTCATTGCGTTGTGCTTGGGTGACGTTCGGGGCTGTCTTGCGAATGCGACTGATAAATCTGGCATTGACGCGACTCCTGACGGCTTGAGCATACATGTCGAGTCTAGGGCACCGGCCTTCCGGAGGGGTCCAATTTGACTCTTTCCTCTTCGGTTGCCACACCGCAGATCTCTCGGTCTGCTGTTCCGGTTCATTGGTAGTCTGCTTGGGTTTGCTGTTGGCCTTTTGGGGTCTGTGGAAGAATTCCCGGAGCCTCATTCGCCTGATGAATTCCTCCGTGTCTGCCGCGAGACTGATGGGGTCCATTTTGGTGGTGGTGCAGAAATTGAGCCCTCTGCTGAGGACTTCGATTTCGTCTGGTTGAAGGGCGTAGTCCACCAAGTTGACAATAGATTTCCCTGTATTGTTTTCTACTGTGGTACCGGGGTTGGCTTGGTTGCTGCTGGTGGTGTTGCCAAGTTTCTCAAACTTCCTGTTCTTGGTGTGCATATAGGTGGCATAGTATTGTTGTCTCATCTGTTTGGCGGTGTTCCGCAGCTGGTCTGCTGCGTCCTGAGCGCAAGTTGAGAATAAGGCCTCTATCTTGGTTTCCAGGTTGCGTCGTCCGCTGTAGAGCTGGCGTGCGAGGTTGTTGAGGAGTGTGAGAGAGGTGCGACGGCTGAGTCTTTCAGCGTAGTCTGTGTTGTAGGTCGACTTGAGTGGGTTTGTGATCTGTAGCCCTTTCGGGATCTTGTCTGCTTTCTTGCATCTTTGTAGAAACTTAATGTCAGTGTCTATATGCGCGATCTTCCTGGAGATCCTCTCCACTTTGAGCCGGCAGTTTGCGGTGTCGATGGTAGCCATGATGTGGAGATGCCGGCGTTGGACTGGGGTGAGCACAGTAGGAAGTCTTATAACACCAGGTTAAAGTCCAACAGGTTTGTTTCGATATCACTAGCTTTCGGTGCGCTGCTCCTTTCTCAGGTGAATGAAGACGTATGTTCCAGAAACATATATATAGACAAATTCAAAGATGCCAGACAATGCTTGGAATGCGAGCATTAGCAGGTGATTAAATCTTTACAGATCCAGAGATGGGGTAACCCCAGGTTAAAGAGGTGTGAATTGTATCAAGCCAGGACAGTTGGTAGGATTTCGCAGGCCAGATGGTGGGGGATGAATGTAATGCGACATGAATCCCAGGTCCCGGTTGAGTGTGCGGGACTTGGCTATAAGTTTCTGCTCGGCGATTCTGTGTTGTCGCGCGTCCTGAAGGCCGCCTTGGAGAACGTTTACCCGGAGATCAGAGGCTGAATGCCCTTGACTGCTGAAGTGTTCCCCGACTGGAAGTGAACATTCCTGTCTGGTGATTGTTGCGCGATGTCCGTTCATTCGTTGTTGGGTGCTGTATGTCTGAAAATAAGGGGCCCAACCCTTGTTAGAGACCCCTCTCTTCCAGTTTTTCACCCTAAGGCTATTCACAGAAGTACCGATTGCACTCAGGGAAACCCAACTAGGGGCTCGAAAGATGTACTTTCACATCTTTATTAATGAACATGAAAGGTACATATTAATAAAAATTGTCCAACAGCCACATGGCTGAAGCTTGCTCCCTACATATCTCCTGCCTCAGAGAGTTCCCAAAATGTCTCCTGCCTAAGAGGACGCCACCCCATGGGGTGATTCCTCATTCAGAATCCCAATTGGTCCCCCAAGCCAGGTGACATTTAATCTGCTGTGTTGTCCTTAAAGGGACAAACTCCGCATCCCTCCCCCTTTAACTCCTTTGTACAATCTTCAATAACTAAGTTACTCAGTCCTAAATTCTAACTAAACGTTAAACACATGAGTTGGATAATTATAAATGAGGTCTTTGAGGAGATTTTCTGTTTCGTGTAGAGAGGTATAATTCTGTAGTCTGAGCTGCTTCCACATGATCGACGTTAACAAGAACTGAAATAGCGGGTACCCCTTAAGGCACAGGCAGTTTATTACAACTTACTTCCACAGAGACATCAATTATGTCTACAACAGGTCAATCGGGTACTTCGTTGTTTACAGTTTCAAAACTTCTTGGCAACACTGACTGCCGGAGCGTTTCCCTACAAAAATGGTCCAGGTGTTTATGAATGATCCATCCCTCCATATCTACTTGCTAAGACAATGATTCGATCTCAGAGACAATAATACCAGGGATCCACTACCGAAGCTTCATATTATTACACCATATCCTATCATGTACTTAATATGGGTTTTTTATATTGCAGTGGTGATGGTAGGTACTTTGATAAGACTTTGAGGCTTGTGTGTTTAAACATAAACACTTTTATTGCCAAAAGAGAAAATGCTGGAAAATCTCAGCAGATCTGGCCGCATCTGTAGGGAGAGAAAAAAAATAACATTTCGAGTCCAGATGACCCTTTGTCAAAGCTTTTATTGAATATGAATGTTTTGCCCTTGGGTTAGAAACGATTCTCGTATGCTTTTATTGGCTGGCTTTAACTATGTACAGTTCCAAATATGGTTTTGCATCGATCTGTTCCATGCAGGCTTGTTGCTTTCCGTGTTCTGTCTTCGACTGTTCTCTGACTATGTGACTACATACATCACTCTGTGGACGGTGCCACTCTCCGATCCCACCTTGACCCTTCCTCTGCCGAGCACCTTACATTATAATACATGCAAGCACATCGAATCACAATCCAACACAATCTTATGTCTTGAAGTTCTTTCACAATCTTGGTGTCGTGGAAATTATAATAACGACAAATTCTTCGAGCTTCGATTCAGGAAATTTAATTGACACAAATATTTACAGAGAGAGCCGTGGTCTGGCTAAATAGCCATTCCACAGTACTCTGAATTATACAGTTGAAAACCATTATATTTATAGTGTGAAATAAACAACTTTGAAGAGATAAAACCTTGGGAACATAAGCAAGAGGAAATATGAATGTTTTGCCCTTGGGTTAGAAACGATTCTCGTACGCATTTGTTATCTTTCGGAGGACAATGTGTTATCATAATAAGGCCGAGTCCAAAATATTAAGCAGTATGTTTTTCCGTTACCTGACCTTCTAACCTTTTGTTCAGAAATTAATGTATGCTCGAAATGGGAAACGACTCCTCACATTAATTTCCCTTCCACACTTGGTCTGTCATGTGTGAAGGAATGGTCGTGGTACTCTATTTCTGGTACTCAGATCATGTGATAAATTTTCTTCTCTTTCCAGCATTTCAATTTAGCATCTTTTTCATCGACCATTTTATCATATCGGTTCTTGTGCCTTTCTATTAGTGTGATCAGTGCAGCAATTGTGTTCTGGAAAATAGGACGGGATTCGCCGTTTCAGAAATGTTGATGCCGGGTCAGAATTGCTGGACTTCTACAAGAGCAAAATTGGTGCTGCTCCCGGAGTAATTCACCAACCATTAATGGGCTAGCACCGGTGCCATGTGCAACATGATAGATTCCAATGAAAAATCGGTGTCGGAGTCGCCGGAGCTGGAATTGACACTTGAGAGGCTGACAAGCTGTAGCCGCCTAGTCGCAGTCTGCTTCACACACATACTCATCCCAGCCAACAATAAATAAATACGTAATCTTTATTGTCACTAGTAGACTTACATTAACACCGCAATTAAGTTACTGTGAAAAGTCCCTAGGCGCCACATTCCAGCACCTGTTCGGGTACACTGAGGGAAAATTCAGAATTCTCAGCTGGTACGGGAATTGAAACAGCGCTGCTGGCCTTGTACTGTATCACAGACCAGCTGTCTAGCCCACTGAGCTAATGGCAGCACGGAGAACGGCCCCCAGGTTTGCAGACACGGAGCTGGAGACCATGCTGGACACCGTGGCGGAGAGGCTGTCTATCCTGTACCCCAGGACGGAAGGAGGCTGCCACCCCCTGCCGCACAATGGGCCTGGGCGGAGGTGGCAGATGCCGTGGACCCCACCATCCGGACTGTGCAGCAATCCGCAAAAAACTGCACAACCTCCTCAGGACGGCAAGAGTGAGTAGCCAGCATGATGCTCCAGCACCTGTCCCACACACCCGTCATCCTGCAACCCCCCCCCCCACAACCTGGAGGGAAACTGGATCCCACCCGCTGGCGATGTGCACCTTCTCCACACTGCATCACATGCCAGCACCAATACTGGCAGCCATGGTCGGGCGCCCTGGCTACGAAGGTCATCAGCTGCCCACACCCTGCATGTGTCCGACTAGCTAACACTGTGGGCGGGATTCTCTGATCCTGAGGCTGTGTTGACGCTGTCGTAAATGCCGTCGCGTTTCACAACGGTGTCAACATGCCCTCAGGAGCAGCGATTCTGACCTGTACAGGGGGCCAGCACGGCACTGGAGCAACGCACGCCACTCCAACTGCCGATGCTGGTGTCAGATGGGCCGGTGGGTTTGCGCAGGCGCAGTGGGACTGGCGTCAATGCTGCATGCGCAGGGAGACCGGCACCAATGCACGCATGCGCAGTGGCTCCCTTCTCTGCGCCGTCCCGATGCAACACGGCGTAGGGCTACAGGGGCCGGCATGGAAAAAAGGGCCCCCAGCCCGAGAGGCCAGCCCGCGTCGGTCGTGGGCCAGGCCACAGCGGAGGCTCCCTCCGGGGTCAGACCCCCTTCCCCCACCCCCTGATGCATGCAGCAGAGGTCTCGCTGGGTAAGACCACACGTGTACGGCGCCGACAGGACTTGGATTTTTTGTGCGGCCGCTCTGCCCATCCCGGGCGGAGAATCGCCGGGGGGGGGGGTGGGGGGGGGGGGGCGTGGGGGGAGAGCCGTGTAGAGTGGCCCCCGACCGGCACCGCTCCAACCGCGCCGGCGCCAATGCCGATTATTCTCCGCCCTCCGGAGAATCGGCAGACCGCTGTCGGAATGGCGTCGCGCGATTCGCGCCCGTCCCGGTGATTCTCCGGCCCGGCCTGGGCTGAGAGAATCCCGCCCTGTGTTTTTTCTGTCTCCCCTCCTCGGAGACGTCAGCCCACAACCACCAGGAGAGGGAAAAGTCTGGAGGGGAGCGGCCGGACCTGCGGCCCCTCACCACAGTGGATCAGCAGGCACTGGACCTGGTTGGTGGGCCCAGAGAGAGGGCACGCCAAAGCGGTTCGCATTGGGTGAGCAAATGAGACCCCACTGAGTTACGGTTTCCCATGGCACACGTGTCACCACCCCCACATCCCACCCACTGCCCCTACACTACCCTCTGCCACCCCACATACCCCCTCCACCACCAGCTTTACCCCCACACTCCTCCTTCACAGTCAACACCACTCATCCCGCCATCCTCCATCAACCCGCGATCCAATAATGCAACCTGTCTTGTGTCTTGCAGGATCACCTGACGATGAGGCGAGCCCTTCTAGTGTCCCCCACATCCGACTCCAACCCCAACCCCAACCCAAAGTGGATAGCAGTGAGGAAGAGGAAGCGGAGAGTGACAGGAGCCCTCAAACTGCAGCCCGGGACTGCAGCACTAGTCTGGGGATGAGACCTATTTCTCGACAGAGCTGTCTCCAACACCCTCCACCATCCCAGAGACACTCACCTGGGTTGACATGTTGATGCGGAGGCTCCTGAGGCACTATCTGGTGCACACCAAACACATGATGCGGATCATCAGGTGGAGGTAGGAATCCCCGAGGGTGCGCAAGGTCAGAGGGCGGCCCGACCCCAGGGACTAGCTGACATCTGGACGGGTTTCAAGCTTCTGGAGAGGAAGGTCCCATCGATAATGGAGATGCAGCCACAGAGCCAGGGACTGCATGAGGAAGTGTGGCCTGTCCCTAATGTCAGGGGTACCATCAGCTGACACTGTCCTTGCCAGGCTCCACGGTGGTTTGATCTGGGTAGGATGCTCTTTCAGAGGATTGGTATAGACTCGATGGGCTGAATGGCCTCCTTCTGTACTGTAATGATTCACAGAATCGACTCTTTGAAAGAGCACCCTACCCAAGGTCCACACTTCCACCCTATCTCCATAACCCAGCAACCCCACCCAACACTAAGGGCAATTTTGGACACTAAGGGCAATTTATCATGGCTAATCCACCTAACCCGCACATCTTTGGACTGTGGGAGGAAACCGGAGCACCCGGAGGAAACCCACGCAGACACGGGGAGAACGTGCAGACTCCGCACAGTGAACCAAGCCGGGAATCGAACCTGGGACCCTGGAGCTGTGAAGCAATTGTGCTAACCACTATGCTACCGTGCTGCCCTCAAACATACATTCTGTGTGTTTTCTTGTATAGTTTAGGTAGCAGTTCCTGTGATTTTGATGAGTCTTATGTTATATTTAGCAATCTATTTGTAGAACTTGTGAGACTTGAAATGGATAACAGGTAATTATTAGAAGTTAATTTTTCCTTTTGAAATTCAACTCACCCGTAACAGCATCTGCATCTGTCTCTATCTTTCCCCCATTTAATCCAGAAATCCTCAATTGTGACTTTGTTTCCTCCAGACTTGGCTATCTCACTGCCCTCATGGCCTGCCTCTGCCGATCGCACTTTCATTAACTGCGACTACCCAGAATTACGATCCATATCATCTCCTGCGCCAGGATTAAGTCAGAGTTCGGTAGGTTTTTGATTGAGAAGAGTTATGGGTGGCAGACAACAAAGTGAAGTTGCAACCACAACCAGACGTAGAATTTGTTTTTCGATGAATTTATGGGATTTGGGCACTGCTGTCCAGACCAACTTTTATTGCCCATCCCTACCTGCCCTTGAGAAGGTGGAGGTGAGCTGCCTTCTTGAACCACTGCAGCCCCTGAGGTGTAGGTTCACCCACTGTGCTGTTAGGGAGGGAGGTCCAGGATGTTGCCCAGTGACAGTGAAGGAGCGGCGATGTATTTCCAAGTCAGGGTGGTGAGTGACTTGGAGGAGAACCTCCATGTGCTGGGGTTCCCAGGTATCTGTTGCTCTTGTCCTTCTAGATACCAGTGGTCGTGGGTTTGGAAGGTGCTGCCTGAAGAATCTTGGCAAATTCCTGCAGTTAATCTTGTAGATGGTACACGCGGCTGCCACTATTCGTCAGTGGTGCAAGGATTGAATGTTTGCAGAAGAGTTTGCAATCAGGCGGTTACTTTGTACAGGATGGCGTTGAGCTCCTTGAGTGTTGCTGGAGCTGCACTCATCCAGCAAGTGGAGTATTCTATTACACTCCTGACTTGTGCCTTGCAGATGGTGGACAGCTTTGGGGGGTCAGCAGGTCAGGGGTCATGGGATTCCTAGATTTTGACCTGCTCTTGTAGCCACAGTATTAATATGGATAGTCCAGTTTAGTTTCTGATCAATGGTAATCCCCAGGATGTTGATCGTGGGGACTCAGCGATAGTAATACCATTGAATGTCGAGGGACGATGGTTAGATCCTCTATTGTAGGAGATGGTCATTGCCTGGCACTAGTGTGGCATGTATGTAACTTGCCACTTGTTAGCCCAAGCCTGCATATTGTCCAGGTCTTGCTGCATTTGTAGATGAACAACTTGAGTATCTGATGAATCAAGAACAGTGCTGAACATTGTGCAGTCATCTGTGAACATACCCACTTCTGACCTAATGATGGAAGGGAGGTATTTGATGAAGCAGCTGAAGATGGTTGGGCCTAGGGCAGTAGAATCATAAAATCATAGAATTTACAGTGCAAAAGGAGGCCATTCAGCCCATCGTGTCTGCACCGGCCCTTGGAAAGAGCATCCTACCATACCTCCCTTATCCCTGTAACCCGTATGCCCACTACCCTGAGGAACGTCTGCAGTGATATCCTGGAGCTCAGATGATTGACCTCCAACTACCACAACCATCTTCCTTTGTGCCAGGAATGACTCCAATCAGCGGAGAGTATTCCCCTGACTCCCATTGACTCAAGTTTAGCTGGGGCTCCTTGATGTCATATGTGGTCAAATATTGCCTTGACTCAAGGACAGTCACTCTCATCTCACTACTGGCATTCAGCACTTTTGTCCATGTTTGAACCAAGGCCGTAATGAGATGAGGAGCTGAGAGTCTCTGGCGGAATCCAAACTGAGAGTCCGTGAGCAGCTTATAGCTGAATAAGTACCGTTGGATAGCACTGTTGATGACTCCTTCCATCACTTTGCTGATGATCGTGAATAGACTGATGGGGTGGTAATTGGCTGGATTGGATTTTTCCTGTTTCTTGTGTATATCTGTGACTATCATGGGGTGGGGGTTGGTGAGGGGTGGACGGATCGCATCCCCATCCCTCCCTGGAAACAAAGGTGGTGTGAAGCCAACAGGCCCCACAAAAGCCTGCCAAAGCAGCCATAACTGCCACAGGAAGGCTGAATTGGTGCAGCATGGGACTCTGCCCCTCACTAGGGAGGAAATCTCACCCTCATGAGAGCTGAGCAATTTGGTTGGCGAGGGATTATATCAGTCCCGGCAGCACCAAGGTGACATTAGTGGGTGCGGCCGGGACTGTGAGTTGAAACAAGAAGAAGGCCCATGGATACCAGTCAGGTGGGTCCAGGGGTATAGGACAGGGAGGTTTTGGACAGTTTAGGGAGGGCGGCAGGAGTTGGGGCTGGTGTGTTTAAGGGAGCTGGAAGATAGGAAGAAAACAGGCATATCATCTTGGGGGTGATGCGACCATCAATTCACACGAATCGATTAGAAGTGAACAGTGGTTTTAATAAGCTAGATCTGTGCCTGCCTGCGACTGCTCTGTACTGAGGGCCGCCTACAGGCTGCAGATCGAGATACCACCCCCAAGGGGGCGGAGCCACAGGCGGAGCCCACAGGGGCATCAACATATACAATACAGTGGTGAATTGTAGCAGCAATACGTTCACCACAATTGAAGTCCAGCGGGGGTGAAGTGGGCTCACAGATCAAGTCTGTCCGGCGCCTTGATCGTTCTCTGTGATCGCCTCAGCTCCGGCTTCGCTGCGGGCATGGGTGTTGGGCTCGTTGACTCCGGGAGCGTGTCGTCTGGACCTTCATCATGGTGGGTCGGGATGGGGGGAAGGGGGGTGTAGGCCGTGTAGGGGAGGGGGCGGTGTTCGGTGTGGGGGGGGATAGGTGATGGTCACTGGGAAATTGGCGGGTGCCAGATCCCGGAGGGAGACTGTATCTTGTCGGCCGTCGCGGTGCGCCACGTAGGCTTACTGAGGGTTGGCGTGAAGGAGCTGGACCCTCTCGACCAGGGGGTCGGACTTATGGCTCCTCACGTGCTTCCGGAGGAGGACAGCCCCGGTGTTGTCAGCCAGGACGGAAGCGAGACCCCGGTGGTGGATTTTCTGGGGAAGACAAATAGACGGTCATGAGGGGTCTCGTTCGTGGCTTTGCAGAGGAGCGACCGACTGGAGTGGAGCACGTCGGGGAGGACCCCCTGCCAGCGGGAAACAGGGAGACGTCTAGACCGTAGGGCCAGAAGGACGGCCTTCCATACCGTCGCATTCTCCCTCTCCACCTGTCCGTTTACCCGGGGGTTGTAGCTGGTAGTCTTGCTCGAGGCAATGCCCTTACCGAGCAGATACTGACGCAGCTTATCGCTTATAAACGAGGAGCCCCGGTCACTGTGGACGTAAGTGGGGAAACCGAACAGGGTGAAGATGCTGTGCAGGGCCTTAATGACAGTGGCCGCGGTCATGTCGGGGAATGGGATGGCAAAGGGGAAACGGGAGTACTCGTCAACAACGTTGAGAAAATACACGTTGCGATCGGGGGGGGGAGAGGCCCTTTGAAATCGATGCTGAGGCGCTCAAAGGGGGGGGGGGATGCCTTCATCAGGTGGGCCTTGTCTGGCCGATAGAAGTGCGGCTTGCATTCCATGCAGACTTGGCAGTCCATGGTCATGGCCCTGACCTCCTCGGTAAGGGCAGGTTGCGGGCCTTGATGAAGTGGAGAGGTCATTGTGGATGGCCTGAAGTTGGTCATCTTGCGCGCTGGCGCATGTGCCGCGGGACAGGGCATCTGGGGGCTCATTGAGCTTCCCAGGACGATACACGATATCATAATTATAGGTGGAGAGTTTGATTCTCCACCTCAAGATTTTATCATTCTTTATCTTGCCCCGCTGTGTGTTGTTGAACATTGAGGCACGATCAATTTGACTAAAGACGAAAGTTGAATCCAAACTGAGGCTTTATTGGTATCAGATGTGTGGCTTCCCACAGCAGCTGGCGAAATGGCTGCGAGCAGGAGGACACGCATATTTATACCCCGCCTCCTGGGCGGAGATAGCAGGCAGGGGCCACAGGCGAACCTGTAGTGCAGGTTCTACCGTACATCCTATAATATAGGTGCAACAGTGGTTTACCACATTCAGCCCCTGTTAAATTTGAGTCCTGCGGGGGTGATGGATAATTATATACAATAATGATTTTAATATTTACAAAGCAAAACAAATGTCCTTTGACATCCGGTGGACCGGTCAGAGGTTCAGCCGGTCCGGGGCCTTGATGGTCCTTTGGGAGTGACAAAGTGGTGACGGCGATGTTGGTGCTGACCTGGTTGAGGCTGACTCCGGGAGCGTGCCGAAATCCTCTTCATCGACGGGGGTGGGCAGAAGGAGAAGGGACGGTCCTGGGGGTGGGGGGGGGGGGTGGCATGGGGGGCGACGGGGGTGGTGTGGGGGTGGAACCTGCTGGTGCCAGGTCCCTGAGGGAGACAGTATCCTGGCGGCTGTCGGAGAATGCCATGTAGGCGTACTGGGGGTTTGAGTGGAGCAAGTGTATCCTCTCCACTAACGGGTCCACCTTGTGGAGTCTGACATGTTTACGGAGAAGCACGGTTCCCGGAGCTGTGAACCAAGTCGGGAGCTACACCCTGGATGTGGACTTCCTGGGGAAGGCAAAAAGACGTTCATGCGGTGTATTGTTAGTGGCAGTGCAGAGTAATGAGCGAATGGAATGTAGTGCATCAGGGAGGACCTCTTGCCAGCGGGAGGCCGGGAGGTTTCTGGACTGTAGGGCCAGCTGGACGGCCCTCCATACCGTCCCATTCTCCCTTTTTACCTGTCCGTTTCCCCGGGGGTTGTAGCTGGTCGTTCTGCTGGAGGTGATACCCCTGCTGAGCAGGAACTGACGCAGCTCATCACTCATGAATGAGGACCCCTGTCACTGTGGATGTAGGCGGGGAAACCGAACAGAGTGAAGATCGAATTGAGGGCTTTAATGACGGTGGCAGACGTCATGTCGGGGCATGAGATGGCGAAGGGGAACCGGTAGTATTCGTCGATCACACTGAGGTAATATGTGTGACGATCGGTGGAGGGGAGGGGGCCTTTGAAGTCCACGCTGAGGCGTTCAAAGGGGCAGGAGGCCTTCACCAGGCGTGCGCGGTCCGGCCGGTAGAAGTGCGGCTTGCACTCCGCACAGACTTGGCAGTCCCTGGTGTTTGTCCTTACTTCCTCGATGGAGCAGGGCAAATTTTGTGCCTTAATGAAGTGGTACAACCGTGTGACTCCTGGGTGACAAAGACTGTCATGCAGGGTCCGGAGTCGGTCTACCTGTGCGCTGGCACATGTACCTCGGGATAGGGCATCTGGGGGCTCATTGAGTTTGCCAGGGCGATACATAATCTCGTAATTATCGATGGAGAGCTCGATTCTCCACCGCAAGATTTTATCATTTTTGATCTTGCCCCGCTGTGTGTTGTTGAACATAAAGGCTACCGACCGTTGGTCAGTGAGGAGAGTGAATCTCCTGCCGGCCAGGTAATGCCTCCAATGCTGCACAGCTTCAACGATAGCTTGGGCCTCTTTTTCGACGGATGAGTGCCACATTTCAGAGGCATGAAGGGTGCGGGAAAAGAATGCCATGGGCCTGCCTGCCTGATTGAGGGTGGCGGCAAGGGCGACGTCTGATGCGTCGCTTTCCACTTGGAAGGGCAGTGTTTCATCTACAGGGTGCATTGTGGCCATGGCAATATCAGCTCTGATCCGGGCGAAGGCCTGTTGGGCCTCGGCCGTCAGGGGAAAGTGGGTGGACTGTATGAGTGGGCGGGCCTTGTCCACATAGTTTGGGACCCACTGAGTGTAATATGAAAAGAACCCCAGGCATCGTTTGAGGGCCTTGGGGCAGTGGGTGAGGGGGAGTTCCATGAGGGGGCGCATGCAGTCGGGGTCGGGCCCCAGAACTCCGTTCTGGACCACATAGCCGAGGATGGCTAAGCGGTTTGTGCCGAACACGCACTTCTCCTTGTTGTAAGTGTGGTTTAGGAGAGTAGCGGTGCGGAGAAATTTAGCACGGTTGGCGTCGTGGTCCTGCTGATCATGGCCGCAGATGGTGACATTGTCTAGGTACGGAAACTTGGCCCGCAAACCGCACCGGTCGACCATTCGGTCCATCTCCCTTTGGAAGACCGAGACCCCGTTAGTGACGCCGAAGGGGACCCTAAGGAAGTGGTGTAGGCGGCCGTCTGCCTCGAAGACGGTGTATGGACGGTCCGATTTACAGATGGGGAGCTGGTGGTAGGCGGATTTCAGGTCTACCGTTGAGAAGACCCGGTATTGTGCAATCTGGTTAACCATGTCAGATATGCGTGGGAGGGGTTACGCGTCGAGCTTCGTGTACCGGTTGATGGTCTGGCTGTAGTCCACGACCATTCGGTGTTTCTCCCCAGTTTTAACTACTACCACTTGTGCTCTCCAGGGGCTGTTGCTGGATGATGCCTTCCCGAAGCAGCCGCTGGACTTCGGACCTGATGAAGGTCTTGTCCTGGGTGCTGTACTGTCTGCTCCTGGAGGCGATGGGTTTGCAATCTGGAGTTAGATTGGCAAAGAGGGAAGGTGGCTCGACCTTTCGGGTCGCGAGGCCGCACACAGTAAGGGGTGTGATGCACGATCAATAACTACTAAAACGAGGTTGTAGCACAACTGAAGGCTTTAATAGACTAGAACTGTTCCCCAGCAGCTCAGGTACAGAATGAGGGCTGCCTGGACGGCACTGCTTCTTATATCCCACCTATCAGGGCAGAGCTGCATACTATACAGCCAATGGTAAACCCCCATGTTTAACCAATGGAACTTCAGCCTCTCGGGTGCTACAATACCTGATAATACCACATTCCCCCCCTGTTAAAAAAGGAGTCCGGCGGGGGTGGTGACCAGCGGCTACAACTGTATTCAACATGGTATGATCAGATATGGAGGTACCGTGATACCTCCTTACAGTGTTTAGAGGATATTTACAGTCATGGCAGATATATACCGTCAGTGTTTATTATTTACAGTTACAGATCAGTTAAAATGAAGCAATCAGCCGGTCGGGTGCCCTGGTCGTACTCTGGGATTGTCTGAGCCTCGGTGGTGATTCCGGTGGGGGTCCAGGCGTCTGCGACTCTGGGAGCGTGGCGTCGGCCTCCATGGTAGCTTCGTCACCCCTAGACGGCGCTGGTGGGGAAAGCGGTTGACCTGGGATGTGGGCATCTGTAGGGGGCGTCGGTGGGTGGGAGGGCCCAGGCAGGGGCGGCGGGAGGACTGACTCTCCTGTGAGGTGCTGTGGAGGGGGGGGGGGGTGGGGGTGGTGGTTGGGGTGCACGTGGGGTTCTGGCGGGCACCACGTAGGGAGACCGTACCTTGTCGGCCGTCAGGGAACACCACGTAGGCGTACTGGGGGTTAGCGTACAGCAGATGGACCCTCTCGACCAACGGGTCCGACTTGTGCGCCTGCACGTGTTTTCGGAGCAGGATGGGTCCGGGTGTTGCTAGGCAGGTCGGGAGCGAGGTCGCAGAGGAGGACTTCCTGGGGAAGACAAGGAGACGTTCGTGAGGTGTCTGATTGGTGGTCGTACAGAGCAGTGACCGGATGGAGTGGAGGGCCTCCTGGAGGACTTCTTGCCAGCGGGAGACTGGGAGGTTCCTGCACCGTAGGGCCAGTAGATCGGTCTTCCAGACCGTTCCGTTCTCCGTCTCTACCTGCTCGTTTCCCCGGGGATTGTAACTGGTCGTCCTGCTTGAGGCGATGCTGAGCAGGAATTGACGCAGTTCGTCGCTCATAAAGGAGGACCCCCTATCACTTTGTATGAAAGCGGGGAAACCGAACAGTGCAAAGATGCTATGGAGGGCCTTGATGACGGTGGTTGCGGTCATGTCTGGGCAGGGGATGGCGAATGGGAACCGGGAGTACTCGTCAACCACGTTCAGGAAATACATGTTGCTGTCGGTGGAGGGGAGGGGGCCTTTGAAGTCCATGCTGAGGCGTTCAAAGGGACGGGAAGCCTTTATCAGGTGCACCCTCTCTGGCCGGTAGAAGTGCGGTTTGCACTCCGCGCAGAGTTGGCAGTCCCTGGTCGCTGTCCTGACCTCCTCGATGGAGTAGGGCAGGTTGCGGGTCTTAACAAAGTGGAAGAAGCGAGTGACCCCCGGGTGGCAGAGGTCCTCGTGAAGGGCTCGGAGGTGGTCCACTTGTGCGGTGGTACATGTGCCGCGGGACAGGGCGTCAAGAGGCTCATTTAGCTTCCCGGGACGATACAAGATCTCGTAGTTGTCGCTGGAGAGTTCTATCCTCCACCGCAAGATCTTGTCGTTTTTTATCTTGCCCCGCTGTGCATTATCAAACATGAACGCCACCGACCGTTGGTCAGTGAGGGGAGTGAATCTCCTGCCGGCCAGGTAATGCCTCCAGTGTCGCACAGCTTCAACTATGGCTTGGGCCCCCTTTTCGACTGAGGTGTGGCGGATCTCGGAAGCATGGAGGGTACGGGAGAAGAAAGCCACGGGCCTGCCCGCTTGGTTGAGGGTGGCCGCCAGAGCTACGTCGGACACATCGCTCTCGACCTGGAAGGGGAGGGACTCGTCGATGGCGTGCATCGTGGCCTTTGCAATGTCTGCTTTGATGCGGCTGAAGGCCTGGCGGGCCTCCATCGACAGGGGGAAGGTTGTGGACTGGATCAGGGGACGGGCTTTGTCTGCTTGGTTAGGGACCCACTGGGCGTAGTAGCTAAAAAACCCGAGGCAGCACTTCAGGGCCTTGGGGCCGTGAGGGAGGGGGAACTCCATGAGGGGACGCATGCGTTCAGGGTCGGGGCCTATAACTCCATTTCGCACTACGTGGCCGAGAATGGCTAGACTGTCGGTGCCAAACACGCATTTATCCTCATTGTACGTTAAGTTAAGGATTTTAGCGGTCTGGAGAACCTTTCGGAGATTGGTGTCGTGGTCCCGCTGGTCATGGCCACAGATGGTGACGTTATCGAGATACGGAAACGTTGCGCGTAAGCAGTACCGGTCAACCATTCGGTCCATCTCGCGTTGGAAGACCGAGACCCCGTTAGTGACACCGAAGGGAACCCTTAAAAAATGATAGAGCCGCCCATCTGCTTCAAAGGCAGTGTATTTGCGGTCACTAGTACGGAGGGGTAGCTGGTGATAGGCGGACTTGAAATCCACCGTGGAGAAGACCTTATAATTCGCGATCCTGGTTACCAGGTCGGATATGCGGGGGAGAGGATACGCATCCAGCTGCGTAAACCTGTTGATGGTCTGACTGTTGTCAATGACCATCCTGTGTTTCTCCCCGGTCTTTAC
Organism: Scyliorhinus torazame; assembly: GCF_047496885.1. NCBI lineage: Eukaryota > Metazoa > Chordata > Chondrichthyes > Carcharhiniformes > Scyliorhinidae > Scyliorhinus > Scyliorhinus torazame. Next base: position 229,970,169 of record NC_092710.1, on the reverse strand, counting down.
CACCACTACTTGGGCTTTCCAGGGACTGTTGCTAGCTTCAATGACCCCTTCCATCAGTAGCCTTTCGACCTCCGACCTAATGAAGGTCCGGTCCTGGGCACTGTACCGTCTGCTCCTGGTGGCGACGGGTTTGCAATCGGGGTGAGGTTCGCAAGCAGGGAAGGCAGATCAACCTAAGGGTTGCGAGGCCGCAGACAGTAAGGGAGGGTATAGGGCCACCGAATTGGAAGGTCAGACTTTGCAGGTTACATTGGAAGTCCAACCGCAGGAGTGTAGCCACGCAGAGGTGCGGAAGGACATAAAGGCGGAAATTTCCTTCCTTGGACTGTGAGGTTTGCTAGGCAGAACCCCTTTATCTCCACTGAGTTGGAACCAGAGGCCAGGGGAGTCTTTGATTTACTGGGTGGGTAAAAAGTGAACAGCGCCTTACCGTGTCAGGGTGCTCTCCGTGCTCCCAGAGTCGATCAGGCAGGACGTCTCGTGGCCACTGAGGCCAGACGCAGCAGTTGTGAATTTTGATCCGGCAGTGTGTAGTCGGCCGGGCTGGGGTCCTGGGGCCCCATCCAAGATGGCGTCTCCCATGGGTCGCACATGGTGATCGGAGATGGACAAAATGGCGGCGCCCATCCGTCCAGCGCTGTGTCCAGGGAACAAGATGGCAGCGCACGTGGGCCGCAGGTGGCCTGAGAATACGGGTGGCGGTGACTGCTGGCCGCCTGGGGCCCGAGGAGAAGTTCGCTGTGGCAGTCCGGAGTCGCCGCTGGAGACCGCGGCCACCGCTCGTGCCTGGCAGACCCCCACAAAATGGCCCTTCTTGCCGCACCCTTTGCAGGTGGATGTGCAGGCCGGGCAGCGCTGGCGGGGATGCTTTTCCTGCCCGAAGAAGAAACAGTGGGGCCCATCGGAATTGGCAGGCCGCCTTTCAGCGCAGGCCTGCGGGGACACGGGGAAGGTCTGTGGGGCTGCCGCTGTGGGATTCTACGCTGCCCAGGGGGCCGCCGCGCGGTCGGGCACGTAGGATTGTGTGTTCCTGGAGACAACGTCCATGGACCCTGCCAGGGCCCGTGCCTCCCTAAGTCCCAGGGTGTCTTTCTCTAAATGATGCTGGCGGATCTCTGAGGAGCTCATACCTGCTACGAAGGCATCCCGGACTAGGAGTTCCGTGTGGTCGCTCGCCGAAACTTGCAGGCAGCCACAGCTTCTGCCCATCACCAGTAGCGCGTGGTAGAACTCCTCCAATGATTCCCCGGGGCTTTGTCTTCTCATTGCAAGCAGGTGACGTGCGTAGACCTGATTTACTGCGCGGATATAATGCGCTTTTAAAAGCTCGATTGCTGCATCAAAGTCTTCCGCCTCATCGATGAGGGTGTAGATCCCAGGGCTTACCCTTGAGTGCAGGAGGTGCAGTTTCTGCTCCCCCGAGGGGGTGCATCCAGCCGTCTCAAGGTAGCCTTTGAAACACGCCAGCCAGTGCTTGAACATCGCCGCTGAGTTTGTCGGGTGGGGACTGAGTTGCAGACACTCCGGCTTGATTCGGAGATCCATCCTTTCTACTTAAGTGTAGTCTATGAAATTGATGCACGATCAATAACTACTAAAACCAGGTTGTAGCACAACTGAAGGCTTTAATAGACTAGAACTGTTCCCCAGCAGCTCAGGTACAGAATGGGAGCTGCTGGGACGGGACTGCTTCTTATAACCCGCCTATCAGGGCGGAGCTACATACTATACAGCCAATGGTAAACCCCCAGGTTTAACCAATGGAACTTCAGCCTCTCGGGTACTGCAATACCTGATAATACCACAGGGTGGTAAGGGTCCGCCGAATTCCAGGGTTAGGCTCTGGAGGTTACACTGGAAATCCAGGCCGAGGATTAGTGCAGCGCAGAGGTTAGGAAGAACGTAGAGGCGGAAGCCGTGGAATTCTATGCCCTGGACCGTGAGCGTGACCGTACAGTATCCCCGGATCGCTACACAATGGGATCCGGAGGCCAGGGAGATTTTTTGATTGGCGGAGTGTATCGTGAGGGAGCAGCGCCTTACCGTGTCCGGGTGTATGAAGCTTTCGGTGCTCCCGGAGTCCAGCAGGCAAGAGGTTATATGGCCGTCGACTTTCAAGCTGTTGGATGTGTTGGTCAGATTATGCGGGCGAGACTGGTCGAGTAACATGGAGGCGAGTCTTGGTTGGTCGTCGGGTAATGGGGCGGCCGTTGAGTTAAGGTTCTGGAATGCTGGTGGTGCCCATGTGCTGAGGGGTAGACAAGATGGCGGTGCCCGAAGATTTTGCGGGTTACAAAATGGTGGCACCCATGGAACGCACGTTGCGGGGGTGGGACAACTTGGCGGCGCCCATGAAATGCACGTGTTGCGCGGAGGGGAAGATGGCAGCGCCTACTGATCGCACATGGTCTGGGGGGGAGGAGGAGATGGTGGCGCCCATTGTCCGTGACTGGGGGTGGTGCAGGCGATCGCGGCTACTGAGTGGGCCTGGCACACCGCGGCGAAATGGCCCTTCTTCCCGCAGGCTTTACAAAGGGCAGCGCGGGCCAGGCAGCGTTGGCGGGGGTGCTTTTGCTGGCCGCAAAAATAGCATCGGGGTCCCCCGGGGTTTGCTGGCTGGCGTGTAGCGCAGGCGTATTGGGTGGGCAGCGCCCCCGCTGGGGTGGCTGTCTGTGGGGTCCACGAAGCATAGGAGGGGTGGGCCGCGCGGCTGGGGGTGTAGGACTGGACATTGTGCAGGGCGACCGTCATGGAGAGCACTAGCGTTTTAGTCTCTGCAAGGTCGCGTGTGGCCCCTTCTAGGAGTCGCTGGTGTATGAGATCTGACCCAATTCCAGTCACAAAGGCGCCCCGCATAAGGAGGTCTGAGGGTTCCTTGGCTGTAACTTCCTGGCAGTCACAGTCCCAGACTAGTGGGATTAGGGCCCTCCAGAAGTCTTCTATGGACTCACCAGGTAGTTGAGAGCGAGTTGCGAGTGCGTGCTTGGCGAAGAGCGTGCTCGTTTTCTGTGCGTAGTTGTCCTTGAGTCGAGTCATGGCTTCGGCGTAGTTCGGCGCATCCTGGATCAGCGGGAAAACTTTGGAGCTGAGCCTGGAGTATAAGATCTGAATCTTCTGAGCCTCCGGAACAGGGGTTGGCGCCGCGTTGATATACGCTTCGAAGCAAGCTAGCCTGTGCTGGAAGTCCTTTCTGGCGTCGCTTGAGTGAGGATCCAGCTGCAGGCGATCCGGTTTAATACGGAGGTCCATCCTTAGAAACTGATAGCAATAAATTGAGGCACGATCAATTTGACTAAAACTAAAGTTGAATCCAAACTGAGGCTTTATTGGTATCAGATGTGTGGCCTCCCACAGCAGCTAGCGAAATGGCTGCGAGGAGGAGGACACACATATTTATACCCCGCCTGCTGGGCGGAGCTAGCAGGCAGGGGCCACAGGCGAACCTGTAGTGCAGGTTCTACCGTACATCCTCTAATATAGGCACAACAGTAGTTTACCACAAACATAAAGGCTACCGATCGTTGGTCGGTGACAAGGGTGAACCTCCTATCGGCCAGGTAGTGCCTCCAATGCCGCACAGCTTCCACAATGGCTTGAGCTTCCTTTTCGACAGGGGAATGTTGAATCTTGGAGGCGTTGAGGGTATGGGAAAAGAAGGTCAAGTGCCTGCCGGCCTTGTTAAGGGTAGCAGCCAGGGCGACATCCGACGTGTCGCTCTCCACCTGGAAGGGGATGGACTCGCCCACCGCGTGCATCGCAGCCTTGGCCATGTCTGCCTTGATGCGGCTGAACGCCAGGCGGGCCTCAGTCGTCAGGGGAAAATGGTGGCCTTGATAAGTAAGCGGGCTTTGTCCGCATAGTTGGGGACTCACTGGGCATAATATGAAAAGAACCCCAGGCATCTTTTCAGGGCCTTGGGGCAGTGGGGAAGGGGAAGTTGCAGGAGGGGGTGCATGCGGTCAGGCTCGGGTCCTAGGACTCCGTTTTCCACGACATAGCCGAGGATGGCTAGTCAGGTAGTGCGGAAAACGCATTTTTCCTTGTTGTAGGTGAGATTGAGGGCTTGGGCGGTTTGGAGGAACTTCTGAAGGTTAGCGTCGTGGTCCTGCTAATCATGGCCGCAGATGGTGACGTTATCCATGGGAACGTGACCCGCAGCCTGTACTGGTCAACCATTTGGTCCATCGTTCTTTGGAATACCGAGACCCCATTGGTGATGCCAAAGGGGACCCTGAGGAAGTGGAAGAGGCGGCCGTATGCCTCAAAGGCAGTGGAGTGGCGGTCTTCCGGGCGGATCGGAAGCTGGTGGTATGCGGACTTCACATCTACCGTGGGGAAAACCCGGTAGTGTGCAATCTGATTAACCATGTCCGCTATGCGGGGAAGGGGGTACGCATTGAGTTGCGTGTAACGATTTATGGTCTGGCTGTAGTCTACAACCATCCGGTTCTTTTCCCCGGTCCTGACGATCACCACTTGGGCTCTCCAGGGGCTATTACTGGCCTCGATGATCCCCTCCCTCAAGAGCCGCTGGACCTCCAACTTGATAAAAGTCCTGTCCTGGGCACTGTACCGCCTGCTCCTGGTGGCGACGGGTTTACAGTCGGAGGTGAGGTTCGCGAAGAGCGAGGGTGGGGCGACCTTAAGGGTCGCGACGCTACATACGGTGAGAGGGGGTAGGGGTCCGCCGAACTTCAGGGTCAGGCTTCTGAAGTTGCACTGGAAATCCAGTCCTAACAAGAGTGGAGCGCAGAGATGGGGGAGGACATAGAGTTTAAAATCGGCGTACTTGGCGCCCTGTATCGCGAGGTTCGCGACACAGTGCCCCTGGATCTACACTGAATGTGATCCGGATGCAAGGGAGATTGTTTGGGATGCGGGGGAAATCTGGAGGGTACATTGTGTCCATTTGGCTGAAGCTCTCCGTGCTCCCAGATTCAAACAGACAGGGCGTTTCGTGCCCATTGACCTTGACGGTCATGGAGTTCTTGAGGTGCTTCGGCCGTGACTGGTCGAGAGTGACAGCACTAAGCTGTGGGCAGCTGGCGTGGTCGGTGGTAGCTGGGTGGTCCCAAGATGGCGGCCCCCATCGGTCGCACGTGTCGGGCAGCGTTGAAGATGGCGGCCAAGATGATGGCCCCCGTCGGTCGCATGTGTCGGGTGGCGTTGAAGTTGGCGGCCAGGGTGGCGGCCCCATGATTCGCACGTGTCGGGTAGGGTTAAAGAAGGCCGACCCCATAGAGAGCACGAGGTAAATGACGCGTCAGAAGCGGACGTTACCGGCAGGCATGCAGCCACACTGCGGGGTCTGCGGGCCTGTGAGTCTGTGAGTCAGGCTTGCGATTTTGGAACTTTGGGTCGGGCCAAGCAGACTTTGGCAAAATGTCCTTTCTTGCCACAGTCGCTGCAGTTCGCGTTCCGAGCTGGGCAACGTTGCCTGGGGTGCTGGTTCTGACCGCAGAAATAGCAAGGCGGCCCCCCGGGTTGGGCGGGCAGCCGCGCGGCACAGGCCTGGGAAACCCCGGGTTTGGTTATGGTCACGCCTCCGGCGCCCACGAGGAAATTGCGTGGTCGGAGGGGAAAGCATTTGGGCTCTGGAAGGCTACCTCTAATGAGGTGGATAGTTTTACCGTCTCTTCTAGGTCGAGGGCGCCCTTTTCGAGCAGGCGCTGTCTGACATTGTTGGACTGGACTCCAGCCACATAGATGTCCCGGATGGCGAGTTCCATGTGCTGCGAGGTCGTGACGTCCTTGTAGTTGTCCTTGTCCTTGTAGTACTCTCAGCTCGCGTAGATATTCCTCTAGCGATTCCCCGGGGCGTTGATGACGTGTGGTGAGGAGATGCCGCGCGAACATTTTGTTCACCGGCCTCACGTAATGTCTTTTCAGGATTGCGACTGCGTCTGCGTACATGGTCGCGTTTACGATTAGTACAGAGATTCTGTGGCTCACCCGGGAGTGGAGGAGACTCAGCTTCTGTGCCTCGGTGACGGCGGGCGAGGGGGAGGCGGCGAGGTAGGCCTCAAAGCAGCGGAGCCAGTGTGAAAAGATTCCTTTTGCTTCAGCTGCCTGTGGGTCGAGTTCCAGTCGATCAGGTTTGAGGGCGGCTTCCATTGCGATATCTTAGCTTATTAAATTGATGCGACCATCAATTCACAAGAGACGATTAGTAGGAGTGAACAGTGGTTTTAATAAGCTAGATCTGTGCCTGCCTGTGACTGCTCGGTACTGAGTGCCGCCTACAGGCTGCAGATCTATATACCATCCTGAGGGGGCGGAGCCACAGGCGGAGCCCACAAGGGCATCAACATAATACAATACAGTGGTGAATGGTAGCAGCAATACGTTCACCACAGGGGGAATTGGGGGGCTGCTTCCTGAATCTACAAAGGCTAACCCTCCCTCACCCCTTGAAGAGAGTATCCCCCTTCCCTTCCCATGCTTTGAATTTTTATTATTAACGGCTTGCCCACTCCAGCTTGCCTGAGTGAACACGCCAGTGGTTTTATGGTGTGGGCTTTGCATTATCAGGTTTCTGGCTTGTTACAAGCCCAATTGGCATAGAACACAGAGTGCAGAAGGAGGCCAGTCGGCCTATCGAGTCTGCACCGACCCACTTAAGCCCTCACTTCCACCCTATCCCCATAACCCAATAACCCTTCCTAACCTTTTTGCACATTAAGGGCAATTTAGCATAGCCAATCCCCCTAACCTGCACGTCTTTGGACTGTGGGAGGAAACTGGAGCACATGGAGGAAACCCACGCAGACACGGGGAGAACGTGCAGAGTCCGCACAGACAGTGATCCAGTGGGGAATCGAATCTGGGACCCTGGCGCTGTGAAGCCACAGTGCTAGCCACTGTGCTACCATGCTAACCCTGGGTTATTTATTGAAATACAGCATTTGGGCTGTTAATCAGTCTCCTGTGTCATGGGGGTGAGTTGGAAGGTGACAAGGTGGGCATGCCCGATGGGTAAGTGTAAAATGCAACCCCGCATCAGCCATGATCTTACTGAATGGCACAGCAAGCTCAAAGGGCTGAATGTCTCCACCGTAATACTATGGGCGCGACCTGGCCAGTGTATAGCGGCAGAGGCCAAAAGCAAGATCCACGCCGGCGCCAAACAGTTTGCAATGCAATCGACCAGCTCCTATAGGCGAAATCAGGATCTCACTGTAGCGTGGCGAGAAACCAATTAGCAGCATTTAAGCTCCATTTCCATACAATCAACAAGAGCCTCCCCATATCCAATGGCCCCATGTCATTCAGCGACTCCCCAGCAAGTGCTCACTCTGGCGCCAATTAGTACTCCTTTGAAAAATGTGAAACTGGCGGAAGGGCCGAGGTGAGTAGCCACCTTTGCTCACAAGCAAAGAGCCTGGGTGTGCTCGGCAGGGGGGTGGGGGACCCTCGACAGGGATGGGCCGCCATGGGAGGGTATGGGGAGGGAGGTAATGGGGTGGGAATCGGGGGGGGGCAATCCCTAGCAGCGCCACCATGCCAACCCCTGCATCCCAACCCCATTCCGGATCAATCCTTGTCCCTGCCCGTCTGCCGCACCGATCACCCATAACCCCCACCGACCGCTGAGGACAATGGACGTGCGGCTGAAGGCTATCACTAATAGTGAATTGGAAATCGTGGTTAAGTGAGCACTTGACACATCCCAAGTGGATTCCCATAGGTGGGTGGGTGGGCCATGTAGCATGTGGGAGTCATTGCCTAGCATTCCAGTCGCACCTTGAGGCCTGGACACTGCGGGAGGCAACACCACACACACAGAAGCCACTATCCGAACACCCAGGGGATGGGACACAGGTACAGGGACATGTCCGTGGCCGGAGGCTGGGCGAGCGCCCCGATGGGAGAGGGAGCCTGGAGAGATGGGCAAAGGGCCCAGAGGTCAGCCCACATTGCGGAAGAAGGTGGCAGAAGCACCATAATGGTTGTGCAAAAAATTGTTTAATGAGCTATAAAATACCCCATTCCCGACAGAGCTGCCCCCTAAACTCCCCCAGCCTCCATCCCCACTCCCCACCCCCCCTCCCCACCCCGGTGTCTTCAGTGATCCTCAACGTGCCTGGCCCTCCTAACTCTGCCACTATGTCTTGGTGTTTCCCCAGGATGCACATCTAAGGTGGAGGCAGCTAGCTGCTTACCTCGTCCCGTAGCTCTTGATGCCCCTGGCGGACACCCCTGGCTCACTTGTCGGTGGCATAGACACAGCCGAACCACTATGTCCCGTGTGCTGCAATCAGAGGGTGGAACTAGGGTGAGCCACTGGGACTCCTCCAAGCGGTTATGGATCTGCTGGAGTGACACTGACATCTCCCTCTGAATGCCCAGCCGCTCCCTATCGTCTCCATCAGCTCCGTAGAACCCACTTCCAGAGGTTCAGCATCAGGCTTAGACCCAGCAGACCTCTGACTGCTGTATCGCCTGAGGGTACCTGCCTCCACCTGATGTACATCATCATCATCAGCGGTGTGGTGATCACCAGAGTCCAGGATTCTGACCACTAACATTTCCCACCGAGATGCGTGTATCTGCGCTGGTGGAGGGTGGGGGTGACAGCTGAGTTGCGACTATTATGCTGGCACCCTTGGAGCTCGAGTCAGGAGAGCGTGCCACCTGAGATGGGTCGTCACCGTCGGCTGGAGGACCTGCAGGAGAATGGACATGTGGCTAGTGGGGGGGTTATGTCAGTCAGTAAGGCAATCACTATTCACATTTGACAGGTCCTCCGGGTGGATCCCAATGGTTCCTCACCTCTGCGGTGTACGCAAGATGCCGCGTTGGTGACCGCCCTGTCAGCGGCCACGTCGGTCACTTCCGGGGCCCGCTCCTCGAAGGAGGTGCGGATCCTCAAATCCAGCACACCTCCGCCAGTCTGGGCCCCTCCCACCGATTGTTGGAGAACGTTTCCTGAGGAGACACAGAGGGGGCATCGTTAGCCACACACGTAGTTCGGTGGTGGGAGAGGGGGTGTGAATGCAGGGTTGGGGGGAGGAAGAGGGAGGGAGGGCTGGGGGGGGTCACCTGAAGATTTGGGGTAATGGATGCTCCCTTGGGGGGGAAAAGGGGGATGTTGATGCATGCTCACTCATGCTGCCCGGTGCAGGTCATTGACCTTCTTCCTGCACTGCTGGCCAGTCCACTTGGTCATACTGCTGCTACCTCATCCCAAGCAACACTGGCTGCCTTGTGGCTCACCCTCCAGGACCCCCGGGGGAACAGGACATCCCTCTTGGTCTCCACTGCGTCCAGGAGCTTCCCCAGGTCAGCATCCCCGAATCTTGGGGCCGGCCTCCACGGCCCCATTATTGGGAGCTGGCTGGGGTTGGCTGAGCAAGTGCAACTTAAATGATGCTTGACATTGTTAGCGGGGGACTGGGGAGCGCGGTTTCGGTGAATCGGCTGGCGAGGCGTTATTTGTGGTGAGCAGCCCATGAGGCCTCATTAAGTGGACCAAGTAACGTTGAATTGAATTGTCGGTTTCACTGGGCCGAGAGCCGGGAAGCCCGCGGCAATTCCCGCTCGTCACAACACTTGGAAATGTTTCCCGACAATTGCGTCCAACGTTCCAAAACCCCATCCCTCTAATTCTTTATTTATGCAGTAAAGAATAGAACAGATTTGTTTTCCTCATTCTGAATGCAGCCGCCCTCGCTGGTCTGCACTGGTTTCTGATTTGGCTTGAACTAAACAGAGCCATTGTTTGAGGCAGAAACATCAAGTCCAAGGCCCGGAATTTAATAGGAGTTGGAACCTTGCAATAACAACTTCAATAAAAAGGATGTAAAACAAAATTAATTTGCAAATGCTGCTGTGAATTATGATTTTGTTTTTGTTTTGTACATTAAAAGTTACAGTTAGCCGGGGGAAAAATGGCTTTCCTGAAATATTTCAGTGGTTCAATTGAGTAAATCACCAGAAGGTGTGACTGCAAATTGTTTTTATAGGAATGTTCAATTATAAATATTTACTGAGGTAGGTACTATTATGAATGCTGTCATTAAGGCCCTGATATCAATCACATACAACCGCATTAAGCGGGTTAGAGGTGGGGAGGTTAAAGATTTAGAGCAAGATCCTCCTGTCTCCGACGCTGATTCCGCGTTCGGCATCGGCCGGAGAATCCCCATTTGTGCCGAAATCGGGAACGGCGCCACTTTTGTGATGCTCTGCCCCTCGAAAGCGGCATACTCTAGGACTATTCCGCACGCCACATCGACGGCCTCAGAACGTTACCGGAGGCCCACCCCCCGATGCTCCGCCCCCAACCGGCTGAGATCCCGACAATGTCAGTCGCGTGTGCTATGTTTGTCGGGAATTCGGTGCGGCGGCTGCGGACTATGCCGAGCATTGCCACAATCGAGGGAGAGCCGATCTGCGGGCAGGGGGCATTTTGGCAGAGTCTGGCGTCACTGTTGGGGGCTGATCTGGGGGTCGCGAGCCTGGTCAAGGGGGGGCACTATTTGGCAGGCCAGTGTTGCCTGCTTTACCTGCTATAAATATGGCAATCAATGAGGTTGCCCTTCTTGCTTTAGATATCGATATTATATTGCTCAGAGTCGCCAGGTATCAAATGATACCACCACAAGGTTCAACCGGCGATCGATCAAAGAGCCAAACACCAGTTAGTTAGTTCAACATCAAGGGTACTTTATTTACATACACAATTAATCATGCAACATAAACACTACTAGTTAAACTACACCTATTAACTATGACAACCTGTACTTAACTTCAGGCACCCGGCTTAGGTCAGAGGAACAGAGGCCTTTGCTTGAATCTGGATCTTTCGGGTCTGGAGAAGTAACTGTTGCTCAGCTGGCTCATCCATCTGTGGTGGGCATTGAACTTGAACTTGCTTCTGGTGGTGCTGCAGTTGGAGATAGACGTTGCCAGGGCGCCAGGCCCAAGAGAGGCCGAACACATGGTGGTCTCTCTCTTTATCCTTGGGGAGTTTCCCGCTCTTTTGGGTGGTCCTTCGGTTTGGACCCCATTAATTGGGTAGTTCTTGATCACTGTGTTCGATTTGAGCCAATAAAGGGGCGGGTGCCTTGATGGCTGGGCGTGTCCTAAGCGGTCATTGACCCTATTGTTTACGCTTACTGAGTAAAGGGAGTGGCGCCAAAATGTCTGGGATTGTATCGGTTGCTCAAGTATCAGTTTTTTGTCTTACGGAGATGGGCCATCAAAATGTTAATCGGTTGGGGGTTTCGATACTGTCTGGATTCTTCGCTCATAAATATACATTCAGGCTCTGAGCCTGCCTGAACCTTACATTGTCCATTTTTCCCACTATGCTTTGCGACCGTCCATGTTTCTTATTTAAGTGGCCATCCCAGATGGCTACACCAGGTCCGCGCGTAGCCGGCACTATGTTGCACGGCGCAGCTGCTGCAGGCCACCGCCATGCGCATGCATGGCCACGGACCAGCAATTCTGCAGCCGTATCAGCAGCTAGACGTGGGTGCTCTTCGCTGCCTTCCAGAGGATCGCTGGCAGTCTTACGCCGATTTTTCGGTCGTAAAACGCTACCGTTCCCACGCCGGCGTCAGGATATAGCCTGAAAATCGGAGAATCCAGCTCTTAAATTTGGAGAATGGCATCCCCAAAACACTATGGATATTGGACATTCCCAAGTTTCTGGACACTTCATTACAATATATAAATCAGACTCCCACCGTGCTATTGGAAGCCCAACTTGCAGTGATTGCTGATCTCCCCCTAATCCTATTGGTCTTTTCCTCCCAGACCTGATCACGGACCTTCATCCTATCCTTCCTGATTGCCAGAGACCAACCTCAAGAATCCTTGCTGCAGCTTCCTGCCAGGCTGTCCTGTTTGATGGCCCAGCGGGCCGGAGAATGGCCGTTGGCCGCCGTGAATCCCGCCCCCGCCTGTTGCCGAAGTCTCCGGTACCGGAGATTGGGCGGGGGCGGGAATCAGGCCGCGCCAGTTGGCGGGCCCCCCCGCTCAATTCTCCGGCCCGGATGGGCCGAAGTCCCGCCGAGAAATTGCCTGTCCCGCCGGCGTAAATTAAAGTAGGTATTTACCGGCGGGACAAGGTGGCGTGGGCGGGCTCTGGGGTCCTGGGGGGGGCGCGGGGCGATCTGACCCCGGGGGGTGCCCCCACGGTGACCTGGCCCGCGATCAGAGCCCACCGATCCGTGGGCGGGCCTGTGCCGTGGGGGCACTCTTTCCCTTCCGCCTCCGCAACGGCCTCCACCATGGCGGAGGTGGAAGAGACTCCCTCCACTGCGCATGCGCGGGAAACTGTCAGCGGCCGCTGACGCTCCCGCGCATGCGCCGCCCCGACATGTCATTTCCGCGCCAGCTGGCGGGGCACCAAAGGCCATTTCCGCCAGCTGGCGGGGCGGAAATTCCTCCGCCGTCGGCCTAGCCCCTCAATGTTGTGGCTCGGCCCCCAAAGATGCGGAGAATTCCGCACCTTTGGGGCGGCGCGATGCCCATCTGATTGGCGCCGTTTTGGGCGCCAGTCGGCGGACATCGCGCCGTTGGGGGAGAATTTCGCCCCAGGTAACAATAATGGGATCTTGCTGTTAAGTTCAGTGGGAACTTCATGCCTCCTCCCTTGCCAGACTGTTTGTATGTTTATTGGCCTTCACCACACCTGGCTCACCCCTCCATTGGGCCCAAAGAGTTAAAGTTATTTGTTGACACAGAGTGTGCATCAAATTAATATTTTTGTGACATCTAGATGATGAAAATTTAAATACTTAGCTTCCTGAAATCATTGCCAACTTCTCCCAGCGTGACAGGCGCGCTGCCTCTGTGGCTGGGGCTCACCAGCCTGCAAATGGAACAATTTGGGAACTTGCTACTACCAGCATCATTATGCACCTACATCAATTTGTGTGTGATCTAATTTCTTGACAGCAGGATCAACTCAATAAATGCACAAAGTGGGCGGACCTTTTCCAGATTTAACCTGAAGAGAGCATGTCCCTGATGGATTCCCCATACTGAGGCCTCCCCACGTAGGAGCCGATCAATGAAGGCCGCAGAATCAGCTTTGATTGGCGTATGGAAGAGGAAGGAGTGGGTCAATTAAGGCGGACAGAGCCAAGAGAGGGCTGGGTAGTTCAGATGGGTCGGATCCCAGGATTGGGGGGTTGATGGAGGGAGAGATTGGGGACCTGATCGTGATGAGGTTGGAGACCTCGATGTTGGTGAGTGGCTGGGGGTGGGGCGGGGTGGGGGGGAGCTGGCGGGGGGGGGGGGGGTCTGGATTGGAAAATGGAGACCGGTGGTTTGGGGAACAATCGGAAGCCTCTCAGGGAAGGCTGTGGGGAAGGACCAGGTTGAATACGTAGATAAATCTCCGGGCTCAGATGGGCGACATCCTAGAGTTCTAAAGGAGATAGCTGAAGAAATAGTGGAGGCATTAGTTATGATCTTTCAAAGGTCACTGGAGTCAGAGAAAGTCCCAGAGGATTGGAAAATCGCTGTTGTAACCCCCCCTGTTCAAAAAGGGAACAAGAAAAAAGATGGAAAATTATAGGCCAATTAGCCTAACCGCAGTTGTTGGCAAGATTCTAGAATTCATCATTAAGGATGAGATTTCTAAATTCTTGGAAGTGCAGGGTCGGATTAGGACAAGTCAGCATGGATTTAGTAAGGGATGGTCGTGCCTGACAAACCTGTTAGAGTTCTTTGAAGAGATAACAAATAGGTTAGACCAAGGAGAGCCAATGGATGTTATCTATCTTGACTTCCAAAAGGCCTTTGATAAGGTGCCTCACGGGAGACTGCTGAGTAAAATAAGGGCCCATGGTATTCGAGGCAAGGTACTAACATGGATTGACGATTGGCTGTCAGGCAGAAGGTAGAGAGTTGGGATAAAAGGTTCTTTTTCGGAAAGGCAACTGGTGACGAGTGGTGCCCCGCAGGGTTCAGTGTTGGGGCCACAGCTGTTCTCTTTATATATTAACGATCTAGATGACGGGACTGGGGGCATTCTGGCTAAGTTTGCCGATGATACAATGATAGGTGGAGGGGCAGGTAGTATTGAGGAGGTGGGGAGGCTGCAGAAAGATTTAGACGGTTTAGGAAAGTGCTCCAAGAAATGGCTGATGAAATTCAACGTGGTCAAGTGCGAGGTCTTGCACTTTGGAAAAAAGAATAGAGGCATGGACTATTTTCTAAACGGTGACAAAAATCATAATGTTGAAGTGCAAAGGGACTTGGGAGTCCAGTCCAGGATTCTCTAAAGGTAAGCTTGCAGGTTGAGTCTGTAATTAAGAAAGCAAATGCAATGTTGTCATTTATATCAAGTGGCTTGGAATATAAAAGCAGGGATGTACTTCTGAAGCTTTATAAAGCACTAGTTAGGCCCCATTTAGAATACTGTGAGCACTTTTGGGCCCCACACCTCAGGAAGGACATACTGGCACTGGAGCAGTTCCAGCGGAGATTCACACGGATGATCCCAGGAATGGTAGGCCTAACATACTTCTGAGGATCCTGGGATTATATTCATTGGAGTTTAGGAGGTTGAGGGGAGATCTAATAGAAACTTACAAGATAATGAATGGCTTAGATAGGGTGGATGTAGGGAAGTTGTTTCCATTAGCAGGGGAGACTCGGACCCGGGGGCACAGCCTTAGAATAAAAGGGAGTCACTTTAGAACAGAGATGAGGAGAAATTTCTCCAGCCAGAGAGTGGTGGGTCTGTGGAATTCATTGCCACAGAGTGCGGTGGAGGCCAGGACGTTGAGTGTCTTTAAGACAGAAGTTGATAAATTCTTGATTTCTCGAGGAATTAAGGGCTATGTAGAGAGAGCGGGTAAATGGAGTTGAAATCAGCCATGATTGAATGGTGGAGTGGACTCGATGGGCCGAATGGCCTTACTTCCGCTCCTACGTCTTATGGTCTTATGGTCCCTTCTGCAGAACCTTGGAACCAGGAGTTAAGTGTAAAGGCACTCAACTCCTAAATCCACTCTTACTTACTCTTTGAAGCTGCAATGTTACCCAGGAAACCTGTCTGGTAGCAGTTACATTTGAAAAATAGGAATTGAGGATCAAAGCCTCCTCATTATAATATTTGAAATTTCAACCCATCTCCTCGGAGGAGATTGGAGGCCACACTCTCCGGCCCCTGTTAAAGTTGGAATTGGGTGATTTGGGATGGGAAACAAATTTCTTGGTTTTTTAACAAATACCTTTCCAACATTCCAATCGGCCTTTGTTTTAGGTTAAAATTCACCGGCCTCCACCCCCAATGCACCCCTCCACGCACACACACACACATACATACACACACAATTAGTCATTGGTTCTATGTTTGAGAATAAAATATCACCTGCAAAGCGGCACAGACGCTGTATGTAGCATTATTCCTGTTTCATGACTCATGGAAGCAAAGTGAACATATCATCAATGTAAATGGAAGCTTGATACTGCAAACAATTTTGTTCTTTTAGATAATTGTTACCATGGAAATCTTTATTCTTTTAGAATTGCATATTATAATTTTAGGAAATAAGTAAAATACTTATATCCAAGTAATGTATAATTATGCAATTAAATTACTTTCTAATCATTTTAGATATTATCTTCATATTGAACTGAACCATTTAACAAAATCAAGGCTTTCATGAAAATATTGCAGTTTGCAGTCAACAAAAAAATGCTCAGCCCTGGGTTAATTTCAATTGACAACAGTGTATACATTTCCCATTAATCAGGGGTGTAATTAATTCAACTGAAACAACCAAAGTGGTTGATAGATAGAACATAGAACATTACGGCGCAGTACAGGCCCTTCGGCCCTCGATGTTGCGCCGACCTGTGAAACCACTTTAAAGCCCATCTACACTATTCCCTTATCGTCCATATGTCTATCCAATGACCATTTGAATGCCCTTAGTGTTGGCGAGTCCACTACCCTTACTACTCTCTGAGTAAAGAACCTACCTCTGACGTCTGTCTTATATCTATCTCCCCTCAATTTAAAGCTATGTCCCCTCGTGCTAGACATCACCATCCGAGGAAAAAGGCTCTCACTATCCAATCCTCTGATCATCTTGTATGCCTCAATTAAGTCACCTCTTAACCTTCTTCTCTCTAACGAAAACAGCCTCAAGTCCCTCAGTCTTTCCTCATAAGATCTTCCCTCCATACCAGGCAACATTCTGGTAAATCTCCTTTGCACCCTTTCCAATGCTTCCACATCCTTCCGATAATGCGGTGACCAGGATTGCACGCAATACTCCAAATGCGGCCACACCAGAGTTTTGTACAGCTGCAACATGACCTCATGGCTCCGAAACTCAATCCCTCTACCAATAAAAACTAACACACCATAGGCCTTCTTCACAACCCTCTCATTGGTGATTTCTCATATTTATATTGGCAACAATAGAGCTATTGACATCTGCTATTATTCATTCCACAGCTTGTCATATCCTACACAATTCCAACTTGCTTGTGTTCTGCTGTTTATGGGCTATTAGGTAGTGACCTAGATCTGTAACTCACTCTTTTTTGTGACTTATGTGACTATCAAATAAATAAGTATATCAAATAAATAGACTTGTACATTCAGTGCTGCAATTGTGAATATATTAGATATATACCAACATTTCATTAATCTTCTTTGTTAATGCAGGTTCATATATTGAGCCCAAAAGTTATTTTTCAATAATAAAGTGATGGTAGTTCCAGTGTAGGGAACTGGAATTTGTATAAATCAGATGTACTAATGTTACCTTTCTCCTTCAAAACTATGCAGCAATCTAGTTGAATTTGTCTGCTCACACCAGGCATGCCGAGGTCCAAAGTGTTTGCCACCAGGTTGAGAGGGTTAAGAAGGCGTACGGTGTGTTAGCTTTTATTGGTAGAGGGATTGAGTTTCGGAGCCATGAGGTCACGTTGCAGCTGTACAAAACTCTGGTGCGGCCGCTTTTGGAGTATTGCCTGCAATTCTGGTCGCCGCATTATAGGAAGGATGTGGAAGCATTGGAAAGGGTGCAGAGGAGATTTACCAGAATGTTGCCTGGTATGGAGGGAAGCTCTTATGAGGGAAGGCTGAGGGACTTGAATCTGTTTTCGTTAGAGAGAAGAAGGTTAAGAGGTGACTTAATTGAGGCATACAAGATGATCAGAGGATTGGATAGGGTGGACAATGAGAGCCTTTTTTCTCGGATGGTGATGTATAGCACGAGGGGACTTACCTTTAAATTGAGGGGAGATAGATATAAGACAGATGTCAGAGGTAGGTTCTTTACTCAGAGAGTAGTAAGGGCGTGGAATGCCCTGCCTGCAACAATAGTGGACTCGCCAACACTAAGGGCATTCAAATGGTCATTGGATAGACATATGGACGATAAGGGAATAGTGTAGATCAGCTTTAGAGTGGTTTCACAGGTCGGCGCAACATCGACGGCCGAAGGGCCTGTACTGCGCTGTAATGTTCTATGTTCATGGCAGAGTAATGAAGGACCAAGCTGCTGTCTGAGGAAATTCCATAACTTACACTGGAAGTATACTTGACTTTTGTATTGAAAGGTCACAGGTTTGAATTTTTGGTCTGGACTTTGGAGGAATTAATATGATCCTGGAGCCATTTAAAAATAGCGGGTGGGCCACAATTCCTGGATTCCTGCTTCCATTCCCAATGTCCCCGTTTACACAGGACAAGGATGCCACCTGCACCCTGCACTCTGTTCTGGCTGGCTTCAATCCAAGGGTAAGGCACCTCCTAGCTCCCTACAATGGTCATGGATTCACGCCAGCTTCTCCATGACTCACGCTTCATGGCTGCAAGAGGAGATGTGAACCATACCCTGGATTAAAGCACATTCCGAAAATTAAATTCAGAAGGATTTGCCATGCCCCCCCATGCCCCTTCCATGTACCCCATGCTTGCTCAATTCCAAATCATGCCCCCATCCACCCCTCCATGACAGCTCATGTCACTTCCATGCTCAATCACCCAATAAACTACAGTATATTCCAAGTGAAGCAGTGATTTATTGGTATTTATTTCAATTTAATGTACGATAATCACTGCTAACAATGCAGTCACCTCTACATTGAGGAGACAAAACACAAACTGAATTATCATTTTGCATAATATCTTCACTCAGCCCGCAAGCTTCACCCAGAGCTTCCAGTTGTTTGCCATTTTAATTCATAATTTTGCTCCCACCTCACATTTCTGTCCTTGGCCTGCTGCACTGTTCCAGTGAAAACTAATGCAGGCTTGAGGAACAGCACATTAACTTCCGATTAGGCACTTCGACCTCTGGACTTAACATTGAGTTAAAAAAATAACACCATAAACTCTGTCCTCCATTTTGAATCTTTTTTTTTAACTGTATCTTGTTTTCATGTTCTTACTTTCAGACTATGCTGTCAATTGTTTTCCTATTAACATTGGATCAATACCTTGTTTCATTGTTGCAACCATTAACAATTATTCCTCTGCCTTTTTTCTATTATATATTTGCTCTTTAATCTACTCTACCCTTTAATTTATCCCAGACCTTCCTTTTTGTTCCAACTCTGCTCCACCCACTTTTGACGACATTAAACCGGCATCAGTTCCGAAGAAGAGTCATATTGGACTTGTACGAGACTCCCTTTCCCTCTTCATAGATGCTGCCAGATTGTTGAGTTTTCCAGCATTTGTTTTATTTCAGATTTCCAGCATACACAGTACTTTGCTTTTATCACCCAGTAAAGACAATACACAGAACCAATGAACATGCAGTAACAATGGCATGTGTGGAATTGCTCAGAAAGAGAAAGAAAACCCCATTACAAGTTTTCCTTTGAAAAATAAAACTACTATTTCTTTAACCCTATGAAACTTTGAATCGGAGTGCGAAGTATCAATAACAGAGGTTTCAAGCACTTCATACTTATTAATTTTGTGCAAATAAGCATTGAGACACTGTCAGAAATGATCACAGAAATAACAATTTATTGTAATCAGTTAATGTTGTCAATGAAACAAAACAACTCAGTAGTCTTGACAGTTGTCAAATTATAACCCTTTACTCTACGGCCAGGATTCTCTGAGGCCGCCCCCTAGCCGCAGGATTTTCAATGGTCCGCTAAATCCCATGAATCGACGTGCCCCGCTGGCCATAATGGGCTTCCCACTCTTGCTGGCAGGAGCGTGAAAAGTGCTTATCAGTGTTCATTTGAATGCTATT
The DNA here is from genome assembly GCF_047496885.1 of Scyliorhinus torazame. Classification (NCBI taxonomy): domain Eukaryota; kingdom Metazoa; phylum Chordata; class Chondrichthyes; order Carcharhiniformes; family Scyliorhinidae; genus Scyliorhinus; species Scyliorhinus torazame. Next base: position 229,950,967 of record NC_092710.1, on the reverse strand, counting down.
ATCGGGCTGGAAGCCCGATTCAAGCATCGCCCAGATGGGAGTCACGCGGGCATGATTTAGTGCAAGTGTTTAAATAGAGTTCCTGGCAGCTTGCAGTCAAAAAGGTGGAAAGTGGGTGAGTATGCTCCCTGGGCTCCTCCAGCCCGCCATAGCAGATGAAGGACACCCCTTGGAACCCTGAAAGCAGTTGCAGGGAGGGTACTCACCGCTTTGACACCATGACAAAGTTCGGGACATGATAACACATTCTCAGGCTTAACCTCCATTTCTGTTGAGGAACCTGCGAGGGGTGATGCATTTGATTTTTTAAATGAAAATGAGCTGATATAGCTTTGCATTGGCACCAATGTGGAACGGTAACTTTTCCTTTTTGTTGAATGGTCAGTGTGATATGTGGAATGTTACACACCTGATTTTTGAATCTTTGTTACTGTTGACGGTTCGATAAAATATTCTCAGAGTTAAAGCTGTCAGGTTTGCACTGCAAAGGGCCAGGGCCTGAAGTTGGGGGACTTGGGAGGAGGCTGAAATGGAACTGGGGGGCTGAAGGGGGTACTAAGGGGATCCTTTCCCGTGATTAGGGTGGATACGGGGTTCCCTGCCAGCGATCCGGGATGGCTGGTGTTCCATGGAATGTCACTGAAAACCAGTTTGAGGCAAAAACCTTTTCAAAGTGCTATGGAATGGCACGTCGAGGTTGCTCCTAGCGCCAGTGAATCACTCTGGTTTTCTCACTGGCGCGGGCATTTAGTCGCGGACTGGGAGAATCATGGTATGAGTCTAGTTAGGGACCAGGGGAGATATGAAATACTTTTCCTCACCTCTTGGCTGATTGAAACAAGGTATATTTTAGAAGAGTGTTTTTCCCTTTTTATCATAGATTATCATAGAATTTACAGTGCCGAAGGAGGCCATTCGGCCCATCGAGTCTGCACCGGCTCTTGGAAAGAGCACCCTACCCAAGTTCAGCACCTCCACCCTATCCCCATATTCCTATAAGGTCATAGCCAGATCACCTCCAGTAATGATTTCTCTTCTTGCTCCACAGTGTTACCTGTGGAGTCCATCTTTGTAGCTGCCCCCTTTTAACCCTCAGAATAGGTTCTGTCCTTATCTACCTGCTGCCCTTTGGTGATGTTAATTCACAAACTTGGGCCAGGATCTAAACCAAAAACACCCAACTTTACTTCTTTATCAACTCTCTTCATCTCTCCATTGCCTCGGCGCTGCCAGTCCGCTTGTGCAACATTCACTATTTTTTGAATGCAATGCCTTCCAGTTAAACACTGGAGAGACAAAGGCCACGATTCTCCCAATTGGAGACTAAGGGCGTCATTCTCCGACCCCCTGCCGGGTCGGAGAATGGCCGTTGGCCGCCGTGAATCCCGCCCCCGCCCCCGCCGAAGTCTCCGAAGGGAGAAAAGTCGGCGGGGCGTTAATGGCGCCGCTGCCGCGGAGAATGTCACGGGTCTGCGCAAGGCAGCCGATTTTCGGCCTGCCGATATTCTCCCTTCCGGATGGGCCGAAGTCCCGTCGACGTGATGACCGTTCACGTCGACGTGAATCAAACCTCCTTTTCATCGGCGTGACCCGGTGCTCCAGGCTCACGCCGACCAGCGAGGAGGTGAGTGACGGCCTGGGGGGTTGGCTCTGGGCGGGAAATGGCGTGGCCGCAGACTGATTGCGTGAGGAGAGGTGTGTCTCGGCTTGTGTGTGTGTGTGGCGGGGGGGGTGGGGGGGGGGGGTGGTGGTGGTTAGAGTAGGCTGGGCTCCGGGGGAGTGCCGGGAGGGGGTCCGTGAAGGGGTGGAGGTTGGGGGTTGGGGGGGGTCCGTGCTGGGGTGGAGGTTGGGGAGGGGGTCCGTGCCGGGGTGGAGGTTGGGGGGGGGGTCCGTGCTGGGGTGGAGGTTGGGGGTTGGGGGGGGTCCGTGCTGGGGTGGAGGTTGGGGAGGGGGTCCGTGCCGGGGTGGAGTTTGGGGAGGGGGTCCGTGCCGGGGTGGAGGTTGGGGAGGGGGTCCGTGGGGGGTGGAGGTTGGGGGGGGGGTCCGTGCTGGGGTGGAGGTTGGGGAGGGGGTCCGTGCTGGCATGGAGGTTGGGGGGGGGTCCGTGCTGGGGTGGAGGTTGGGAGGGGGGGTCCGTGCTGGAGTGGAGGTTGGGGGTTGTGGGGGGTCCGTGCTGGGGTGGAGGTTGGGGAGGGGGTCCGTGCTGGGGTGGAGGTTGGGGAGGGGGTCCGTGCCGGGGTGGAGGTTGGGGGGGGGGTCCGTGCTGGGGTGGAGGTTGGGGAGGGGGTCCGTGCTGGGGTGGAGGTTGGGGGGGGTCCGTGCTGGGGTGGAGGTTGGGAGGGGGGGTCCGTGCTGGGGTGGAGGTTGGGGGGGGTCCGTGCTGGGGTGGATGTTGGGGAGGGGCTCCGTGCTGGGGTGGAGGTTGGGGAGGGGGTCCGTGCCGGGTTGGAGGTTGGGGGGGGGGGTCCATGCTGGGGTGGAGGTTGGGGGGGGGGTCCGTGCTGGGGTGGAGGTTGGGAGGGTGGGTCTGTGCTGGGGTGGAGGTTGGGGGTTGGGGGGGTTCCGTGCTGGGGTGGAGGTTGGGGAGGGGGTCCGTGCCGGGATGGAGGTTGGGGGGGGGGTCCGTGCTGGGGTGGAGGTTGGGGGGGGGTCCATGCTGGGGTGGAGGTTGGGTGGGGGGGTCCGTGCTGGGGTGGAGGTTGGGGGTTGGGGGGGGGTCCATGCTGGGGTGGAGGTTGGGGAGGGGGTCCGTGCCGGGGTGGTGGTTAGGAAGGGGACCTATTCAATGAACGTACAGGTGGTCTGCGACCACCGCATGATGATCCTGCACGTCTGCGCCCGTCACCCAGGCAGTGTACACGACTCATTCGTGTTGTCACGGTCATCCATCCCCGGCATGTACGAGGGACGCCATCCCCGGCTGAGGGGCTGGTTGCTGGGCGACAGGGGCTACCCATTGCGATCGTGGCTGATGACGCCTATACGGAGGCCACGCAATGAGGCGGAGAACCGCTACAATGATGCCCATGTAGCGACAAGGGGAGTGATCGAGAGGTGCTTTGGCGTGCTGAAGATGCGTTTCAGGTGCCTGGACCTCTCTGGGGGCGCCCTCCAGTATCGGTCAGATAGGGTCGGCCGCATCATTGTGGTGTGCTGCGTCCTGCACAACATAGCCCAGCAGAGGGGCGATGTGCCGCAGGCAGAGGAGGGCGGAGTGGAGGAGCAGCAGGAAGAGGCCCAGTCCTCCCCAGATGAGGGGGATGGGGGCAATGGTCAGGGCAGACGGGGTAGACACAGGCGGGTGGCTGTCCACCGTTACCGGCTGGCCCAGCGGGCACGGGACAGACTGATAGCCGCCCTCTTCACTGACTAGATGGGCGTGGGAATCGGGTAGTATGGCCACAGACCGCACACCATGACAACAGCCGACCACCCACACCCCCCACCCATCCACCCACCCAGCACCCTCACCCCCCTCCCCAACACCACACACCCCACCCGCATGCACACCACCCCCCGCCCAATTGCCGATCCACCGGCGGCACAACGGGCCGGGCTCACCCAGTTGCGGGTGGACGTGTGTCTATCGCAGGCCATGGAGGATGATGACAACCCGCCTCCGATGAGCTCCTGGCTCTACATCGTTGGACTATGTCTGACCCATGGCCACAGTACCACCATCCACCCGGACCATCCCTGCATGCGGCTGTGACACTGCAGCGCACGGTCCCGTCCTCTGCCCGGGGGATGTTGATGGCGGCCCAGGGGGAAGGGGGCAGACTCACCTGGGGCTGAGGTAAGACCACCCGTCACACACACACTTGCGCTCAACGTACATGACACGCCCGCACACTTTGGACAGAGCACAAAGGCAGCTTTGGTAGGTGTAACATTGACTTTAATAACCAAACGAGTTCATGCACGTGCCCTAGCCCCTAAAACTCATCTGTGCCCTGCACCCGTGCCAACTTACTCAGTGTCTAATTGTTTGGCCTTACGGGCCCTTTGACTACGTCTACGTGGTTGCCCAGACGGTACAGCAGAACTGGAGGTGGACTCCTGTGATTCCTGCCCTCTGACACTGGATCCCTTTGGCGGCCGTTTCCTGGGGCGTCCTGGCCTAAATGGGCCAGGCTGCGGCCCGGGCGACTGGGATGGCGAGCTGCCAGCCTGTCCTGCCCGTTGCCCACCCGATGCACCTGGGACGGAAGGGGGGGAGTCCGAGGTGTCGCGGTGTACCGGGACCTCCCCTACAGAGGGAGCCGGGACGGACCACACCACCTCCTCCTCCCTCGGGGTGCCCGATGGCCCCCAGGCCTCTACATGGGTGGGGGATGCGAACGGACTGGCCATCCGACGCGCCCCCGACATCTGGCGCTGCCAGTCCTGGAGGCCCGTGCTGGTATCGACAGGGGTCTGCAGGTTTGCAGCCATGGAGCCCAGGGGGTTGTCGAACCCTGTCTGCGACAGTGCGACGCCAGCTCGCATATGGCCACTGGCGCCGATGCCCTCAGCGATGGCCTGCTGAGACTGGGCCATGGCCTGCAGAGACTGGGCCATGGCCTGCAGAGACTGGGCTATGGCCTGCTGAGACTGGGCCATGGCCTGCTGAGACTGGGCTATGGCGTTGAGCGCCTCTGCCATCTGGCGCTGGCACTGGCTCATGGCCTCCTGTGAGAGGGCAGCCATTTCCTTGGCCACAGACGCCGCCTGCACGGAAGGCCCCAGGCCTCGCAAACCGTTCCCCATGTCTGACACCGTCGCACCCATTGCCTCCACCGTGGACGCCACCCGTGCGGTGTCAGCCTGGGTGGCACGCATGACCGGGACCACTCCCAGCTCCTGGACGCGGGTGGACTCCTCCACCTACGACCGCAGCCGCCGCAACTCACCCGTCACCCTATTCGCTCGTCTCCGTGTTGGTGGTTGCATCGGATCTATGTGTGGGTGTGGTAACTGCAGGAACCCGGGATCCATCTGGGCGGCAGATGTTCGCTTGGCCTGGGCTGCCCTCCGACCGCCCGGTCCCTCTGCTGCTCCTACCTCCACCTGCTGTACCGGGACGGCTGTGTTGTGCGCACCAGTGAGTGTACCAGACGCCTCATCACTAAAGTGCCCAACCGTGGTGAGTGTTTCTGCGATGGTGGAGGGTGTTGGTGACAGCAGTGGCATTGTGTCGTGCTCTTCGTCCCACTCTGAGTCCATGGCACTTTGGGGTGGGGGTTCGTCTCCACCCATCCACTCTGAGTCACTGTCCGGTATTTCGTCTTCCCGGGTAGTGCTGTCCCGGGTAGTGCTGTCCCGGGTAGTGCTGTCCCGGGTAGTGCTGTCCCGGGTAGTGCTGTCCCGGGTAGGGGTGTCCTGGGTAGTGGTGTCCCGGGTAGGGGTGTCCTGGGTAGTGGTGTCCCGGGTAGGGGTGTCCTGGATAGTGGTGTCCTGGGTAGTGGTGTCCTGGCTCGGATGTGACGGGGGCCTGTGGCTGCCCCCCTCATCGCTGGGTGGTCGCTCCCGCACGTGACGGGGGTGTCGTCTCCCTGTTGCTCCAGGTCTCTCCGTCTCCCGTGGTGTGCGAGGGGCATCCTGCGGGCGTCGCATGCTGGAGGGTCCGGGTCTCTCCGTCTCCCGTGGTGTGCGAGGGGCATCCTGCGGGCGTCGCATGCTGGAGGGTCCGGGTCTCTCCGTCTCCCGTGGTGTGCGAGGGGCATCCTGTGGGCGTCGCATGCTGGAGGGTCCGGGTCTCTCCGTCTCCCGTGGTGTGCGAGGGGCATCCTGCGGGCGTCGCATGCTGGAGGGTCCGGGTCTCTCCGTCTCCCGTGGTCTCCGAGGGGCATCCTGCGGGCGTCGCATGCTGGAGGGTGCGGGTCTCTCCGTCTCCTGTGGTCTCCGAGGGGCATCCTGCGGGCGGTGTGCATCTGCGGGGATGGGCGCCTGGACGTTTGGTCCTGCGATACACAATGAAGCATGCATGGTTAGACATCAGGCAGTGATCAGGTGATACGGGGGAGGGGGATATAGGGGAGGGGGGATATGGGGACGGGCTGTTGGTGGCTCACTTGCTCGTGGGGCCCCGACCTCTGCATCAGCAACCTCCCGGTCCTCAGGTCCGCCAACCAGTTCCAGGGCCCTTTCCTCGTGTACGGTCAGTGGCCTCTCATCAGCGGGCCCTCCTCCAGTCCTCACATGCTCCCTATTGTTGTGTGCGCGCTTCTCCTGTGGGGGGGGGGGGGTGGTGGCAGGGGTAAAAGGCAACAGTGTTAGGCAGGTATATGAATGCACGCCATCGGTTGCGCGTGCATTGCAAAGGTTAAGGTTAGGGCTCGATTCACTTGGGGATATGAGGGAGGGGGGGATATGGGGGAGGGGGATATGGGGGAGGGGGGATATGGGGGAGGGGGGATATGGGGGGATATGGGGGAGGGGGGATATGGGGGAGGGGGGGATATGGGGAGGGGGGATATGGGGGATATGGGGGAGGGGGAATATGGGGGAGGGGGGTATGGGGGATATGGGGGAGGGGGATATGGGGGAGGGGGGATATGGGGGAGGGGGTGTATGGGGGATATGGGGGAGGGGGGATATGGGGGAGGGGGGATATGGGGGAGGGGGGGATATGGGGGAGGGGGGATATGGGGGAGGGGGGATATGGGGGATATGGGGGAGGGGGGATATGGGGGAGGGGGGATATGGGGGAGGGGGATATGGGGGAGGGGGGATATGGGGGATATGGGGGAGAGGGGATATGGGGGAGGGGGATATGGGGGATATGGGGGAGGGGGGATATGGGGAGGGGGGATATGGGGGAGGGGGTATATGGGGGAGGGGGATATGGGGTATATGGGGGAGGGGGATATGGGGGATATGGGGGAGGGGGGATATGGGGGATATGGGTGAGGGGGGATATGGGGGAGGGGGGATATGGGGGATATGGGGGAGGGGGATATGGGGAGGGGGGATATGGGGGATATGGGGGAGGGGGGATATGGGGGAGGGGGGATAAGGGGGAAGGGGGGATATGGGGGGGGATATGGGGAGGGGGGATATGGGGGAGGGGGAGATATGGGGGATATGGGAGGGGGGATATGGGGGATATGGGGGAGGGGGGATATGGGGAGGGGTGGATATGGGGGATATGGGGGAGGCTCACCCTGCCTGCTCTGACGAGGTTGTTCACCTTCTTGTGGCACTGGGTGCCTGTCCGTGGTGTTAGGGCCACAGCGGTGACGGCCTCTGCCACTTCCCTCCACAGACGCCGGCTGTGGCGTGGGGCAACTCTGCGGCCGTGCCCGGGACACAGGGCGTCCCTCCTCTGCTCCACCGCGTCCAGGAGCGCCTCCACATCGTGTGACTCGAACCTCGGGGCTGAGCGACGGCTAGCCATCCAGTCGGGTGTTGCGGTCGGGTGTTCCGGTCGGGTGGGGGGGAGCTGCGCGGCCTTATGAGCCGTCATGCCGTGCAGCGCGTATGACGCTGCACGGCGTGAACCATTGCGCAAGCGCGGATCCCGTCACGTTGCTGCTAGCCCATTTCGGGCCGGAGACTATCGGCCCATTTTTATGACGTGACTCAAGTGGGATTTGCGCCGTTTTTTGCGCCGATCGGCGGACTTTCCGCCGATAACGGAGAATTTCGCCCCAAGTGTCCGTGCCAATGGACAAACCGGAGTGATTCCTGCTGGTGCTCGGAGCGACCCAGACATGCCATTCAATGGCATTTAGAAATCGTTTTACCCTTGATGCTCCCACTTTCACCATTTCTTCTCTCTTCTGCCACCCTTGAACCCCCCATTCATTAACGTTTCACATATAATCATCACCCACCACATACCTGTTATATCTTTGAGTTTGACGCAAAGCGAAAAGGTATGGAGGTGCCCACACTTTGGATTCTCACAAACACAATGAAAGATTTTATTTAGAGATTTTGCACATACAATCTAAACTGGAAAATTGAAGCACGCATAAACACTCACAGCTGATGTCACTACAAATCAGCTGATGCTTCACCAGCAGGGATGTATTCTCTGATACATAACACCCCTCCCCTTTACTTCTTCAGTGCAATGACAACAGCTTAACATAAGAACATAAGAATTAGGAACAGGAGTAGGCCATCTGGCCCCAAGAGCCTGCTCCGCCATTTAATGAGATCATGGCTGATCTTTGTGGACTCAGCTCCACTCTCCGGCCCGTACACCATATCCCCGAATCCCTTTATTCTTTAGAAAGGCATCTATCTTTTTCTTAAAAACGTTTAAAGAAGGAGCCTCAACTGCTTCACTGGGCAAGGAATTCCAGAGATTCACAACCCTTTGGGTGAAGAAGTTCCTCCTACACTCCGTCCTAAATCTACCTCCCCTTATTTTGAGGCTATGCCCCCTAGTTCTGCTTTCCCCGACCAGTGGAAACAACCTGCCCGCATCTATCCTATCTATTCCCTTCATAATTTTATATGTCTCAATAAGATCCCCCCGCATCCTTCTAAACTCCAATGAGTAAAGTCCCAGTCTACTCAACCTCTCGTCATAATCTAATCCCCTCAACTCTGGGATCAACCTAGTGAATCTCCTCTGCACTCCCTCCAGTGCCAATATGTCCTTTCTCAGGTAAGGAGACCAAAACTGAACACAATACTCCACCAACACCTTATACAATTGCAGCATAACCTCACTAGTCTTGAACTCCATCCCTCTAGCAATGAAAGACAAAACTCGATTAGCCTTCTTAATCACCTGTTGCACCTGCACACCAACTTTTTGCGACTCGTGCACCAGCACACCCAGGTCCCTCTGCACAGCAACATGTTTTAACATCTTACCGTTTAAATAATAATCTATTCTGCTGTTATTCCTCCCAAAATGGATAGCCTCACACTTGGCAACATTGAATTCCATCTGCCAGACCCTAGTCCATTCACCTAACCTATCCAAATCCTTCTGCAGACTTCCGGTATCCTCTGCACTTTTTGCTTTACCGCTCATCTTAGTGTCGTCTGCAAACTTGGACACATTGCACTTGGTCCCCAACTCCAAATCGTCTATGTAAATTGTGAACAACTGCGGGCCCAACACTGATCCTTGAGGGACCCCACTAGTTGCAGGTTGCCAACCAGAGAAACACCCATTTATCCCCACTCTCTGCTTTCTGTTAGTTAACCAATCCTCTACCCATGCTACCACTTTACCCTCAATGCCATGCATCTTTAGTTTATGCAGCAACCTTTTGTGTGACACCTTGTCAAAAGCTTTCTGGAAATCCAGATATACCACATCCATTGGCTCCCCGTTATCTACTGCACTGGTAATGTCCTCAAAAAATTCTACCAAATTAGTCAGACACGACCTACCCATTGTGAACCCATGCTGCGTCTGTCCAATGGGACAATTTCCATCCAGGTGCCCCGCTATTTCCTCCTTAATGATAGATTCCAGCATTTTCCCTACAGCCGAAGTTAAGCTTACCGGCCTATAATTACCCACTTTCTGCCGACCTCCTTTTTTAAAGAGTGGTGTCACGTTTGCTACTTTCCAATCCTCTGGGACCACCCCAGAGTCTAGTGAATTTTGATAAATTATCACTAGTGCGTTTACAATTTCCCGAGCCATCTCTTTTAACACTCTGGGATGCATCCCATCAGGGCCAGGAGACTTGTCTACCTTTAGCCCCATTAGCTTGCCCAATACTGCCTCCTTAGTGATTACAATCATCTCAAGGTCCTCACCTATCATATCCTTATTTCCATCAGTCACTGGCATGTTATTTGTGTCCTCCACTGTGAAGACTGACCCAAAAAACCTGTTCAGCTCCTCAGCCCTTTCCCCGTCTCCTATTATTAAATCTCCCTTCTCATCTTCCAAAGGACCAATATTTACCTTAGCCACTCTTTTTTGTCTTATATATTTGTAGAAGCTTTTACTATCTGCTTTTATGTTCTGAGCCAGTTTACTTTCATAGTCTACCTTACTCTTCTTTATGACTTTTTTAGTAGCTTTCTGTTGTCCCCTAAAGACTTCCCAGTCCTCTAGTCTCCCACTATTTTTTGCCACTTTGTATGTTTTTTCCTTCAATTTGATACTCTCCCTCACCTCCTTAGATATCCACGGTCGATTTTTCCCCTTTCTACCGTCTTTCTTTTTTTTTACACCAGACCCACTTATGCATTCTCTCTATATATGTGGATATAACACAGTAAGACAGTCTCTCAGGTGGACAACTATCTCTTTTAGGTTGGCATTGATGTTCTGGAACCTGGCTACTCGCAACCTTGGAAGTGTCCACTTTTCCTTCAGTAGGTGGTGCTTTCTGGGAAGTTACTCCAGTGTCCATCTCCAAAGGTATTGGGAAGTCCTGAGAACCAGAATCTGAACTTGTCTCTGCGTTTGGCCTCTGTTCGGAAGTATCGCTATCTAAATTTTGCAAGGGAAATATATCTTGAGATGTTTCTGCAATTTCACTTTGTGAAGCCAATAGCTGGTCAGTATGAAATCGCCAAAGTCTTTCATCATCTATCTGAATGGTGTATTATATTGGACCTGTCTTTGATAGAATAACAGCAGGTATCCATTTCTCGATGATGTACCTTCTGGTTAATACTCACTCTCCTTGATTGAATATTCACTTTTTAGAGTTTTTTTCTTTCCTTACAATCTGTGCTGATTGTCGTTTGACAATCTCTGAAGTATCAGGTGGTATCAACAAATCAAACTGTTCCTCCTGAACAGCAGCATTGCTGGTGAACTCTGTGGTGTTCCGATAAGACATTACGAATTTGTTTACTCTTCTCGCCAATGTACCTTGGTCTGTCGATGCCTTGATGGAATGTTTCAATGATTGAACAAAACGTTTGACCAATCCATTTGTTGCAGGATGGTATGGAGCTGACTTTATGTGGTTCCCTCTTAAATAGCCCTCAAACTCCTTTGCAGTGAACTGAGAACCATTATCACTTACGACCTTCTCCGGTGTTCCAAATCTTGCAAATATTTTGTCTAGCTTCTCAATGGTATGTTCTGATAAAAAATTAATGATAACGACTTCTGACTATTTCGAATGTGAACAATCACTAGGAACATGTGACTCTCCAGTGTACCAGTGACGTCTACGTGTATGCACTGCAATGGCTGTGTTGGCCATTCCCATGGATGGAATGGTTGTAGTGGTGCAATGTTTATTAGTCTTGCACAGGACTGACATTGCCCCACTTTCTCTTCAATTTGAGCATCTAATCCTGAATGCCAAAAATAACTGTGTGCCAATTTTTTCATCCTGACCACACCAGGATATCCCTCATACAGTTGTTCAAGGAGTTTATTAGGCAAGCACAGAGGAAATTCACTTTGATTCCCTGTAATAAAACTCCATTCTGAACTGTAAACTCAAGTCACTGTGTGATGTAGGGCTTGAGGTCTGGATTTTTAATATGAACATCTGACATTATTTCTTTTTGGACTATATCCATCATCTTCCCCATCACTTGATTGGTTCCTGTGTACCTCTGTACTTGAGATGAACTCACAGGTACATTATCCACGAGTGAGAAATGCAGGGGGCGGGATTCTCCCCTACCCGGTGGGGCGGGCCGTACGAGCGGCGAGGGGTGGTGTGAACCACTCTGGCATCGGGCCGCCCAGAACGTGCGGAATCCTCCGCACCTTCAGGGGCTAGGCCGGCGCCGGCAGAGTTGGCGCCGCGCCAGCCGGCGCGGAAGGGCTTGGCACTGCGCCAACCACTGCCGAAGGGCCTCTGCCAGCCGTCGCGAGTTGGCGCATGTGTGGGAGCGCCAGCGTGTGCTGGTGTCATCCCAGCGCTTGCGCAGGGGGGCTCTTCTCCGCGCCGGTCATGGCGGAGGTTGACAGCAGCCGGCGCGGAGGGAAAGAGTGCCCCCACGGCACAGGCCTGCCCGCGGATCGGTGGGCCCCGATTGCAGGCCAGGCCACCGTGGGCGCACCCCCCGGGGCCAGATCCCTGCGCGCCCCCCCGAGGACTCTGCAGACTGCCCGTAGAGCCAGGTCCTGCCGGTACGGACCTGGTTTGATTTATGCTGGCAGGACCAGCCGAAAATGGGCGGCCGCTCGACCCATCGCGGGTCGGAGAATCGCCAGGGGGGCTGCTGCCAGCTGCCGCCGACCGGTGCGCCGTGATTCCCGCCCCCGCTAAAGCCCCGGTGCTGGGGAATTAGGCAGCTGCCGTCGGGCAGTGGGGCGGGATTCACGCCGCTCCCCCACTGGTTCTCCGACCCGGCGGGGGTTCGGAGAATTCCGCCCAGGATGTTGACAAAATGTTCTTCAGGTTCGTGTTTGACCTGAAAGAGAAATCTTGACAAAACATCAGTATTTGCATGTTGCTCTGACTGACGATATTGGATATCATACCTTTGTACTGACAATGTCAAAGACCATTTTTGTAACCTACTAGCTGCTAAAGAAGAAATACCTTTATATGGCCTAAAGATTTTCTTATCTTGAAAATGATGCTCAAAGCCTCTTTTTCTCGCTGAATGTAATTTGTTTCAGTGCTAGTAAGAGTTCATGTGTTATATGCTATATTTCCTCTCCTGAAGGCATTATGTGCAAGACAACACATCAATCCCATAGGGTGATGCATCACAAGTAAATTGTAACTTCAGTTTGAGATGATGGTGAGCCAACAGCTCTGACCTCTGTAAGGCATCTTTTACAAAATTGTATATACTTTTACATTCCTCTGACCAGTGCCATACCTGTTTGGCACATAATAAAGTGTGTAAAGGCTTCAATCATGTTGCTAAATTAGGTATGTCAAATTATTATAATAATTGATCCTAAAAGCAATCATAATTGTGTCACATTCTTGGGTTGTGGTGCTTCTAAGACTGGTGTCACCTTCTTCGGCTCCTTGTGTAAGCCATCTTTATTGACAAAGTGGCCCAGATAATTTATGGATGTCTTGAAAAAGTTGGACGTTCCCTTTTTAACTCGGTGATTATAGTTTTATAGACATTTCGGAATAGCTTCCAAGTTCTTCAATTGTTCTTATTCACTTGAACTGGTGTTGAGAATGTCATCTAAATAACATTGCATCCCATTTAACCCACTCAGAATTTGATTCGTGGACCTCTGAAAAAGAGCAAGAGCAGATGACAAAATGAGGTCTTCTGTAATGAAATAGACCTTTGTGTGTCATGATAGTGAGTAAGGGCTGTGATTTTGAAGCCACATTCATTTGGAAATGTGCCTGTCCTCCAGAAAGTCCAACAAACAAGTCTTCAATTAGCAGCAGTCAATAGTAATTTGCACACAATACCAGGTTAATAGTTGTTTTAAATTCTCCACATATTCTCACTGAGCCATCGCATTTTAGTACAGGAACTATTGGTGCTGCCCAATCACATGTAGCAACTGGATCAATGACTACTGTTTGGACTAGCCTTTCCAGTTCTTCTTCAACCTTTGGCCTGATGGTGTATAGTATGGTTCTAGCTTTTAGACATTGTGGTGTACTGTTTGGATTGATCTTTAATTGTACTTCAACTCCGGGCATGGAGCATAGTGAATCTTCAAACACCTTCTCATACTTCGCCAGGAGTTTGTAGGTTGCTCTTGAACTCCACTATTTGATGTATTGTTCTCCAGTTAAGTTTACGTTTTGTCAGCCATGCTCTACCAAGTGAAGCAGGAAAATTTCCATGGACAACGTAAAGAGGAAATTCCTCCGTCTGTCTATTTACTTCGGCTTTCACCATAATGCATCCTTTTATTAGACAACCTCTTCAGTATAGGTCCTTAGGATCACATTTAAAAAAAACTAAATGTAGAGTGCCCAATTCATTTTTTTTCCAATTGCAATTTAGCGTGGCCAATCCACCTACCCTGCACATCTTTGGGTTGTGGGGGCAAAACCCATGCAAACATGGGGAGAATGTACAAACTCCACACGGACAGTAACCCAGAGCCGGGATCGAACCTGGGACCTCAGCGCTGTGAGACAGCAGCGCTAACCACTGTGTCACTGTGCTGCCACTTAGGATCACATTTCATGGAATTTGATGCTTCAGCATTTCACTGTAAACTGTTCCAGGTGTTAACGATACAGTTTTGAAATTTGTCTACTAGTTAATAGACACGATTAGTCTGTCTAGATGTGTTTTTTTGTCTTGCACATCCTTGGTGGAGGTGAGGTTTTCTGAGCCCAACATGACTTGGAAATATGGTCCTTTTTGCCACACTTCATGCATTTATTTTCTCTACTCCAGCATTTCCCAGCTGAATGACATGGTTGTCCCTGTTCAGCCTTATTCCATGCAGAATCCAGTTTGCGCATTTTCATTCCAGACTCTATCCGTGAAGCTTCTTTTGTTGATAGGTCCATCGATGTGGCAACTTCCACAGCAGGTTTGAGAGTTAAGTCACCTATAGTTAGCAGCTTCCTCTCAATAGCTTCACTGCAGAGTCCACAATCTAGCCTATCACAAAGAGATTCATGAAGTGTTGCACCAAACTCGCAGCATTTTGTTAACCTTCTTAAAGTCGCTAGGAAATTACTTTCACCTTCCACCTGACAACAGTGGTGGAACCGGGGCCTTTCTGTAATTAACAATGGTCTCAGTGAGAAATGCTCTTCTAAAATCTTCATTAGTTCGCTAGAGTACTTATCTCCCGGTTTTGTTCGATGAACCTGTGTGTGTGGAGTGTGCACTTTCTCCCTGTGTCTGCCTGGGTTTCCTCGGGTGCTCCGGTTTCCTCCCACAGCCCAAGAGATGTGCAGGTTATGTCGATTGGCCATGCTAAATTGCCACTTAGTGTAAGAAAGGTCAGGAGGTGTTACTGGGTTACAGGGATGGGGTGGAGTCATGGTGCTCTTTCCAATGGCCGGTGCACATTTGATGGGCTGAACGGCCTCCTTCTGAACTGTAGGGATTCTTTGATTCTATGAACCAAGTTTTGTAGCAGCATAAAAGTTTTACGCCCTACTGAGCTGAGAAATGTTGCGACCTTTAGCCCCACCGGTGTTTGATTTGCTATGAGATATAATTGGATTCTTTCCTCATATGAGTTCCAAGTCTCACAGTCTTCATCAAACGCATCCATAGTGCTAATTTTTTTCACCATTCCAAATTCCGGCTCCTAGGGTCTGTACTTCAACAAATTTCCCCCCTTCCAAATCTTTTGAATGTAAGTCACAAGCGATCCCCTTATCCACAAAGCAGCTTCTGGATCTTAACGGTTTTTAACTGTCCATAGATTCTTCACAACTTCGTGAAAATCTGGCCCCACATCTTGGAATCTCATTTTAACACTGCTTTGATATCACAATAAAACCACAATTTACAAGCATAATCAGAAAAAGCATCTTAACCACCCAGTAATTATTCCTTATGCACAGACTAAAGTAGTTGTGACATTTTTGGTATGCTTATTCATAACTTTTATGTAACATGAGGACATTTTCCAAATTTTCAATTAAATTCTCTTTGGAAATGTTGTTGAACTAAAAATTGAATGTTTCTCCCATAAGAAATAATGTTATTGCCTTTGACCCAAATAGCTGTTCAGCTATTTCTTCTGCCAGGTTGCACAATCTACACAATCGAATAAAAAGATTATGGGCGTGGTTCTCCGGCCGCATTCGCCCGGCAACCGGAGAATCCTGCCCGAGGTCAATGGATTTTTCCATTGTCCGCGTCTCACCCATGGTGTTCTTGCGGCGGGTGTGGCGGGAAACTCCAGCCAATTAAGCGTGATTCTCTATCCCGCCAGCCCCTATTTCCTGCTTGGTGTGCCCTCGCCAGCAGCGGGATTCTCTGTTCCCATAGCCAGCCAATGGGTTTTCGATTATGGGCCACCCCACGCCATCGGGAAATGCGTGGGTGTGACTGCGTGCCGGCAGGGCGGAGGATTCCACCGATGGAGAATCCCACAGATTGGATTTTGAACGACTTCAAAACTTTGGTATTTAGAGAGAATTCTGTGAATACAGATATGAAAAAAGAAATATATTGTAGTTCAATGACTTCCTTTGATTTTACTATACAAGTCAACTGAAGAATTGTATTAAATTTGTTTTTAGGGTTGTTGTGTTATGCTTCTTCATGCAACATAAGCTGCTTCCTTGATGTATTCTCTGACAAAGGAAGGTGCAGACTTGGAGATAGATTTAACACATTTATTGAAAAGTTAACAATTCTCCTACATGGGTTTGACTCTCCTGCTAATCTTACTATAGTAACTCGATCTAACTAACCAGTCTTCTCTATTCCATGCGGTGGGTGTGATGCTTCCTGATCTGCCCCTGTCTCTCTTGAGTGTCGCCTATGGAAAGAGAAAGAGCATGTGTGCCCTGTCCTTTTATATGGGTAGCCCCCTTGTGGTAGTGTCACCTCTGGGTGTGTCTTGACTGCCCATTGGTCGTGTCCTATCTTACTGACCTATTGGTTGAATGTCTGTGTGTCATGATGTCTCTAGTGTTCATTTAGTCCCAGTGTATTTACATTAACCCCTTGTGTATTTACAGTGTCCTAGTGTATCTACATTAACCCCATGTGTATTTACAGTGATGCATATCACCACAAGGGTTAGGTGACAGAAGCACACTTCATCATTTGGAGATTTGGGCGGAGAGATGGCAGATGGAGTTTAATCGGGACAAATGTGAGGTAATGCATTTTGGAAGGTCTAATACAGGTAGGGAATATACAGTGAATGGTAGAACTCTCAAGAGTATTGACAGTCAGAGAGATCTAGGTGTACAGGTCCACAGGTCACTGAAAGTGGCAACACAGGTGGAGAAGGTAGTCAAAAAGGTACACTGCATGTTGGCAGTCTCGGTGCCTTCTAAATATGGCATCCAGATAAAATAGAAGAGTGTATGTCTTGCTGCCCATCCCCTCACAAGGTGCAACATAATCTTCCTGGCTGCATAATCAATCAGGTGAGCAGCACATGATTCAACGCATTCACCTGCGAAGTCGCACCGACTTCCCACACCCGGCAACAGACCTAGGCCCAAAGCAGAATATTCCACCCACTCAAACTAGTGAAATCAGACTTAGTGCCACTAATGAACAATAATGAGTAAAGAAAGTTGATACCTACAAACAAACCAGCAGACAGCTCTCAGGTAATACAATACATGTTTTTTTAACCAAAATTGCTCCAATTCGATTGCAAAGTAAATGAGGGCTATGATGCTGTCATCCACACACGAGAGGGAGAACTAAGGAATTTTTGTTAGAGCACAGACCATTTGGTGGTAGGAACAAGTCACAAAGGACTTTCCTACATTTCATAAGTATTCCTGGAGGCAAACACAGCTAGTTCCAGGTTGAATTTTAAGAACAGAATTCAGGGGAATGAATTGATCCACTCATGAAAGAAAATTAAATTTAAATGTTAAGACCGCAGTAAAGGACAGAAAAGACCTTGAGTTAGGAGCCTAGGTGAATATGAATTGACGCATGAAGCACAGGGCTTAGACTCCTTAAACTGAGTCTGAAGCTTGTGACCGCTCAGACATCATTATATCTCCAATACTGTAAGCAGCATTTCCACTTGATATATCTACACTCGGGTTAGGGACAGCAGAGGAAGCTTCCTATTTACATTTAATGAAGTAAAGTACTCTTCTGGAAATACTCCATGCATATCCTTCAATTTCTAGCTTATATCACTTGATAACTTGCTTGATTTCTGGATTTTGTTAAGCTTACTAGTGAGCTTGACGTGAGTGCCATAATGATTGAGTGTAAGGGCATTGACTAATCCGAATGAAGGTGATTGGCGAAGCAAGGTCTGCTTTGAATAAAAGATCATTCTCATTTTTTGATCCAGCCAACACAAGGCCCCTCGAATAAATGGGAAAAGCCTCAATTACCTTCTGGACTTTACTTGCAACAGCCGTCTTGGAATTCAGACGAATGTTGTTGATGCTCCATGTCATGTTATTATATTATGATGTCATCATCATCCCATCATGGGACCTGTGATCTTGACTCTGCACTCCTTTCTGTTATTTCCTTTTTACTATCAGTTTTTTAAAATGTATCCTAGTTTTTCTGTAACCAGGCTTATTTAACATGAGCTTTCCCTGAATTAATTTGTGTGCACATTTTCACTCCTACTCCATCACATTAATTTCACCTTTGCTCTTTTTTCTACTTCTTTTCTCTTTACCTCTCCTAAACTTTCTTCTATTTTCATGCCTCCTTTCACTTCTCCACTCTCAGCTGCACTGCCCATCCAATTCCATAGCTAGTCTCCTCAATGTTATTACTGTCTTGTCACCATCCCTCTTAGATAAGCCTTCTGTGACTTTCTCATTGTCTTCAGAGAGGCTCATCAAAAGAGTTGGCACTGGCTCATTTTGAGCAGCAGCTTCAATTTCCCCTTCCCACTCTCTCATCAACTTTCCCAATCTTCCTAATCTTGCCAAGTTTCTTCTTGTCCAACTCAGCACTCTCACTGCTCAACCTGTGGATTCTGCTCACACCATCCTTCTACACACCTACCTCCAGAGTGTCCATTCACTTGAGGCTAAGGCCCTTACCAGCCATTAACTTATTGTGGATAACTGTATCAACATTGTGGACCTTTGAGCTTTGACAAAGGGTCATTTAGACTCTCCCCCGACCGATGCTGCCAAACCTGCTGAGATTTTCCAGCATTTTCTCTTTGGTTTCAGATTCCAGCATCCGCAGTAATTTGCTTTTATCCAGTGTTTAACTCCCTGCCACTTCCCTTCCAGGAATGCCTACCATGAAGAAGTACTGCTGTTCTCTCCGACAGGATTTCCGTATGACCCTCCCCTGCTATCCACCTTCACTGCTTTCCATTTCTCTCAGTGTTGGACAAGGTATTTACCAAGACTCGCTTCCCCAGCCATATTTCCTTCCTCACTGACTGTCTTCATCTCCGATTTATTCCACGGGGATTTCAACTTAAATTCTACCCTATATGTAACCTCCAGTATTACAGGTACCTCCAGGATATACAACATTATTTGAACTGCTGCTCTCGCCGTATCCTGAAAGCCACACTCAGTGCCATCCACCGCCACATGAAGACACTCGACATCTCTTTCCAGCAGCACCGTCTTACTCTCTCTCAAAGCTGTCCCTGTCACTAGTTTCATTTCATCCTTCGACGCCTTAACAAGAAACTTTTCCTGTTTCTTGCAGATATTAAGGAACGCAAGCTTCAACAACTTATCAACACCACTGCCCATCCGAGGCCCTCCACCAGTCCCAATCCCTCATACCCCATTTCTCCCAGCGCCAGCCATTGCCGCATGTTCACCACACCCTCTCTGAGACTGAGTGTGCTATTTTCAGCAAACGACTCTGCTTTGTACCCTTACGTCCACACCTTAATGGATTCTGGGCTTGACATGATGTTGAACTCTTCTTTCGTCGCCTTCATCTCTGTGCCCACTTCAGGGGCAAGAGTCCTCCCCCAGTCCCACAGATCCTTTCATGTGCCTCCAACATTCTGCCTCCAATTGGACACCCCCGCCGGGACAATTACCTACCCTCGATCTTTTCATTGAGAACTGTCAACGGGTTATTGGCTGTCTTAATTTTTCTGCCCCCCTCACCCATTCCAACCGCTCTCGTTACGAACTTTCCGCTCTTCACACCGTCAGGCCCACCCCACCAACTATGACAAAGGGTCATTTGGACTCGAAACATTAGCTCTTTTCTCTCTCTACAGATGCTGCCAGACCTGCTGAGATTTTCCAGCATTTTCTCTTTGGCCCTAATGGAACCCTGACTGAGCAGTGATGACATATTCCCCCTTACTAAAGCCTCGCTGCCTGGCAACAACTTCCACCGTTTACCCCTGTCAAATGGCCGTCACGGAGGTGGGCTGGCACTTATCATCACATCTCACCATGGCAGCACTCACTCTCCTCCAGGATTTTCTCCTCCATTGAGCTTCTCATCTTGTTCTTCCCCTCTCACCATTCATATCAAATCATCAATCTGTACCACTCTCCCAACTGCAATAAACTTTATCACCAAGATTTCTGCAGTGCTTTCCATCCCCAGCCCCTTGTTACTGAAAAGGGGAGAGATGGAAGGATAGTTCCCTCTTTTTCCAAATTTCGATTGGCTGCAGATAGATGTGTTTTTTTTAAAGGAAAGTGTCTTTAACCCTTGAGTGCTGTGACTTTTCTTGAACATTTTAAAGACAGGAAGAATAAACACGTGAATGTATTTTGAACAGCATCTATTCATATAAACACACACACACATACACAAGGGTAATTACAAAAGAGGTAGCACCAAAGTAGGTTTTTAAAGAGACCAAAAATTCACTGTTTACTTGAGTCTTTTGAGGTGGAAACTTAAAATGCTGCAGGCTTGTGATGCACAATCAGTAACTCTTGAGACGGAGGGGAGTCATATCTAATCGGCTTTAATCAGCTAGAACTGTACCCAGCAGCGATGATACAGAAAGTAAATGCTGCTGGGACGGCATTGATTCTTATACCCCGCCTCTCAGGGCGGGGCTATGTACATTAGCCAATGGTAGACCCCTAGATCTAGCCAATGGTCATTCACCTCTCAGGTACTGCAATACCTGGTATTACCACATTCACCCCCTGTTAAAAAAGAACCCAGCGGGGTGATGGCGAGCTTTACTGTCGCCTTTTGCATGGTAGGACCAGGTATGGAGGTACCGTGATGTCGAGGGTAACAGAAGCAGTGTTTATGGTGCAGCAATCAGACGATCGGGTGGCCTGGTCGTCCTTCTGGAGCATCTGAGTTTCGGCGACGATCCTGGTGGGGGCCCCAGCAGTTGTGGCTCCGGGAACGTGGTGTCTTCTTCCCAGGCAGTTTCGTCACCCCTAGGCGGCGCTGTTGGGGTGAAAAGTGGGCAGGGGGAGGGGCGCCTGAAGGGGGCGTCGGTGCCTGTTCGGTGCTGGGTAGGGGCTCCGGCGGCAGCACTGACCCTCCGGTCAGGTGCTGCGGGGGGGGGGGCAATGGTGCGGGTGCGCGTGGGGCTCCGGCGAGCGCCAGGTCCCGAAGGGAGACCGTGTCTTGGCGGCCGTCGGGGAATGCTACGTAGGCGTACTGGGGGTTGGCATGCAGCAAGTGGACCCTCTCGACCAACGGGTCCGACTTGTGTGGTTTCCTCAGCAGGACGGGTCTGGGTGTCGCTAGCCAGGTGGGGAGCGAGGTCCCGGAGGAGGACTTCCTGGGGAAAACAAGGAGACGTTCGTGAGGTGTCTGGTTTGTGGTAGTACATAGCAGCGACCGAATGGAGTGAAGGGCCACTGGGAGGACTTCTTGCCAGCGGGAGACTGGGAGATTCCAGACCGTTCCGTTCTCCCTTTCTACCTGCCCATTTCCCCGGGGGTTGTAACTGGTCGTCCTGCTGGAGGCGATGCCTTTGCTGAGCAGGAACTGACGCAGTTTGTCGCTCATAAAGGAGGACCCCCTATCACTGTGAATGTAGGCGGGGAAACTGAACAGTGTAAAAATACTTTGGAGGGCCTTGATGACGGTGGTCGTGGTCATGTCCGGTCAGGGGATGGTGAATGGGAACCGGGAGTACTCGTCAATCACGATCAGGAAGTACGTTTTGCGGTCGGTGGAGGGGAGGGGGCCTTTGTAGTCCATGCTGAGGCGTTCAAAGGGATGGGAAGCCTTTATCAGATGCGCTCTCTCTGGCCGGTAGAAGTGCGGTTTGCACTCCGCGCAGGTTCGGCAGTCCCTGGTGACTGTCCTGACCTCCTTAATGGAGTAGGGCAGATTTCGGGTCTTAACGAAATGAAAGAAATGAGTGACCCCCGGGTGGCAGAGGTCCTCGTGGAGGGGTCGGAGGCGGTCTACTTGTGCGGTGGCACAAGTGCCGCGGGACAGGGCATCAGGAGGCTCGTTCAGCTTCCCGGGATGGTACAAGATCTCGTAATTGTAGGTGGAGAGTTCGATCCTCCACCGCAAGATCTTGTCGTTTTTTATCTTGCCCCCTGTGCATTATCGAATATGAAGGCCACCGACCGTTGGTCCGTGAGGAGAGTGAATCTCCTGCTGGCCAGGTAATGCCTCCAGTGTCGCATAGCTTCTACTATGGCCTGGGCCTCCTTTTCGACCGAGGAGTGGCGAATTTCGGAAGCATGGAGGGTACGGGAGAAGAAGGCCACGGGCCTGCCCGCTTGGTTGAGGGTGGCCGCCAGAGCTACGTCGGACGCATTGCTCTCGACCTGGAAGGGGAGGGACTCGTCGATGGCGCGCATCGTGGCTTTTGCGATGTCCGCTTTGATGCGGCAGAAGGACTGGCGGGCCTCCGTCGACAGGGGGAAGGTTGTGGACTGGATTAGGGGTCGGGCTTTGTCTGCGTAATTAGGGACCCATTGTGCATAATAGCTAAAGAAGCCGAGGCAGCACTTTAGGGCCTTGAGGAAGTGAGGGAGGGGGAACTCCATGAGGGGGCGCATGCGTTCAGGGTCAGGGCCTATGACTCCATTTCGCACTACGTAGCCTAGGATGGCTAGACGGTCGGTGCTAAACACGCATTTCTCCTTATTGTAGGTCAGATTAAGGAGATTCGCAGTCTGGAGAAATTTTCTGAGGTTGGTGTCGTGGTCCTGCTGGTCATGGCCGCAGATGGTGACGTTATCAAGATACGGGAACGTTGCGCGTAAGCTGTACCGGTCAACCATTCGGTCCATCTCACTCTGGAAGACCGAGACCCCGTTCGTGACACCGAAGGGAACCCTTAAAAAGTGGCAGAGCCGCCCATCTGCTTCGAAGGCAGTGTACTGGCGGTCACTATTACGGAGGGGTAGCTGGTGGTAGGCGGACTTGAGATCTATCGTGGAGAAGACCTTGTATTGCGCAATCCTGTTTACCAGGTCGGCAATACGGGGAAGAGGGTACGCGTCCAGCTGTGTAAACCGGTTGATGGTCTGGCTATAGTCGATGACCATCCTATGTTTGTCCCCGGTCTTTACTACCACTACTTGAGCCCTCCAGGGGCTGTTGCTCGCTTCGATGACCCCTTCCTTCAGCAGCCGTTGGACCATGGACCTGATGTAGGTCCGGTCCTGGGCACTGTACCGTCTGCTCCTGGTGGCGACGTGTTTGCAATCCGGGGTGTGGTTCGCAAACAGGGAAGGCGGGTCGACCTTACGGGTCGCGAGCTCGCAGACAGTAAGGGGGGCGGTATAGGGCCTCCAAATTTAAAGGTCAGGCTTTGTAGGTGGAACTGGAAATCCAGCCCAAGAAGGGTGGCTGCGCAGACGTGCGGCAGAACGTACAGGCGGAAATTGCGGATTTCACTGCCTTGGACAGTGAGGTTCGCTAGGCAGAACCCCTTTATCTCCACTGCGTGTGACCCGGAGGCCAGGGAGATCCTTTGTTTGACGGGATGGGTGACCAGAGAACAGCGCCTTACCGTGTCGGGGTGGACAAAGCTTTCCGTGCTCCCGGAGTCGATCAGGCACGACGTCACGTGGCCGTTGATAGCGATCGTTGTGGTGGCCTTCGCTAGTGTCCGGGGCCCACTCTGATCCAGGGTAACGGAGGCCAGCTGCAGCAAGGGGGAGTTCTGGTTGGGCAGCACGTAGTCAGCTGTGCTGTGGGCTTGAGGCCCCATCCAAGATGGCGCTGGCCATGGGTCGCACATGGAAACCGGGGACGGAGATTACAAAGATGGCGGCGGCGAGGGACAAAATGGCGGCGCCCACCCATCCAGCGTAGTTGCTGGGGGGCAAAATGGCCACGGCCGCGGGTCGCACGCTGCCTGGGGAGAGAAAGGCGGCGGTGGGCGTTGGACGGCAGGGACCTGCAAGAAAGACTGCGGTGGGCCTTCGATGACAGGCAGACCGCGGCATAGTGGCCTTTCTTGCCGCACCCTTTGCAGGTGGCGGTGCGGGCCGGGCAGCGTGCGCGCGGATGATTCGCCTGGCCGCAGCAGAAGCAGCGTTGGCCGGCGGCGGTAGCAGGCCGTCTTGCCACGCAGGCCTGCGGAGTTAGCGGGTAAGTCTGAGAGGCTGCCGTGGCGGGGTGCCACGCAGCCCAGGGGGGCGCCGTGCGAGCGGGGGCAAAAGCAAGCGCGTTCTTGTACGCCACGTCCATTATCCCTGCCAGGGCCCATGCCTCAGTAAGGCCCAGTGTCTCCATTTCAAGGAGCCTTCGGCGGATGTCGGGGGAAGTCATACCTGCCATGAAAGCATCCCGAATTAAGAGTTCCGTGTGCTCATTCCCCGTCACTGCTGGGCAGCCACAGTTTTGGCCCAGCACTATTAGTGCCCGATAGAAGTCTTCCAGCATTTCATCTGGGCTCTGTCGTCTAGTTGCCAGCAGGTGACGGGCGTAGACCTGGTTCAGTGGACGGATGTAAGGTCCTTCTAGCAGCTCCATAGCTGCAGCATAGTTCGCAGCCCCTTCGATCAGGGGGTAGATCGCCGGGCTGACCCGCGAGCATTGGAGGTGTATCTTCTGCCTTTCCGTGGGGGTGTCGGCAGCCGTGTCGAGGTAGCTCTCGAAACACGCCAGCCAATGCTTAAAAATAGCAGCGGAGTTCTCTGCGTGGGGGCTGAGCTGAAGGCACGCTGGCTTGATGTGGAGATCCATCCTTCAAAAGTACTAGCTGATTAAATTGATGCACTATCAATACTCTCAAGACGGAGGGGAGTCATATCTAATCGGCTTTAATCAGCTAGAACTGTACCCAGCAGCGATGATACAGAAAGTGAAGGCTGCTGGGACGGCATTGGTTCTTATACCCCACCTCTCAGGGTGGAGCTATGTACATTAGCCAATGGTAGATCCGTAGGTCTAGCCAATGGTCATTCACCTCTCAGGTACTGCAATACCTGGTATTACCACAGCTAGGTGATCCCCTTTTGAGGAAATGGAGATTGAAAGTTTCTGGCAATAAATTTGCAGTGGCTTATGTGATGAATGAGAAACATACCAGAAGCTTCCAGTAGTAACAAAGGGGTTTATCAATGAAAGGCAAAGGCTAGTCATTATACAGATACAGAACACAATAGAATGGATCTTGTCTTTTTGGCTCCAGGGTCCACGCTGCTCAGGCCCCTGTTCCTACGGCTCCGTGCAAACTCACTATTGGCTGGGATTCGCCCGATCCTGCATGATTGGCACCGAGATGGTTATGTGGTCCACCAGCCCCATACCGGCCAGCTACCACAGCATACTACTTGCAGCAGCAAGTTTCTGATTTTGTTCCAGTCAAGGTGGATTTG
The DNA here is from genome assembly GCF_047496885.1 of Scyliorhinus torazame. NCBI lineage: Eukaryota > Metazoa > Chordata > Chondrichthyes > Carcharhiniformes > Scyliorhinidae > Scyliorhinus > Scyliorhinus torazame. Next base: position 229,925,780 of record NC_092710.1, on the reverse strand, counting down.
AGCCCTGTAGTGAAGGTCTGGCTTGGTTCTTCAAATCATGAGGTAAAAGACTAACTCCAATTCTCTGCATCTCCAGGCAAGGTCCTTTCTTTGCTGGATTGGATCTCTGTGATCTAATTTCCTTATCTCCCAGAATGACTGATTTAGGCAGCTCTCAAATTGTGTGTTCATAAATGTTTCTAATCATAACCAGCTTTTTGGACAATTGCAGCTATTAAATCCACATAAAAGATCTCCTCAATGGAATTTCCAAGAAGTTAATTTACATTTTAATGTCCTGCCCAGACAATCCAAGCTGACTCCACTTATGCAATAGCACACATATTGGCTGATAATCACAGAATCTCTACAGTGCAGCAGGAGGCCATTCAGCCCACCAAGTCTGTACCAACCCTTGGAAAGAGCACCCCACCTAGACCCACTCCCCGCTCTATCTCCGTAACCCCATTATTCCACCTAACCTGCACATCTTTGGACACTAAGGGGCAGTGTATCGCGGCCAATCGACTCAACCTGCACATCTTTGGACTGTGGCAGGAAACCGGAGAACCCGGAGGGAACCCACGGAGACACGGGGAGAAAGTGGAAACTCCACACAGACAGTCACCCAAGGCCAGAATCAAATCTGTGTCTCTGGCGCTGTGAGGCAGCAGTGCTATCCACTGTGTCACCACGCCACCGAAGGAAGTGCACCTGACCTCTGAATTCTATGTTGTTTCAATGCCGATTGTCTGCTCTACATTTTGTTTTTAAAAGTGAAGCATCCATTTTTCGATAAAGCTGGGGATATAAATGTATGGATGTGACACTCTGCACCAAATGGCTTCACAACCTCAATGACTTCAACATCCAGCTTAACTTATTGTGCTGTCTCTCCTCTCAGTTCCTTATGTACCGCAAAACTCTTTTACCCCCTGCCATGTAAACTCACTAACCCATAGTCATCATCCCACTATGCATCCCACCACCTCCTGTCCCCCCACTCCCGCCACCGACCTTGCCACCTCACGTAGTCTCGCTAGTGCCATCATTATCAATCACAGATAGCATCATCTCTGATGGCTTTGTCGTGTCACTGCCCTCAATCCCCATCCACAGCAAAGCATCTCTCTCTACCCAGAAAAGCACCTATCCCCAAATCACTTAAAACTGCACTTTCCAAATCCTGATTGTCTAACCTTTGATCCTCTCTGTTCACCACAACATTTCCGCAGCTACTGATTTGCTTAACCACACCCTCAGCTTCGTCTTTAATTTCTCAGCTTAAAGTAAAGCCGATACCCCTTCTTACCCTCATCATTTCCCAAGGAACAGAGACTTGAAAGGATATGTTAGACAATGGTTTTAGCCATTCAGCACCAGATCTAGCTGGACCACATGGAGCACTATCGGGTCCTCTTCTTGTCTGCTATGGCTACAACATTTCAGGATCATCTGGAATGTAAGGATAACTCTAGGCTTCGGTTGTTTACTTCAAAACAACTTCTTAAACCCCTTTTTCCATCTCCTCCATCCTTAGCAACAAATGCGAGAAACTCATGAACTTCTTTCTCATTGATAACATCTGTGTCACTGCCATATCATTTACAGGATGCGGTCACTGCTGGTTAGGCCAGCATGTATTGCCCATCCCTAGTTGCCCTTGGGAAGTTGGTAGTGAATTGCCTTCCTGAACCGCTGCAGTTCCTGAGGTGTAGGTATACCCACAGTGCTGGTAGGGAGGGAGTTCCAGATTTTGACCCAGCGACAGTGAAGGAACGGTGATATATTTCCAAGTCGGGGTCGTGAGTGACTTGGAGGGGAACCTCCAGGTATTGCGGTTCCCAGATATCTGTTGCTCTTGTCGTTCTAGATGGTAGTGGTCATGAGTTAGAAAATGCTGCCTAAGGAGCCTTGGTGAGTTACTGCAGTGCATCTTGTAGATGGTACACACAGCTGCCACTGTTCGTTGGTGGAGGAGGGATTGAATGTTTGTGGAAGGAGCAATCAAGCGGGTTGCTTTGGAGCAGTGGATGGTGTTGGAGCTGTTCTCATCCAGGCAAGTGGAGAGTATTCCATTGTACGCCTGACTTCTGCTTTATAGATGGTGGACAGGCTTTGGGGGGGGGTCGGAGCTGAGTTACATCCCATAAGGTTTCTAGCCTTTGACCTACCCTGGTAGCCACAGTGTTAATATGGCTAATCCAGTTCATTTTCTGATCAATGGTAACCCCCAGGATGTTGATTGTGGGGAATTTAGTGATCGCAATGCCATTGAATGTCAAGGGGTGATGGTTAGATCCTCTCTTGTAGGAGATGGTCATTGTCTGGCACTTATGTGTCGCAAATGTAACTTGTCACGTGTCAGCCCAAGCCAGCAGATTGTTCACGTCTTGCTGTATTTGGGGAGGCGGTGGTGTAGTGGTATTCTCTCTAGACTAGTAATCCAGAGACCCAGGGTAATGCTCTTAGAATCTGGGTTCCAGATTCGAGTCCCGCCATGGCAGATGGTGAAATTTGAATTCAATAAAAATCTAGAATTGAAAGTATAATGATGACCATGAAAGTATTGTCGATTGTCATAAAAACCCATCTGGTTCACTAATGCCCTTGAGGGAAGGAAATCTGCCATCTTTACCCAGTCTGGCCTACATGTGTCTCCAGACCCACACAGCGATGCAGTTGACTCTTAATTGACCCTCACTGAAATGGCCGAGCAAGCCATTCAGTTCAAGGACAATTAGGACTAGGCAACAAATGCTGGCCCAGCCAATGACACTCACATCCCAAGAACAAATTTTTTTAAAAATTGGACATGGACTGCTTCAGTATCTGAGGAGTTGCGCATGGTGCTGAACATTGTGCAGTCATCCGCAAACGTCCCCACTTCTGACCTTATGATGGAAAGGAGGTCATTGATGAAGCAGCTGAAGATGGTTGGGATTAGGACACTACTGTGAGGAACTCTTGCAGTGATATCCTGGAGCTGAGATAAGTGACCTTAAACCACCACAACCATCTTCCTTTGTGCCAAGTGTGACTCCAACCAGCGGAGAGTTTTCTCCTGATTCCCATTGACACAAATTTAGCTCGGGCTCCTTGTTGCCATCCTCAGTCAAATGCTGTCTTGATGTCAAGGGAAGTCACTCTCACCTCACCTCTGACATTCAGCTCTTTTGTCCATGTTTGAACCAAGGCTGTAATGAGGTCAGAAACTGAGTGACCCTGGCGGAACCCAAACTGAGCGTCCGGAAGCAGTTTATTGCTGAGTGAGTGCCGCTTGATAGCATTGTTGGTGGTTCCTTCCATCACTTTGCTGATGATGGAGTGTAGACTGAGAGGGTGGTAATTGACAGGATTGGATTTGTCCTATTTATTGTGTGCAAGACACACCTGGGCAATTTTCCACATTGCTGGGTAGATGCCAGTGTTGTAGTTGTCTTGGAGCAGCTTGGCGAGGGGTGCAGCAAGTTCTGGAGCACAAGTCTTTAGTACTATTGTCGGAATATTGTCAGGGCCCATAGCCTTTGCAGTATCCAGTGCCTTCAGCCGTTTCTTGATATCATGTGGAGTGATTTGTATAGGTTGAAGTTTGACATCTGTGATGCTGAGGACCTCCGGAGGAGACCAAGATGGATTATCCACTCGGCACTTCTAGCTGAAGATTGTTGCGAATGCTTCAGCCTTGTCTTTTGCACAAATATACTGGACTCCATCATTGGTGATGTGGATATTTGCGGAGCTTCCTCCTCCAGTGAGTCATTTAATTGTCCACCACTATTCACTGTTGGATGTGGCAGGACTGCAGAGCTTAGATCTGATGTGTTCATTGTGGAATTACTTAGCTCTGTCTATTGCTTGCTGCTTTGCTGTTTGACACACGAGTAGGCCTGTGTTGTAGCTTTACCATAAATGCAAGGCCATGAGGTTGCAGATTGTGGTTGAGTACAATTCTGCTGCTGATGGTCCACAATGCCTCATGGATGCCCAGTCTTGATGTTCGAAGTCTATCTTATTTAGCACGGTGGTAGTGCCACACAACACGATGGAGGGTATTGCCAATGGGACATTGTCTCCATAATGACTGTGTGGTGGTCACTTCTACCGATACTGTCATGGACAGATGCATCTGCAGGAGGCATATGGTGAGGTTGAGGTCAAGTATGTTTTTCCCTCTTGTTGGTTACCACCTGCTGCAGTCCCAGTTGAGAAGCTATGTCCTTTAGGACCCGACCAGCTCAGTCTGTGGTGGTACAACAGAGTCATTCTTGATGATGGACACTGAAGTCTCCCTCCCAGAGCATATTCTGTGGCCTTACCACCCTCAGTGCTTAATCCAAGTGGTGTTCAACATGGAGGAGTACTGATTCATCAGCTGATAGTGGATGGTATGTGGTAATCAGCAGGAGGTTTCCTTGCCCATGTTTAACCTGAAACCATGAGATATGGGGTCCAGAGTAGATGTTGAGGACCCCCAGGGCAACTCCCTCCTGACTCTACACCATTGTGCTGCCATCTCTGCTGGGTCTGTCTTGCTGGTGAGACAGGGCATACTAAGAAATGGTGATCGTGGTCTCATCGGGCACTTAAGTCAAACACATTGCTGTGCGTGTCACATTTAGGCCAGACCAGGTAGGTAGATAGGGATGGCAGATTTCCTTCCTTAATGAGCATTGGGTTTTTACGACATTGGTTTCATGGTCATCATTAGTCTTTTAATTCCAGATATTTTATTGAGTTTAAATTCCACTACCTGCCGTGGAAGGATTTGCATCCAGGTGGCCAGATCATTGGATTGGATTTGTTTATTGCCACGTGTACAGAGGGACAGTGAAAAGTATTTTTCTGCGAGCAGCTCAAACAGATCATTTAGTACATGAAAATAAAATAAAATACATAACAGGGCACCACAGGTACACAATGTAAATACATAGACATAGACACAGGCTTCGGGTGAAGCATACAGGAGTGTAGTATTAATCAGGTCGGTCCATACCCATCAGGTCAGATCATTATCCTGGGTCTCTCAATCACTCGCCCAGCGACAATACCACTACATCACCACCTTCCCCTCTTTTCACAAGCAGATCTGACCAACCTTCCTCGAAAGTTCCACTGCCTCCTTTTATCTTTCTCTAATTCCTCTTCAAATTCTCCTCATTTTATCCATGAGTTCCTGTTCCCTCAATCCTCTTCCCACTGAACTGCTGACCCAACTTGCCTGCCAAGTCCCCATGTGAGACAATATTGTGAATGGTTCTCTCTCATCAGGTGCTACCTTCTCTATTGTCATCATCCTCCCTTCATAAAGCTAACTCTTCTTGCAAACCACCCTTCCAAGTCCAACCTCCATTTTCTCTCCAGAGAACCTGAATATGTTTGTTGCCTCCCAATCTTGTGCTAACCTTTTCCAGAACTCTAAGTTTGAATGCCTTTAATCACGTTTCTGCATACGCCAAAATTACATTCTACGTGACTGTGACAAAGCTAACCTTTCCCTCCTCATCCTTCTTGGTCTGTCTGCCGCCTTTGACACGAATGACCACCCCATTCTCCTCTAATACCTCTCCACATTGTCCATCTGGGAGGCACTGCTCTCATCTGTTTCTATCTTTACCTGTATAATTATAGCCAGAGTATCACTTGCAATGGATTCTCTTCCCACTCTCACACTCTGGTTTCATTGTTTTGGTCCCTGCTCTGAATTCATAGAACATAGAACATTACAGCGCAGTACAGGTCCTTCGGCCCTCGATGTTGCGCCGACCTGTGAAACCACTCTAAAGCCCATCTACACTACTCCCTTATCATCCATATGTCTATCCAATGACCATTTGAATGCCCTTAGTGTTGGCGAATCCACTATTGTTGCAGGCAGGGCATTCCACGCCCTTACTACTATCTGAGTAAAGAACCTACCTCTGACATCTGTCCTATATCTATCTCCCCTCAATTTAAAGGTATGTCCACTCGTGCTAGACATCACCATCCGAGGAAAAAGGCTCTCACTGTCCACCCTATCCAATCCTCTGATCATCTTGTAATCCTCAATTAAGTCACCTCTTAACCTTCTTCTCTCTAACGAAAACAGCTTCAAGTCCCTCAGCCTTTCCTCATAAGGTTTTCCCTCCATACCAGGCAACATTCTGGTAAATCCCCTCTGCACCCTTTCCAATGCTTCCACATCCTTCCTATAATGCGGCGACCAGAATTGCACGCAATACTCCAAATGAAATGAATGAAAATCGCTTATTGTCACAAGTAGGCTTCAAATGAAGTTACTGTGAAAAGCCACTAGTCGCCACATTCCGGCGCCTGTTTGGGGAGGCTGGTACGGAAATCGAACTGTGCTGCTGGCCTGCCTTGGTCTGCTTTAAAAGCCAGCGATTTAGCCCAGTGTGCTAAACCAGCCCCTGTGCGACCGCACCAGAGTTTTGTACAGCTGCAACATGACCTCATGGCTCCGAAACTCAATCCCTCTACCAATAAAAGCTAACACACCGTACGCCTTCTTAACAACCCTCTCAACCTGGGTGGCAACTTTCAGGGATCTATGTACATGGACACCGAGATCTCTCTGCTCATCCACACTGCCAAGAATCATACCATTAGCCCAGTACTCTGTCTTCCTGTTATTCCTTCCAAAATGAATCACCTCACACTTTTCTGCATTAAACTCCATTTGCCACCTCTCAGCCCAGCGCTGCAGCTTATCTATGTCCCTCTGTAACTTGTAACATCCTTCCGCACTGTCCACAACTCCACCGACTTTCGTGTCATCTGCAAATTTACTCACCCATCCTTCTGCGCCCTCCTCCAAGTCATTTATAAAAATGACAAACAGCCGAGGCCCCAAAACACATGCTTGTGGTACACAACTAGTAACTGGACTCCAGTCTGAACATTTCCCATCAACCACCACCCTTTGTCTTCTTCCAGCTAGCAAATTTCTGATCCAAACTGCTAAATCACCCTGAATCCCATGCCTCCCTGTTTTCTGCAGTAGCCTACCGTGGGGAACCTTATCAAACGCTTTACTGAAATCCATATACACCACATCAACTGCTTTACCCTCATCCACCTGTTTGGTCACCTTCTCAATGAACTCAATAAGATTTGTGAGGCATGACCTACCCTTCACAAAACCGGTTTGACTATCTCTAATCAAATTATTCCTTTCCAGATGATTATACATCGTGGGCGGGATTCTCCGAAATGGAGGCAGAGTGTTCGCGCCGTCATGAACGCCGTCAAGTTTCACGACCGCGCGAAACGGCCCCTATCCCGACCGATTCAGGGCCCAATAATGGGCTAGGAGCGGCGCCGCGTCATTTACACGCGCCAGGCCTTGGCGCCGCGTAAAGGCAGAGCCGCATACATGACGCGGCTGGCGCCGCATAACTGGCATCACCTGCGCATGCGTGGTTGCCGTCCTCTCTGCATCCACCCCGCAAGAAGATGTCAGACGGACCTTGCGGGGGTGCGGAAGAAAGGAGGTCCTCCTTCAGAGAGGACGGCCCGATGATCGGTGGGCACCGATCGCGGGCCACACCCCATTTGAGGCCCCCCCCCCCCCGGTGCAGGATCCCCCCTCCACCCCCCTCCTCGCAGGCCGCCCCACCAGCATTCCCGCGCTGTTCCCGCTGGCAGCGACCAGGTGTGGACGGCGCCGGGGAGAACCCATCGTTTTGGGCTGGCCGCTCGGCCCATCCAGGCCTGAGAATAGCAGGGGTGCCGGAGAATCGCCATTTTGGGTGTCTCGGGCGATTCTCCGGCCTGCGCCATGTGGAACTCGACGGGGTCGTTCCCGCCGCTTGGGAGAATCGCGGGAGGGCTTCGGACCGGTGCCGTGGGAAAATTTGGCGACCCAGGCAATTCTCCCAAACGGCGCGGGAGTGGAGAATCGTGCCCCCTATCTCTTATAAACCTTTCCAAGATTTTGCCCACAACAGAAGTAAGGCTCACTGGTCTATAGTTACCGGGGTTGTCTCTACTCCCCTTCTTGAACAAGGGGACAACATTTGCTATCCTCCAGTCTTCTGGCACTATTCCTGTAGACAAAGATGACTTAAAGATCAAAGCCAAAGGCTCAGCAATCTCCTCCCTAGCTTCCCAGAGAATCCCAGGATAAATCCCATCCGGCCCAGGGGACTTATCTATTTTCACACTTTCCAGAATTGCTAACACCTCCTCCGTATGAACCTCACGCCCTTCTAGTCTAGTAGCCTGAATCTCAGTATTCTCCTCGACAACACTATCTTTTTCCTGTGTGAATACTGACGAAAAATATTCATTTAGCACCTCTCCTATCTCCTCGGACTCCACGCACAACTTCCCGCTACTGTCCTTGACTCGCCCTACTCTTACCCTAGTCATTCTTTTATTCCTGCCATATCTATAGAAAGCGTTAGGGTTATCCTTGATCCTACCTGCCAAAGACTTCTCATGTCCTCTCCTGGCTCTTCTTAGCTCTCTCTTTAGGTCCTTCCTAGCTAACTTGGAACTCTCGAGCGCCCTAACTGAACCTTCATGTCTCATCTTTACGTAAGCCTCGTTCTTTCTCTTGACAAGTGTTTCGATTGCTTTAGTAAACCACGGTTCCCTTGCTCGACCACTTCCTCCCTGCCTGACAGGTACATACCGGTGTCACCCGCGCATGCGTGGTTGCCGTCCTCTCTGCATCCACCCCGCAAGAAGATGTCAGACGGATCTTGCGGGGCTGCGGAAGAAAGGAGGTCCTCTTTCAGAGAGGACGGCCCGACGATCGGTGGGCACCGATTGCGGGCCATACCCCATTTGAGGCCCCCCCGGTGCAGGATCCCCCCTCTCCACCCCCGCAGGCCGCCCCACCAGCATTCCTGCGCTGTTCCCGCCGGCAGCGACCAGGTATGGACGTCGCCGGGGGGAACCCATCGTTTTGAGCTGGCCGCTCGGCCATATTTATCAAGTACTTATCAAGGTACATACTTATCAAGGACACGCAGTAGCTGTTCCTTGAACAAGCTCCACATTTCCATTGTGCCCATCCCCTGCAGTTTTCCTCTCCATCCGATGCATCCTAAGTCATGCCTCATCGCATCATAATTGCCTTTCCCCCAGATATAACTCTTGCCCTGCGGTATATACCTATCCCTTTCCATCACTAAAGTAAACGTAGTCGAATTGTGGTCACTATCACCAAAGTGCTCACCTACCTCCAAATCTAACACCTGTCCTGGTTCATTATCCAGTACCAAATCCAAAATGGCCTCGCCTCTCGTTGGCCTATCTACATACTGTGTCAGGAAACCCTCCTGCACACATTGGACAAAAACGGACCCATCTAAAGTACTCGAACTATAGCGTTTCCAGTCAATATTTGGAAAGTTAAAGTCCCCCATAACAACTACCCTGTTGCTTTCGCTCCTACCCAGAAGCATCTTTGCAATCCTTTCCTCTACATCTCTGGAACTTTTCGGAGGCCTATAGAAAACCCCTAACAGGGTGACGTCTCCTTTTCTGTTTCTAACCTCAGCCCATACCACCTCAGTATACGAGTCCTCATCAAACGTCCTTTCTGCCACCGTAATACTGTCCTTGACTAACAATGCCACCCCTCCCCTTCTTTTACCACCTTCCCTGAGCTTACTGAAATATCTAAACCCCGGCACCTGCAACAACCATTCCTGTCCCTGCTCTATCGATGTCTCCGAAATGGCCACAATATCGAAGTCCCATGTACCAACCCATGCCGCAAGTTCACCCACCTTATTCCGGATGCTCCTGGCATTGAAGAAGACACACTTTAAACCACCTTGCTGCCTGCCAGTACACTCCTGCAACTTTGAAACCTTACTCATAACCTCACTACTCTCAACCTCCTGTATACTGGAGCTACAATTCAGGTTCCCAAGCCCCTGCTGAACTAGTTTAAACCCTCCCGAAGAGCATTAGCAAATTTCCCCCCCAGGATATTGGTACCCCTCTGGTCCAGGTGTAGACCATCCCGTTTGTAGAGGTCCCACCGACCAAAGAATGAGCCCCAATTATCCAGAAATCTGAAACCCTCCCTCCTGCACCACCCCTGTAGCCACGTGTTCAACTCCTCTCTCTCCCTCTTCCTCGTCTCGCTAGCACGTGGCCCGGGTAACAATTCCGTTTCCCCTCAAAGGGGAAAGCAGCTTTTGGTCATCTGGGGATATGGAGACGTCACAACTTGAATTCTATTACAGTTTAATGGGTTAAATTGTGAGGAGTTTGTATAAATGTGGTTTGCACGGCCTTAGGCTTTAAAATGAACCAATTGAAGTGTTTAAAATGTTATAATACTGGGACAATTTCAGAGGGCAAAACCTTAAAATTAGAGCAATAACCTTTCTGAGTGAAATCAGGAAGTTTTTATTTTCACACAAAGATCATATGAATATTAAATTCTATCCCTCAAAAGATTTTAGCTGGTGGATGAATTGATATTTTCTTATTTGAAATCGACAGATTTATATTAGTTGACGTCACCAAGGAATGTCACGGAGCAATGGCGGTTAATTTTTAAAAAATTAAGTTACGAGATGTGGGTGTTGCTGGCAAGGGTGGCATTTATTGCCCATGGAGTTGAAGTACAGATCAACCATGTGCTACTAGAATGGGAGAATTTACTTGAAGGGCAGAGTGTCCTAATTTTTTTCCTGCGTTCCCGGGAAATTTTGTGCTGGCAATATGCTTTTGGAAAATCAGCTTTAATAAAGCTGATAAAGCATTGAGCCAGAGAATTATTTGAATAAAATAATCTCCTTTGCACTTTCCTTCCTCTTTCAATTTACCTTTGATCGAATTTACCAAATAAATTGCAATATCTCTGTAATTGAAGAATTATTCGCATTAATAACTAATTCAGCTCATCTTTAGATAATAATAAATTGGTTCCTACCGCCAGACTTTATAGAGAAAAGCACTAAAAGCTCAAAATGTGCTGAATGGCAAATTATATAAACAGTCAATAAACCATCCAGGCAGGGAGATTAAGATGAAATAGTCATGCCGTGCCCTTGCTTTGCAATTGTGCACATCACAGTGAGAAAGAAAAGGAAAACTTACTTTGATAAGTTCTCCACTAACCAAATTGTCCAGGTTGATTTATTGCGGTGTCAGAGAAACCAACTTTCAGATGAAATGTTAAATCAAGGACCCCGCTGCTCTCCTACAGGTGGATATAAAATATCCCGTGGTAGTGTTTTGAAAAGGGGCTAAATCGCTGGCTTTGAAAGCAGACCAAGGCAGGCCATCAGCACGGTTCAATTCCCGTAACAGCCTCCCCGAACAGGCGCCGGAATGTGGCGACTAGGGGCTTTTCACAGTAACTTCATTTGAAGCCTACTCGTGACAATAAGCGATTTTCATTTCATTTCATTTTCAAAAGTACCAGTGAAACTCTTCCTGCTGTCCTGGCCAATACTTGTCACTTGTCCAACATCACTAAAACTGATCATCAGTCATTTATCTAATTGGTTTTGTGGGAGCTTGCTGCGCACAAATTGGTTTGTGCATCTCCTACATTACCAAAGTGGTTATACTTCAAAAGTACTTGGTTGGCTGTAAAGAACTTGGGATCTACTTGGCTCATGAATGGTGCTCAGGAAATGCAAGTTCTTCTTTCCTTCTATTAAAAAAAGGTTGTCTAGTTCTGTGGTCACAATGCTTCCTTTGCTACCACATAAAACCCCATTGTGAAATGAGCAGAAATGGTTTGTGGCACATTTCGTAATATAAATTAGTTTAGTTGCTATTTTTATCAAATAATTAAACATTTGCAAAGTCAGAGAAAAGAATGGATAGCATACTGATTCAATGTCAGCACTTTGTCATTTGAGGTACACAGAACATAAAGCCTCACTCAGACAATTAAAATCAAAGCCAATAGTTTCACGTAACATCGACACTTGAATATACAACAAATTTTGTATGAGTATTGCAAGATTATTGTGGTGAGGTGGTCTAAGAAAATTGCACCATTTTCTTAAAAAAGGAAAACTGAATGAAATTTAGCTGCTATATATAAGAATAATGAGAAATTTAATTTGAAAATGCAAAACACTATGATCACTGAACACTGGAGATTTTCATGATATAATGGTCTGCAGTCTCCTTTTGGGAGACTATGTTCTCCCGCCTGAGATGAATTGCCTCTGATTTGCACTTGCGCTGGAGTGGCGCCCAGAGGCGATTCACTATCCCTTGCCATGCAAATTTATGCCTCTCGGGGATCACGAGGGATTGCATTGAGAATCCCGCTGTTGGGCCGCCACTTCCTCTTTTTCTCTGCAGAAAGCACTTTACTGCTTTTGATGTGGTGCAGAGCCGTCAATCATACCGAGATGTTTATAAATATTGCGGTTAGTTGCATAGCAGGGTACTTTAGATCCATTCAAGTGTGAAGGGAACAAAATTAAACAGGCTAGACAGCTGGCTGCGTGGAAGCTGTCAATGACAACCAGTACAAGCAATTTCCCATTGATGCGAATGAAAGCCTTGCAGATTGAAGATCTGAGGGGATTTACATCCTAGAGGTGTGGGGCGGGATTCTCCGTTCCCCGACGCCGATTTCGTAATTGGAGTTTGGGCGGAAGATCTCTTCTTACGATGAAATCGGGGGTGGTGCCTGTTTTCACCACCGAGAAGTGCCCCCTCCAAAACAGCATCATTGAGGAGTACACTGCACGCTGTTGGAACAGCCTCAGGACCAGGTTCCCAACCGTGCGGTTGACTCATGGTTGGGAACCCGGCGTGGCGGCTGCTGACTGTGTCCAGCGGTGCCAAAAGTTGAGCGGGAGCCATGCTGCTGGCCGGGGGGCTTTGGCGAGGGCTGATAGAGGTTGCCCAAGGGGGCACTATCTGGCAGGTCGGGTCCGTGCGCGGCCGGCGCCATGTTGTATGATGCGACCGCTGCAGGTCGTCGCCGTGTGCATGTGCAGCCACGGATCTGGCAATTCTCCGGCTGTTCATATACTCCCACAAGTCCTGAAAGACGTGCTTGGTAGGTGAATTAGGCATTCTGAATTCTCCCTCAGTGTACCCGAATAGGTGCTGGAATGTGGCGACTGGGGTATTTTCACAGTAACTTCATGGCAGTATAAACCTACTTGTGACATTAATAAAGATTATTATTATTCTGGCAATAGTCACTGAATGCTCATGTTCCATAACCAGTCATGACCCTAGCCAAGCTACTCCAGTGCAACTACAACACCGGCATCTACCCGGCAATGTGGAAAATTGCCCAGGAATGTCCTGAATACAAAAAGCAGGATTGGATTGGATTGGATTTGGATTTTGTTTATTGTCACGTGTACCGAGGTACAGTGAAATGTATTTTTCTGCGAGCAGCTCAACAGATCATTAAGTACATGAAAGGAAAAGGAAATAAAAGAAAATACATAATAGGGCAACACAAGGTACACAATGTAACTACATAAACACTGGCATCGTTTGAAGCATACAGGTGTGTAGTGTTAATGAGGTCAGTCCATAAGAGGGTCATAGAGTCATAGATGTTTGCAGCATGGAAACAGGCCCTTCGGCCCAGCTTGTCCATGCCGCCCAGTTTCTATCACTAAGCTAGTGCTACTTGCCCGCATTTGGCCCATATCCCTCTATACCCACCCTGCCTATGTAACTGCCTAACTGTTTTTTAAAGGAAATATTTGTACCCGCCTCTATTACTGACTCTGGAAGCTCGTTCCAGATGCTCACCACCCTCTGTGTGAAAATATTTCCCCTCTGGTCTCTTTTGTATCTCTCCCCTTTCACCTTAAACCTATGCCCTCTAGTTCTGGACTCCTCTACCATTGGGAAAAGATGTTGACCTTATCTGTGCTCCTCATTATTTTATAGACCTCTATCAGAACACATTCTAAGCTCCAGGGAAAAAAGTCACAGTCTGTCCAGCCTCTCCTTATAACCCAGACCATTAAGCCTGGTAGCATCCTCGTAAATCTCTTCTGCACTCTTTCTAGTTTAACAATATCCTTCCTATAATGGGGTGACCAGAACTGAACACAGTATTCCAAGTGTAGCCTCACCAATGTCTTGTACAACTTCAACAAGACGTTTCAACTCCAGTATTCAATATTCCAATAAAACCTAGCATGCTGAATGCCTTCTTCGCCACCCTGTCCACCTGTGACTTCACCTTCAAGGAGCTATTAATCTGTACCCCTAGATCTCTTTGTTCTGTAACTTTCCCCAACTGCCCACCATTAACTGAGTAGGTCCTGCCCCGATTTGATCTTGTCGTGGCGAGTGAGAGGATGTTGAAGAATTTCTCTGGACAGTTGGCCTTTGACAGAATTTTCCATAGCACTTTCCAATTGACTGAGTCAAAAGCCTTGGTCAGATCGATGAAGGCCATCGAGAGTGGTCGATGTTGCTTGTGGCATTTCTTTTGAAGTTGCAGAGCTGTGAAAATCATGTCCGCTGTTCCATGGTTTGGTTGGGTCGTTTAAGAGAAAACAACGGAGAAGAAACTGTCTTTGAGTCTGTTCGTGCGTGTTCTCAGACTCCTGGCCAATGGCAGAAGTTGAAAGAGTGAGTAAGCCGGGTGGGAGGTGTCTTTGATTGTGCTGCCCACTTTCCCCAGGCAGAGAGGTGTAGATGGAGTCAATGGATGGGAGGCAGGTTTGTGTGATGGACTGGGCTGTGTTCACGACTCTCTGAGGTTTCTTGCTGACTTGGGCCGAGCAGGTGCCATACCAGGCTGTGATGCAGCCAGATGGGATGCTTTCTATGGTGCATCTGTAAAAGTTGGTAAGAGTTAATGTAGACATGCCAAATTTCCTTAGTTTCCTGAGGAAGTATAGGCGCTGTTGTGCCTTCTTGGTGGTAGGGTCGACATGGGTGGACCAGGACAGATTTTTGGAGATGTGTACCCCTAGGAATTTGAAACTGCTAACCATCTCCACCTCGGCCCCGTTGATGCTGACAGGGGTGTGTATAGTACTTTGCTTCCTGAAGACAATGACCAGCTCTTTAGTTTTGCTGGCATTGAGGGATAGATTGTTGTCGCTGCATCACTCCACTAGGTTCTCCATCTCCCTCTTGTATTCTGACTCATTGCTATTCGAGATCCAGCCCATTATGGTCGTATCGTCAGCAAACCTGGAGATGGAATTGGAACCAAATTTTGCCATGCAGTCGTGTGTGTACAGGGAGTATAGTAGGGCGCTAAGTACACAGCCTTGCAGGTCTCTGGTATTGAGTACGATTGTGGAGGAGGTGTTGTTGTTTATTCTTACTGATTGTGGTCTGTGAGAATCCAGTTGCAGAGTGAGGAGCCAAGTCCTAGATTTTGGTGCTTTGATATGAGCTTGGCTGGGATTATGGTGTTGAAGTTGGAGCTGTAGTCAATAAACAGAAGTCTGATGTAGGAGTCCTTGTTGTCGAAATGCTCTAGGGTTGAGTGTAGGGCCAGGGAGATGGCGTTTGCTGTGGACCGGTTGCGACGGTATGCGAATTGCAGTGGATCAAGGTGTTCTGGGAATATGGAGGTGATGCGCTTCATGACCAACCTCTCGAAGCACTTCATTGCGACTAAAGTCAGGGCCACCGGACAGTAGTCATTGAGGAATATTGCCTGGTTCTTCTTTGGCACCAGTATGATGGTGGTCTTCTTGAAGCAGGTGGGGGCCTCCGCGGGGAGTAGGGATAGGTTAAAGATGTCCGCGAACACCTCTGCCAGCTGGTCTATGCAGGCTCTGAGTGCACAACCAGGGATTCCGTCCAGTTCTGTCGCCTTCCGAGGGTTCACTTTCAGGAAGGCCGATCTGACTTCGGAAGCTGTGATGGTGGGTATGGGTGTGTTATGGGCTGCTGGGACACTCGACAGGGGATCGTTGGTTTCCTGCTCGAACCGAGCATGGAATGCATTGAGTTCATCAGGGACAAATCAAACCCAGCCTATTACCCCTCCAATTACCAATCCATTCTCAATCATTTGAAAAGTGATAGGACATGTCAGTGCTATCAAGCAGCACGTATTCAGCAATAATCAGCTCACGGACACTCAGCTTCAGTCTCATTTCAAACCTGGGCAAAAGGGCTACACTCAAGTGATGAAGTGAGAATGACTTCCTTTGACATCAAGGCAGCATTTGACTGAGAATGGCATTAAGGAAACCGAACAAAACTGGAGTTAAAGGAATTCAGGGAGAAAACTCCACTGGTTAGAGTTAAACCTAGCACAAGGATGATGGTTGAGGTAGTTGGAGGTCAATCATCTGAGTCTCATGATTGCAGGAGGTCCTTAAGGTAGTGTCCTAGGTCCAATCACCTTTAGCTGTTTTATCACTGACCTCTCCATCATAAGGTTAGAAGTGAGATGTTTGTTAATGTTATAACCCTCATGGAGGTCACTGCATCAGGACTATCAGATTCCATGCGACCTCCACTGTATACGAGCTCCCTCGGTATTGAGGGTGTATGTTTCCCCTTAACAGGGGAATAT
This sequence comes from Scyliorhinus torazame, assembly GCF_047496885.1. Classification (NCBI taxonomy): domain Eukaryota; kingdom Metazoa; phylum Chordata; class Chondrichthyes; order Carcharhiniformes; family Scyliorhinidae; genus Scyliorhinus; species Scyliorhinus torazame. The sequence continues at coordinate 229,909,327 of NC_092710.1, read as the reverse complement.
ATCACTAGTATTAATAACTGGAGGAGACCCTACGGTGGATGGCGATCGAGTGTATCGTAAATAAACCCAACCTTTGTTTTCTCCCTGCTTGGTCAATGCGAGCTGCTTTAGCGGATTCTAAAGTTAATAATTGCATAATGTTCAGCACCATTTGCAACTCCTCAGATACTGAAGGAGTTGTTTATATGCAGCAAGACCTGGACAACATTCAGGCTTAGGCTGAAAAGTGGTAAGTTACATTCAGTCCACATAAGTGCCTGGCAATGACCAGCAGAGAACTTTTGTAATTCTCCAGTCCTCTGGCACCTCCCATTGAGTCTACAAAATACTGGAGGATTTTGGAGTATGCCCCTGCAATTTCCAATCCCACTTCCTTTGATGTACTTGAATTTATCCCATCCAGCCCTTGTGCCTTTTCAACTTTCAGTACTGACAGTCTATTCATCACTTCTTCCTAATCAATTTTGAACCTCCTTCTAGGGGCAGAGTTTCTCAACTGTCACCATATCCTAGGTAGCATCTACCTCCTTGGTAAAGATGGATGTCAAGTATTCACTTAATACCTCAGCCATGCCCTCAGTGTCCATGTGTAAATTCCCTTTCAGGTCCCTAATCTGCCCTAATCATAAGACCGTAAGACATAGGAGCAGTAGTAGGCTATGCTACTAAACATACTAATATCCTCCTTTTACTATTTATATGCCTATCTAGAACTTTGGGATTCCCCTTAATGTTGGCTAATCCGTCTTCACTTCCCTAATGTGCTTTTCACCTTCCCTCTGAATCTTCTGGTTCTCAGCTGCATTTTCTACCTGACAGTAATCATAAGCACACTTTTTCTTTCTTATCTTAATTTCTATCTCCCTTTGCATCCAGAGACCTATTGATTTGTTTGCCCTATCTTACCCTTTTAAGGGAATAGACATCGATTGTGTCTGGACCATTTCTGTTTTGAAGACAGCCCTTGTTCAGCTATAGTTTTTCCCGCCAACCTTTTGTCCCTCCCAACTGGCCCAGCTTTGTTCTTGCCCCATTGAAGTCATCTCTCTCCCAGTTAATTATTTTTATTCTGGATTGACTATTTTACTTTTCTATTATCATCCTAAATCTTACAATACAATGATGACGGTCTCCACAATTTCCCCCCGCTGACACTTGGATCTACTTGGCCGAATTTCCAAGAACCAGGTCCACCTTTCTTGCTGGACTGGACATATACAGCTGTACAAATATTTCCTGATCACAAGCTGGGACCCTTTGCCCCTCTCTGCCCTTTTTACCCTACCACTGTCCCAGTCTACATTTGTGTAATTAATGCCCCCATTAAAACTACTCTAATGTTTAAATCTCTCTGTAATTTCCCTCCCACAAGAGAGAGAATCCAACCATTTCCCCTTGATATACAATGACATTCCCATTGCTGCATCATCCACTATCAACATCGAACATACTATTGACCAGAAACTGAACTGGACCAGTCATAGTAGGTCAGTGGCTGGGAATTCTGTGCAGAGTAACTCTCCTCCTGACTCCACCTACAAGGCACAATTCAGGAGTATGCTGGAATACACTTACCTGAATGAGTCCAGCTCCAACAACACGGACAAAGTTCAACACCAGAACAAAGCAGCCCATTTGATTAGCACCACATCCACCACCTTAAACATTCACTCCCTCCACCACTGATGCACAGCGGCAGCAGTGTTTCCCATCGACAAGACTCTGCAGGTGATTCTCCGACCCGCGATGGGCCGAGCGGCCGCCCATAGAGCCAGGTCCCGCCTGTATGGACATGGTGTATTTTACGCAGGCGGGACCCGCCGAAAACGGGCATCTGCATAATCTGCATCCCAGAGTACTTAAGGAGGTGGCTCTGGAGATAGTGGACGCATTGGTGGCCATCTAACGGGATTCTATAGACTCTGGAACTGTCCCTGTAGATTGGAGGGTAGCTAATTTCACTCCAATATTCAAAAAAGGAGGGAAAGAGAAAACAGGGAATTATAGACCAGTAAGCCTAATGTCAGTAGTGGGAAAATTCTTGAATCCATTATCAAGGTCTTTATAGTGGAACATTTAGAAAGCAGTGGCAGGATCAGTCAGAGTCAACATGGATTTATGAAGGGGAAATCAGTCTTAACAAATCTGTTGGAATTCTTTGAAGATAGAATTTACAGTGCAGAAGGAGGCCATTCGGCCCATCGAGTCTGCACTGGCTCTTGGAAAGAGCACCCTACCCAAGGTCAACACCTCCACCCTATCCCCATAACCCAGTAACCCCACCCAATACTAAGGGCAATTTTGGACACTAAGGGCAATTTATCATGGCCAATCCACCTAACCTGCACATCTTTGGACTGTGGGAGGAAACCGGAGCACCCGGAGGAAACCCACGCACACACGGGGAGAACGTGCAGACTCCGCACAGACAGTGACTCAAGCCGGAATCGAACCTGGGACCCTGGAGCTGTGAAGCAATTGCGCTATCCACAATGCTACCGTGCTGCCCTGGAAGATGTAACTAGTACAGTTGACAAGGGGTAGCCAGTCGATGTGGCACATTTGGACTTTCAGAAGGCGTTTGACAAAGTCCCGTATAAGACATTACTGTGCAAGATTAAAGCCATGATGTGGAGATGCCGGCGTTGGACTGGGGTGAGCACAGTAAGAAGTTTTACAACACCAGGTTAAAGTCCAACAGGTTTGTTTCGATGTCACTAGCTTTCAGAGCGCTGCGCCTTCCTCAGGTGAATGAAGAGGTATGCTCCAGAAACATATATATAGACAGATTCAAAGATGCCAGACAATGCTTGGAATGCGAGCATTAGCAGGTGATTAAATCTTTATAGATCCAGAGATGGGGTAACCCCAGGTTAAAGAGGTGTGAATTGTCTCAAGCCAGGACAGTTGGTAGGATTTCGCAGGCCAGATGGTGGGGGATGAATGTAATGCGACATGAATCCCAGGTCCCGGTTGAGGCCGCATTCATGTGTGCGGAACTTGGCTATAAGCTTCTGCTCGGCGATTCTGCGTTGGCGCGCGTCCTGAAGGCCGCCTTGGAAAACGCTTACCCGGAGATCAGAGGCTGAATGCCCTTGACTGCTGAAGTGTTCCTTGACTGGAAGGGAACATTCCTGCCTGGTGATTGTCGCGCGATGTCCGTTCATTCGTTGTCGCAGCGTCTGCATGGTCTCGCCAATGTATCACGCTTCGGGACATCCTTTCCTGCAGCGTATCAGGTAGACTATGTTGGCCGAGTCACACGAGTATGTACCGCGTACCTGGTGGGTGGTGTTCTCACGTGTAATGGTGGTATCCATGTCGATGATCTGGCACGTCTTGCAGAGATTGCCATGGCAGGGTTGTGTGGTGTCGTAGTCACTGTTCTGAAGGCTGGGTAGTTTGCTGCAAACAATGGTTTGTTTGAGGTTGCGCGGTTGTTTGAAGGCAAGTAGTGGGGGTGTGGGGATGACCTTGGCAAGATGTTCATCTTCATCGATGCCGTCTGGGATTGGGGAAGTGTATTGAGGTGGATAGAAAATTGGTTGGCAGAGAGGGAACAAAGAGTAGGAATTAATGTGCCCTTTACAAATTTGCAGGCAGTAACTAGTGGGGTGCCACAGGGATCGGTGTTGAGACCCCAACTATTCACAATATATATTAATGATTTGGATGAGGGAAACAAAATATAACCTCTCAAAGTTTGCAGATGATACCAAGTTGGATGGGAGGGTGAACTGTGATGAGAATGCAGAGATCCTACAACATGATCTGGACAGGTTGGGCGAGTGGACAAATCAGTGGCAGATGCAGTATAATTTGGATAAATGTGAGGTTATTCACTTTGGAAGCAAAAACAGGAAGTCAGATTACTGTCTGAATGGTTGTAAATTGGGAGAGGGGAGTGTGCAGCGGGACCTGGGTGTGTTTGTGCACCATAGAACATAGAACATTACAGCGCAGTACAGGCCCTTCGGCCCTCGATGTTGCGCCGACCTGTGAAACCACTCTAAAGCCCATCTACACTATTCCCTTATCGTCCATATGTCTATCCAATGACCATTTGAATGCCCTTAGTGTTGGCGAGTTCACTACTGTTGCAGGCAGGGCATTCCACGCCTGTACTACTCTCTGAGTAAAGAACCTACCTCTGACATCTGTCCTATATCTATCTCCCCTCAATTTAAAGCTATGTCCCCTCGTGCTAGACATCACCATCCGAGGAAAAAGGCTCTAACTGTCCACCCTATCCAATCCTCTGATCACCTTGTATGCCTCAATTAAGTCACCTCTTAACCTTCTTCTCTCTAACGAAAACAGCCTCAAGTCCCTCAGCCTTTCCTCATAAGATCTTCCCTCCATACCAGGCAACATTCTGGTAAATCTCCTCTGCGCCCTTTCCAATGCTTCCACATCCTTCCTATAATGCGGCGACCAGAATTGCACGCAATACTCCAAATGCGGCCACAGAGTTTTGTACAGCTGCAACATGACCTCATGGCTCCGAAACTCAATCCCTCTACCAATAAAAGCTAACCAACCGTACGCCTTCTTAACAACCCTCTCAACCTGGGTGGCAACTTTCAGGGATCTATGTACATGGACACCGAGATCTCACTGCTCATCCACACTGCCAAGAATCTTACCATTAGCTCAGTACTCTGTCTTCCTGTTATTCCTTCCAAAATGAATCACCTCACATTTTTCTGCATTAAACTCCATTTGCCACCTCTCAGCCCAGCGCTGCAGCTTATCTATGTCCCTCTGTAACTTGTAACATCCTTCCGCACTGTCCACAACTCCACCGACTTTCGTGTCATCTGCAAATTTACTCACCCATCCTTCTACGCCCTCCTCCAGGTCATTTATAAAAATGACAAACAGCAATGGCCCCAAAACAGATCCTCGTGGTACACCACTAGTAACTGGACTCCAGTCTGAACATTTCCCATCAACTACCACCCTTTGTCTTCTTCCAGCTAGCCAATTTCTGATCCAAACTGCTAAATCACCCTGTTGCTGAAGATAAGCATGCAGGTAGTCAAGAAGACTAATGGTATGTTGGCCTTCATTGCAAGAGGTTTTGAGTACAGGAGCAGGGATGCATTGTTGCAATTACATAAGGCCTTGGTGAGGCCACACCAAGGCCACACCACATATTGTGTCCAGTTTTGGTCTCCTTTTCTGAGGAACAATGCTCTTGCACTTGAGGTACTGCAGCGAAGGTTTACCAAACTGATTCCAGGAATGGTGGGACTGTCATATGTGGAGAGATTGACTAGGTTAGGATTGTTCTCGCTGGAGTTCAAAAGAATGAGGGGATCTCATAGAGACTTATAAAATTGTAACAGGACTAGACAGGGTAGATGCAGGGAAGATGTTGCCGATTGTGGGTGTGTCCAGAACCAGGGGTCACAGTCTGAGGATTCAGGGTAAACCATTTCGGACAGAGATGAGGAGACATTTCTTCACCTAAAGAGTGGTGAGCCTGTGGAATTCATCACCACAGGAAGTAGTTGATGCTAAAACATTGAATGTATTCAAGAAGCGGCTATAAAGCACTTGCTTTATTGGAATTAGATCAAAGGTTATGGGGAGAAAGAAGATTTGAGTTGGATGATCAGCCATGATCGTGATGAATGGCGGAGCAGGCTCGAAGGGCCAAAAGGTCTCCTCCTGCTCCTATCTTCTATGTATCTATGTAAGCCCATTACATGGGAAACAGTGCAGGGGAGAAGGGTTACTGGAGGACCTCGGGACACGGTGAACAGATCTGGGAGAAGAGAGGCAAGGGAACCCTGGGGCACATACAAAAGGTTGCACGCAAACATGTGACCCTGGGTGGGGGAGTAGTAGGGGATGGCATGTGAAGAAAATGGCAATGCAAATGGAAAAATGTGTCAAAGATGAGCAGTCTGTCACAACTGAGACAGTTTTGCTTGAGTTCAGTTTACATGTTGGAGTCAGGCCCAGAAAGCAGTTGTGCCCACTCAAGCAGCACTAATGTCTGAGAGTGCCACTGATTGCTGCTCTACATTTAAACACTCATGCACAACCTTCTAAATCTAATGAGTGCTGTGGTTCGACAGAACCATTGGGAGACTTGGCAATCTTGAGGATTCCCTTAGAAAGGTGGCCATGGAACACTGACCGAACAGTGAGCTCTTAACCCCTTGCTTCATGTTAAAGTTCACATTGTCAAGTTCCCCTCATGGTCCACGCAAGTGCTAGGCCTTGGAAAGCAGATTGGGTGAATGCCTACACCTGAGATGAGCGCTTAAGATGCAGTTGAGTGGCCTAAGCTGTCGCCATTCAGTCAACTAGTGCGGAGCAGTGATGGGTGGGTCAACCATTATACACACTAAATGCTTAGCATCCATGTGGCGGCCAGGACTCTGCAGCACGCAGAGAGGCAGTCGCAAGCAATGACTTGTAAAAAGTGGTCCTTGGCTGACCATTGGTGACCGCCACATACCAAAAGAGAAAATGCTGGAAAATCTCAGCAGGTCTGGCAGCATCTGTAGGGAGAGAAAAAAGCTAACGTTTCGAGTCCAGATGATCCTTTGTCAAATGCTAGCTTTTTTCTCTCACTATAGATGCTGCCAGACCTGATGAGATTTTCCCTTTTGGTTTCAGATTCCAGCAGTAATTTGCTTTTATCCAGTGACGGTCACATATCTCTCTTTGATACTGCACTGAGGAAATCGCCAGGAAGATGGAGCCTGTTGATCTCATGCTCTGCCTCATTGCTTATAGGCAGGAGAGAAGATGAAGAAGAATGCAATGACAATGCTTGGCTCACCAAAGGTAGGGTCAGAACTCTCAACAGCAAGAGATGGCAGTGCCTCCTCCACATGCAGAGGATGAACCTCGGAGTTGTCGCTTGTCGATGCATCAGTTGGCTCAGGGTCTACAAACGGTGCTTGTCATTCCTGAAGTGTTACTGGCGACTGCACACATCCAGGGATCTGGGTGGTCACAAATACCACGCTGCTGGATTTGGCATCATGGGGACTTGGAGTGTATCCACTGCCGTATTCCTGAAAGTGACTGCTATGCCTAATTTACCGGTGGCTCTTTCCAGGGCTCCACAAGTGATCTCTGCGGGATTTTGCATGCCTCCACTCACAAGTGCATCCAAGAAGTGAGGGACACAATTTTTGCGAAGGCACATAACTTTGTACATTTTAACCGGGATCAGGCTAACCAGGACGGCACGGTGGCACAATGGTTAGCACTTCTGCCTCATAGCGCCAGGGACCCGATTCAATCGCGGCCTTGGGGGAATGTCTGTGTGGAGTTTGCATCTTCCCCCGTGCCTACGTGGGTTTCCTCCAGGTGTTTTGTTTCCTTCCACGGTCCAAAGATGTGCAGGTTAGGTGGATTGACCATGCTAAATTGCCCCTGAGTATCCAAAGATGTGCACATTAGGTGGAGTTACAAGGATAGAGTGGGGGAGTGGGCCTAGGTAGGGTGCTCTTTCAGAGGGTCGGTGCAGAACCAATGGGCCGAATGGTCTCCTACTGCACTGTCGCGCTGGGATTTGTGCAGATCCCTGGTTTTACACAGGTACACGGTGCCAACGACTGTACTCACATGGCACTCAGATCTCTGTGGCAAGAAGCAGTCAACTGTGTCAACCATAAAGGTTTCCACTTGCTGAATTTTCAGCTGGTCTCTGACCATACCAAACACATCCTGCAGGTATGTACAAAAATCCCAGTGAGTGTCCATGACTCCCACATTCTCAGTCAGTCTCATATCCCTGATGTCTTCCAGGGTCTACAGAGGTTGTAGGATTGTCTCCTCGGGGACAAGGCACTGAGGATGTGCAGAGTCCACAGAGTGTAGCAGAGAGCAGGTACAATGAGGTTCATGCTGTCACTCACACTTTGGTGGAGCTGACAAGAGGGTTTTTGAAAAGGAGAGCTCCTGGTGAAGCTCTGCAATAAAGTTCACAGATGGAGTCACACATCGTCATTGTCTGCTGCACTTTATACAACCGCCTGGCGCTGCATCGGGGGGAGGAGCTGCCTGACTGGACGATGAAGGAGCTGAACGTCTCCTCCAATGAGGAGGATAACGACGAGATGAGGATCAAAGGTGAGGATGGTGGCCATGAGGCCATTGTGATGTTCAGACGAGGCAGAGTCGCTCTGGAGACCCTCATAGTCGCTAGACCCATGGAAGATGATGACCACATGCAGTCAGGACGCTCCATATATCTTCATCTTGATTCTGTGAGCGTTTGGCAATGCTCATACCCTCTGTGAAAAGGCTCCTGTAACGGAGATACAGCAGATGCCTATAGTCCCTCCATTCCAGAAGGATGAAGATGAATTCCATGGAGGCACTCCATCGACCATTACAGAGCTGATAATGTGTGACTATTGTCTGGCTGATGGCAGCTCACTTGTGCTCAAAAGTTATTAAATGGGGATGCAGCAGGGAATCTTTAACTTCTCCGAATCCTACAGCATCCTTCATGAGCTAAAACTTTTAGCGTCACAGTGTCAACAGAGAATGAAGTGATGGGATGAGGGGGCAAACTGCACCTCAAAGGTGTTGAGGGAGAATGACTGAACTTTGTGATGCCAGCCCAGGACACTCTGGCAGCAATGATAATTCCCATTGAGATGCAGACATGACTGATGTGCCCGGTGACTGTGAAGACCCACAATTAGTGTGCTGGGAAGGATGCACATCACACAAGTGGACTGAGATACCTGCCTTTATCTTGTGCAGGAATTAAGCTTTCACCTCAGGCTGACAGGGACACTGCTTAACATAGCAAAGAGTCATAGACAGGGTGACATTGGTGCGCATTTATTTACACTAGCTAACATTATGTGCAGCTAACTAATACCCCTGCCCACGCTGTGCAACTACATCTTCTTGACCTTTTTAACCCGATCGCTACATCTTGGTGCATCCCCAACATCCACAGCGGAGGTGGAAACTGATTGATGTCTGCCACGCCTTCTTATCTGTGATGATCTTGATGGGCACCCCCTGGAGGACAGAAACCTGGGGGGATCCAGCCTGTTTTTGAGGTTCTGCTGTGTGATGGTGCCACTTTCCTCGGCCTGTAGGGCGGGAGCTGAGGAGCCACAAGAAGAGGGGATGTGGCTGGGCTGGACACTCCTGGAGTCACCTCAGTGGATGGCTTTCAGGTGTGCACCTTCTGACCCTCATCCCTGTGGGTGCCTGAATGCTCCTGGCTGCCTCCTTGAGAGGGAAGGGCATCTGTCGTGAGTTAGAGATGCCCCACCACCTCTGATGTTGACACTGATAGATGTCAGCAAGTACCTCAGCTATGGAGTGCAGATCCCACAGCAGTGCAGGACCAATGTCCTGGACCAAAGTCTCCATGGCAGCCACCACTCGATCAGTGTTGACCTCAGTCCATTGGCATGCCGGCGCTATCACCTCGGTCTGAAGGCGGACAAACTCCTCCATCATGCCTTGCAACCTGAGGAGTGCAGCAGACATCCTTCCTGATGTTCGCAAGCTTGTCTTTGCAGCTCCAGCAACTGAGGCAAACCAAGTCCAGAGGCTCCTCAGCTGACTCGGATTCAGTAGGTTCCTAGCCTGCATCACTCCTCTGAGTGCCAGCACCCGAGGATGTCCCTGCCTCCGCCTGCTGCGGATCAGACAATGTGGTGTGCTCATCATATTGTGGCTCCGAGGTTACACTGGAAATAGGCCCCACTGATGTACCTGTAAAAGTAAGGAGAGATCATTGGTGCATAGTGGGGGCTTGTGAAAAGGTGACATCACTCACTTCATGGTTGTCTGATAGATGTTTCTGTGCTGGATCCTCACTTTGGTTGAGTGTTGTCAACTTCACCGTCAGCACAAGATTAGTCCACATTTGTCCAGCCAGATGAATCGCTCTGTCTTCAGAGTTTGTCAAGATCTTGAGTTCCGCCTAGTGGTTATGATATGAGACTAGAAACACAGATATTATGAACTAAAGTCTCAGCAAGATTATTTGTGGTCACTGAATTCAATATATCTGGCAACAATGATCTGGCAGCAAAATTGTAAGATGGGAACGAGATAACAGAAGTATTGCCAACTTCCAACAACAGAAATTTCTCCAAAGTACTGAAGGTGGAAAAACATTACAGCCTTGATCAAGTGAGGGAAAAATACCGCTTTGGAAAATTTTCATCTTATTTTGATTGTTGATAAACAATAGGATGAATCCAATCAACAGAGGAACTGGGGATAAAGGAAGAATTCTCTAAATGGTAAGAATGAAGAGTAGAGGAACAGGGATGATCAAGTGATGCAGATGTGCAGCTTTGTAAAGGTGTAAGAACAGAACATAAATCGACAAATTGGGCCTTCAATATAAGAGTGAGCAAGTGATGTTCAATTTGTACTAGAACTTACTTGGAGCATTGCCGACAGTCCTGGGCAACTCATTATAGCCATGGAAAGGTTACACCGAAGATTCACTCGAAAGCGTTAATTAGAAAAAGTAAGAGACTGACTGACCTTTTGAATTGAGTGAGGATCATATTTAAAACCCTAGGTTGACTTTCAACCAGAAATTAATTGTGTTGAGCTCGAGATGTTATATCACATGTATCTTAATGAAGACTCTCAAGCTATTGCATTAAATAAGGAAACAAAAGGCTAACTTGTTGAAAATGTTTGGCAAGTGCACAAAAAACTCTGGAAGTAGGGCATTTTGCTAGTGAAACAATGCAAACAAATTGCTTTTATATAACACCTTTAACATTGAAAAACATCTGAAGGTACTTCACAGAGGTGCAGCCTTGTGAATCTGTTTGTGAAACATTGAGATTTTTGAGCCAATGAAGTAGTTACAGCATTCTTTTTTATATTGTAATTGAAGTACACATTCATGGAAATGTGCTTGACAACTATTTTATATTGCATTAGACATACAATTATGTGACTGACATCTCAAACACCACTCCATTACTTGCATACAACATTATCGTGATGGTAATGACCTGCTACTCTTATGGTTTTTCACAAGCATAAAAGGTTGTTTGTCAATCGCTTTCCAAATTCAGGGTACCCCTTTTTTTCGGGATGTACTAAACATTGGTAATTTTTGAAAAGGCTGCAAAAGCCACACGGAGGTAGTTGCATAAATATCAGGACAGAGGTGAGCCATTTTTTAGCCTGTTCCATTATTCAATGAGATTGTGGCAGATCTGTAACTAACTTCTTATACTCACCTTTTGCCCCATATCCCGAAATACCATTGGATAACAGAAAGTTATCAAACTTAAAATTTACAACTGATTGAGGTTCAGTGGCCATTTGCGGAAGAGATTTCCAAACATTGACCATCATTTATGTGAAGAAGTGTTTCAAATTTCACTCCTGAGAGGACTGGCTCTAATGTGTAAATAATTTCCCCCAATCCTAGACTCCCTAACCAGAGGAAGTAGTTAATAATAATAATCTTTATTAGTGTCACACGTAGGCTCACATTTACACTGCAATGAAGTTACTGTGAAAATCCCCAAGTCGCCACATTCCAGCGCCGTTTCGGGTACACTGAGGGAGAATTCAGAATGTCCAATTCACCTGACAGCATGTCTTTCGGGGCTTGTGGGAGGAAACTGGAGGATCCAGAGAAAACCCACGCAGACACAGGGAGAACGTGCAGACTCCGCACAGACAGTGACCCAAGCCGGGAATCGAACATGGGTCCCTGCCATTGTGAAACAGCAGTGCTAACCATTGTGCTACCTCCCGCCACAGTGTATCGCTCTCTACCCTAACTGTTCCCCATAATATCTTGCAAATTTTGTTCAAATCACTCATCAGTGATTTCAATCTATTCTATTCAACCATGCCTAAATTGTACAATTCTGCAACATTGGAGTATTAATAGATAATACATTGTAGTCATAAACAATAAGGCAAGACATATAAGGCTTAGTAAATATACCTCTTGGCATTATTGAGCTGAGTCACTAGAACCAGTAAATGCTTATTTGATTTCTATGGGATGAATCTTATGGAGGTGACGAGGGTCTAGGCCGCCAGCTGGAGAGCTAGCTAAGGCCCCGCGTTGCCTCTGTTCAGGTAAGCCCACAATATTAGGTGCCACTCAGGCCCTTGAAAGACCAATGGCAGGCTTTACTTGGGATTAAGGATGCTGAAGCGTAAGGCCTGCTGGAGAACGGTCACTGGCAGCACCACCAGCATCAAGGCAGTGGCTGCTTCTGTTTGGAAACCCACTATAGTACTGACCCCTCCTTCAACCCACCCCAACAAGCTTCCCTCTACTTCCCGATACTGCCCCATGACTACACCCCCAAGCACTCCCAGGGGAACCTCCTGAGTACCACTCCAAAACCCTCTGCCCTTCCCACTCCCCTGACCATCCCCTCAACTACCCCGTCTTCCACAGACTATCCCATCCCTAGAATACCCCACCGTGGATTAGCCTCCCCACGACTACCCTCCAACTAAACCCGACTACCCTCACATCAACTAAACCCCACCCCCTGGCTACTCTCCCCAACTATAGTGTCTTGACTGCAGCCTGCCAACCACACCCTATAGTACATTTCGTCTGACTACAGCCCCCCCTCCCCCACTACAGCCTCTCGGACAACAGGGGCAGCATGATGGCACAGTGGTTAGCACTGCTGCCTCACAGAGACCAGGGTTCGATTCTGACCTGTCTGCGTGGAATTTGCACATTGCCCCTGTGTCGGCATGAGTTTTCTCCGGGTGCTCCAGTTTCCTCCCTGAGTCCAAAAATGTGCAGGTTAGGTGAATTGGCCAAGGTAAATTGACCCCAAGTGGGGTTATGGGGATAGGGTGGGGATTGGCCCCAAGTAGCGTGCTCTTTCAAAGGACCGGTGTTGACTCAGTGGCTGAATGGCCTCCTTGTACTCTGTAGGGAATCTATGAAGAACTCCCTAACTAAACTTCCCGTGACTACCCCTCCCCTGACTACCCTGCTACCCGATTACATGGCTTCCCTCGACTACACCCCCCAACCATCCTGACTATCCGTCACCCATGACTTCACCCTGACTTACCCCCTCCGACTACATCCTTTCTCCAACTCCCCTTTCACACCCTAATTAAACCTCCACTGACTGCCCGTCACTTGACTACCCCTCTCCTGTGTACCATACACATCACCCCCTGACCTCTCCTACGTTGCCTCTGTTCAGGTAAGCCCACAATATTAGGTGCCACTCAGGCCCTTGCAAGGCCAATGGCGGGCCTTACTTGGGATTAAGGACCCTGAAGCGTAAGACCTGCTGGAGAACGGTCACTGGCAGCACCACCAGCATCAAGGTAGTTGCTGCTTCTGTTTGGAAACCCACTATAGTACTGACCCCTCCTTCAACCCACCCCAACAAGCTTCCCTCTACTCCCCCACAATGCCCCATGTCTACACCCCCAAATACCCCCAGGGGAACCTCCTGACTACCACCCCAAAACCTGCCTCTGACCATTCATCGTCCACCTGAGCCCCCACTATTGACCACCTGCACCCCCACCCTCTGACCACCACCCCCTTCCCCGCCCCACTGACCACCTGATGCCCCCCAGCCTCACCCCTCCACCGAGTCAGTTGCTCTTGACACAGCGGGTCTCGGGACTTTCTGCACGGCCTGAGGTGGAAGATGGGAACGAGCGGCTTCATTTCCAGGTTGGTAACTAAGAAGGGAGTGGCAATCCAACTCGGATTGCTCCTCCACGGAAGATTCGGAGTCACTAGTACAAAGCAGGAGAATTTAGACATCATTTGTGAGGTAATGCATTTTGGAAGGGCTAATGCAGGTAGGGAATATACAGTGAATGGTAGAACCCTCAAGAGTATTGAAAGTCAAAGAGATCTAGGAGTACAGGTCCACAGATCACTGAAAGGGGCCACACAGGTGGAGAAGGTAGTCAAGAAGGCATACGGCATGCTTGCCTTCATTGGCCGGGGCATTGAGTATAAGAATTGGCAAGTCATGTTGCAGCTGTATAGAACCTTAGTTAGGCCACACTTGGAGTATAGTGTTCAATTCTGGTCGCCACACTACCAGAAGGATGTGGAGGCTTTAGAGAGGGTGCAGAAGAGATTTACCAGAATGTTGCCTGGTATGGAGGGCATAAGCTATGAGGAGCGATTGAATAAACTCGGTTTGTTCTCACTGGAACGAAGGAGGTTGAGGGGCGACCTGATAGAGGTATACAAAATTATGAGGGGCATAGACAGAGTGGATAGTCAGAGGCTTTTCCCCAGGGTAGAGGGGTCAATTACTAGGGGGCATAGGTTTAAGGTGAGAGGGGCAAAGTTTAGAGTAGATGTACGAGGCAAGTTTTTTACGCAGAGGGTAGTGGGTGCCTGGAACTCACTACCGGAGGAGGTAGTGGAGGCAGGGACGATAGGGACATTTAAGGGGCATCTTGACAAATATATGAATAGGATGGGAATAGAAGGATACGGACCCAGGAAGTGTAGAAGATTGTAGTTTAGTCGGGCAGTATGGTCGGCACGGGCTTGGAGGGCCGAAGGGCCTGTTCCTGTGCTGTACATTTCTTTGTTCTTTGTTCTTTATTTTCTTGCACCAACTGAACCAAGAGAAAGTGTCATTCTGCATTGAATGACAGCTTGTAATTTGTATTCGACATAACACCACCTGAAGCTTGTCTGCACAACCCCCAGGTACCTGTGCCACTGTAACACGTCCGAGCAATGGACAGAAAACTAGAGAAAAACTATACCTATGAGAGTGTTGGTTCTCTCGTGGTGTAATTTTGAAGGTAGCAGCACACTTTTGATAGGAGGATAATAACCTTTGCAGTACTTTTGTTAAATGGAGAAAACAACAGTCATTCAAAATAAGGGGCGGGATTCTCCGCAATCGGCGCGATGTCCGCCGACCGGCGCCGAAAACGGCGCAAATCAGCCTGGCATCGCGCCGCCGCAAAGGTGCGGAAGTCTTCGCATCTTGAGGGGCCGAGCTCTCACCTTGAGGGGCTGGGCCCGCGCCGGACTGATTTCTGCCCCGCCAGCTGGCGGGAAAGGCCTTTGGTGCCCCGCTAGCTGGCGCGAAACTGACTTTGCTGGGCGGCGCATGCACGGGAGCGCCAGCGGCCGCTCACGGCATCCCCGCGCATGCACAGTGGAGGGGGTCTCTTCCGCCTCCGCCATGGTGGAGACCATGGCGAAGGCGGAAGGAAAAGGGTGCTCCCACGGCACAGGCCCGCCCGCGGATCGGTGGGCCACGATCGCAGGCCAGGCCACCGTGGGGGCACCCCCTGGGGCCAGATCGCCCCGTGCCCCCCCCAGGACCCCGGAGCCTGCCTGCGCCGCCTTGTCCCGCCGGTAAGAGAGGTGGTTTGATTCTCATCAGCGGGACAGGCATTCCAGCAGCGGGACTTCGGCCCATCCGGGCCGGAGAATCGCCGGGTGGGGGGCCGCCAACCAGCGCGGCGCGATTCCCGCCCCCGCCGAATATCCGGTGCCCGAGAATTTGGCAACTGGCGGGGGCGGGATTCACGCCAGCCCCCGGCGATTCTCCGACCCGGCAGGGGGTCGGAGAATCCCGCCCAAGAATCTGGTCAAATATTCTCCATTTATGCATTAGTATTATCTTTAAGAATTGAACTGATATGTCAGCCATGTGGGAGATATCCTCCCAGCGTACACCTGCAGTTTTGTTTTATCAACATGTAATGAAGTGACACAATTCCCTGATGCACATCCTGAAACTTTCATCATGCTCTCCCTCTGACTAGAGAAATCTGCAAGAATCCTTTCTGATCCGACCTAAAGGCAGAGAAGACACAACATATGGATTTCCCCTGCGGGTTGTGGAGACAAGCTTCAGACAGTGTTGTGGTGTATGCAAATTGGAGGCTGGCATTCAGTGAAAAATGACACTTTTCCTTGATTCGGTTGGTGCAAGAAAATTATGCATAAATTGTCGGCTTTTTTTTTAACGACTTTGCAATTTCCACGCGGCTGAAAACAAGACAACCACATCTGTTATTTAATTTCTTCCTGTTACTAATCATTGTTTGGCGAGGAAAAGAAGGAGCCGCATTTGAAAAGAAGAAATTGCAGCAACAATGAGAATTGTGATTAATTTCTCACTGAAACCAATTACTTGGTGACGTCTAAGAAATGTTAATTTTTAACCGTACATCGGTCTAGTCTGGAGGTACTGTGAAAGCGGCAGTTCACTAAATTATAGATAGCATTGCAAATTGCAAAGCTGTGGCACTGAATCTAATATCTAATTATTACTATTCGATCCTGCCGTTGGGACAGTCATCGCTTATCTGAGAAATGAATCTACCAAGTGCTCTGAAATAACCAGAATTGGAAGATTAAGAGCGAGAAAAATGACACCATCAAGTCACAAATTTCTGTACATCTGATGGAAACGTCAGCAGCATTGGACAGGTGGAAAAAGAATTGCAGTAGAAAACTGTATGCAGGGCTGTACATGTAATTTTCAAGTATTAGGCCTTACTGTAAGAAAGTAATGATTGTTTCTGACCTAGCTTCAACCAATGTGTGAAAGGTATAAGGTACATTGTTGTTAGCCCATATCAACATAGACAAGGGGACTTTGCAAACAGTACATTATAAATGTGACGAAAATTGTTAGGGCCACTGTAGTCCCATTCTAATAAATCAGCCTTCTCCCAATAGTTTAATTATTTTTCCCCAAGTCAAATTCTAATGTATTAATGGGAATTTACTAATTGCAGGAGTTAAAGTCTATGAAATAAAATGCAATTAGACAGAATTTATTGGTAGTAAATAATTCAAGTTTGGTGAAGACTTTGGAACGGTATATGACTGAATCACAAGTATTTTCATTAATAACACCCTGCATTCAAATTAGATAGTCAAACATTGACGTTTATGCAACCTTCACATTTTAATCCACGTATGCTTGACAACATTACTGTTTGTTTGCATTTCAGAAACCTTCAGGCTGGACAGGAAAACAAAGTTTATGCTGAGGAACTGAAAATTTATCAGCAGTGTCGGATATTGGCATACCGCTCCAGTTGCGCTACTTCATCACTGAGCAAGATTTTTCATAGGATGTGAGCATCATTGGCTAGGCCAGGATTTGTTGCTCATTGCTAATTACCCTTGAGAAGGTGCTGGTGAGATGTCTTCTTGAACCGCTGCAGTCCAGGTGGTGTAGGTACACTCACAGTGCAGTTAGGGAGGGGTTCCTGTATTCTAACACAGTGACAGTGAAAGATAGCAAAATAGCTCCAGGTCAGGGTGGTGTGTAGCTTGGAGGGGAACTTGAAGGTGGTGGCATTCCCATGCATCCGCTGCCATTGTCCTTTTAGGTGGTTGAGCTCAGGGGCTTTGAAGCTACTGTTGAAGGAGGCTTGGAGAGTTGCCATGGGAAATGTAGAAGATGGAGAAGGAAGAAATTCAGACTGGTGGCACAAGGGGTGAATATGAATGGCATGGAAGATAGAGGAGAAGATGGTGACCTGGAGGGGAGTGATAATGAGACTGAACAAACAGTAGGCAGACTAGGGACAGTAATCTGCCATGCCATGAAAAAAGCATTAGAATTTCCCTGTTTGTGGGGGCCAGTAATGACAGAGCCCGGCTGGGGTCTCCTTGGCGAGATGATAGACACCAGGTGGCCGTTACATCCAGCGCGAGCATGGCTAAGTGGGTTCTTAAACTGGTTAGATCTCGCGAGGCATAACGGACATCGGGGTCCTGGGGGAGGCCTCTCCCGGATCGACCAACCGTGTCCCGTCCCGATTCTGGTAGGTCGCAGCCGGTAGATCACGTACTAAGTGTTGATTCCAGGACTGAATTGCGGGCGGTTCGCATTCCCATTGTGAGTGCAATTCAGGAAGCGAGTCAGGACATGCAAATGGATCAGCATTCTGCCCACGCAAATTTAGAGCAATTTCCATTCCGGTGGCATCTGATTCTCTCGGGCCGGCATTGGCACTCGAGAGCCTGATAAGCTGGAGCTGCTTATAAGTACTCCACTCCCCAAACACTCTCATTCCAGCCAAGGAAATGGCTCCACGGAGACATGTGCTGAGATTTACTGAGTCAGAATTCGATTGCATACTGGATGTGGTGGAGGAGAGGAGGGACACCCTCTTCTCCAGGGTAAGCAGGAGACTCAAGCCCGCCATTGTTAACAGGGCCTAGGAGGAGGTGGCAGAGGTGGCCAGTGCTGATAGCCTCAACAGAAGGACTGGGACCCAATGCTGCAAAAAGATGAATTACCTGCTTAGGGAAGCTTGGGTGAGTCAGTCCTGCCCCTCACTCCTCATGCCACCCCCACTCCCCAAAAAGCCAACCAAAACACATCTGCCTGCATCTCCCTTAACCTCAACACCAGTATTGTCCTCTTTGGCCAGGTGGCTTGGACTCACATACCACCAGCAACAGACCCCCCCCCCCCCCCCGCCCCCTGGAACCCGCCTCCATGTGCCTCACCGTGTCCATTATGTGTCCCCTAGGGCAATGCAGCTTATAGCAGCATAGTGGTTAGCACAAATGCTTCACAGCTCCAGGGACCCAGGATCAATTCCCGGCTTGAGTCACTGTCTGTGTGGAGTCTGCACGTTCTCCCCGTGTCTGCGTGGGTTTCCTCCGGGTGCTCCAGTTTCCTCCCACAGTCCAAAGATGTGCAGGTTAGGTGGATTGGCCATGCTAAATTGCCCTTAGTGTCCAAAATTGCCCTTAGTGTTGGGTGGGGTTACTGGGTTATGGGGATAGGGTGGAGGTGTGAGCTTGGCTCGGGTGCTCTTTCCAAGAGCTGGTGCAGACTCGATGGGCCGAATGGCCTCCTTCTGCACTGTAAATTCTATGATATGATGATAATTACAGAGAGCACCAGGAAACAGGAGGGGGAATTCAAGAACAGTGAGTCCAATCCCTCGTGGAGCAGAGGGCGATGGAGCTAGCGGGCAAAGCGAAGAAAGGGCAATCTCGGAAGTGGAGATCAGCATGTGACAGCCGAGTGATTCCAATGCAAAATGATGTCCCTACGGCAAGTGAGACACCCCTCTCCCACAGGCCACTCTTTTCCAAAATCTCACCATGTCTCTTGACTTTTCTCTTGCAGGTCCACCATCAGACCAGGCCGGGCCGTCTGGGGTCACTGCCCTCCAGCAACATCACCAGCAAACCCCAGAGCACCAGTCCGGGGAAGACAGTGACTTCTCATCACTGCTGCCACCTGAACCCTCCACCATTATAGAGGCTACCATCTCAGTGGGGAATGTTAATGAAGAGGCACCTAGGTCACCTACTGGTGCGCAATTCACACATTCTGCAGCACATCAGGTGGAGGTAGGGACTCCCAAGGGAGCAGGCAGTCGGAGGGCTTTCCAATCCGAGTAAACAGCCCTTGGGAGCCCAGCCACAGGCGGACATGTATCAGGCCCACATGGACATTGCTGCGGCACTGCAGAGCTTGGTCCAGTCACAAAGGGCCATGGCTGAGGACATCGAGATCATTGACCAGGCCCTGATTGACCTGGGCCAGTCACAGAGGGACATGTCATAGCTTCAGAGGGACATTGCACAGTGCCAGAGGGACAAGATCGAGGAAGAGAGGAACATATCCCAGTCCCAGTGCTCCATAGTTGAGGGCATCAAGACCATGGTTCAGATGAGGGCAGGCCTCCAGGACTGGCAGTGCCGAGTGACGGTGGAGCCTCCGGGGCTCACTCCGACCTCACCTCCGTCCCATGGAGTAACCCGGGGGCATTGAGCACTGCGAGGGAGGAGGAAGTGAAGGGGCCCATGCCGGTGTTTTCCACAGGGGAGGTGCTGGAACACCTCAGCGCTTCTAAATCACCCCACCTGACACTGGCACATCTGATCTAGGGAGCTAGGAGTTAAACTAAAAAGTAGGACCTAAAAGGTAGTAATCTCAGGATTGCTACCAGTGCCACGAGCTAGCCAGAGAAGGAATGTCAGGATAGATAGGATGAATACGTGGCTCGAGAGATGGTGCAAGAGGGAGGGATTCAAATTCCTGGGACATTGGAACTGATTCTGGGGGAGGTGGGACCAGTACAAACCGGACGGTCTGCACCTGGGCAGGACTGGAACCGATGTCCTAGGGGGGTGTTTGCTAGAGCTGTTGGGGAGAGTTTAAACTAATGTGGCAGGAGGATGGGAACCAATGCAGGAAGTTGGAAGGTAGTAAAACAGGGACAGAAATAAAAGGCAGTAAGGGGGAAAGTGTAAGGCAGAGAAGCCATAGTCAAAAATCAAAAAGGGCGACAGTACAAGGTACAGAGACTGAGGGGAGCTCAGTGAATAGGACCAGGAATACTAAAATAAATAAAACGTGAAGTGAAAACATTAATGGTAAGCGACGCGGCAGGTTGTCACAGGAAGATATGGGTTCGACGACAAGGAAAATTAGGAGAAAGGTTAAGAGGAAATATAATTTAAGAGAGGTTACTGATCGAGGTGTTAAGATTAAGAACAGAGGTAAAAAAGCCAACATAAGTGTACTTTACCTGAATGCTCGTAGTATTCGGAATAAGGTAAATGAGTTGATGGCGCAAATCATCGTGAATGACTATGATTTAGTGGCCATTACTGAAACATGGTTAAAGGATGGTCACGACTGGGAGTTAAATATCCGAGGGTATCAAACTTTTCGGAAGGACAGAGTGGATGGTAAGGGAGGTGGTGTAGCTCTGTTATTTAAGGATGACATCCAGGCAACAGTAAGGGATGACATTGGTGCTATGGAGGATAAGGTTGAATCCATTTGGGTGGAAATCAGGAATAGTAAGGCGAAAAAGTCACTGATAGGAGTAATCTATAGGCCACCAAATATGGTGGGGCAGGCAATAAACAAAGAAATAACAGATGCATGTAGAAATGGTACAGCAGTTATCATGGGGGATTTTAATCTACATGTTGATTGGTTTAACCAGGTCGGTCAAGGCAGCCTTGAGGAGGAGTTTATAGAATGTATCCGCGATAGTTTCCTAGAACAGTATGTAATGGAACATACGGGGGAACAAGCGGTCCTAGATCTGGTCCTGTGTAATGAGACAGGATTGATTCAGGATCTCATAGTTAGGGATCCTCTCGGAAGGAGCGATCACAATATGGTGGAATTTAAAATACAGATGGAGGGTGAGAAGGTAAAATCAAGCATGAGTGTTTGGTGCTTAAACAAAGGAGATTACAATGGGATGAGAGAAGAACTAGCTAAGGTAGACTGGGAGCAAAGACTTTATGGTGAAACAGTTGAGGAACAGTGGAGAACCTTCCAAGTGATTTTTCACAGTGCCCAGCAAAGGTTTATACCAACAAAAAGGAAGGACGGTAAAAAGAGGGAAAATCGACCGTGGATATCTAAGGAAATAAGGGAGAGTATCAAATTGAAGGAAAAAACATACAAAGTAGCAAAGATCAGTGGGAGACTAGAGGACTGGGAAATCTTTAGGGGGCAACAGAAAGCTACTAAAAAAGCTATAAAGAAGAGTAAGATAGATTATGAGAGTAAACTTGCTCAGAATATAAAAACAGAAAGTAAAAGTTTCTACAAATACATAAAACAATAAAGAGTGGCTAAGGTAAATATTGGTCCTTTAGAGGATGAGAAGGGAGATTTAATAATGGGAGATGAGGAAATGGCTGAGGAACTGAACAGGTTTTTTGGGTCGGTCTTCACAGTGGAAGACACAAATAACATGCCAGTGACTGATGGAAATGAGGCTATGACAGGTGAGGACCTTGAGAGGATTGATATCACCAAGGAGATAGTGATGGGCAAGCTAATGGGGCTAAAGGTAGACAAGTCTCCTGGCCCTGATGGAAAGCATCCCAGAGTGCTAAAAGAGATGGCGAGGGAAATTGCAAATGCACTAGTGATAATTTACCAAAATTCACTAGACTCTGGGGTGGTCCCGGCGGATTGGAAATTAGCAAACGTGACACCACTGTTTAAAAAAGGAGGTAGGCAGAAAGTGGGTAATTATAGGCCAGTGAGCTTAACTTCGGTAGTAGGGAAGATGCTGGAATCTATCATCAAGGAAGAAATAGCGAGGCATCTGGATGGAAATTGTCCCATTGGACAGACGCAGCATGGGTTCATAAAGGGCAGGTCGTGCCTAACTAATTTAGTGGAATGTTTTGAGAACATTAACAGTGCGGTAGATAACGGGGAGCCAATGGATGCGGTATATCTGGATTTCCAGAAAGCCTTTGACAAGGTGCCACACAAAAGGTTGTTGCATAAGATAAAGATGCATGGCGTTAAGGGGAAAGTAGTAGCATGGATAGAGGATTGGTTAATTAATAGAAAGCAAAGAGTGGGGATTAATGGGTGTTTCTCTGGTTGGCAATCAGTAGCTAGTGGTGTCCCTCAGGAATCAGTGTTGGGCTCACAACTGTTCACAATTTACATAGATGATTTGGAGTTGGGGACCAAGGGAAATGTGTCCAAGTTTGCAGACGACACTGAGATAAGTGGGAAAGCAAAAAGTGCAGAGGATACTGGAAGTCTGCAGAGGGATTTGGATAGGCTAAGTGAATGGGCTAGGGTCTGGCAGATGGAATACAATGTTGATAAATGTGGAGTTATCCATTTTGGGAGGAATAACAGCAAAAGGGATTATTATTTAAATGATAAAATATTAAAACATGCAGCTGTGCAGAGAGACCTGGGTGTGCTAGTGCATGAGTCGCAGAAAGTTGGTTTTCAGGTGCAACAGGTGATTAAGAAGGCAAATGGAATTTTGTCCTTCATTGCGAGAGGGATGGAGTTTAAGACTAGGGAGGTTCTGCTGCAATTGTATAAGGTGTTAGTGAGGCCACACCTGGAGTATTGTGTTCAGTTTTGGTCTCCTTACTTGAGAAAGGACGTACTGGCACTGGAGGGTGTGCAGAGGAGATTCACTAGGTTAATCCCAGAGCTGAAGGGGTTGGATTACGAGGAGAGGTTGAGTAGACTGGGACTGTACTCGTTGGAATTTAGAAGGATGAGGGGGGATCTTATAGAAACATATAAGATTATGAAGGGAATAGATAGGATAGATGCGGGCAGGTTGTTTCCACTGGCGGGTGAAAGCAGAACTAGGGGGCATAGCCTCAAAATAAGGGGAAGTAGATTTAGGACTGAGTTTAGGAGGAACTTCTTCAGCCAAAGGGTTGTGAATCTATGGAATTCCTTGCCCAGTGAAGCAGTAGAGGCTCCTTCATTAAATGTTTTTAAGATAAAGATAGATAGTTTTTTGAAGAATAAAGGGATTAAGGGTTATGGTGTTCGGGCCGGAAAGTGGAGCTGAGTCCACAAAAGATCAGCCATGATCTCATTGAATGGTGGAGCAGGCTCGAGGGGCCAGATGGCCTACTCCTGCTCCTAGTTCTTATGTTCTTATGTTCTTATGATCGGCAGCAGGTGGCACGTCATCACCTGTGACACCTGAAGGTCAGCCGGACCCATTTAGGTCCAATCCCTCCAGAGGACGGCCACCAAAGACATCTCAGGCCGCCTGCATATCTGATGTGCTGTCTGGGGTCACACTCAGAAGGAGTGACAGGTCACGTAAAATTAGTAAGTTAGACACGACTTAAATTGCCACGGGCGCAGCACATAAGTTAGAGACAGGGATCAGGGCACAACTATGTATACGATCAAACACTTTTTCACCAACATTCTGACCTGCATCAATTCTCTGTCTGAAGTGTGTTAGGGATGGGCTGGGGCTGGGTGCAAAGGGTGTGCAGGGTGGGGAGGTTGGGGGGGAGTGGGGTTTGTTTGTTGGTGGGGGAGCCTGGATGATGGTGCGGTGCAGGCCCCCAATGACACTTGAACGTCCCACCTGGGGCCACACTCAGTGAGAGGTGGCAGGGAATTGGGCCACAAGTGTGAGGCAGCCTTGTATGACAGCTTACACAGTGGATGAGCCATCACCGCTCACCACCTCCAGAGATCCCCACCCCCAAAGGATATGGGGCCCATGAGATTGTTTGGCCAGCACATATGCAGGGATCACCGGGCGGACAGTGGAAGGTGATCCTAAAGGCAGGAGTCAGGCATTGTCAAATAATGAGGAGCACCAGAGCTCATCTCACAGCGAGTCATCATTATCCTTCTTCCCGTGGACAAGACCCACTGATACCGCCAACCCAGGGCAAACACCCTGTGGCAATGCTGGTATGATCCTTAGTGGTGGTTGGGACGGGGGTGGGGGGAGCTGGAGTAGTGCAATGGAGTGAAGGGAGAGGGAAGGTACAATGAAAGGCTGAGGGACAGGGAAAGTGGAGTGAAGGAAGGAGAGACAGGCTAGATGGAATGGAGGGAGAAGGAGCAATGAAGGTGGAATGGAGGAAGGAGAGACAGGAAAGGTGTGAGAGGTTTTAGGGAAGAGGGTTCCAATTGGAAGGTTTGGGGGGTGGGGGAGGGAATAGAGAGCTGGGACAGGGCGGCGGAGCTGGCAATGGCCAGGCCTCAGTTGATCAATCGGGAGTTGATGAGGTTGTCCTGTGTGCAGTGACTGTGGAACACATGTTGGGGAGCTTCCCTGCCAGCCTGGGCTCCACGCCCAGTCCTTCCTCGACATCCTCCTCATCAGATGAGGCCTGCCATTCTTCTTCCTCCTCCTATATATCGCCCCTCTGCTGCATGATGTTCTGCAGGATGCAGCAGGCCACGACGATGCTCATGATCTTCCTGGGACTATATTGGAGAGCCCCACCAGAGGGGTTCAGGCAACAGAAGCGCATCTTCAGTAAGCTGATGCACCAATGACACACCTGGTTGTTGCATGGGCGCTGTTAGAATGGGTCTCTGCGTTGGTCTGGGGTCTCCAGCCAGGCGTCATTGGCCATGAACTCATGGTAAACCTTGTTGCTCAAGAGCCAATTCCTCACCTGCGGGAGAACGTCAAAGGTGCTGGGAACCTCAGAGTGTGCCAGGATGTATTATGCACACTGCCTGGGTGTCAGGTGCAGATGTGCATGATGTGCAGCTTGAGATCACACACTAAATGCAAATTCAGGGAGTGGAAACCCTTTTCATTGATGAAGGGCACCCCATGATGAGCCAGTGCTCGTAGGGGTGTCGTGTTGGGTGTTCTGATGCACAAATGATCCAACACGGCTGTAGATGGTACAACTCTGTTTTATTGCCTAAACAAGAGCAGTCGTGTGCGAAGCAAGGTTAGGAATGAACTTTCCCAGGAAGTTTACCATCCCGAGAAAGCGCAGCACTGCTTTCTTGTCTGACGGCTGCTGCATGGCTGCGATGGCTGCCACTTTGTCGGCATCCGGCTGCACACCCGACCAGGAGATGTGGTCCCCCAAAAACTTTAGCTCAGTCTGGCCAAAAGAGCACTTGGCTCGATTAAGGCGCAGGCCCTGATCCCGTATCCATGCAAAGACACGCTGGAGTCGACTGATGCGCTCCTGTGGTGTGGTGGACCAGATGATAACGTTGTCTATGGAGATGCGTACCCCTTCGATGCCCTCCATCATCTGTTCCATGATGCGATGGAAGGCCGAGGTGATGCCGAATGGCATCCTATTGTAGCAGTATTTGCCAAATGGAGTGTTGAAAGTGCACAGCTTCCTGCTGGACTGATCCAATTGAATCTGCCAAAAACCCTTTGAGGCATCAAGATTGGTGAATATTTTTGCCCGAGCCATTTCGCTTGTGATTTCTTCTCGTTTGGGTATGGGGTAGTGTTTCCTCATAATGTTGTGATTCAAATCTTTTGGATCGATACAGATCCGGAGCTCGCCGGAGGGATTCTTGATGCACACCATGGAGCTGACCCATAGCGTTGGCTCCATGACCCGGGAAAGCACACCTTGGTTCTACAGGTCCTGCAGCTGCTGCTTGAGGCGGTCCTTGAGTGGTGCTGGGACCCTACGAGGTGTGTGAATGACCGGGGTGGCGTCCGGTTTGAGCCGTATTTTGTACGTGTAGGGCAGTGTGCCCATGCCCTCGAAAACCTCCTGGTTGTGCGCGAGGAGTGAGTGGAGCTGCACCCTAAAGTCTGCATCCGGGAAATCGGACGTGCCTTGTGGAGAGAGAGTTTGTACCTGCTGAACGAGGTGGAGGATCTTGCACGCCTGTGCGCCTAACAGAGAGTCCTTCGAGGATCCTACGATTTCAAATGATAATGTGGCTTTGTGTGAGTTGTGTGTAACATCAAGCTGGCAGGACCCCCATGGCCGGGATGACGTTTCCATTGTAGTCAACCAGCTGACAGTGGGATGGCAGAATCGGTGGTTTAACCTTCAAGGTCTGGAAGCCTGACCATGCGAGGAGATTGGCGGAGGCACCAGTGTCCAGGCGAAATGTGATCTGGGATCGGTTGACCGTTAGGGTGGCACACCACTCATCGCCCGGACCAATGCTGTGCTCTGGCAGTGGCTGGTGGTTCCGACTTGGGGACACCCGGTTCTTGTGGATTACCGCAACGCGGAAGGGCTCCCTGTCTTCGGTATCGCTGGTCTGCATACTATCAGGATATGACTCAGTGTAGGGGGGCTGAATCGCCCGCACGTCCCTGCGAGGCTGGTGGAATTGTTGGGAGTTGGCACGTTGAGCTGCTCGACAGCAGGCAGCATAGTGGCCCATCCTGCCACAGCGGAGGCATTGCCGCGCTTTGGCCGGACATTGCTGCTTTAAGTGGGCAGAGCCACAGTTGCCGCACGTTGTGACGTCATGGCGTTCGTTGCATTCGTTGCGCCACTGCGCATGTGTGGTGCGGTCCTGCGTAGAGCGCGCCTGCGCATCACGTCCCTCTGCGTCAACGTCCCCTTTTTTGGCGCGTACAAGCGCTGGAGGCCTCGGAAAGCGCGTGAAATGGCCGCCCTCGTCCGGGCCGCGGGCCGGGAGGAACTCGATCGACTGGACCCGCTCCGCCTCGTAGGACCCGTGCTGTGCCGTTTCGGCCGCCTGGAGTACCGGCTGGTCGTGTTCTCATGGTGGACGCAGGTCTCAATGGCAGTCGCTAGGGTGAGGCGCTTTATTTTAAGGAGCTGCTGGCGTATGGTGTTCGAGATGACCCCAAAAACTATCTGATCCTGTATCATGGAGTCGGAGGTGGCCTCATAGCCGCAGGACTGCTCGAGGATACGGAGGTGTGTCAAGTAATATTGGAAAGGCTCATCCTTACCCTGCAGGCGCTGCTGGAATAGGTACCTCTCAAAGCTCTCATTGACTTCCACGCTGAAGTGTTCCTCGAACTTCTGAAGCACCGTCTTATATTTTGTTTTGTCCTCGCCTTCCGCGAATGCCAGGGAGTTATAGATGTGGATGGCGTGTTGCCCCGCCGTGGAGAGGAGGAGGGCGATCTTCCTGGTGTCCGATGCATTCTCCCTGCCTGTGGCTTCTAGGAAGAGCTGGAAGCGCTGTTTAAACAGCTTCCAGTTTACGCCGAGATCACCAGCGATTCGGAGCGGCTGCGGCGGGCTGATGTTTTCCATGGAGCAGGATGGCGGATTTCTGAAAGGGTGTAGGTAGGTCTCACAGTCGCTGGTTAGCGTCCACTACTGGTATCATGTCGTGTTGGGTGTTCTGATGCACAAATGATCCAACACGGCTGTAGATGGTACAACTCTGTTTTATTGTCTAAATAACGGTAACAACTAACTGCTCGCTTGGGTACGTGCTTCACCAGTTAACCTGTGGACCCAGCCCTATCACTATCTTAGTGAGGCACTCAGCACATGGTCTATGTCTGAGTGTCACGCTGTGAGCTCTGTGCTCTGAGCTATCTCCTGGTAGAATGAGCGGGAACTGTGGTGTTCCTTGTTTTATAGTGCGTGTGCTCTCACTGGTGATTGGCTGCGATGTGTGTGTGCTGGTTGGTCCAACTGCCTGTCCATCAGTGTGTGTGTGATTGCACCATGATATGCTGATGTGGATATTATGACAAGGGGGACATTAATGCTGTGGCTACCAGTGCAGGCCAAAGGCTAGGAATCCTACGGGGAGTAACTCAACTCCTGACCCCCCCAAAACTGCCCACCATCTACAAGGCACAAGTCAGCAGTGTAATGGAATACTCTCCACTTGCCTGAATGAGTGTAGCTCCAACAACACTCAAGAAGCTCGACACCATCCAGGAGAAAGCAGTCTGCTTGATTGTTCCTCCTTCCACAAACATTCAAACCCTCCACCACCGACGAACAGTGGCAGCCGCGTGCACCATCTACAAGATGCATGGCAGTAACTCATCAAGGTTCGTTGGACAGCATCGTCCAAACTCACGTCCACCACCATCTAGAAGGACAAGAGCAGCAGATACCTGGAGGTTCCCCTCCAAGTCAGTCACCACCCTGACTTGGAAATATATCGCTGCTCCTTCACTGTTGCTGGGGCAATAATCTGGAACTCCCTCCCTACACCTGAAGGACTGCAACAGTTCAAGAAGGCAACTCAACACCACCTTCTGAAGGGCAATTAGGGATGGGCAATAAATGCTGGCCTAACCAGCGACACTCACATCCCGTAAATTAATTTTAAAAAAGAAAAGTGTGTGCCATTGATCACCTCCAGGACCTGGGGCATGCCAACGATGGGGGCAAATCCTGCTTTCCGGGCAACCTGGTCTGCCGAGTCTAGACTGAAGATTTTATGGTCCACTGCTCAGCACATAGGGCATCCATCACAGTGTGCCCCTGTGCATGGGTGTTTGTGAGATCCCAGACAGGTACTCACTCGACCCCAGAGGTTGACAAATTCAGGGCGACCATGACCTTAACAGCCACCGGGTGAGGGTGCCCTCCTCCAAACCTCCGCGGTGCCAGGTACACCACCATCTGACACAGGTGGCACATGTCTCCCTGGTTAGCTGAAGTCTATGGGGCACAGGTGGTCCAGCAGCTCCTCGAAGGATAGGTGCTGACGGTATATACATATCCTGATGCGGCGCCTGTGGTGAATGTATAATTACAGATAATTCACCAGTGCACTGTATTATGTTATGTTATGTTATTAATCCTGTGGGCTCCACCTATGGGCCATTGTGTGGCTTCATCCACAGGGGGATATGTTGGGGCATGTATGGGCTCCGCCCATGGCTCCACCCCTTTAGAGGGAGTATAAGAGCAGCTGACCTGCGGGGCCGACTTCAGTATTGTACCAGTCGCAGGCAGGCACAGTTCTAAGCTGATTAAAACCACAGTTTACTTCTCCACGTGTCTTTGAGTGAATTGATGGTCGCATCAATTTAATCAGCTTAAAATACTACTGTGGAATCAGCCCTCAAACCTGACAGACTGGAACTCGATCCACAGGCCGCGGAGACGAAAGAAACTTTTTCACATCGGCTTCGATGCTTCAAGGCCTATATCGCCGCGTCGTCTACGCCATCCGTCACTGATGAACTGAAGCTGAGCCTCCTCCACGCACGGGTGAGCCATCCCATTTCTGTCCAGCTCGACGAAGCCGCTTCCTGTACAGAGGCCCTCGCACCACTCGAACGCCTCTACGTGCGGCCTGTGAACAAGGTCTACGCGCGGCACATCTTCACCACTCGCCGCCAGCGCCCCGGGGAGTGACTAGATGATTACCTACGCGACCTCAAAGCCCTCGCGCGCAACTGTAACTACCAGGCCGTTACGGCCACTCAGCACATGGAGCTCGCCGTCTGTGGCGGGGGTCCGATCGAACGATGTGAGACAGCGCCTGCTCGAAAAAGGGGCCCAGGACCTGGACGACACGGTAAAACTGGCTACCTCTCTGGAGGTCGCTTTTCAGAGCCTTACTGTGTTCCCGGCCGACCACGCGCCCCCCTCGTGGGCCCCCGACCAGAGACTACCCCAGGCCTGCGCCGCGCGGCCGCCCGCCCATCATGGGGGGCTACCCTGCTATTTTTGTGGCAGTCCCAACACCCCCGACAGCACCGCTCAGCCCGCAATGTGAACTGCAGCAGCTGCGGGCGAAAAGGACACTTCGCCAAGGTCTGCCTGGCCAGGTCTAAGAACTCAAAATCACAGACCCGATCCACAGACCCACAGGCCAGCAGACCCTGCAAGGTGGCAGCGTGTCTGCCGACTCTGCCTCCGCACAACACGTGCGATCCATGGGGGCCGCCATCTTGGACGCCATCTTCCTCACCGTCCGCCACGCTCAACCAATGGGGGCTGCCATCTTGGCCGCCAAGCAGGCAGACCAGTAGCGTTCTTTTCATGCACTCTCACCACCTCTGAAATTCGACACTCCTCGGTCGAAAAAGAAGCCCAAGCTATCGTGGAAGCCGTGCGGCATTGGAGGCACTACCTCGCTGGTAGGAGGTTTACCCTCGACACCGACCAACGATCGGTTGCCTTCATGTTTGACAATACGCAGCAGGGCAAGATCAAGAATGATAAGATCTTGAGGTGGAGGATCGAACTCTCCACCTATAACTACGATATAGTATATCGTCCTGGGAAGTTCAACCCCAGATGCCCTGTCCCGCGGCACATGCGCCAGCACGCAAGATGACCGACTACGGGCTATCCACGATGACCTCTGCCACCCGGGGGTCATGCGGCTCGCCCATTACATCAAGGCCTGCAACCTGCCCTACTCCACCGAGGTGGTCAGAGCTATAACCAGAGACTGCTAAATCTGTGCGGAGTGTAAACCGCACTTCTATCGACTGGATAAGGCCCACCTGGTAAAGGCATCCCGCCCTTTTTAACGCCTCAGTATCGATTTCAAAGGGCCCCTCCCCTCCAATAACCGCAACACGTACTTCCTTAACATTATAGATGAGTTCTCCCGCTTCCCGTTTGCCATCCCCTGCCCTGATATGCCCACCCCCACTGTCATTAAAGCCCTGCATAGTGTCTTCACCCTGTTTGGTTTCCCCAGTTATGTCCACAGCGACAGGGGTTCGTCGTTCATGAGCGACGAACTGCGTCAGTACCTGCTCAGTAAGGGCATCGCCTCGAGCAGGACTACCAGTTATAACCCCAGGGGAAACGGGCAGGTGGAGAGGGAGAACGCGATGGTCTGGAAGACCGTCCTACTGACCCTGCGGTCCAGGAATCTCCCAGTTTCTCACTGGCAGGAGGTCCTCCCTGATGCGCTCCACTCTATTAGGTCCCTCCTTTGCATGGCCACAAACCAGATTCCTCATGATCGCTTGTTTGTTTTCCCTAGGGGAGCTACCTCAGGGGCCTCGCTTCCGCCCTGGCTGATGATACCGGGTCCAGTCCTCCTCCGAAAACACGTTCGGAGCCATAAGACCGACCCCCTGGTAGAGAGGGTCCAGCTCCTGCACTCCAACCCACACTATGCGTACGTCGAACACCCCGATGGCCGGCAAGATACAGTCTCCCTCCGGGACCTGGTGCCGCAGGCTCCACCACCACTATCACTACTGCATCCCCGACACTATGTCCCACCCAACCTCCCATGTTCAGCGCCCCCACCCCTATATTGTTCCCACGCTCCCACCCGCCGCACGGTCCACAGGAATGAAGCTCCGGAAGAGCCGCTCCCAGAGTCCACCCCTGTTCCCGCTCCGTACCCACTTCCACAGCCACCCGAAGCGGACGCAACATACGATCCGGGCAACGGACCGACTGAATCTATGAGCCCGCCACCCCCGCCGGACTTCATTTTTTAAACAGGGGGTGTATGTGGTGAATGTATAATTACTGATAATTCACCGGTGCACTGTGTTATGTTATGTTATTAACCCTGTGGGCTCCACCTATGGGCCATTGTGTGGTTTCACCCACAGGGGGCTATGTTGGGGCATGTACGGGCTCCGCCCATGGCTCCACCCCTTTAGAGGAAGTATAAGAGCAGCTGACCTGCGGAGCCGCCTTCAGTATTGTACCGGTCACAGGCAGGCACAGTTCTAAGCTGATTAAAACCACGATTTACTTCCCCACGTGTCTTCGAGTGAATTGATGGTCGCATCAGCGCCTCTTTCGCACCTCCTCTTAGGCCTGTTGAATGGCTGGCACTTGAGCCTCACCGGCAGGCCACTGCTCCTCTGGGGCAGGCTCCACTTGTGTAGGGTCCTCGCCAAGCAGGCCCTGTGCCTCCAGCCTCTGTGCATCTGCAACGGCAGCTCCGGCCAATAGATCGAGAGAACTGCTGGCTGTACTCCGAAATGCATTCTCCTAGGGGGGTAAAAGAGAAGACGTGTGAGCAAGATGAGTATTCCCTTGCCAATCAATGCCACCAGGTTACCTGGTGACACTTCAGCGCCACCCTCAACCAATCCCTCCCAACCCCATCTCTCAGCCAGTTCCCCCGATATGTTGCTGTTGCACTGTCCTGTCTCCATCAGAGAGTGGCACTAGGCCCGTGCTGTGGGGCACCTCTGTTCTCACCATCTGTCCCTGTCAACATGGGTATTGGTGGGTGCCGCAACCCATGTCAGCGATAGGCTACAGGGCCCCTGCCCTGTTTGCCTAGTGGGGTATCCTGTGGGTGTCCTCACTGGGTGGGGCCATGTGTTATCCTGCCAACAGGGTGGCACCTCGTTGTGTGGTGGCGAATGCAACCTTGTACTACCAATCGCCTCCATGTTTACAGGTGTGTTTGTGGGCAAGTCCTACAGATGGCAGTGAACGAGGGAAATGTGCTGGGAGCGTAGCTGCAGAGTGATGTGGGTCCTGGATATAACACACAGGTTGTGACAGCCTGACCATGGGCAGGGTCGATGGGAACAGGGGCAAGGTGGACATGCAGGGAATGGAGACAGCTGGTGGTCCTGAGGGGTAGGCTAATTGATAGTGTCACTGGTGAGATCTCTTCCCAGAGAGGGGCAATGTGCCAGGGAGGGTGCCAAAGGCCATGGTGCATGTGTCTTTTGTTTGAGGTGAGCTCTGCTATTCCTCTGCAGTGGGGCAGCCTGGGTGGGTTCCCAGATGACCAAAGGCTCTCTGAACAATTACCAGACAGAGTGAGCAGTCAGCAGAGTGAGAAGCCTTGGGACTGTAGGTAGCACCAAAGGGATGTGTTTAAAACACATACTGCATAAATGGTGGTCTGGGCCATGCCACCCCGATCCCGGGAGGGACTCTCCGAGTCCACAGACTTTTCACCAATTTGTTCCCCGCTAATTTCCCGCAGCCCA
Source organism: Scyliorhinus torazame (assembly GCF_047496885.1). NCBI lineage: Eukaryota > Metazoa > Chordata > Chondrichthyes > Carcharhiniformes > Scyliorhinidae > Scyliorhinus > Scyliorhinus torazame. Next base: position 229,876,273 of record NC_092710.1, on the reverse strand, counting down.
GGCAGTCACCCGTGCCCCACCCCGGCTCTCCTCCTCTCCCCTACCACTGAGCACAACAATTTTGGAGGGTTTTTAAAAGTTTCCTTACCTTCTCACTCCCATTCAGCAGCCATGGTGCTCAGGCCCCCTTTGTAAATACTTGCCCAATCCGCCTGGGAAGGACGGAGCATCACAGTACCGCATCCTGTGTCCAACCCGCGAATTAGATTTAGACCCATGCACCGCGAGTAGGGTGTAAAGTTTGATTTCACCGCCAGCAAGGCAACAGATCTTTGGGCCCGAATCGGCAGCAGGCACTAACCTCGATTTGCAATTGCGTGCGATTCTCCGTCTGATTTGCGATTCGTGTCACAAAGCAGGGAACCCTACCCATAGTCAGCACAGTGGCATCAATTACTGTTTGTATAAACCAGTCTTTTCAGTGAAATCACTTGATTGCGCAAAAAAAGAAAGTAACACTCAGTGCAGGTGCAAATGACCCCAGAATTTCATGGTGAAGAAGTTCAAACAAATATAAGTTGTTTTCTTAGAATGATATTCGACAAAAATCATGAGCAGTTTTGGACCATGGACTCTTATTGTTTAGGAAGTGAATCGACGCTGTCCTAACTTATTTCATTTATGATTCTTAACAGATGACATACCATTAATTTGCACTAGAGGGCGTGATTCTCCCAAAAGAGAACCACGTCCCCTCACGAGCGCATTTAGCCGCGAGTTTCCCGGCGTTCACAGTGCCAAGAAGCACATGGCTATTCAACGCAACTCGTGTTTTATAAGGAGCCTGAACGGGGACGCATAACCGATGCTGCACATAGCCCCGTTTTGTGCAGTGTAGCGAGAGATCGGGGCGCCATTTTAAATGACGTCCCTATCTCTGAGCCCCCCAAAGTGATCCCCAACCTCCGCCCCCCCCCCCCAGTACGAGTGCACAATGGTCGGATCCCTGGCCTCTCCCGTATACACCCCAAGGTGCCAGGCTGGCACTACCAAGGTGCCATGATGGCATTGCCAGGGTGCCCAGGTGACACCAGCAGTTCAAGGGCACCACCCTACCAAAAAAGCATGCAGTTGGGGGCCTCCAATCCCCTGAGATCTATCCAGCTTGCCACACCTCGTGAGATCCAATGCGATCTTCCAAGGCGTTGTGATGTAAATCCCCCCCCACTCGAGTGCCGTTCTGTCTGGACCCTGTTTGTGGGGGCCAGTACTGAACAGCACTCATCCAAAGTCTCTGAGACAAGGGGGTTGAATCTCAAAGCCTCGGGTACCTCAGTATCTGCACATTAGAGTGAGACTTACTGCCTCGCTCTAATATGCAGATTTGCTAAAAAGTGATCCTGGCCGTTGTGGGCGGGATTTACACCACAACATCTCACAAGATCTTGCGAGACGTGGTGAGCCAGGTAGCTCCTGGGGTGGGGTCTCCCAGAATTCATCAGCCACGCTGCACTGCGGTGAGCTGCTTTTCTGGTGCAGCATGGCCATTGGTTCATGCCCAGAGTCTTTCTTGGAGATTAATCGAAATCCACTGTGCTGCACAACCTTTTTAATACAATGAGACAAAAGTGTGGAGTTCTTTTAATGCATTACACAGTTGCGACACAAGAGACCAGCATGGAACCAATCTGGAAACATTCATTAACATTAATTCTCATTTGAGGAATTAGTGTAGAGTAATGATTCTTGGACATCGCAATTCGTTTGATTGATTCCCTTTCCACTGGATTCAATATCCATTCCCTCCTCTGGGACGAGAGGAGCAGCCCCCTCCCATGTCGCCAGGTGGAACATGAGCAGCCATGCTGTGGGACAATCATCATATCCAAGTTCTCCTCCAAACCATTCATCTTCTGGGACTTGGACGTATAATTCTGTTCCTTCATTGCTGCTATGTCAGAATCCTGGAGCTACTAGCTACTTACCTAACACAATTGCGCCGGTTCAAAAAAACTGCCACCATCTTCTCAGGGCAAACAGGGATGGTCAATAAATGCAGCCTTGCCCCAATCACCCACATCTCAAAAATTAATTTAAAAAAATATTTCATACATTTCATATAAGTGAGAAGTGATTTCGCTTCTGGGGCAAAGAACATGGCAAAGCCTCTGAAAAGCTAGAAATTTGGCTTTTACCTTCTTAAGATCAGCCTTCTTCCAAGAGTGTGGTCAGCTCTTTACCTGCCCTTTAAATTCAGACGTTTGCCTTCACTTCACTCTTTCTAAAATGTGTCAGGCTCCCTGGGGTTGGCTTCACTCTTGATGGCAGGATTTCCCTGTTGTCCTGTCAGCCTTATTTAAATCAGCCAAAAGTTTCTGATGGAATCCAGCTCCCTGAGACTTTTGCATGCATAAGCCAACTTACAGCGACAGAGTGGAGTCCCAGGAATACACAGGCCTACATTCTTAAAAGGATCCCTGACTGACTATTTTGAGAGAGGAAAATCATAAGCAACAGCCTTTTTATGTTTTTTAAATATCCTACTTTTTGACTGATGGATTGGTAAAAACTTATTTATAGCCTTTGTGTGAAATGAAAGTAGCCCAATTCTGTTCTTAAACGGTGACCCACTTTTTAATTAGCTAAAGGGAACATTTGTCACTGTTGAATACAGCAAAATGTCTTTTCATTCAATTTGCTTTTCTCATTGCGAAGCATAACACAAATGGATTTGACCTTTTGCAAAACTGTTTTTGTTTTTTGGTTTGCTCTTAACTTCTGTTTATTATTGTTGAGCTTCTACCTTCACCCGTAGAAGTTGACAACATGGCCAACAAATTTATCCAAGAAACTGATGCTGTTTTAACCAATTAGTAGGCAGTGGATATTCAACAGTTCCCAACTGAAAAACAGAGCTCCAGTGTAAAGCAGTGTCAGCTGTGGCTCACTTGTTGGTGTCCTTGGCTTTAAATCTGAAGGTTTTGGGTTCAATCCCTGTACACACTTAACTACGTGGCAAAATTTGTTTCCAACTCCATCTACAAGTCTGCTGACGATACGACCATAGTGGGCCGGATCGCGAATAACGACGAGTCAGAATACAGGAGGGAGATTGAGAACCTAGTGGAGCGGTGCAGCGACAACAAAATGCCAGCAAAACTAAAGAGCTGGTCATTGACTTCAGAAAGCAAAATACTGTACACATCCCTGTCAGCATCAACGGGGCCGAGGTGGAGATGGTTAGCAGTTTCAAATTCCTAGGGGTACATGTCATGATATACATCAGCATATCATGGTGCAATCACACACACACTGACACATTGATGGACATACAGTAGGACCAACCAGCATACACAACATTGCAGCCAATCACCAGTGAGAGCACACGCACGAGAAAGACAGGGGGCACTCATTCTAGCAGCAGCCAGCTCAGAGCACAGAGCTCACAGCCTGCCTCTCAGACATTCACCATGTGCTGAGTGCCTCACCTAGATAGTGATAGGACAGGGTCCACAGATAAGCTGGTAATGCACGTACCCAAGCTTACAGTATGTTATTACAGTTGAGTTGTTAATAAAATAGAGTTACACTATCTCCAGCCGTGTTGACCTGTTTGTAGTAGACCAGAACACCCAACATGACATGGTTCCAGGAGTGGACGCATACTAGCCCCTGTGAGACCGACCTGCAACTTATCAGCAATCCGCCATCCTGCAGCATGGAGAACATCAACCCGCCGCCGCCGCTACGCATCGCCGGCAATCTCGGGGTGAATTGGAAGCTTTTTAAACAGCGCTTCCAGCTCTTCCTAGAGGCCACAGACAGGGAGAATATATCAGACACCAGGAAGATTGCCCTTCTTCTCTCCACGGCGGGGCAACACTCCATCCACATCTGTAACTCCTTTACATTCGCGGACGGCGAGGACAAAACCAAATACAAGATGGTGCTCCTAAAATTTGTGAAACACTTCAGCGTTGAAGTTAACGAAAGCTTCGTAAGGTACCTGTTCCAGCAGCGCCTGCAGGGTACGGACGAGCCTTTCCAGTCTTATTTAATGCACCTCCGCATCATCGCGCAGTCCTGCGGTTATGGGCCCACCTCTGACTCCATGATACACGACCAGATAGTTTTCGGGGTCATGTCGGACACCCTGCGCCAGCAGCTCCTTAAAATCAAGCAACTCACCCTAGCGACGGCCATCGAGACCTGCGTCCTGCATGAGAACGCCACCAGCCGGTACTCACACATCCAGGCAGCTGAAACGGCGCGGCAGGGGCCCCACGAGGCGGATCGAGTACCTCCCGGCCCGCAGCCCGGAGGAGGGCGGCCGTTTCACTTGCTTTCCGAGGCCTCCCACGCTTGCACGTGCCAAAAGAGGGGATGTTGACGCGGAGGAACGCGATGTGCAGGCGCGCACTACGCAAGACCGCACCGCGCATGCACGGTGGCGCAACGAACGCACTGACGTCATGACGAGCGTCAACTGTGGCTCCGGCCATTTAAAGTGGCAATGTCCGGCCAAAGCGCGACAATGCCTATGCTGTGGCAGGCTTGGCCACTATGCTGCCTGCTGTCGAGCACCTCAGCCTGCCAACTCACTACACTTTATTTATTCTCATGTCGGCACATATTCTTTGCGAAAAGGGGGGGATGTCATGATATACATCAGCATATCATGGTGCAATCACACACACACTGACACACTGATGGACATACAGTAGGACCAACCAGCATACACAACATCGCAGCCAATCACCAGTGAGAGCACACGCACTATAAAGCCAGGGGACACCAGAGTCCCCGCTCATTCTAGCAGCAGCCAGCTCAGAGCACAGAGCTCACAGCCTGCCTTTCAGACATTCACCATGTGCTGAGTGCCTCACCTAGATAGTGATAGGACAGGGTCCACAGATAAGCTGGTAATGCACGTACCCAAGCTGACAGTGTGTTATTACAGTTGAGTTGTTAATAAAATAGAGTTACACTATCTCCAGCCGTGTTGACCTGTTTGTAGACCAGAACACCCAACACGACAGTACACATCTCCAAAACTCTGTCCTGGTCCACCCACATCGACGCTATCATCACGAAAGCACAACAGCGTTTACACTTCCTCAGGAAACTAAGGAAATTCGGCATGTCCACATGAACTCTTATCAACTTTTACAGATGCACCATAGAAAGCATCCTATCTGGCTGCATCACAGCCTGGTATGGCAACTGTTCAGCCCAAGACCGCAAGAAACTTCAGAGAGTCGTGAACACAGCCCTGCCCAACACACAAACCTGCCTCCCATCCATTGACTCCATCTACACCTCCCGTTGCCTGGGGAAAGCGGGCAGCATAATCAAAGACCTCTCCCACCCGGCTTACTCACTCTTCCAACTTCTTCCATTGGGCAGGAGACACAGAAGTCTGAAAACACGCACAAACAGACTCAAAAACAGCTTCTTCCCCACTGTTACCAGACTCCTAAATGACCCTCTTATGGACTGACCTCATTAACACTACACACCTGTATGCTTCACCCAATGCCGGTGCTTATGTAGTTACATTGTGTACCTTGTGTTACCCTATTATGTATTTTCTTTTATTTCCTTTTCTTTTCATGTACTTAATGATCTGTTGAGCTGCTCGCAGAAAAATACTTTTCACTATACCTCGGTACACGTGACAATAAACAAATCCAATCCAATCTAATCCCACTCCAGGACTTGAGAATAAAATTGTACGGTGACATTCCAGTACAGTAGTAAGGCATGGTTGGAGCTGCCTGCTATTGGGTGAGATGGTAGACCACGACCGTGCCTAGTTTGAAGAAGAGCAGGGGAGAGATTCCTGGGGCTGGATTCTCTGCCCCGCTGTACCACATTTCTGCCCCGACCCACCGGCGGGATTCTCCGTTACGACGGCCAGTCAATGGGGTTTCCCATTGTGGGGGCAGCCCCACGCCGTCGGGAAAGCCCCAGGCGAAGGCAAAATGGAGAATCCTGCTGGTGGGGAACCCCACCCATGGTGTTCTGGCCAATTAAATATCACTGAATTTGAAGCACAAAAACCAAACGACCTGGTCCTCCTCACAAGCTGGTCATGGGAGCTTCCTGTGTGAAAACTGGCTGACTCATTGCCGATATTACAACAGTAACTACACTTCAAAAGTACTCCACTGGCTCTGAGGCTTTGGGATGACTGAGATCATGACAGTCACTGAAGAAGCACAGAATTGTTTCAGTTCAGAAGCAGGCCATTTGGTCCATCATGTCTGCATCGGCTTTCCAAACGAACACCGTGGCTCAGTGCCATTGCCCTGCCTTTTCCCTGTACCCTTGCACATTGTTTCTATTCAAACACTCATCGCTAAGTAAATGCAAATCTTTCTCTTTTTCTTTTCTCTGCGCCGGCAGGATTTGTTTTATACAACAGAGTTTGCTCAGTCTCAGTGAAACAAATTCGGATGGCAGGTGAGACTGACATTCATGCACACAGCACTCAGGCTAAGAGTTCTCTCCTAAAAGCTGCTGACTGCGTAAGCAGACCTTTTGAGGCCCCATTTAGTTGATCAAACCCCTTGAGGTGCTTTAGTTTGGGTTACAACGACCTGCAATTTACATGATTCCCCCGGGTTTACAGTCAGGGCCATCCATATGAAGAGCCCCATGATGTATTAAATTAAACTAAATTAATTACATTCCTGATAAACAAACTGATTTTTAATTTGCAGATTAGATTTGCCTTGGATGTTTACGCAAGCTTGATACAGTTTCCTGCTATGCAATCCAATAAAATCAAAAGGGTGTGGTTAGCAATTTGACTCTTAAAATCAAACTGGAATTAATGTCATTTATACTGAGCATAATAATGTGCAGATGTGTAAATGCATCTAAAATTATGCTGAAATACAATCTTCCTGTAGTTAACATATAGTGCCAGAGCAGCTTACATAAAAGCCCAATCTCATCCAATGGCCATTTACTCTCCCTCTCTCTCTCTCTCACGCACACTCACATTCCTTCCCTGAATACAGATTTCTCTCCATTTTTCCCTCACTCGTCATTGTCTGAATAAGCTGTTTCATTGCAATCTTAAGGTTGGTGGATAATTTAAAACATATTACATATTTTTACATAGAATTTAAAGTGCATAAGGAGACTATTCAGCCTATCGAGTCTGCACCGGCCCTTGGAAGGACCACCCCAAGCACACACCCCCACCGTATCCCCGAAACCCAGTAACCCCACCTAATCATTTTGGACATTAAGGACAATTTAAAATGGCCAATCCACCGAACCTGCGCATTTTTGGACTGTGAGGAAACTGGAACACCCGGAGGAAACCCACGCAGACACGGGAAGAACATGCAGACTCCGCACAGACAGTGACCCAAGCGGGGAATCGAACCTGGGACCCTGAAGCTGTGAAGCAACCATGCTAACCACTGTGCTACAGTGCTGCCCCAATAACTAATTAAAATTGAGATTGCAAAAAAATCTTGCTAGCATCTGGTAGTATATACCAGATAACACAATACCAACTTATATTTATTTGGCATCTTTAATATAATAACATTTCTCAAACTGCTTCACAGTAGCATTGCGAAGCAAAATCTGTGGGATCCGTTACCACAAAAAGTAGTTGAGGCAAAAACATTGGACGCGATTCTCCCAAAAGGGAACAAAGTCCTCTAGCAAGCACGTTTACCCGTGTATTTCCCAGCGCTCGCCGAGCTGAGAAACACATGGCTGTTCAACGCGACTCATGTTGTATGAGGGGCCTGAATGGGGAACGCGTGACCGAGGCCGCACATAGCCCCATTGTATAATGGGGAGCTCTGCCCGCCACAACTCCCCATTGTAGTGAGAGATTGGGACGGCATTTTTAAATGGCCACCCAATCTCCAAGGCCGCCAAAACGATCCTTATCCTCCCTCCAGCCCCAACATCTATGGGAGGGTCCCCCGAATGTCTATGGGAAGCACTGAGGGTGGCAAGTGCACAGAATATGTTCTGGGTGGGGAACTTCAATATCCTTACTGAAGTATTAAGTGGGTCGGTGCAGACTCGATGGGCCGATGGGCCTCCTTCTGCACTGTATGTTCTATGTTCTATCCAGCACAAAGAGTGGCTCAGTAGTACCACCACAGACTGAGCTGGCCAGGTCCGAAAGGACATACCTGCTAGACTGGGACTGCAGAAGTTAGTGAGGGTCTACCAACAAGAGGGAAAAGCATTCTTGACCTAATCCTCACCAACCTGCTTGCTGCAGAGGCACCGTCCATGACAGTATCGGTAGAAGTGACCACCGCACAGTCCTTGTGGAGACAAAGTCCCTTCTTCACATTGAGGATATCCTGCATCGTGTTGCGTGCTGTGCTAAATGGGTTAGACTTCAAACAGATCCAGACTGAGCATCCATGAGGCGCTTTGAGCCATCAGCAGCAGCAGAATTGAACTCAACCACAATCTGTAACCTCATTGCCCAGTATATCCCCCCTTCTACCATTATCACCAAGCTAGGGGATCAACCCTGGTTCAATGAAGAGCGCAGGAGAGCATGCCGGGAGCAACATCAGGCATACCTAATAATGAGCTGTCAACCTGGTGAAGCTACAACACAGGACTACTTGTGTGCCAAACAGTCAAGCAGCAAGTAATACATAGAGCTAAGCAATTCTTCAACAAATGCTCTAAGCTCTTTAGCCTTACCACATCCAGCTATGAATGGTGATAGACAATTAAACAATTCATTGAAGGAGGAGGCTCCATAAATATCCCAATCCTCAATGATGGAGGAGCCCAGCACATCAGTGCAAAAGACAAGGCTGAAGCATTCACAACAATCTTCAGCCAGAAGTTCCGAGTGGATGATCCATCTCGGTCTCCTTCGGATGTCCCCAGCATCACAGATGTCAGTCGTCAGCCAATACGATTCACTCCATGTGATATCAAGAAACGGCTGAAGGTACTGGGTACTGCAAAGACTATGGGCCCTGACAATATCCCGGCAAAAGTGCTGAAGACTTGTGCTCCATAACGTGCCTCCCCCCTTAGCTAAGCTGTTCCAGGACAGCTACAACACTGGCATCTACCAGCAATGTGGAAATTTGCCCAGATGTGTTCTGTACAGAAGAAACAGGACAAATTCAACTCAAGCAATAACTGCCCTATCAGTCTACTCTCCATCATCAGCAAAGTGATGGAAGGAGTCATCAACAGTGCTAGCAAACGGCACTTAGTCAGCAATAACCTGCTTACGGACGCTCAGTTTGGGTTCCACCAGGGTTACTCAGCTCCTGACCTCATTACAGCCTTGGTTCAAACATAGACAAAAGAGCTGAATGCCAGAGGTGAGGTGAGAGTGACTGCCCTTGACATCAGGGCAGCATTTGATCGAGTATGGCATCAAGGAGCCCTAGCTAAACTGAAGTCACTGGGAATCTGGGGGAAACATTCCGCTTGTTGGAGTCACACCTGGCACAAAGGAAGATGTGGAGGTCAATCATTTCAGTTCCAGGATTTCACGGCAGGATTTCCTCAGGGTAGTGACCGAGGCCTAACTATCTTCAGCTGCTTCATCAATGACCTCTCTTCCATCATAATGTCAGCAGTGGGATGAATGCACAATCAGATGAATGCACAATGTTCAGCACCATTCGCGACTCCTCAAACAATGAAGCAGTCCATGTCCAAATGCAGCAAGACCTGTATAATATCCAGGCTTGGGCTGACAAGTGGCAAGCCACATTTGTGCCACACAAGTGCCAGACAATGACCATCTCCTACAAGAGAGGATCTGACCATCGCCCCATGTCATTCAATGGCTTTTCCATTGCTGAATCCTCCACAATCAACATCCTGGGAGTTACCATTGGTCAGAAACTGAACTGGACTAGCAATATTAATACCAGAGCAGGTCAAAGGCTAGGAATGCTACGGCAAGTAACTCACCTTCTGACAGAAAATTTCTTAAAGAAACTGTCCTAATAGGTGACTGTAGCTCAATTGAAACATGCTTAGATCAGTATGGTTTTCAGGTCACTTCCATCCTATTGACTACTTTGACTCCTGAGTTGACCCTGCCACACTCTTTGCAAAACATGGGTGCTGTAAGACACTCCATTTTCCTCTTCCATCTCCTCATAATTCTGCTCCCTCTTTAAGTTTCACATCTTTCTGGAGGTCCATATTCTGATACCAAAATATACTCCAGACCTTGAAGTTAGTTCAATCTGATTTATTGAACCAGTAGCACAGTTCGCACAGTTCTCTATGAGTTTGACTCTCTGCTAACCTGAGTGTGGTTACTCTGTCTGACTGAACCAGACTAGCTCTTAGCCACGTGCTGGAGGTGTGATACTGTACATACACCCCGACTCACTCTGTAGATGTTCATCAGTGGAAAGAGGCAGAGTGTGAGTGCCTCGTGCCTTTTATAGTGAGATACCACCCCTGAGTGTCCTGCCTGCTCATTGGTCATGTCCTGTTCTCTGTGTTCATTAGCTGCCTGTCTGTGCCTGTCTGTACATCATTATCTGCATGGCTGCATATCATGACATCTCCCCTTTTGTTTTATGCTTGGTTCGCATATAGGAACGTACTTACATGTGGTGGCATATATTAACATATTTACAAGTGGTGGCATATGTGAACGTATTTACATGTGAAGACAGCTGTCTAATGTGAGAAAACAGAACATAGCAAACAAAACAAACATAAGTCCAGTCTCTGGGGCTTGCGTCTTATGCTTTTCGACCGCCGGAGAGGTGGTAGTGGGGACGACGGCGCCTTGACAGGCGGGATGGAAGCTTGACTCGTGGTCTCGTAGTTCGAGGTGGCAAAACAACGGATGGAAACGGAGAAGAAAGTGGTTGCGGGCAGGCAACCTTGCGCAGTGCCTGTCTGTTTCGTCGAACAACAGAAACATCAGCCATACGTACAACATACGAGCGGGGCGCAGCCTGTCGAACAACGACAGCTGGAGCAGACCAGCCACCATCCGGTATCTTGATCCTGACAGTGTCTGACAGGGATAACACGGGCAAATCGGTGGCATGAGCATCATTGCCCTGCTTTTGCTGGGTTCGGAGCTGCTGCACCTTCTGCAGCACCGGGAGGTGATCCAGGTTGGGCAAGTGTATGGCTGGGAGTGTCGTCCGCAGGTCTCTGTTCATCAGGAGTTGAGTCGGCGACATGCCAGTGGACAGTGGGGTCACCCTGTACGCAAGCAGCGCGAGGTAGATGTCAGAAGCAGAATCCGCTGCCTTGCAGATGAGCTGTTTCACAATGTGCACCCCTTTTTCAACTTTCCCATTGGACTGCGGATAGTGTGAGCTGGAAATGACATGTTTGAAATGGTATGACTTGGCAAACATAGACCACTCGTGGTTGTTGAAGCACGGGCCATTGTCACTCATGACAGTGAGTGGGATACCTTGCTTGGAGAACGTCTCCTTACAGGCCTTGATGACGGTCCGAGATGTGAGGTCTGAGAGCTTCACGACTTCAGGGTAATTGGAGAAATAGTCAATAATCAACACGTAGTCACGACCATTCGCACAAAAGAGATCGATGCCAACCTTAGACCATGGGGAGGTCTCGATTTCATGCTGCTGGAGCGTCTCCTTGCTCTGCGCTGGCTGGAAGCACTGACAGGTCGCACAGTTGAGGACCATGTTCGAGATATCCTGGCTAATACCGGGCCAGTAAACAGCCTGCACTTCTCGACGCCCAGGTGTCCCTCATGGATTTGGCTGAGCACCAAGCTCTGGAGACTGAGTGGAATGACAATCCGGTCCAGATTGAGGTGGATACCATCAATCACCGTCAGGTAGTCCTTTACATTATAAAATTGAGGGCACTGCCAGCCATTGGCGAGGTGGTGCATGACACACTGCAAGAGGGGGTCTTTGGCTGTCTCCTCGCAGATACGAACCACCTTCTCATCAGTCGCCGGGTGGGTGCCAGAATGCAGCTGCACCTTTGATTCAATCTGCCGGATGATTTCCAGCGGTTCACTAGGCAATGTGATGGAGCGGGACAATGCATCAGCTCCTTGCCAGGCGTGTACACTAAGTCAAAGTCTACCTTCTGAGTTTGAGGAAGATGCGATGCAATCGAGGCGTCATGTCGTTCAGGTCCTTGTGGATAATGTGGACCAGAGGCCTATGATCTGTCTCGACAGTGAATGTCGGCAGGCCGTAGACATAGTCGTGAAACCTGAGAATGCCAGTGAGACGACCCAGGCATTCCTTCTCTATTTGCGCATACCTTGTTTCGGTGGGCGTCATAGCCCTCGATGCGTAGGCTACCAGTGCCCAGGATGAAGTGCCATTGCGTTGAAGCAGCACCGCACCGATGCCATCCTGGCTCGCACCTGTCGAGATTTTTGTCTCCCTGTCTGGGTCGAAAAATGCCAAGACAGGTCCAGTGGTGAGCTTGGCTTTCAGCTCCAACCACTCTGCCTAATGTGCTGCCTTCCACTCAAAGGCAGTGGACTTTTTTACCAGGTTTCGTAGGGCTGTGGTGTGTGAGGCCACATTTGGGTTGAACTTGCCCAGAAAATTGACCATGCCCAGGAAATGCAACACCGCCTTCCTGTCTTCAGGGACCTTCATAGCTTTGATGGCCTTGACCTTGTCTGTGTCCGGGCGCACGCCCTGCTGAGAGATCTGGTCACCTAGGAACTTGAGTGTCGACATGACAAAGCAACATTTGGACCTGTTCAGCTTCAGGCCATTGGCATGGACATGGCGGAATACCTGCTGGGGACGGGAAACATGCTCTTCAGAGGTCGTGGACCATATGATGATGTCGTCCACGTACACATGAACCCCTTTAATGCCCTCCATCATCTGCCCCATGATGCGATGGAAGATCTCCGATGCCGAGACAATGCCAAACGGCATGCGATTATAGCAGTATCTGCCAAACGGTGTGTTGAAGGTGCAGAGCCTTCTGCTGGACTCATCCAGCTGGATTTGCCAAAATCCATGTGATGCATCTAACTTGGTGAAAAAACGTGCGTGTGTCATCTCACTGGTGAGTTCCTTCTGCTTCGGGATGGGGTAGTGTTCATGCATTATATTCTTATTGAGATCCTTGGGATCAATGCAGATGTGCAGGTCTCCCGAAGACTTTCTGACACATACCATCGAGCTGACCCAGTCAATCGGTTCGGTTTCCTTGGAAATGATGTCCTGTTGCTGAAGGTCCTTGAGCTGTGCCTTCAGGCTCTCCCTCAGCGGAGCCGGGACCCGGCGAGGTGCATCAGGTCGTAGCAGAATCTTGTATCGATATGGCAGCATGCCCATCCCGTCGAACACATCTGGATACTGAGCGAGAATGTCGTCAATGCTGGCCTGAAGATCCACATTGGAGGATGTCGTTGTGTAAACCCGCTGCACGAGGTTCAGCTGCTTGCAGGCGTGCGCGCCAAATAGGGATGGCCTGTCTGGATTGACAATTTCAAAACATAACTGTGCATGTGTGCTCCGGTTGGAGACGAGTAGATGGCAGGATCCCAGTGCCGTGATGGCATTTCCGTTGTAGTCCAGGAGCCTGCAGGCTGCTGGAAGGACCTTGGGGGGCTTCTTGATGCGTCTGAAGTCTGCCTGTGAGAAAGGTTGGCAGAAGCACCTGTGTCCAGCTTAAACTGGATGGAGCAGTAGTTGACCTGCATCACCGCACGCCATTCGTCTGCAGAATCCACTGCGAGGATGGATTGAATTTGTGATGAGTTGGATGTGGCATATTCACATTTGGTAATGATGCCCACACAGTAGGCGGAGTCCAGGCATTCTTCCTCTGGGTCCGTTGTGCTGCCAGGATCAGAATCCTGTAATTGTTGTTGCACACTCTGAATGTGCCATCGTCGGAATTGGGAGCGCTGGCCCTGACTGCTGGTGCAGACCTGCACAAGGCTGCATAGCGTTCCAGACTTCCCGCAGTTTAAACATCGCCTGCCTCTTGCAGGGCAGTGTTTCTTTAAGTGGGCATTGCCGCAGTTCGAGCACGTCACGACATCGGCGTCCTGACACTCTTTGCACATGCGCAGTGTCGGCCGCTTCGTTATCCCGTTAACATCGCGCATGCGTGGGGCCTCGGGAAAAGCGCACGCAATGGCCGCTTTCATCAATGCTGAGGCGCTGCATCCGGGAGATGGCCTGCACACTCTCTGGAGGCAAGTTTCCCATTTTCAGCCGATTTGTACTGGGCATAGCGATTTTTGCCATGCTCATGCACTGTGCATGTTTCAATCTCCACTGGCAGGGTCATATGCTTGAATTTCAGTAGCTGCTCTCTCAGAGGATCAGAGTGAACTGCAAAAATGATTTGGTCTCTGATCATGGAGTCAGCAATATCACCAAAGTTGCAGGACAGTGCTAGCAGGCGGAGGTTAGTTAAGAAGGAGTTGAAAGTTTCATCATTACCTTGTAGATGCTGTTTGAATATGTTACGCTCGAAGATTTCATTGGTGTCCACTTCACAGTGACTGTCAAACTTGTCCAGGATGGTCTGAAACTTTGTCTTGTCCTTGCCTTTGGTGAAGTGAAAAGAATTGAAGAGTTTGATGGCTTGATCACCCGCTGTTGAGAGGAGAAGCGCGATCTTCCTTGCATCAGATGCACCCACAAGGTCTGAAGCTTCGATGTACAGCAGAAACGTTTGCTTGAATGTCCGCCAGTTGACACTGGGGTTGTTGGAGGTCCTGAGCTGCTGAGGAGCCTGAATCTTCTCCAGGGTGCCGGGATACATTTGCAGGTCATCGCGGAATGGACTGAGGTAAACCACTTAGATTAAGCAGTCTCCTGGTAGCATGTCATGTTATGGACTCTGGGATAGCACAGGCTGCAACTGGATGCAGCTTTAACCAAAAGATACTCCAGGCCTTGAAATTAATTCAATCTGATTTATTGAACCAGTAGCACAGTTAGCACAGTTCACTATGAGTTCGACTCTCTGCTAACCTAAGTGTAGTTACTCTGTCTGACTGAACCAGACTAGCTCTTAGACACGTGCTGGAGGTGTGATACTGTAAATACACCCTGATTCACTCTATAGATGTTCATCAGTGGAAAGAGGTAGAGTGTGAGTGCCTCGTGCCTTTTATAGTGAGGTACCACCCCTGAGTGTCCTGCCTGCTCATTGGTCATGTCCTGTTCTCTGTGTTCATTTATGCCTGCCTGTGCCTGTCTGTATATTATTATCTGCATGTCTGCATATCATGACAATTTCAACAGGAATTGCAGTAGACAACTGATACCTGAAAATAATACATCTTTATGACATGACCTATTGAATTCAAGGGTTGACAGAAGGTTTGATCAAAGGAGAAATGTAACAGATCAGTGGAAAGAAAACACATTCACAAAATGACCTCAGAAGACTATAGTTGTAAATCAATGTGTTATGAAGAGAAAAGATTATCCTTTCTGGTGGTTAAAGTTTGAAAGTCCATCTCTTCAAGTGAATGTAATTTGTTGTGTAAGTGGCAGTTCATGTTATTTTCTTCTGGAACACCGTAAGTGTTGAAACGCTTAAGAATCAGATAAGAATGAGGTGGGCAAAAATGTACTTCAAAAGCTAATATTTCCAACGTTGATATCTTAGGAGTTTAGAAATCGGCCAATATTTTGTTTAATTACAAGTGTACTGACGTACCTTCCACAGATACTGACAAACATTTTTATAGACTCTTTTATTAGTGTCTGATTTTTTTTCTCCAGGCCACTGTATATATTCTTTTTTTTTTGCATTGTGGCTCATGTCTTTCATGAGAGCCAGGTGCTGAAAATATCAGCTTGGAAGAAATGAGTACTTACATCTGCCCTTTGCTCAGTCTAGCACTTGTTTGCAGGGAGGAACATGCTGCTGAGAGATAAATTTTCCTCATTCTAATTACAGTACTTGCCATTTTCATCCCACTTCAAGTGTAAATCACCTCATGATAAATAGGATCCATTCAGAATACAGTGCGAATCAGAGGCGCTCCTCTGACAGTAACAATCCATGCACAAAGCTGCTATCAGGCAACAATTGACTACAATGTCATATGTGCCTGAATTAAAAATCAGGAGAAGAATGTCTTTAAAAAGTGTAGCAGTAAACTGTATGGAAGGCCCATCACTCGGGCTGCTTCATCCAACCTGCTTCACCATCAATTGTCAGTATTCTGTGATCTAGCATTTTCTGTTATTTTTTAATTTTAGGCTACATATTTTTTAAATGCATTTTATTACAAACATGTATCAAAACAGGTTACAGCGAACAAACACCCCGGGAAATTTTAGGCTACATATTGATTACAAATTTGAAGTTGCTTCTTTCTTTAGCATTGTCAGACAATTGATTTTGCCGTTTTAATTGCACGGATTGTGTTATGGTATCAGCAACTTTCATTGCTATTTTCTTTCAATGCATATCGTTGCATCATTTTATGTTCAGTACTATGTTCATATGGCACACTTGAAAATGAACAGGTACTTATTGTTCAGGTCTAGAGACCTGTAAAAAAATAAAGCTTCCTTTGCTTTCCCTGAGAATATAATATATCAAAGTACTTGTCAACTTGGAAAGTGTGGAACGTTTTCTGTGATTAGAAAATATAGTTGATGAAAGGCACAGATGGTGCAAGAAAACAAAATATATTGCAAATAAAATATATTATTTAATAAACGGATTCCAGGGGCGTCATTCTCCGACCCCCCAGAGGGTCGGAGAATGGCCGTTGGCCGCCGTGAATCCCGCCCCCGCCCCCGCCGAAGTCTCCGAAGGGAGAAAAGTCAGCGGGGCGTTAATGGCGCCGCTGCCGCGGAGAATGTCACGGGTCTGCGCAAGGCAGCCGATTTTCGGCCTGCCGATATTCTCCCTCCCGGATGGGCCGAAGTCCCGTCGACGTGATGACCGTTCACGTCGACGTGAATCAAACCTCCTTTTCATTGGCGTGACCCGGTGCTCCAGGCTCACGCCGACCAGCGAGGAGGTGAGTGACGGCCTGGGGGGTTGGCTCTGGGCAGGAAATGGCGTGGCCGCAGACTGATTGCGTGTGGAGAGGTGTGTCTCGGCTTGTGTGTGTGTGTACGGCGGGGGGGGGGTTAGAGTAGGCTGGGCTCCGGGGGAGTGCCGGGAGGGGGTCCGTGCCGGGGTGGAGGTTGGGGGGGGGTCCGTGCTGGGGTGGAGGTTGGGGAGGGGTCCGTGCTGGGGTGGAGGTTGGGGGGGGTCCCTGCCGGGGTGGAGGTTGGGGGTTGGGGGGGGGGGTCCGTGCTGGGGTGGATGTTGGGGGTTGGGGGGGGGGTCCGTGCCGGGGTGGAGGTTGGGGGGGGTCCGTGCCGGGGTGGAGGTTGGGGGTTGGGGGGGGTCCGTGCTGGGGTGGAGGTTGGGGGTTGGGGGGTCCGTGCTGGGGTGGAGGTTGGGGGTTGGGGGGGGTCCGTGCTGGGGTGGAGGTTGGGGAGGGGGTCCGTGCCGAGGAGGGTGATGGGGGGGCAAATTAGTTGGTCCACCTGGCCAGGTGCCAGCCTCCAACAGTTGGACCCATGCGGTCCATGCCACCTGGCTGGGGGGGAGGAGGGGATATGGGCAATGATGACATGTCGTCGTTCCCCTCCCCCCCCCACCAGGCCGTCATGTTTTCAGATCATCCAGCGATGTTGGCCGCCGTGGTGGCAGCCGCTCATGTCTATGTTGCCCTGGATGAGGAGGAGGAGGAGGAGGAGGAGGAGGAGCGTGCCAGAGAGGCGGCGCAGGCTGCCGCAGAGGGGCAGGCGACAGCCGCCCAGGCTGGAGGGACACCTGACCGACAGGACGAGGAGGGGGAGGAGGGCGTCGCGGCCCCACGGCAACGGAGGCACCCGAGGGCGCCCCGTGTGTACCGGCCCCGGCAGTCATACCAGGACCTCAAGGACCGGGAATGCAGGAGGAGACTCCAGATGAGCCGGGAAACCGTGGCACACATCTGCCACCTGCTGGCACACCTGTCACCGCGTGGCACTGGCGGGGGACACTCTCTCCCCGTGTCCGTCAAGGTTACGGTGGCCCTGAACTTTTATGCAACGGGGTCATTCCAGGCACCGAGTGGGGACCTGTCCGGCATATCGCAGACATCGGTGCACCGGTGCATCCGGGCAGTGACAGATGCCCTTTATGCCATGGCGCACCGCTACATCCGCTTCCCCGTGGACCGGGCCAGCCAAGATGCCCGGGCCGTGGGCTTCTCTGCCGTGGCCGGGTTCCCCATGGTCCAGGGCGCGATCGATGGGATGCACGTCGCCGTGCGGCCACCTGCAGATAACAGGGCCGTGTTCACTAATAGGAAGGGGACCTATTCGATGAACGTACAGGTGGTCTGCGACCACCGCATGATGATCCTGCACGTCTGCGCCCGTCACCCAGGCAGTGTACACGACTCATTCGTGTTGTCGCGGTCATCCATCCCCGGCATGTACGAAGGACGCCATCCCCGGCTGAGGGGCTGGTTGCTGGGCGACAGGGGCTACCCATTGCGATCGTGGCTGATGACGCCTATACGGAGGCCACGCAATGAGGCGGAGAACCGCTACAATGATGCCCATGTAGCGACAAGGGGAGTGATCGAGAGGTGCTTTGGCGTGCTGAAGATGCGTTTCAGGTGCCTGGACCTCTCTGGGGGCGCCCTCCAGTATCGGTCAGATAGGGTCGGCCGCATCATTGTGGTGTGCTGCGTCCTGCACAACATAGCCCAGCAGAGGGGCGATGTGCCGCAGGCAGAGGAGGACGGAGTGGAGGAGCAGCAGGAAGAGGCCCAGTCCTCCCCAGATGAGGGGGATGGGGGCAATGGTCAGGGCAGACGGGGTAGACACAGGCGGGTGGCTGTCCACCGTAACCGGCTGGCCCAGCGGGCACGGGACAGACTGATAGACGCCCGCTTCACTGACTAGATGGGCGTGGGAATCGGGTAGTATGGCCACAGACCGCACACCATGGCAACAGCCGACCACCCACACCCCCCACCCATCCACCCACCCAGCACCCTCACCCCCCTCCCCAACTCCACCCACCCCACCCGCATGCACACCACCCCCCCCCCCCATTGCCGATCCACCGGCGGCACAACGGGCCGGGCTCACACAGTTGCGGGTGGACGCGTGTCTATTGCAGGCCATGGAGGATGATGACAACCCGCCCTGCGATGAGCTCCTGGCTCTACATCGTTGGACTATGTCTGACCCATGGCCACAGTACCACCATCCACCTGGACCATCCCTGCATGTGGCTGTGACACTGCAGCGCACGGTCCCGTCCTCTGCCCGGGGGATGTTGATGGCGGCCCAGGGGGAAGGGGGCAGACTCACCTGGGGCTGAGGTAAGACCACCCCTCACACAGACACTTGCGCTCAACGTACATGACACGCCCGCACACTTTGGACAGAGCACAAAGGCAGCTTCTGTAGGTGTAACATTGACTTTAATAACCAAAGGAGTTCATGCACGTGCCCTAGCCCCTAAAACTCATCTGTGCCCTGCACCCGTGCCAACTTACTCAGTGTCTAATTGTTTGGCCTTACGGGCCCTTTGACTACGTCTACATGGTTCCCCAGACGGTACAGCAGAACTGGAGGTGGACTCCTGTGATTCCTGCCCTCTGATACTGGATCAATTTGGCGGCCGTTTCCTGGGGCGTCCTGGCCTAGATGGGCCAGGCTGCGGCCCGGGCGACTGGGATGGCGAGCTGCCAGCCTGTCCTGCCCGTTGCCCACCCGATGCACCTGGGACGGAAGGGGGGGAGTCCGAGGTGTCGCGGTGTACCGGGACCTCCCCTACAGAGGGAGCCGGGACGGACCACACCATCTCCTCCTCCCTCGGGGTGCCCGATGGCCCCCAGGCCCCTACATGGGTGGGGGATGCGAACGGACTGGCCATCCGATGCCCCCCCGACATCTGGCGCTGCCAGTCCTGGAGGCCCGTGCTGGTATCGACAGGGGTCTGCAGGTTTGCAGCCATGGAGCCCAGGGTGTTGGCCAACCCTGTCTGTGACAGTGCGACGCCAGCTCGCACATGGCCACTGGTGCCGATGCCCTCAGCGATGGCCTGCTGAGACTGGGCCATGGCCTGCAGAGACTGGGCCATGGCCTGCTGAGACTGGGCCATGGCCTGCAGAGACTGGGCTATGGCGTTGAGCGCCTCTGCCATCTGGCGCTGGCACTGGCTCATGGCCTCCTGTGAGAGGGCAGCCATTTCCTGGGCCACAGACGCCGCCTGCACGGAAGGCCCCAGGCCTCGCAAACCATTCCCCATGTCTGACACCGTCGCAACCATTGCCTCCACCGCGGACGCCACCCGTGCGGTGTCAGCCTGGGTGGCACGCTAGACCGGGACCACTCCCAGCTCCTGGACGCGGGTGGGCTCCTCCACCTGCGACCGCAGCCGCCGCAAGCCGCCCGTCACCCTCTTCGCTCGTCTCCGGGTCGGTGGTTGCATCGGATCTATGTGTGGGTGTGGTAACTGCAGGAACCCGGGATCCATCTGGGCGGCAGATGTTCGCTTGGCCCGGGCTGCCCTCCGACCGCCCGGTCCCTCTGCTGCTCCTACCTCCACCTGCTGTACCGGGACGGCTGTGTTGTGCGCACCAGTGAGTGTACCAGACGCCTCATCACTAAAGTGCCCAACCGTGGTGAGTGTTTCTGCGATGGTGGAGGGTGTTGTTGACAGCAGTGGCGTTGTGTCGTGCTCTTCGTCCCACTCTGACTCCATGGCACTTTGGGGTGGGGGTTCGTCTCCACCCATCCACTCTGAGTCACTGTCCGGTATTTCGTCTTCCCGGGTAGGGGTGTCCTGGGTAGTGCTGTCCCGGGTAGGGGTGTCCTGGGTAGTGCTGTCCCGGGTAGGGGTGTCCTGGGTAGTGGTGTCCCGGGTAAGGGTGTCCTGGGTAGTGGTGTCCTGGGTAGTGGTGTCCTGGGTAGTGGTGTCCTGGGTAGTGGTGTCCTGGCTCGGATGTGACGGGGGCCTGTGGCTGCCCCCCTCATCGCTGGGTGGTCGCTCCCGCACGTGACGGGGGTGTCGTCTCCCTGTTGCTCCAAGTCTCTACGTCTCCCGTGGTGTGCGAGGGGCATCCTGCGGGCGTCGCATGCTGGAGGGTCCGGGTCTCTCCGTCTCCCGTGGTCTCCGAGGGGCATCCTGCGGGCGTCGCATGCTGGAGGGTCCGGGTCTCTCCGTCTCCCGTGGTGTGCGAGGGGCATCCTGCGGGCGTCGCATGCTGGAGGGTCCGGGTCTCTCCGTCTCCCGTGGTCTCCGAGGGGCATCCTGCGGGCGTCGCATGCTGGAGGGTCCGGGTCTCTCCGTCTCCCGTGGTCTCAGAGGGGCATCCTGCGGGCGGTGTGCTTCTGCGTGGATGGGTGCCTGGACGTTTGGTCCTGCGATACACAATGAAGCATGCATGGTTAGACATCAGGCAGTGATCAGGTGATACGGGGAGGGGGATATAGGGGAGGGGGGATATGGGGACGGGCTGTCGGTGGCTCACTTGCTGGTGGGCCCCCGACCTCTGCATCAGCAACCTCCCGGTCCTCAGGTCCGCCAGCCAGTTCCAGGGCCCTTTCCTCGTGTACGGTCAGTGGCCTCTCATCAGCGGGCCCTCCTCCAGTCCTCACATGCTCCCTATTGTTGTGTGCGCGCTTCTCCTGTGGGGGGGGC
The DNA here is from genome assembly GCF_047496885.1 of Scyliorhinus torazame. Classification (NCBI taxonomy): domain Eukaryota; kingdom Metazoa; phylum Chordata; class Chondrichthyes; order Carcharhiniformes; family Scyliorhinidae; genus Scyliorhinus; species Scyliorhinus torazame. The sequence continues at coordinate 229,854,670 of NC_092710.1, read as the reverse complement.
GGGGGGGGGTGGTGGCAGAGGTAAAAGGCAACAGTGTTAGGCAGGTATATGAATGCACTCCATCGGTTGCGCGTGCATTGCAGAGGTTAAGGTTAGGGCTGGATTCACTTGGGGATATGGGGGAGGGGGGATATGGGGGAGGGGGGATATGGGGGAGGGGGGATATGGGGGAGTGGGGATATGGGGGATTTGGGGGAGGGGGGATATGGGGGAGGGGGTATATGGGGGATATGGGGGAGGGGGGATATGGGGGATATGGAGGATATGGGGAGGGGGGATATGGGGTAGGGGGGATATGGGGATATGGGGGAGGGGGGATATGGGGGATATGGGGAGGGGGGATATGGGGGAGGGGGGATATGGGAGATATGGGGGAGGGGGGGATATGGGGAGGGGGGGATATGGGGGAGGGGGGATATGGGGAGGGGGGATATGGGGGAGGGGGGATGTGGGGGAGGGGGGATATGGGGGAGGGGGGATATGGGGGAGGGGGGATATGGGGGATATGGGGAGGGGGGATATGGGGGAGGGGGGATATGGGGGATATGGGGGAGGGGGGATATGGGGGAGGGGGGATATGGGGGAGGGGGGATATGGGGGAGGGGGGATATGGGGGATATGGGGGAGGGGGGGATATGGGGGAGGGGGGATATGGGGGAGGGGGGATATGGGGATATGGGGGAGGGGGGATATGGGGGAGGGGGGATATGGGGGAGGGGGGATATGGGGATATGGGGGAGGGGGGATATGGGGAGGGGGGATATGGGGGAGGGGGGATATGGGGGAGGGGGGATATGGGGGAGGCTCACCCTGCCTGCTCTGACGAGGTCGTTCACCTTCTTGTGGCACTGGGTGCCTGTCCGTGGTGTCAGGGCCACAGCGGTGACGGCCTCTGCCACTTCCCTCCACAGACGCCGGCTGTGGCGTGGGGCAACTCTGCGGCCGTGCCCGGGATACAGGGCGTCCCTCCTCTGCTCCACCGCGTCCTGGAGCGCCTCCACATCGCGTGACTCGAACCTCGGGGCTGAGCGACGGCCAGCCATCCAGTCGGGTGTTGCAGTCGGGTGTTCCGGTCGGGTGGGGGGGAGCTGCGCGGCCTTATGAGCCGTCACGCCGTGCAGCGCGTTTGACGCTGCACGGCGTGAACCACTGCGCAAGCGCGGATCCCGTTACGTCGCTGCTAGCCCATTTCGGGCCGGAGACTATCGTCCCATTTTTATGACGTGACGCAAGTGGGATTTGCGCCGTTTTTGGCGCCGATCAGCGGACTTTCCGCCGATAACGGAGAATTCCGCCCCAGGTGCCTGCTAATATTTGATCAGATTGCACAAAGAATGAAGTGAACTGACTCATCCTCTGATTTTTTTTCCCGAAAAAGCTTGTGAATGTGTGAAGATGCGACAGGAAAGTTTCTGCCCTCCAACCAATCAGATCACGAGAATTGCTCACTTCAGCCTGTTTCTTAAACCGATTAAATCATAGCATCAGGAAACAAAATGTTTCTGGTGACCACGTCACCAAGGGCTGATCCAATCTCAAAATTATCTTGAAAATGTCAATTTTGATTGCTCTCAATGACTTTCTACCAAAGCAAATTGGTCAGACAGGAAACATGACAGTTCCTCACTCATCCATTACATCCTTGAAAAAAATTAAAATGTTAGCTCCTCTGAGTCTTCACATACAGCAAGCTAGTGTGGGGAAATCACAGGCAGTTTCTGGCATCAGTTGTATACTGTCAATTGTGGAAACGTCAAAAAATACCCCTAAATGCACAGCAGAATGAATGCATAAATAATTCTGGAAAAAGTTGTAAAATTCCCTTTAAACCTTGCTCTTACTTCTGAGTGCTACTGGAAAGCCTGATTTGGTTTTGGCAAAAAAAAAATGACATATGTTCACAGTATGCTATGCACTTACATAAATACATTCTCATAACTTTAGTATTGCACCAACTGACCAGAAGAGTCTGCAAGTACATATTGTTATTATTATTGTCATACTAATTGTATTCATTTACCTATCTTGAGGCTATTTTGTATGTTTATGCATATTTTAATACCTGGGATCAGGCGTTGGGTTGCCAGATATTCACTGCTCTTGAATCACCTGATAACCTCTTAATTACAAATGTTTGTCACGTGAAATTTCATTTTTCCTTTCTGCACACACACAGGCAGGATGACCTTTCTCCATCATCTACGTGTTGCAAATTACTGCCATTAGTGTCCGCCATGGCTCAGTTGGTAGCACACTGGAAGATGAGTTCATAGAATGTTTTGTGATGCTTTCTTAGAGCAGCAAATGCTAGAGTCAGCCAGAGAGCAAGCTATACTAGAATCCATAGGATCCCAACAGTGCAGAAGGAGGCCATTCAGCCCACCAAGTCTGTTCCGACCCTCTGAAAGAGCACTCTACCTCGGCCCACTCTCCTGCCCATTCCCCTAATGCGTGATCAATTGCACAAAGACTAAAGTTGGGTACAACTGTGGCTTTATTACAGTAAGATGCATGGCCTCCTGCTGCAGCTGGTGAAATGGCAGGGCACTGGAGGTCATGCATATTTATACAGTTCTCCTTGGGCGGAGCCAGCCGGCAGGAGCTACAGGGGAACCTGTAGTGCAGGTCCTACCTTACATCTCCTATTACAGTGGTTCACCACATTCACCCCCTGTTAAAAATGAGTCCGGCGGGGGTGACGTGAAACTATATACAATTAGTGCAATTATGTACAGTGGTAGGGAAAGAAAAGTCCATGTTGGAGGTCCAGAGTCCGTCAAACGTTCTGCTGGTCCGGTGCTTTGGTGCTTCGTTGGAAGCGGAGTAATGGTGGCGGCGAAGTCGGTGCTGGCGGTGGTGGAGGTGGCACCGATGGCGGTGGTGGCGGTGCTGATGCTGGCCAGTCATCGGGGAACTCCGGGAGCGTGCCGAAGTCCTCTTTGTCCTCTTGTGCGGAAAAGGGTAGGGGGGGGTGGTCTGGTGGGGTCAATATTGGCAGCGCGGTGGGAGGGGGGAGCGCATTGGTGGGGGTGTGTGTTCATAGATTATCATAGAATTTACAGTGCAGAAGGAGGCCATTCAGCCCGTCGGGTCTGCACCGGCTCTTGGAAGAGAGCTACCCAAGGCCAACACCTCCACCCTATCCCCATAACCCAGTAACCCCACCCAACACTAAGGGAAATTTTGGACACTAAGGGCAATTTATCATGGCCAATCCACCTAACCTGCACATCTTTGGACTGTGGGAGGAAACCGGAGCACCCGGAGGAAACCCACGCACACACGGGGAGGATGTGCAGACTCCGCACAGACAGTGACCCAAGCCGGAATCGAACCTGGGACCCTGGAGCTGTGAAGCAATTGTGCTAACCACAATGCTACCGTGTTGCCCGATGGGTGGAACCTGACGGTGCCAGATCACTGAGTGAGACAGTATTTTGGTGGCCGTCGGGGAACTCAACGTAGGCATATTGAGGGTTGGCGTGGAGCAGGTGAACCCTGTCCAACCCAGGGGTTCACCTTGTGGAGTCGGACGTGCCTACGGAGAAGGACCGGTCCTGGAGCAGCGAGCCAAGTTGGGAGCAACACCCCGGATGTGGACTTCCTGGGGAAGGTAAAAACACGTTCATGGGGTGTGTTATTAGTGGCGGTGCACAATAGTGACCGAATGGAGTGGAGTGTATCAGGGAGGACCTCCTGCCAGCGAGAGGCTGGGAGGCTCCTGGACCGTAGGGCCAGCTGGACAGCCATCCAAACCGTCCCATTCTCCCGTTCTACTTACCCGTTTCCCCGGGGATTGTAGCTGGTCGTCCTGCTGGAGGCTATACCCCTGCTGAGCAGGAACTGAGTAGGCGGGGAAACCGAACAGAGCGAAGATGGTGCTGAGGGCCTTGATGACGGTGGCAACGGTGGCAGATGTCATATCGGGGCATGGGATGTCGAAGGGGAATCTGGAGTACTCATCGACCACACTGAGAATGTACGTGTTACGGTCGGTGGAGGGGAGGGGCCCTTTGAAATCCACGCTAAGGCGTTCAAAGGGGCGGGAAGCCTTCACCAGGCGTGCACGGTCCAGCCGGTAAAAGTGCGGCTTGCACTCCGCACAGACCTGGCAGTCCCTGGTGACTGTCCTTAATTCCTCGACGGAGTAGGGCAGATTGCGAGCTTTGACCAGATGGTACAACCGAGTGACCCCCGGGTGACAAAGGCTGTCGTGTAGGGCCCGGAGTTGGTCCACTTGTGCGCTGGCACATGTACCTCGGGAGAGGGCGCCTGGGGGCTCGTTGAGTTTACCGGGACGATACAAGTTCTCGTAATTATAGATGGAGCGCTCGATTCTCCACTGCAATATTTTGTCATTTTTGATCTTGCCCCGCTGTGTGTTATTGAACATGAAGGCTACCGACCGTTGGTCCATAAGGAGAGTGAATCTCTTACCGGCCAAGTAATGCCTCCAATGCCGCACAGCTTCAACGATAGCTTGGGCCTCCTTCTCAAAGGATGAGTGTCGAATTTCAGAGGCATGAAGGGTGCGGGAAAAGAATGCCACGGGTCTGCCTGCCTGGTTTAGAGTGGCAGCAAGGGCGACGTGTGAAGCGTCGCTTTCTACTTGGAGAGGCAGTGACTCATCCACTGCGCGCATCCCAGCCTTGGCGATTTCTGCTCTGATGCGGGCGAAAGCATGTTGTGCCTCGGCCGCAAGGGGGAATTGGGTGGACTGAATGTGTGGGCGGGCCTTGTCCGCATAGTTTGGGATCCACTGAGCGTAGTAGGAAAAGAACCCCAGGCAGCGTTTGAGGGCCTTGGGGCAGTGGGGGAGGGGAAGTTCCATGAGGGGGCGCATGCGGTCGGGGTCGGGTCCGAGAAGTCCGTTTTGGACTACATAGCCGAGAATGGCTAACCGAGTTGTGCTGAACACACACTTCACTTTGTTGTAGGTCAGGTTGAGAAGAGTGGCAGTGCGGAGGAATTTATCGAGGTTGGCATCATGTTTCTGCTGGTCATGGCCGCAGATGGTGACATTATCTAAGTACGGAAAGGTGGCCCGCAAACCGTACTGGTCGACCATTCGGTCCATCTCTCTTTGGAAGACTGAGCCCCCATTTGTGACACCGAAAGGGACCCTAAAGAAGTGATAGAGGCGACCGTCCGCCTCAAAGGCCGTGTATGGCCGGTCCGACTTCTGGATGGCGAGCTGGTGGTAGGCGGATTTCAGGTCAATTGTTGAGAAGACCCGGTACTGCGCAATCTGATTGACCATATCAGATATGCATGGGAGGGGGTATTTGTCGAGCTGCATGTACCGATTGATGGTCTGGCTGTAGTCCACGACCAACCTATGTTTCTCCCCAGTTTTAACCACTACCACTTGGGCTCTCCAGGGGTTGTTGCTGGTCTCGATAATACCCTCCTTAAGCAGCCGCTGGACTTCGGACCTGATGAAGGTCTTGTCCTGGGTGCTGTACCGTCTGCTCCTAGTGGCAACGGGCTTGCAATCCACAGTTAGATTGGCAAAAAGGGAGGGGGGATCGACCTTGAGGGTCGCGAGGCCGCAAACGGTAAGGGGGGGTATGGGCCCGCAGAATTTGAGGGTGAGGCTCTGGAGGTTGCATTGGAAGTCCAGGCCCAACAGGAGTGCAGCGCAGAAATTAGGAAGGACATAGAGGCGGAAGTTACTAAATTCTACGCCCTGGACCGTGAGAGTGACTGTACAAAAGCCTCGGATCGGGACGGAGTAGGATCCGGAGGCTAGGAAGATTCTTTGATTGGCAGGGTGGACCGCGAGGGTGCAGCGTCTTACCATATCTGGGTGAAAAAAGCTTTTGGTGCTCCCGGAGTCCAGCAGGCACGAGGTCACGTGGCCGTTGATTTTAACCGCCGTCGTCACGGTGGCCAGGTTGTGCGGGCGAGATTGGTCCAGCGTCATCGAAGCGAGCTGCGGGTAGCCATTGGATGTTTCGGGTGGTGAGCGTGTGCGGTTCCGATGTCGGGATGTCATGAGACCCTGTGGGGGACAAGATGGCGGCGCCCATGGTGCGCACATTGCGGGGTCGGGACAAGATGGCGGCACACATGGTGCGCACATTGCGGTGTCGGGACAAGATGGTGGCGCCCATGGACCGCACGTGGCCGAAGGGGAACAAGATGGCGGCGCCCATTGGTCGCAAAAGGACCCGGGAGGAGAAGATGGCGGCTTCCATTGTGCATCTGGCACGGGGGAGGGGGCGATAGCGGGCGCGATCGCAGCGACTGCGCGGTCCTGGCACACAGCCGCGAAGTGGCCCTTTTTACTGCAGGCTTTACAAATGGCAGTGCGGGCCGGGCAGTGTTGGTGGGGGTGCTTCTGCTGACCGCAGAAGTAGCAGCGGGGACACCCGGAGTGCGCAAATTGACGTGCGGCACAGGCGTATTGCGAAGGCAGGCTGTGGCTGAGGAGGTCGTCAGTGGGGTCCAGGAGGGGTAGGAAGGAGTAGAAGGGTGGGCAGCGCGTTGGGAGAGGTACGATTGTACGTTACAGGATGCGACCGTCATGGAGAGCGCCAAGGTTTTCATCTCCGCCAGTTCGAACGTGGCCCCTTCCAGCAATTGTTCTCGGATGCGGTCCAACGCAATCCCCGTCACAAAGGCATCGCTCATGAGGAGATTCGAGTGTTCGGCGGCCGTGAGGGCCTGACAGTCACAGTCCCGGACCAGTGGAATTACATAGATTACATAGAACATACAGTGCAGAAGGAGGCCATTCGGCCCATCGAGTCTGCACCGACCCACATTAATCCCTCACTTCCACCCTATCCCCGCAACCCAATAACCCCTCCCAACCCTTATGGACACTACGGGCAATTTTTAGCATGGCCAATCCACATAACCTGCACGTCTTTGGACTGTGGGAGGAAACCGGAGCACCCGGAGGAAACCCACGCAGACACGGGGAGAACGTGCAGACTCCGCACAGACAGTGACCCAGCGGGGAATCGAACCTGGGACCCTGGCGCTGTGAAGCCACAGTGCTATCCACTTGTGCTACCGTGCTGCCCACCAGGGCCCACCAGAAATCTTCGATGGACTGACCAGGTAGTTGCGAGCGGGTGGCAAGTACATGCCTGGCGAAGAGCGTGTTCGTCTTCTGCGTGTAGTGTTCTTTGAGGAGTTCCATTGCTTTCGTGTAATTCGTGGCGTCTTGGGTCAATGGGAACACGCTGGAGCTCAGTCTGGAGTACAGGACGTTTATCTCCTGAGCCTCCGTTGGCGCGGGGTCCGCCGCGTTGATGTAAGCCTCAAAATATGCTAGCCAGTGAGTAAAGTCTTTCCTGGCGTCGGGCGAGTGCGGATCCAGCTGCAGGCGATCGGGCTTAATTCTGATATCCGTTCTGTGGAAAATCTGACTGTAATAAATTGATGCACGATCAATTGCACAAAGACTAAAATTGGGTCCAACTGTGGCTTTATTACAGTCAGATGCGTGGCCTCCTGCTGCAGCTGGCGAAATGAGAGGGCACTGGAGGTCATGCATATTTTACAGTTCTCCCTGGGCGGAGCCAGCCGGCAGGAGCTACCGGCGAACCTGTAGTGCAGGTCCTACCTTACATCTCCTATTACAGTGGTTCACCACATCCCCATAACCCCGCACATTGATCATGGCCAATCCATCTAACCTGCACATCTTTGGACACTAAGAGGCAATTTAGCATGGCCAATCCACCTAACCTGTACATCTTGGACTGTGGGAGGAAATGTGGACTGACGAAGGAAATGGGAGAACCAGGAGGAAACCCATGCAGACATGGACTAAACGTGCAAACTCCACACAGACAGTTACCTAAGGCTGGAATAAAACCAAGGTCCCTGGAGGGCACACAATGCGAGGCTAACTAAATTGCTTCAGAGGGACAAGGGCAGCAGGTCCATGGGAATATCACCAGTAGGAAGTTCCCCTCCAAGACACTCACCATTTTGGCTTGGAAATATATCTCCATTCCTTCACTAACCCTGGGTCAAAATCCTGGAACTCCCTCCTTAACAGCACTGTGGGCATACCAACACCATATGGACAGTAGCGATTCAAGAACGCAGCTCCACCATCATCTTCTCAAGGGCAATTAGGGATGAATAATAAATGTAGGCCTAGCCAGCAACGTCCACATATCTTGAATACATTTTTGAAAAGCTTGTAGTGCAGCAGGTAAAATAGAAGCTAATAGGAAGCATAGAATAGGCATAAATGATTAATTTTCAGATTGGCAAGATGTGATGAGTGGACTGCCACGGGAATTCATTCTGGGGTCTCACCTATTTACAATTTAAATCATTGACTTGAATGAAGTGATCAAATGTACAGTAGGAAAGCAAGTTGTGAAGAGGATATTGAGTCTGCAAAGGGACATAAATAAGTGAATGACTGGGTAAAATTTGACATTACGATGGAGTATAATATGGAAAAATGTGAACTTGTCCAGTTTGGTAGGAAGAATAGAAAAATAGCATATTATTTAAAAGCAGCGAGGTTGCAGAACTCTAAGGTAGAGAGAGAGGGATCTCAGTGTCCTGGCACTTGAATCACAAAAGGTCAGTCTGTAGGTACAGCAACATGATTGAGAAGGGAAATGAATTGTTAATTATTGCAAGGGGAATGGAATATAAAAACAGCAATGTTGTGTTCCAGTTGTACAGGGCATTGGTAAGACCACATCTGGAGTACTGTGCACAGTTTTGGCATGGGCAGAGACTGATGGAGGGAAATTCAGTATCCTGCTGCCAGCGTACTTGCAGGCAGGGGGCAAGCAAAATCAAGCTTGCAGTCGCTTATGCCTTCGCATCCATCCCTGAACTTTCCCCATTTATGGGGGGCAGTTATGGTATCAGGCAGCTCAGCCACCCTTAGGTCTATTGAAGTTCTTAAATTGCCAATTAAAGGCCACAAAAGGATCTCACTCCACCTCCGTCACCTTTATATGTTGGGTGGGGTATGCTGGAAGGAAGGTGGCAGTTTAACAGTTTGGACGATGAGGCTGGAAGGACGGAGGTTGCCACCTTGTTAATGCCACACTCCGCTGTGGGGCAGCCCATTTTCAAGTTGGTGAAGTGGAACAGACATTTTGGCTGTGGTGGGGCAAGGAATATGGCGCCCCACTCCCCATCCCCCCTGACACTCCACTGTGTCTGGAGTGTGGGAATTCATGTAGCTGTGTTGGGTAGATTCAAACTTTGCTATGTTTCTGCTGTTTTTCAGGCTCCTTACCCCAAGGAGGCTTTGCAGGCACTGGCAAATTGACTAAACAAGGGGAAGAAGAGGATAGACGCTGAGTGCGTGTGGGGGAGAAAAGGGTTAGAAAGAGGGTTTAATGTGGGAGACAAGAGGGATTAGGAAGATGTATGCTATTTTTGGTTAACCAAATAAACTGAATCAACAAACAAGGGATACATTAAAATGCAACTTCTTAAAACGATACTGCATCAGTGTAAATGGAATATCAAAGGACACTTAAACATCAAAACAAGATGTGATTGAAGGTGTCACAGAAAGCCTCAATGGTGACTGAAGACACTGCATACTCCCTTTCCAGGAACATCTGGCAGCGAACACAGACACAGAATAGCGGCAGACAATTGGGATGCACCACCCCTTCAACCACCGGAACTAATACTAGCCAGCTTGGCTAAGCCCAAGAGATGGCCCACAAGGCGGTCCTCCTCATTCCCTGAATTCCTCCATACCGAGTGCCAAAGATCAAGAGGGTGCAACCATAAAGAAACTAACACATTTTTCAGAAAACCGAATAGGGGGGGAGCCTCGGACAATTTCGGAAGGTGTGTGGGTCAGTGTGTGTGTGTGCGTATGGTAAGAGTGGTGATTACAATGTGTAGGAGTGGAGGAAACAGGGGCTTCACTGGGTGTTCTGTTACCAGGGGAGATGGAGAGCTTGGCTGAAACCTACAGAAAATCATATTTTCACAATATACCTTAAAAACGTTCATATTCACATGATGCAATGTTTTATGTTGATCTCTAATATGTGTAGTTTACTGAATGTAACTATGTTGCTTTACTGCTGTTTTGATTTTTCTGGTGTCTTAGGGTCACATTAAATTTCAATTATTAAAATGGGGTTACATTAAACTGACAGCTGCACAGTGGGTGACAACATGAATGAGGTGGTGCCCTGGTTTCTTGGCTGATATTTATCCTTGAATCACCATCAGAAAAAACAGAGTACATTTTCATTGTCACTTTCCTGTTTGTGGGAACTTGCTGAATGTAAATTAGCTGCCACACTTCTTACATTACTACCGTGATTCCACTTCAAATAGTGCTTCATTGGCTGTAAAGTGGTTTGAGGTGTCAGGTGATTGTGAACAGTGTTTATATAAATGCATGCCTTTCTTACTCATGACACAACCTGCAAATACAAAGTCAAATTTTGATAAATTAGCTGGTAGCATTGTACAAATGAAACAATGCAGTCAAAATATGTCACTGAATGATGTGTGCTTTCAAAGCTAGTTCAATTTTGTATCTGCGGGTGAAATTTCATTGACTTAATCCCTTACTGGATGGGATGATGTGCGAGTTGAGAACACAAATTAGACAGGGGATTTGGATGCTAAATCCCACTCTGGATTGCCTGGCTAATTAGGGAAGAGAAGGGAGCAGGTTCACCAGCATTTGGATTTTTGAGTGTGAAGAATAGAGTGGAGTCCTGGGAAGTCTGCTTTCTTACCCGGACGTCTTGTTGAGGGAGCTGAAGAGTTGCACTGAGGTGAGCTCTCCCAAATGGATGGAAGGAAGAGGACAACCTCTCCGATCATGCAGGCATGAATGGAAATGATAGAGGAAATCTGTTGGAGAAGTGTGGTCTTGCCGATTTAGAGGCAGTGGCCCAAGAAGAACTGGGGCCACAGGAGGGCAGGGCAGATAAGTGACATAACTGTGGTAGAGCGTATTATATGTATTACGGTACCTGTGTTGGAGGTACTACTGTATTAGAGATACGTGGGTAAATCCCTGTCTGCTGGCTCCGCCCAGTGGACGGTATAAAGAGGTGTTCATCCCCGGCTGCAGCCATTTTCTGCTCCGAGCTGCTGGGGAACACATCTTGTCTAATAAAGCCTTCGATTATTCTCTAATCTCGCTTTCGCAATAATTGATCATGCATCAATTTATTAGACACGATATTGAAAGATGGAACTCCGCATCAAGCCAGGCCGTCTGCAACTGAGCCCCCACGTGGCAAACGCTTCGGCACCTTTGATCACTGGCTGGCTTGCTTCCAGAGCTACATCAGGACGTCCACAGACACACCCATGGAGGACCAAAAGTTACAGATCCTCTACTCAAGGGTGAGTCCCGAAATTTTTCCACTCATCAGGGACGTGCCGAACTACGCTGAAGCTATGGCACTGCTGAAAGGGCATTATATTCGCCCGGTGAACCAAGTATATGCTCGACATCTTCTGGCCACCAGACACCAAATCCCGAGGGAATCACTGGATGACTTCTACCGCACCCTGCTGGCCCTCGGTAGGAACTGCGACTGTCGGCAAGTTTCGGCTACCGAGCACACTGAATTCTTAATTCGGGACGCCTTCGTCGCAGGCATGCTGTCCACACAGATCCGCCAGCGGCTGTTAGAAAGAGATACACTAGATCTTAAGGAGGCTAGGAGACTCGCAAACTATTTAGAGATGGCCTCCCATAACGCTCAGGCGTACGCCCCCGGCAGCACGGCACCCCCATGGACAGCGTGGACCCAACCTGCTTCCGACCCGACCTCAATCTCCAATTCACTGTAAGCCTGCGCCGCGCAGCAGTTGGTCAACCCCGGGGGTCTCAGATGCTACTTTTGTGGGCAGACCAAACACCCCCGGCAATGCTGCCCGGCCCAATCAGCGACGTAGCGGTATGCCAGGCCCGGTCGGCCGCCGCCGTCTCTGATGCGCAATCAATTGGACAAAGACGCAGATTGGGTACAACTGTGGCTTTACGGCAGTCAGATGCGTGGCCACCTGCTGCAGCTGACAAAATGGCAGGGCACTGGAGCTCATGCATATTTATACAGTTCTTAGTGGGCGTAGCCAGCCGGCAGGAATTACCGGCGAACCTGTAGTGCAGGTCCTACCTTACATCCCCTAATACAGTGGTTCACCACATTTGCCCCCTGTTAACAATGAGTCCGGCAGGGGTGATGTGAAACTATATACAATTGGAGCAATTATGTACAGTGTTAAGAAGAAAAAGAAAAAGTCCATGTTGACGGTCCGGAGTCCGTCAAAGGTTCAGCCGATCCGGTGCTTCGTTGGGAGCGGCGTAACGGTGGCGGCGAAGTCGGTGGTGGTGGAGGTGGCACGGATGGCGGTGGTGGCGGTGCTGATGCTGGCCAGTCATCGGGGAACTCCGAGAGCGTGCCGAAATCCTCTTCGTCCTCTGGTGCGGAAAGGGGGGGGGGGGGGGTTGGTCTGGTGGGGTCAGTTTTGGCGGCGCGGTGGGAGGGGGTAGGGGCATGGGTGGGGGAGTGTGTTGGGGTGGAACCTGACGGTGCCAGGTCCCTGAGTGAGACAGGAGCTTGGCGGCCATCGGGGAACTCAACATAGGCATATTGAGGGTTGGCGTGGAGCAGGTGAACCCTGTCCACCAAGGGGTCCGCCATGTGGAGTCGGACGTGCCTATGGAGAAGGACCGGTCCTGGAGCTGCGAGCCAAGTCGGGAGCAACACCCCGGATGTGGACTTCCTGGGGAAGGTAAAAACACGTTCATGGGGTGTGGTATTAGTGGCGGTGCACAATAGCGACCGGATGGAGTGTAGAGCGTCAGGGAGAACCTCCTGCCAGCGAGAGGCTGGGAGGTTCCTGGATCGTAGGGCCAGCTGGATGGCCCTCCAAACCGTCCCATTCTCCTGTTCTACTTGCCCGTTTCCCCGGGGGTTGTAGCTGGTCGTCCTGCTGGAGGCTACACCCCTGCTGAGCAGGAACCGACGCAGCTCATCGCTCATGTATGAGGATCCCCTGTCACTGTGGATGTAAGCGGGGAAACCGAACAGAGCGAAGATGGTGCTGAGGGCCTTGATGACGATGGCAGATATCATATCGGGGCATGGGATGGCGAAGGGGAATCTGGAGTACTCATCGGCCACACTGAGAATGTACGTGTTACAGTCGATGGAGGGGAGGGGCCCATTGAAATGCTGAGGCATTCAAAGGGGCGGGAAGCCTTCACCAGGCGCGCACGGTCCGGCCGGTAGAAGTGCGGCTTGCACTCCGCACAGACCTGGCAGTCCCTGGTGACTGTCCTTACTTCCTCGACGGAGTAGGGCAGATTGCGAGCTTTGACCAGATGGTACAATCGAGTGACCCCCTGGGTGGCAAAGGCTGTCGTGTAGGGCCCGGAGTTGGTCCACTTGTGCGCTGGCACATGTACCTTGGAAGAAGGCATCTGGGGGCTCGTTGAGTTTACCGGGGCGATACAAGATCTCGTAATTATAGGTGGAGAGCTCGATTCTCCACCGCAAGATTCTATCATTTTCGATCTTGCCCCGCTGTGTGTTATTGAACATGAAGGCTACCGACCATTGGTCAGTGAGGAGAGTGAATCTCTTACTGGCCAGGTAATGCCTCCAATGCCGCACAGCTTCAACGATAGCTTGGGCCTCCTTTCCGACGGGTGAGTGTCGAATTTCAGAGGCATGGAGAGTGTGGGAAAAGAATGCCACGGGTCTGCCTGCCTGGTTTAGAGTGGCGGCAACGGCGACGTCTGAAGTGCTGCTTTCTACTTGAAAAGGCAGTGACTCGTCCACTGCGCGTATCCCGGCCTTGGCGATGTCTGCTCTGATGCGGGCAAAAGCATGTTGTGCCTCGGCTGCGAGAGGGAATTGGGTGGACTGAATGAGTGGGCGGGCCTTGTCCACATAGTTTGGGACCCACTGGGCGTAGTATGAAAAGAACCCCAGGCAGCGTTTGAGGGCCTTTGGGCAGTGGGGGAGGGGGAGCTCCATGAGGGGGCGCATGCGGTCGGGGTCGGGTCCGAGAAGTCCGTTTTGGACTACATAGCCGAGAATGGCTAACCGGGTCATGGTGAACACACACTTCTCTTTGTTATAGGTCAGGTTGAGAAGAGTGGCAGTGCGGAGGAATTTATCGAGGTTGGCATCGTGGTCCTGCTGGTAATGGCCGCAGATGGTGACATTATCTAAGTGCGGAAGTGGCCCGCAAACCGTACTGGTCGACCATTCGGTCCATTTCCCTTTGGGAGACCGAGACCCCATTTGTGACGACGAAAGGGACCCTAAGGAAGTGGTAGAGGCGGCCGTCCGCCACGAAGGCCGTGTATGGATGGTCCGACTTCCGGATGGGGAGCTGGTGGTGGGTGGATTTCGGGTCAATTGTTGAGAAGACCCGGTACTGCGCAATCTGATTGACCATATCAGATATGCATGGGAGGGGGTACGCGTCGAGCTGCGTGTACCTATTGATGGTCTGGCTGTAGTCCACGACCATCCTGTGTTTCTCCCCAGTTTTAACTACTACCACTTGGGCTCTCCAGGGGCTGTTGCTGGCTTCGATAATACCCTCCTTAAGTAGCCGCTGGACTTGTGACCTGATGAAGGTCTTGTCCTGGGTGCTGTACTGTAGCGCACAAAGACTCCGAGAGACGAATAGAGTGAAGTCGATGAGGCTTTATTAAGCGTGACTGTTCCCCCGCAGTTCAGTAGTAGACTGCCTGCGGGGGAGGACTCCTGGTACTTATACTCCGCCTTCAGGGCGGAGCTAGAGGTCAACGTCCAACCAGGACCCGGGATCTGTCAGCCAATGACATCACGGCTTCACAGTCCCACATGACCCCTAATGCATACTACCACATTCACCCCTTGTTAAAAATGAACCCGGCGGGGTTATGCTTCGCATGGTGGTAAGGGTTTACAAGGCTGGTCCTGGGAGGAAAACCTTCGCATGTTATTACAGTATGTACAAGGTTTTGTTTTTGTTTTGAACTATTTACAGTAATCGTCAGGGGAAAAAAAAGACAAAATGTTCTCGTTAAAAGTCCACATATTGTAGTGTTAGATCGACGCCACGAGTCGGTCGGGCGGTCTGGTTGTCCGTGTCGATCGCCTCGGCCCCGGTGGTGGTGGTGGTGCTTGTTCCGGTGTTGTCGTCTCCAGGAGCCTTACGGTTTCAGCTTGGGCTTCACTCCTGGTCGGGCCTGGGAGGACCGACCGATCCTCCTGGGAAGGGGGCGGTCGCGGGGTGCGGCGGTGGCAGGAAGGGTGTGATTGGTGTCGGGGGGGTGTGTGTGTTGCCGGCGGGCGCCAGATCTCGCAGGGAGACCGTGTCCTGTCGGCCGTCGGGGTACTCCACGTAAGCGTACTGCGGGTTCGCGTGAAGGAGGTGAACCCTTTCGACCAACGGGTCCGACTTGTGCGCCCGCGCATGTTTTCGGAGCAAGATGGGTCCTGGGGCCGCCAGCCAGGTCGGCAGCGACGTTCCAGAGGAGGACTTCCTGGGGAAGACAAGGAGGCGCTCATGAGGCATTTGGTTAGTGCTAGTACAGAGTAGTGACCGGATGGAGTGGAGGGCGTCCGGGAGGACCTCCTGCCACCGTGAAACTGGGAGGTCCCTGGACCGTAGGGCCAGTAGGACGGTCTTCCAGACCGGGCCGTTCTCCGTCTCTACTTGCCCGTTCCCCCGGGGGTTGTAGCTGGTCGTCCTGCTCAAGGCTATACCGTTGCTGAGCAGGAACTGGTGCAGCTCGTCACTCATGAAGGAGGACCCCCTGTTGCTGTGGACGTATGCGGGGCAACCAAACAGTGTGAATATGGTGTTCAGGGCTTTAATGACTGTGGCCGCGGTCATGTCAGAGCAGGGGATGGCGAATGGGAAGCGGGAGTACTCGTCCACCACATTAAGGAA
Source organism: Scyliorhinus torazame (assembly GCF_047496885.1). NCBI lineage: Eukaryota > Metazoa > Chordata > Chondrichthyes > Carcharhiniformes > Scyliorhinidae > Scyliorhinus > Scyliorhinus torazame. Next base: position 229,838,773 of record NC_092710.1, on the reverse strand, counting down.
GTATATGTTGCGGTCGGTGGAGGGGAGGGGTCCTCCTTTGAAATCCAGACTAAGGCGTTCAAAGGGGCGGGAAGCCTTAATCAGGTGCGCACCATCCGGCCTGAAAAAATGCGGTTTGCACTCTGCGCAGATGTGGCAGTTCCTTGTGACTGTACGGACCTCCTCTAAAGAGTATGGGAGGTTGCGGGACTTAATAAAGTGGCAGAACCGAGTGACCCCCGGGTGGCAGAGGTCCTCGTGGAGGGTTTGGAGGCGGTTAATTTGTGCGTTGGCACATGTGCCGCGGGATAGGGCATCGGACGGCTCGTTCAGCTTTCCGGGACGATACAAGATCTCGTAGTTGAAGTTGGAGAGCTCGATCCTCCACCTTAAGATCTTGTCGTTTTTGATTTTGCCCCGCTGTGCATTATCGAACATGAAGGCTACCGACCGTTGGTCCGTGAGGAGAGTGAATCTCCTGCCGGCCAGGTAATGCCTCCAATGTCGCACAGCTTCCACTATGGCTTGGGCTTCCTTTTCCACTGAGGAGTGGCGGATTTCTGAAGCGTGGAGGGTTCGGGAGAAAAAGGCCACGGGTCTGCCCGCTTGGTTAAGGGTGGCCGCTAGAGCTACGTCGGAGGCGTCGCTCTCGACCTGGAAGGGGAGGGACTCGTCGATGGCGCGCATCGTGGCCTTTGCGATATCCGCTTTGATGCGGCTGAAGGCCTGGCAAGCCTCTGTCGACAGAGGGAAGGTCGTGGTCTGTATTAGGGGGGGGGCCTTGTCTGCGTACTGGGGGACCCGCTGGGCGTAGTATGAAAAGAACCCCAGGCAGCGTTTTAGGGCTTTTGAGCAGTGCGGGAGGGGAAATTCCATGAGGGCGCGCATACGTTCGGGGTCGGGGCCTATTATCCCATTGCGCACTACGTAGCCCAGGATGGCTAGTCGGTTTGTGCTAAAAACGCACTTGTCCTCATTGTACGTGAGGTTCAAGGCTTTAGCGGTCTGGAGGAATTTTTGGAGGTTGGCGTCGTGGTCCTGCTGATCGTGGCCGCAGATGGTTACATTGTCGAGATACGGGAACGTGGCCCGTAACCCGTGTTGATCAACCATTCGTTCCTTCTCTCGTTGGAAGACCGAGACCCCGTTTGTGACGCCAAATGGGACCGTTAGGAAATGGTATAATCGCCCGTCTGCCTCGAAGGCTGTGTACTTGCGGTCACTTGGGCGGATGGGGAGCTGATGGTAGGTGGACTTGAGGTCCACGGTGGAGAAGACTTTATATTGGGCAATCCGATTGACCATGTCGGATATGCGGGGGAGAGGGTACGCGTCTAGTTGTGTGTACCTGTTGATGGTCTGGCTATAGTCTATGACCATCCTTTGCTTCTCCCCTGTCTTTACTACTTCCACCTGTGCTCTCCAGGGACTATTGCTGGCCTGGATTATGCCTTCCTTCAGTAGCCGCTGGACTTCGGACCGAATGAAGGTCCGGTCCTGGGCGCTGTACCGTCTGCTCCTAGTGGCGACGGGTTTGCAATCCGGGGTGAGGTTTGCAAACAAGGATGGGGGTTGCACCTTGAGGGTTGCAAGGCCGCAGATAGTGAGTGGGGGCATTGGGCTGCCGAATTTGAAGGTTAGGCTCTATAGATTGCACTGGAAGTCTAATCCCAGTAATGTGGGGGCGCAGAGTTGGGGAAGGACGTAGAGCCTGTAGTTTTTGAACTCCCTCCCTTGCACCGTTAGTGTAACTATGCAGAAGCCTTTGATCTGTACGGAGTGGGATCCTGCAGCTAGGGAAATCTTTTGTGCGCTGGGACGGATGGTCAAAGAACAGCGTCTTACCGTGTCGGGATGGATAAAGCTCTCCGTGCTCCCGGAGTCGACCAGGCATGGTGTCTCGTGCCCGTTTATCAGCACCGTTGTCGTCGTCGTCTGGAGCGTCCGGGGCCGTGCTTGGTCCAGCATCATTGAAGCCAGACGTGGTTGTAATGGTTGAGCGTCTTCTTCGAACCCCGTGGAGCCGTCGACACTGGGGTCCGTTGTTGCCGTCCAAGATGGCGTCGGGGGTGAACAAGATGGCTGCCCCCATGCATCGCACATGGCTGGGGGGTCACAAGATGGCGGCAGGGGTGGACAAAATGGCCACCCCCATGCGTCGCACAGGTCTGGGGTGGTCCAAGATGGCGGTGTCCTTCCTCCCCTCGTGGTGGCCGGGACCCAAAATGGCGGCGCCTGCGGGTCGCACATGGGGCGCTGGGGGGGTTGGGGAGCGTTAGGAACGCGCAGGGCTCCCTCTTCTCTGGGGACAGCGGTGGCCGGGACCCAAAGTGGTAGCGCCGGCGGGTCATACATGGGTCGCAGGGGGGGGGTTGGGGAGCGTAAACAGCGTGCAGGGCTCCCTGTTCTCCGGGGAGAGCGGTGGTCGGGACCCAGAGTGGTAGCGCCGGCGGGTCATACAGGGGGCGCTGGGGGGGTTGGGGAGCGTAAACGGCGTGCAGGGCTCCCTGTTCTCCCGGGACAGCGGCGACCTCGCGGGACCGGCACACAGCCGCAAAATGGCCCTTTTTCCCGCAGCTCTTACAGATCGCTGCGCGGGCCGGGCAGCGCTGCTGGGGGTGTTTCGCCTGGCCGCAGAAATAGCAGCGGGCTCCCCGGTGCGACTTGGCATTTGAACCGCGCAAGCCTGTGGGGTGTCCGGGGGGGGGGGGTGGGTTTGTCGCGACGGGTGCGTACGGGGCCCAATGGGTTGCCGCGCGGTCGGGGCCGTAGGCGCGGGTATTTCGCGCGGCCACGTCTAGGGAGGCTGCTAGGGCCCGTGCCTCTGAGAGTCCTAGCGACTCTTTTTCTAGAAGTCTTTGGCGGATTTGGGAGGAGTTCATACCTGCCACAAAAGCATCGCGCATTAACATGTCCGTGCGTTCATTTGCGTTCACCGGCGGGCAGCTGCAGGCCCGTCCCAAAATTAGTAGCGCGGCATAGAATTCATCTATCGATTCTCCGGGACTTTGCCGTCTCGTTGCGAGTTGATAGCGAGCGTAGATCTGGTTAACTGGGCGAACATAGAGACTTTTTAGTGCTGCGAACGCCGTCTGGAAATCCTCTGCGTCTTCGATGAGGGAGAAAATCTCCGTGCTTAACCTCGAGTGCAGGACCTGTAGTTTTTGGTCTTCTGTGACCCGGCCGGTGGCCGTTCTGAGGTAGGCCTCGAAACAAGTCTGCCAGTGCTTGAAATCTGCTGCTGCGTTCACTACGTGGGGGCTGATCCTCAGGCATTCCGGGATGATCCTGAGCTCCATAGTCCTGTAGTCACGCTTAATAAATTGTAGCGCACAAAGACTCCGAGAGACGAATAGAGTGAAGCCGATGAGGCTTTATTAAGCGTGACTGTTCCCCCGCAGTTCAGTAGTAGACTGCCTGCGGGGGAGGACTCCTGGTACTTATACTCCACCTTCAGGGCGGAGCTAGAGGTCAACGTCCAACCAGGACCCGGGATCTGTCAGCCAATGACATCACGGCTTCACAGTCACACATGACCCCTAATGCATACTACCACATGTACCGTCTGCTCCTGGTGGCAACGGGCTTGCAATCTGCAGTTAGATTGGCAAAAAGGGAGGGGGGATTGACCTTGAGGGTCGCGAGGCCGCAAACTGTAAGGGGGGGTAAGGGCCCGCAGAATTTGAGGGTGAGGCTCTGGAGATTGCACTGGAAGTCCAGGCCCAACAGGAGTGCAGCGCAGACATTAGGAAGGACGTAGAGGCGGAAGTTACTAAATTCTACGCCCTGGACAGTGAGGGTGACTGTACAGAAGCCTCGGATCGGGACGGAGTGGGATCCGGAGGCGAGGGAGATGCTTTGATTGGCAGGATGGACCACGAGGGTGCAGCGCCTTACCGTATCTGGGTGTATGAAGCTTTCGGGGCTCCCGGAGTCCAGCAAGCACGAGGTCGCGTGGCCGTTGATTTTCACCGTCGTCGACGCGGTGGCCAGGTTAGGCGGTCGAGATTGGTCCAGCGTCATCGAAGCGAGCTGCGGGTAGTCGTCGGATGCTTCAGATGGCGAGCGTGTGCGGTTCCGATGTCGGGATGTCCGAAGACCCTGTGGGGGACAAGATGGCGGCGCCCATGGTGCACACATTGCGGGCTCGGGACAAGATAGCGGCGCCCATGGCCGAAGGGGGATAAGATGGCTGCGCCCATAGGTCGCACATGGTCCCGGGAGGAGAGGATGGTGGCTCCCATTGTGCATTTGGGTTGGGGGAGGGGGCAAAAGCGGGCATGATTGCAGCGACTGCGCAGGCCTGGCACACAGCCGCGAAGTGGCCTTCTTACTGCAGGATTTACAAACGGCAGTGCGGGCCGGGCAGTTTTGGCGGGGGTGCTCCTGCTGACCGTAGAAGTAGCAGCAGGGACCCCCAGGGTGCGCGGATCGGTGTGCGGCGCAGGCGTATTGGGAAGGCAGGGCCACGGCTGAGGAGGTCGTCGGCGGGGCCCAGGAGGGGTAGGAAGGGGTAGAAGGGTGGGCAGCGCGATGCGAGTGGTAAGATTGTACATTACGGGATGTGACCATCATGGAGAGCGCCAAGGTTTTTGTCTCTGCCAGTTCGGGCGTGGCCCCTTCCAATAGTCGTTCTTGCATGTGGTCCAACGTAATCCCCGTCACGAAAGCATCGCGCATGAGGAGGTTCGCGTGTTAGCGGCTGTAACGGCCTGGCAGTCACAGTCCCGGACGAGTGGAATTAGGGCGTGCCAGAAGTCTTCGATGGACTCACCAGGTAGTTGCGAGCGGGTGGCGAGTACATGCCTGACGAAGAGCGTGTTCGTCTTCTGAGCATAGTGTTCTTTAAGGCGTGCCATTGCTTTCGCGTAATTCGTGGCGTCTTGGATCAACGGGAACACGCTGGAGCTCAGTCTGGAGTACAGGACATTTATCTCCTGAGCCTCCGTTGGCGCGGGGTCCGCAGCGTTGATGTAGGCCTCAAAACATGCTAGCCAGTGAGTAAAGTCTTTTCTGGCGTCGGGCGAGTGCGGATCCAACTGCAGGTGATCGGGTTTGATTCTGATATCCATTCTGTGGAAAAATCTGACTGCAATAAATTGATGCGCAATCAATTGCACAAAGACGCGGATTGGGTACAACTGTGGCTTTATTACAGTCAGATGCGTGGCCTCCTGCTGCAGCTGGCGAAATGGCAGGGCACTGGAGGTCGTGCATATTTATACAGTTCTTAGTGGGCGGAGCCAGCCGGTAGGGGCTACTGGCGAACCTGTAGTGCAGGTCCTACCTTACATCCCCTAATACAGTGGTTCACCACAGTCTCCGCACACCCCGCGGGCGACTCGGTCCCGCCGCCATTCTTCCCCTCACAAGCCGTGTGCGGCCCGTGGGCACCGCCATCTTGTTCACCGACTGCCATGTGCGACCCATGGGGGCAGCCATCTTGGTCGGTGCCGCAGGACCCCGACCTGACTGGCCGTTTATCACCTGCTGCGACCTCCTTCACCGCTGTTCAACCCGGGGCCTCCCAGCATCTGCCGCATCTCGCCTCCATTACTCTGGACCAGTCTCGGCCACGGAACCTCATGACCGCGACGACGATGGTGGAACTCAACGGGCACAAGACGTCCTGCCTTTTCGACTCCGGGAGCACGGAGAGCTTTGTTCACCCAACCATGGTAAGGCGCTGCTCCCTCATGGTACACCCCGTTTAGAAGAAGGTCTCCTTGGCCTCCGGTTCCCATTCTGTGGAAATCTGTGGGTACTGCATTGCGAACCTCACTAACCAGGGCATAAGTTTAACAACTTCCGGCTCTACGTCCTCCCCTACCTCTGCGCTGCCGCACTCCTGGGCCTGGACTTCCAGTGCCACCTCCAGAGCCTAACTTTTAAATTCGGCGGACCCATACCCCCCTCATCGTCTGCGGCCACATGACCCTTAAGGTCGACCCGCCTTCCCTGTTTGTAAACCTCACCCCGGATTGCAAACCTGTCGCTACCAGGAGCAGACGGTACCATATCCAGGCCAGGACCTTCATTAGGTTGGAAGTCCAACGGTTGCTGAAGGAAGGCATCACCGAGGCTAGCAACAACCCCTGGAGAGCCCAAGTGATAGTTGTAAAGACCGGGGAGAAGCACAGGATGGTCATTGACTATAGTCAGACCATCAACCGGTACTCGCAGCTCGACGCAAACCCCTTCCCATGCATATCTGATATGGTCAATCAGATTGCACAGTACCGGGTCTTCTCCACAGTGGACCTAAAGTCTGCCTACCACCAGCTCCCCATCCGCCTGGACGACCACCAATGCGCTCCTTTCGAAGCAGATGGCTGGCTTTTTCACTTCCTTAGTGTCCTCTTCGGTGTCACTAATGAGGCCTCGGTCTTCCAACGGGAGATGGACCGAATGGTTGACCGGTACGGATTGCGGGCCACCTTCCCGTACCTAGATAACGTCACCATCTGCGGCCACGATCAGCAGACGCCAACCTCCGTAAATTCCTCCATACCGCCAAACTCCTTAATCTCACTTATAACAAGGAGAAATGCGTGTTCAGCACGATCGCCTAGCCATCCTTGGCTACGTAGTGCAGAATGGAGTAATAGGGCCCGACCCCGACTGCATGCGCCCCCTTATGGAGTTCCCTCTTCCCCACTGCCCCAAGGCCCTGAAACAAGGCCTGGGGTTTTTCTCTTATTACGCCCAGTGGATCCCCAATTACGCGGACAAGGCCCGCCCACTAATCCAATCCACAGTTTTTTCCCTGTCGGCTGAGGCCCGCCAGGCCTTCAACCGCATCAAGGCCGGTCGCCTTCTTTTTTCGCATCCTCCATGCCTCTGAAATCCGCCACTCCTCAGTGGAAAAGGAGGCCCAGGCCATTGTAGAAGCTGTGCGGCATTGGAGGCATTACCTGGCCGGCAGGAGATTCACGCTCCTCACTGACCAACAGTCGGTTGCCTTCATGTTTAGTAATACGCAGCGAGGCAAGATAAAAAATGATAAGATCCTGAGGTGGAGGATTGAGCTCTCCACCTACAATTATGAGATCTTGTATCATCCTGGGAAGCTCAACGAGCCTCCTGATGTCCTATCCCGCGGTACATGTGCCAGCGCACAAGTGGACCGACTCAGGACACTACACGATGACCTCTGCTATCCGGGAGTCACCCGGTTCTTCCACTTCATCAAAACCCGCGATCTGCCCTACTACATAGAGGAGATCAGGACCGTCACCAGAAACTGCCAAACCTGCGCAGAGTGCAAGCCGCACTTCTACCGGCCAGATAAAGCACACCTGCTGAAGGCCTCCCGCCCCTTTGAGTGCCTCAGTATGGACTTCAGAGGGCCCCTCCCCTCCAGCGACCGCAACACGTACTTCCTGAACGTGGTCGATGAGTTCTCCCGGTTCCCCTTCGCCATCCCCTGTCCCGACATGACCGTCATTAAAGCCCTCCACAGTATATTCACACTGTTTGGTTTCCCCACCTACGTACACAGCAATAGGGGGTCCTCCTTTATGAGTGATGAGCTGCGTCAATTCCTGCTCAGCAAGGGCATTGCCTCAAGCAGGACGACCAGCTACAACCCCCGGGGAAACGGGCAGGTGGAGAGGGAGAACGGGACGGTCTGGAAGGCCGTTCTGCTGGCTCTACGGTCTGGAAATCGCCCGGTCTCCCACTGGCAGGAGGTCCTCCCCGATGCACGCAATTCTATACGGTCACTCCTGTGTACCACAGCTAATGAAACCCCCCATGAACGTCTTCTTGTTTTTCCCAGGAAGTCCACCTCCGGGACATCACTCCCAACATGGTTGGCAGCTCCTGGACCCATCCTGCTCCGGAGACATGCGCGGACCCATAAGTCTGACCCATTGGTCGAGAGGGTCCACCTTCTTCATGCTAACCCACAGTACACCTACGTGGCACGCCAGGATACGGTCTCCCTCCGGGATCTAGCACCGCTGGATCCCCACCCACGGCTCCCTCACCAACCCCTCCACCTGAACCATTCTTCTCTGCTCCACCCACTTCCCCACCAGCGCACCTCACTGCGGCCCCCGCCCCAGGAGGATCCATCCTCCCACTGGTTCCACCCGGAGGTAACGAAGCAGAGGACTGCATGCTCGTGGAGTTGAAAATGCCTGAGTCGGCGCCTGCATCACCACCGAGACTGCAACGGTCGCAGAGGTCCATCAAGGCCCCCGATCCATTGATTTCTTTGTTCTAATTGTTACTGTGGTTGTTATTGTTATTGTTAAAGGCTTTGCCACCACCCCCGCCGGACTCTTTTTTTCAACAGGGGGTGAATGTGGTAGACCGTCTTATATGTATTACGGTACCTGTGTTGGAGGTACTACTGTATTAGAGATACGTGGGTAAATCCCTGTCTGCTGGCTCCGCCCAGTGGACGGTATAAAGAGGTGTTCATCCCCGGCTGCAGCCATTTTCTGTTACGAGCTGCTGGGGAACATCTTGTCTAATAAAGCCTTCGATTATTCTCTAATCTCACTTTTGCAATAATTGATCGTGCATCAATAACACTTTTAGGTGCTACGCTCCATACTCTGGGTGGGATTTTCCAGCCCTTCTCGCTGGTGGGATCGACTCGTCCCACTGAATTTGACCCCTTGCCGCAGCTTCCATGGTGTCAGGACAGGTGAACCATGAAAACGCACATAGACTTCGGCGAGGCCGGACGATCCCACCGTCGGCTAATATCTCGCAGCATCCATCATGAGAAACGGCACCATTGGAGAGGCTAGAAGATCCCTTCTACACAGCACTCCTCAGGTCAACATGCTTTGCAGCTGCTTTTATTCCACTCTCTGCACCTCTCTATGTGAGTAGCCAACATTGACATTCACCCCCCAGCCTATTTCTCTCCCACATCCATGCTTCAGAGTCACCCTCCACAAATGCTGTCCTTCCCTCCTAACCATGCAAGCCATCTCACACCTCTCTGCTTTCTCTGCAGGAGAAGAAAGCATTCAGTTTGTGGAGAGGTAGAAGTTGGGTGGGGTGGAGGGGAGGTACTGTGGGTGATGCATGTTAACCATCAGCAAAGCCGACCCACCTGCTCCACTGGAAAGGAGATTTTGTCCCTGGAGACTGCAGATGTCAGGTGAGCCTGATCATCCTTCGGCAATGGTGCTCAGACATGTTGAGACACCTGACCCTCTGCTTGTAGACCCTGTAATCTCCTCTAGCCTTATGATCCACTGAGATCCCAGCACACTACACATTCTAGCTTCTTCCACATCCCTATTTTAATCCATACACCATTTGTGGCTGTGCCTTCAGCTGCTTGGACTCCATGCTCTGAAATTCCCCTTCATAGCTTTTTGTCTCTCCAACCCACTTTTCTCCTTTAAGATACTCCTTAAAACCTACCACTTTAACCAGATGCCAAATTATGTTTGGTAACACTCCTGTAAAGCAATTTGGGATATTTTACGATGTTAAAGATACAATCTAAATCAATGTATTGTTGAAAGGCAGCATCTAGGAGAACAGAATAAGATTCTAAAATGCTTGAATTAGCAAAACCGTTTTCTTAGATATTTTCAATGTCAAGTTAACTTGTTCATTGATTTTAATAGATGACATTTGACTGAATAAAAGCTAAATGCTTTCCAAAAGAGGCAGGATTGTTTCTAATAAATGAAAAAAATATATGAAAATGATAGCTGTTTTGACATGCCAAGAAGTGATATATTACACAAACTAACATTTAAAAGATCTTTATTTCAGAGTAAATTGTGATAGGTTTGACTTCGAGAAGACAGCTCCATCAGAAGCTTCCGTTCAAAACTAGGTTGTCATAAATTTGACAAAACATTAATTTTTCAGCAAAGCTTCCGCACCTCATACAAAATTGCTCTCTATTGCTATTTTTACATTTTCTAGCTGAAAACCTCTCAAAGTTTCTCTTTTCCAAAATTATTTTCTCTGTGTGACGAATGTTTGCACAGTCATCTCTGTCGATTAAGTATTAAATTTGTGCTGGAAAACTCCATACAGCAATCATTAATACGCCACTGTGCAGTGACATGGTATGGTATTGTATAAGGAAAGTAATCCTTTTAGTGGATAATAAAGTAGGTGTTGAATCTATGATTACCACATCAGATTTAAGTTCTTGAGTAGTATCACTTATATATCAGAAAATAATGGCAGTTCAGTGGCACTCTTAGGTCAGGTGTTACGTAGATCAGGATAACACAGCTACATGGTTACTCTGATGTAAGTCTGAATGCCAGTTTCAAAAGGCATTCCCTTCTTGTTCCTGCTCTTGCAGTATGATAGTTGTATTTACCGACTGGGATTTTTATGGGGTCTCAAAGAGAGCATTGGGAGGTGGAGGGGGTGATCAATTGCATAGGAGATGCATAGGTCCCTTTGCCTTTCCACCAGTGCTGGAATTTTACCTCAGACATCTTTCCCTCCTTGTTTATAGGCAGCATCTGTTGAAGTAGCAATCCTGGAGCAGTGACACCCAATGTAAGGTGAAGCAGTTAGAATGAAAAATGGCTTTGTGGTAAAACTTTTGATGGAATGGGAATACAGGCTTGACACAGTGTGCATATATATGTGAAATCTTGAAACAGGAGTATGTCAGTATTGAAATTACGCCTAGGACTTTGCTAACAATCAGAGTTGCTTGTTGCATGTTTGCTTACTGCCCTTGTTTTATTTATCACCATCGTCCTTTTAGAGTCTCATGAAGCATTCATAATCTGAAAGAATCTAATAAATAGCTACAAAAAGAAATAACATTTTGTTTAATAGGATAATAGCATTTACACCAGAATTTTCAGAGGGGATGATTATCTGATCCTGTCACAGTGGTGGCAGCACATAGCATGCAAACAAGACCTTGCGCCATTTTGTGAATTAAAATCATTCCAGGAAGCTCCACATGCTCCCTGCACAGGACAGTTGTTTTCTATTCATTCACAGGTTATGGGCATTACTGGCAAGGCCAGCATTTATTGCCCATCCATAATTGCTCTTGTGAGGGTGGTGATGAGCTGCCTTCTTAAATATAATTGAATAGCCTGCTATTTGTTCAGAGCTCACCATGTTATTGTAGGTCTGGAGTCACATGTATGTCAGACTGGTGTTTTGATCAGGAGGGAGACCATTAACATTTAAAAATGAAGTCAAACTCCCAGGGTGGGATTCTCCGGCCACGTCCGCCTGGCAACCGGAGAATCCCGCTTGAGGTTAATGGACTTCTCCATTGTCCGCGACCCGCCTGTAGCGTTCTTGTGGCGGGCAGCGCAGCCCCCAGTTTGTAACTGAGAAATAATGCCACAATTGTTTTATTATTTTGTTTTGTTATTTACACCACAGAAGGAGGCCATTCGACCCATCATGTCTGCACTGGCTCTAAAAGAGCTACCCAGCTAGCCCCATTCTCCAACCCTATCTCCATAACCCTCTAAATTAATCACTTTCAAATATGCACCCAGCTCTCTTTTGAAACCTCCTGTGGAATCCGTCTCCACCACTCTCCCAGGCAGCGCATTCCAAATCCCAACAACTCTCTGAATAAAGAAGTTTCTCCTCATTTCACCCCAAGCTCTCTTGCTGACTGTCTTGAAATTGTGACCCCTGATCATTAACATACCAACTAGTGAAAACAAAATATCCTTCTTTACCCTGTCAAATTGTTCTAATTTTGAACACCTCAATAAGGTCACCTCTTAATCTTCTCTGCTCCAAGGAGAACAAGCCCAATTTCTCCAATCTTTCCTTGTATCTAAAATTCCTTATTCCTGGTATAATTCTAGAAAATCACCTCTGCACTCTCTCCATCATTCCTTAAATTTGGTGCTCAGAACTGAACACAATACTCCAAATTTGGTCTGACTAAAGATTTGTAGAGGTGCAGCCATCACCTCCTTGCTTTTAAAATCTATGCCTCTATTTATAAACCCAAGGATCCTACAAGTCTTCTCAACAACTGTTTCAACTTGCCTGGCCACTTTCAGAGAATTGTGCACTTGAATTCCAAGGTCCTTCTGCTCCTGTACTGCCCTCAAATTTGTACCATTGAGCCTATATTGTCTCCCCATGTTTCTTCTACCAAAATGCATGACCTTATATTCTGCTGCACTGAAGTGTTGTTATGCTGCTTCGGATAACACAGGCTGCTACTTGATGCAGACCTAACTAAAGGATGCTCCAGACACTGAAATGAGTTCAACGTGTTTATTGAACTATTAACACAGTTCTCAAATGAGTTTGACTCTCTGTTAATCTGACTGTAGTAACTCAGTCTAACTGTACCAGCTTACCCTAAGCCACGTGCTGGGGTGTGATGATGCTGATAAACTCTGTCTAACTCTTTAGATGTCTGTCTGTGGAAAGATGCAGGGTGTGAGTGCCTCATCACTTTTATAGTGTGTGGTAGGCTGTGTAGAGGTCTGACGGTACCTGGTAATGCTGGAACACCATTGGTAGGTATTGTATGTTTCCTATTGATCAAGCTGTATGGTAGCTTCGCCCTGCAAGGCGGGGTATAAGAGCCCGTGCCGCCCCAACAGCCTTCTTTCTGTACCTGAGCTGCTGGGGTAAACATCTAGCTTATTAAAGCCTTCAGTTGGACTGCAACCTCGCTTTAGTGGTCATTGATTGTGCATCAATTTAATAAGCTAGATTTAAAAGGATGGAGCTCTGAATCAAGCCAGAGTGTCTGCAACTCAGCCCCCATGCAGCGAACTCAGCGACAACCTTCAAGCACTGGCTGGCGTGTTTTAAAGGATATCTCGGAACGGCTGAAAACACACCCACGGGAGAACAGAAATTGCAAGTCCTGCACTCGAGGGAAATTTACACCCTCATCGAGGACGCGGACCACTTCGATGCAGCAATGGAGCTGCTAAAAGGACATTATATTAGCCCGGTAAACCAGGTCTTCGCCCGACATCTGCTAGCAACGAGGCGACAAATCCCTGGGGAATCGCTGGAAGAATTCTACCATGCGCTCCTGGTGTTGGGGAGAAACTACAGTTGCCCGCAAGTTTCGGCGAGCGACTACACAGAACCTTTGATCCGGGACGCTTTTGTGGCAGGTATGCTGTCCTCCTAAATCCGCCAGCGATTGCTGGAAAAAGAAACCCTAGGCCTCAAGTAGGCACGGCCCCTTGCAGGCTCCTTGGATGTGGCCTCCAGAAACGCCTGCGCTTACATTCCTGACCGCGCGGCAGCCCCCTGGGCAGCGTGGAACCCCTCTGCAGCCGACCCCGAGACATCTCCCATCCCCCCACAAGCTTGTGCTGCAAGGCGGCCTGGAAACCCCGGGGTGCCCCCCTGCTACTTTTGCGGGCAGACCAAGCACCCCCAGCAGCACTGCCGGTCTGCGCATCCACCTGCAAGGGATGCGGTAAAAAGGGCCACTTCGTGGTGGTATGCCAGGCCCAAGCGGTCGCCGCGGTCTCCGGTGGTGAATGCGGACCACCACCACAGGGTCCCCGTGCGGCCCCTGGGCGCCGCCATCTTGTCCTGCGGACGCCACGTGCGATGGATGGGTGCCGCCATTTTGTGCACCCCCAGCCATGTGCGACCAATGGGAGCCACCATCTTGGATGGACTCCCAGGACCCCAGCCCGGCTGACCTCACACCGCCCGAAGAGAACACTCAACTGCTGCGATTAGCCTCGGTGACCCTGGACCAGTCCCGGGTTCGAACCCTCTCAACGGCTACAACAACAGTACTAATCAATGGGCATGAGACATGCTGCTTAATCGACTCTGGGAGCACGGAGAGCTTCATACACCCCAACACGATAAGGCGCTGTTCTCTCCTCGTCCACCCCGTTAATTAAAAAATCTCCCTGGCCTCCGGTGCTCACTCAGTGGCGATAAAGGCGGCGTGAGAGCAGCTGGTTAGTCAGTTTCAGCGGGAGCATTGCGGAAGGAGGTTGCTGGGAGGTAAGTCAACCTTTAAAAGCACTTCTCTTTGCAGGGGCAGGCCAGTCGATTTCGGCGGCGTGAGAGCAGCTGGTTAGTCAGTTTCAGCGGGAGCATTGCGGAAGGAGGTTGCTGGGAGGTAAGTCAACCTTTAAAAGCACTTCTCTTTGTAGGGGCAGGCCAGTCGATTTCGGCGGGAGTGGAGCTGGCTGGTTGGTCAATTTCAGCAGGAGCTGAGAATTTTTCTTTTTTTTTTTAAAATTAGTTTTTTAGGCGGGATCAGGAAGTCGACCCGCGGACATCTGGGAAGACCCTCCCAATAAATTCTGGTGGAGAGGAAACCCGAGACACTACACGTGTAGTGTCTCCCACCCACCCTCCTCCTCTAACCTAATAATAAAACCCATTGGTCTGAGGTAAGTACCATATTTTTATTATATTATTATTATTTTTTATAAAAATTTAATTTAGTTGTTAGCCAGATCTTGGTAGAAAGTTAGAGGAATGGCAGGGAAGGGAGTGCAATGTTCCTCCTGCAGGATGTTTGAGGTGAGGGATGCAGTTAGTGTCCCTGCTGATTTTACCTGCAGGAAGTGCTGCCATCTCCAGCTCCTCCAAGACCGAGTTAGGGAACTGGAGCTGGAGTTGGAAGAACTTCGGATCATTCGGGAGGCAGAAGGGGTCATAGATAGCAGCTTCAGGGAATTAGTTACACCAAAGATTGGAGATAGGTGGGTAACTGTAAGAGGGACTGGGAAAAAACAGTCAGTGCAGGGATCCCCCGCGGTCGTTCCCCTGAGAAACAAGTATACCGCTTTGGATACTTGTGGGGGGGACGACTTACCAGGGGTAAGCCATGGGGTACGGGCCTCTGGCACGGAGTCTGTTCCTGTTGCTCAGAAGGGAAGGGGGGAGAGGAGCAGAGCATTAGTAATTGGGGACTCTATAGTCAGGGGCACAGATAGGAGATTTTGTGGGAGCGTGAGAGACTCACGTTTGGTATGTTGCCTCCCAGGTGCAAGGGTACGTGATGTCTCGGATCGTGTTTTCCGGGTCCTTAGGGGGGAGGGGGAGCAGCCCCAAGTCGTGGTCCACATTGGCACCAACGACATAGGTAGGAAAGGGGACAAGGATGTCAGGCAGGCTTTCAGGGAGCTAGGATGGAAGCTCAGAACTAGAACAAACAGAGTTGTTATCTCTGGGTTGTTGCCCGTGCCACGTGATAGTGAGATGAGGAACAGGGAGAGAGAGCATTTAAACACGTGGCTACAGGGATGGTGCAGGTGGGAGGGTTTCAGATTTTTGGATAACTGGGGCTCTTTCTGGGGAAGGTGGGACCTCTACAGACAGGATGGTCTACATCTGAACCTGAGGGGCACAAATATCCTGGGGGGGAGATTTGTTAGTGCTCTTTGGGGGGGTTTAAACTAATGCAGCAGGGGCATGGGAACCTGGATTGTAGTTTTAGGGTAAGGGGGAATGAGAGTATAGAGGTCAGGAGCACAGATTTGACGTCGCAGGAGGGGGCCAGCGTTCAGGTAGGTGGTTTGAAGTGTGTCTACTTCAATGCCAGGAGTATACGAAACAAGGTAGGGGAACTGGCAGCGTGGGTTGGTACCTGGGACTTCGATGTTGTGGCCATTTTGGAGACATGGATAGAGCAGGGACAGGAATGGATGTTGCAGGTTCCGGGGTTTAGGTGTTTTAGTAAGCTCAGAGAAGGAGGCAAAAGAGGGGGAGGTGCGGCGCTGCTAGTCAAGAGCAGTATTACGGTGGCGGAGAGGATGCTAGATGGGGACTCTTCTTCCGAGGTAGTATTGGCTGAAGTTAGAAACAGGAAAGGAGAGGTCACCCTGTTGGGAGTTTTTTATAGGCCTCCTAATAGTTCTAGGGATGTAGAGGAAAGGATGGCGAAGATGATTCTGGATATGAGCGAAAGTAACAGGGTAGTTATTACGGGAGACTTTAACTTTCCAAATATTGACTGGAAAAGATATAGTTCGAGTACAATAGATGGGTCGTTTTTTGTACAGTGTGTGCAGGAGGGTTTCCTGAAACAATATGTTGACAGGCCAACAAGAGGCAAGGCCACGTTGGATTTGGTTTTGGGTAATGAACCAGGCCAGGTGTTGGATTTGGAGGTAGGAGAGCACTTTGGGGACAGTGACCACAATTCGGTGACGTTTACGTTAATGATGGAAAGGGATAAGTATACACCGCAGGGCAAGAGTTATAGCTGGGGGAAGGGCAATTATGATGCCATTAGACGTGACTTGGGGGGGATAAGGTGGAGAAGTAGGCTGCAAGTGTTGGGCACACTGGATAAGTGGGGCTTGTTCAAGGATCAGCTACTGCGTGTTCTTGATAAGTATGTACCGGTCAGACAGGGAGGAAGGCGTCGAGCGAGGGAACCGTGGTTTACCAAGGAAGTGGAATCTCTTGTTAAGAGGAAGAAGAAGGCCTATGTGAAGATGAAGTGTGAAGTTTCGGTTGGGCCGATGGATAGTTACAAGGTAGCGAGGAAGGATCTAAAGAGAGAGCTAAGACGAGCAAGGAGGGGACATGAGAAGTATTTGGCAGGAAGGATCAAGGAAAACCCAAAAGCTTTCTATAGGTATGTCAGGAATAAGCGAATGACTAGGGAAAGAGTAGGACCAGTCAAGGACAGGGATGGGAAATTGTGTGTGGAGTCTGAAGAGATAGGCGAGATACTAAATGAATATTTTTTGTCAGTATTCACTCAGGAAAAAGATAATGTTGTGGAGGAGAATGCTGAGCCCCAGGCTAATAGAATAGATGGCATTGAGGTACGTAGGGAAGAGGTGTTGGCAATTCTGGACAGGCTGAAAATAGATAAGTCCCCGGGACCTGATGGGATTTATCCTAGGATTCTATGGGAGGCCAGGGAAGAGATTGCTGGACCTTTGGCTTTGATTTTTATGTCATCATTGGCTACAGGAATAGTGCCAGAGGACTGGAGGACAGCAAATGTGGTCCCTTTGTTCAAAAAGGGGAGCAGAGACAACCCCGGCAACTATAGACCGGTGAGCCTCACGTCTGTAGTGGGTAAAGTCTTGGAGGGGATTATAAGGGACAAGATTTATAATCATCTAGATAGGAATAATATGATCAGGGATAGTCAGCATGGCTTTGTGAAGGGTAGGTCATGCCTCACAAACCTTATTGAGTTCTTTGAGAAGGTGACTGAACAGGTAGACGAGGGTAGAGCAGTTGATGTGGTGTATATGGTTTTCAGCAAAGCATTTGATAAGATTCCCCACGGTAGGCTATTGCAAAAAATACGGAGGCTGGGGATTGAGGGTGATTTAGAGATGTGGATCAGAAATTGGCTAGCTGAAAGAAGACAGAGGGTGGTGGTTGATGGGAAATGTTCAGAATGGAGTACAGTCACAAGTGGAGTACCACAAGGATCTGTTCTGGGGCCGTTGCTGTTTGTCATTTTTATCAATGACCTAGAGGAAGGCGCAGAAGGGTGGGTGAGTAAATTTGCAGACGATACTAAAGTCGGTGGTGTTGTCGATAGTGTGGAAGGATGTAGCAGGTTACAGAGGGATATAGATAAGCTGCAGAGCTGGGCTGAGAGGTGGCAAATGGAGTTTAATGTAGAGAAGTGTGAGGTGATTCACTTTGGAAGGAATAACAGGAATGCGGAATATTTGACTAATGGTAAAGTTCTTGAAAGTGTGGATGAGCAGAGGGATCTAGGTGTCCATGTACATAGATCCCTGAAAGTTGCCACCCAGGTTGATAGGGTTGTGAAGAAGGCCTATGGAGTGTTGGCCTTTATTGGTAGAGGGATTGAGTTCCGGAGTCGGGAGGTCATGTTGCAGCTGTACAGAACTCTGGTCCGGCCGCATTTGGAGTATTGCGTACAGTTCTGGTCACCGCATTATAGGAAGGACGTGGAGGCTTTGGAGCGGGTGCAGAGGAGATTTACCAGGATGTTGCCTGGTATGGAGGGAAAATCTTATGAGGAAAGGCTGACGGACTTGAGGTTGTTTTCGTTGGAGAGAAGAAGGTTAAGAGGAGACTTAATAGAGGCATACAAAATGATCAGGGGGTTGGATAGGGTGGACAGTGAGAGCCTTCTCTCGCGGATGGATATGGCTGGCACGAGGGGACATAACTTTAAACTGAGGGGTAATAGATATAGGACAGAGGTCAGAGGTAGATTCTTTACGCAAAGAGTAGTGAGGCCGTGGAATGCCCTACCTGCTACAGTAGTGAACTCGCCAACATTGAGGGCATTTAAAAGTTTATTGGATAAACATATGGATGATAATGGCATAGTGTAGGTTAGATGGCTTTTGTTTCGGTGCAACATCGTGGGCCGAAGGGCCTGTACTGCGCTGTATTGTTCTATGTTCTATGTTCTAAAGGGGTTTTGTGTAGCAAACCTCACGGTCCAGGGAAGGGAGTTTAAAAATTACCGGCTCTACGTCCTTCCCCACCTCTGCGCGGCCACACTCCGAGGGTTAGACTTCCAGTGCAATCTCCAAAGTCTAACTTTCAAATTCGGTGGCCCTATACCCCCTCTCACTGTCTGCAGCCTCGCGACCCTCAAGGTCGATCCGCCTTCCCTGTTTGCGAACCTCACCCCGGATTGCAAACCCGTCGCCACCAGGAGCAGGCAGTACAGTGCCAGGATCGGATCTTTATTAGGTCAGAGGTCCAAAGGCTACTGAGGGAAGGAGTCATTGAAGCTAGCAACTGTCCCTGGAGAGCTCAAGTAGTGGTGGCAAAGACCGGGGAGAAGCATAGGATGGTCATTGACTACAGTCAGACTATCAACAGGTTTACGCAGCTGGACGTGTACCCTCTCCCTCGCACATCCGACCTGGTAAACAGGATCGCGCATTACAAGATGAAGAATGACACAGTTGATTCTGAGACTAGGGTCCTGAATCTTAATATAGGAAACTATGATGATATGTGGCTATGATGGAATGGGAAATGTTACCTAAAGG
This sequence comes from Scyliorhinus torazame, assembly GCF_047496885.1. Lineage (NCBI taxonomy): Eukaryota > Metazoa > Chordata > Chondrichthyes > Carcharhiniformes > Scyliorhinidae > Scyliorhinus > Scyliorhinus torazame. The sequence goes on along the minus strand of NC_092710.1, from coordinate 229,819,886 downwards.
GAATACTTTGGATAGACAATGGCAAGCATTCAAAGAGTGCATGGATGAACTGCAAACAATTGTTTATTCCTGTCTTGTACAAAAATAAAACTGGAAAGGTGGTCAAACCATGACTTACAAGGGAAATTAGAGATAGTATTCAATCTAAGGAAGAGGCATGCAAATTGGCCAGAAAAAAACACAGACCTAAGGATTGGGAGAAATTCAGAATTAAAGGAGAACTAAGGGATTGATTAAGAAGTGGAAAATAGAGTATAAGAGTACGGAACAGTACCATTGACTGTAAAAATTTCTACAGGTATGTGAAGAGAAAAAGATTGGTGAAGGCAAATGTGGGTCCCTCACATTCAGAAACAGGGGAATTTATAATGGGGAACAAAGAAATGGCTGACCAACTAAATACATACTTTGATTGTGTCTTCACAAAAGAGCACACTAATAATATACCAAAAATATTGGGGAACACAGAGTTTAATGAGATGGAGGAACTGAAGGAAATCAATATTAGTAGAGAAAGGGGGCGCGATTCTCCACTCCCACGCCAGTTGGGAGAATCGCCTGGGCCGTCGAAATTTCCGGGGACGCCGGTCCAACGCAGTCCCGTGATTCTCCCAAGCGGCGGGAACGGGTGGGTCGAGTTTCGCGGGCCGCAGGCCGGAGAATCGCTGGAGACACCCAAAATGGTGATTCTCCGGCACCCCCGCTATTCTGAGGCCCAGATGGGCCGAGCGGCCAGGCCAAAACAGCGGGTTCCCCCCGGCGCCGTCCACACCTGGTCGCTACAGTCGTGGGCGGTGCGTGAACGCTGGGGGGGCGGCCTGTGGGGGGGGCGAGGGGGGATCCTGCACCGGGCTTCACCTTGAATGTGGGGTGGCCCGCGATCGGTGCCCACCGATCGTCGGGCCGTCCTCTCTGAAGGAGGACCTCCTTCCTTCCGCGGCCCCGCAAGATCCGTCCCCCATCATCTTGCGGGGCGGATTTGGACAGGACGGCAACCACGCATGCGCGGATGGCTTCCATTATGCGGCGCCGGCCACGTCATCTATCCGGCGCCGCTTTTACGCAGGTGACAAGGCCTGGCACGGGTAGATGACGCGGCCCCGATACTGGCCCATTGTCAGGGCCTGAATCTGCCGGGACCGGGGCCGTTCTGCGCCGTCGTGAACCTAGACGGCGTTCACGACGGCGCGGCCATTTCGGCGTGGGAGTGGAGAATCCCGCCCATGGTGTTTGGTAAATTGTTGGGATTGAAGATCGATAAATCCCTGGAGCCTGATAATCTACATCCCAGAGTATTTATGGAAGTGGCCCAAGAAATAGTGGATGCAGGTTAGGTGGATTGGCTAATTGTTCCTGTGTGGTTATGGGGATAGCGTGAGGTTTGGGCCTAAGTTAGGTGCTCTTTCAGAGGGTCAGTGCAGACTCGATGCGTTGACTGGCCTCCTTCTGCATTGTAGGGATTCTATGATTGGTAATCATCTTTCAAGATTCTATAAACACTGGAACAGTTCGTACTGATTGGGGGGTAGCTAATGTAACCCCACTATTTAAAAAGGGAGATAGAGAGAAAACAGGGAATTATAGACCAGTAAGCTTGACATCAGTAGTGGGGAAAATGCTAGAGTCCATTATAAATGATTTAATAACAGTCGACTTGGGAAAAAATGGCAGGATTGGACAGAGCATGGATTTACAAAAAGAAAATCATGCTTGACAAATCTACTGTAATTCTTTGAGGATGTAACTAGAAGAATTGACAAGCGGGAACCGGTGGATATGGTTTATTTGGACTTTCCGAAGGCTTTCAACAAAGTCCCACATAAGAGATTAGCATGTAAACTTAAAGCACATGGGATTGGAATAATGTGTTGAGATAGATAGAAAACTGGTTGGCAGATCGAAAACAAGAGTAGGAACAAACGGGTCTTTTTCCAAATGGCATGCAATGCCTAGTGAAGTCTTCCAGGTATCAGTTCTAGGACCCCAGCTGTTCACAATATATATTAAGGAGTTAGATAAGGGAACTAAATGTAATATCTGTGGAAGGATGAGTTGTGAGGAGGATGCAGAGGTGCTTCAGTGTGATTTGGGCAAGTTAAGTGAGTGGGCAAATACATGGCAGATGTAGTACGATGTGGACAAATATGAGGTTACCCACTTTGGTAGGAAAAACAGGAAGGCAGATTATTATATGAATGGTTACAGATTGAGAGAACGGAATGTGCAAGGAGGCATAGGTGCCCTTGTACACCAGTCATTGAAGTAAGCATACAGGTGCGGCAGGCAGTAAAGAAGGCATATGGTAAAGATGGCAAAAGGCAAAAGGTTGGCCTTCGAAGGGCCGAATGGTGTTTTATAGCCTGAATCGCTGGGGTCGAGTTTGGTGCTCGAGAGGCTGACAAGCTGCGGCCGCATATTAGCACTCCACTCCCCGCACACACTCATCCCGCCAACAAGATGGAACTGGTTGCGATCGAGCGCTCCCATCCCGTTGATGGGTCTGCTGGGGTCAGCGGGTACCTAGGAGGGGTGGCCTGAGTGGGGGGAGGGGCGATCCTTGGCACTAGGTTCACAGTGGGAAGTCAGTGGCGTGCGCATCCGCAAGGCTGCCTAGCAGGCTGCGGAAATGATTTTCCGTGCCCGCCCACAGCCCACCTAATAGCCACCCTCTGCTACTCCCCTCGGCCCTGACAGAAGCCCCCCGGCCAGCAGCAAAACTGTCAGCAAACTATGGCAATGTTGGATACTTTCCATGACCCCTCATCAGCTACGGTGCCTCTTTCACGATTTTTGAAAGCACAAGTGATTCTCACCATCGGGAATTACCCCCAGTGTAGGTGGAGGATCGCGGAGGCTCGAAGGGCCGAATGGCCTGCTAAATCACACGTTTTCAAATGTAAAATTTATCTAATAGCATTAGATCATAACAGCAAGTAGGGCAGCACGGTGGCGCAGTGGCAGCACTGCTGTATCACGGCGCCGGGGTCCCAGGTTCGACCCCAGCTCTGGGTCACTGTCTGTGTGGAGTTTGCACATTCTCCCCTTGTTTGCGTGGGTTTCACCCCCACAACCCAAAGATGTGCAGAGTAGGTGGATTGGCCTCGCTAAATTGCCGCTCAATAGGAAAAATGAATTGGGTGCTCTAAATTTAAAAAAAAAAAATAGCAAGCAGAAGATGGGCAGGTTGAGAACAGTGGGCTAAACAGCTGGCTTGTAATGCACATCAAGGCCAGCAGCGCGGGTTCGATTCCCGTACCGACCTCCCCGAACAGGCGGCGGAATGTGGCGACTAAGGGCTTTCCACAGTAACTTAATTGAAGCCTACTTGATTATTACTATTAGAAGAACACATCTACTCATTTCAAGCAGGAGTGTTACCGCAGGAAGTATTAACAGAGGATGTTTCTGCAGGGAACAATTAGTTGCTTGCACAGAAACTACAGAACGTCTCTAGTATCGCACCTAAATCTTGTTGATTATGACCACCAGGTAACTAACCACATATTCTTGTCGTTCATTGGCAGTAATATTGCCAAAATCACCAATCCAACGTTTTTATTGTTATTATTGACCAGAAACTCAACTAAAGCAGCTGTGTAAATATCATGGCTGCTAAAGCAGGGGAAAGGCTCGATACTCTTTAACAATTGCCTCACCTCTTGGTCTTTCAAAGCCTCAAGGGGGGACTAGACTTAGGAATATGATGGATCCATATGCTTGAATGGGTGCAGCTGCAACAACACTTAAGAAACTTGACACTACCCAGGACAAATTAATAATCATGACTGACTCATTATCTATCAAACTAAATTGCCACACCTTCCATCCAGTGGTGGCTTGTAATACAGAACAAGGCAAGCAGCGCAGGTTCAATTCCCGTACCAGCCTCCCCGAACAGGCGCCGGAATGTGGCTACTAGGGGCTTTTCACAATAACTTCATTGAAGCCTACTTGTGACAATAAGCGATTATTATCATTATTATATTGCTGGTGCAATAGGTTCTATCTCAGAATGCGCTGCAGCAACTTGCCAATTGGCGTCTTCGGCAGCGCCTCCCAAAACCACAAACACCACTACCTAGAAGCAAAACGGTAGCCAATGCATGAGAACACCATTATCTCCAAGTTATGTTCCTAATCACATAGCTCCCTGATTTGGGCACATACCAGCATTCATTCATGGTTGCTGGGTAATAATCCCTGAACTGCCTATCTAACAGAACTGTGGAAGTATCTTCATCACATGGACCCCAGTGATTCAAGAAGGATCACTACTACCATCTCAAGAGCAACTAAGAATGGTCATTAAATGAAACCGTTACCAGTGACACCCACATTCTGAGAATGAATTAAAAAACAATGAAATAGTTGACTGGCTTACTAAATGTGGAGGCAGAAGGCCAAAGGCTGTGGCCAACAATGCTGTTGTCCTCAATCTCTAAGATCTCTAAGTTACCTATGTTTCAGTTGTTAATCAACAAAGATTGGCTGAGTCTGGTCTTTAGGGGATCCTGGCGCTCGACCTATTTCTTTCCATGACTAATGTGTCACTGTGGGTTCAAGGGTTTGGTTATAGTGTCGTCAAAAAATTCACCCTTGAAATCCTGACCAGCACAGGGTTCATTTCAAGACTGCCCTTCCCTCTCCTCTTTAGATGAGGAAACTAAACTTTTTGGCATTAAATATTTAGTCAGGAACTGAGATTAACAGTGGGGGTGGAAGGTGGGGTTGTGCTGAGGGGCTAGTGGAAAGATTGCACCAACATCTAAGGCCTGACCAGTTGCCTTCTTTTTCCTGACTTCCAGCATGCTCTGGGGAATTTTGTATCTGTGACCAAGGAGTTAATACAAGGTGATCGATTAGTGCCACTTAGCAGTATTAATCTTGCATAAGTTCCCTTCATTTGTACCTTTCCTGATTCCCTGCATTGTGAATGAAGGGCTCATAATCTGTCTTAATTCTGCATCTCTCCTTATCTGAGAATACGTGTATCTTTTGGTGGTCCGATACTCGATTCCGCACAAAGCACCAATCGTTCAAGAGGCCTCAGAGAAGTCACCAGCCGCACTCATCCTCATTTACATTGTTTGCTGCTCGATCGCTTCCTTTTGTAAAATGGTGGTGCTGAGGTGTCAGTGCCAGACCAGCTTGGCCGCTCCCTGTGTGAAAGTAGAAATCCCTCCCAATGTCCTGGTCTGACTCCCAGACCTCTCACTCCTCTCACTCTGATCCTCAATCCCCTTGTGATTGTGGATGTACCTATCCAGTGCACCTTCCCCCTTCCCATATTGAGACAGGTGCACAGTGTGATGTATAATCCCTAATATCCACCCCCTCCTCATCGCATCCCACCACAGACCTTTGAATTCCTCCACATTATCGTTTCCCTGTCTATGGGATGAAGTTGCCACCCTGGACTGAGTATACAATCTGCTTCCCATGAGCATGTTTGAGACTCCCCTGAACTGATGCATGTGATGTTATGCCCAGGCCCCGTGGTCAACATTCTGGGCACGACCAAAATTGGACAGTCACGCCCTCCCTTTTCCTGGACAAGGAGCGTATTGGCAAGATAAGGAATATAAAGTGAAACGCTTCTTCAGTTCTTAAGCTTCCCATTCTTGCCCCAAGTCGCAGACATTATTCTGCTTGAGACTCGCACTCCATTCGGGGGATGACGCTCCCTACTCCACACCACCCCACCCTACCTTCCACAATCTTTCCCCTACCACCACACATCCCCCTCTCCACTCTCAGCCCTTGTCATACCTCTGGTAAATTACCCCATTCCCGAGGTTGGGTCTCACCCCATTCAGCAGACTCAAAGCCACCCCCATTTTACTGCTGGTGTGTTAGGCAGAGCCTTGCCTGTTAACCTCTCCGAAAGCAAATGGTGCTGGCAGTGAAGCCTTGCGCTGAACCCGAGGTGCCACGAGCACTACACAATACAACCTCAAATTCTCGAGCGAGATGCATGTCGCCAGGTGCACGTTGCTTATGAAGCACTGTGAAACACGTCAGCCTAATTGCACACCAATGTGTCCTATTGATCCAGCATGGGGGGTGATTCCAGTGAGTTGCCTTTTAATGAATATTCATGACATTAACATTTGTGCATAACCATGTTCCTGATGTTGCACGGCAGGATATGCGACTAGCCATTGGAGGCTTGATGGCACTATTGCAAGCTGGTTTCATAATGTCATGAAACCTATTTTCTCTTCCTTGTGATACTTCCTGCTCACACCTGCCATGACGCCTGCCGTGGACAGTAGCAGAATTTCCTGTGTGTGCAAAGCATGTGCAGAGACTGATTAACAAGAGCACACAACTGTCAATGCATGAGAATAGTTCATAACTTGGATAACTCACAGTCCCACATGATCGTGCATGTTTTTTGTCCAATATGAAAAGGCGGATGTTTGGGTTATGAAATGGCATGAGTTTGATTGATACATCTGGGGCTGGATTCTCCGCCCCGCCGCGCCACTTTTCTGCCCCGACCCGCTGGCGGGATTCTCCGTTACTCCGGCCGGTCAATGGGGTTTCCCATTGTGGGGCAGCCCCACGCCGCCGGGAAACCCCCGAGCGCTGGCAAAATGGAGAATCTCGCCGGCAGAGAATCACGCCTCTGTTTTCCATAGTCATGTGACCATGCCATGCAGCTGTAAGCAGACATCTTAAAGACAGTTCAATAAATCCTCCGACTGAGACAAGACACTGAAGAAGTCCACGAAAGAGAAAATGCTGGAAAATCTCAGCAGGTCCGGCAGCATCTGTAGGGAGAGAAAAGAGCTAACGTTGACAGAGTCATCGGACTCGAAACGTTAGTTCTTTTCTCTCCCTACAGATGCTGCCAGGCCTGCTGAGATTTTCCAGCATTTTCTCTTTCGTTTCAGATTCCAGCATCTGCAGTAATTTGCTTTTATACTGAAGAAGTATAACTGTTCTTATACACAAAACTGTATGAGCTGTTGCAAAGAGCCTGTTTTTATCGTTTGCCATAGACTGAGAAATTAGTCAGTCCATAATCGGTCTGCAGTTTTCCATACCGTGAGCTGTGACGTTCATTCCCCTGACATCAGGAAAGACCTACAGTCAGAAAATTCTAATTATTAACTTTTAAACAATTGAACACATGCAAACTGTAAGAATATGGTCCCACAAGGATCTGAAATTTCTCTTGCAATTTAAACAGGACAGTTTCCAGAACACTGAATTCCAGCATGAAGCAGAAACTCTTCAGAATAATATCCTTTGTTGGAGTAAATATTAATTTACACAAGCTTTCAAAATCTCACAGATTTCTTTTATAAAATCTAGCATGTATTTTTAGAGACTGTGTTTAATCTTTCTTTATTCTCACTAGAGCTCTTGGGTCTAGTTGCATTTTTGTTAAGGCTGACTTGTTTATAGTTTTATTTATTCTGCACCAAAGCTGTTCCATATTTATTCAATATTTAAAGGGATAATTTTCTACTGCCAGTATAATTGTGATGCCATGTATGCCTTTTAACTCTACTTCCCACCACGGTATAACATTTCTATTTAATTCCAATTATCCCAGTGTGTATAAATTAGATTCAGATAACCTTTGTCCAATCAAAATCCCCTCCCCTCCTCCACCTACTTACATAGGGATGAGTCCTGAAAAGGAGTATAAATCTGAACTAGTTCAAATTCATGGTCTTAAATTTAGTCTGATTTATCTCCTACATTTAAGACAATGGCTAGTTCAGACAAGTTGGGTTCGACCAATTTGACAAATATGTGTTTGGATTTTTAAAGAAATTGGGGTACACATAGAAAACACGAATTCCTCTGTACATTCATGAAGCACTGTCATCTAAATTACAGAAAATGTTTCATTCCAGGAAGGCATACTTAAAGATTACATCCTGTCACACCTTTGTGCTCAGTGTTCCATTAATTACTTGTCATCCTGGAAATTTAAAGGTTGGTGCTTTCATTCACGCCACTGGGTAGTCCAGGTGATGGGAATGTATAGATAACTATGTTCATCAGATTGTATCTAATGGTGCATCTCCACTATTACTATGGCTGGTGTGGCTCTGTGGCGCAACGGATAGCGTGTTGGACTTCTAGTCATTGTCATGATGAGGCATTCAAAGGTTGTGGGTTCAAGTCCCATCAGAGTTGATTTTTAGGGGCGGCATGGTAGCACAGTGGGTAGCACTGTTGCTTCACAGGTCCAGGATCCTAGGTTTGATTCCCGGCTTAGATCACTGTCTGTGTGGAGTCTGCACGTTCTCCCTGTGGGTTTTCTCCGGATGCTCCGGTTTCCTCCCACAAGTCCCGAAATTTGGTAATTTGGACATTCTGAATTCTTCCTCTGTGTACCTGAACAGGTGCCGTGATGTGGCAACTAGGGGCTTTGCACAGTAACTTCTTTGCAGTGTTAATGTAAGCCTACTTGTGAGAATAAAGATTATTATTATTATCATTGACCAGCTGGCAGTGCTAATGTGGTGCCACCTGGCAATACCTTCAGCAGCTGTGGTGTTTTCTTTGGCAATGCAGTCACAAGCATGTTAGCTCTCAGAGGTGGAGCCAGCAGCCATGTTTTGTGGGTGGCTGAAACATTCCTGCCCTGCTGTGCCAAGTCTTTGTCAGTGTGTTTTCAATCACTATGGAAACAGCTAAACAATTTTAACCACCTCTTTATCTTACTAGTGTTATTTTGACAGCAATAGTGCTGTCAAAAGCTGATGTGTTAGGCAGGTTGGTTCGATGTGGACTGCACTCAATGCAGGGAAGTTAGAAATAGACGTCTAACACAGGAGAAGATCCAACACTGTTTTATTCAACTAGATGAACTGCTGTACATATTCAGCTGTGTGTCGACACTATACTGATCTGACTAGTGACCTTGTAGTAGCCTGACCAGACTTACTAGCTACCGCATGGTGTTTGTACTTGCTAGCTCGTGGACTTTGACTGTCTCAGACAGCAGGAAACCTAGTGTCCTCTGGCTTTATAGTGCTAGTGGCCTGTCTGGTGATTGGCTGTGTTGTGTTGTATGCTTACTGGCCATCCTATGTGTCAATCATCGCCTGTCTGCACCTCATTATATACATGAGTGGATATTATGACATCTCCCCTTTTTTTGAGCTAAATAAATACTGAGGTATGTATATATATATACATGTATGTATATGCCTGACTATATAAAAACGGTGATTGAACAAACGTATATACATGGGAAGGTGTTGATAGTGCAGATACATGGCAAACTAGGCAATATCTACAAGAGTTAAGTCGATGGATTCAGTCACAGAATTTACAAAAGTTAAGTCTACAGATTCAGTCTTTGTGACGGGCGACAAATTCTTGTTGATCGCCACAGAGGTGGATCAGGAGCCGCCTGCACGTGGAGAGGTGGGATCGCTGCCATTGCGGTGGTCACGTGGGCCGGCAGGATCGCTGGCAGATCGGTGGCCTCGTGGCAGGGTACGTCCGGAGGAAACATGATAGCCGGCGGACCACTGCGGTCAGGTGGTGGGCGTGGAAATCCTCGCAATGCCCGTCTGTTGCGCCGTAGCAGGGAGTCATCAGCCATGCGAACAATGAAAGACCACGGGGCAACTTGTTTGACAACAACAGCTGTGGCTGACCAACCGCCCTCAGGCAACTGGACGCGAACATGATCGGCTGGAGCCAGCTCAGGTAAATCCGAGGCATGAGCATCATATGTGGCCTTCTGTTGGGCCCGGGACTGCTGCACTTTTTGTAGTACCGTGAGGTTGTCAAGGGCTGGAACATGGATGGCTGGAACTGTGGTCCTCAGAGTGCAATTCATGAGCATCTGCACTGGAGACAACCCAGTGGACAGTGTGGTTGCCCTGTATGCCAGCATTGCCAGGTTGAAGTCGGAGCCTGAGTCTGCAGCTTTGCACAGCAACCCGCTTGACAATATGGACCCCTTTCTCTGCCTTCCCGTTTGATTGCGGGTAGTGGGGACTGGAGGTAACGTGACGGAAGTTGTAGGACTGTGCAAATTCAGTCCATTCTTGGCTGTAAAAGCATGGATCGTTATCGCTTATTACCGTGAGCGGTATCCCTTGCCTGGCGAATGTTTTTTTGCAGGCTTTGATGACACCTTCGACGTGAGGTCGGACAGTTTCACCACTTCTGGGTAACGTAGTCACGCCCCTTTGCGTGTTTGCCTTGCGAGGGTCTGAGCAGGGGTTCCTCAGGCGGTGGCAACCGTTCCTAGACTATCTTGCGGAGCGTTAGGAGGAGGTCAGCAGCAGCAGCAGCCCAGGGGCGGGGTGGGGGGTTCTTTTGGGGGGGGTGTTTGGGTGGGTGAGGGGGACTTCCCTATTGGTGCTTTTCAATGTCATATGGGGGGGTTATCGTATATGGGGGAAATCCAATGTATAATTTTTGTATAATGTTTGTATAATTTTTGATTGTTGTGTTCTTGTTTCTTTCTTTTTGTTGCGGGGGGGGGAGTTTTGTTGAAAATCTGTTGAAAAATTTGAATAATTATATTTTTTTTAAAAGGAAAAAAAAAAGAAAAAGGTCTACACCTACTTTGGACCACGGAGAAGTCACGATCTTGTGCTGTGCAGTGTTTCCTTGGGTTGAGCCGTTTGAAACTTCTGACAGGTGGGGCAGTTGAGGACCGTGTTGGCAATATCCTGGTTAATGCCCGGCCAGTAAACCACCTCCCGAGCTCTGCGTCGGCATTTCTCGATTCCAAGGTGACCCTCATGGAGTTGACCCAGCACCATAGTCTGCATGCTTTGAGGAATAACGATCCTGTCGCGTTTCAGAAGGATTCCCTCCACAACCGTCAGCTCGTCTTTAACATTAAAGAATTGGGGGCATTGTCCCTTTTGCCAGCCATGGATAAGGTGCTGCATCACACGCTGCAGAAAAGGATCCTTGGCCGTTTCCTCATGAATGTGGACCACCCGTTCGTCAGAGGCTGGGAGGTTGGTGGCACACAACTGCACTTGCGCTTCTATGCAGCAGATAAAGTCACCTTGTTCACACAATGTGGTGATGGACCGGGATACGGCATCTGCAATGATCAGCTCTTTGCCTGGCATGTAGACAAGTTTGAAGTCATAGCGGTGGAGTTGAAGAAGAAATTCGCTGTAACCGAGGTGTCATGTCATTTAAATCCTTCTGGATTATGTGGACTAGAGGCCTGTGGTCCGTTTCCACCGTGAATTTCGGCAAGCCGTAAACATAATCATGAAACTTGACTATTCCTGTCAGGATACCCAGACACACCTTTTTGATTTGGGCATACCGTTGCTCAGTGGGCGTCATGGCCCTGGAGGCATATGCCACTGGAGCCCAGGACGAGGAGTCATCTCGCTGGAGGAGCACCGACCCAATGCCGTCCTGGCTTGCATCAGTTGATATCTTGGTTTCCTTGGTTGGGTCGAAGAACGCTAGAACCGGGGCTGTGGTGAGCTTTGCCTTCAGCTCACGCCATTCCGCTTCATTTATGTGCAGCCACTGGAAGTCCGTTGACTTCTTGACGAGATGGCGGAGGGCCGTGGTGTGGGATGCCATGGGCGGGATTCTCCGACCCCCTGCCGGGTTGGAGGATCGCCGGGGGCTGGTGTGAATCCCGCCCCCACCGCGTCCCGAAGTCTCCGCCACTAGAGATTCGGCGAGAGCAGGAATCGGGCAGCGCTGGTCGGCGGCCCAACCCCCGCCGATTCTCCGCCCGTGATGGGCCGAAGTCCCGCTGCTGGAGTGCCTGTCCCGCCAGCGTGGATGAAACCACCTTTTGAACGGCAGGACAAGGCAGCGTGGGCTGGATCTGGGGTCCTGGGGGGGGGGGGGGGGGGGGGCGTGGGGCGCGGGGCGATCTGGCTCCGGGGGGTGCCCCCATGGTTGCCTGGCCCGCGATCGGGGCCCACCGATTCGCGGGCGGGCCTGTGCCGTGGGGGCACCCTTTTTCTTTCGCCTTCGCCATGGTCCTCACTATGGCGGAGGTAGAAGAGACCCTCTCCCCTACATATGCGCGGCGAAGACCTTTTGGTCCTGGCTGGCGTGGCGCCAAGGCCTTTTCCGCCAGCCTGTGGAGCGGAAATCGCTCCGGCGCGGGCCTAGCCCCTCAAGGTGAGGGTTTGGCCCCTAAAGGTGCGGAGCCTGACGCCGGAGTTGTTCCCGCCACTCCATCAAGCCGGGACCCCCCGCCCGGGTAGGGGAGATTCCCGCCCCATATTGGGAATGAATTTCCCGAGAAAGTTGACCATCCTGAGGAAGCGGAGGACCGCCTTCTTGTCCTCCGGGGTCTTCATGGCGTTGATCGCCAAGACCTTGTCGGTGTCTGGTCACACACCCTGCCGCGAGATGTGGTCGCCTAGAAACTTTATATCAGATTGACCAAATTAACAATTGGCCTTGTTGAGCTGGAGGCCATGTTCATGAATTCGCTGGAAGACCTGCTTGAGGCGAGCGATGTGTTCCTGGGGCATTGTGGACCAGATGATCACGTCGTCCACGTATACTCGTACCCCCTCGATGCCCGCCATCATCTGCTCCATGATGCGATGAAACCCTTCAGAGGCAGATATGATACCGAAAGGCATGTGGTTGTAACAGTAGCGGCCAAACGGGGTCTTGAACGTGCACAGCTTGCGACTGGACGCGTCCACCTGTATTTGCCAAAAACCCCGGGAGGCATCCAGCTGAGTGAAAAATTTGGCATGAGCCATATCACTGGCTAACTCTTCACGCTTCGGGATCGGGTAGTGCTCCCGCATGATGTTACAGTTTAGATCCTTGGGATCAATGCAAATGCGGAGCCCCCCTGATGTCACCTTTATGCATACCATGGAGCTGACCCAGTCTGTTGGCTCCGTGACCTTCGAGATGATGCCCTGGTCTTGGAGGTCCTATAGTTGCTTTTTCAGACGATCCTTGAGGGGCGCCGGCACCCGGCGTGGTGCATGGATTACAGGGGTGGCGTTCGGCTTGAGCAGGATTTTGTATCGGTACGGGAGCGTGCCCATTCCATTACATACACTGTGGTACTGCGTGATAATGTCGTCTATGTCGGCTTGCAAATTTCCATTGGGCGGGGCTGTCGCCTGTGACGATGACATGGTGTGGACTCGCTGAACCAGGTTCAGGAGCTTGCAGGCGCGAGCACCGAGCAGGGACGCCCTGTCAGGCCTGACAATTTCAAATCGTAACGTTGCCTTGATCGCCTTGTTCGATACCCCTAGTTGACACGAGCCATTGGTAGCTGTGGCATTGCCATTGTAGTCAAGGAGCTGGTAGACCGGTGGAATAATGCTTGGTCGGGCCCGGGTGGTGTCGAGGTTGGATTGTGAGAAGAGGTTCGCAGACGCGCCGGTGTCCAGTTTAAATCGGATGCGAGCCTTGTTAACTGTGAGGACAGCACACCACTCGTCGTCGGGATCCACACTGAGGATTGAGAGGCATTGCGCCGGTGTGGTGGAGGCCAGCTCATGTGTGGTTATGATGCTCACCCGATATGGAGACTTAAGGTAGTCAGCATCAGGGTCTGTTGGGCTGTCGGGATCGGAATCTGGCATGCCTTGTTGTATTGAGCGGATACTTCTGCGCCGCAGCTGGGATCGCTGGCTGCTGAGCGGTGGAGCAGATCTGCAAAGGGCTGCGTAGTGGCCAAACTTGCCACACTGGAGGCATCGACGTCCTCTTGCCGGACATTGCCACTTTAAGTGGGCGGAGCAACAATTCGGACACATCATGACGCTGACGTCAGCGCGATCCGTGCGCCATCGCGCATGCGCAGTGCGGTCGACCGACGTACGCATCTGCGCAGTCGGGTTGTCGGGCTCGTCGTCCACTCGTTCATGGCGTGCATGCGCAGGGATCCGAGAAAAGTGCACAAAACGGCCACTCTCCTCGATGCTCAGGCCCTGCATCTGTGCAATGGCCTGCACTCTGTCTGCCTCGTAGGAGGCCAGTGTTGCAATTTCTGCCGCCCTGATGTGGGAGTAACGATTCTTGGCATGCTCATGGACAACGCATGTCTCGATAGCGACAGAGCGGGTCAATTGTTTGAATCTAAGGAGCTGCTGCCGCAGAGAGTTGGAGTGGACCATGAAAACGATCTGATCCCAGATCATGGAATCAGCCGTCGAGTCATAGTTACATGACTGTGCTGGGAGGCGCAGCTGGGTCAAGAAGGACTGAAAAGGATCATCCTTACCCTGAAGCCGCTGCTGGAATATATACTGTTCAAAGCTCTCTATCACCTCAATATCGCGGTGGCTGTCGAACTTCAGCAGGACAGTTTTGAATTTCGTTTTGTCTTCGCCGTCGGTGAACGTAAGCGAATTGTAGATGTGGATGGCGTGGTCCTCCGCAGTGGAGAGAAATAGCGTGATCTTCCTGGCATCCGATGCTGCCTCAAGGTCGGAGGCCTCGATGTACAAGAGGAACTTTTGCTTGAAGATTTTCCAGTTTGCGCCAATGTTGCCGGAGATGTGGAGTTGCAGAGGAGGCTGGATGTTTTCCATTTCGCTGGATGGCTGCTTGCTGGTCGATGCTGATTCACTCGAGGTAGGTCCGTCAAGATCAATATCACTCTGGTACCATGATGTGTTAGGCAGGTTGGTTCGATGTGGACTGCACTCGATGCAGGGAAGTTAGAAACAGACGTCTAAAACAGGAGAAGATCAAACCCTGTTTTATTCAACTAGATGAACTGCTGTACATATTCAGCTGTGGGTCGACACTATACTGATCTGACTAGTGACCTTGTAGTAGCCTGACCAGACTTACTCGCTACCGCATGGTGTTTGTGCTTGCTAGCTCGTGGATCTGACTGTCTCAGTAGCTGGGTCCCGAGAGAGCGGGAAAACTAGTGCCCTCTGGCTTTATAGTGGTAGTGTCCTGTCTGGTGATTGGCTGTGCTGTGTTGTGTGCTTACTGGTCATCCTATGTGTCAATCACTGCCTGTCTGCATCTCATTTCTACATTAGTGGATATTATGACAAAAGCAACAATGCTTTGCGATCAACCACTTTAATACTATTGGAGTTATCAAACACTTTCAGGAGTCTAGTTTTCACTGGGTGCCCTGAACAGCAGAATGTCAATGGTGTAAAAGGTTGCTGTTGGCAACACTTTCATTATCTTGGCTCTGGTTAAGGTTCCGGACAGAATGGCAAAGCTACAAATGCAACGCAGGAGTAACTGTATGTGCAGCTCCATTATTCAGTTACTGCCAAATCCTTTCTAGGTGACAGACCATGAAACAGCTAAACTTGGGCACATTCAGGTGTTTAAATGTGAAACTTGTATTATAGAAACTGACATTCATATAAATGGAGCACTTTTACATATCGAGAGCTGCAGTCAATTGTAGAACGATTTTAGTAAGCATATCTATGTATAAATGGACTGTATTGGGTTAGTGGAAGTTTGCATTGCTCTCATTTTGAAGCAACCAAAACAATACATTTCTTCTTGTGTTTCCCTTAATTAGGCAATTTCTGACTTGGATATCATATTCTGTAACAGAAATATGTTATTTATTCAATCAGTTTTAATTCCCTGCTTTCGATGCAGAGGGCATGAATTTGGAACATATGCACTTTTTCTTCACAAGTACCATATTTCTTATTGATCTCAACTGAGAAGGAGCGAATATTACACAGTTCTTCAGAAAAGACTAACATCACCATTTACTGTTAAAATAAATGAATGCCACTCTAACTATTCTTTAAATCGGACACATATTTGTGTTAACTTTAACAGCCAAGACCATTGACCCATTAAAAAGACAAGCTTTTAGTAAATCAAATACGGACATGGTAAGAAAACACAATGGGCGCAATTTAATAGAAAAGGTTCTGGGTGTTATATCGGGTGTGACTTCATGGGTATTTCCCGACAGTCGATCCGGCAAGACCGCAGCTCGTATTTAACGGCACTGAATGTTGAAAATGATCCCGGGTGAGTTTCACTGGATGTGCTACCAGCTGATTTGCCACACTCACGCCCGACTGCTCCCCGCTAACAAGGGGAAGCTGCTTTTCAACACTCCCTCCCAACTCACTTCCAGTCAGCACACAAGCAACACACCACTCAGACCTGCTCCACACTTTGGGAATGCAAACCTAGCCAGACTTCTGGATGTGTGACCAGGAGGACCGCCGACAGTGCAGGAAGAAGACCAATGACTCCACCGGGCCACAAGTTAAATCTAGCTCCCTGGCATCAGATCCGCCTGCAACCTCCCTAACCTCGCCCCCGCCAACAAGTCAATGGCTGACACCTGGCACCTTCCCCACATTTGATCACCACGCTTGTGCCCCAGCACACCCTGGCACCCACCATTACAACCAGTCCATGTCCAGGTTTGGTGCCCACATATGCCATTGCCATAGACTCCCCAATGCACCAAGTGTGCGGCACACATGGGCAAGATCAACCAGCCGTGTTGCGCCCAAAAGGCGCAAGCCTATCCCTAATAATAATGCCTCCTCTTTGTCCCCGCAGGAGATGTTAGCCCATAATAGACGGTCAAGGTCGCAGACAGGCGGCGGAGTTCGGGATATCAGAGTCCTCACCCCCTATGAGGAATGGGCCTTGCAGATCGCGAGGTAGGCCTGAAAAATGAAATGAAAATTGCTTATTGTCACAAGTAGGCTTCAAATGAAGTTACTGTGAAAAGCCCCCAGCCGCCACATTCCGGCGCCTGTTCAGGGAGGCTGTTACGGGAATTGAACCGTGCTGCTGGCCTGCCTTGGTCTGCTTTCAAAGCCAGCGATTTAGCCCTGTGCTAAACAGCCTGCACCGCAAAGGTGAGGATCGAGTTCTCCTTCACCCAGCTGCCTTGCCTCAAGTGAGTTTTTCATGTCAGACAATATTATCCTTCCCATCCACTGACCACATGTCCTTCCCTCCCAGGATCTCCACCTTGGGGGCTGGGCCATTTGGATCACCCATCCCCCTGCCCCCAAGAAAACACCTCAGAGGACATCTCTGAAGGAACCACCATTGAGGCATCACAGCCGTCATCTGCACCCTCAACCATCGCAGCGACACTAGTGGCAGGCTTTTCAGGCACAATCTGGTGAGCACCACACAGATACTGATGCACATTAGGTGGAGACAGGAACATCCAAGGGAGTCAGCAGTTGGAGACCTGCCGGATCCCAGGACTCAGCTGACTCCCAGTCAGATGCCAAGCCTCTGGGCAAGGTTATCCCGGAACTGTTGCAGACGATAGGACATGGCCATGAGATTAAGGAAGGGATGTCAGCACCACTCTGGCGAGTGCACAGCCGATTGGATGAGTCCCAAAGACTACGGGCGCAGGAGATAGTGCCAGCAACGCGTAGTACTGAGGCCAACACTGCAAGGATGGCGACTGCAGTGGAAAGCCTGGAACACAATGTCAGCAACTTGAGTGATGGTGGCCAAGTCTTGGCTCAGTCAGTGACAACCATGGCTGAGGACCTCAACATCATGTCCCAGTTGCTGAGGGATGTGTCCCAGAAGCAGGTGGACATTGCAGAGGCACTGCAGAGCATGGCACAGTCGTAGATGGACATAGTCGAGGCACTCTGGAGCATGACCCAGTCACTGAGGAACATCACTGAGGGTGTCAAGATCATGGTGTAGACAATGGGGAGGTACCAGGACAGGCAGAGTCGGGTGATGCAGAGGCCTCTGGAGCTTACTCCAGCTGCCCCTCCGTCCCATGGAGACTCCCATAGCCCTATGGGCACAGTCTGGGAGAAGGAAGTGCTGGAGGCCGACCCCATGCCTGCCGCCAGGGAGACAGCGGTGGTCTCCGCCTCACTTGAATCCCCACCCTCCTGATACTGGTGCGTATCACCATCAGCGGGCACAACAGGATGGCACTGGTAAGTCAGCCAGGGTCCTCTCGCTCCAAGCCTCCAGAGGATGCCCACAAAGGGCATCAAAGCTAACAGGGCATGAGAAGCAGTAGGCTGCCCCCCACCTCTAATGTGCATCCTGGGGTGGCACCTAGACGTAGAGGCAGAGCACGGAGGATTATGAACATTGAGGATCACTGAGTGGGCACTGGGGGGTATGGGGGGGGTGGAATTATCTGTACTAAGCACAATAGAAGTTTCAAATGTTCACCATTAAACATCTTAACACCTGATACATGTCATATTATTCTGCACAAAAAACCTGCCTGCATTTCCACCCTGTTGCCCTCTGCTCACCCCAATCCTGCCCTCTGGGCACAGTGGTCCTGGATCTAGAGCCCCCGATGCAGACCCCATTCAGGTGATGGATGTGAATGCACTGACAGCAGTAAGACATGAGTCAGACTTTAGCATAAACTGAGGAGCACCAGGGCTAACCTCACAGAGAGTTATTATCACTCTCACCTTTTATATTGGTCAGCTAACTGTGCCAACACAGGCCCATCACCCTGGGGTGATGTTAGAGACCCTGGGAGGGTGGAATAGGGAAGGTGAGGACAGAATGGGGGCTGTGAGGGCTGGGGAAAAGGGGGGGAAGGAAGGAGGAAAATGGGTGGCAAGAGGAATGGGGTGGGGTGGTCATTGGGGAGGGGTGTGAATGAGGCAGTGTGGGGGTGTGGGGAGCATGAGAGGGTGCTAGAATGGGGGGAGGAAGGAGGAAATGGGTGGGAAGGAGGAGAACGGAGGTGGGGTGGTCAGTGGGAGGAGGGGGTAAATGGGGTCAAGCTGACGGACAAAGCCTCATCCTATGAGAAGCTGGCGAGAATGAGGGCCTCCTCACTAGGCATGCCGGCCCATCACCACCACCTGTCCTCCATCCACTTGCTGCTCCCACGGGTCCTCCTCAGGGTTGTCCTCCAGCCCCTCCTGAAATTATATGAAATGAAAATCGCTTATTGTCACAAGTCGGCTTCAAATGAAGTTACTGTGAAAAGCTCCTAGTCGCCACATTCCGGCACCTGATCGGGAAGGCTGATACGGGAAGTGAACCCGCGCTGCTGGCCTTGTTCTGCTTTACAACCCAGCTGTTTAGCCACTGTGCCCCTGGTCCAGTCCCTCCTCAGACGAGGCTGCATGCCCCTATTCCTCCTCTGCCAGCAAGCCACCCCACTACTGTGCTAACTGGTGGAGGGCACAGCAGACCACCACAAAGCGGGAGACCATCTGGGGGGTGTACTGCAGTGCACCACCAGTGCGGTCCAGGCATTGAACTGCACTTTGAACAGTCCAATGCATCACTCAATGGCAGCACGAGTGGCAACATGAGCCTTGTTATATCAGGTCTCCACCTCGGTCTCCAGCCTCCGCACTGCTGTTATCAGCCAGGACTTCATCGGGTACCCCTTAGAACCAGCCCATCACCCTGGGATGGTCGTAGGAAACACTGGGGATCTCCGGGTGACCCAGGATGCAGCTGTCATGTACATACCCTGGGAAGTATGCACACACGTGCATGATCCTGAGGTGGCTGCCTCAGTGTGCGCAAGGCGTTATGCGTGCCAACTATTACCCCTTGGACCTATGGCATCCCGGTGATGGCGGAGAACCCTGCTGCTGATGGGCTTGGTCTGGCTCAAAGCTGATGTAGTCAGCTGCCCGGGCATACAGGGTATCTGTGACTTTGTGGATGCACTTGTGGACTGCAGCTTGTCATTTGTCACACAAGTCCCCTCTTGAGCCCTGGAATGAACCGGTTGCATAGAAGTTCAGAACTGCGGTGACCTTCATGGCCATCGGGAGCGGGCGTCCTCCTCCTCCATGGTGTGCCAAGTCTGCAAGAATGTGGCACACCCTCTCCTTGTTCCGAAGGAAAATCCTGCAGCACATGCTGTCCGTCATCTCCTCGTACGACCAACGACACCTTTACACTTTAGGCCATTGTCGCTGTCGCCCTCTGGGTCCCTTCTCGGCCTGATGGGTGGTTGGTCCTGGTGGGTGCTGCGGCCTCAGCACATGGCATGCCACCTCTAGCCTGAGTCGATGCTGCTGCCATCTTCTCCAGCATCTAGCCAACTGGGCTGTCACCAGCACCGTGAGGACTGCTGCTGAGGGGTCGATAACACCATCCATCTTGCTTTCAGTAAGGAACTGGAGAAGGAGAGATAACAATAATCAGTTCGGGTTTCCACCCTGGGAGCCTCATATAATAATCTTTATTGTCACAAGTAGGCTTACATTAACAATTAAGTTATTGTGAAAAGCTCCTAGTCGCACATTCCGGCGCTTGTTCGGGTACACAGAGGGAGAATTCAGAATGTCCAAATTACCTAACAACACGTCTTTCGGGACTTTGGGAGGAAACTGGAGCATCCGGAAGAAGCCCTCACAGACACGGGGAGAATGTGCAGACTCCACACAGACAGTGACCACCTGGGACCCTGGTGCTGTGAAGCCATAGTGCTAACCACTGAGATACCGTGCCGCCCCACCCCCTAGGTCTCCCCAACCTACATGTTGCGCCTTCTCTCAGAATGCCACCCCCGAGCCTTGTGCTGGAGAGCCCTGCTTTGCACACTCACCCCTGGTCACAGCTGAAGCTCTTAGACCCCAGACCCCTGCCAAGAACATTAGGGGGACCGAGTTGAGGTAAATTGATTGGCATGCGCTTGAGAATATTTTGATTATTAAATGGTCAACAGGAACAAAGACTCGCTGGGGTATCCCCTATACTCCCTGACACTGGGGAAGCAGCTCCAATGCTCCTGGGCTGCATGCCAGGGAAGGAAAACGGCTACTCACGTCCGCAGCTCCCTTCAGCAGCCATTGCGCCAGCTTCCCGTTTTTAAAAAGGAGTGCTAAATGGCGCCATGTAATAATAATAATCACTAATTGTCACAAGTAGGCTTCAATGAAGTTACTGTAAAAAGCATCTAGTCGCCACATTCCGGCGCCTGTTTGGGGAGGCCGGTACGGGAATTGAACCCGCGCTGCTGGCATTGTTCTGCATTGCAAGCCAGCTATATAGCCCAGTGCTAAACCAGCCCCTCTAAACCAGCCCCTCTATGATCACGCGCTGGGGAGCCGGTTAGTTCCTGGGAGGCCATTAGATTGGACTTCTATTTTGTTAATGAGATGGAAATTGGTGTTTCCCCAGATTCGGGCAGGATCTAGAACCCTCCACTAGGCCTGTTAGAACGCAAACTGATTGTTGTGCGGCGCGGACTCCGATTTTGACCTCTACCGCTATTTAACCGTGCGCCCAGATGCGCCCTGTGGGGATCTGGGCGCACGGTTAAACAGCGGTAGAAGTCAAAATCGGAGTCCGCGCCGCACAACAATCAGTTTGCGTTCTAACAGGCCTGCTCCTAGTTGCTCCACGTTGCGTGGCCGTTGAATTGCACCCTGTATTAATAATTGGATTTTGTAGAAAATCTCTTCGGCTACATAAATATCAATACATAAATAAATGTTGTGCTTTAGTCTACGAAACATCCAAAAATGATTGCAGCTTCTTCCTTTCTAGGATGTGGGGGAGAACAAGGTGATATGTTAGACCGATGTTAGTTTATTCACAAATTCTTCAATAATACATGGTTTGTCATGGACAGAGAAGCATAATTGTAAAAATAGCTTTGGTGCTGGGGGATCAATGAACTTTCTCTGCATGCTTATAATTATAGCATTGGAATGACAACAATATGGAATGAAAGCATTTCTGCTCTGATACACACTCACTCTCAGAGCTGAGGCTGCCGAATCAGCAGCATGTCGGAACCAGATGAAGGGCAGTGGCTGAGTAGTGTCTCAGCCAGCTGCGTGGCAAGTCTCAGGGGATACTTTACTGTTTTTTGATCAGCAGGCAGCTTGTAGAACCTCATAAATTTTCCTGAGACTGAAGGAACAAATAAGCCATTTTTATTGCAGAACTTGTCTTCTAAGTCAGCAAAAATTGGTATTTATGGCAGACACAGGAAAACATTTCCTATTTTAGAAAATATTTGCCTAAATATATCAGCATTTACTTGCAGTTGGATAGATGTCTTTTTGCTAGAATTTTGATATTAAATTACAATTGTCTGTAAGTGCTTTCTATTCGAATACATTTCCCACAAGGTAGCATTAGAGCACTGTTACATAAATCATGATCCCGCCCGCTAAGCAAATAGTCTATGAGCAACCACGTATTCAAAAATGAATCAAAACTGTTATCAAAACAATAAAAAGATCCCCTTTCTCCTCTATAATAAAAGACTCCTTAACAAAATCGTGATTTTGTACAATAGAATGAAAAGGGTGTTATTGAATCGGCAGCCCTCTTGATTTTCCTTTTCCTCAATTTGAATGTAAATTTGGGACAGGCATAAAAAAGTCTAAAAATTCGCAATTGTCCATTTTATACCAACCCTCCTCCTTCAAATAGAACATAGAACATAGAAAAATACAGCACAGAACAGGCCCTTCGCCCCTCGATGTTGTGCCGAACCTTTGTCCTAGATTAATCATAGATTATCATTGAATTTACAGTGCAGAAGGAGGCCATTCGGCCCTTTGAGTCTGCACCGGCTCTTGGAAAGAGCACCCGACCCAAACTCAACACTTCCACCCAACACCAAGGGCAATTTGGACATTAAGGGCAATTTATCATTGGCCAATTCACCTAACCCGCACATCTTTGGACTGTGGGAGGAAGCCGGAGCACCCGGAGGAAACCCACGCAGACACGGGGAGGACGTGCAGACTCCGCACAGACAGTGACCCAAGCCGGAATCGAACCTGGGACCCTGGAGCTGTGAAGCAATTGTGCTATCCACAATGCTACCGTGCTGCCCTTGAGAACAAATAAATCTACACTATCATTTTACTGTAATCCATGTACCTATCCAATAGCTGCTTGAAGGTCCCTAATGTTTCCGACTCAACTACTTCCACAGGCACTGCATTCCATGCCCCCACTACTCTCTGGGTAAAGAACCTACCTCTGATATCCCTCCTATATCTTCCACCTTTCACCTTAAATTTATGTCCCCTTGTAATGGTTTGTTCCACTCGGGGAAAAAGTCTCTGACTGTCTACTTTATCTATTCCCCTGATCATCTTATAAACCTCTATCAAGTCGCCCCTCATCCTTCTCCGTTCTAATGAGAAAAGGCCTAGCACCCTCAACCTTTCCTCGTAAGACCTACTCTCCATTCCAGGCAACATCCTGGTAAATCTTCTTTGCACCTTTTCCAAAGCTTCCACATCGTTCCTAAAATGAGGCGACCAGAACTGTACACAGTACTCCAAATGTGGCCTTACCAAAGTTTTGTACAGCTGCATCATCACCTCACGGCTCTTAAATTCAATCCCTCTGTTAATGAACGCGAGCACACCATAGGCCTTCTTCACAGCTCTATCCACTTGAGTGGCAACTTTCAAAGATGTATGAACATAGACCCCAAGATCTCTCTGCTCCTCCACATTGCCAAGAACTCTACCGTTAACCCTGTATTCCGCATTCATATTTGTCCTTCCAAAATGGACAACCTCACACTTTTCAGGGTTAAACTCCATCTGCCACTTCTCAGCCCAGCTCTGCATCCTATCTATGTCTCTTTGCAGCCGACAACAGCCCTCCTTACTATCCACAACTCCACCAATCTTTGTATCGTCTGCAAATTTACTGACCCACTCTTCAACTCCCTCATCCAAGTCATTAATGAAAATCACAAACAGCAGAGGACCCAGAACTGATCCCTGCAGTACGCCACTGGTAACTGGGATCCAGGCTGAATATTTGCCATCCACCACCACTCTCTGACTTCTATCGGTTAGCCAGTTCGTTATCCAACTGGCCAAATTTCCCACTATCCCATGCCTCTTTACTTTCTGCATAAGCCTACCATGGGGAACTTTATCAAATGCCTTACTAAAATCCATGTACACTACATCCACTGCTTTACCTTCATCCACATGCTTGGTCAGCTCCTCAAAGAATTCAATAAGATTTGTAAGGCAAGACCTACCCCTCACAAATCCGTGCTGACTATCCCTAATCAAGCAGTGTCTTTCCAGATGCTCAGAAATCCTATCCTTCAGTACCCTTTCCATTACTTTGCCTACCACCGAAGTAAGACTAACTGGCCTGTAATTCCCAGGGTTATCCCTAGTCCCTTTTTTGAACAGGGGCACGACATTCGCCACTCTCCAATCCCCTGGTACCACCCCTGTTGACAGTGAGGACGAAAAGATCATTGCCAATGGCTCTGCAATTTCATCTCTTGCTTCCCATAGAATGCTTGGATATATCCCGTCAGGCCCGGGGGACTTGTCTATCCTCAAGTTTTTCAAAATGCCCAACACATCTTCCTTCCTAACAAGTATTTCCTCGAGCTTACCAATCTGTTTCACACTGTCCTCTGCAACAATATCGCCCCTCTCATTTGTAAATACAGAAGAAAAGTACACGTTCAAGACCTCTCCTATCTCTTCAGACTCAAATACTATTCCCTCTGAGGGCATTGGGGACCATGACTGTTCATTGGATTGGTTGCGGTTTGCTGTTGCCTTCTGCAGTATGGCTGACTGGATTCTCCGCCGGCGGGATGCTCCATTTTGCCGGCAGCCCGGGGGTTTCCTGACGCCATGGGGCTGCTCCACAATGGGAAACCACATTGACCAGCCGTCATAACGGAGCATCCCGCCGGCGGGGAGGTTTAGGTTTTAGGTTTAGTTTTTAGGTTATTGTCTTTGGGGGTTCTGTCAGTCTAACAGTCTGTGTCAGTGATGTTAGTCCACTTTTGACTTTGAGTTTGAGTTTAGCTGAAGATTAGCTTTCTTTCTCTCTACATGCATTTGCCAGAACAACGGACCTCAGTAAAAGTGAATTATGCTGTATAAATGGGTATTTAAAACTGGGGCTCAACATTTATGCTTAAACAGCTATCTTTTACCTATACTAGTTGTATTCAAAATACCTGGCTTCTACAGGGGTGAACCTGAAATGTGGCGGGGCGGAGAATCCAGCCCCAGGAATCTGATGCGCTCTAACTGCCTGTCGGCAGGCGTGTCATAGAAATCATAGAATTTACAGTGCAGAAGGAAGCCATTCGGCCCATCGAGTCTGCACTGGCTCATAGAAAGAGCACCCCATTTAAGCCCACACTTCTAACCCAGTAACCCAACTAACCTTTTTGGACTCTAAGGGAAATTTATCATGGCCAAACCACCTAACCTGCGCATCTTTGGACTGTGGGAGGAAACCGGAGCACCCAGAGGAAACCCACACAGACACTGGGAGAACGTGCAACCTCCGCACAGACAGTGACCCAAGCTGGGAATCGAACCTGGGACCCTGGAGCTGTGAAGCAATTGTGCTAACCACTGTGCTACCGTGCTGCCTTCGGAAGGTTTTAAAGGCTGATAATCAGCCTGTTTGGCTGAATTATGCATGCACTTTTCTTGGCCATCAAGGACTGATGTGGAACTTGAACCCAGAGCTTCTGGTCCAGCGGTAAGTGAAGTTGCCTTCGTCCCAGATGACCATAAGCTGCTTTCCCCTTTGAGGATCATGCAAGGGGCAAGGTTGATAAGGTGGGCTTTCATAAATAACCTTGGCTATGTGTGGACCAAGGTTCTGTTGCGGTCAGGCACTGAGGTGCTCTGGCATAGGTTGACTGGTGGTAGATTTAAAACTGAGATGAGGATGAATTACTTCTCGCAGGGGGTGGTGAATTTTTGGAACTCACTGCCCTATACTGCGCTGGAGTCTGAATCATTAAATGCTTTCAAGAAGGAGGTAGATATATTTCTGATTTTAAAAAAGGGAGGCTTGATGACCCCCTTATAGGTAGGTGAGTTGTGCTTTGGGGGGGGGGGGTGCTCTGGGGGTCGGGTTGGGGGATCTCGAGATTGGTGGCCTGTTCTCTTTTTTTATTTTTTCATGGGATGGCTGTGCCAAAATTTATTGCCCATCCCTAATATGCCGGACAGCAAATCTCCTTCCCTCAAGGACATTAGTGAACCAGATGGGTTTTAGGACAATCGACAATGGCTTCAGTAGTCTTTTATTTCCAGATTTTTAATGGTCAAATTGCACCATCTGCAGTGGCGGATTTGAACCTGGATTCCCGGAGCATCACTCTGGATCTCAGGTTTGCCAGTCCAGTGACAACACCACTAAGCTACCGCCCCCCACGAACGGAGTTCCTCAGTTCAGCAAGTGGGACTATGTGTGGCCTGGTGGGGCCTTCCCTACTGGGGCCTCGAAATGAAACAGATTCCTGTTAAATAGTGGGGTCTTTCTCGATGCTGCAAGATGGGACTCTATTTCATTTCTGTTAAATCACACCCTAAATATCGGTTTCATTCAGCCTTGAATATATTCAATGACCCAGTCTCCATTGCTCTCTAGGAGAGAGAATCCCAAAAGGCAACTACTATCTGAGAGAAGAAATTCCTCCTCCTACTCATCCTAAATGGAGACCCCTTAACCCAAGGGCTGGTTTAGCTCAGTGGGCTAGATAGCTAGTTTGTGATGTAGAACAAGGTCAGCAGCGCGGGTTGAATTCCCATACCAGCTTACCCGAACAGGCGCTTGAATGTGGCGACTAGGGGCTTTTCACAGTAACTTCATACTTGAGACAATGAAAGGTTATTATTATTATCAAAGCTATGGGATTTTCCGGCCTCCCCAATGGGTTTTCTAGCGGCAGAGGTGGCTTACCATTAGATGCTGGCGAAATCTTCCAGTCCCTCAAATCAATGGCCATTTGTGTTGCTCACCAGCCACACCAACTGGGGGGGGGGGGGGGGGGGGGGGGGGGGGGGCTGGCTACCTTTATTATAACTGGAAGAACCCACCGATGGGAATGGTCAGAAAATCCCAGCCTATCTCTCTTAGTTCTAGATTTCCCACAAGAGGGACAATATTCACTCAGCATCTATCTGGTCAAGCCCCCTCTGCATCTTATGTGTTTCAATAAGCTCTCCTTTCATCCTTCTAACCTGCAATGAGTATAGGCCAAACCTGCTCAGATTTTTCTCAGAGGACAACACCTTCACTCGCGGAATATTCTCTGAACTATCTCCAATATAATTCAGTCTTCAAAAAAAAGACCAAAACTGGACGCAGTGCTATAGTTGTTTCGTCTTGGGGTCTGTAAGAAGTTTTTTTTTATAGTTTGTGTTAAAATGCTACCATAAATGGTCATTTGTATAAATAAAAATGTTCCTGTTTATTTCCAGATCTATATAAATCTCAGTCCCTCAACAAGAGCTTGTACTTTGCTTCCACCAATTTCAGTGACTTAGTCATGTGATTTTGCATCATAGCTACATCAGTGTCAAGTGCTCTTGGTGTTAAACCTCTACTCTATAGGTGTGACACGTTGTAAACTAGATTGTGATATGGTCGGGAAGGGGTCCCAATGTCACCATGCTGCATTGCAATATTTTGGAAGGTGGGTAGGCCTGAAGGTTAGCAGCCTATCTGACATCAACTAAAGGGGCAATTGAATTAAATAAAGAGGCAATGCACTTCAATTTTATGCAGTCCATGTGATTTAACAGTTGGCGTATGGGCTACACAAGCAGGCGTGGACCACACAATTAGCATACTCTCAATCCAAAGAATGGGGTACAAGGCTGCAGAAGGAGCAAACAGTGTACAGATAGAAGTTAATATTTATTACCGAAGTGAAGACTTTCTGGATTGTTTTCAGAATCACTAGGGACCAGCGACAGACTGACCGGGACATCTGTCAGTCTGCATCTCACCAATCCACTTCCTTAGAGATGGGGATTGTTCTGACTGATGGTGGCTCTTCCCCAGATGAAGAGGAGAGCAGAAGAAGGGAGAGGATGCCAGCTGGCCAGAGACAGAGTCAAAACATCTGTTCACGACAGCAAGCAGCACACACAGAAAGGGTTGAAGGTCAGGCTTGTGAAAGAGATTCTGCTGGCAGACTGTACTGAATATGAGCGAACAACCTGGACATGACAGAAGTGCAGTGCATAAGGAAGGATCCAGCTCTCAAGAGCGACCGTAACTTCCAATTGCAAAATGATATGCCCTCACCCTCAGATCGCATCCAACTGTGATGGGGGTGGGGGGAGGGGGGGGGGGGGCGGGCATACTGTGCCTATTGCACTGAAATTTACTGTTGCTCTGAACTTTAATGCAGTAGGTTCATTCCAGGGTCCTGCAGGGGATCTCTGTAGTGTGTTGCAGTCTGCTGCACATCACTGCCTAAAGCTCACCACTGCCACACTCTTCAGGACAGTGAAAACCATTATAAATTTCAAAACAGATGAGGATAACCAAGGAAAGCCTGAAAGAGGATTTGGGGCAATTGCTGTCTATCCAAAGATTCAGGGCACCATTAATTGCAGGTATGAATCCCAGCATTGGCAACAGTCCACAGCCAGCACACCGGCTCAGACCACGCCATGTCCCACGCCATCGTGAACTCTGCCCATCGGGGTTGGAGCATCGCCGGTGGGCCGGCCGATGAGGCGTCAACAGCCTTGTGACAGCGTGCGGTACGCGTCACGATGACGCTGGTTTGGAGGGGCCGCAGAATCGCAAACCGACGTCAAAACGGCACCAGCCCCGATTCTGGCATTGGATTCAATTCTCCACCTGATCGACGAGCATGATTTCAGTCGTGGGCAATAGAGAATCCCGCCTGTTGTTTCTCCCTCCCCAGTGTCATTGTCGGCCCTTTTAAACACCTTGGGCGGGATTCTCCACGCCAGCGTATCAATACTAACCTCCATGCTTCTTACTCCTGTTGCAGCCGTTCCTCACACCTCACGTCCTACACATTAAATTCTAATTTTCAACAACCAGACACATTCTCTCAGTAGCTCTTGTAGGACTTGTGTGATATTACCACCATGCTTAACTGGATAGATTTTAAACAGATCTAGCAACTCAAAACTGGGCATCCATGAGTGCTATAGATCATGAACAGCAACAGGATTTTATTCAACCACAATCTATAACCTCATGGCCCAGCCTATCCCCCATTCAACCATTACCACCAAACCAGGGGATCAATCCTGGTTCAATGAAAAGTGCAGGAGGGCATGCCAGGAGCAAGATCAGACAAACCGAAAAATGAGGTGTGAACCTGGTGAAGCTACAACACAGGATTACACAGGTCAGCACATTGGCATAGTGGTTAGCACTGCTGCCGCACAGCGCCAGGAACCTGGGTTCAATTCCGGCCTTGGATGTCTGTCTATGTGGAGTTTGCACTTTCTCCCCGTGTCTACATGGGTTTCCTCCGGGTGCTCCGGTTTCCTCCCACAATCCAAAGATGTGCAGGTTAGGTGGGTTGCAGGGATAGGGTGGGTGAGTGGGCCTAGGTGGAAAGCTCTTTCAGAGGTCGATGCAGACTTGATGGCCCAAATGGCCTCCTTCTGCACTATAGGAATTCAATGGCATTCTATTTGCATGTCAAGCAGCATGTGATAGGCAGAGATAAGAGATCCCACGACCAAGAGATCAGATCTAAGCTCTGTAGTCCTGCCACATCCAGTCATGTATGGTGGTGGACATCTAAACAACGAAGAAGGGGAGGAGGCTCTGTAAATATCCCCTTCCCGAACCAGATTTTTCCAGTACAGCTACAATATCCTGTGCACAAAGAGCAGGACAAATCCAATTCGACCAATTACTGCCCAAGCACCGCAGCACAGTGGTTAGCACTATTGCTTCACAGAGACAGGGTGCCAAGTTCGATTCCAGCTTTGGTCACTGTCTATGCAGAGTCTGCACGTTCTCCCCGTGTCTGCGTCGGTTTCCTCCGGGTGCTCCGGTTTCCTCCCATAAGTCTCGAAAGACGTGCTGTTAGATAGTTTGGACATTCTGAATTCTCCCTCTGTGTACCCGAACGGTGCAGGAATGTGGCGACTAGGGGCTTTTCACAGTAACTTCATTGCAGTGTTAATGTAAGCCTACTTGTGACAATAAAGATTATTTCAAAAAATAAATGAAATGAAAATCATTTATTGTCACGAGTAGGCTTCAATTAAGTTACTGTAAAAAAACCCTAGTCGCCACATTCCAGCGCCTGTTCGGGGAGGCTGGTACCGGAATTGAACCGTGCTGCTGGCCTGCCTTGGTCTGCTTTAAAAGCCAGCGATTTAGCCCAGTGAGCTAAACCAGCCCACTGATCAATCTACTCTGTATTATCAGTAAAGTGATGGAAGGGGTCATTGACGGTGCCATCGAGTGGCAACTCCTCAGCAATAACCTGCTCACTGATACTCAGTTTGGTTCCGCCACGGTCACTCAGCTGCTGACCTCATTGCTGTCTTAGTTCGAACAAGGACAAAAGAGCTGAACTCAGGAGGTGAGGTCAGAGTAACTGTCCTTGAGTGTGGCAACGAGGGGCCCTACCAGTATTGAAATCACTGGATGTGGGGGAAAACCTCTCCACTGGTTGCGATCATACCCAGCACAAAGGAAGATAGTTGTGGTTTTTGGAGGTCAGTCATCACAATCATGGGACATCATGCAAGCATTCCTCAGGGTAGTCTCCTAGGCCCAGCCATCTTCAGCCGCTTGATCAATTATCTTCCCTTCATCATAAGATCAGAAGTGCACGATGTTCAGTACCATTGATGACTCCTCAGATACTAAAGCAGTCCATGTACATATGCAGCACAACCTAGACAATATTCAGGATTATGCTGAGAAATTGCAAGTAATATTCATACTGCACAAGTGTTAGGCAATGAGCAAGAGAGAATCTGATCATCTCCCTTGATATTCAATGGCATTGGATGTGAATATAGAAATTAGGAGCAGGAGTAGATCATTTGGCCCTAGAGCCTGCTCCACCATTCAATAAGATGATGTCTGATCTGACTGTAACTTCAACCACACATTTCTGCCTACCCTGATAACCTTTCACCTACTTGTTAATCAGGAATCTATTTAGCACTGCCTTAAAAATATTCAAAGACTCTTATTCCAATGTCTTTTCAGAAAGAGAGTTGCAGAGACTCACGGTCCTCTGAGATAAATAATTCTCCTAATTTCTGTCCTAAATGAGTGAGTGATGCCTTACTTTTAAACAGTGACCACCTCATTCTAGATTCTCCCACAAGAGGAAACATCACGTTCACCCTAAGCGCTATATCTAACTGCTTCTTTGGCCTCAACTACTTCCTGTGATAACAAATTCCATCGGCCGACCACTCTTGGGGTGAAGGAATGTCTCCTCATCTCTGTCCTAAATGGTCTACCCCGTATCCTCAGATTGTGACCCCTGGTTCTGGGCACACCCACCATTGAGAGAATCCTTCCTGCATCTACCCTGTCTAGTCCTGTTAGAACTTTATAGGTTTCTGTGAGATCCCCCTCATTCTTCACAACTCCAGCAAATACAATCCTAACCGATTCTATCTCTCCTCAGACGTCAGTCCCACCATTCCAGAAATCAATCTGATAAACCTTCGCTGCGCTCCCTCTAGAGCAAGAATATACTTCTCAGATAAGAACACCAAAATTACACACAATATTCCAGGTGTGGTCTCACCAAGGCTCTGTAAAATTGCAATAGGACATTCTTGCTCCTGTACTTGAATCCTCTCGCAATGAAGGACAACATACCATTTGTCTCCTTCACTGCCTGCTGTACTTGCAAGCTTACCTTCAGTGATGGTGTAAGAGGATACCCAGGTCTCGCAATGCACATACCCCTCTCCTAATTTATGGCCATTCAGATAATAGTCTGCCTTCTCATTTTTGCTACCAAGGTAAATTATACTGCATCCGCCATTCATTTGCCCACTCACTCAACTTGTCCAAATCACACTGAAGGATCTCTGCATCCTCCTCACAGCTCACCCTCTCAGCCAACTTGTTGTCATCGACAAATCTGTAGATATTACATTTGTTTTCCTCATCTAAATCATTAACATATATTGTGAATAGCTGGGGTCCAATAACCGATCCCTGCGATACCCCACTAGTCACTGCCTGCCAATTTGAAAAAGACCCATTAATCCCGACTCTTTGTTTCTTGTCTGCCAACCAGTTTTCTATCCATCTCAATATTCTACCCCTAATCCCATGCGTTTTAATTTTACACGCTAATCTGTCATGCAGGACTTTGCCCACCTTGTCAATACCCCTCAGGATCTTAAAGGTTTCGATCAAGTCACCTCTTATTCTTCTACACTCTAAGTAGTTACGAATCTAACCTCTCCAACCATGCCTCATAGGACATCCTGCCCAGTCCTAGTGTTAACCAAGTGAACCTTCTCTGAACTGTTTCTAATGCCTTTACATCTTTCTTTAAATAAGGAGACCAATGCTTTACACAATATTCTCAACTTGGTCTCACCAAAGCCCTGAACAACTGACGCATAACCTTCCTACTTTTATAATCAATCCCCCTCACAATGAACAATAACACTCTATTATCTTTCCTCATTACTTGTTGTACCAGTATACTAGCTTTTTGTGATTCGTACACTAGTACTCCCAGAACCCTCTGCATCTCAGAGCTCTGCAATCTCTCACCAGTTAGATAGTAAGCTTCTTTTTTATTATTTCTGCCAAAATGAACAATTTCGGATTTGCCCACATTATACTCCCACTAGCCAGAACTTTGCCTTCACCGATTTATGTCCTTATGTCGTTAGCAAATTTAGCAACCATACCTTCAGTCCCTTCATCAAAGTTATTTTTCTAAATTGTAAAAATTTGAGGCCGCAGCACTGGTCATAGTGGTACACCATTCATCACAGCCTGCCAACCAGAAAAACACCCATTTATGCCAATTCTGTTTCCTTTAGCCAGCTAATGTTTAATCCATGCCAATATGTTACTCCCTACACCATGAAATTTATGTTCACAACAACCTTTGATGCGGCACCTTATCAAGTGCCTTCTGGAAATCTAAGTACAGGACATCCATCAGTTCTTCTTTATCCATAGCATATGTGAATTCTTTTTAAAAAAACAATAAATTGGTTAAACATAATTTCCCTTGCACAAAACCATGTTGAATTTGCCTGATTACCTTGAGATTTTTCCAAGTGTGCTTCTATAACATCATTAATAACAGCTTCTAACATTTTCCCTGTGACAGACGATAGGCTAACTGGCCTGCAATTTCCTGTGTTCTGTCTCCATCCATTTTGAATTAAGGAGTGACATTTTCTATCTTCCAATCTAATGGAACATTCCCTGAATAGAGGGAATTTGGAAAATTAATACCAATGCATCAATTATCTTACGAGCCATCTCTTTCAAGACCTTAGGGTGAAGTCCCTCTGAACCCACGGATTATGAGGGGCATAGACAGAGTGGATAGTCAGAGGCTTTTCCCCAGGGTAGAGGGGTCAATTACTAGGGGGCATAGGTTTAAGGTGAGAGGGGCAAGGTTTAGAGTAGATGTACGAGGCAAGTTTTTTACGCAGAGGGTAGTGGGTACCTGGAACTCGCTACCGGAGGAGGTAGTGGAAGCAGGGACGATAGGGACATTTAAGGGGCATCTTGACAAATATATGAATAGGATGGGAATAGAAGGATACGGACCCAGGAAGTGTAGAAGATTGTAGTTTAGTCGGGCAGTATGGTCGGCACGGGCTTGGAGGGCCGAAGGGCCTGTTCCTGTGCTGTACATTTCTTTGTTCTTTGTTATTTGTCAGCCTATAGACCCAACAGTTTGCTCAATCCCACTCTCCTGGTGATTGCAATTTTCCTGAGTACCTCCCTCCCTTCCATTTCCTGATTTACAGTTATTTCTGGAATGTCACCTTTGTCCTCCATAGTGACAACCAATGCAAAATATTTGTTTAATTCATCTGCCATCATCATACTTTCTATTATCAATTCTCCAGATGCATTTTATTAGACCAATGCTCACTTTGTTCACTGTTTTCCTATTTAAATATCTATAGAAATTTTTACCATCCATTTTGATATTACTAGCTAGCTTTCTATCGTACTCTAATTGTTGACTCCGCCACCGCCACCGCCAAGAACTAAGGAGATACCATTGACCAGAAACTGAATAGGATTGACAATATACTGGCTACAGGAGCACGTCAAAGGCTGGGAATTCTGTGGTGTGTAACCCAATCCCAGACTCCCCAAAGTCTGTCTACTACAAGGCACAAGTCAGAAGTGTAAGAGAATTATCTCTAGGCCTGGATGACTGCAGCTCCAACAATACTCAAGAAATCAATGCTATCCAAGACAAAGCAGTCTGCTTGATTGATATCCCATCCACCACCTTAAACATTCACTGCCCCCACCACTAGCAAACAGTGGGAGCAGTGTATGACATCCATACTGCAGCAACTCTACAATGCTCCTTAAATAACAGCTTCCAAACCCTTGACTTCTACTAGCTAGAAGGTCAAGAGCAGAAGATGCATGCGAACTCGCCTTGCAAGTTCCCTTCCAAGCCACACATCATCCTGACTTGGAACTATAATGCTGTTCCTTCACTGTCACTGGGTCAAAATCCTGGAATTCTCTTCCTAACAGTGTACCTATACCAGATGGACTGCAGTGGTTCAAGAAGGAAACTCACCACCAACTTCTCAAGGGCAATTCGGGAAGGACAATAAATGGTGACCTAGCCACCAATATCCATACCCAATGCACCTGAACCAGGTTACGCTATTCTCCGCCCCCCCGAAAAGCGGCATACTCGGGGAGTATGCTGCACCATGTATACACCGCCCCAGGCCATTGCCTGAGGCCCGCCCTGCTATTCTCTGTCCCCGACCAGCCGAATTCCCGACAGCATGGACCACCCGTGGTCCCACCATCCTTGATACCTGAGAGACAGTTGCGGGCACAGTCCGGGGCCGCCACAGTCGGAGGAGGGATGATCGGAGGGCAGGGAGGGTCTCATTCAGGACTGGGGGCTATGTATGCGGGTCGGGCGAGCAGGCGATGTAGGGCACTATGTCGGCAGTCCAGTCTGCAGACTGAGTCCGCCATGGAGCACGGCGTGGCCGCTGGAGGCCGCTGCTGCGCGCATGCGGGGCCTCTGGCCCGGTACTGAGGGAGGGCCGTATCGGCAGCTGGAGCTGCAAGCCCCACGACAGCTGCCTTCTAGCCTCCTGCAGGACTGTGAATCTGTGGCCTTTTGATGCCAGTTTTCCTGCCGTAAAAAAACTTTTCACGACAGCGTGGGGACATAGTCCCAGAAACGGAGAATCCAGCCCCAGGACTTGAGTATTGCTGAAAAAATGGACATGTCAAAGTTGCGTGGTTTGCAGCGTGACACATTTGTGTGTATTAGAAACTACATATATTACCACACAGGGCCCTGTTTGTTGCATTCAGAAAGAATATGTGCACATATTGCACCTGTTTCAGCTGAACAAAATAAGCAACTTCCATTCCTTCGCTCCTTCTCCAACGCAAAGCCTTGACCAGTCAACAGCTTGGTTTAAATATCAAACAATGCTTGGCAGTTATCTGTCAGTCACCATCAACTGGCCTCTACT
Source organism: Scyliorhinus torazame (assembly GCF_047496885.1). Classification (NCBI taxonomy): domain Eukaryota; kingdom Metazoa; phylum Chordata; class Chondrichthyes; order Carcharhiniformes; family Scyliorhinidae; genus Scyliorhinus; species Scyliorhinus torazame. The sequence goes on along the minus strand of NC_092710.1, from coordinate 229,784,517 downwards.
AATTAAAGTCCACTTGCCAAGGAATCAGCATTCTCTTTTCAACTGGTATAAATTGTTGTTTTCCCCTTGTACTGGTATTCTTGTGAAGTGTCCAGGGGAATGCAAGACTATAAGCCTCAACATGTCCCTTTTTTCAGCAATGCTCAAGTTCTGTACTACCAAATGACTATTTATAAACCAGGACGTTGCCACTGAAAGAGGCTAATCACACCTGCAATATCCTTTCCCCCATAGATTAACTTGCTGCTGATCACAGCCAGTGCGAGATCCATGTCCATGGTGAGTGGAACTGCTGAAGAACATATCATGCAGTCTGTCTTCACACCTTATACTCTTATTACACACTCTGCATAATCAGACCGGGTACATTTTCCTCCAAATCGCTTCTGTACACTACAAACATCAGAGACTCAAGCACAGATCCCTGTGGATCACCACTAGTGATCCATTCAGAAAAATACCCTTCTACTGCTACCCTTTGCCTTCTGGGACCGAGCCAGTTCTGCATCAATCTTATCTCCTCACCTCTGATCATGTGTGACTTCACCTTTTGTACCAGTCTGCCATGAGGCACCTTGTCAAAGGCTTTACAGAAGTCCATGAGAACAACATCCACCGCCCCCCCCTCATCAATCATCAAAAAACTCAATCAAGTTAGTGAGACATGACCTCCCCTTTACAAAACCATGCTGTCTACACTTATGAGTCCATTTATTTCCAAATGAGTATAAATCTTGTCCCTGAGAATTCTCTCTAATAATTTACCTACTACCGACGTGAGGCTCACCGCCCTACAGTTTCCAGAATTATCCCTGCTACCTTTCTTAAACAGCGGTACCACGTTAGTACATTAGCAGGGCTTGTTTAGCTCAGTGGGCTAGACAGCTGGTTTGTGATGTAGAACAAGGCCAGCAGCGCAGGTTCAATTCCTGTACCAGCTGAGAATTCTGAATTCTCCCTCTGTGTACCCGAACAGGCGCCTTTTCACAATAACTTAATTGCAGTGTTAATGTAAGCCTACTTGTTTCAATAAAAAGATTATTATTATTGGGGCAGCACGGTAGCACTGTGGCTTCACAGCGCCGGGGTCCCAGGTTCGATTTCCCCGCTGGATCATTGTCTGTGCGGAGTCTGCACGTTCTCCCCGTGTCTGCGTGGATTTCCTCCTGGTGCTCCGGTTTCCTCCCACAGTCCAAAGACGTGCAGGTTCGGTGGACTGGCCATGCTAAATTGCCCTTAGTGTCCAAAAAGGTTAGGAGGGGATATTGGGTGACGGGGATAGGGTGGAAGTGAGGGCTTAAGTGGGTCGGTGCAGACTCGATAGGCCGAATGGCCTCCTTCTGCACTGTATGTTCTATGTTCTATTCTCCAGTCCTCTGGGATCTCACCTGTAGCCAATGAGGATACAAAGCTGTCAGTCAAAGCCCCAGCAATTTCCTCCCTTGCTTCCCTCAGTATTCTGGGGTAAATCCCATCTACCTTAATATCTTTTTAAAGACCCAAAGACCCTTTTCGATGTTAATATGATCTAGATTGTTCACACACCCTACCCAAGAATCATCTTCCACAAAGTCCCTTTCTTTGGTGAACACTGATGCAAAGTACTCATTTAGTACCTCGCCCATTTCCTCTGGCTCAACACATCATTCCCTCTTTTTTTTTAAAGAGAAGATGACACCAAGGTTGGTGGAGTGGCAGAGAGTGTTGAGGATTGTCAGAAGATACAGCAGGACATAGATAAGTTGGAGACTTGGGGAGAAATGGCAAATCGAGTTTAATCCGGACAAATATGAGGTAATGCATTTTGGTAGGTCTAACATAGAGGGAAATATACCGTAAATGGCAAAACTCTTGGGAATATAGAAAGTCAGAGAGATCTGGTCACGCAGGTCCACAGGTCTTTGAAACTGGCAACACAAGTGGACAAGGTAGTCAAGAAAGCAGACGGAATGCTTGCCTTTGTTGGGCGGGGCATCGAGTATAAAAACTGCCAAGTCATGCTACAGTTGGAGAGAACCTTGGTAAGGCCGCACTTGGAATATTGCGCACAATTCTGGTCGCCACACTACCAGAAGGATGTGGAGACTTTGGAGAGGGTGCAGAGGCGGTTTACCAGGATGTTGCCTGATCTGGAGGGTGTTAGCTATGTGGAGAGGCTGAATAGGCTCGGACTGCTTTCATTAGAATGATGGAGGTTGAGGGGTTACCTGATAGAGATCTAAAAGATTATGAGGGGCATGGATAGAGTAGATGGGCAGGCACTCTTTCCCAGGTGGAGGGGTCAGTCACCAGGGGGCATAGGTTTAAGATCCGTGGGGCAAAGTTTAGAGGCGATGTGCGAGGCAGGCTTTCTACGCAGAGGGTGGGAAGTGCCTGGAACGCGTTGCCAGGGGAGGTTGTGGAAGCAGATACATTAACGGTGTTCAAAAGGCATCTTGACAAACACATGGATATGATGGATATAGAGGGATAGTGCTGAGGGTTTTGGCAAAGGTTGGTATCATGACCGGTGCAGGTTTGGAGGGCTGAAGGGCCTGTTCCTGAGTTGTATTGTTCTTTGTTCAAACTGAAGCTTCCTCCAGCAACCACTCAACTTTCGCTGCTCTCCTCTCAAACAAAACGCTAATTATGACCGCATGGTTGGACCAAAGTAGGTAAAGGATAAATGAGTCATGACTGGTACCCGGAAATAGAACAGAGACCTGCATGATCTGCTCGGTGCAGTCACGGACACTCTGGATATTGAGAGAGTAGAAATTCTTTCTACTGGCAAGGGTGTCAGGATTGTGATGGGGGGGGGCATGCAAGGAAATTTCGAGACAGTCTCTAGTACGTTGCACCCTGAAAAGCCTGTAATGTGGACATGCTCTCATTCTGCTTCTCTAGGCCATCAGGAAAGAGAGATAGCTGTTCTTTCTGGCATCAAGAGGCTTCCTGATGCAATAGTGAACTGTAAGCTGTGAGATATCACTGATAGCATCCAATGCAGCCTTGAAGAAACCTATGACATAAAAGCTTAGGGCCACAGTGACTTGACGGCCACAGTGCTGTCACTGCTTTCAGACTCAGGATATGATTGCAGCAGGTGATATAGAGTGTCGGACAAGCAAACACTTCTTCTCCACAATCAAAGTTAACTTTTATGCCAGGTAACAAACCACAAAAACTCCAGACGTTAACCAACAGTTTAGAAGAACAAACTAGCAATGAAACCATTTGTTTTAGATGACCCCTTTAAATAACCACTGTGATGGACCTTTCCTGCTCATTAACAACACAATTGTTGAGTAAATTTATCATATCGTGAGTCAGACAAAAGAGTCCTATATGAACTCTATTGAAATTTCCCAATCATCTAAATATCTTCAGGACGCAACTTGGATACTTATGGTGCCACCCAATTCAATATGGTCCTGCCACAGGATGATTTTGGCAAAGTGTCAGGCAGAGACTGAAAACTGGCATATAACTCTTCAGTTGCACAGACCAGTGTTCTCTCCAAATATTGAACTTCCCTGAAGAAATAAAAAGAGCAGTGGCTTGGTTTATGCCGTCACTCTGGCAGGGCAGGGTCTCATGGGCCAGCAGCTGGCTCTGCAGAGATCAGGGCACCATCTTACCAGCACTGCCGCCTAATGGCTCCCAGCATGCATCATGGAGGTATCGGGGGCTCTCCCTCCACCACCGCCACCCAGCTTCATTCCTTGTCGGTATTCTCCTCTCCCCACCGACATTCCGTCGGCATTTTCCTCCCCTCTCTCTCACCCCACCCTCCTGACAATCCTCACCGGCATTCCACCGGCCCCCCCCTCAGTGTACGCTCTCCCTCCCATCCATGCATTAACGAATCCCCCCCATGGGGCTCCCATTGGGGCCTACCCCGGCACTGCCCCTGGCACAGGATGGCACTGAAAGGTTGGCACTGTCAATGCAAGCCTGTGCCAGGGGGAAATGCCAGAGCACTGCCTGGGCATTCTTACCTCTGTGTCCCTGGGAGGATCTCCTTGACTGCTTCTTGTTTGGCCAAACTGATGTGTTGGGTGTTCTGGATCACAAACAGGTCACCAACACTGGAAGTGGTGCAACTCTCTTTTATTATAAGGTTAACTATATTAACATACTTGAACTGTGGGTAAATGCAATACCAGCTTTAACTGTTAACCCTTGCCTAGTCCTAACCAGGTGATGCACTCAGCACATGGTGAATGTCTGTGTTGCAGGCTGTGAGCTCTGTGCTCCGAGCTGGCTGATACTAGAAGAGCGGGAACTCTCCTGTCCCCTGTCTTTATAGTGCGTGTGCTCTCACTGGTGATTGGCTGCGGTGTTGTGTATGCTGATTGGTCCCACTGCATGTCCATCAGTGTGTGTGTGTGTCTGCACCATGATATACTGGTGTATATTATGACACAAACCTGCTGAAAAGCTTGCCGGCGTGGCATCATGTCGGTGAGGTGTGAATATTCAGTGAGGCGGGATCGTGTGCCGGGGGCCTGATAATAACATTTAAAATCACAGAAATCTATTAAAATTAGGTTAACACTCTTTGTGGGCATAAATCTCACGATCCCACCGGCGAGGGGCAGGAAAGCATGATTTCTCGTGGGACTTTCCACCTGGATCACCGGCAAGAACGGCAAGTGCAGGCTCAAAATTGCTCCCTAGGCATCCATTTTGCACCTGGAAATGTGTGCAGTGCCAATAAATTGCTCGGCAATTACCTTCAATGATGTTTTTAGGTACAAAAAATAAATAATTAAATAAAGAGCCAACTGAATGGCATTTATGTAACAACCTGATCTGTTTCAGTCCAGAATTCTGTATTGCCAAAACATATGTTTTCAAGAAGGAGTAAGATATAGCTCTTGGGGCTAAAGGGATCAGAGGAAATGGGAGAAAGTGGGAACAGGTTACTGTGGAGGATGATCTGCCATGATCATAATGAATGGCGGAGCAGGCTCGAAAGGCCAAATGGCCTCCTCCTGCCTCTGTCTTCTCATTTGGTATGTTTCTATTCACAGCCACAATTACATGGAATGCTCCAGGCCACACATAAATAAATAAGAATAGGAACAGACGATACCATATTTTTTTTAATAACGTTGAAAATATAGGTAGTTTCTGATCTGGGTAGGCTGTCTATTCTCAGAGGGAAGCAAAGCTGAGTGTTTTGTAGTTCTGCTTACAGATCAAATGATGAGAAAACAAAAGTCAGCATATTGGATTCATGAATTTTCACAGAATTCCAGAAGCCCTAAAACATGCTACAATGAAGTTTAGACCACATAGTACACTCAGTTCATGTAGTTACAAGATCCTATCCTTCCTTCTTTTGCCTGTAGGATTATTCCACAATTACTTAAATATCTGTAGTGAACGATGCATTTTTACCATTTAAATGGGCTTCTTTATGACTAGCAGATGCAATTGTTTGTAAAGCGAACAAAGGTGTAATATCAGTGGCCAATCTTTTTGTGCCTCTAAATAAAGACATCCCGGAGTACTTTATTTTATACTGTGTAGCTTTACAAGGTATTCCTCTGAATAGACCAAAACATAAGCCACTGGTGAGTTATTACAGGACACTGTAGTTTAAGGGGGTAAGATACGATGATGATTGTCCCTTTAAGGGTAACACAGCAGAGTAAGGATCACATGGCCTGTGTGACTAATCAGGACTCAGAGTGTGGAATCGCCCCATGGTGAGAGAGGCTCTTAGACAGAGAGATATTTTGGGAGCTCGCTGCAGCCATGCGACTGCTGTACAATTCTTATTCATTAATACCTTTTGAATTCACTAATGAAGTCTGTGAAAGTGCATCTTTACATCTGGCAATAAATAAGATAAATTATCCTGACACTGCCTCTGGCCTGACGCCAGTGAGTATCCTGTTTTAACTGAAGTCTGAAACAAAAAGAACAAAAGAACTCACCAGAATGCCGAGACCCATTTGATTCCTCCATGTAGGACTGGGCACAATGAGCTCCTCAGGTATTATTTCTAAGCAAACAAAATAGGCAAGGAGGTGAAACGCAAAACAGTTCTCCTAAGTGTTTGTAGAACTCAGATCTATAACCTTATTCGCAGTCTTACAGCCCTAAGCACGCTCGACTCCAAATAATTTACTGAGCTCATAGATTTAGTGAAGGCTAAATTGGGACATCAATCATACTCCAGATATTCAAATTTAATGCAAGGGTGAGAGCCCCAGGTGAATCAAGCGTGACTTACATTGATGAACCAAAGCATTTATCGGAGTATTGGCCCATAACTTCCTGGTTCCCCCAGAGTCGCATTTAGGGGGTACCCCAATAGGGCGCTGGAGATTCCCTCTACGATGTTCCAACATAAGGGCTTACCTGGCAATTATGCTGGGCTGGGAATCATCTGCCATTGCTAACTTTGGATGGTTGTGCCAGTTTTACCCTGATATTACTCTGAAAGAATTAGAGGGGACAATCACTTTGAATTCCAGAGTAGCTATTTTTTAAAAAACCCAGCCTTGTACAGGACATTCTCTACACACACATAACTCTCCGGGTACCCAACACACCACCTTCACCCCCCGACCCAATGTTCACCCCCCCCCCAACTGACCACCCCCCTCCCCCCTGGCCTAACACCTGACGCCCCCCCCTCCTCCATCCCTGTCCCTACCTGAATCATCCCATCCCTGGCACAACCCAACACCGCCTCTTTGTCCGACCCAGTCCAACACCCCCCTTGTGTTGACCCAATCCTACCCACAATGCTCCTGGACCAGACCCCGGTCTGACATCACCCTCCTGGTCCCCTCCAGTCCAAACCCTCCCCACCTCCGGTCTCCCCCATCCCTGTTGTCTGAACCACTACTTACCTTTTAATTGTCCCTTTAAACATCTCATCTATAAGCTCACAGTTAATTAGGCTGCCAAGCTGGATAAATATCCAATCCCAAGAAGTGAAGATCTGTATGCAAAGCTGGCAAGAGCTCAATCTTACAAAGCTGTATATGAGTCATGCGTACCAGTAACTTCAATTAGATTATGCTTCCACGGGGTATATCATGTTAAACACATATGAAGGCCTATTCCAGTACACATGCTTGCCTTTTGATGTGTCTTCGGAACGGGCAATATTCCAAAGGACAATAGAGAGTTTGCTTCAGGGGCGACTGTGGATTGTATACCTTGATGCTATCCTTATAACTGGGTCTGCAGAGGCCGAGCATCTAGAAAACTTCGAAGAGGTGCTAAAGAGATTTCAGGAGACTAGAGTTCAACTCAAGAAAGAGAACATAGAACATAGAACATAGAAAAATTCAGCACAGAACAGGCCCTTCAGCCCACGATGTTGTGCCAAACCTTTCTCCTAGATCAGTCATAGATTATCATAGAATTTACAGTGCAGAAGGAGGCCATTCGGCCCATCGAGTCTGCACCAGCTCTCGGAAAGAGCAGCCTACCACAAGGTCAACACCTCCACCCTATCCCCATGACCCAGTAACCCCACCCAACACTAAGGGCAATTTTGGACACTAGGGGCAATTTATCATGGCCAATCCACCTAACCTGCACATCTTTGGACTGTGGGAGGAAACCAGAGCACCCGGAGGAAACCCACGCACACATGCAGAGGATGTGCAGACTCCGCACAGACAGTGACCCAAGCCGGAATCAAAGTGAAAGAGAAGTGCACCTTTCAAGCCACTCTGGTCACCTAAATGGGGCACTGGTAGATGCACAAGGATTACATCCAGCGGAAGGCAAAGTCAAGGCGATAAAGATGGAGCCTGCCCCCACAAACACAATTGAATTCAAATCATTTTTGGGGATGTTATGCTGTTATGGACATTTTTTACAAAACGTATCGACAGTAATGGCCTCATTGCATATTATTTTATTTTTTTAAATTTAGAATATCCAATTCATTTTTTCCAATTAAAGGACAATTTAGCGTGGCCAATCCACCTACCCTGCACATCTTTTGGGTTGTGGGGGCAAAACCCATGCAGACACAGGGAGAATGTGCAAACTCCACATGAACAGTGACCCAGAGCCGGGATTGAACCTGGGACCTCGGTGCCGTGAGGCCGCAGTGCTAATCCACTGCGCCATCGTGCTTCCCTTTTGTTGCATATTATGCAAAAGAAACACCATTGGTGATCTTGGAAGTCAGGCCAGGAGGAAACTTTCAACAGAGTAAAGCAATTGCAGCATTCCCCAAACCTGTTAGTACACTTCGACATATCTAAAGAATTGATATTAACCGACAGCATCTCTCCATATGGTGTTGTTGTGGTGTTGTCCCATGAACAGGATGAGGGAACTGAAAGACCAATAGGATATGTATCAAGAATCCTCTCAGAGGCCGAAAAAGGCTACCAACAAATCGAAAAGGAAAGACTATTAATAGTCTTGGCGTCAAGAAATTCCACTAGTGCATGCATGGTGGACACTTTACCATAGTTTCTGACCACAAATTGCTTCTGGATCTCTTCAAAGAGGACAAAGCTATCCTGCTGATTGTCTTGACAAGAATTCAACAATGGGTGTTAACTCTGTCCGCCTATGGATATACTTTCAAGCACTGACCAGGAACACACATAGTGAATGTAAGTGCTCTTAGCCACCTACCTTTCAGGAAAATATCACATATTCCAGTACCACAAGAAATCATTTAACATTAAATTGTTTAGACACATTGCCAGTCTCGACGAAGCAGATCAGGAACTGGACCAATGGAGATTCAGTTCTGTCTAAACTGAGAGACAAAATACAAGATGGATAAATGAGCCAGTTTCCAAGGAAATGAAACCATTCTTTACCCAAAGAATGAATTGAGTTGTCAGGATGGCATCATACTCTGGGGAGCAAGTGCAGCCATTACTGCACCAGGTAGAGAGCTGCTCCTCAGTGAATTGTACAGTGCTCATCCTAGCATCTCTAAGATGAAGATGCTTGCCAAGAGTTTTGTGTGGTGACCTGGTATTGATGCTGATATCGAGAAGCTAGTGAAGTACTGTCAACAAGACCAAGTGCAGCAAAGGTTACCTGTTACAGGCTCACTTGTCGATTATGTTATCCATTCCTGGGCACAATGGTTTTGCTCGTGATTGATGAAAACTGTAAATTTTTGAGGTAAAGTCACCTACATCGCATGCTACCATCAAAAGAGTACGGCAATTCTTTTAAACTCATGGATTGCCTAAAGTCACAATATGTGACAGCGGAACCTTATTAATAAGTGCTGAGTTTCAAAACTTCACCGCTCTCAAGACCTTACCAGTCAGTATCAAAGGGAGCCGAGAGAGCCATTCAAACTTCAAGTCTGGCCTGAAGAAACTATAAGGAGGAACCTTGGAGACCAAAATCTCACAATTCCTCCTTAGCTAGCATACCACTCCACATGAAACAATGGGAGTTCCACCAGCAAAATTGCTAATGAGATATTGCCTCAGAATGAGACTGAACCCCATGTTTCCAAATTTTCCAGGGAGGTAAGCCAGCCAAAGTAATCAGAAAGCAAGCCATGATTCACATAGTACAGCATGATCATTAATGGGAAATTAAATCAAACGTGAGAAACTTTTCCTCCGTGGAATTAATGTCTCAAAGTCTGGAACCCTTTTGTATTAAGTGATTGTGAAGGTCGGATCATTCATAAACAGGTCGAGCACTTGAGGAGTAGAGAGATGCTCCAGCCATCAGTGTTGCCATCAAGAAATGTTTCCGAACCCTAGACATCAAAGTATCTGATTGATCTGTTGTCAACATAACTGAATTGTCGGTGCAGTTCCTGTTAACGTCAATCCTGTAGAGGTATCTCAGACACAGAATTACGCTGCTCTACAAAGAACAGAAATCCCGCTTGAAGACTCGACTTATAATTGTCCAACTCATGTACATAATGTTTAGTTAATCTTTAGGACTGAGTGAATCAGTTATTGAAGATTGTACAAAGGACTTAAAGGAGGGGGGATGTGGTGATTGTCCCTTTAAGCACAACACCGTAAAGTAAGAGTCACAGAGCCTGCGACTCAGAGTGTGGAATCACCCCATGGTAGGTAAAGAGACATTTTGGGAGCTTGCTGCAGCAATGCGGCTGCTGTACAATTCTTATTAATAGATACCTTTAATGTTCACAAATGAAATCTGTGAAATTGCATCCTTACAGATACCTTGAGATGGATTATTGAATATTTACAGCAATGATCTAAAGCACTTGTTAGGCAAAGCTCTCAAGTGGAAGCTTACAGTCTACACAATGAAACTGTTTCTATCATAGATTAAGTCCGACTCACAAAGTCGCTCAGAATCAAAGCAAAAATAAGGTTACAGATAACAAAGCACAAATATAGGGTCCTGAAATCCTGAGACCACTTGGGAACAGAAAGAAAGAAATCTTGGCAGAAACTATTTTACACCCCTTTTTAATTCTGCTAACAGATGCCCAGTTTTTACAGTGGGGTGTGCAAAGCATAGAAGGCAGAGTTGCTGCCTCTGGAGGTGTGGACCTCTCCTTAAAGATTTGGTTATTTTTAGCACTTCTGATTGCACCAGTTTCCAATTGGAGCAAATGTGGCAGGGGCTGCAGGGACAATGGACAAATTCAGTTTGTTTTCTTGCAGGAGAGTTCACAAGAAAGGCTGTAGATTTTCATCCCCCCTCCATCCCCAAGAGGACAATGGTGTGTAATGATTGAAATGCTTGGCAGCACCAGTTGAAGCATCTAATAGTATTTAGCTAATTGCCTAATGTTCAACTTGAGCCCTGATTATGTCATATAAAACTGAAGGAACTGAATAAATATGTAAAATATATTTTTTTTCACAATGTGCAAATGTAAATATTGAACAAAAACAATTGACGTATTTCAACAGATATATGTCTCTGAATAAAAATATCTTCCTTAGATGCTTTGGTTCCTGATTAGATATATATGTACATTCTATTGTACATTAAGAGCCATGAACATGGCACAAGTGGTAGCAGCTGGTAATACTGAATAAAAGTGCACTCAAACACATACAAAGAAAACTATCCAGAAGGGTTTGGCACAGACATCTCAAGGGTGACATTTTCCATTCTCACCTGTGATCCTTAGCAGAATAAATACCAAGCTGCAGTGAGCGACTGTGCACCCATCAGTTTGTAGGAAGTGTGAGAACAATTGCCTGTGGGATAACTTATGATTAATGCCCTGCCAGCAGCTTCTCACAGTAACACGGCACCAGCAGCAACACTGTACATTGTTAGTGAGCCTTCAAAATCATTAACTTCTTTGGAAAAATTGTGCAGTTTATTTGTTTCAAAGCCTTCTTTAAAAAATGTCATTTGTTTCTAGCATTCAATCTTCATCTGTTGGATCTGTTGCAAGTGTAATTCAGTTAAGGTGAAACATCTAAGAGCACCAGTATACCTTCTATATCAGTCATGTATCTAACAGCAGCTTTTGGGACTTGGCAAGATGCTGCTTGCAGATTAATGCCTGACTCGTTCATGCTAAATTGAGACCGATGCCCTCTTTATGTTGCCTCTGGTGCAGGAAAATCCAAGATGATTCCAGTTACATCCAGGTTCCAGAGTACAGCTAAACATGTCTGCTGGAATCTGCTTTCTCAGAAAAATTTACAGTATTGTCTCCAATGCCATTTGTCATTTGTGGTTTTAAATTATTCTTGCATTAAAGGATTTGCATATGACTTATACTGAAGTGTTGCTTTAAATTTAACAAAGTTCGAAAGGTTTAATATCCACTTTACTGCAAAATGCTGGGATCACTGGGATAAAAAAGTTGAAAAGTTAATGAACTCACTCAGGGGTATTAAACAACCATTGAAACTGTTACCAATAACAATCTGGGTAATTGGGATATTAAATGTCTCGCTTCAGATGTTATCATTATGTATTTGTCTTGGAGATTGCATTGAACTGTGGTCTATGTTCCCTACTAGTGTCTGTCCTAGCTCCCCTTATGTGCTCTCTAGTGATGTTGTTCACAAGACCCACTTTCTGCTCCTGAGCTCAACTCTATTCTCACTAAATTGCTGACTACCCAACTTCCCTCCCTGGCTCCCGTGATAGCTGATATTGTTAATAGTTTTATCTCTGCATGTGCTGCCGCTCTCTCCCTTAAATTTGCCACCGCCACTCCTCTACTCATAAAATAACTCTTGCAAGACCCCTTGCCCTTGAAACCTACTGGCTCATCTCCTACTCACCCATTTCATTTCCAAAGCCCTTGAAAGTTTTGTTCCCTTCCAAATCTGTGCCCATCTTTCTCACAACTCCATGTCTGAATCCCTCCGATCAAGTTTCCACCCCTGGTCCAGTATCAAAATAGCTCTTATCAAAGTCACAAATGGCATCCTATGTGACTGTAACAAAGGTAAACTGTCCCTGCTTATCTTTCCCGACCTGCTTGCAGTGTTAGACACTGTTAACCCCCACACAATTTTCCTCCAACACCTCTCTGCTGTGGTCCATCCGTACTCACCTGGTTCTATTCTTATCTATCTGATTGTATCACTCTGCTTGCTCCTGCACTATTACCCCTGGTGTCCCTAAAGATCTATCCGTGGCTCCCTCCTATCTATCATCCACATGTTGCCACTTGGCAACATCATCTGAAGTCAAAGTGTCAATTTTCTCATGTATGCTGATGACACTCAGCTCTACCTCTCCACCACATCTCTTAGATGGTAGGTAGGTGACATTTAGTCAGTTGAAGGGAAGGAGCTATCTTGGCACCACTTGAAGGAAATTGTAAATAAGTAAAATTTTCTTTTTGACAATGACATTCAAAAGCTACTTTACGGAGGCCTGGATATGCCTCTATAGACCCACAAAAAATTAGACCAGCCTGTATGATGTAAACTTTTTATATTTGTGCCAAATACAGAGTGGGTTCTTGAACAGGCTGGGACAGTTGCTAGGGCCCTGATTCGTATATTCAAACTGGCTAATGCCAGGTTCAGATGGGTGCCATGGACACTAGGGAGTTTAATTTGGCAGCTGGTTCCATCAGTTCCAAGGAAGGTCGGGAGCGAAAGTTGTGTGAAGCAATTAGTCCCACCCACCATAATTTCTCACGCCCAAAGTAACTCAAATGGGGATCAATTCCTCACTCAAAATATACAACTACTCGTATTAAGAAGAGCAGAAAATGCTAACCTGGTGCATGACTTAATGAATGATAAAACAATATCCGGGTCCTTTCATGTGCTTTTTAGATTAGGAACACAGCTTGAAAGATTTGATGTGATTCTGAAAGCACTTTTCACTGTCAGCCACAAAGTTCAAACCTCCTTAAAATGTTATGTAAATGGTGCCGTGCCTTTTGCTGATCTTCACCACTTCACCAAAGGGGCTGGTTTAGCACAGGGCTATATCGCTGGCTTTGAAAGCAGACCAAGGCAGGCCAGCAGCATGGTTCAATACCCGTACAATCTTATAGGATAATTACAATCTTCTGATCCTCTGGCACAATCCCCATATCCAAGGAGGATTGGCCAGAGACTTCAGTCAAATTTCTGTGCAAGCTTGGAGCATCCTGATGGTGGGACTAGAATACCAGAATGTTGTGTCCTGTGTTATGACCATGGTAAATATTTACACAGAACATCAAGTTGCTTAACTAGAAAGATGATTTATGAACAAACACGTGGAAAGATAACTAACGAACTACAATATAGACGATAGCTACTAAATGAATTCAATAAATTCTCCTGGAGCTACTCTAAGTGCGACTGTCCTCTTGTACATCTTACTATCAACTGGCGGTTGTCTCAGGTCACATGATAGATCTCTATTGCCACCAGCTGGTTGGAAGTCACACCGCTAACTATATACAGAACTGTGCACAGGCATACCACCAGACAGAAGTGCACAGCACTTCCACTTAGAAGTCAGACAGTTGGTGATGCTCCAACACGAGGAGCCCTGCCAATTGTATATTGGGGAAAGGTAGGAAATCGCTGAGCCTGCTGTCAGCTCACAGGGTCAAAGGTCTGGTCACCATATTTAATCGACAGCCAGAAAGGCATTCACTTTCTGAAAGCAAACAGCATCCGTCTGGCTGTCTGAGAGAAGGTTTTAGAATTTATACCGCCAGCAGCCTTCGTGACACGTGAATGGACCTAGGTAGAGTATATGGAGGGTCGGTGCAGACTCGATGGACTGAATGGCCACCTTTGGCACTGCAGAGATTCTATGTGATGCCAGTGGCTACGGGCAGCCTGCCACAAATGATGGAGGAGCCCATCCAAGCCATGAGTTCTGTTGTGTTTTCATTGTGAGCACATGGCTTTCACCATGGAGAGCTTGACCGTCATGGAGAGCCAGGCAAAGCAGCTGTGGAATATGCACTTGGACCTGCATTCTGTCCCTTTGACCATGTGCTTTATACACCATTACAAGCAAGAGGGAAAAGAGGCACCTTCATCTTCCCCCAGGAGTCAGGGAGGTACTATTGCACACCAATAAGGAAGAGTGCCAGCAATATTCATTTGGAGGATGTCATCTCAGGGAACTCCAAGTGAACTGCCAATCTTCCTCCCTTCAGCCTGTGATTGCAGTGTTTCCAGTATGTGGGGCCAAAGACAGTGGACTTGTACCTGTGTAGAAGACCCCCCCAGCGGGCCTGGGCCCTCTAAGCCTCAGCCTACCAGAGTAAAGCCGCTAAGGTCACCTCAGGCAATGGGCATTGCTCTCAGCAGGCTACCTCTGCCCCATCTGCAGATGTCAGGGTTGCACCATGGCTTAGTGGTAGAATATGTAAATGTAAACTGTTCGAAGGTTCACAGAGGTGAACACCACCACCTGGAAGTTTCCCTCCAAGTCATTCACCATCCTGACTTGGAAATATATCGCTGTTCCTTCACTGTCACTGGGTCAAAATCCTTGAACTCCCTCCCTAACAGAACTGTGGGTGTACCTACACCACATGGACTGCAGCGGTTCAAGCAGGCAGCTAATCACTACCTTTTCAAACGCAATTAAGGAAGGAAAACAAATGCTGGACTAGCCTGTGAAGCCCACATTCCGTGAACGAATTAACAATAAAGCCTGGTTCGGTCTTGGTCCCGGGTCCCTGTCCTTGTGGAGTTTGCACATTCTCCCTGTATCTCCTGGGTCTCACCCCCACAACCCAAAGATGTAGGTGGATTGGCCACGCTAAATTGCCCCTGAATTGGAAAAAAAAGAACTGGGCTCTTTAAATTTAACAAAAATGTATGTTGTGACGGCCATGAATTTGGGACTTCTCCATACAGAAGGTATATTGCAACAGCTAGTCAATTCATCGGTAATCAATAATTTATAGTATAATACTGGATATTGGAATCTGAAACAAAAACACAAAATTCTGGATAAACACAGCAGGTGTGACAGCATCTGTGGAGAGAGAAAATAGAGTCGATGTTTCAAGTTGGTATGATTCTTCTTTGGAGCTAAATAGAGGGGAGAATTAATGGATTATATATTGTATAAGTGGAGACGAAGCAACCGGAGAGTGCTATAAAGACTTCCCCATTCTCCCAGTTTCTCAGCCTCCGTTGCATCTGTTACGATGATGCCACCTTCGAAAATGACGCTTCTGACGTGTCTGCCTTTTGCCTGAACAGGAGATCCCCCTGTTTATGGTTGACAGAGAATTCAACCGGATTTGACCCATTTCCTGCATCCACATTCTCACCTCTTCCCTTCCCACCCAGGAACCATTTTCGGGTCCCCTTGTCCTCATTTTCCATTCCTCCAGCCTCAGCGTTTAAACGATCATCCTCCAACATTTCTGCCAACTTCAGCATGATGCTGCAATGAAACAAAAGCCTCAACCCTCCCATCAGCATTCCACAGGGATCATTGTCACTGTGACACCCTGATCCACTCCTCCAACACCCCTAGCTCGTCATCACTTTCCCATGGCACTTTCCCTTGTAATCATAGAAGGTGCAACACCTGTCCCTTTACCTCCACTTTCCTCATTGTTTGAGGCCCAAAGACTCCTTTCACGTGAAGCAACATTTCACTTGCAACTTCACTAATCCTACAATCATGACCCGAACCTTTCTGTTGCTTCCCATTTAATCTCAGCATCTTGCTCTCCTGCCCACATGTTCATCTTTGGCCAGCTGCAGTGTTCCAGTCAATAAGAGAGGCCCCCACCAGGAGAAGCCGGCCCGCCGATTGGTAGGCCCCGATCCCGGCCCGGCCATGGCGGAGGCCCACCCGGGGTCGGACTCCCCCTCCCCCCCCCACCAGGCCGTCCCCGGAGGATAGACGCCGAGTTCCCGCCTGGTGAACGGCGCCGGCGGGACTCGGCCTCTCTCGGCGGCCACTTGGCCCATCCCGCACGGAGAATCGCCAGGGACGCCGCGTAGAGAGGCGCCCGACGGCGCCACGCCGACCGTTCCGGCGCCAATGCCGTTGATTCTGGGCCCCCCCACCGGCGATTCTCCGACCCGGCCCGGGGTCAGAGAATCGCGGCCCACCTCTTTATGTAACTATAAGCACCTTCTCCTGCCATTAACACTTCCTTTGTTTCGTGCCCTACATATCTTTGTTGCAATCTCTCCTGGCTCCCACCTATCATTTACATTCTCCTCTTCACCAGCTGCTCCGCCCCCTCTCATACAGTATATATTCCAGCATTTTTCTCCCTCTCTTTACATCCAAATAAGTGTTATATGGACTCGAAACATTAACTCGATTTTTTCTCTCCACAGATGCTGCTAAATGTGCTGAGCTTTTCTCGCATTTTCTGTTTCTGTTTTCATTGACAATCAACGATGGTTGAGGTGTCGTTTATGAAAGCAACATTTTTAGGTTCTGTGGAAGTATTGGCATGTCCGTGTTTATTAAGAGATCGAGGTTTTTCAATCTTTGTGAGGTAGTGGATGGGAGATTCAGTCACAAACCAGCCCATTGCCTCCCAGACATTTGTAGCTATGTCCGTGTACGGCATATTCAACTTTGTGACACTGCTCAACGTCACACTGGCCCCTGGTTGCCATAACCCTGAGCTGCCTGACCATCTGATGCCTTATCGTGTTGCTGTTCTGACTGTTCGTTCAGGCTCATCCGGAATGATGAGATAGACCCCAATTCACCCCAAGCAGCTTTAGCACGGTTACTACAGTCAAGAGTTTGGCAGCCGGGAGAAGATGATGACATAGAGTCTGACTCCCACCAAACAAATCCCTTTGCGACTCTGTTTGCTATTGAGCAGTGAGGTGTCCAAATGATGGAGAAAAAGGAACCAATGGAGAGATGCGGTGTCCTTTCTGATGGAACCTGCACCATGTTTGTTGTATGTTTGTTCGTTAGTGTTAATGTTAAGTGTTGTTTGTAAACTTGAAAGTTTTCATGGCCCCACGTCACCACTCCTTTAATGCCCCCTGGCAGTTATTGGAACAAGTATGTCCCCAGACAACAGTTCAGAGGAACTAGTTTGTCGACAGAAACCAGTTCAGAGGTACAAGTTTGTCAGCAGACAACAAGGCAACCCCCACGAAGACCACGTTCTTACCCGTTCTTGCCGGTTGCTCAGGCAGTGGAGAAACGGCACTGGTCCCCGCCCTGCCTGAGGACCCCCCTCTGGTCAGCTACGCTCGGGTAGAGCACAAACGGCATTGATCACTGTCCAACCCAAGGATTCCACCCATTTCTTACCCGCCGCATTTTGGCACTTTAGGTTCAAAATTCTTTTGTTAGGGTGCTTCCAGATGCTATTTACATCCTAAAACACTAGGATGGTAGATCACACAGGCTGCGAGACAGCTCGCACTATGTCAGTATTTTTCTTGGACGTCTTACCCCAAATATTTGGTTTAAAAAAAAAAAAATGAGTGAGTCACAGATGGAGACCAATTATAAAGGGAAATTGGCAACAAAGGAAAGACAGACAGACATACGAGATCTTAAGCAAGATAATAACAGATATTATGCTTGTGTTCACAGAACTCCGGAACCTCAGGAACCCCAGAGGAAGACAAAGAAGAAGACAGAAAGATGGAAAGATGAAGACGACTTCCATCTTGTTCACCTGGATCTTAGCGGGATCCCTACAGTTGTGCGCGGATGCTACCCCCCTGACCCCTACCACACAAGCCGTGAATGATTCCCACCCCTGCAATACACAGAACCCCGAGACTGCTAGCCCCGCGACAGCTAACAACACCCCGACCTGGTGTGATAAGTTTATCACCTGGTACTCACTATCATATGTAGTAGGAGCCTTGTTAGTACTAGCGATACTTTGCAATGTCGTGCAGACACTTAGAATCAGAAACTGGCGATGGAGAGCCTACCGCTCTAGCGCCCCGGTATATATGTTTACGCCCCCTATTTTCGGACTTCACTAAACCCCCAAACTCCATGACATGAATTAAAGTGCATCCGTTTCTCTTTTTGTATTCTGTTAAATAAAGAAATGCAAACCTCTGTGCCTGACTGCCAGGCCAGAGAAATTTGTGTGTGTAGCGCACAAAGACTCCATGAGACGAATAGAGTGAAGTCGGTGAGGCTTTATTAAGCGTGTCTGTTCCCCAGCAGCTCGATAGTAAACTGGCCTGCGGGGGAAGACACCGGCTTCTTATACTCCGCCTTCAGGGCGGAGCTTGAGGTCAACGGCCAACCAGGACCCGGGATCTGTCAGCCAATGATATTAGGGCTTCCAGTCCCACATGACCTCCAATACATACTACCACATTCACCCCTTGTCAAAAATGAACCCGGCGGGGTGATGCTTCGTATGGTAGTAAGGGTTTACAGGGCTGGTCCTGGGAGGATAGAACATTCACATGGTAGTACAGTATTGGACAGTTTCGTCCTGTTGCAACTATTTACAGAGGGTATAGGAAAAAAACCAAAATGTTCTTTGAACAGTCCATCTTTGTTTTACATCGACGCCACGAGTCGGTCGGGCGGTCTGGTCGTCCGTGTCGATCGCCTCGGCCCCGGCGGTGGTGGTGGTGCTTGTACCAGTGTTGTCGCCTCCAGGAGCCGTATGGTTTCAGCTGTCGGTGCAAAGGGGAGGGGGACTGATCCTCCTGGGAAGGGGGCGGTCGCGGGGCGTGGCGGTGGCAGGAAGGGGGGCGGTTGGGTTGATGGTGTCGGGGGTGTGTGCGTGGTGCCGGCGGGCGCCAGATCCCGCAGGGAGACCGTGTCCTGGTCGGCCGTCAGGGTACTCCACGTAGGCGTACTGGGGGTTTGCGTGGAGGAGGTGAACCCTTTCGACCAACGGGTCCGCCTTATGTGCCCGCACATGCTTTCGGAGCAGGATGGGTCCTGGGGCCGCCAGCCAGGTCGGCAGCGACGTTCCAGAGGAGGACCTCCTAGGGAAGACGAGGAGACGCTCGTGAGGCGTTTGATTAGTGCTTGTACATAATAACGACCGGATGGAATGGAGAGTGTCCGGGAGGACCTCCTGCCACCGTGAAACTGGGAGATCCCTGGACCATAGGGCCAGTAGGACGGCCTTCCAGACCGTGCCGTTCTCCCTTTCTACTTGCCCGTTCCCCCGGGGGTTGTAGCTGGTCGTCCTGCTTGAGGCTATGCCCTTGCTGAGCAGGAACTGGCGCAGCTCGTCACTCATGAAAGAGGACCCCCTGTCGCTGTGGACGTATGCGGGGTAACCGAACAGTGTGAAGATGCTGTTCAGGGCTTTAATGACTGTGGCCGCGGTCATGACGGAGCAGGGAATGGCAAAAGGGAAGCGGGAGTATTCGTCCACTACATTAAGAAAATATGCGTTGCGGTCGGTGGAGGGGAGGGGCCCTTTGAAATCGAGACTGAGGCGTTCAAAGGGGCGGGAAGCCTTAATCAGGTGTGCTCCATCCGGCCTGAAAAAATGCGGCTTGCATTCCGCGCAGATGTGGCAGTTCCTTGTGACTGTACGGACCTCTTCTAAAGAGTATGGGAGATTGCGGGACTTGATGAAGTGGTAAAACCGAGTGACCCCCGGGTGGCAGAGGTCCTTGTGGAGGGTTTGGAGGCGGTCAATTTGTGCGTTGGCACATGTGCCGCGGGATAGGGCATCGGACGGCTCGTTCAGCTTTCCGGGCCGGTACAAGATCTCATAGTTGAAGGTGGAGAGCTCGATCCTCCACCTTAAGATCTTGTCATTTTTAATTTTGCCCCGCTGTGCATTATCAAACATGAAAGCTACCGACCGTTGGTCAGTGAGGAGAGTGAATCTCCTGCCGGCCAGGTAATGCCTCCAATGTCGCACAGCTTCCACTATGGCTTGGGCTTCCTTTTCCACTGAGGAGTGGCGGATTTCTGAGGCGTGGAGGGTTCGGGAGAAAAAGGCCACGGGTCTGCCCGCTTGGTTAAGGGTGGCCGCTAGAGCTACGTCGGAGGCGTCGCTCTCGATCTGGAAGGGGAGGGACTCGTCGATGGCGTGCATCGTGGCCTTTGCGATGTCCGCTCAGATGCGGCTGAAGGCCTGGCAAGCCTCTGTCGACAGAGGGAAGGTCGTGGTCTGTATTAGGGGGCGGGCCTTGTCTGCGTACTGGGGGACCCACTGGGCGTAGTACGAAAAGAACCCCAGGCAGCGTTTCAGGGCTTTTGGGCAGTGCGGGAGGGGAAATTCCATGAGTGCGCGCATACGTTCGGGGTCGGGGCCTATTATCCCATTGCGTACTATGTAGCTCAGAATGGCTAGCCGGTCGGTGCTAAAAACGCACTTGTCCTCGTTGTACGTGAGGTTCAAGGCTTTGGCGGTCTGGAGGAATTTTTGGAGGTTGGCGTCGTGGTCCTGCTGATCGTGGCCGCAGATGGTTACATTGTCGAGATACGGGAACGTGGCCCGTAACCCATGTTGATCAACCATCCGGTCCATCTCCCGTTGGAAGACCGAGACCCCGTTTGTGACGCCAAAAGGGACCCGTAGGAAATGGTATAATCGCCCGTCTGCCTCGAAGGCTGTGTACTTGCGGTCACTTGGGCGGATGGTGAGCTGATGGTAGGCGGACTTGAGGTCCACGGTGGAGAAGACTTTATACTGGGCAATCCGATTGACCATGTCGGATATGCGGGGGAGAGGGTACGCGTCTAGTTGTGTGTACCTGTTGATGGTCTGGCTATAGTCAATGACCATCCTTTGTTTCTCCCCTGTCTTCACTACTACCACCTGCGCTCTCCAGGGACTATTGCTGGCCTGGATTATGCCCTCCTTTAGTAGCCGCTGGACTTCGGACCGAATGAAGGTCCGGTCCTGGGCGCTGTACCGTCTGCTCCTAGTGGCGACGGGTTTGCAATCCGGGGTGAGGTTCGCAAACAAGGACGGGGGTTGCACCTTGAGGGTAGCGAGGCCGCAGATAGTGAGTGGGGGTATGGGGCCGCCGAATTTAAACGTAAGGCTCTGTAGATTACATTGGAAATCTAATCCCAGCAAGGTGGGGGCACAGAGTTGGGGAAGGATGTTAAGTTTGTAGTTTTTGAACTCCCTCCCCTGCACCGTTAGGGTAACTATGCAGAATCCCTGGATCTGTACGGAGTGGGATCCTGCAGCTCGGCAAATCTTTTGTGCGCTGGGATAGGTGGTCAAGGAACAGCGTCTTACCGTGTCGGGGTGTATAAAGCTTTCCGTGCTCCCGGAGTCGACTAGGCATGGCGTCTCGTGGCCGTTAATTAGGACCGTTGTCGTCGTTGTCTGGAGTGTCCGGGGCCGAGCCTGATCGAGCGTAACCGAAGCGAGCCGTGGTTGTAGTAGTGGGGTGGGGTCCGTTGTTGCCGTCCAAGATGGCGTCGGGGATGGACAACATGGCCGCCCCCATACATCGCACGTGGCTGGGGGGTCACAAGATGGCGGCGGGGGTGGACAAAATGGCCGCCCCCATGCGTCGTACAGGTCGGGGGCGGTCCAAGATGGCGGCGCCCCTCCTCCCCTCGTGGTGGTCGGGACCCAAAATGGCAGCGTCTGCGGGTCGCACATGGTGTGCTGGGGGGCTGGGAGCGCTAGGACTGCGAGCGCTAGGACCGCGCGGAGCTCCCTCACCGCGAGCGCTAGGACCGCGAGCGCTAGGACCGCGCGGAGCTCCCTCACCGGGGACAGCGGTGGTCGGGGCCCAAGTCGGCGGCGCCGGCGGGTCAGGCGTGGGGCCCCGAGCGCAAGGAGCGTGAGGAGCTCCCTCACCGGGGACAGCGGTGGTCGGGGTCCAAGTAGGTGGCGCCGGCGGGTCAGGCGTGGGGCGCGGGACGGGGGTTAGGGTGGCGTTAGGGAGAGTGTTGGCCGGGACCCAAAGCGGTAGCGCCGGCGGCGGGTCGTACATGGGCTGCGGGGAGGGGGGTTGGGGAGCGTAGGCGGCGTGCAGGGCTCCCAGTTCTCCCGGGACCGCGGTGGTCGGGAACCAGAGCGGCTGCGCCTGCGGGTCGCACATGGCGTGCTGGGGCGGTTGGGACGCATAGACTGCTTGTAGGGCTCCCTGTGGCCCCGGGACGGCGGCGACCTCGCGGGATCGGCACACAACCGCATAATGGCCCTTTTTCCCGCAGCTTTTGCAGATGGCTGCGCGGGCCGGACAGCGCTGTCGGGGGTGTTTCGCCTGGCCGCAGAAATAACAGCGGGCGCCCCCGGTGCAACTCAGCGTTTGGACTGCGCAAGCCTGTGGGGTGTCCGGGGGGAGGGGGTAGGGGGTTTGCCGCGACGGGTAAATACGGGGCCCAATGGCCTGCCGCGCGGTCGGGGCCGTAGGCGCGGGTATTACGCGCGGCCACGTCTAGGGAGGCTGGTAGGGCCCGTGCCTCTGAGAGTCCTAGCGACTCTTTTTCTAGAATTCTTTGGCGGATTTGGGAGGATTGCATACCTGCCACAAAAGCGTCGCGCATTAACATGTCCGTGTGTTCGTTTGCATTCACCGACGGGCAGCTGCAGGCTCGTCCCAAAATCAGCAGCGTGGCGTCGAACTCGTCCATCGATTCTCCGGGAGCTTGCCGTCTTGTCGCGAGCTGGTAGCGAGCGTAGATTTGTTTAACTGGGCGAACGTAGAGACTTCTGAGTGCTGTGAACGCCTTCTGGAAATCGTCGGTGTCTTCAATGAGGGTGAAAATCTCCGTGCTCATCCTCGAGTGCAGGACCTGCAGTTTTTGTTCGTCTGAGACTCGGCCGGTGGTCGTTCTGATGTAGGCCTCGAAGAAAGTCTGCCAGTGTTTGAAGGCTGCTGCCGCATTCACTGCGTGGGGGCTGATCCTCAGGCATTCTGGAATGATCCTGAGCTCCATAGTCCTTTTTCGGCACGCTTAATAAATTGTAGCGCACAAAGACCCCATGAGACGAATATAGTGAAGTCGATGAGGCTTTATTAAGCGTGTCTGTTCCCCAGCAGCTCAATAGTAAACTGGCCTGCGGGGGAAGACACCGGCTTCTTATACTCCGCCTTCAGGGCGGAGCTTGAGGTCAACGGCCAACCAGGACCCGGGATCTGTCAGCCAATGACATTAGGGCTTCCAGTCCCACATGACCCCCAATACATACAACCACAGTGTGCTGCTATTTTGTACAGTTTTAGGTGTTATAGATTATTTTTGGATAGTTTATTGAGGATAGTTAGAGGTTCCAGTTTTTTTTATTTTTCTGTAATGCATGCATTGATGTCATAGCGCCCCGTAGAGTTTTATAATAATGTATGTATTTAAAATGATTTAGGTAAAATTGTGTTTCATAGGATAGGGCAGAGCAGAGCCTGATTATGTGTGCCCCGTTTGGTCAGAGGACGAAGACGACGCAGTAATGTGATCCTTCACGCTCCGCGTTGAGGATCACAAGAGGGAGTGTAGCCATCTGGGATGGCCACGTCCCGATTACAAAATGGACACTTTGCAAAGAATGCAGGAAAAATTGGACAATACCGAAAAAGCAAGCAGGTGCAAGGTCTATCTGTTGATTAGTGCTGTAGCTCTCAGACAAGACCAGTACTGCAGAACCATTTACATCCTGAGCCATCCCTAGGAACAAAAGGCAACATTTAGGTAAACAATGCTAAGACAGACACCCCGACGCCAGAGGAGACTAAAACAAAGCAAACCAACGGCCACCTAGGACACGCCCAGCAACCAGGGAACCCACCCCTCTATTGGAGGAAAATCGATAAGGACAATTGGGAAACGGCCCAATTAATTGGGGCCAGGTTCAAGGCCCGCCCAAAAGCGCGCAAAGCCCTTTTGGGTATAAAAAGGATTCCCCAAGAGAGAATCTCTCTCTTGGCCTTGGCTCTCAGCGAGGAGAGACCTGCCAAAGCTACGCCAGACCAAGTAAGTTCCAAGTCAACGCACGCTACGAGATAGACGCTCCTAGTTACTATCCTGTAAACAGCTCAACCCAGCAGCCTCAGAACCGAGCAACGGCCATTATTCCTCTGACTGAGTCGACACCCGAAGCTAAGTATAGGCTTTTAGTAATAGTGATAGTTTAGGTTGTAGAGTTTTATGCATGAGTACATTTGACTGTGTGTAAATAAATGGGCATTGCTTTTGAACTTACTAACTGGTGTATTGAGTCTTTGATCAGTATTCGGTTTTGAACTTTGTGGCAGTATTGAAAGATACCTGGAGACTCTTGAGCAAACATAATTAAACAGAGCCAAATTAAGAGAGAACACAATTAGCAACAAGGTTAGGTGGATTGGGCATGCTAAATTGCCCTTAGTGTCCAAAACGGTTAGGAGGGGTTATTGGGCTACGGGGATAGGGTGGAAGTGAGGGCTTAAGTGGGTCGGTGCAGACTCGATGGGCCGAATGGCCTCCTTTTGCACTGTATGTTCTATGTTTAATTTACTGAGTAATATAAATAATATTCTGTGAGTCCTTTGTACGGGCAGCACGGTAGCATTGTGGATAGCACAATTGCTTCACAGCTCCAGGGTCCCAGGTTCGATTCCGGCTTGGGTCACTGTCTGTGCGGAGTCTGCACATCCTCCCCGTGTGTGCGTGGGTTTTCTCCGGGTGCTCCGGTTTCCTCCCACAGTCCAAAGATGTGCAGGTTAGGTGGATTGGCCATGATACATTGCCCTTAATGTCCAAAATTGCCCTTAGTGTTGGGTGGGGTTGCTGGGTTATGGGGAAAGGGTGGAGGTGTTGACCTTGGGTAGGGTGCTCTTTCCAAGAGCCGGTGCAGACTCGATGGGCCGAATGGCCTCCTTCTGCACTGTAAATTCTATGATCTATGATAATACTCAACTAGTAAAAGAAATAAAATACAGTAAAGATAACTAACTATATGAATGAAATAACTTATAACTTCTCTCTCTCTAGCTAACCTATGTCTTGTCTTTTCACTCTCCTGAAGCACATGCTCTCAGAAAGAGCGGGAAAGTCTTTCTTATACCATCTGATAGTGAGACATTTAGTGTTGAAATGACTGTACTACATTTACATACATTGGTCATGTATATTCATATACAGTGGTCACAACAGCAGCATTCTCTTCATGAGTGAAGGCATGCAAATTGTTCATTTAGTAACTCAGCCATTCCCTTTGACTTCACAATGATGTTTATGGGGCCTAATCAACTCCACATTCGTCTTACGAATGTAATTTGTGTTGCACTAGTTGTCTGTTAACAATTTTCTAAAGTTAAAAATGGATATATCTGCTACAAAAATACACATGGGCAGGATTCCCTGTCCCTCAGCACACGTTTTTGGGTGCAGCGCCGCCAACCCCCCCCCCCCCACCCCCCCCCCCCACCCCCCCCACCCCCCCACCCCCCCCCCCCCCCCCCACCCCTTGCACCGGCAGCGGGATCTTCCGTCCTGCCAGCCAGCCAATGAGGTTTCTCATTGTGGACACATCGGGAAATTTCCATGCGTGAGTGCACTGCCGGCACAACGGAAAATCCGTTGGAGAATCCAACCCACATATTTTTTGAAAAATGTTTTATTCCTCTTTTGTAGATGTCCAATTCCTTTACAATTTCACAACACTGCGAATATGTATATTCCTCTTTTTTTTATCATTTGAGAGTTTTATTTAATGATCTTGGGACTTTCTTTCACCTCCCATTTCTCCCATTGTTCGTTGGTTGAATGTAACCTTCAAATCAGTTTTCAACGTCTCTAAAATCTTTGCAGATAATGTGCCAACTCCCATCTATTCTGGGCTTTGTTTTCAATCACCACCCTGCTCCCAGATTTATCACCACCCATGAGGATTGGTGAATCTATTCGAGAAAATGGATCTCCTCCTTAATATTACATCCTCCGCCTCCTGTTTTGAATTCAAATCATTTCCATGCCTCAGACATCATTTTACAATCAGCTGCGTTATCAGTATTGTCACATATTTACTTATAGGGGTCACAGGCCTCATTTTCAGGTAAGTAATGATAACTGTTACTGATGGCGATGATTGGATGGCTTAATTTACTGCTGTCAGCAGGTTAAGAAGCAATGGATTGGAATATTGCACGTTAGTGGCTCAGCAACAACAACATTATTCATGTCAATTTAACACTCTGGATGCCTTAATGTCTGCAACCTCCTAATAATATGCTTCCATTCTATTTTTCTCACTTTCAGCCACTAATACATTAAAATATCCTTATTTTATTCAAACAACATGCTTATATTTTAGCCCGATAAGTAGTCTCTTTGCTGTATTGATGTGATATTTGCATGTTCAAATTGAATATTTTTAGAGAAACTTTAAAGACTACAGCTGACCTGATATCTGATCGATTGAATTAACAGCAATTATGCCTTTGGGTGGCCTGAATCTATTCAGATTTAAAACTGATCAACAGCCACCACAAGAGTCTGTTAAAGGTTGAGTATCCTTTACCCCAAACCCTGGGGGGTCTATTACATTCGTATTTCAGATCATTTTGGTTTTCAATACTGCACATAGGCCGAGGCCTACATATATTCTAATGATCAAAGCCGAGGTTAGCTGTGGTCTAAAGTCAATAAAATAGCTAGAAAAGTAAGATGTACCACTGAATAATAAATACAGGTCACCTGTAATATGTTCCCACCTGTGGCGCCATCTGCAATTCTGTTTGTAAGACAGGGTTTGCTGGCAAGTTGCAGACAACAAAATCGCAGTTAACAGTGCAGACAAACAACTAGATTTCCCACGTTAAAGGTCAGGTGTGGTCAGCAAGGCTTGGGTTTTGTCAGCTTGGTCACAGACTAAAGATCCATGAGGTTCAAAGAAAGTAATGTAGACCGAGTGGTCACATGGTGGTGTGATGACATGGCTACAAAAGAGGTCATATGTCGGATGCGCGGTTGTTCTCCCCAGGAGTATGGGCAGAGTACAAGCATGATGAATAAACTGCTCTTTATTATAAATCCTTGTTGTCTGTGATTTGAGAACCCAACACATTTACAGTGCGCCTTTTGGATATGTTCAGCTTTTACATTTACGGATAAAGGATACTATTTGTGTTGATTTTCATGCCAGGATTGCAAGTATTGGATTTGAGATGAGGATTTCTCTTATACCCTCAGGTCAAATTCATGTTTATTATTTTAGACTATGTTGCACTTATTTAATCAGTGGTCAGTAACTACAACATAAATTATCCTTGGTACATATAGTTACTATGGATGTATCGCACACAAACAGTCCATTCAGCCCAACTAGTCCATGTCAGTGTTTAAACTCCACTCAACGCAACTCCCATCTTTTCTTATCTAAATCTACCACTGCAACCCTCAAATGCTTTCTCCCTCAAAGGTTTGTCTGGTTTACCCTTAACTACATCTGAACTATTCACTTAAACCACTCATTGTGGTAAGGAGTTCCAAATTCTCACCACTCTGAATTTCTTCTGAATTCCCTCTTGGCTTTCTTGGTGCAGATTTTACATAAAACCCTTAGTTATGCACTTCTTCACAAGAGGAAATGTTCTCTCTGTATCCACTCTATCAAAACCTTTCATAATTCTAAGGACCTTGATGAGATCACCTCAAAGCCTTCTTTTTTCCAACAAGACATCCAGCCTGTCAATCCTTTCCTGATCTGTGATGTGATAGCACTTTTAACATTGAAAAATGTTCCAAGGGACTCCATGGAGGCATCATCAGAATATAATGGTTTCCGAGCTAAAGAAATTGATAGGAGCAGGGAGGTGTTGGTGGTGCAAAGATTTAAGGAGAGTTTTAAGGGAGAAAGCTCATTGAACTTACCAGCGCACCCAAATAAAATGAATGGATGAAAAAAGCTAAATCCAGTCTGGAGGTGACAAAGCATGGATGAAGATTTTAGTATGAAAAAAGCTGAGAGAGGCAGAAGGTGATGTTACGGAGGTGAAAGCGCAGTAATTTCTTACTTAACATTGTCGTCGTATTCCTGAAAAGTACACATTCAATTGTGTGGTGATTTGTGATGATTGTCCCTTTAAGGGAGACAGAGCAGAAGAGGGTCACCTGGCTTGAAGGACCAATTGAGACTGAGAGTGGGTAATCACCCCAGGGGTTGGAGTTCTACCTAAGGCAGAAGACAGCCAGAAGACATATAGAGACTGGGGCAGCTGGTGGGGTGCTCTTGGGCAGCCAGGAGGTTGCTGGCCTCTGTAGAGTTTTGCTGATCAATAAATAATTGTTCTATTTCCAATGAAGTCTGTGAACGTGAATCATTACAAAGTGAAACAACATTAAGTGAATCTGATTTTCCCATTATAAGCAACTTAAAAATTGTAGTTAGGTTCTGGAGGAACATCCTTGTCATAAAAAAAATTAAATCCTCAAATGAAATAAGGTGCATTCGTAAATTCCTATCTTAGTAAATGCACTAATGTATCAAATGAAATAAATTTAAAAATGTAAACGAAATAAGCTACTGGTAACTCGTTCTACTTACTTCCGACTTGCATGCGATTCTGATGGCTGTACTCTCACATCATGACCCCCCCTCACCATCTCTCCCATTCACTGACTGTCCCCCTCACTGTCATGATATGCAAACATGCACATAATGATATACAGACAGGCAGCTAATGAACACAGAGAACAGGACATGACCAATGAGCAGGCAGGACACTCAGGGGTGGTATCTCACTATAAAAGGCATGAGGCACTCACACTCCGCCTCTTTCCACTGATGAACATCTACAGAGTGAGTCAGGGTGTATGTACAATACCACACCTCCAGCACATGGCTAAGAACTAGTCTGGTTCAGTCAGACAGAATAACCACACTTAGGTTAGCAGAGAGTCGAACTCACAGAGAACTGTGCTAACTGTGCTACTGGTTCAATAAATCAGATTGAACTAACTTCAAGGTCTGGAGTATCTTTTGGTTAAAGCTGCATCCAGTTGCAGCCTGTGTTATCCCAGAGTACATAATAGATCATGATACCAGGAGACTGCTTAATCTAGGTGGTTTACCTCAGTCTGTACCGTGACAACCAGCGAATGTATCCCGCACTGTGGAGAAGATTCAGGCTCCTCGCCAGCTCAGGACCTCGGCAATCTCAGTGCCAACTGGCGGACATGCAAGCAAATGTTTCTGCTGTACATTGAAGCATAAGATCTCGTGGGTGCGTCTGATGCAAGGAAGATCGCGCTTCTCCTCTCAACAGCGGATGATCAAGCCATCAAACTTTTCAATTCTTTTCACTTCAACGAAGGCCAGGACAAGACAAAATTTTGGACCATCCTGGACAAGTTTGACAGTCACTGTGAAGTGGACACCAGTGAAATCTTCGAGCGCTACATTTTTAGACAGTATCTACAAGGTAAAGATGAATATTTCAAATCCTTCTTAGCTAACCTCCTCCTGCTAATGCTGTCCTGCAATTTTGGTGATATTTCTGACTCTATGATCAGAGACCAAATCGTTTTTGGAGTTCACTCTGATCCTCTGAGAGAGCAGCTACTGAAAATCAAGCATATGACCCTGCCAGTGGCGATTGCGACATGCACAGTGCATGAGCACGCCAAAAATCGCTATGCCCAGTACAAATCGGCTGAAAATGAGAAACCTGCCTCCCACGAGGCAGAGCGTGTGCAGGCCATTTCCCGGATGCAGCGCCTCAGCATTGGTGACAGCGGCCATTTCGCGCACTTTTTCCAGGGCCCCACGCATGCGCGATGCGAACGGGATAACAAAGTGGCCGACACCCGCACTGCGCATGTACGACGACGCGCGGAGCGTCAGGATGCCAACGTCATGACGTGCTCGAACTGCGGCAACGCCCACTTAAAGAAACACTGCCCTGCAAGAGGCAGGCGATGTTTAAACTGCGGGAAGCCTGGACACTATACAGCCTTGTGCAGGACTGCACCACCAGTCAGCGGCCAGCGCTCCCAATTCCGACGCCGGCGCTTTCAGAGTGTGCAACAACGATTACAGGATTCTGATCCTGGCAGCACAACAGATCCAGAGGAAGAATGCCTGGACTCCACATACTGTGTGGGCATCATCACCAAATGTGAATGTGCCACATCCAACTCATCACAACTTCAATCCATCCTCACTGTGGATTGTGCGGTCGAATGGCGTGCGGTGATGCAAGTCAACCACTGCTCCATCCAGTTTAAGCTGGACACAGGTGCTTCTGCCAACCTCCTCTCACAGGCAGATTTCAAATGCATCAAGAATCCCCCGCAAGGTCCTTCCAGCAGCCTGTAGGCTCCTGGACTACAACGGAAATGCCATCACAGCACTGGGATCCTGCCATCTACTCGTCTCCAACCAGAGCACACATGCACGGTTACGTTTTGAAATTGTCAAGCCAGACAGGGCATCCCTACTTCGCGCGCATGCCTGCAAGCAGCTGAACCTCGTGCAGCGGGTTTACGCAACCACATCCTCCAATGAGGATCTTCAGGCCAGCATTGACGACATCCTCGCTCAGTATCCGGATGGGCACGCTGCCATATCGATACAAGATTCTGCTACGACCTGATGCCAAGCCAGTGGTCCACGCACCACACCAGGTCCCGGCTCCGCTGAGGGAGCGCCTGAAGGCACAGCTCAAGAATCTTCAGCAACACGGCATCATTTCCAAGGTAACCGAACCGACTGACTGGGTCAGCTCGATGGTATGTATCAGAAAGCCTTCGGGAGACCTGCGCATCTGCATTGATCCCAAGGATCTCAATAAGAATATAATGCGTGAACACTGAGGTGTTGGGTGCTCTGAGGTACAGACGAACCAACACAGTTGCGATTGGTACAACGCAGTTTTATTCCAACTAACTATTTACACATCTGACTTGGTACTCAGCACGTTGTGACTGTGTGAGTGTCTTGCGAATGAGGTCCTGGCCCTGTGCTGTCTCCAGATGGACTGGCCAGGAGGTGTCGTGTTTCTTGTCTTATACTGTGTCTGCTCTTGTCTGTGATTGGCTGTCGTGTTTTGTGTGCTAATTGGTCTGTTGGTCTGTCTATCATTTTATATGTGTTATGATGTATGTTTGACTATCATGACATCCGCCCTTTTTTACAAGATTATGTGCCTCCGTGGTTATAAATATAAATGTGTCCTGAGTGCAGCTAAAGGTGTGTGTGCGTAATATTTACATCATGTACATGGGGCTTAACTATATACAAGGGGCGATGTCAGGTGTGACAAGCTAACGAGGTTGTACCATAACAAAAGAAGAACAACGTTGAAATTTGGACCGATCAAACGAGGCCTGGAACGATAAAACAGTGACATGTTACAAAACAGTAGTTGCTAAAGTTTGACGTGTGAACAGTCTCATAAGTCCAGTCTAGTAGGTGGGCGACGAATTCGGGTTGACCGCCTCAAGGGTGGGTCGAGAACCACCGGCTGAGGTGCGAGCCTGGCCACGGGTGGCGACAGAAGGGGCATGGTCTGTGGCAGCTCCACGAAGTCACTATCAGGAACCAGTGGAGGACACGGCGTCCGTGTAGGGTCCCGTTGCGAGCGTGGAAGTAGGCGAAGGGCTCGGCGATTGCGCCTACGCACGGATCCATCCGGCATGCGTACCAGGAACGAGCGGGGAGCCACGCGTTGGAGAACTTCGGCAGGTGCTGACAAGCCACCGTCTGGTAGGTGGATGCGGACGTTGTCTCCAGGGGCCAGGGAGGGAAGATCAGTTGCCCGTATGTTGTACGATCTCTTCTGGCGATCGCGCTGCAGTTGCATCCTATGCAGTACCGGAGCATGGTCTATTGTTGGTGCCAGGATGGAAGGCACAGTGGTTCTGAGGGCGCGACCCATCAGCAGCTGTGCTGGTGAGAGACCAGTGGCTAGTGGGGCCGAGCGATAGGCCAGCAGGACGAGGTAGAAGTCCGACCCGGCAGCAGCAGCCTTGCAGAGGAGCCGCTTGGCAATGTGAACGCCCTTCTCCGCCTTTCCATTGGACTGGGGATGCAGAGGGCTGGACGTCACATGTGTGAAACCATACAAAGCAGCAAAGGACGACCATTCATGGCTGGCAAAACAGGGCCCATTGTCCGACATGACAGTCACCGGAATGCCGTGGTGAGCAAAGGTGTCTTTGCAGGCCCTGATGACAGCAGACGACGTCAAATCGTGCAGGCGTATGACTTCTGGGTAGTTTGAGAAGTAGTCAACTATGATGACATAGTCCATGCCGAGCGCATGAAATAGGTCAACACCTTCCTTCGCCCAGGGGGACGTCACCAGCTCATGGGGCAGAAGCGTCTCAGGAGGTAGCGCCGGCTGAAACCTTTGGCAGGTTGTACAGTTGAGCACCATGTTGGCAATATCGTCACTGATGCCCGGCCAGTATACCGCCTCTCGTGCCCTCCGTCTGCACTTCTCGGCTCCCAAGTGGCCTTCGTGTAGTTGATCGAGAACCAGCTGGCGCATGCTGTGCGGAATCACAATCCGGTCCAGCTTCAGAAGGACACCATCAATGATGGCTAGGTCGTCTCATACATTATAGAACTGCGGGCACTGCCCTTTGAGCCATCCTCCCGTCATGTGGCGCATCACTCGCTGCAGAACGGGGTCGGCCGCAGTCTCTCGGCGGATACGGGCCAGACTGGAGTCGTCAGCCGGCAGATTTGCCGCTGTCAAAGCCACCTGTGCCTCGACCTGACATACGAACCCCTCCGCATCTGGCGACGTGCTCACTGCTCTGGATAGGGCATCCGCCACAATGAGGTCCTTCCCTGGAGTGTAGACCAGTTGGAAGTCGTACCTCCTGAGTTTAAGT
Source organism: Scyliorhinus torazame (assembly GCF_047496885.1). Taxonomy (NCBI): domain Eukaryota; kingdom Metazoa; phylum Chordata; class Chondrichthyes; order Carcharhiniformes; family Scyliorhinidae; genus Scyliorhinus; species Scyliorhinus torazame. The sequence goes on along the minus strand of NC_092710.1, from coordinate 229,751,436 downwards.
AGGATGCGCTGGGGGCGAGGGGTCATCTCGTTTAGGTCCTTGTTTAATATGCTGACCAGGGGGCGGTGGTCAGTTTCGACCGTGAACCGTGGAAGACCATGGACGTAATCGTGGAACTTGTCTAAACCGGTTAGCAAGCCCAGGCATTCTTTTTCGATTTGCGCGTAGCGCAGCTCTGTGGGGGTCATGGCCCACGATGCATAGGCCACTGGGGCCCAGGATGTCATCCCTCTTCAGGAGCACTGCTCCAATGCCGGATTGGTTGGCACCAGTTGAGATTTTGGTGGCACGAGACGTGTCAAAAAACGCCAACACTGGTGCCGTGGTGAGTTTGCGTTTGAGCGACTCCCATTCCAGCTGGTGTGTGTGTTGCCACTGGAACTCTGTGGATTTTCTGACGAGGTGGCGCAGAGTCGTCGTGTGGGAGGGAAGGTTGGGAATGAACTTCCCTAGGAAGTTGACCATGCCAAGGAAGCGTAGGACAGCCTTCTTGTCGGCCGGCTGCGGCATGGCTGTGATGGCACTCACCTTGTCTGCATCCGGATGGACCCCTGACCCGGAGATATGGTCCCCCAGGAACTTCAACTCGGTCTGGCCAAAGAAGCACTTGGCTCGGTTGAGGCGCAGGCCGTTTTCCCGTATGCGGGCAAAAACGTATTGGAGACGATGTATGTGCTCGGTGGACCAGATGATGACATCGTCCACATATACGCGCACCCCTTCGATGCCTTCCATCATCTGCTCCATGATTCTATGGAAGACCTCGGATGCTGAGATGATGCCAAATGGCATCCGGTTGTAGCAGAATCTGCCGAAAGGGGTGTTGAAGGTACATAGCTTTCGGCTGGACGGGTCCAGTTGGATCTGCCAAAATCCTTTAGAAGCATCCAGTTTCGTGAATATCTTTGCCTGGGCCATTTCACTGGTGATCTCCTCCCATTTGGGTATGGGATAATGTTCCCTCATAATATTATTATTGAGGTCTTTGGGGTCTATACAGATGTGGAGCTCGCCAGAGGGCTTCTTGACACACACCATGGAGCTGACCCATGGCGTGGGCTCCGTGACCCTGGCTAGGACCCCTTGGTCCTGGGGATCCTGCAGCTGCTGCTTGAGGCGGTCTTTAAGTGGCGCAGGAACCCTGCGAGGTGCGTGAACGACCGGGATGGCGTCCGGTTTGAGGCAAATTCGGTAGGTGTATGGCAGTGTTCCCATGCCTTCGAATGCCTCCTGGTTGTGGGTGAGGAGAGATTGGAGCTGTGCGTAGAACTCTGCATCCGGGAAGTCAGACGTGCCGTCTGGTGAGAGAGAGAGAATTTGTTGCACAAGGTGGAGAGCCTTACATGCCTGTGCGCCCAGCAGGGAGTCCTTCGATGAGCCAACTATCTCGAACGAGGGTGTGGCCGTGTGTGTTTTGTGTGTCACCTGGAGCGGGCAGGATCCCATGGCCGGGATAACGTTCCCGTTGTAGTCGACCATCTTGCACCGGGATGGCTGGATTGGTGGTCTGACCTTCATGGCGTAGAAGGCTGAATATGCTATGAGGTTGGCGGAGGCGCCAGTGTCCAGGCGAAAGTGATCGGCGATCGGTTGACCGTCAGGGTGGCACTCCATTCATCGCCCGGATTGATGGTGTTGACCCGGTTCGCATCAATGACCGCAACCCGGAAGGCGTCTTGGTCATCTTTGTCGTCGGTTTGGATGTCGTGATGTGGAGGCTGAATGGTCCGCACGTTCCTGCGAGGTTGTCAGAGATGTGGAAGATCAACAGGTTGAGCCGCTCGACAGTAGGCAAAGTAGTGGCCCATCTTGCCACAGCGTAGGCATTGTCGGGTTTTTGCAGGACATTGCCCTTTTAAATGTGCAGCTCCACAGTTGCCGCACGTCATGACATCATGGCGTTCGTTACACCACTGCGCATGCGCAGTTCGGTCTTGCGTCGGGCGCTCCTGCGCAGCACGTCCCTCAGTGTTGCCGTAGGTTTTGGCGCGCACAAACACGGGAGGCCTCAAAAAGCACGCGAAACCGGAGCCCTCGTCCGGGCTGCGGGCCGGGAGAAACTCGATTGCCTGGATGCGTTCGGCCTCGTGGGCGGCCTGGCTTGCCGATTCGATCGCGTGGGACCTGCTCCGTGCCGATTCGGTCGCCTGAAATTGGGCATAGCGGCTGGTCGCATTTTCATGCAGGACACAGGCTTCAACTGCAGATGCTAAGGTCAGGCCTTTAATTTTTAGAAGCTGCTGGCGTAGACCACTGGAGGCAACGCCAAAAATGATCTGGTCCCGGATCATGGACTCTGAGGTGGTGTCGTAACCGCAGGACTGCGCGAGTATGCGGAGGTGCGTCAGGAAGGACTGAAAGAGCTCATCCTTACCTTGCAGGCGCTGCTGAAAGACATACCTCTCAAAGCTTTCACTGACCTCAACGTTGAATTGCTTGTCGAGCTTGAGGAGGACCGTGTCATACTTAGATTTGTTCTCGCGTTCCGCGAACACCAAGGAGTTGTATACATCGATGGCGTGCTGACCTGCGGTAGTGAGGAGCATGGTAATCTTTGTTTCGTCCGTGGCGCCCTGTTTTTCATTGGCTTGCATGAACAGTTCGAATCGCTGCTTGAAGAGCTTCCAATTTGTGCCCAGGATCCCAGCGACTTGCAACGGCTGCGGTTTGTTGCGGGTGTCCATGGCTCAGGATGGCAGATTTGACGGTAGGTATCGATTCACTCACTGGTACCATGAGGTGTTGGATGCTCTGAGGTACAGACGAACCAACACGGTTGTGATTGGTACAACGCAGTTTTATTCCAACTAACTATTTATACATCTGACTTGGTACTCAGCACGTTGTGACTGTGTGAGTGTCTTGCTAATGAGGTCCTGGCCCTGTGCTGTCTCCAGATGGACTGGCCAGGAGGAGGCGTGTTTCTTGTCTTATACTGTGTCTGCTCTTGTCTGTGATTGGCTGTCGTGTTATGTGTGCTAATTGGTCTGTTGGTCTGTCTGTCATTATGTATGTGTTATGATGTATGTTTGAATATCATGACAAACACTACCTCATCCCGAAGCGGGAAGAACTCACCATTGAGATGGCCCATGCACGTTTTTTACCAAGTTAGATTCGTCACATGGATTTTGGCAAATCCAGCTGGATGAGTCCAGCATAAGGCTCTGCAATTTCAACACACCGTTTGGCAGATACTGCTATAATCGCATGCAAGTTCATCTCAAACCTGGCCTCACACACCACGGCCCTACGAAACCTGTGAAAAAGTCCACTGCATTTGAGTGGCAGGCAGCATAGAACATAGAACATAGAACAATACAGCGCAGTACAGGCCCTTCGGCCCACGATGTTGCACCGAAACAAAAGCCATCTAACCTACACTATGCCATTATCATCCATATGTTTATCCAATAAACTTTTAAATGCCCTCAATGTTGGCGAGTTCACTACTGTAGCAGGTAGGGCATTCCACGGCCTCACTACTCTTTGCGTAAAGAACCTACCTCTGACCTCTGTCCCATATCTATTACCCCTCAGTTTAAAGCTATGTCCCCTCGTGCCAGCCATTTCCATCCGCGGGAGAAGGCTCTCACTGTCCACCCTATCCAACCCCTGATCATTTTGTATGCCTCTATTAAGTCTCCTCTTAACCTTCTTCTCTCCAACGAAAACAACCTCAGGTCCATCAGCCTTTCCTCATAAGATTTTCCCTCCATACCAGGCAACATCCTGGTAAATCTCCTCTGCACCCGCTCCAAAGCCTCCACGTCCTTCCTATAATGCGGTGACCAGAACTGTACGCAATACTCCAAATGCGGCCGTACCAGAGTTCTGTACAGCTGCAACATGACCTCCTGACTCCGGAACTCAATCCCTCTACCAATAAAGGCCAACACTCCATAGGCCTTCTTCACAACCCTATCAACCTGGGTGGCAACTTTCAGGGATCTGTGTACATGGACACCTAGATCCCTCTGCTCATCCACACTTTCAAGAACTTTACCATTAGCCAAATATTCCGCATTCCTGTTATTCCTTCCAAAGTGAATCACCTCACACTTCTCTACATTAAACTCCATTTGCCACCTCTCAGCCCAGCTCTGCAGCTTATCTATATCCCTCTGTAACCTGCTACATCCTTCCACACTATCGACAACACCACCGACTTTAGTATCGTCTGCAAATTTACTCACCCACCCTTCTGCGCCTTCCTCTAGGTCACATCAGACAAAGTGGTTGGAGCTGAAAGCCAAGCTCACCACTGCACCCGTCCTGGCATTTTTCGACCCCGACAGGGAGACCAAGATCTTTACAGATGCGAGCCAGGATGGCATCGGTGCAGTGCTGCTTCAACGCGATGACACTTCATCCTGGGCACCGGTAGCCTACGCATCGAGGGCCATGGAGCCCACCGAAACACAGTATGTGCAGATAGAGAAGGAATGCCTGGGTCTTCTCACTGGCATTCTCAAGTTTCAAGATTATCTCTACGGCCTGCTGACATTCACTGTCGAGACGGACCATAGGCCTCTGGTTCACATTATCCACAAGGACCTGAACGACATGACGCCTCGGTTGCAGCGCATCCTCCTCAAACTCAGAAGGTACGACTTTGACTTAGTGTACACGCCTGGCAAGGAGCTCATCATCGCTGATGGATTGTCCCGCTCCATCACATTGCCGAGTGAACCACTGGAAATCATCCGGCAGATTGAATCACAGGTGCAGCTGTGTGCTAGCACCCACCCGGCGACTGATGAGAAGGTGGTTCATATCTGCGAGGAGACAGCCAAAGACCCCCTCTTGCAGTGTGTCATGCACCACCTCGCCAATGGCTGGCAGTGCCCTCAATTTTATAATATAAAGGACGACCTGACGGTGATTGATGGTATCCACCTCAATCTGGACCGGATTGTCATTCCACTCAGTCTCCAGAGCTTGGCGCTCAGCCAAATCCATGAGGGACACCTGGGCGTCGAGACGTGCAGGCTGTTTACTGGCCCGGTATTAGCCAGGATATCTCGAACATGGTCCTCAACTGTGCGACCTGTCAGTGCTTCCAGCCAGCGCAGAGCAAGGAGACGCTCCAGCAGCATGAAATCGAGACCACCCCAATGTCCAAGGTTGGCATCGATCTCTTTCGTGCGAATGGTCGTGACTACGTGTTGATTATTGACTATTTCTCCAATTACCCTGAAGTCGTGAAGCTCACAGACCTCACATCTCAGACCGTCATCAAGACCTGTAAGGAGACATTCTCCAGGCATGGTATCCCACTCACTGTCATGAGTGACAATGGCCCGTGCTTCAGCAGCCACGAGTGGTCTAGCTTTGCCAAATCATACCATTTCAAACCTGTCACTTCCAGCCCACACTATCCGCAGTCCAATGGGAAGGTTGAAAAAGGGGTGCACATTGTGAAACAGCTCATCAGCAAGGCCGCGGATTCTGCTTCTGATATCTACCTCGCGCTGCTTGCGTACAGAGCGACCCCACTGTGCACTGGCATGTCGCCGGCTCAGCTCCTGATGAAAGGCACCTGCGGACGACACTCCCAGCCATACACTTGCCCAACCTGGATCACCTCCCGGTGCTGCAGAAGGTGCAGCAGCTCTGAAACCAGCAAAATCAGGGCTATGATGCTCATGCCACCCGTGTTATCCCCGATCATGCTCAAGCCCGTGTTATCCCTGGCGGACACTGTCAGGATCAGGATACCGGATGGTGGCTGGTCTGCTCCAGCTGTCGTTGTTCGACAGGCTGCGCCCCGCTCGTATGTTGTACGTATGGCTGATGTTTCTGTTGTGCCACCGAACAGCCGGGCACTGCGCAAGGTTGCCTGCCCGCGACCACTTTCTTCTCCGTTTCCGTCCGTTGTTTTGCCACCTCGAACTACGAGGCCACGAGTCAAGCTTCCATCCCGCCTGTCAAGGCGACGTCGTCCCCACCACCACCTCTCCGGCGGTCGACAAGGAGCAGACGCAAGCCCCAGAGACTGGACTTATGAACATTTGTTTTGTTTGTTATGTTCTGTTTTCTCACATTAGACAGCTGTCTTCACATGTAAATACGTTCACATATGCCACCGTTTGTAAATAGGCTGGTCTAGGCCCCCACTTGTGTATATATTTCCACAGGCCAACAGAACATACACAAAAAAAAGGGAGATGTCATGTTTTGCAAACATGCACATAATGATATACTGACAGGCAGCTAACGAACACAGAGAACGGGACATGACCAATGAGCAGGCAGGACACTCAGGGGTGGTATCTCACTCTGAAAGGCATGAGGCACTCACACTCCGCCTCTTTCCACTGATGAACATCTACAGAGTGAGTCGGGGTGTATGTACAGTATCACATCTCCAGAACGTGGCTAAGAGCTAGTCTGGTTCAGTCAGACAGAGTAACCACACTTAGGTTAGCAGAGAGTCGAACTCACAGAGAACTGTGCTAACTGTGCTACTGGTTCAATAAATCAGATTGAACTAATTTCAAGGTCTGGAGTATCTTTTGGTCAAAGCTGCATCCAGTTGCAGCCTGTGTTATCCCAGAGTACATAACACATCACTTACCATCTCGCCCATTCACTGACTCACCCCCTCGCAACTTCTCCAATTCACCGAAGCTTCGCTCGCCACCTCCCCCATTCCTAGGCCTCCCCCTCATCACCTCCACCATTCCTGGGCCTCGCCTCACCACCTCCCCCATTCCTGGGCCTCCCCCTCACCACCTCCCCCATTCCTGGGCCTCACCCTCACCACCTCCCCCATTTCTGGGAATCCCCCTCACCACCTTCCCCATTCCTGGGCCTCCCCCTCACCACCTCCCCCATTCCTGGGCCGCACCCTCACCACCTCCCCCATTTCTGGGAATCCCCCTCACTACCTCCATCATTCCTGGGCCTCCCCATCACCACCTCTCCCATTCCTGGGCCTCCCCCTCACCGCCTCCCACATTCCTGGGCCTCCCCCTCACCACCTTCCCCATTCCTGGGCCTCCCCCTCACCACCTCCCCTATTCACGTGCCCTCCCCTTCACCGTAGATCCCTCTCACCATCTTTTTTTAAATAATTTTTTAATAATCTTTATTGTCACAAGTAGGCTTACATTAACACTGCAATGAAGTTACTGGGAAAAGCCCCTAGTCGCCACATTCCGGCCCCTGTTCGGGTTCACAGAGGGAGAATTCAGAATGTCCAATTCTCCTAACAGCACGTCTTTCGGGACTTGTGGGAGGAAACCGGAGCACCCGGAGGAAACCCACACAGACACGGGGAGAACATGCAGACTCCACAAAGACAGTAAGCCAAGCCAGGAATCGAACCTGGGATCTTGGCACTGTGAAGCTATAGTGCTTAACACTATGCTACCCATCATGGACCCCCTTCTTCACCACCTCGTCCATGCACTGGCCCTCCCCCTCACCAGCTCTTCAATTCATGGACCCTGCCTTCATCACCTTTAACATTTACCCACCCTCCCACTCGTCCACTCTCCCATTCACCGACATTCCAATTCGCCTCTACTCCCATTCACCTATCCTCTCTCATTCACTGACATGGAAACATAGGAATTAGCAATTTAGCCCCTCGCGCCTACTCCGCCATTCAATGGGATCATGGCTGACTTCTTCTTGGTCTCAAGTCCACCTGTTCCTCATATCCCTTTAACCTGTTTTTTAAATCCGAAATGTATCTATCCCCTTCTTGAAACCATTTAATGACTCCGATTCTACCCCACTATGGGGCAGCGACTTCCACAAATTTACCACCCTTTGCGAGAAGTAGTTCCTCCTCATCTGAATCCTCAATCTGCCACCTCTTAACCTATATCCGTGTCCTCTCATTCTAAATTGCTCCACAAAGGGGAACATTTGATCTACATTTACTTTATCAATCCCTTTTAGTATTCATACACCTCGATCAGATTCCCTCTCATCCTCCTAAGCTCCAGTGAGTATAAACCCAAACTGTTAATCTCCCCTCATACCTCAACCCTTTCATCCCCGGAATCAATCAGGTGAACCTCTTCTGAACTGCCTCCAATGCCACCACATTCTTCATCAAATAAGGAGACCAAAACTGGACACAATAATCCAGATGTGGTCTCACCAACACCCTATATAATTGCAACAATGCTTCTCTATTTTTATACTCCAGTCCTTTTGCAATAAATGCAAACATTCCATTTGCCTTTTCAATTATATGCTGTACCTGCATACTGACTTTCTGCGATTCATGAACAAAGACACCCAGATCCCTCTGCCCAGACGCATCTTGAATCTGCTTTCCACTTGGATAATAATTTGCCTTTCAAGTTCTTCGGCCAAAATGGATAACCTCACACTTATCTACATTAAAATCCATCTGCCAAATTTTGGCCCATAATCCTATCTGAATTTGAAGTTCTAGCATGCTGTGATCACTCCTTCCAAGAGGATCCAAACCCACAAGACTATTTATCAAACCTTCTTTGTTACATGATAATCTAAAATAGCCTGCTCCCTGCCCTCCCACTCGCTACTGCTCCCATTCACCGACCCTCCCACTCACTACCTCTCCCATTCACTAACGCTCTCACACCCCACCTCTCCCATTCACCAATCCTCCCACTCCCCACCATTCCCATTCAACAACCCTCCCACTCCCCACCATTCCCATTGACAGACCCTCCCACTCCCTACCTCTCCCATTAACCAATCCTCCCACTCCCCACCATTCCCATTGACAGGCCCTCCAACTCCCCACCTCTCCCATTCACTGATTCTCCCACACTCCATCTCTCCCATTCACCAACCCTCCCACTCCCCACCATCCCCATTGACAGACCTCCCCACTCCCAATCACCAACTCTCCCACTCCCCACGACTCCCGTTCACCAACCCTCCCACTCCCCACCATTCCCGTTCACCAACCCTCCCACTCCCCACCACTCCCATTGACAGACCCTCCCACTCCCCACCACTCCCATTCACCAACCCTCCCACTCCCCACCACTCCCGTTCACCAACCCTCCCACTCCCCACCACTTCCATTCACCGGCCGTCCCACTCCCCACCACTCCCATTCACCAACCCTCCCACTCCCCACCTCTCCCATTCACCGGCCGTCCCACTCCCCACCACTCCCATTCACCAACCCTCCCACTCCCCACCATTCCCGTTCACCAACCCTCCCACTCCCCACCACTCCCATTCACCAACCCTCCCACTCCCCACCATTCCCGTTCACCAACCCTCCCACTCCCCACCACTCCCATTCACCAACCCTCCCACTCCCCACCACTCCCATTCACCAACCCTCCCACTCCCCACCACTCCCATTCACCAACCCTCCCACTCCCCACCTCTCCCATTCACCGGCCGTCCCACTCCCCACCACTTCCATTCACCAACCCTCCCACTCCCCACCATTCCCGTTCACCAACCCTCCCACTCCCCACCACTCCCATTGACAGACCCTCCCACTCCCCACTACTCCCATTCACCAACCCTCCCACTCCCCACCACTCCCGTTCACCAACCCTCCCACTCCCCACCACTCCCATTCACCGGCCGTCCCACTCCCCACCACTCCCATTCACCAACCCTCCCACTCCCCACCATTCCCATTCACCAACCCTCCCACTCCCCACCACTCCCATTCACCGGCCGTCCCACTCCCCACCACTCCCATTCACCGGCCGTCCCACTCCCCACCATTCCCATTCACCAACCCTCCCACTCCCCACCACTCCCATTGACAGACCCTCCCACTCCCCACCACTCCCATTCACCGGCCGTCCCACTCCCCACCATTTCCATTCACCAACCCTCCCACTCTCCACCTCTCCCATTAACCAACACTTCCATTCCCCACGACTCCTGTTCACCGACCCTCCCACTCACTACCTCTCCCATTAACCAACCCTCCCATTCCCCACCACTCCCATTCACCAACTCTCCCACTCCCCACGACTCCCATTCACCAACTCTCCCACTCCCCACGACTCCCGTTCACCAACCCTCCCACTCCCCACCTCTCCCATTCACCAACCCTCCATTTCCCCACAACTACCATTCAGCAACCCTCCCTCTCCCCAACATTCCCATTCACCACCCCTCCCACTCCTCACCTCTCCCATTCAGCAACCCTCCCACTCCGCACCTCTCCCATTCAGCAACCCTCCCTCTCCCCAACATTCTCATTCACCAACCCTCCCAGGCCCCGCCCCTCCCTTTCACCAACCATCCCATTCCCCACTATTCCCATTCACCAACCCTCCCACTCCCCACCACTCCTTTTCACCAACCATCCCACTCCCCAACACTCCCATTCACAGACCCTCCCACTCCGCACCACTCCCATTCACTGACCCTGCAACTCGAAAGCTCTACCATTCACCGACTGTCCCATTCCTCCCCTCTTCCATTCACTGACCCTCCCACTCGCCAACTTTACATTAACTGACCCCTCCCACTCGCCCCCTCTCCCTTTCATTGACCCTCTCACTCGTTCCCTCTTCATTCCCTGACCATACCACTTGCCCACTCTTCCACTCACTGACCCTCTCACTCATCCCCTCTCCCATTCACCAACCCTCCTATAAGCTGAATTCGGGGAGTTAGGAGATAATCTAAAAAGTAGGACCTCAAAGGTAGTAATCTCAGGATTGCTACCAGTGCCACGAGCTAGTCAGAGTAGGAATGTTAGGATAGATAGGATGAATGTGTGGCTCGAGAGATGGTGCAAGAGGGATGGATTCAAATTCCTGGGGCATTGGAACTGGTTCTGGGGGAGGTGCGACCAGTACAAACCGGACGGTCTGCACCTGGGCAGGACTGGAACTGATGTCCAAGGGGGAGTGTTTGCTAGAGCTGTGGGGAAGAGTTTAAACGAATGTGGCAGGGGGATGGGAACGATGCAGGAAGTTGGAAGGTAGTAAAACAGGGACAGAAACAAAAGTAAGGGGGAAAGTGTAAGGCAGAGAAGCCATAGTCAAAAATCAAAAAGGGCGACAGTACAAGGTACAGTGACTGAGGGGAGCTCAGTGAATAGGACCAGTAATACTAAAAGGAATAAAACGGGAGGCAAAAACATTCATGGTAAGCAACGCGGCAGGTTGTTACATGACGATATGGGTTCAACGACAAGGAAAATTAGGAGAAAAGTTAAGAGGAAATATTACTTAGGAGAGGTTACTGATCGAGGTGTTAAGATTCAGAACAGAGGTAAAAAAGCCAACATAAGTGTACTTTACCTGAATGCTCGTAGTATTCGGAATAAGGTAAATGAGTTGATGGCGCAAATCATCGTGAATGACTATGATTTAGTGGCCATTACTGAAACATGGTTCAAGGATGGTCACGACTGGGAGTTAAATATCCAAGGGTATCAAACTATTCGGAAGGACAGAGTGAATGATAAGGGAGGTGGTGTAGCTCTGTTATTTAAGGATGACATCCGAGCAATAGTAAGGGGTGACATCGGTGCTATGGAGGATAAGATTGAATCCATTTGGGTGGAAATCAGGAATAGTAAGGCGACAAAGTCACTGATAGGAGTAGTCTGTAGGCCACCAAATAGTAACATCATGGTGGGGCAGGCAATAAACAAAGAAATAACTGATGCATGTAGAAATGGTACAGCAGTTATCATGGGAGATTTTAATCTACATGTCGACTGGTTTAACCAGGTCGGTCAAGGCAGCCTTGAGGAGGAGTTTATAGAATGTATCCGCGATAGTTTCCTAGAACAGTATGTAATGGAACCTACGAGGGAACAAGCGGTCCTAGATCTAGTCTTGTGTAATGAGACAGGATTGATTCGGGAACTCATAGTTAGGGATCCTCTCGGAAGGAGCGATCACAATATGGTGGAATTTAAAATACAGATGGAGGGTGAGAAGGTAAAATCAAACACTAGTGTTTTGTGTTTAAACAAAGGAAATTACAATGGGATAAGAGAAGAAATAGCTAAGGTGGACTGGGAGCAAAGACTTTATGGTGAAACAGTTGAGGAACAGTGGAGAACCTTCCAAGCGATTTTTCACAGTGCTCAGCAAAGGTTTATGCCAACAAAAAGGAAGGACGGTAGAAGGAGAGAAAATCGACCGTGGATATCTCAGGAAATAAGGGAGAGTATCAAATTGAAGGAAAAAGCATACAAAGTAGCAAAGATTAATGGGAGACTAGAGGACTGGGAAATCTTTCGGGGGCAACAGAAAGCTACTAAAAAAGCTATAAAGAAGAGTAAGATAGATTATGTGAGTAAACTTGCTCAGAATATAAAAACAGATAGTAAAAGTTTCTACAAACATATAAAACAAAAAAGAGTGGCTAAGGTAAATATTGGTCCTTTCGAGGATGAGAAGGGAGATTTAATAATGGGAGATGAGGAAATGGCTGAGGAACTGAACAGGTTTTTTGGGTCGGTCTTCACAGTGGAAGACACAAATAACATGCCAGTGACTGATGAAAATGAGGCTATGACAGGTGAGGACCTTGAGAGGATTGTTATCGCTAAGGAGGTAGTGATGGGCAAGCTAATGGGGCTAAAGGTAGACAAGTCTCCTGGCCCCGATGGAATGCATCCCAGAGTGCTAAAAGAGATGGCTAGGGAAATTGCAAATGCACTCGTGATAATTTACCAAAATTCACTAGAGTTTGGGGTGGGCCCGGCGGATTGGAAATTAGCAAACGTGACACCACTGTTTAAAAAAGAAGATAGGCAGAAAGCGGGTAATTATAGGCCAGTGAGCTTAACTTCGGTAGTAGGGAAGATGCTGGAATCTATCATCAAGGAAGAAATAGCGAGGCATCTGGATGGAAATTGTCCCATTGCGCAGACTCAGCATGGGTTCATAAAGGGCAGGTCATGCCTAACTAATTTAGTGGAATTTTTTGAGGACATTACCAGTGCGGTAGATAACGGGGAGCCAATGGATGTGGTATATCTGGATTTCCAGAAAGCCTTTGACAAGGTGCCACACAAAAGGTTGCTGCATAAGATAAAGATGCATGGCATTAAGGGGAAAGTAGTAGCATGGATAGAGGATTGGTTAATTAATAGAAGGCAAAGAGTGGGGATTAATAGGTGTTTCTCTGTAGCTAGTGGTGTCCCTCAGGGATCAGTGTTGGGCCCACAATTGTTTACAATTTACATAGATGATTTGGAGTTGGGGACCAAGGGCAATGTGTCCAAGTTTGCAGACGACACTAAGATGAGTGGTAAAGCAAAAAGTGCAGATGATGCTGGAAGTCTGCAGAGGGATTTGGATAGGCTAAGTGAATGGGCTAGGGTCTGGCTGATGGAATACAATGTTGACAAATGTGAGATTATCCATTTTGGTAGGAATAACAGCAAAAGGGATTATTATTTAAACGATAAAATATTAAAACATGCTGCTGTGCAGAGAGACCATTGGTGTGTTAGTGCATGAGTCGCAAAAAGTTGGTTTACAGGTGCAACAGGTGATTAAGAAGCCAAATGGAGACTAGGGAGGTTATGCTACAATTGTATAAGGTGTTAGTGAGGCGATACCTGGAGTATTGTGTTCAGTTTTGGTCTCCTTACTTGAGAAAGGACGTACTGGTACTGGAGGGTGTGCAGAGGAGATTCACTAGGTTAATCCCAGAGCTAAAGGGGTTGGATTACGAGGAGAGGTTGAGCAGACTGGGAGTGTCCGTGTTGGAATTTAGAAGGATGAGGGGGGAATTGATAGAAACATATAAAATTATGAAGGGAATAGATAGGATAGATGCGGGCAGGTTGTTTCCACTGGCGGGTGAAAGCAGAACTAGGGGGCATAGCCTCAAAATAAGGGGAAGTAGATTTAGGACTGAGTTTAGGAGGACCTTCTGCACCCAAAGGGTTGTGAATCTATGCGAGTTCTTGCCCAGTGAAGCAGTAGAGGCTTTAAGATAAAGATAGATAGTTTTTCAAAGAATAAAGGGATTAAGGGTTATGGTGTTCAGGCCAGAAAGTGGAGCTGAGTCCGCAAAAGATCAGCCATGATCTCATTGAATGGCGGAGCAGGCTCGAGGGGCCAGATGGCCTGCTCCTGCTCCTAGTTCTTATGTTCTTATGTTCTCCCACTTTCCAACGGCCCCATTAATGGATCCCCCTGGTCGCCACCTCTCCCAATAACCAACCCCCCACTCGTTATCTCTCCCATTCAATGGCCTCCCCACTCTTTCCCTTTCCAATTCACTGACCCTCCTACTCGTCTTCTCTCCCATTCACTAACCCTCCTACTCGTCCTCTCTTCCATTCACTGACTCTTCCACTCATCCCCTTTCCACTTACTGACCCCCCCACTCGCCACCTCTCCCATTCACTGACCCTTCCACTCATCCGCTTTCCACTCACCAACCCTCTCACTCGCCGTCTCTCCCATTCCCTGACATTCTCATTTATCCCCTCTTCCACCCACTGACCTCCCGCTCCCATTGACTTACCCCCAACTCACCACCTGCCCCATTCACCGACCCTGTCCATGATCCCCTCTCCCACCTGCCCCAGTCACCAACATACCCCCTCATCAACTCTTCTATTCTCTGATGCTCTCGCTTCCCGCTGTCCCCATCACCCGACCCCCCACATCATCTCATGTACCACTCACCAAAGCCCCCACTCATCAACTCTTCCATTTACTTACCTCCCCACCAATGCCCTTGTCATCTCTCCCCTTACCGGAGAATGCACAAGTGGGAGGGTCAGGGAGGGAAAATGGGAAGGGATCAATGAGCAGGCCACTGGAAAAACAATTATCAGCTGCCCAATGAATAATTATAGAATCCCTTTAGTGCAGAAGGAGGCCATTCTGCCCATTAAGGCACCACTGGTCCCGATTTAAGACAACAATTCCACCCTCTCCCCATAACCCAGTAACCCCACTTAACCTTTTGGACATGAAGGGGCAATTTATCATGGTCAATCCACCTAACCTGCACATTTTTGGACTGGGGGAGGAAATCGGAGCACCCGGAGGAAACCCACAAAGACACAAAGCGAAAGTGCAAACTCCACACAGACAGGCACCCGAGGCTGGAATTGAAACCGGGTCTCTGGAGCTGTGAGACAGCAGTGCTAACCACTGTGCCACTGTGCTGCCCTTTCCGGAAAAGTTATTCTTCACATAAAACTGTACTACGGAATTGTTTGGGAAAGAAACACCATGCTTTGCGGGAATCACATGCCTCTCCTTGTGCTAGATCCAAAATGGTGTTGTTCAGGTCATGTGATGCTGGACCGGCCCCGGTATGAAACAAAGTCAAAGTGAAAACCCCGACACTTCCAGCATTCATTTCAGCCTCATTATTTCTGTGACATTAAAATGGAATGACACTGAATCAGGCAACTTAAAACAGGTCTTACTGGGCCAAAATCCTGCAATTCCTTCCTATCTATATTTGCGATTCCTCCGATGCCCGACATCATAGTTCCAGTTCCCCGGCCCTAACGCCCCCTCTTTACCATAGATTTCCAATTCCCCTAGACTTCCATTCCCCACCAGGCTGCTCTGAGGGCTCTCTGCTTCTTCCTCGAACAGAGACCTGAACAATCCCCATCCGCCAACCCTCTCCTCCGTCTGGTTGAACTTGTCGTCTCACTGAACAATTTCTCCTTTAACTTGTCTCACTTCCTCCAAACCAAAGATGTAGCTATGGGTACCCACACGGGTCCCAGTTTTGTCTGTCACTTTATGGGGTCTGTGGAACATTCCATGCTCCACTCCAACTCTGGCCTCACCCCACAACTCTCAAATCAGTACATCGGCGACTGTTTCGGTGCCGCTTCATGTTCTTGTCTGGACCTGGGAAAATGTATTAATTTCACTTCCAATTTATACCCCTCTATTATCTTCACATGGTCCATCCCTGACACTTCCCTTCCCTTCCTTTCTATTTCAATTTCTGGGGATAAACTATCCACTAGTTTCCATTACGAACCCACCAATTCCACAGCTACCTTGCTTACAGCTCTTCACACCTCACATCCTGTAAGGACTCCATCCCATTCTCCCAGTTCCTTCGCCTCCCTCACATCTGTTCTGAAACGGTGCTGTCAACATGTCTTCATTCTTCCTCAATCATGGTTTCTATGTGTGCAGAGCACCAACAATCTGTCCTGGTTCACCCACGCCGACGCTACAACCAAGAAAGCACAACAGTGCCTAAACATCCTCAGGATACTAAGGAAATTCGGCATGTCCACACTGACTCTCATCAATTTTTACAGATGCACCACAGAAAGCATCCTATCTGGTTGCATTACAGCTTGATGTGGCAACTGCTCAGCCCTAGACTGTAAGAAACTACAGAGTCGTGAACACAGCTCAGTCCATCACGTGAACCCGCCTCCCATACATTGACTCTGTCTACACCTTCCACTGCCTTGGGAAAGCGGGCAGCATAATCAAAGACCCTTCCCACCCAGGTTATTCTCTCTCCCAACCTCTTCCATTGGGCAGAAGGTACAAAAGTCTGAGACCACGCACTAACAGATTCAAAATCAGCTTCTTCCCCACTGTTACCAGAATTCATGAATGACCCTCTTATGGACTGAACTGATCTCTCTACTCATCTTCTCTACTGAGTAGTACTACACTGTTACTGCATTTGCAGTACTTTGCTTTTAAAATCCTGGAATGTCTTTCCTCACAGCTCAGTGGGTGCACCAACACCAAATGGACTATAGCGGTTGAAGAAGACCGCTACCCAGTACATTCCCAAGGGGAATTTGGGATGGGCAATAAATGCTGGCCTCGTCAGTAACATTGGCATCCTATGAACAATTATAAAAAAGACAAGATGAAAGGGATATGAAGTTGGCACGAGGGCATTACTTTAATTTGAAACATGGATTATCTGTGGAAGTTACCTTCGGAACTGCTGTATCCCAGTTTTGAACTGTATTTACTTCAGTTCTCCTAAGCTCACCATAATGGAGGTTTGAGACTTTATAATAGGTGAAAACCTATCTGTCAGCACTGGTTCAGGTTTATTCAGACAAAGAAGAGTGAATGAAGCGTTGTCCCATTTAATAATAATAATAATAATCTTTATTATTGGCACAAGTAGGCTTACACAAATGCTGCAGAGGATACTGGAAGTCTGCAGAGGGATTTGGATAGGTTAAGTGAATGGGCTAGGGTCTGGCAGATGGAATGCAATGTTGACAAATGTGAGGTTATCCATTTTTGTAGGAATAACAGCAAAAGCGATTATTATTTAAATGATAAAATATTAAAACATGCTGCTGTGCAGAGAGACCTGGGTGTGCCAGTGCATGAGTCGCAAAATGTTGGTTTACAGGTGCAACAGGTGATCAAGAAGGCAAATGAAATGTTGTCCTTCATTGCTATAGGGATGGAGTTTAAGACTAGAGAGGTTATGCTGGAATTGTATAAGGTGTTAGTGAGGCCACACCTGGAGTATTGTGTTCAGTTTTGGTCTCCTTACCTGAGAAAGGATGTACTGGCGCTGGAAGGTGTGCAGAGGAGATGCACTAGGTTAATCCCAGAGTTGAAGGGGTTGGAATACGAGGAGAGGTTGAGTAGACTGGGACTGTACTCGTTGGAATTTAGAACGATGAGGGGGGATCTTATAGAAACATATAAAATTATGAAGGGAATAGATAGGATAGATGCGGGCAGGTTGTTTCCACTGGCGGGTGAAAGCAGAACTAGGGGGCATAGCCTCAAAATAAGGGGAAGTAGATTTAGGACTGAGTTTAGGAGGAACTTCTTCACCCAAAGGGTTGTGAATCTATGGAATTCCTTGCCCAGTGAAGCAGTTGAGGCTCCTTCATTAAATGTTTTTCAGATAACGATAGATAGTTTTTTGAAGAATAAAGGGATTTTGGTGTTCGGGCCGGAAAGTGGAGCTGAGTCCACAAAAGATGAGCCACGATCTCATTGAATGGCGGAGCAGGCTCGAGGGGCCAGATGGCCTACTCCTGCTCCTAGTTCCTTGTTCTTATGAAGTTACTGTGAAAATCCCCTAGTCACCAACTCCGGCGCCTATTCGGGTACACAGAGGGAGAATTCAGAATGTCTAATTCACCTAACAAGCACGTCTCTCAGGACTTGTGGGAGGAAACCGGAACACCCGGCGGAAACCCACACAGACAGGGGGAAAACGTACATACTCCACACAGACAGTGACCCAAATGTGAATCAAACCCGGGACCCTGGCACTGTGAAGCAACAGTGCTAACCACTGTGTTACCGTGCTGCCCATGTTCATCCATTAACTTATTCTATATTTTATTAATTTCAGCTGAATGTCGTGTGATCAAGTGAAATCCACTGTATTAATTTTTCATACCAAATGATTAACTTTGATAAGCCTGAAGTCTAAGATGCATCGTCTGATGGAATGTTAATATTTCCATTGCTCAAAGACTTAGATAGCATGAGCCGGTTCATGTCAATTCAATTGGACAATTACAGAAACAAGTATTTCTGCTTGACTCCGGGCATTTATACGTTACCAGATATTATACTTAAGATTTTAGATTGTTTCATAAACAGTGAGGGCTTGCTTATGAGAGTATCGTTTGATGCAGAGCACAAGATAAATATTGGGTAAAACATAAAATTGTAACAACTGGTTTATGGCTACTATTCTTGCTGAAAGGGTTCTGATGTTATGCAGTGGGGGTCAGGAGCAGAGAAGGTCAAGCAATTGATCACCAAGCCGAATTGAAACTGGATGATAAATTACAGAACACCATTGGCAGTACTCATAGGGTTGCAATCTTTAGATTCACCTGAAGGACCATAGCTCAAATCAAGCCCAAAGACCACATGGCAAGGTCCTGTGGTGTCCACAATTATAGGTCAGGCCTCACTGGTTTCTGATTTTATAAAATGATTTATAAGTTCTGCTGTTGGGGCAGTAAATCCAGATGTTAACCTGGCTCTATCAGCCATGGCTTTCATAGCACTCTCATCTCTACATCACATAGTTCTTGGTTCAAGTCCCACTTCAGGTCTTGAGCACAAAAGATTATGCTGATATCCAGTGGAGTGCTGCTGTTGCGTGTCATTCAGCATACTGAAATTAAAGTCTGCTGAACGGTGCATTTAGTCGGGTGTTTTTCAGTGGCTGAAATGCCGAGAAGTATCCCACTATCCAACGACACTTTGCTGCTTTTTTTAGCTTCGGGGGATTCTCTCCGTTGAGTCTGCACTTAATGGGATATCCCGCAGGTGAGCACAGGCTCCTCGCAGATTAGGGTGCCATTTTGCCAAGCAGCCCCAATCTTTCCTCGCCCCCTCATGCCCCCCTCCACTCTTTTGACTTTCCTTCATCCTCCTCAACCCTGGGGAGGCCTCTAGGATCCCGTCCCGACACTCCTCTGCTTGGCAAGGCTACCCCAGGCCTGACCTCTGGTAGTGCCAACCTAGCACCTGGCCACTCTGACACTGCCAGCCCGGCATTGTGGACGTGCCCCAAGCATTCTAAGAGAGCCATCCCGGCACCATGGCACTGTCAGGGTGCACTGCCAGGGAGACCTGATGGCAGTGCCAAGATGCCAGGCGAGTGCCAGGGTGCCACCCTGTCATGTCCTCGACTACCTGGGGGTCCCCCAGGTGCCGTTACACCTGGTCCACATTTGTGTGGATTAGCATTAAACTGAGCCCTGGTGCAGTCTCCATAGAATTCCTGCAGTACTGAAGGAGAGCATTCGGCCCATCGAGTCTTCATCGACCCTCTAAATAGGCACCCTATCTATGGCCCACACCCCCACCCTATCCCCGTTACCCCACCTAACCTGCACATCTTTGGACCGTGGGAAGAAACTGGAGTACCTGGAGGAAACCCACGCTGGCACGGCCGATGAGTCCCGGGCAGTGGGTGAATCTGGTGTCTGGGGAAATGAGCCATAATTATCACAGTACACTTTGTGGGAATTTGCTTTGTGCAATTTGGGCGCTGCATTTTCTAAAATGCAACAGTGATTAAACTTCAAAAACGTAATTGAATCACAGAATTTACAGTGCAGAAGGAGGGCATTCGGTCCATCGAATCAGCAGTGGCCCTTGAAAAGAGCACCCCACTTAAGTCCATTCTTCCAACCTATTCCTGTAACTCCACCTAATCTTTTTTCTGGACACTAAGGGCAATTTAGCATGGACAATCCACCAAACCTGCACATCATTTGACTGTGGGAGGTAACTGGAGCACCCGGAGGAAACCCATGCAGACACAGGAAGAGTGTGCAGACTCCACACAGACAATGGCCCAAGGAATTTAACCTGTGATCCTGGAGCTGTGAAGCAACTGTGCTAACCCCTGTGTTACCATGCTGACTATTGGCTACAAAATACTTTGATAACTGTCATGGGAATGTGGTTTTAAGAAATGTTTGGCTGCTCATGTTACTGCAGTGATGTCAGAGTGTGGGTGGAGCTGAGCTCTGGTTCTGCTTTTTAATTTCACTTTGAGAAAAACCTGGGTGCGTCTCTGTCTTTTTGGTTTGGGTTTTCAGTGTGTTGCAGCTGAAGTCAGGCAAAGCAGCTCTACTGCTGTTCTCTCTGCCATGAAAGACTATCTCTGGATCCTTTGGTGATTAAAAACTAATAACTGCTTGCAGTAATGACTTTAACCTATTGTGCTCCTGTTTAAAGGTGTGTTAAGTCTTTTGGGTGTAAAAGGACAGCATACAGGTTACTTAGTGTTGTATTCTTTGGGGGTTATCTTTGAATTAATGGTTGCTAAGATATTCACTGTTTGTTTCAAAAAGGTTAACTTAAGTTCATAGAATAAACATTGTTTTGTTTTAAAAAATACTGGTCCATTTCAGCTGTACTGTACCTGTAGAGTGAGCCGTGTGCTCCCCATACCACAATCTATCAAACGTTGTGGGTCAGGTGAATTCCATGATACAGTTTGGTATTCTCTGAAGCCTGACCCATAACAATTGGGGGCTCGAGGGGGATAAAAGTCTATCTATTGGATTGGCTTAGTGAACTTAAAGACAGTGAGAGGTGAACATATTGTGGTTGCTTTTCAGGTGTGGTATTTTAGTTTAAGTGGGGAGTGTGTTGTGGACAATGGCTCTTTCAGAGCTCAGAAGTTTTTGGTGGTGGAGATGGTCACACGCAGTGCCTTACGGGCAGAGACTAAAAGCAGACTGTTAGATTTGGCAAAAACATTGCAGTTAACATTACCTGACAAAATGCAAAAAGATGAGGTAATTATGGCAGTGGCGAAGCATTTAAAGTTGCCTGGGATACAGTTTGACTCATTGGGAATGGCAAAAATTCAGTTGCAAATGAAACAAATGGAACATGAAAAATAATTAAAGCAGCTTGAATACGAAAGAGAGGAAAAAGAAAAAGAAAGAGTGAGAGATAGAGAGGACAAAGAAAAGGAGGGAGAAGAAAGGAGGAAAGAAAGAATAGCCCTAGCAGAACAAAAAGAAATAGAAAGGGAGATACAGATCAGGGAAAAAGATAAAGAGAGAGAGTTTGAACTTCAGAAAATGACCATGAAACATGACAGTCAGTTAAAATTGGCAGACGTTTAGGCAAATCTACAGTTGGGTGATAGTGATGAGGATAGTGAGAAAGACCGTCATAGTCAAAGGCGTGGTGGGATCTATTTAAATATGCCCAAGCATTGCCAAGGTTTGACGAGAAAGAGGTAGAAGCCTTTTTCATTTCATTTGAGAAGGTCGGTAAACAAATGAAATGGCCACAGGACATATGGGTATTACTGATTCAAACAAAGCTGGTAGGCAGGGCTAGTGAAGTGTTTGCATCACGACCAGAGGAGGTATCTGGGATGTATGAGGAGGTGAAAAATCCGTCTTAGGTGCATATGAACTAGTGCCTGAAGCTTACAGACAAAAGTTTAGAAATTTAAGGAAAGAATTTGGTCAAACATACATGGAGTTTCAAAGATCAAACAGAGTAATTTTGATAGGTGGATAAGGGCTTTGAAAATAGACCAAACGTATGAAGCTCTCAGAGAAATTATACTTTTGGAGGAGTTTAAAAATTCAATTCCTGATGTAGTGAGAACTCATGTGGAAGAGCAGAGGGTTAAAACTGCGAGATTAGCAGCAGAAATGGCAGATGATTATGAATTAGTTCATAAATCAAAGCTTGGTTTCCGACATCAGTTTCAGCCTGTGAGGGATAGAAACTGGGGATATGAGAAATACTCAAGTGGTAAAGGTAAAGGTGATCTGATGGGAGATAATAAGGAGAGTGTACCTCAGATTAAAAAAGAAATCCAGGAGGGTGGAAAAGAAATGAAAAGTTTCAAATGTTTTCACTGTAATAAACTAGGCCATTTAAAGTCACAGTGTTGGTGGTTGAAGAAAAGCACTGGGAAGGCTGATGTGGTAAAACAAGATAAGACAGCGGGGTTTGTTAGAGTGGTAAAGGAAAGCCCAAGGGAAGTGAAGGAGGTGCAAAAGATTGGAAAGACTGTTCAAGAGGTGATTGATAAGAAGGTGCCAGATGTCTTTAAAGAATTCACTTGTGTGGGTAAAGTTTAGTCATGTGTATCGGGAGGAGCAGGTAAAGAAGTCACAATTTTAAGAGATACAGGATCGCATCAATCTTTAATGGTAAGAGATGAGGAGTTATGTAGTTTGGGAAGAATGTTGCCAGAAAAGGTGGTAATATGTGAAATTCAGGGTGAGAGGAGTAGTGTTCCATTATATAAGGTAAGGTTGGAAAATCCAGTGAAGAGTGGTAAAGTGGTAGTAGGAGTAATAGAGAAACTATCTTGTCCAGGAATACAGTTTATCTTGGATAATGATATAGCTGGATCGCAAATGGGAGTGATGCCTACTGTGGTTGATAAGCCAGTGCAAAATCAGACAACTGAAGTGTTGAAGGACGAATATCCTGGGATTTTTCCGGATTGTGTAGTAACAAGGTCGCAAAGTCACAGCTTAAGACAAGAGGAGAAATCAAAGAGTGAAGGTGACGTTGAAGTGCAATTGTCAGAAATGATTTTTGATCAGGTGGTTGAAAAAGAACAAGAACAGGTGGAGGATGAGGCGGATATTTTTAGTTCAGGAAAATTGGTGGAGTTACAGCAGAAAGATATAAAAATAAAATGGATGTATCAGAAAGCATATACGGAAGAGGAATCTGAGTGTATACCAGCATGTTATTACCGTAAAAATAATGTCTTGATGAGAAAATGGAGACATTTACATATGCAGTCTGATGAAAAGTGGGCAGAAGTTCATCAAGTAGTATTGCCGGTAGGATATAGAAAGGAAGTGTTGTGAGTCGCACATGAGGTACCAGTGGGAGGTCATTTGGGGATAAGGCAAACTCAAGCTAAAATCCAGGAACATTTTTATTGCCCTGGACTACATAAAGATGCAGTTAAATTTTGTCAATCATGTCACACATGTCAAGTAATAGGGAAAACTCAAGCAGTGATAAAACCAGCGCCCTTAATACCCATTCCAGCATTTGAGGAACCTTTTACAAGGGTCCTAATTGATTGCATAGGACCGCTTCTTAAAACAAAAAGTGGGAATCAATATCTTTTGACTATAATGGATGTGTCTACTAAGTTTCCAGAGGCCATTCCAGTATGTAATATTACATCTAAAAAGAATGTGGAGGAGTTACTTAAATTCTTTACTAGATATGGACTACCCATAGAAATACAATCGGATCAAGGATCAAATTTTACCTCGTGGTTATTCAAAGAAGTAATGGATAACTGAGGAATAAAACAATTTAAAGCAACTGCGTACCATCCAGAATCGCAGGGAGCATTAGAAAGATGGCATCAGACATTAAAGACAATGTTGACGGTTTATTGTCAAGATTATCCAGAGGATTGGGATAAAGGAATTCCATTCGTACTGTGTGCAATTAGGGACGGACCTAATGAGTCAACCAAATTTAGTCCTTTTGAACTAATTTTTGGTCATGAGGTAAGAGGACCACTTAAATTGATTAAGGAAAAATTGGTGGGTGGGAAATCAGAAATTACATTATTGGATTACGTGTCAAATTTTAGGGAACGATTAAATAGAGCAGGAGAATTGGCTAGACAACATTTGAAAGTTGCACAAAATGTGATGAAACGGGTTGCGGACAAGAAATCCAAAGTTTGTAATTTTGCCAGTGGAGATAAAGTTTTAGTGTTGTTACCAGTGGTAGGTGAGCCTTTCAAAGCTAGGTTTTGTGAACCTTATCAGATTGAAAGGAAATTAAGTGAGGCGAATTATGTGGTAAAAACACTAGATAGAAGTGTTTCACCGAGTGTGTCATGTGAATATGCTTAAAAGGTACTTTGAAAGGGAAGGAGAGAAAAAGGAGGAGGTTTTAATGATTCTAACTCAAAGTGACGAACCAAATCCAGATGACTGTGATTTCGACATACCTCAAATTAAATTGGAAAATGAGGATGTTCTTAAAAATTGGGATAAATTGTTGCGTTATCTTCCAGAGGAAAAACAAACTGACCTGAAAGAGTATTGATATCACATGGGCAAGTTTGTGGAGATAAATTGGGAAGTACTAAAATGGCTATACATGATGCAGATGTGGGAAACGCTGTTCCAATCAAACAACATCCATATAGACTTAACACTTTAAAATTGGCACAGGTTAACAAAGAGATTGAGAGTATGCTTTAAAATGGCATAATTGAAGTGGGTTGCAGCCAATGGAGCTCACCCATAGTGATGGTACCTAAACCAGATGGTACCCAACGGTTGTGTGTGGACTATAGAAAGGTTAATGCAGTTACAAGAACGGACTCTTATCCTAAGCGATTGTCATTGTCATTGTCAGAAAGTGGGACAGTCCGCTTTTATTTCTAAATTGGATTTACTTAAAGGTTACTGGCAGGTATCTTTATCCGAAAGGGCGAAGGAGATTTCATCTTTTGTGACTCCAGATGGTATATACCAATTCAAAGTTATGCCATTTGGCATGAAAAACGCCCCAGCCACATTTCAACAGTTAACTAACACAGTTGTTTCAGGATTACCCAATTGTGCGGTATACATCAACAATCTGATAATTTTCAGCCAGACATGGACAGAACATTTGAAACATCTGATGGAGTTATTCGATCGACTTCAGGAGGCAGGTTTGGTGATAAACCTAGCCAAAAGTGAATATGGAAAAGCCCAAATCACTTTCCTTGAGGATTTTTCGATACCCTGGAGACGAAGGGAAATAATGCGACTTCTTGACATGAGCGGATTTGATCGAACATTTGTGCAACGGTTTTGTGGCATGATTGCTCCACTGATGGACTTTCTGAGGAAACATCAAAAATTTCAGTGGACAGCGGACTTTCAACAGGCATTTGACGGCCTGAAAACTGTGATAACCAATGCTCCTGCGTTGGAGAATTGCAAGGGACTCTGTGATCAGATTGAACTAAAGTACCTGACTTTAAAGAGGAATGCTGAGGCATAGAGAAATGGACGGATCGTGCAGAAACTTTGTTCAAAGAGACTGTCAATCGAGAAGGAGTTTCAGTTGGAGGAAGAAGAACGAAAAAAAATGGACTATTATTATACCTGTTTGCGTGTGTTGTTTTTTGCAATGATAAAGTATATTTACTGTGTGCATTTCTTAAAGGATGGTGAAAAGGTGAAAAATGAAACCATCTTGAAGTTGATGGTTTTTTTTTTCTTGGGGGAGGTGTCTTGCGAATGTCACTTTAAGAAATGGTTTAAGAAGTGTGGGTGGAGCTGAGCTCTGGTTCTGCTTTTTAGTTTCACTTTGAGAAAAACCTGGGTGCGTCTCTGTCTTTTTGGTTTGGGTTTTCAGTGTGTTGCAGCTGAAGCCAGACAAAGCAGCTCTACCACTGTTCTCTCTGCCATGAAAAACTATCAGTAATGACTTTAACCTAATGTGCTCCTGTTTAAAGGTTTGTTAAGTCTTTTGGGTGTAAAAGGAAAGCATACAGGTTACTTAGTGTTGTATTCTTTGGGGGTTATCTTTGAATTAATGGTTGCTAAGATAGTCACTGTTTGTTTTAAAAAGGCTAACTTGAGTTCATACAATAAACATTGTTTTGTTTTAGAAAATACTGGTCCAGTCGATTTCGGCGGGAGAACAGCTGGTGAGTGGTGAGTCAGTTTCAGCGGGAGCATTGCGGAAGGAGGTTGCTGGGAGGTAAGTCAACCTTTAAAAGCACTTCTCTTTGCAGGGGCAGGCCAGTCGATTTCGGCGGCGTGAGAGCAGCTGGTTAGTCAATTTCAGCGGGAGCATTGCGGAAGGAGGTTGCTGGGAGGTAAGTCAACCTTTAAAAGCACTTCTCTTTGCAGGGGCAGGCCAGTCGATTTCGGCGGCGTGAGAGCAGCTGGTTAGTCAGTTTCAGCGGGAGCATTGCGGAAGGAGGTTGCTGGGAGGTAAGTCAACCTTTAAAAGCACTTCTCTTTGCAGGGGCAGGCCAGTCGATTTCGGCGGCGTGAGAGCAGCTGGTTAGTCAATTTCAGCGGGAGCATTGCGGAAGGAGGTTGCTGGGAGGTAAGTCAACCTTTAAAAGCACTTCTCTTTGCAGGGGCAGGCCAGTCGATTTCGGCGGCGTGAGAGCAGCTGGTTAGTCAATTTCAGCGGGAGCATTGCGGAAGGAGGTTGCTGGGAGGTAAGTCAACCTTTAAAAGCACTTCTCTTTGCAGGGGCAGGCCAGTCGATTTCGGCGGCGTGAGAGCAGCTGGTTAGTCAGTTTCAGCGGGAGCATTGCGGAAGGAGGTTGCTGGGAGGTAAGTCAACCTTTAAAAGCACTTCTCTTTGCAGGGGCAGGCCAGTCGATTTCGGCGGCGTGAGAGCAGCTGGTTAGTCAATTTCAGCGGGAGCATTGCGGAAGGAGGTTGCTGGGAGGTAAGTCAACCTTTAAATGCACTTCTCTTTGCAGGGGCAGGCCAGTCGATTTCGGCGGCGTGAGAGCAGCTGGTTAGTCAATTTCAGCGGGAGCATTGCGGAAGGAGGTTGCTGGGAGGTAAGTCAACCTTTAAAAGCACTTCTCTTTGCAGGGGCAGGCCAGTCGATTTCGGCGGGAGTGGAGCTGGCTGGTTAGTCAATTTCAGCGGGAGCATTGCGGAAGGAGGTTGCTGGGAGGTAAGTCAACCTTTAAAAGCACTTCTCTTTGCAGGGGCAGGCCAGTCGATTTCGGCGGGAGAACAGCTGGTGAGTGGTGAGTCAGTTTCAGCAGGAGCTGAGAATTTTTCTTTTTTTTTTTTAAAATTAGTTTTTTAGGCGGGATCAGGAAGTCGACCCGCGGACGTCTGGGAAGACCCTCACCAATAAATTCTGGTGGAGAGGAAACCCGAGACACTACACGTGTAGTGTTTCCCACCCGCCCTCCTCCTCTAACCTAATAATAAAACCCATTGGTCTGAGGTAAGTACCATATTTTTATTATATTATTATTATTTTTTATAAAAATTTAATTTAGTTGTTAGCCAGATCTTGGTAGAAAGTTAGAGGAATGGCAGGGAAGGGAGTGCAATGTTCCTCCTGCAGGATGTTTGAGGTGAGGGATGCAGTTAGTGTCCCTGCTGATTTTACCTGCAGGAAGTGCTGCCATCTCCAGCTCCTCCAAGACCGAGTTAGGGAACTGGAGCTGGAGTTGGAAGAACTTCGGATCATTCGGGAGGCAGAAGGGGTCATAGATAGCAGCTTCAGGGAATTAGTTACACCAAAGATTGGAGATAGGTGGGTAACTGTAAGAGGGACTGGGAAAAAACAGTCAGTGCAGGGATCCCCTGCGGTCGTTCCCCTGAGAAACAAGTATACCGCTTTGGATACTTGTGGGGGGGACGACTTACCAGAGGTAAGCCATGGGGTACGGGCCTCTGGCACGGAGTCTGTCCCTGTTGCTCAGAAGGGAAGGGGGGAGAGGAGCAGAGCATTAGTAATTGGGGACTCTATAGTCAGGGGCACAGATAGGAGATTTTGTGGGAGCGTGAGAGACTCACGTTTGGTATGTTGCCTCCCAGGTGCAAGGGTACGTGATGTCTCGGATCGTGTTTTCCGGGTCCTTAGGGGGGAGGGGGAGCAGCCCCAAGTCGTGGTCCACATTGGCACCAACGACATAGGTAGGAAAGGGGACAAGGATGTCAGGCAGGCTTTCAGGGAGCTAGGATGGAAGCTCAGAACTAGAACAAACAGAGTTGTTATCTCTGGGTTGTTGCCCGTGCCACGTGATAGTGAGATGAGGAATAGGGAGAGAGAGCATTTAAACACGTGGCTACAGGGATGGTGCAGGCGGGAGGGTTTCAGATTTTTGGATAACTGGGGCTCTTTCTGGGGAAGGTGGGACCTCTACAGACAGGATGGTCTACATCTGAACCTGAGGGGCACAAATATCCTGGGGGGGAGATTTGTTAGTGCTCTTTGGGGGGGTTTAAACTAATGCAGCAGGGGCATGGGAACCTGGATTGTAGTTTTAGGGTAAGGGAGAATGAGAGTATAGAGGTCAGGAGCACAGATTTGACGTCGCAGGAGGGGGCCAGCGTTCAGGTAGGTGGTTTGAAGTGTGTCTACTTCAATGCCAGGAGTATACGAAACAAGGTAGGGGAACTGGCAGCGTGGGTTGGTACCTGGGACTTCGATGTTGTGGCCATTTCGGAGACATGGATAGAGCAGGGACAGGAATGGATGTTGCAGGTTCCGGGGTTTAGGTGTTTTAGTAAGCTCAGAGAAGGAGGCAAAAGAGGGGGAGGTGTGGCGCTGCTAGTCAAGAGCAGTATTACGGTGGCGGAGAGGATGCTAGATGGGGACTCTTCTTCCGAGGTAGTATTGGCTGAAGTTAGAAACAGGAAAGGAGAGGTCACCCTGTTGGGAGTTTTTTATAGGCCTCCTAATAGTTCTAGGGATGTAGAGGAAAGGATGGCGAAGATGATTCTGGATATGAGCGAAAGTAACAGGGTAGTTATTATGGGAGACTTTAACTTTCCAAATATTGACTGGAAAATATATAGTTCGAGTACAATAGATGGGTCGTTTTTTGTACAGTGTGTGCAGGAGGGTTTCCTGAAACAATATGTTGACAGGCCAACAAGAGGCGAGGCCACGTTGGATTTGGTTTTGGGTAATGAACCAGGCCAGGTGTTGGATTTGGAGGTAGGAGAGCACTTTGGGGACAGTGACCACAATTCGGTGACGTTTACGTTAATGATGGAAAGGGATAAGTATACACCGCAGGGCAAGAGTTATAGCTGGGGGAAGGGCAATTATGATGCCATTAGACGTGACTTGGGGGGGATAAGGTGGAGAAGTAGGCTGCAAGTGTTGGGCACACTGGATAAGTGGGGCTTGTTCAAGGATCAGCTACTGCGTGTTCTTGATAAGTATGTACCGGTCAGACAGGGAGGAAGGCGTCGAGCGAGGGAACCGTGGTTTACCAGGGAAGTGGAATCTCTTGTTAAGAGGAAGAAGAAGGCCTATGTGAAGATGAAGTGTGAAGTTTCGGTTGGGGCGATGGATAGTTACAAGGTAGCGAGGAAGGATCTAAAGAGAGAGCTAAGACGAGCAAGGAGGGGACATGAGAAGTATTTGGCAGGAAGGATCAAGGAAAACCCAAAAGCTTTCTATAGTTATGTCAGGAATAAGCGAATGACTAGGGAAAGAGTAGGACCAGTCAAGGACAGGGATGGGAAATTGTGTGTGGAGTCTGAAGAGATAGGCGAGATACTAAATGAATATTTTTCGTCAGTATTCACTCAGGAAAAAGATAATGTGGAGGAGAATGTTGAGCCCCAGGCTAATAGAATAGATGGCATTGAGGTACGTAGGGAAGAGGTGTTGGCAATTCTGGACAGGCTGAAAATAGATAAGTCCCCGGGACCTGATGGGATTTATCCTAGGATTCTATGGGAGGCCAGGGAAGAGATTGCTGGACCTTTGGCTTTGATTTTTATGTCATCATTGGCTACAGGAATAGTGCCAGAGGACTGGAGGACAGCAAATGTGGTCCCTTTGTTCAAAAAGGGGAGCAGAGACAACCCCGGCAACTATAGACCAGTGAGCCTCACGTCTGTAGTGGGTAAAGTCTTGGAGGGGATTATAAGGGACAAGATTTATAATCATCTAGATAGGAATAATATGATCAGGGATAGTCAGCATGGCTTTGTGAAGGGTAGGTCATGCCTCACAAACCTTATTGAGTTCTTTGAGAAGGTGACTGAACAGGTAGACGAGGGTAGAGCAGTTGATGTGGTGTATATGGATTTCAGCAAAGCGTTTGATAAGGTTCCCCACGGTAGGCTATTGCAGAAAATACGGAGGCTGGGGATTGAGGGTGATTTAGAGATGTGGATCAGAAATTGGCTAGCTGAAAGAAGACAGAGGGTGGTGGTTGATGGGAAATGTTCAGAATGGAGTACAGTCACAAGTGGAGTACCACAAGGATCTGTTTTGGGGCCGTTGCTGTTTGTCATTTTTATCAATGACCTAGAGGAAGGCGCAGAAGGGTGGGTGAGTAAATTTGCAGACGATACTAAAGTCGGTGGTGTTGTCGATAGTGTGGAAGGATGTAGCAGGTTACAGAGGGATATAGATAAGCTGCAGAGCTGGGCTGAGAGGTGGCAAATGGAGTTTAATGTAGAGAAGTGTGAGGTGATTCACTTTGGAAGGAATAACAGGAATGCGGAATATTTGGCTAATGGTAAAGTTCTTGAAAGTGTGGCTGAGCAGAGGGATCTAGGTGTCCATGTACATAGATCCCTGAAAGTTGCCACCCAGGTTGATAGGGTTGTGAAGAAGGCCTATGGAGTGTTGGCCTTTATTGGTAGAGGGATTGAGTTCCGGAGTCGGGAGGTCATGTTGCAGCTGTACAGAACTCTGGTCCGGCCGCATTTGGAGTATTGCGTACAGTTCTGGTCACCGCATTATAGGAAGGACGTGGAGGCTTTGGAGCGGGTGCAGAGGAGATTTACCAGGATGTTGCCTGGTATGGAGGGAAAATCTTATGAGGAAAGGCTGACGGACTTGAGGTTGTTTTCGTTGGAGAGAAGAAGGTTAAGAGGAGACTTAATAGAGGCATACAAAATGATCAGGGGGTTGGATAGGGTGGACAGTGAGAGCCTTCTCCCGCGGATGGATATGGCTGGCACGAGGGGACATAACTTTAAACTGAGGGGTAATAGATATAGGACAGAGGTCAGAGGTAGGTTCTTTACGCAAAGAGTAGTGAGGCCGCGGAATGCCCTACCTGCTACAGTAGTGAACTCGCCAACATTGAGGGCATTTAAAAGTTTATTGGATAAACATATGGATGATAATGGCATAGTGTAGGTTAGATGGCTTTTGTTTCGGTGCAACATCGTGGGCCGAAGGGCCTGTACTGCGCTGTATTGTTCTATGTTCTATGTTCTATGTTCTATTTCTGCTGTACCATACCTGTAGAGTGAGCCGTGTGCTCCCCATACCACAATCTATTAAAAGTTGTGGGTCAGTTGAACTGCATGATACACTTTGGGATTCTCTAAACCCTGGCCCATAACAATATCCAATGATCATGAAAAGTGCCATGTAATACAAGGTCTTTCTTTTGCTATCCAAAGTTTGTGGACCTCCATTGAGACAAAAACAAAAATAATTGGAAAATAACTGAACAATGTCCATTTATAGACAGATGGATCATAAATACACTCCATATATAGTCATAGTGTGGCACAGACTTGAGTATTGCTGAAAAAACAGACAAGCCTTCTATGCTTTTCACCAGGACAGACTGCAAGATTACCAACAGTAAAGGAAACAAAGATTTATGCTGCATGAGAAGAGAGTGCTGATTGGTTGGTTTATGGACTCTAATTGGTAAAAGTGTTACCATGGGGAATCAACCAGGGAATGGTTGTTCCCAAAACTTTTGTTCAGTTGAAAGAGGCACAATGTGTGGACATACTCCTTCTGTCTGCAAAGAACAGGGCCGTGGGTGTGAATATATGTGGCTTGTAGCATAATTGAGCCGCACTGCAAGTCCGACTGATAATCTTAAATTGGTTTTCAATGGACTTCTTAGCACACTCAGGATCGTTTTACAAGTGATGTCCAACCATAGAATTACATCTATTGTTGGACGCTATGTTTTGAACTTTGCAGGTATGGTCAGTTTTTTAACCTATTATCAACAGTCAAAGGCACGTAGGTAACTAAAGGCAAATTACTACAGATGGTGGAATCTGAAACAACAACAGAAAATACTAGATAATCTCAGCAGATCTGGCAGCATCTGTGGAGAAAGAAGGGAGCTCACGTCAAAGCCAAAGGTACGTGTTGTTTGAAACAATCTGCCAGCTGTTGGGATGTTCACTACATCTTTCTTAATGGCTTGGGAAGCGCAGGTAAAAGAGTTAGAAACAATGATAACAGAAATCCTATTCCCTGAAATGGTGGTACAAAATGTAGCACTGTTTTTGCAGTGATTTTTGTGAGTTGTCTTATCATTAATACTTGCCGATTTGGTGAAGCATTGATGCATACAAAAAATGACTTATTTCTGACTCCCTTCGGAAGTACATTGAACTCCAGTGGTTAGGTAAATGTATTTTCTTCTCAGGTTTTCACTATTTATATATTAGCACTGAAACAGTCCGCATACATTGTGGGTAAAATGCACTCAATATGAGAGTTTTGACATTTAATCTAGGAAACTCAATCAACCAAAAATAATGGGCATTTTGTCACAAAATGTAAGATAGTGCAGAGAGTGGTGTGTGTCATGAATTTCTAAAGAAGTAAAAAATAGGCACTTTGCAGGAGTATGACCATTAATATTTGGGTAGGTTATTATGCAGGATTCAAATTCGACTTGATTTGTTTAAGAAATGTGTGTTCATGATTATAAATGTTCAAATTGAAGAAATTGTTTCCCTGAATGTTGCATTTTACTCTTTCTTGAAACATATCTGTAGATTGCATATGATAAAATTCTACTATAACTATTCATTTTACAAATATATCAACTCCAGTTCATTCGGGCAGATTTAGATAAACACAACATTTCTTCTGGCTCTTCTTCTTCAGCAAATGTCAACAAGATACTATTTTTCTTTCATGTTAAAATGGGAACACAGTTCTAATTATACTTAAATTTAAATCATTATTGGAATTTTGTAATTAAAGAACTTAAAACAGTAGATACTTGACAGGGCTTTAGTCTCATTATCAGTCTCATTACCTTGGGAGGCTGCGGAAAAGTGACATCCTGGAGTTCCACCTGAGCCCAATTCATTAATTTGCTTCCTATCCTACTCTTGACCAAGTGGCACTCGGCCATCATATCTGTGGTGGCTGATCCATTGACCATTTGCTAAACATTGACTCCTCTTCCAGTGCCTCCAATAAAAGATTCTCGGCCTCCCCTTTTCTTATCTCTACCGTCTCCAGTCTAACAATCCTCTGAGAACTCTGCAGTCCCCCAACTCTGGCTTTTAAAGTTATAGGAGGCAAATAAGCCCAATTTCATGCAACGTCCTCAATTCAATTGAAAATGAAATGAAAATGACGAGTCATTTAGCTCCTGAGCTCTATATTTCCCTTCTTCAATCTTTCCATCTGTGCACCTCTCACTTCCTTTAGGACCTTCTTATATCTGCCTCCTTGATCAAGGGAATCAAAGGGATAGGGTTGAAAGTGAAGTTGAAATAGGTCAACCATGATCTTACCAAATGACAAAGTAGGCTTATGGGGAGTAAATGATGTATGTCTACTCCCATTTCTTATTTCTTATGTTTTTAAATCGCTAGTCACCTTCCTAATATCTCCTTTCTTTTGCTGGGTAACAATCTGTTTGTCTGATTTGATTACATTTCTGTGAAGCACATTGGGAGAATTTTCTTTTTTAAAGACTCTATATAAATGTATTGTTGCAGTTCTTCACTGCTCACAGTGATCATGTTGTTGAATTGAGTATGTGTGTGGAATCGAATAGTCATTTTTATGAAGGAGTCAGGTCAATAGAGAGTGTTTAGTTGCATTGCATTACACAATTCACTGAAAGCAGACTGATGTAAGTTTGAGGGATCTGGGCTTTTTCTGTTTCACTTCCTGTTTATTGTGAGCCAGGATGGGACCAGTAAAGTCAGATTTCTAGAATAATCTTTTGAGGACAAAAGAGGACAAAAGGACTACTGACCGGTGGCCATAACATCTGTTATCATGAAATGTTTCGAGCGGCTAGTCATGAGACAGATCACTGCCAGCCTCCCAGATGGTGTGGACCCACTGCAGTTAGCCTATTACTGCAACCGGTCCACAGCAGATGCTATCTCACTGGCTCTGCAATCAACACTCGAACACCTCAACAACAAGGATACCTCTGTAAGACTGCTGTTCATAGGCTACAGCCTTCAACACCATTATCCCAACAAGACTAATAACCAAACTCCGCAATAGAACATAGAACATAGAACGATACAGCGCAGTACAGGCCCTTCGGCCCACGATGTTGCACCGACATGGGAAGTCAAAAAATAAAAGCTATCTAAACTACACTATGCCATTATCATCCATATGCTTATCCAATAAACTTTTAAATGCCCTCAATGTTGGCGAGTTCACTACTGTTGCAGGTAGGGCATTCCACGGCCTCACCACTCTTTGCATAAAGAACCTACCTCTGACCTCTGTCCTATATCTATTACCCCTCAGTTTAAGGCTATGTCCCCTCGTGCTAGCCATTTCCATCCGCGGGAGAAGGCTCTCACTGTCCACCTTATCTAACCCCCTGATCATTTTGTATGCCTCTATTAAGTCTCCTCTTAACCTTCTTCTCTCTAACGAAAACAACCTCAAGTCCATCAGCCTTTCCTCATAAGATTTTCCCTCCATACCAGGCAACATCCTGGCAAATCTCCTCTGCACCCGCTCCAAAGCTTCCACGTCCTTCCTATAATGAGGTGACCAGAAATGTACGCAATACTCCAAATGCGGCCGTACCAGAGTTTTGTACAGCTGCAACATGACCTCATGACTCCGGAACTCAATCCCTCTACCAATAAAGGCCAACACCCCTTAGGCCTTCTTCACAACTCTATCAACCTGGGTGGCAACTTTCAGGGATCTATGTACATGGACATCGAGATCCCTCTGCTCATCCACACTTCCAAGAACTTCACCATTTGCCAAATATTCTGCATTCCTGTTATTCCTTCCAAAGTGAATCACCTCACACTTCTCTACATTAAACTCCATTTGCCACCTCTCAGCCCAGCTCTGCCGCTTATCTATGTCCCTCTGTAACCTGCAACATCCTTCTGCACTGTCGGCAACACCACCGACTTTAGTGTCGTCTGCAAATTTACTCACCCACCCTTCTACGCCCTCCTCTAGGTCATTTATAAAAATGACAAACAGCAATGGCCCCAGGACAGATCCTTGTGGTACGCCACTTGTAACTGAACTCCATTCTGAACATTTCCCATCAACCACCACCCTCTGTCTTCTTTCAGCTAGCCAATTTTTGATCCACATCTCGAAATCACCCTCAATCCCCAACCTCCGTATTTTCTGCAATAGCCTACCATTGGGAAACTTATCAAATGTTTTACTGAAATCCATATACACCACATCAACTGCTCTACACTCGTCTACCTGTTCAGTCACCTTCTCAAAGAACTCGATAAGGTTTGTGAGGCATGACCTACCCTTCACAAAGCCATGCTGACTATCCCTAATCATATTATTCCTATCTAGATGATTAGAAATCTTGTCTCTTATAATCCCCTCCAAGACTTTACCCACAACAGACGTGAGGCTCACCGGTCTATAGTTGCCGGGGTTGTCTCTACTCCCCTTCTTGAACAATGGAACCACATTTGCTATCCTCCAGTCCTCTGGCATTATTCCTGTAGTCATTGATGACATAAAAATCAAAGCCAAAGGCTCAGCAATCTCTTCCCTGGCTTCCCAGAGAATACTAGGATAAATCCCATCAGGCCCCAGGGACTTATCTATTTTCAGCCTGTCCAGAATTGCCAACACCTCTTCCCTACGTACCTCAATGCCATCTATTCTAATAGCCTGGGTCTCAGCATTCTCCTCCACAACATTCTCTTTTTCCTGAGTGAATACTGATGAAAAATATTCATTTAGTATCTCGCCTATCTCTTTAGACTCCACACACAACTTCCCATCCCTGTCCTTGACTGGTCCTACTCTTACCCTAGTCATTCTTTTATTCCTGACATACCTATAGAAAGCTTTTGGGTTTTCCTTGATCCTACCTGCCAAATACTTCTCATGTCCCCTCCTTGCTCGTCTTAGCTCTCTCTTTAGATCCTTCCTCGCTACCTTGTAACTATCAAGCGCCCCAACTGAAACTTCACACCTTATCTTCACATAGGCCTCCTTCTTCCTCTTAACAAGAGATTCCACTTCTTTGGTAAACCACGGTTCCCTCGCTCGACGCCTTCCTCCCTGCCTGACCGGTACGTACTTATCAAGAACACGCAGTAGCTGTTCCTTGAACAAGCTCCACATATCCAGTGTGCCCAACACTTGCAGCCTACTTCTCCAACCTATCCCCCCCCAAGTCATGTCTAATGGCATCATAATTGCCCTTCCCCCAGCTATAACTCTTGCCCTGCGGTGTATACTTATCCTTTTCCATCACTAACGTAAACGTCACCGAATTGTGGTCACTGTCCCCAAAGTGCTCACCTACCTCCAAATCTAACACCTGGCCTGGTTCATTACCCAAAACCAAATCCAATGTGGCCTTGCCTCTTGTTGGCCTGTCAACATATTGTGTCAGGAAACCCTCCTGCACACATTGTACAAAAAACGACCCATCTAATGTACTTGCAATCTTGGACTTGACCCCTCCCTGTGCAGTTGGATCCTCGACTTCCTCACCAACAGACCACAATCTGTCAGGATAGGCAACAGCACCTCCTCCACAATAGTCCTCAACACCAGAGCCCCGCAAAAATGTGTGCTCAGTCCTCTATTGTACTCCCTATACACACATGACTGTGTGGCAAGATTTAACTCCAACTCAATCTATAAGTTTTCGGATGATACTACTGTGGTGGGCCGTATCTCAAACAATGCCGAATCAGACTACAGAAGGGAGATAAATCACTTGGTTGCATGGTGTACCGAAAACAACCTCTCTCTAAATGTTGGAAGGACCAAAGAACTGATCGTCGACTTCAGGAATGTAGCACGACACACACTCCCGTCTGCATCAATGGCTCCGAAGTGGACATGGTCGATAGCTTTAGGTTCCTGGGGGTCACCATCACCAACAGTCTATCCTGGTCCACTCACGTTGATGCAACAGTCAAGAAAGCCCAACAACGTCTCTACTTCCTACGGAAGCTAAAGAAATTTGGCATGTCTGCATCGACTCTCACGAGCTTCTACGGATGTGTGATAGAGAGCATTTTATCCGGCTGCATCACAGCTTGGTATAGCAACTGCTCGGTCCAAGATCGCAAGAAACTGCAGAGTGTGATGAAATTAGCCCAACACATCACACAAGCTTGCCACCCCCACTTTGATGCTGTGTACACCTCCCGCTGCCTCAGGAAGACCGGCAGCACTATCAGAGACCCCTCCCACCCAGGCATTGTCTTCCAGACCCTTCCATCAGGCAGAAGGTACAGAAGTCTGAAGACTCGCACACCAGCTATAGGGACAGTTTCTTTCCCACAACTACAAGACTCCCCAACGACTCCCCCTCAGTCTGATCTGTTCCTTGTAAGAACACTATTCACGACGCCCTATGCTACTCAAGCTCATGTATTTGCTTTGTTTGCTTTGTTTGGCCCCTTGTTCCGCACTGTAACCAATCATTGTTTGTCGATGTACCATTTGTCAATGTTCTCTGTTGATTTATTCTTTTGTCTACTATGTACGTACTGTGTACGTTCCCTCGGCTGCAGAAAAATACTTTTCACTGTACTTCGGTACATGTGACAATAAACCAAATCAAAACATTTTTTTTTGCGTGAAAATTTGTCGAAATGCGAAAGTGACCTTGTGAACATTTTGTACAGATAGACACTGGGGGAAAAGTGATCAGGTTAACATGCACGATGAAATGCTGAAATGTGTGTTACGATCCCCATAGAGAGAGTGAACTTCTAAAGAGATGAATGCCCAAGGTGCCCAAAGGAAATAAACTGATGGACAAGATTTCAATTTTAAGACTTTCGCAGTAACAAACAAACTAAAATCAAAATAAATCAATCATTAATTAACTGACAACTAACACAACAAACTAAATAAAAGGTACCTTTGCATTACCTAACTAATAAAACCAAACTATGTCTTCTGACCCATATGTAGCATTACAGAAATAGTCCCACAGTTACTCTCAGCTCCCCACAGGGGGCTGACATCTCCCCACCACATTAAGTTGCCTTCAACAATTGTTCCACTCAGCAAGAGTTTTTCCGGATAAAATTATCAGCAATGAGGCATCTTGTTGATTAACAATTACTTAAAACTTAAATAGATTAGTCTGTTCTGCTCCCTTTCATTTGAACAGAAACTGAACTATGAAGAGCATTGTGCTTGGTCATTAAAACAAAAAGCTTCTCTTCTATAGCAGTGACTTTTTATTTCTGTGTTTTAATAAGTAGCTGCTCTTTTTACATGAGCTACAGTGAAAAGGGGTTCAAACTGCCACCCAAATTCAATGATGGCAATTGGATCACATGGGCCTGCTTGTAATAATAATAATAATAATCTTTATTGTCACAAGTAGGCTTACATCAACACTGCAATGAAGTTACCGTGAATAGCCCCTTGTTGCCACACTCCAGCACCTGTTTAGGTACACGAAGGAAGAATTCAGAATATCCAAATTACTTAACAGCACGCCTTTTGGGATTTGTGGGAGGAAACCGGAGCACCCGGAGGAAACCCACGCAGACACAGTGAGAACCTGCTGATTCCGCACAGTAAGTGACCCAAGCTGGGAATCGAACCTGGGACCCTGGAGCTGTGAAGCACCAGTGCTAACCACTGTGCTACCGTGCCGGCCCAGTACCGCTACAGTGTCTGCACTGTGACTGCCTACTTGGCTGAACAAGAGTGCTGTTGCAAAGAGGAGGAGGTGCAAAGGAGGCACCGCATGAGATCTCGCATGTACTGGCAGTGCCTGCCATTTGAGGACCTGCTGGACCGGGCATGCCGTTGAAGACTCTGGCTGAGCAGGGAGACAGAGCGGCATATCTGCAAGATCATGGCGCACCTGGTACCATGGGGAAATGGGAGGGGGGGGTGGGTTGGGGGTCACCGATCCTGGTGGCCGTCAAGGTGTCGGTCGCTCGGAACTTTTACGCCACGGGCCATTTCCAGGCGCCGAGTGGGGCCCTGTCCGAGATCTCAAGAGCACAGTGCACAGGTGCATCCCCGCTGTTACGCAGGCCCTCTATGCCCAGTTGGCTCAATACATCTATTTCAAGCCACCCACAAGCCCACCCCATACCCGCTCTCTGGCCTGCCCAGACCTGCCCACCTGTCACACTCATGTGGCGGCTGCTGAGGGAGAGAAAGGGCATACAGAAGTTGTCGAACATCGGCATAGTTTGCTGACAGTTGTGCTACTCGCCGGGGGGGCTACTGCCAGGGCCAGAGGGAGTAGTGGGTGGTATCCAGGAGATGGTCTGTGGGGTCGGGGTGGACGGGCATGGAACACCATTGGCACAGCCGGCAGGACAGCCATGCATCTGCGCACACTCCTAACAGCCGACTTTGAACTTAGTGACACAGGTCGTATAGGTGTCCCCCCCAGGGCACCCCCCTGGTTTCCCTCTGACTCCAGCCGACCCATCAGCTGTATGGACGTGCTCCAGCACAACCAGTGCCATCTTGTTGGCTGTGATGAATGTGTGTGGGGATTGTAATGTGTATATGCGGCTGCAGCTTGTCAACCTTCCGAGTATCAATCATGGACCCGGTGAATCCCACACCGTTTTTCATTAGAATCGATCGTGTTCCACGTGGCACTAGCCCCTCAACGGTAGCGCAACTGGTCCAGGTGCGGTGCTGGTTTTCTGTCGTAAAAGTCCACGGATTCTGCATTGGCATCAACACTTAGTCTCAAAAACGGAGAATCCCGCCCCATATCTCAGTTCCAATATAAGGGACCAATGAGCTAAAATTGGGCATCTTTCTGAGGTGGGCATGGTACATTTAAAGGGATCTGGGCACTTAAAAGGTAAATAGTCCCAATACCATTGTCAGTAGCCTTTATGTAGGTTGCCAATGCTTGTAATTTATATTTAATCCTTTGGAAAGGTTAGTTGATTGCAAAATGCTTGGTCAATTCCAGTGTCTACCACAATAAATATGATGCAAACCATCTCCCAGAGGGGCAACTCTCACTTTCTTAAACCATGAGAACTACACAAAGCCGATACCTATTTCTGAATAACATACAGGAGCAGCATGTATCTGACATTTTCCTCAGCAATGTTGATAAAGGAATGTCTGTGAATATTCATACTTTTTAGTACAAGGCAACCCTTAATAACACATCATGTATGATTTGGTTCAAACCTATCAGTATGACAGTAAGTTTTCTTTAGAATATTTTGAGCCCGTAATCACTCTGTGCCTGGGATCAATGTATCCTGTAGCTTTCAGGGTCCAAAGACATATTGCCATTTGATCTTATTTATGTAGCTGTGATTAAATGGACACACATCACTTGCTGTGCCACAATGTGAGGAGACTAGCGTTCACCTCCAATGAATTAGAACCTGCTGAGAACTGCAAATATTTGAAATGTCAATCCATTTGATAATGTCAAAGGTTTTGAAGTACCAGAGATAGCTGAAGAAAACATTCAATTCATGCCTCAGAATATAAAGAGTGTTCTTGGCACAGAAATTATAGTTCAGTGTGAATATTGAGGCCCAGAAGGAGATGACTAACGTTACTGATTTAATAATCCCAAAGACAAACCCGCGTCTGCAAAAAATTCTGCTTTGAACTGGAGAAGGTTGTTTAGTCAGTCAATTTATAATTTAATGGCTGGTGCAAATGTCTACTGATGCAATGAAGAAAATTCTTGCTTATAGAAATAAACAGGTTCACTTGATACATATTTTACTTCACAGATTACAAAAGTCTTTCTCAGCTTGCTACTGCCTCATGAATTCACCATTTTGTGAGGGACTGCAGAGCTCTGAAACAGATACAGTGCACAGCAGTATCTCTCTGGTAAAGCTGATGATGAACAGAATAAAGAAAGGCGTGCATTTATATAAGCGCCAGATTCTATAGCCCTGCCCGCCACAAGGTTGCCACGGGCAGGATGCCGACCATGTAAAGGTCCACTGACTCGGGTGGGAATTTCCAGTTGCCGCAAATTATCTATATTTCTTTTTTTTTAAATTTGGGGACAATTTAGCGTGGCCAATCCACCTACCCTGCATATCTTTGGGTTGTGGGGGTGAGACCCAGAAATACACGGGGAGAGTGGTGCAAACTCAACACGGACAGTGACCCGGGGCCAGGATCGAACCCTGGTCCTCTGCGCCATGAGGCAGCAGTGCTAACCAATGCGCCGCAATGCCACCCCAAATTATCTATATTTCATAGCTGAATTTATAAATTTTAAATTGTATTCCCTGGGAGCACAGTGTGACGCTACACTTGGACCAGGGCCAGCCAACAGAATGGGTACACATTTGGTTGAAATCTCTCCCCATTAGGAATCTACACAATGGCCGGGATTCTCCACTACCCGGCGGGGCGGGGGAATCCGGCGTAATGGAGTGGCGGGAACCACTCCGGCATCGCGCCGCCCCAAAGGTGCGGAATTCTCCGCACCTTTAGGGGCCAAACCCTCACCTTGAGGGGCTGGGCCCGCGCCGGAGTAGTTTCCGCACCGCCGGCTGGCGGGAAAGGCCTTTGGCGCCACGCCAGCCGGCGCCGAAAGGGCTTCGCCGGGCGACGCATGCGCGGGAGCGTCAGCGGACGCTCACGTCATCCCCGCACATGCGCAGGGGAGGGGGTCTCTTCCGCCTCCGCCATAGTGGAAACCATGGCGAAGGCGTAAGAAAAAGAGTGCCCCCACGGCACAGGCCCACCCGCCGATCAATGGGCCCCGATTGCGGGCCAGGCCACCGCGGGGGTACCCCCCGGGGCCAGATCGCCCCGCGCCCCCCCCCAGGAGCCCGCCCGCGCCGTCTGCTCCCGCCAGTAAGGTAGATTGTTCAATCCACGCCAGCTGGCAAGGGTTGACAGCGGCGGAACTTCGGCCCATTGCGGGCCGGAGAATCGCCGGGGGAGCCCGCCGACCGGCGCGGCGCAATTCCCGCCCCCGCCGATTCTCTGGTGGCGGAGAATTCGGGACACGGTGGGGGCGAGATTCACGCCCAATACTTGAGGGGCATCATTCTCCGACCCCCAGATGGTCGGAGAATGGCCGTTGGCCGCCGTGAATCCCGCCCCCGCCGGTTGCCGAAGTCTCCGAAGGGAAAAAAGTCCGTGGGGCGTTAATGGCGCCGCTGAAGTCGGGGAATGGCACGGGTCTGCGCAAGGCAGCCGATTTTGGGCCTGCCGATATTCTCCCTTCCGATGGGCCGAAGTCGCGTCGACGTGATGACCGTTCACGTCGACGTAAATCAAACCTCCTTTTCATCGGCGTGACCCTGTGCTCCAGGTTCACGCCGACCAGCGTGGAGGTGAGTGACGGCCTGGGGGGTTGGCCGCTGGGCAGGCGATGGCGTGGCCGCAGTCTGAATGTGTGGGGAGAGGTGTGTCTCGGGTTGTGTGTGTGTGTGTGCGGCGGGGGTGGTGGTTAGAGTGGGCTGGGCTTCGGGGAAGTGCCGGGAGGGGGGTCCGTGCCGGGAAGGAGGATGGGGGTCCGTGCCGGGGAGGAGGTTGGGGTCCGTGCCAGGGATGGGGGGGGTCCGTGCCGGGGGGGAGGATGGGGGGTCCGTGCCGGGGAGGGGGACGGGGGGGGACGGGGTCCGTGCCGGGGAGGAGGTTGGTGTCCGTGCCGGGGAGGAGAATGAGGGGGTCCGTGCTGGGAGGGGGATGGGGGGGGGTCCGTGCCGGGGAGAGGGATGGGGGTCCGTGCTGGGGAGGGGGATGGGGGGGGTCCGTGCCGGGGAAGAGGTTGGGGTCCGTGCCGGGGAGGAGGTTGGGGTCCGTGCCGGGGAGGAGGATGGGGGGGTCCGTGCCGGGGAGGGGGATGTGGGGTCCGTGCCGGGGAGGGGGATGGGGGTCCGTGCCGGGGAGGGGGATGGGGGGGTCCGTGCCGGGGAGGGGGATGGGGGGGGGTTCCATGCCGGGGAGGGGGATGGGGGGGGTCCGTGTCGGGCAGAGGGATGGGGGCGTCCATGCCGGGGAGGGGGATGGGGGGTCCGTGCCGGGGAAGGGGGCGGGGGGGGCCCGTGCCGGGGTGGGAGGTGGGGGGGGGTCCGTGTCAGGGAGGGTGATGGGAGGGGGGTCCGTGCCGGGGAGGGGGATGGTGGGTCCGTGCCGGGGAGGGGGATGGGGGGGGTCCGTGCCGGGGAGGGGGATGGGGGGTCTGTGCCGGGGAGGGGGATGGGGGGGGGTCTGTGCTGGGGAGGGGGTTGGGGTCCGTGCCTGGGAGGAGGATGGGGGGGTCCGTGCCGGGGAAGAGGTTGGGGTCCGTGCCGGGGAGGAGGTTGGGGTCCGTGCCGGGGAGGAGGATGGGGGGGTCCGTGCCGGGGAGGGGGATGGGGGGTCCGTGCCGGGCAGGGGGATGGGGGGAGGTCCGTGCCGGGGAGGGGGATGGGGGGTCCGTGCCGGGGAGGGGGACGGGGGGGGGCCCGTGCCGGGGTGGGAGGTGGGGGGGGGGTCCGTGCCAGGGAGGGGGATGGGGGGGGGCTCCGTGCCGGGGAGGGGGGTCCGTGCCGGGGAGGGGGATGGGGGGGTCCGTGCCGGGGAGGGGGATGGGGGGTCCGTGCCGGGGATGGGGATGGGTGGGGGTCTGTGCTGGGGAGGAGGTTGGGGTCCGTGCCTGGGAGGAGGATAGGGGGGTCCGTGCCGGGGAGGAGGATGGGGGGGTCCGTGCCGGGGAGGGGGATGGGGGGGGTCCGTGCCGGGGAGGGGGATGGGGGGTCCGTGCTGGGGAGGGGGACGGGGGGGT
Source organism: Scyliorhinus torazame (assembly GCF_047496885.1). Lineage (NCBI taxonomy): Eukaryota > Metazoa > Chordata > Chondrichthyes > Carcharhiniformes > Scyliorhinidae > Scyliorhinus > Scyliorhinus torazame. The sequence continues at coordinate 229,707,393 of NC_092710.1, read as the reverse complement.
CCGTGCCGGGGAGGAGGTTGGGGTCTGTGCCGGGTAGGCGGTTGGGGTCCGTGCCGGGGAGGAGGATGAGGGGGTCCGTGCTGGGTAGGGGGATGGGGGGGTCCGTGCCGGGGTGGAGGATGGGGGGGTCTGTGCCGGGGAGGGGGATGGGGGGGGGGGGTCCGTGCCGGGGAGGAGAATGTGGGGGTCCGTGCCGGGGAGGGGGATGGGGGGTCCGTGCCGGGGAGGGGGATGGGGGGGGGGGGTCCGTGCCGGGGAAGAGGTTGAGGGCCGTGCCGGGGAGGAGGTTGGGGTCTGTGCCAGGGCGGAGGTTGGGGGGGTCCGTGCCGGGGCGGAGGATGGGGGGACCGTGCCGGGGAAGAGTTTGAGGTCCATGCCGGGGAGGAGGATGGGGGGGTCCGTGCCGGGGAGGAGGATGGGGGGTCCGTGCCGGGGAGGGGGATGTGGGGTCCGTGCCGGCAGGGGGATGGGGGGGGGGGTCCGTGCCGAGCAGGGGGATGGGGGGTCCGTGCCGGGGAGGCGGATGGGGGGTGTCCGTGCTGGGGAGGGGGATGGGGGGGGACCGTGCCGGGGAGGGGGATGGGGGTGTCCGTGCCGGGGAGGGGGATGGGGGGGGGGTCCGTGCCGGGGAGGGGGATCGGGTTCCGTGCCGGTGAGGGCGATGGGGTGGGCCCGTGCCGGGGTGAGGGGTGGGGGGGGGGGTCCGTGCCGGGGAGGGGGATAGGGGGAGGGGTCTGTGCCGGGGAGGGTGATGGGAGGTCCGTGCCGGGGAGGGGGATGGGGGGGGCGGTCCGTGCCGGGGAGGGGGATGGGGGTCCGTTCCGGGGTGTGGGATGGGGGGGGGGTGTCTGTGCCGTGGAGGAGGTTGGGGTCCTTGCCTGGGAGGAGGATGGGCGGTCCGTGCCGGGAAGGAGGATAGGGGGGTCCGTGCCGGGGAGGGGGATGGGGGGGGATCCGTGCCGGGGAGGGGGATGGGGGATCCGTGCTGGGGAGGGGGATGGGGGCGGGTGTCGGTGCCGGGGAGGGGGATGGGGGTTCCGTGCCGGGGAGGGGGATGGGGGGGTCCGTGCCAGGGAGGAGGTTGGGGTCCGTGCCGGGGAGGAGGATGGGGGGGTCCGTGCCGGGGAGGAGGATGGGGGGTCCGTGCCGGGGAGGTGGATGGGGGGTCCGTGCCGGGAGGGGGATGGGGTACATGCCGGGGAGGGGGATGGGGGGTCCGTGCCAGGGAGGGGGATGGGGTGGGTGCCCGTGCCGGGGTGGGGGATGGGGGGGGTGGTCCATTCTGGGGAGGAGGTTGGGGTCCGTGCCGGGGAGGAGGATGGGGGGGTCCGTGCCAGGGAGGAGGAAGGGGACGTCCATGCTGGGGAGGGGGATGGGGGGTCCGTGCCGGGAGGGGGATGGGGTCCGTGCCGGGGAGGGGGATAGGGGGGTGCCCGTGCCGGGGAGGGGGATGGGGGGGGGTGGTCCGTGCTGGGGAGGGGGTGGGGGGGTGATCCGTGCCGGGGAGGGGGATGGGAGGGGGGGCCCGTGCCGGGGAGGGGGATGGGGGGGGTCCGTGCCGTGGAGGGGGATGGGGGCGGGATCCGTGCCGGGGAGGGGGCTGGGGGGTCCGTGCCGGGGAGGGGGATGGGGGGGTGAGTCCGTGCCTGGGAGGAGGATGGGTGGGTCCGTGCCAGGGAGGAGGATTGCGGGGGGGGGGCCGTACCGGGGAGGAGGTTGGGGTCCGTGCCGGGGAGGGGGATGGAGGGTCCGTGTTGGGGAGGGGGATGGGGTTCAAGTGAGTTGGTCCACCTGGCCAGGTGCCAGCCTCCAACAGTTGGACCCATGCGGTCCATGCCACCTGGCTGGGGTAAAGGAGGGGATATGGGCAATGATGACATGTCGTTCCCCCCCCCCCCCCCCCACAACCAGGCCGTCATGTTTTCCGATCATCCAGCGATGTTGGCCGCCGTGGCGGCAGCCGCGAATGTCCATGTTGCCCTGGATGAGGAGGAGGAGGACGAGCGTGCCAGAGAGGCGGCGCAGGCTGCCGCAGAGGGGCAGGCGGCAGCCGCCCAGGCTGGAGGGACACCTGACCGAGAGGACGAGGAGGGGGAGGAGGACGTCGCGGCCCCATGGCAATGGAGGCACCCGAGGGCACCCCGTGTGTACCGGCCCCGGCAGTTAAACCAGGACCTCACGGACCGGGAATGCAGGAGGAGATTCCGGATGAGGCGGGAAACCGTGGCACACATCTGCCACCTGCTGGCACACCTGTCACCGCGTGGCACTGGCGGGGGGCATCCTCTCCCCGTGTCCGTCAAGGTTACGGTTGCCCTGAACGTTTATGCAACGGGGTAATTCCAGGCACCGAGTGGGGACCTGTCCGGCATATCGCAGACATCGGTGCATCCGGGCAGTGACAGATGCCCTATATGCCATGGCGCACCGCTACATCCGCTTCCCTGTGGACCGGGCCAGCCAAGATACCCGGGCCGTGGGCCTCTCTGCCGTGGCCGGGTTCCCCATGGTCCAGGGCGTGATTGATGGGATGCACGTCGCCGTGCGGCCACCTGCAGATAACAGGGCCGTGTTCACCAATAGGAAGGGGAGCTATTCGATGAACATACAGGTGGTCTGCGACCACCGCATGATGATCCTGCAAGTCTGCGGCCGTTACCCAGGCAGTGTACACGACTCATACGTGTTGTCGCGGTCATCCATCCCCGGCATGTACGAGGGACGCCATCCCCGGCTGAGGGGCTGGTTGCTGGGCGACAGGGGCTACCCATTGCGATCGTGGCTGATGACTCCTGTACGGAGGCCATGCAATGAGGCGGAGAACCGCTACAATGATGCCCATGTAGCGACAAGGGGAGTGATAGAGAGGTGCTTTGGCGTGCTGAAGATGCGTTTCAGGTGCCTGGACCTCTCTGGGGGAGCCCTCCAGTATCGGTCAGATAGGGTCGGCCGCATCATTGTGGTGTGCTGCGTCCTGCACAACATAGCCCAACAGAGGGGCGATGTGCCGCAGGCAGAGGAGGGCGGAGTGGAGGAGCAGCAGGAAGAGGCCCAGTCCTCCCCAGATGAGGGGGATGGGGGAAATGGTCAGGGCAGACGGGCTAGACACAGGCGGGTGGCTGTCCACCGTTACCGGCTGGCCCAGCAGGCACGGGACAGACTGATAGCCGCCCGCTTCACTGACTAGATGGGCGTGGGAATCGGGTAGTATGGCCACAGACCGCACACCATGGCAACAGCCGACCACCCACACCCCCCACCCATCCACCCACCCAGCACCCTCACCCCCCTCCCCAACCCCACCCACCCCACCCGCATGCACACCACCACCCCCATTGCCGATCCACCTGCGGCTCAACGGCCGGGCTCACACAGTTGCGGGTGGACGCGTGTCTATTGCAGGCCATGGAGGATGGTGACAAACCGCCCTGCGGTGAGCTCCTGGCTCCACATCGTTGGACTATGTCTGACCCATGGCCACAGTACCACCATCCACCCGGACCATCCCTGCATGCGGCTGTGACACTGCAGCGCACGGTCCCGTCCTCTGCCCGGGGGGATTTTGATGTCGGCCCAGGGGGAAGGGGGCAGACTCACCTGGGGCTGAGGTAAGAGCACCTCTCACACACACACTTGCGCTCAACGTACATGACACCCCCGCACGCTTTGGACAGAGCACAAAGGCAGCTTCTGTAGGTGTAACATTGACTTTAATAACCAAAGGAGTTCATGCACGTGCCCTAGCCACTAAAACTCATCTGTGCCCTGCACCCGTGCCAACTTACTCAGTGTCTAATTGTTTGGCCTTACGGGCCCTTTGACTACGTCTACGTGGTTCCCCAGACGGTACAGCAGAACTGGAGGTGGACTCCTGTGATTCCTGCCCTCTGACTCTGGATCCCTTTGGCGGCCGTTTCCTGGGGCGTCCTGGCCTAGATGGGCCAGGCTGCGGCCCGGGCGACTGGGATGGCAAGCTGCCAGCCTGTCCTGCCCGTTGCCCACCCGATGCACCTGGGACGGAAGGGGGGGAGTCCGAGGTGTCGCGGTGTTCCCAGACCTCCCCTACAGAGGGACCCGGGACGACCACACCACCTCCTCCTCCCTCGGGGTGCCCGATGGCCCCCAGGCCTCTACATGGGTGAGGGATGCGAACGGACTGGCCATCCGACGCCCCCCCGGCATCTGGCGCTGCCAGTCCTGGAGGCCCGTGCTGGTATCGACAGGGGTCTGCAGGTTTGCAGCCATGGAGCCCAGGGGGTTGGCAAACCCTGTCTGTGACAGTGCGACGCCGGCTCGCATATGGCCACTGGCGCCGATGCCCTCAGCGATGGCCTGCAGAGACTGGGCCATGGCCTGATGAGACTGGGCCATGGCCTGCTGAGACTGGGCTATGGCCTGCTGAGACTGGGCTATGGCCTGCTGAGACTGGGCCATGGCGTTGAGCGCCTCTGCCATCTGGCGCTGGCACTGGCTCATGGCCTCCTGTGAGAGGGCAGCCATGTCCTGGGCCACAGACGCCGCCCACACGGAAAGCCCCAGGCCTCGCAAACCGTTCCCTATTGCCTCCACCGCGGACGCCACCCGTGCGGTGTCAGCCTGGGTGGCACGCATGACCGGCACCACTCCCAGCTCCTGGACGCGGGTGGATTCCTCCACCTGCGACTGCAGCCACCGCATGCCGGCCGTCACCCTCTTCGCTCGTCTCCGGGTCGGTGGTTGCATCGGATCTATGTGTGGGTGTGGTAACTCCAGGAACCCGGGATCCATCTGGGCGGCAGATGTTCGCTTGGGCTGGGCTGCCATCCGACCGCCCGGTCCCTCTGCTGCTCCTACCTCCACCTGCTGTACCGGGACGGCTGTGTTGTGCGCACCAGTTTTTGTCCCAGACGACTCATCACTGAAGTGCCCAACCGAGGTGAGTGTTTCTGCGATGGTGGAGGGTGTTGGTGACAGCAGTGGCGTTGTGTCGTGCTCTTCGTCCCACTCTGAGTCCACGGCACTTTGGGGTGGGGGTTCGTCTCCACCCATCCACTCTGAGTCACTGTCCGGTATTTCGTCTTCCTGGGTAGTGCTGTCCCGGGTAGGGGTGTCCTGGGTAGTGCTGTCCCGGGTAGGGGTGTCCTGGGTAGTGGTGTCCTGGGTAGTGGTGTCCTGGGTAGTGGTGTCCTGGGTAGTGGTGACCTGGGTAGTGGTGTCCTGGCTCGGATGTGACGGGGTCTGTGGCTGCCCCCCTCGTCGCTGGGTGGCACACGCCTGCGTCGTCGCTCCCGCACGTGACGGGGGTGTCGTCTCCCTGTTGCTCCGGGTCTCTCCGTCTCACGTGGTGTGCGAGGGGCATCCTGCGGGCGTCGCATGCCGGAGGGTCCGGGTCTCTCCGTCTCCCGTGGTGTGCGAGGGGCATCCTGCGGGCGTCGCATCCCGGAGGGTCCGGGTCTCTCCGTCTCCCGTGGTGTGTGAGGGGCATCCTGCGGGCGTCGCATGCTGGAGGGTCCGGGTCTCTCCGTCTCCCGTGGTGTGCGAGGGGCATCCTGCAGGCGGTCTGCATCTGCGGGGATGTGTGCCTCGACGTTTGCTCCTGCGATACACAATGAAGCATGCATGGTTAGACACACAGGCAGTGATCAGGTGATATGGGGGAGGGGGGATATGGGGGAGGGGGGATATGGGGACGGGCTGTCGGTGGCTCACTTGCTAGAACGCCCCCGACCTCTGCATCAGCAACCTCCCGGTCGTCAGGTCTGCCAGCCAGTTCCAGGGCCCTTTCCTTGTGTTCGGTCAGTGGCCTCTCATCTGCGGGGCCTCCTCCAGTCCTCACATGCTCCCTATTGTTGTGTGCGCGCTTCTCCTGTGGCGGGGGGGTGGGTGGGGGTGGTGGCAGGGGTAAAAGGCAACAGTGTTAGGCAGGTATATGAATGCACGCCATCGGTTGCGCGTGCATTGCAGAGGTTAAGGTTAGGGCTGGATTCACTTGGGGATATGGGGGAGGGGGGATATGGGGGAGGGGGGATATGGGGGAGGGGGGATATGGGGAGGGGGGATATGGGGAGGGGGGATATGGGGGATATGGGGGAGGGGGGATATGGTGAGGGGGATATGGGGAGGGGGGATATGGGGGAGGGGGATATGGGGGAGGGGGGATATGGGGAGGGGGATATGGGGTAGGGGGGATATGGGGGAGGGGGGATATGGGGAGGTGGGATATGGGGAGGGGGATATGGGGAGGGGGGATATGGGGGAGGGGAGGTTATGGGGGATATGGGGGAGGGGGGATATGGGGAGGGGGGGATATAGGGAGGGGAATATGGGGAGGGGGTATATGGGTAGGGGGACATGGGGGAGGGGGGATATTGGGGAGGGGGATATGGGGGAGGGGGGATATAGGGGAGGGGAGGATATGGGAGAGGGGGGATATGGGGGAGGGGGGATATGGGGGAGGGGGATATGGGGGATATGGGGAGTGGGATATGGGGGAGGGGGATATGGGGAGGGGGGATATGGGGGAGGGGGATATGGGGAGGGGGAAATGGGGAGGGGGTATATGGGGGATATGTGGAGGGGGGATATGGGGGAGGGGGATATGGGGAGGGGGGATATGGGGGATAGGGGGGAGGGGGATATGGGGAGGGGGGCTATGGGGAGGGGGATATGGGGGAGAAGGGATATGGGGGAGGGGGGATATGGGGGCGGGGGGATATGGGGGAGGGGGATATGGGGGATATGGGGGAGGGGGATATGGGGGATATGGGGGAGGGGGGATATGGGGGAGGGGGATATGGGGGAGGGGGGATATGGGGAGGGGGATATGGAGGGGGATATGGGGGAGGGGGGATATGGGGGAGGGGGGTTATGGGGAGGGTGGATATGGGGGAGGGGGGATATGGGGGAGGGGGGATATGGGGGATATGGAGAGGGGGTTATGGGGAGGGGGATATGGGGGATATGGGGGAGGGGGATATGGGGAGGGGATATGTGGAGGGGGATATGGGAGAGGGGGAATATGGGGGAGGGGGATATGGGGAGGGGGGATATTGGGGAGGGGGTTATATGGGGTGGGGTTATATGGGGGAGGGGGGATATGTGGGAGGGGGGATATGGGGGAGAGGGTATGGGGGATATGGGGAGGGGGATATGGGGGAGGGGATATGGGGGAGGGGGGATATGGGGAGGGGGGATATGGGGAGGGGGAATATGGGGGAGGGGGGATATGGGGGAGGGGGATATGGGGGAGGGGGGATATGGGGGAGGGGGGATATGGGGAGGGGGATATTGGGGGGATATGGGGAGGGGGTGATATGGAGAGGGGGGATATGGGGGAGGGGGGATATGGGGAGGGGGGATATGGGGGAGCGGGATATGGGGGATATGGGGGAGGGGGGATATGGGGAAGGGGGGATATGGGGGAGGGGGGATATGGGGAGGGGGACTATGGGGGAGGGGGGATATGGGGAGGGGGGTATGGGGAGGGGGGATATGGGGATATGGGGGAGGTGGGATATGGGGAGGGGGGATATGGGGGAGGGGGGATATGGGGGAGGGGGGATATGGGGGATGGGGATATGGGGGATATGGGGGAGGGGGGATATGGGGGAGTGTGGATATGGAGGAGGGGGAATATGGGGAGGGGGGATATGGGGGGATATGGGGGAGGTGGGATATGGGGAGGGGGGATATGGGGAGGGGGGATATGGGGAGGGGGGATATGGGGGAGGGGCGGATATGGGGAGGGGGATATGGGGGATATGGGGGAGGGGGGATATGGGGGAGGGGGGATATGGGGGAGGGTGGATATGGTCGAGGGGGATATGGGGGAGGTGGGATATGGGGAGGGGGATATGGGGGAGGGGGGATATAGGGGAGGGGAGGATATGGGAGAGGGGGGATATGAGGGAGGGGGGATATGGGGGAGGGGGATATGGGGGATATGGGGAGTGGGATATGGGGGAGGGGGATATGGGGAGGGGGGATATGGGGGAGGGGGATATGGGGAGGGGGATATGGGGAGGGGGTATATGGGGGATATGTGTAGGGGGATATGGGGGAGGGGGATATGGGGAGGGGGGGATATGGGGGATAGGGGGGAGGGGGGATATGGGGAGGGGGGATATGGGGGAGGGGGATATGGGGAGGGGGGCTATGGGGAGGGGGATATGGGGGAGGAGGGATATGGGGGAGGGGGGATATGGGGGCGGGGGGATATGGGGGAGGGGGATATGGGGGATATGGGGGAGGGGGGATATGGGGGATATGGGGGAGGGGGGATATGGGGGAGGGGGATATGGGGGAGGGGGGATATGGGGAGGGGGATATGGAGGGGGATATGGGGGAGGGGGGATATGGGGGAGGGGGGTTATGGGGAGGGTGGATATGGGAAGTGGGATATGGGGGAGGGGGGATATGGGGGATATGGAGAGGGGGTTATGGGGAGGGGGATATGGGGGAATTGGGGGAGGGGGATATGGGGAGGGGTTATGTGGAGGGGGATATGGGAGAGGGGGAATATGGGGGAGGGGATATGGGGAGGGGGGATATTGGGGAGGGGGTTATATGGGGTGGGGTTATATGGGGGAGGGGGGATATGTGGGAGGGGGGATATGGGGGAGAGGGTATGGGGGATATGGGGAGGGGGATATGGGGGAGGGGATATGGGGGAGGGGGGATATGGGGGATATGGGGAGTGGGATATGGGGGAGGGGGATATGGGGAGGGGGGATATGGGGGAGGGGGATATGGGGAGGGGGTATATGGGGGATATGTGGAGGGGGATATGGGGGAGGGGGATATGGGGAGGGGGGATATGGGGGATAGGGGGGAGGGGGGATATGGGGGAGGGGGGATATGGGGAGGGGGATATGGGGAGGGGGGCTATGGGGAGGGGGATATGGGGGAGGAGGGATATGGGGGAGGGGGGATATGGGGGAGGGGGGATATGGGGGAGGGGGATATGGGGGATATGGGGGAGGGGGGATATGGGGGATATGGGGGAGGGGGGATATGGGGAGGGGGATATGGGGGAGGGGGATATGGGGAGGGGGATATGGAGGGGGATATGGGGGAGGGGGGATATGGGGGAGGGGGGTTATGGGGAGGGTGGATATGGGGAGGGGGATATGGGGGAGGGGGGATATGGGGGATATGGAGAGGGGGTTATGGGGAGGGGGATATGGAGGAATTGGGGGAGGGGGATATGGGGAGGGGATATGTGGAGGGGGATATGGGAGAGGGGGAATATGGGGGAGGGGGATATGGGGAGGGGGGATATTGGGGAGGGGGTTATATGGGGTGGGGTTATATGGGGGAGGGGGCATATGTGGGAGGGGGGATATGGGGGAGAGGGTATGGGGGATATGGGGAGGGGGATATGGGGGAGGGGATATGGGGGAGGGGGGATATGGGGAGGGGGGATATGGGGAGGGGTAATATGGGGGAGGGGGGATATGGGGGAGGGGGTTATGGGGGAGGGGGGATATGGGGGAGGGGGGATATGGGGAGGGGGATATGGGGGGATATGGGGAGGGGGTGATATGGAGAGGGGGGATATGGGGAGGGGGGATATGGGGAGGGGGGATATGGGGGAGCGGGATATGGGGGATATGGGGAGGGGGATATTGGGAAGGGGGGATATGGGGGAGGGGGGATATGGGGAGGGGGACTATGGGGGGGGGGATATGGGGAGGGGGGTATGGGGAGGGGGGATATGGGGATATGGGGGAGGTGGGATATGGGGAGGGGGGATATGGGGAGGAGGGATATGGGGGAGGGGGGATATGGGGGATGGGGATATGGGGGATATGGGGAGGGGGGATATGGGGGAGTGTGGATATGGAGGAGGGGGAATATGGGGAGGGGGGATATGGGGGGATATGGGGGAGGTGGGATATGGGGAGGGGGGATATGGGGAGGGGGGATATGGGGAGGGGGGATATGGGGGAGGGGCGGATATGGGGAGGGGGATATGGGGGATATGGGGGAGGGGGGATATGGGGGAGGGGGGATATGGGGGAGGGTGGATATGGTCGAGGGGGATATGGGGGAGGTGGGATATGGGGAGGGGGGATATGGGGAGGGGGGATATGGGGGAGGGATGATATGGGGGATGGGGGATATGGTGGAGGGGTGATATGGGGAAGGTGGGAAATGGGGAGGGGGGATATGGGGAGGGGGGATATGGGGATGGGGGATATGGGGGAGGGGGGATATGAGGGAGGGGGGATATGGGGAAGGGGGGATATGGGGAGGGGGGATATGGGGATATGGGGAGGGGGGTATGGGGGAGGGGGATATGGGGAGGGGGATATGAGGAGGGCGGATATGGCGGAGGGGGGATATGGGGAGGGGGGATATGGGGGACGGGGGATATGGGGGATGGGGGATATGGGTGAGGGGGGATATGGGGGATATGGGGAGGGGGATATGGGGAGGGGGGGTTATGGGGGAGGGGGGATATGGGGGAGGGGGATATGGATATCGGGCGGGGGGGGAGGAGGCTCACCCTGCCTGCTCTGATGAGGTCGTTCACCTTGTTGTGGCACTGGGTGCCTGTCCGTGGTGTTAGGGCCGCAGCGGTGACTGCCTCTGCCACCTCCCTCCACAGACACCGGCTGTGGCGTGGGGCAACTCTGCGGCCGTGCCCGGGATACAGGGCGTCCCTCCTCTGCGCCACTGCGTCCAGGAGCGCCTCCAAATCCCGTGGCTGGAACCTAGGGGCTGAGGGGCGGCCAGCCATCCAGTCGGGAGTTCCGGTCGGGTGTTCCAGTCGGGTGGGGGGGAGCAGCGCGGTCTTATGAGCCGTCACGCCGTGCGGCGTGTATGACGCTGCACGTCGTGAACAATGTGCGCAAGCGCGGATCCCGTCATGTCACTGCTAGCCCATTTCGGGCCGGAGACTTCTGATCCATTTTTCCGACGTGACGCAAGTCAGATTTGTGCCGTTTTTTGCGCCGATCGGCGGACTTTGCGCCGATAACGGAGAATTTCGCCCCTGGTGTGGCACATTGCAAGAGACATGAGCGGAAAGTCCCACAGCATCTGAGATTTTGTTGGAACAATGTTATTTAATCTTAGGAGCTTTCACAATTCTCTTATTCCCATCTTTTAATGAAAAAGAAATAGCAACAAGCACATTTAAATCAGCATTTCAATATTTATTTGATACTGTGAGGACATGCTACACAGAGCACAGAACAGTTCTTTGTGCAAAAGTTAGTGGTACAGACATGATAAGGGTTGTGTTATGTAATTTGGAATAACACCAGCTGCCACTTGATGCAGTTTTGAGTAAAAGATACTCCAGACTTTGAAGTGAGTTCAATGTGTTTTATTGAACTATTAGCACAGTTCTCAATGAGTTCGACTCTCTGCTAATTTAATTGTATTAACTCAGTTTAACTGAACCAGCCTTGCTCTAAGCCACGTGCTGGGGTGTGATGCTGAGGATACACCCTGTCTCACTCTGTAGATGTTGGCCTGTGGAAAGAGGCGGGGTGTGAGTGCCTCATTCCCTTTTATAGTGAGATACCACCCCTGAGTGTCCTGACTGCTCATTGGTCATGTCCTGTTCTCTGTGTTCATTAGCTGCCTGTTTGTATATCATTATCTGCATGTCTGCATATCATGACATCTCCCCTTTTTTTATGTTTTGTTGGTGTATGTGAATGTATTTACATGTGACTGAGCCTGTCTGACCTGACTGACGGAGGACGACAGAGCAGAGCAAACAAAACAAATGTTCACAAGTCCAGTCTCTGAGGCTTGTGTCTGATCCTGGTTGACCGCGGAGAGGTGGCGGAGGGGACGACGGCGCCTTAACAGGCGGGATGGAAGCCTGACTGGTGGCCTCGTGGTGCGAGGTATCAGGAGGTGGCAATTCAACATATGGAAATGGAGGGGAAAGTGGTTGCGGGCAGACAAATTTGAGCAGTGCCCGTCGATTCCTTCGCACGATGGAGCCATCAGCCCTACGTACAACATAAGAGCGGGGCGAACAGCAACAGCCGGGGCAGACCACCCACCATCCGGTATCTGGATGCCTGGAACGCTTTGCCAGCGGAGGTGGTAGAGGCGGGCACAATATCATCATTTAAGATGCATCTAGACAGATATATGAACAGGCAGGGAACAGAGGGAAGTAGATCCTTGGAAAATAGAAGACAGGTTTAGATAAAGGATCTGGATTGGCGCAGGCTGGGAAGGCCGAAGGGCCTGTTCCTGTGCTGTAATTTCCTTTGTTCTTTTGATCCTGACAATGTCTGCCGGGGATAGCACGACCAGATCGGTGGCCTGGGCATCATAGCCCTGATTTTGACGGTCATCTTCTGCAGCACCGGGAGGGGATCCAGGTTGGGCAGGTATATGGCTGGAAGCGTCGTCCGCAGGTCCCTGTTCATCAGGAGTTGAGCCGGCGACATGCCAGTGGACAATAGAGTCGCCCTGTATGCGAGCAGTGCAAGGTGTACGTCGGAAGCAGAATCCGCGGCCTTGCAGATGAGCTGTTTCACAATGTGTACCCCTTTCTCAACTTTTCCATTGGACTGCGGATAGTGCGGACTGGAAGTGACATGCTGGAAATTGTATGACCTGGCAAACGTGGACCATTCTCGACTGTTAAAGCACGGGTCATTGTCGCTCATGACGGTGATCGGGATGCCATGACTAGAGAACGTCTTCTTACAGGCTTTGATGATGGTCCGAGAGGTGAGATCCGAGAGCTTCAGCAACTCAGGGTAATTCGAGAAATAGTCGAAGATCAATACGTAGTCATGACCATTCGCATGAAAGAGGTCGATGCCAACCTTGGACCACGGAGAGGTCACTATGTCATGCTGTTGGAGCGCCTCCTTGCTCTGCGCTGGCTGGAACCGCTGACAGGTAGCACAGTTCAGGACCATGTTTGTGATGTCCTGGCTGACGCTGGGCCAGTAGACAGCTTGCCGGGCTCTGCGTCTGCACTTCTCGATGCCCAGGTATCCCTCATGAATCTGGCGCAGCACCAAGCTCTGGAGACTGAGCGGAATGACAATCCTGTCCAGCTTCAGGAGGATACCATCAATCACCGTCAGGTCGTCCTTCACATTGTAAAATTGTGGACACTGCCCTTTCTGCCAGCCATTGGTGAGGTTGTGGATGACGCGCTGCAAGAGGGGGTCCTTGGCTGTCTCATCACGGATGAAAACTACCTTCTCATCTGTCGCCGGGAGAGTGCTAACACACAGCTGCACCTGCGATTCGATGTGCTGGATGATCTCCAGCGGCTCACTGGGCGAGGTGACGGAGCGGGACAATGCATCAGCGATGATGAGCTCCTTGCCAGATTTGCACGCCAAGTTGAAGTCATACCTCCTCAGTTTAAGCAGGATTCTCTGCAACCGAGGCGTCATGTCATTCAGGCCCTTGTGGATGATGTGGACCAGAGGCCTATGATCCGTCTCGACAGTGAATGTCGGCAGGCCGTAGACATAATCATGAAATTTGAGGATGCCGGTGAGAAGACCCAAGCACTCCTTCTCAATCTGTGCATATCTGGTTTCAGTGGGCGTCATCGCCCTTGATGCGTAGGCTACTGGTGCCCATGATGATGTGTCATCGCGTTGAAGCAACACCGCATCGATGCTATCCTGACTCACATCTGTGGATATCTTTGTCTCCAGGTCTGGGTCGAAGAATACCAGGACTGGTGCAGTGGTGAGCTTGGCTTTCAGTTCCAGCCACTCTGTCTGGTGTGCCGCCTTCCACTTAAAGGCAGTTGACTTTTTCACCAGGTTGCGTAGGGCCGCGGTGTTTGTGGCCATGTTTGGAACGAACTTGCCCAGAAAATTGACCATACCCAAGAAGCGCAGCACTGCCTTTTTGTCCTCAGGGACCTTCATCGCCTCGATGGCCTTGATTTTGTCTGTGTCCGGGCGCACACCATGCTGTGAGATCTGGTCGCCTAGGAACTTGAGCGTCGATGTGCCAAAACAACATTTGGACCTGTTTAACTTTAGGCCATTGGCATGTACACGGCGGAATGCCTACTGGAGACGGGACACATGTTCTTCAGGGGTCGTGGACCATATGATGATGTCGTCCACATACACACGAACCCTTTCAATGGTTTCCATCATCTGCTCCATGATGCGATGGAATATTTCCGATGCTGAAATGATGCCAAATGGCATGCGATTGTAGCAGTATCTGCCAAAGGGCGTGTTGAAGGTGCAGAGCCTTCTGCATGACTCTTCCAGCTGGATTTGCCAAAATCTCTGTGATGCATCCAATTTGGTGAAGAAGCGCGTGTGTGCCACCTCACTCGTGAGTTCCTCCCGCTTCGGGATGGGGCACTGTTCCCACATGATATTCTTACTGAGATCCTTGGGATTAATGCAGATGCGCAGGTCTCCCGAAGGCATTTTTACGCACACCATCGAGCTGCCCCAGTCAGTCGGTTCGGTGACCTTGGATATGATGCCTTTTTGCTGAAGATCCTTGAGCTGTGCCTTCAGGCGCTCTCTCAGTGGAGCAGGGACTCGTCGTGGTGCGTGGACCACTGGCTTGGCATCAGGTCGTAGCTTAATCTTGTATCAATACGACAGCATGCCCATCCCGTTGAACACATCTGGATACTGGGCGAGGATGTCGTTGATGCCGGCCTGAAGATCCACATGGGAGGATGTTGTGGTGTAAACCCTTTGAATGAGGTTCAGCTGCTTGCAGGTGTGCGCACCTAGTAGGGATGCCCTGTCCGGCTTAACAATTTCAAAGTGTAACCGTGCTTGTGTGTGTCGGTTGGATACGTGCAGATGGCAGGATCCCAGTGCCGTGATGGCATTCCCGTTGTAATCCAGGAGCTTGCAGGCAGCTGGAAGGACCATGGGGGGGCTTCTTAATGTGTCTGAAGTCTGCCTGTGAGAGGAGGTTGGCAGAGGCACTTGTGTCCAGCTTGAACTGGATGGGGCAGTGGTTGACCTTCACCACTGCTCGCCATTCGTCCTCGGAATCCACAGCTAGGATCGATTGGACTTGCAATGTGTCTGATGTAGCATATTCACACGTTGAAATAATGCCCACACGGTAGGCGTTGTCCAGGCATTCAGCATCTGGATCCATTGCACTGCCGGGATCAGAATCCTGTAGACGTTGTTGCACACTCCGGATGCGCCGTCGTCGGAATTGGGAGTGCTGGCTCCTGACTGGTGGTGCAGACCTGCACAGGGCAGCATAGTGACCTGGCTTCCCACAATTTAAACCGCGTCTGCCTCTTGCAGGGCAGTGTTTCTTTAAATGGCGGTGCACAGTTCAAACACATCATGACGTCGGCGTCCTGACGCTCCATGCATTGTTGCGCATTCGCAGTGCGGTTCTCAGCGTCTGCACCCGCGCAGTGCGGGTTTCGGCTGCTTCATTATCCCGTTCGAATCGCTCATGCGTCGGGCCCCGGGAAGAGTGCGCGAAATGGCCGCTTTCGTCAATGTTGAGGCGCTGCGTCCGGGAGATGGCCTGCACACTCTCCGCCTCGTGGGAGGCTAGGTTATTATTTTCTGCCGTTTTGTACTGGGAATAGTGATTTTTAGCGTGCTCATGCACTGTGCATGTTTCAATCGCGACTGACAGGGTCATATGCTTGATCTTCAGTAACTGCTCTCTCAGAGGATCAGAGTGAACTCCAAAAACGATTTGGTCTCTGATCATGGAGTCAGTGATATCACCGAAGTTCCAGGATCACGTGGTCTGAGTACACCCACAAGGCTGTTAGGGACGGAGTTCCTGATTTTGAATCAGACATGGTGAAGGAATGGCGAATGGTGTGAGACTCAAAGGGGAATTTACAGGTGGTGGCATTTCCATGTGTCTGCTGTTCTTATCCTTTGCATTGGTAGTGATCGTGGGGTTGGAAGGTGCTGCCTAAGGAGGCTTGATGAGTTTCTGCCTTGCATCTTGTGGATCGTATACACGGCTGCCACTGTGCGTTGGTGATGGAGGGAGTGAATGTTTGTGGAAATTGTGCCAATAAAGTAGGTTGCTTTTTCCTGTATGGTGTCTTTAGTGCTGCTGAAGCTGCACTCATCCAGGCAAGTGGAGAGATTTTGATTACACTCCTGACTTGTGCCTTGTAGATACTGGACAGACTTTGGAGACAGGAGGTGAGTTACTAGCCTCTGACCTGCTCTTGTAGCCAGGATTTATAAGAATAGTCCAGTTCAGTTCCTGGTGAATGGTGAATGATGTTGATCGTGGGGATTCAGTTATGGTAATACCATTGAATGTGAAAGGTGATGGTTAGATTGTCTTTTGTTGGAGATGGTCATAGTCAGGCACTTGTTGGTTGCTTCAGTATCAGAGGAGTCGCGAATGGTGCTGAACATTGTGCAATCATCAGCGAACATCCCCACTTACGATTTATGATAAGAACATAAGAACATAAGAACTAGGAGCAGGAGTAAGCCATCTGGCACCTCGAGTCTGCTCCACCATTCAATGAGATCATGGCTGATCTTTTGTGGTCTCAGCTCCACTTTCCGCCCCGAACACCATAACCCTTAATCCCTTTATTCTTCAAAAAACTATCTATCTTTATCTTAAAAACATTTAATGAAGGAGCCTCAACTGCTTCACTGGGCAAGGGATTCCATAGATTCACAACCCTTTGGGTGAAGAAGTTCCTGCTAAATTCAGTCCTAAATCTACTTCCCCTTATTTTGAGGCTATGCCCCCTAGTTCTGCTTTCACCCGCCAGTGGAAACAACCTGCCCGCATCTATCCTATCTATTCCCTTCATAATTTTATATGTTTCTATAAGATCCCCCCTCATCCTTCTAAATTCCAACGAGTACAGTCTCAGTCTACTCAACCTCTCCTCGTAATCCAACCCCTTCAGCTCTGGGATTAACCAAGTGAATCTCCTCTGCACACCCTCCAGTGCCAGTACGTCCTTTCTCAGGTAAGGAGACCAAAACTGAACACAATACTCCAGGTGTGGCCTCACTAACACCGTATACAATTGCAGCATCACCTCCTTAGTCTTAAAATCCATCCCTCTAGCAATGAAGGACAAAATTCCATTTGCCGTCTTAATCACCTGTTGCACCTGTAAACCAACGTTTTGCGACTCGTGCACTAGCACACCCAGGTCTCTCTGCACAGCAGCATGTTTTAATATTTTATCATTTAAATAATAATCTCTTTTGCTGTTATTCCTACCAAAATGGATAACCTCACATTTGTCAACATTGTATTCCATCTGCCAGACCCTAGCCCATTCACTTAACCTATCCAAATCCCTCTGCAGACTTCCAGTATCCTCTGCACTTTTTGCTTTACCACTCATCTCAGTGTCGTCTGCAAACTTGGACACATTGCCCTTGGTCCCCAACTCCAAATAATCTCTGTAAATTGTGAACAATTGTGGGCCCAACACTGACCCCTGAGGGACACCACTAGCTACTGATTGCCAACCAGAGAAACACCCATTAATCCCCACTCTTTGCTTTCTATTAATTAACCAATCCTCAATCCATGCTACTACTTTCCCCTTAATGCCATGCATCTTTATCTTATGCAGCAACCATTAGTGTGGCACCTTGTCAAAGGCTTTCTGGAAATCCAGATATACCACATCCATTGGCTCCCCGTTATCTACCACACTGGTAATGTCCTCAAAAAATTCCACGAAATTAGTTAGGCATGACCTGCCCTTTATGAACCCATGCTGCGTCTGCCCAATGGGACAATTTCCATCCAGGTGCCTTGCTATTTCTTCCTTGATGATAGATTCCATCATCTTCCCTACTACCGAAGTTAAGCTCACTGGCCTATAATTACCCGCTTTCTGCCTACCTCCTTTTTTAAACAGTGGTGTCACGTTTTCTAATTTCCAATCTACCGGGACCACCCCAGAGACTAGTGAATTTTGGTAAATTATCACTAGTGCATTTGCAATTCCCCAGCCATCTCTTTTAGCACTCTGGGATGCAATCCATCAGGGCCAGTAGACTTGTCTACCTTTAGCCCCATCAGCTTGCCCATCACTACCTCCTTAGTGATAACAATCATCTCAAGGTCCTCTCCTGTCATAGCCAGTCACTGGCATGTTATTTGTGTCTTCTACTGTGAAGACCGACCCAAAAAACCTGTTCAATTCCTTAGCCATTTCCTCATCTCCCATTATTAAATCTCCCTTCTCATCCTCTAAAGGACCAATATTTACCTTAGCCACTCTTTTTTGTTTTATATATTTGTAGAAACTTTTACTATCTGTTTTTATATTCTGAGCAAGTTTACTCTCATAATCTATCTTACTCTTCTTTATAGCTTTTTTAGTAGCTTTCTGTTGCCCCCTAAAGATTTCCCAGTCCTCTAGTCTCCCACGAATCTTTGCCACTTTATATGCTTTTTCCTTCAATTTGATACTCTCCCTCATTTCCTTAGATATCCACGGTCGATTTTCCCTCTTTCTACCGTCCTTCCTTTTTGTTGGTATAAACCTTTGCTGAGCACTGTGAAAAATTGCTTGGAAGGTTCTCCACTGTTCCTCAACTATTTCGCCATAAAGTTTTTGCTCCCAGTCTACCTTAGCTAGTTCTTCTCTCATCCCATTGTAATCTCCTTTGTTTAAGCACAAAACACTAGTGTTTGATTTTACCTTCTCACCCTCCATCTGTATTTTAAATTCCACCATATTGTAATCGCTCCTTCCGAGAGGATCCCTAACTATGAGATCATTAATCAATCCTGTCTCATTACACAGGACCAGATCTAGGACCGCTTGTTCCCTCGTAGGTTCCATTACATACTGTTCTAGGAAACTATCGCGGATACATTCTATAAACTTCTCCTCAAGGCTGCCTTGACCGACCTGGTTAAACCAATCGACATGTAGATTAAAATCCCCCATGATAACTGCTGTACCATTTCTACATGCATCAGTTATTTCTTTGTTTATTGCCTGCCCCACCATAATGTTTCTATTTGGTAGCCTATAGACTACTCCTATCAGTGACGTTTTCGCCTTACTATCCTGATTTCCACCCAAATGGATTCAACCTTATCCTCCATAGCACCGATGTCATCCCTTACTATTGCCCGGATGTCATCTTTATATAACAGAACTACACCACCTCCCTTACCATCCACTCTGTCCTTTCGAATAGTTTGATACCCTTGGATATTTAACTCCCAGACGTGACCATCCTTTAACCATGTTTCAGGAATGGCCACTAAATCATAGTCATAAAGGAAGGAAGGTCATTGATGAAGCAGTTGAAGATTGTTGAACCTAGGACGTTCCCCAGAAGACCTCCTGCAATGATGTCCTGGAGCTGAGATGATTGAACTCCAACAAGCACAATCATTTTTCTTTGTTTGAGTTATGTCTCCAACCAACGGAGAGTTTTTCCCCTGATTCCCATTGACAACAGTTTTGCTATTGCTCTTTTATGCAGACAGGAGCAAGAGATTGCACAGGACCATGAAACATTGAGTGGGATAACTGCAGCAGATAGAATTAAATGTGGAGTATTGGGAGGTCATTTAATTTGCTTCCAAGGAAGGCAACATTGAAATTTTTCTGAATGATAAGGAATTAGAAGCAAAAGAACCCAATGGATTTATGTGTGCAGGCTCTCAAATGATTAAGTTGAGTGCACAGGTACAATAGAATGTTGGCCTTTATTATAACAAAGCTACAATCAATAGAAATGTAATGATATTTCAGTTATGCAGAGCCTTAGTCAGGTCCCATCTAAACTACTGGGTTCAAATTTTTTTTTTTGGGGGGGCAGGGTGGAACTTGGCTGGTGACCCAAAAGTCTGTTTTACACAGTGTAAATTCCCTGCAGGATCTTCTGCTGGTGCCCTCCATAGCAGACTAGGAAGCCCGCTGGAGTGAAAATCATTTACATCCCGCTAATGGGCTGCAGATGACGGCCCGACCACCCATGTCCAATGCGACACAGCACCAGCAAAAAAACATGCATATGCAAAACATGCCTGGAACAACATGGCATGCAAATGTCTGGACTCAAGTGAAAAATGCCTGTGACTGGCTCTGGAGTTCAGGGTGGAGGATGTTGGCATCCCTGGATCTTTGAACACCACAGCAGTGGGTAGGGGGAACATCCATAGGTGGACCTTCTGATTTGGTGTCATCAAGGAGGTTCATCTTCCAGCCACAGGATGTTTCTGGAGATCCATTCTCTTTCTCAACCTGTCCAAATTCCTTCCTCAATAGCAGGCAGTGATGGTGGCCACCTTTTCAATATGGACCTGGATAGGATGGCAGACTACATGCCATCAGGCATGCCCTGCCACGGAGTACAGTGCAAAACATCCAATTGTGCAATTAATGAGGTTGAGGCCGAAGCTTTGTCATGTTTTCCTGCTAGTCTCCGCAGCAGGAAACAATCAATGTTCCCACTCCTGACCTAGTCTCCAGATGGGGAAATTCCCCCCAATGTCTCTTTTCTATAGATATTGAAGTGTGACAAATGTATGGTAGGATAGGTATTTGGTGCAGTAAGAGTTAAAAGCCTGAGGTCGTGTGTGACTTCTGCAATCATGTTTGAAAATTAGTCCTAATTTGAAAGGCAACTCAACTTTTGGGAGCCATGGGTGCAATTAAGCTGTCGTAGGAAGCTTGGCCTAATGCAATTTTGTTTAGATTAAGGGGGATTCCCTGTGGAGTTAATTAGATTTCATCTCGGTAAGCGGATGTCGTTACTGGATGGAGCCAAGGTATTAAGCATTTTGCAGGAGAAGCAGGCCAGTGGAATTTTAGATGAAGCTGTGAATGGAAGTCAAGCAACTTGCTCTCTGCAGTTCAGTTAAAGATATGTCTGTAGACATATTAGCATTACTTCAAAGCAGTTCAGACTTGTCTGATTAGAAGATGAGCAGAAGCAGCTTCTGAAGAAACACAGCCAGAGTTTCTGCATCGTTCTGACAGGATTCAGGTCTTTTCTTTA
This sequence comes from Scyliorhinus torazame, assembly GCF_047496885.1. Lineage (NCBI taxonomy): Eukaryota > Metazoa > Chordata > Chondrichthyes > Carcharhiniformes > Scyliorhinidae > Scyliorhinus > Scyliorhinus torazame. Next base: position 229,686,460 of record NC_092710.1, on the reverse strand, counting down.
AAGCAGTATCTAAAGATCTCTCTTTCTCAAAGAACATCTATGTACAGCAGGCATTTCTAAGCGCTAATGGTACTTAAAGTGGATTGAGTATTGAGATGGGTTTTTTCTTGTTGTTTAAGTGGGAATAAAGATAGCTGTTAAGGGTATCGTATTCACTCTATTGAGTAGCATTGTTTAAGGGGTAATTGTAAGCTATTTCCTGGTGTGATGTTAATGATATTTTAATACTGTGTTATAAATAAAGTTTGTTTTAATATACCATATTCCTATTTCTTCATGAAATCACTCCTGGAGCGAGGTATCCTTTCCTCACAGTCTTACAAAATTAAAATAAAATATTGGGGTTTCTGTCCAGTATCCTAGCCACTGTTGGGGTCTGGTCCGGAATTATAATCAAAGAGAAATAAGGCATGTGGTACTATTTCACATTCAGTAAACTTTGTGTTATTTACCACTCTACCAACTGGAATTCGCGAACAACTGGAATTTCTGAGGCTCTCCTCACACAAATCAAGATTTAGGCTCAGGGCGGCAAATCCCGCCCGACATTGCTGAGAGGCAGCATGCAGCTGAGAAATAGGAAAGACCAGCCTACATCCTTGGGAACACCAGGGGTAAAAGTGTGGGAGTGTGAATAGAAGTCATTGCAAGTGATACTGCGACTGGAACTGGGACTTTTCCAGTATCACATCGTCCAACAATGATGGAGAAGTTTTGAAGCACAATTCCATAGCCAGCTGCATCAAAGGCTGCAGATTGGTTGAAACGGGAGTGTTTTCCTGCCTTATTGATAACTTGGATTATATCTGTGAGATGGAAGAGCTATTTCATGACTGTGGTGACGGCAGGGGTGAAAGCTGAGTTGGGGAGATTCAGGCATGAAATTCTGTGAAAGATTGGACACTTAACGTGGTGACAGAGTCAAGGATTTTGGAGAGGAAAAGGAGGTAGGCGATGGGTCGGTGGCTTGTAAGGACAAAAAAAAAAGAAAAGAAATAATGGGCAGCACGGTAGCATTGTGGATAGCACAATTGCTTCACAGCACCAGGGTCCCAGGTTCGATTCCGGCTTGGGTCACTGTCTGTGCGGAGTATGCACATCCTCCCCGTGTGTGCGTGGGTTTCCTCCGGGTGCTCCGGTTTCCTCCCACAGTCCAAAGATGTGCAGGTTAGGTGGATTGGCCATGATAAATTGCCCTTAGTGTTCAAAATTGCCCTTAGGGTGGGGTTACTGGATTATGGGGATAGGGTGGAGGTGTTGACCTTGGGTAGGATGCTCTTTCCAAGAGCCGGTGCAAAATCAATGGGCCGAATGGCCTCCTTCTGTACTGTAAATTCTATGAATCATCATTTTGCCGAGCAGAAGTGATTACAAAGTTATCCTGAATCCAAAGATTTCCCAGGTCACCTTGGCACAGCGAGGCAAGCTTTTGGTAGAGGCACTAGTAGTCTGCCTTGTTTGTAGCTGTCATTGTAATTTTTACTTTGCTGTTGTGTGAATTATAAATCCTGCAATTATGGCATCCAATAAACCAGAGAAAAGCTGAGGTGAGAAGCGCAAGAATTGTGTTGACACCAAAGCTGAAAATTGATATCAGTAGACATGTTGTAAAGGATAAGAATTGGCAGGTTTTGATGAAAGAATATAATGCTGGCTCATCCACAGTATAAAATATTAGAGGTCAAAAGGAACAACTGCTGAAGCTTTTAGCTAGTTCGAATCAAGTAGAGCTGTTGAAGGATGCCTTACCTCACATTGGCTTGAGAAAGAGCAGCTAGACAGTGTTTTACATGAATGATTTTCATTGAAACCTTTTGGAGGGTGCCCTTATTTCTGGCCCAATGCTCATTGAAAAATTGAAACAATTTCATGAAGAAAAGGAATTGACTGAATCATGTGCATTTTCTGAATATTTTAAGTGCATTTTCTGATATTTTAAACTTCGACCCGGCATTAGCAGGTTAGATGTTCTGGATGAACATGACATTTCAAAAAAATACAGCGATTCTTTTCACAAATTGACTGCTGAATTGGATGCATTCTTTGATCAGATTGATGCTGCAGATGAAACTGATTTATGTTGGCGATGTTTGCCAAATTCTACCCTGGCAGGTGTGAATGAATCTGGTTCGACTGATTTAAAATCAGAATAAAGATGGAGTTACTGTGCTTAGATGTTCAAACGCTGCAGTTACATATCCAGTGAGTTTTTGGTGGTTGTAAAATTCAAACATTCTTGGCCATTTAAAGATATTGCACAGTTACCTGTAATTTACATTGCCTAGAGTAATGAATGGCTGGACAAAGACATTTTTACAGAATGGTTTCATTGTGTTTTAGCAACTGCAGAGAAATAGCATTTAGAAAAACAAGAAATTAAGGAAATAGGAAAGCTATTCTATTGCTGGACAATTTTCAAGCTCACCCTCTTGAATCTGAGTTGGTGAATGATAACGGTTTTCCCAATTTCACATCTCCCAACATAACCTCATGAATTCAACCTAAGGGCCAGGGTGTCATCCAGAATACAAAATGTTGTTAAGTCAATTTTTTAATCTGACCTGTGCCTGGAAATCAGTGAAAGTGCAACATTGAGGAGCATTTGGAGGAAGTTGTTGCGCAGTGTCACATTTTTGGAAGACTCTTCCGATGAAGGAGATTTTGAAGGAAAAAATTAAGCAAGTGGAGAATGATACTCCTTCAACATACCCAATGAGCAAACCTTGCAAAACCAGTTAGAAGAGTGGGTTAAGCTGAAAAGGAGGCTGAACTGTATTGATGCAGAAATCATGGAGAATGTTGTAAATCTTCCAAAGCCGAAGGAGACTCACAGACTCTGCAGAAGGAGGTTTCAGTGAAGAGGAAAAAAATAACTTTGCCTACTTCTGCTTCAGCTTTTGTTACATAAATTAAATCTGCTTAAAGACAGGCTTGTTACTCTGCACAAGAGGTTATGCAATTGCACATTCTGCTTTCAACTTTTTGTGCAGAAAGGCAGAAGGCAAATAGGCAAGCTGACATCAGGCAAGAATTCAATAAAGTATCCAGGGCTTGTGCTAGAACCCAATCACCTGTTCCTTCAGCGATACCTATAAGAGATGTTGAGGTTTAGTTCTCTAGAACTCCCGTATATTGTAATATTTTAGACTTTAATTTATGTTTTAAAGTACTGTTGAAGATTAGAAGTAAAGCAAGTAATGTTCTTTATTTTCTGAGCACTTACATTTTATTTCATGCTGTATTTTTTGAAAGTTGATATTGTATTCCATTGGGAAATAGAACACTCCATTTTCTGGCATTTTTGATTAACTGGTGCTACCCATTCCCATACAAGCTGGATAATAAAGATTTTATTGTACATGGGAAACTCGACTCAACATCCTTTCATTTTGTAAAGTACCGTGTGATATTTCATCACATTAAGGTATTATATGTGTAAAGTTGTTGCTGTTGATATTCAACGGTTCTGGAGATTTCTTCATTGCATGAGCAATGAAGAGAGCATTTTGCAGTTTAGAAAGGCAACCTCATTATCTGGGATAAAATTAACTGTCCCATGGGAAAACATGGGGCTGGATTTTACATTCTGGACACTAAGTTCCACGCCTGTGTGAAAACGATGATGTTTTACGCCAGGAAACTGGCACAAAACGGCCACCGAGTCCCTGTTCCGGGGGAAGCTAGCAGCCAGGCGGCGTAGAGCTCTCAGCTCTAGCTGCCAATACGGCCTGGAAAATTGCTGGGTCCGTGGCCGCTCATGCGCATGGCGGCGGCCCCTAGTTGACACTGTTTACGGGCCTTAAGTCATTCTTTACAGCATATGGACATTTCTTGGCACACTATGAAAGATCTCAAATATTGAACAAGTACATAACAGCTTAAAAAGCAAACTATTGTATGCCAATGAAGCGATTAATTGATTCAATAATTTTTAATTATTTCCAATTGCGTTACTCATAGATGGGAGGACCAGACTGAGGTGTACAGGGGGGGAACTGATTGAGATGTTCAGGGTGGAACTGATTGAGGTGTTCTGAGGGACCTTATTGAGGTATACAAGTGGGAACTGATGAAAGTGACAGGGAGGACCTGATTAAGATGCACAGGGAGGACCTGTGTGAGGTGTACAGGGGGTACTTGATAGAGGTGTACAGGGAGGACGTTTGAGATGTACAGGGAGGATCTGATTGAGGTTCACGGGGAGAACCCAATTGAGTTGTACAGGGTGGAACCTGAGTGGGGCACTTGGAGGGAACCTGATTAAGGTGTACAGGGGGAACATGACTGATCTGTACTGGGGGGACCTGATTGAGGTGTACAGGGGGAACTGACTGAGGTGTACAGGGGAACTGATTGAGGTGCACAGGGGAACTGATTGAGGTGTACGGGGGGGACCTGATTGAGGTGTACAGGGGGAACTGATTGAGGTGTACAGGGGGACCTGATTGAGGTGTACAGGGGGAACTGATTGAGGTGTACAGGGGGAACTGATTGAGGTGTACAGGGGGAACTGATTGAGGTGTACAGGGGGGAACTGATTGAGGTGTACAGGGGAACTGATTGAGGTGTACGGGGGGACCTGATTGAGGTGTACAGGGGGAACTGATTGAGGTGTACAGGGGGACCTGATTGAGGTGTACGGGGGGACCTGATTGAGGTGTACAGGGAGGAACTGATTGAGGTGTACAGGGGGACCTGATTGAGGTGGACAGGGGGAACTGATTGAGGTGTACAGGGGGAACTGATTGAGGTGTACAGGGGGGAACTGATTGAGGTGTACAGGGGGACCTGATTGAGGTGTACAGGGGGACCTGATTGAGGTGTACGGGGGGACCTGATTGAGGTGTACAGGGAGGAACTGATTGAGGTGTACAGGGGGACCTGATTGAGGTGGACAGGGGGAACTGATTGAGGTGTACAGGGAGGAACTGATTGAGGTGTACAGGGGGACCTGATTGAGGTGGACAGGGAGGAACTGATTGAGGTGTACAGGGGGACCTGATTGAGGTGTACAGGGAGAAACTGATTGAGGTGGACAGGGGGAACTGATTGAGGTGTACAGGGGGAACTGATTGAGGTGTACAGGGGGAACTGATTGAGGTGTACAGGGGGACCTGATTGAGGTGTACAGGGGGAACTGACTGAGGTGTACAGGGGAACTGATTGAGGTGTACGGGGGGACCTGATTGAGGTGTACAGGGGGAACTGATTGAGGTGTACAGGGGGACCTGATTGAGGTGTACGGGGGGACCTGATTGAGGTGTACAGGGAGGAACTGATTGAGGTGTACAGGGGGACCTGATTGAGGTGGACAGGGGGAACTGATTGAGGTGTACAGGGGGAACTGATTGAGGTGTACAGGGAGGAACTGATTGAGGTGGACAGGGGGAACTGATTGAGGTGTACAGGGGGAACTGATTGAGGTGTACGGGGGGACCTGATTGAGGTGTACAGGGGGACCTGATTGAGGTGGACAGGGGGAACTGATTGAGGTGTACAGGGGGAACTGATTGAGGTGTACAGGGGGAACTGATTGAGGTGTACAGGGGGACCTGATTGAGGTGGACAGGGGGAACTGATTGAGGTGGACAGGGGGAACTGATTGAGGTGTACAGGGAGGAACTGATTGAGGTGTACAGGGGGAACTGATTGAGGTGTACAGGGGGACCTGATTGAGGTGCACGGGGGGAACTGATTGAGGTGTACAGGGGGACCTGATTGAGGTGTACAGGGGAACCTGATTGAGGTGTACAGGGGGAACGGATTGAGGTGTACAGGGGGAACTGATTGAGGTGTACAGGGGGAATTGATTGAGGTGTACAGGGGGACCTGATTGAGGTGTACAGGGGGAACTGATTGAGGTGTACAGGGGGACCTGATTGAGGTGTACAGGGGGAACTGATTGACGTGTACAGGGGGACCTGATTGACGTGTACAGGGGGACCTGATTGAGGTGTACAGGGGGAACTGATTGAGGTGTACAGGGGGACCTGATTGAGGTGTACAGGGGGAACTGATTGAGGTGTACAGGGGGAACTGATTGAGGTGTACAGGGGGACCTGATTGAGGTGTACAGGGGGAACTGATTGACGTGTACAGGGGGACCTGATTGACGTGTACAGGGGGACCTGATTGAGGTGTACAGGGGAACTGATTGAGGTGGACAGGGGGACCTGATTGAGGTGTACAGGGGGAACTGATTGAGGTGGACAGGGGAACCTGATTGAGGTGTACAGGGAGGAACTGATTGAGGTGTACAGGGAGGAACTGATTGAGGTGTACAGGGGGAACTGATTGAGGTGTACAGGGGGACCTGATTGAGGTGTACAGGGAGGAATGATTGAGGTGTACAGGGGAACCTGATTGAGGTGTACAGGGGGACCTGATTGAGGTGTACAGGGGAACTGATTGAGGTGTACAGGGGGAACTGATTGAGGATTACAGGGGAACCTGATTGAGGTGTACAGGGGGAACTGATTGAGGTGTACAGGGGAACCTCATTGAGGTGTACAGGGGGAACTGATTGAGGTGTACAGGGGAACCTGATTGAGGTGTACAGGGGAACTGATTGAGGTGTACAGGGGAACCTGATTGAGGTGTACAGGGGGAACTGATTGAGGTGTACAGGGGAACCTGATTGAGGTGTACAGGGGAACTGATTGAGGTGTACAGGGAGGAACTGATTGAGGTGTACAGGGGGAACTGATTGAGGTGTACAGGGGAACCTGATTGAGGTGTACAGGGGGAATTGATTGAGGTGTACAGGGGGACCTGATTGAGGTGTACAGGGGAACTGATTGAGGTGTACAGGGGGAACTGATTGAGGTGTACAGGGAGGAACTGATTGAGGTGTACAGGGAGGAACTGATTGAGGTGTACAGGGGGAACTGATTGAGGTGTACAGGGGGAACTGATTGAGGTGTACAGGGGGAACTGATTGAGGTGTACAGGGGGACCTGATTGAGGTGGACAGGGGGAACTGATTGAGGTGTACAGGGGAACCTGATTGAGGTGTACAGGGGGAACTGATTGAGGTGTACAGGGGGAACTGATTGAGGTGTACAGGGGGAACTGATTGAGGTGTACAGGGGGAACTGATTGAGGTGTACAGGGGGAACTGATTGAGGTGTACAGGGGGAACTGATTGAGGTGTACAGGGGAACTGATTGAGGTGTACAGGGGGAACTGATTGAGGTGTACAGGGGGAACTGATTGAGGTGTACAGGGGGACCTGATTGAGGTGTACAGGGGGAACTGATTGAGGTGTACAGGGGAACTGATTGAGGTGTACAGGGGGAACTGATTGAGGTGTACAGGGAGGAACTGATTGAGGTGGACAGGGGGAACTGATTGAGGTGTACAGGGGAACCTGATTGAGGTGTACAGGGGAACTGATTGAGGTGTACAGGGGAACCTGATTGAGGTGTACAGGGGGACCTGATTGAGGTGTACAGGGGAACTGATTGAGGTGTACAGGGGGAACTGATTGAGGTGTACAGGGAGGAACTGATTGAGGTGTACAGGGGGAACTGATTGAGGTGTACAGGGGGAACTGATTGAGGTGTACAGGGGGAACTGATTGAGGTGTACAGGGGGACCTGATTGAGGTGGACAGGGGGAACTGATTGAGGTGTACAGGGGGAACTGATTGAGGTGTACAGGGGGACCTGATTGAGGTGGACAGGGGGAACTGATTGAGGTGTACAGGGGAACCTGATTGAGGTGTACAGGGGGAACTGATTGAGGTGTACAGGGGGAACTGATTGAGGTGTACAGGGGGAACTGATTGAGGTGTACAGGGGGAACTGATTGAGGTGTACAGGGGGAACTGATTGAGGTGTACAGGGGGAACTGATTGAGGTGTACAGGGGGAACTGATTGAGGTGTACAGGGGGAACTGATTGAGGTGTACAGGGGGAACTGATTGAGGTGTACATGGGGAACTGATTGAGGTGTACAGGGGAACTGATTGAGGTGCACGGGGGGAACTGATTGAGGTGTACAGGGGGAACTGATTGAGGTGTACAGGGGGAACTGATTGAGGTGTACAGGGGGAACTGATTGAGGTGTACAGGGGGAACTGATTGAGGTGTACAGGGGGAACTGATTGAGGTGTACAGGGGGAACTGATTGAGGTGTACAGGGGGAACTGATTGAGGTGTACAGGGGGAACTGATTGAGGTGTACAGGGGGAACTGATTGAGGTGTACAGGGGGAACTGATTGAGGTGTACAGGGGGACCTGATTGAGGTGTACAGGGGGAACTGATTGAGGTGTACAGGGGGAACTGATTGAGGTGTACAGGGGGACCTGATTGAGGTGGACAGGGGGACCTGATTGAGGTGTACAGGGGGAACTGATTGAGGTGTACAGGGAGGAACTGATTGAGGTGGACAGGGGGAACTGATTGAGGTGTACAGGGGAACCTGATTGAGGTGTACAGGGGAACTGATTGAGGTGTACAGGGGAACCTGATTGAGGTGTACAGGGGGACCTGATTGAGGTGTACAGGGGAACTGATTGAGGTGTACAGGGGGAACTGATTGAGGTGTACAGGGAGGAACTGATTGAGGTGTACAGGGGGAACTGATTGAGGTGTACAGGGGGAACTGATTGAGGTGTACAGGGGAACTGATTGAGGTGTACAGGGGGACCTGATTGAGGTGGACAGGGGGAACTGATTGAGGTGTACAGGGGGAACTGATTGAGGTGTACAGGGGGACCTGATTGAGGTGGACAGGGGGAACTGATTGAGGTGTACAGGGGAACCTGATTGAGGTGTACAGGGGGAACTGATTGAGGTGTACAGGGGGAACTGATTGAGGTGTACAGGGGGAACTGATTGAGGTGTACAGGGGGAACTGATTGAGGTGTACAGGGAGGAACTGATTGAGGTGTACAGGGGGAACTGATTGAGGTGTACAGGGGGACCTGATTGAGGTGTACAGGGGGAACTGATTGAGGTGTACAGGGGGAACTGATTGAGGTGTACAGGGGGAACTGATTGAGGTGTACAGGAGGAACTGATTGAGGTGTACAGGGGGACCTGATTGAGGTGTACAGGGGGACCTGATTGAGGTGTACAGGGGGAACTGATTGAGGTGTACAGGGGGAACTGATTGAGGTGTACAGGGGGAACTGATTGAGGTGTACAGGGGGAACTGATTGAGGTGTACAGGGGGAACTGATTGAGGTGTACAGGGGGAACTGATTGAGGTGTACAGGGGGAACTGATTGAGGTGTACAGGGGGACCTGATTGAGGTGTACAGGGGGAACTGATTGAGGTGTACAGGGGGAACTGATTGAGGTGTACAGGGGGACCTGATTGAGGTGGACAGGGGGACCTGATTGAGGTGTACAGGGGGAACTGATTGAGGTGTACAGGGGAACCTGATTGAAGTGTACAGGGGGAACTGATTGAGGTGTACAGGGGAACCTGATTGAGGTGTACAGGGGAACTGATTGAGGTGTACAGGGGAACCTGATTGAGGTGTACAGGGGGACCTGATTGAGGTGTACAGGGGAACTGATTGAGGTGTACAGGGGGAACTGATTGAGGTGTACAGGGGGAACTGATTGAGGTGTACAGGGAGGAACTGATTGAGGTGTACAGGGGGAACTGATTGAGGTGTACAGGGAGACCTGATTGAGGTGTACAGGGAGACCTGATTGAGGTGTACAGGGAGACCTGATTGAGGTGTACGGGGGGAACTGATTGAGGTGTACAGGGGGAACTGATTGAGGTGTACAGGGGGAACTGATTGAGGTGTACAGGGGGAACTGATTGAGGTGCACGGGGAGGAACTGATTGAGGTGTACAGGGGGAACTGATTGAGGTGTACAGGGAGACCTGATTGAGGTGTACAGGGAGACCTGATTGAGGTGTACAGGGAGACCTGATTGAGGTGTACGTGGGGATCTGATTGAGGTGTACAGGGAGGAACTGATTGAGGTGTACAGGGGGAACTGATTGAGGTGTACAGGGGGAACTGATTGAGGTGTACAGGGGAACTGATTGAGGTGTACAGGGGAACTGATTGAGGTGTACAGGGGGAACTGATTGAGGTGTACAGGGGGAACTGATTGAGGTGTACAGGGGGAACTGATTGAGGTGTACAGGGGGAACTGATTGAGGTGTACAGGGGGAACTGATTGAGGTGTACAGGGGAACTGATTGAGGTGTACAGGGGAACTGATTGAGGTGTACAGGGGAACTGATTGAGGTGTACAGGGGGAACTGATTGACGTGTACAGGGGGACCTGATTGAGGTGTACGGGGGACCTGATTGAGGTGTACGGGGGGGACCTGATTGAGGTGTACGGGGAGGAACTGATTGAGGTGTACAGGGGAACCTGATTGAGGTGGACAGGGGGAACTGATTGAGGTGTACAGGGAGACCTGATTGAGGTGTACAGGGAGACCTGATTGAGGTGTACAGGGAGACCTGATTGAGGTGTACAGGGAGACCTGATTGAGGTGTACAGGGAGACCTGATTGAGGTGTACAGGGAGACCTGATTGAGGTGTACGGGGGGAACTGATTGAGGTGTACAGGGGGAACTGATTGAGGTGTACAGGGGGAACTGATTGAGGTGTACAGGGGGAACTGATTGACGTGTACAGGGGGACCGGATTGAGGTGTACGGGGGGGACCTGATTGAGGTGTACAGGGGAACTGATTGAGGTGTACAGGGGGAACTGATTGAGGTGGACAGGGGGACCTGATTGAGGTGTACAGGGGGAACTGATTGAGGTGTACAGGGGGAACTGATTGAGGTGTACAGGGGGAACTGATTGAGGTGGACAGGGGGAACTGATTGAGGTGTACAGGGGGAACTGATTGAGGTGGACAGGGGGACCTGATTGAGGTGGACAGGGGGAACTGATTGAGGTGTACAGGGGGAACTGATTGAGGTGTACAGGGGGACCTGATTGAGGTGTACAGGGGGAACTGATTGAGGTGTACAGGGGGAACTGATTGAGGTGGACAGGGGGAACTGATTGAGGTGTACAGGGGGAACTGATTGAGGTGGACAGGGGGACCTGATTGAGGTGGACAGGGGGAACTGATTGAGGTGTACAGGGGGAACTGATTGAGGTGTACAGGGGGACCTGATTGAGGTGGACAGGGGGACCTGATTGAGGTGTACAGGGGAACCTGATTGAGGTGGACAGGGGGAACTGATTGAGGTGTACAGGGGAACCTGATTGAGGTGGACAGGGGGAACTGATTGAGGTGTACAGGGGAACCTGATTGAGGTGGACAGGGGGAACTGATTGAGGTGTACAGCGGGACCTGATTGAGGTGTACAGGGAGGAACTGATTCAGGTGTACAGGGGGACCTGATTGAGGTGTACAGGGAGACCTGATTGAGGTGTACAGGGAGGAACTGATTGAGGTGTACAGGGGGAACTGATTGAGGTATACAGGGAGGAACTGATTGAGGTGTACAGGGGAACTGATTGAGGTGTACAGGGGGAACTGATTGAGGTATACAGGGAGGAACTGATTGAGGTGTACAGGGGAACACATTGAGGTGTACAGGGGGACCTGATTGAGGTGTACAGGGGGACCTGATTGAGGTGGACAGGGGGAACTGATTGAGGTGTACAGGGGGAACTGATTGAGGTGTACAGGGGAACTGATTGAGGTGTACAGGGGGAACTGATTGAGGTGTACAGGGGGACCTGATTGAGGTGTACAGGGGGAACTGATTGAGGTGTACAGGGGGAACTGATTGAGGTGTACAGGGGGACCTGATTGAGGTGTACAGGGGGAACTGATTGAGGTGTACAGGGGGAACTGATTGAGGTGTACAGGGGGAACTGATTGAGGTGTACAGGGGGAACTGATTGAGGTGTACAGGGGGAACTGATTGAGGTGTACAGGGGGAACTGATTGAGGTGTACAGGGGGAACTGATTGAGGTGTACAGCGGGACCTGATTGAGGTGTACAGGGAGGAACTGATTGAGGTGTACAGGAGGACCTGATTGAGGTGTACAGGGGAACCTGATTGAGGTGTACAGGGGAACCTGATTGAGGTGTACAGCGGGACCTGATTGAGGTGTACAGGGAGGAACTGATTGAGGTGTACAGGGGAACTGATTGAGGTGTACAGGGGAACCTGATTGAGGTGTACAGCGGGACCTGATTGAGGTGTACAGGGGGACCTGATTGAGGTGTACAGGGGAACCTGATTGAGGTGTACAGGGAGGAACTGATTGAGGTGTACAGGGAGACCTGATTGAGGTGTACAGGGGGGAACTGATTGAGGTGTACAGGGGGAACTGATTGAGGTGTACAGGGGAACCTGATTGAGGTGTACAGGGGAACTGATTGAGGTGTACAGGGGGAACTGATTGAGGTGTACAGGGGGACCTGATTGAGGTGTACAGGGGAACTGATTGAGGTGTACAGGGGGACCTGATTGAGGTGTACAGGGGGGAACTGATTGAGGTGTACAGGGAGGAACTGATTGAGGTGTACAGGGGGAACTGATTGAGGTGTACAGGGAGGAACTGATTGAGGTGTACAGGGGGACCTGATTGAGGTGTACAGGGGAATTGATTGAGGTGTACAGGGGGAACTGATTGAGGTGTACAGGGGGAACTGATTGAGGTGTACAGGGGGACCTGATTGAGGTGTACGGGGGGGAACTGATTGAGGTGTACAGGGGAACCTGATTGAGGTGTACAGGGGGAACTGATTGAGGTGTACAGGGGGAACTGATTGAGGTGTACAGGGGAACCTGATTGAGGTGTACAGGGGGAACTGATTGAGGTGTACAGGGGGAACTGATTGAGGTGTACAGGGGGAACTGATTGAGGTGTACAGGGGGAACTGATTGAGGTGTACAGGGGAACTGATTGAGGTGTACAGGGGGAACTGATTGAGGTGTACAGGGGGAACTGATTGAGGTGTACAGGGGGAACTGATTGAGGTGTACAGGGAGGAACTGATTGAGGTGTACAGGGAGGAACTGATTGAGGTGTACAGGGGGAACTGATTGAGGTGTACAGGGGGAACTGATTGAGGTGTACAGGGGGAACTGATTGAGGTGTACAGGGAGGAACTGATTGAGGTGTACAGGGGGAACTGATTGAGGTGTACAGGGAGGAACTGATTGAGGTGTACAGGGAGGAACTGATTGAGGTGTACAGGGAGGAACTGATTGAGGTGTACAGGGGGAACTGATTGAGGTGTACAGGGGGAACTGATTGAGGTGTACAGGGAGGAACTGATTGAGGTGTACAGGGAGGAACTGATTGAGGTGTACAGGGAGGAACTGATTGAGGTGTACAGGGAGGAACTGATTGAGGTGTACAGGGAGGAACTGATTGAGGTGTACAGGGGGAACTGATTGAGGTGTACAGGGAGGAACTGATTGAGGTGTACAGGGGGAACTGATTGAGGTGTACAGGGAGGAACTGATTGAGGTGTACAGGGAGGAACTGACTGAGGTGTACAGGGAGGAACTGATTGAGGTGTACAGGGGGAACTGATTGAGGTGTACAGGGGGAACTGATTGAGGTGTACAGGGGGAACTGATTGAGGTGTACAGGGGGAACTGATTGAGGTGTACAGGGGGAACTGATTGAGGTGTACAGGGGGACCTGATTGAGGTGTACGGGGGGGAACTGATTGAGGTGTACAGCGGAACCTGATTGAGGTGTACAGGGGGAACTGATTGAGGTGTACAGGGGGAACTGATTGAGGTGTACAGGGGAACCTGATTGAGGTGTACAGGGGGAACTGATTGAGGTGTACAGGGGGAACTGATTGAGGTGTACAGGGGGAACTGATTGAGGTGTACAGGGGGAACTGATTGAGGTGTACAGGGGAACTGATTGAGGTGTACAGGGGGACCTGATTGAGGTGTACGGGGGGGAACTGATTGAGGTGTACAGGGGAACCTGATTGAGGTGTACAGGGGGAACTGATTGAGGTGTACAGGGGGAACTGATTGAGGTGTACAGGGGAACCTGATTGAGGTGTACAGGGGGAACTGATTGAGGTGTACAGGGGGAACTGATTGAGGTGTACAGGGGGAACTGATTGAGGTGTACAGGGGGAACTGATTGAGGTGTACAGGGGAACTGATTGAGGTGTACAGGGGGAACTGATTGAGGTGTACAGGGGGAACTGATTGAGGTGTACAGGGGGAACTGATTGAGGTGTACAGGGAGGAACTGATTGAGGTGTACAGGGAGGAACTGATTGAGGTGTACAGGGGGAACTGATTGAGGTGTACAGGGGGAACTGATTGAGGTGTACAGGGGGAACTGATTGAGGTGTACAGGGAGGAACTGATTGAGGTGTACAGGGGGAACTGATTGAGGTGTACAGGGAGGAACTGATTGAGGTGTACAGGGAGGAACTGATTGAGGTGTACAGGGAGGAACTGATTGAGGTGTACAGGGGGAACTGATTGAGGTGTACAGGGGGAACTGATTGAGGTGTACAGGGAGGAACTGATTGAGGTGTACAGGGAGGAACTGATTGAGGTGTACAGGGAGGAACTGATTGAGGTGTACAGGGAGGAACTGATTGAGGTGTACAGGGAGGAACTGATTGAGGTGTACAGGGGGAACTGATTGAGGTGTACAGGGAGGAACTGATTGAGGTGTACAGGGGGAACTGATTGAGGTGTACAGGGAGGAACTGATTGAGGTGTACAGGGAGGAACTGACTGAGGTGTACAGGGAGGAACTGATTGAGGTGTACAGGGGGAACTGATTGAGGTGTACAGGGGGAACTGATTGAGGTGTACAGGGGGAACTGATTGAGGTGTACAGGGGGAACTGATTGAGGTGTACAGGGGGAACTGATTGAGGTGTACAGGGGGACCTGATTGAGGTGTACGGGGGGGAACTGATTGAGGTGTACAGCGGAACCTGATTGAGGTGTACAGGGGGAACTGATTGAGGTGTACAGGGGGAACTGATTGAGGTGTACAGGGGAACCTGATTGAGGTGTACAGGGGGAACTGATTGAGGTGTACAGGGGGAACTGATTGAGGTGTACAGGGGGAACTGATTGAGGTGTACAGGGGGAACTGATTGAGGTGTACAGGGGAACTGATTGAGGTGTACAGGGGGAACTGATTGAGGTGTACAGGAGGAACTGATTGAGGTGTACAGGAGGAACTGATTGAGGTGTACAGGAGGAACTGATTGAGGTGTACAGGGGGGAACTGATTGAGGTGTACAGGGGGAACTGATTGAGGTGTACAGGGGGAATTGATTGAGGTGTACAGGGGGACCTGATTGAGGTGTACAGGGGAACTGATTGAGGTGTACAGGGGGACCTGATTGAGGTGTACAGGGGGACCTGATTGAGGTGTACAGGGGGAACTGATTGAGGTGTACAGGGGGACCTGATTGAGGTGTACAGGGGGAACTGATTGAGGTGGACAGGGGGGACTGATTGAGGTGTACAGGGGGACCTGATTGAGGTGTACAGGGAGGAACTGATTGAGGTGTACAGGGGGACCTGATTGAGGTGTACAGGGAGGAACTGATTGAGGTGTACAGGGGGAACTGATTGAGGTGTACAGGGGGACCTGATTGAGATGTACAGGGGGAACTGATTGAGGTGTACAGGGGAACCTGATTGAGGTGTACAGGGGGACCTGATTGAGGTGTACAGGCGGACCTGATTGAGGTGTACAGGGGGAACTGATTGAGGTGTACAGGGAGGAACTGATTGAGGTGTACAGGGGGAATTGATTGAGGTGTACAGGGGGAACTGATTGAGGTGTACAGGGGGACCTGATTGAGGTGTACAGGGAGGAACTGATTGAGGTGTACAGGGAGGAACTGATTGAGGTGTACAGGGGGACCTGATTGAGGTGTACAGGGAGGAACTGATTGAGGTGTACAGGGGGAACTGATTGAGGTGTACAGGGGAACCTGATTGAGGTGTACAGGGGGACCTGATTGAGGTGTACAGGGGGACCTGATTGAGGTGTACAGGGGAACCTGATTGAGGTGTACAGGGGGAACTGATTGAGGTGTACAGGGAGGAACTGATTGAGGTGTACAGGGAGGAACTGATTGAGGTGTACAGGGAGGAACTGATTGAGGTGTACAGGGGGACCTGATTGAGGTGTACAGGGAGGAACTGATTGAGGTGTACAGGGGGACCTGATTGAGGTGTACAGGGAGGAACTGATTGAGGTGTACAGGGAGGAACTGATTGAGGTGTACAGGGGGACCTGATTGAGGTGTACAGGGAGGAACTGATTGAGGTGGACAGGGGGAACTGATTGAGGTGTACAGGGAGGAACTGATTGAGGTGTACAGGGAGGAACTGATTGAGGTGTACAGGGGGACCTGATTGAGGTGTACAGGGAGGAACTGATTGAGGTGTACAGGGAGGAACTGATTGAGGTGTACAGGGAGGAACTGATTGAGGTGTACAGGGGGACCTGATTGAGGTGTACAGGGAGGAACTGATTGAGGTGTACAGGGAGGAACTGATTGAGGTGTACAGGGAGGAACTGATTGAGGTGACAGGGGGAACTGATTGAGGTGTACAGGGTGAACTGATTGAGGTGTACAGGGGGACCTGATTGAGGTGTACAGGGGGGGACCTGATTGAGGTGTACAGGGAGGAACTGATTGAGGTGTACAGGGGGGGACCTGATTGAGGTGTACAGGGAGGAACTGATTGAGGTGGACAGGGGGAACTGATTGAGGTGTACAGGGGGACCTGATTGAGGTGTACAGGGGGACCTGATTGAGGTGTACAGAGGGACCTGATTGAGGTGTACAGGGGAACCTGATTGAGGTGTACAGGGGGACCTGATTGAGGTGTACAGGGAGGAACTGATTGAGGTGTACAGGGGGACCTGATTGAGGTGTACAGGGAGGAACTGATTGAGGTGTACAGGGAGGAACTGATTGAGGTGTACAGGGAGGAACTGATTGAGGTGTACAGGGGGACCTGATTGAGGTGTACAGGGAGGAACTGATTGAGGTGTACAGGGGAACCTGATTGAGGTGTACAGGGGGAACTGATTGAGGTGTACAGGGGAACCTGATTGAGGTGTACAGGGGGAACTGATTGAGGTGGACAGGGGGAACTGATTGAGGTGTACAGGGGAACCTGATTGAGGTGTACAGGGGGAACTGATTGAGGTGCACGGGGGGGACCTGATTGAGGTGTACAGGGGAACCTGATTGAGGTGTACAGGAGGAACTGATTGAGGTGCACGGGGGGGACCTGATTGAGGTGTACAGGGGGAACTGATTGAGGTGTACAGGGAGGAACTGATTGAGGTGTACAGGGGGAACTGATTGAGGTGCACGGGGGGGACCTGATTGAGGTATACAGGGAGGAACTGATTGAGGTGTACAGGGGGACCTGATTGAGGTGTACAGGGGGACCTGATTGAGGTGTACAGGGGGACCTGATTGAGGTGTACAGGGGGACCTGATTGAGGTGTACAGGGGGAACTGATTGAGGTGTACAGGGGGACCTGATTGAGGTGTACAGGGGGAACTGATTGAGGTGGACAGGGGGAACTGATTGAGGTGTACAGGGAGGAACTGATTGAGGTGTGCAGGGGGACCTGATTGAGGTGTACAGGGAGGAACTGATTGAGGTGTACAGGGGGACCTGATTGAGGTGTACAGGGAGGAACTGATTGAGGTGTACAGGGGGAACTGATTGAGGTGTACAGGGGGACCTGATTGAGGTGTACAGGGGGAACTGATTTAGGTGAACAGGGGAACCTGATTGAGGTGTACAGGGGGAACTGATTGAGGTGTACAGGGAGGAACTGATTGAGGTGTACAGGGGGAATTGATTGAGGTGTACAGGGGGAACTGATTGAGGTGTACTGGGGGACCTGATTGAGGTGTACAGGGAGGAACTGATTGAGGTGTACAGGGAGGAACTGATTGAGGTGTACAGGGGGACCTGATTGAGGTGTACAGGGAGGAACTGATTGAGGTGTACAGGGGGAACTGATTGAGGTGTACAGGGGAACCTGATTGAGGTGTACAGGGGGACCTGATTGAGGTGTACAGGGGGACCTGATTGAGGTGTACAGGGGAACCTGATTGAGGTGTACAGGGGGAACTGATTGAGGTGTACAGGGAGGAACTGATTGAGGTGTACAGGGGGAATTGATTGAGGTGTACAGGGGGAACTGATTGAGGTGTACAGGGGGACCTGATTGAGGTGTACAGGGGGACCTGATTGAGGTGTACAGGGGGAACTGATTGAGGTGTACAGGGAGGAACTGATTGAGGTGTACAGGGGGAATTGATTGAGGTGTACAGGGGGAACTGATTGAGGTGTACAGGGGGACCTGATTGAGGTGTACAGGGAGGAACTGATTGAGGTGTACAGGGAGGAACTGATTGAGGTGTACAGGGGGACCTGATTGAGGTGTACAGGGAGGAACTGATTGAGGTGTACAGGGGGAACTGATTGAGGTGTACAGGGGAACCTGATTGAGGTGTACAGGGGGACCTGATTGAGGTGTACAGGGGGACCTGATTGAGGTGTACAGGGGAACCTGATTGAGGTGTACAGGGGGAACTGATTGAGGTGTACAGGGAGGAACTGATTGAGGTGTACAGGGAGGAACTGATTGAGGTGTACAGGGAGGAACTGATTGAGGTGTACAGGGGGACCTGATTGAGGTGTACAGGGAGGAACTGATTGAGGTGTACAGGGGGACCTGATTGAGGTGTACAGGGAGGAACTGATTGAGGTGTACAGGGAGGAACTGATTGAGGTGTACAGGGGGACCTGATTGAGGTGTACAGGGAGGAACTGATTGAGGTGGACAGGGGGAACTGATTGAGGTGTACAGGGAGGAACTGATTGAGGTGTACAGGGAGGAACTGATTGAGGTGTACAGGGGGACCTGATTGAGGTGTACAGGGAGGAACTGATTGAGGTGTACAGGGAGGAACTGATTGAGGTGTACAGGGAGGAACTGATTGAGGTGTACAGGGGGACCTGATTGAGGTGTACAGGGGGACCTGATTGAGGTGTACAGGGGAACCTGATTGAGGTGTACAGGGGGAACTGATTGAGGTGTACAGGGAGGAACTGATTGAGGTGTACAGGGAGGAACTGATTGAGGTGTACAGGGAGGAACTGATTGAGGTGTACAGGGGGACCTGATTGAGGTGTACAGGGAGGAACTGATTGAGGTGTACAGGGGGACCTGATTGAGGTGTACAGGGAGGAACTGATTGAGGTGTACAGGGAGGAACTGATTGAGGTGTACAGGGGGACCTGATTGAGGTGTACAGGGAGGAACTGATTGAGGTGGACAGGGGGAACTGATTGAGGTGTACAGGGAGGAACTGATTGAGGTGTACAGGGAGGAACTGATTGAGGTGTACAGGGGGACCTGATTGAGGTGTACAGGGAGGAACTGATTGAGGTGTACAGGGAGGAACTGATTGAGGTGTACAGGGAGGAACTGATTGAGGTGTACATGGGGACCTGATTGAGGTGTACAGGGAGGAACTGATTGAGGTGTACAGGGAGGAACTGATTGAGGTGTACAGGGAGGAACTGATTGAGGTGGACAGGGGGACCTGATTGAGGTGTACAGGGGGGGACCTGATTGAGGTGTACAGGGAGGAACTGATTGAGGTGTACAGGGGGACCTGATTGAGGTGTACAGGGGGGGACCTGATTGAGGTGTACAGGGAGGAACTGATTGAGGTGTACAGGGGGGGACCTGATTGAGGTGTACAGGGAGGAACTGATTGAGGTGTACAGGGGGACCTGATTGAGGTGTACAGGGGGACCTGATTGAGGTGTACAGGGGGACCTGATTGAGGTGTACAGAGGGACCTGATTGAGGTGTACAGGGGAACCTGATTGAGGTGTACAGGGGGACCTGATTGAGGTGTACAGGGAGGAACTGATTGAGGTGTACAGGGGGACCTGATTGAGGTGTACAGGGAGGAACTGATTGAGGTGTACAGGGAGGAACTGATTGAGGTGTACAGGGAGGAACTGATTGAGGTGTACAGGGGGACCTGATTGAGGTGCACAGGGAGGAACTGATTGAGGTGTACAGGGGAACCTGATTGAGGTGTACAGGGGGAACTGATTGAGGTGTACAGGGGGACCTGATTGAGGTGTACAGGGGGAACTGATTGAGGTGCACGGGGGAACTGATTGAGGTGCACGGGGGGGACCTGATTGAGATATACAGGGAGGAACTGATTGAGGTGTACAGGGGGACCTGATTGAGGTGTACAGGGGGAACTGATTGAGGTGCACGGGGGAACTGATTGAGGTGTACAGGGGGAACTGATTGAGGTGTACAGGGAGGAACTGATTGAGGTGTACAGGGGGAACTGATTGAGGTGCACGGGGGGGACCTGATTGAGGTGTACAGGGGGACCTGATTGAGGTGTACAGGGGGAACTGATTGAGGTGTACAGGGAGGAACTGATTGAGGTGTACAGGGGGAACTGATTGAGGTGTACAGGGGGAACTGATTGAGGTGTACAGGGGGAACTGATTGAGGTGCACGGGGGGAACTGATTGAGGTGTACAGGGAGGAACTGATTGAGGTGTACGGGGGGGAACTGATTGAGGTGTACAGGGGGAACTGATTGAGGTGTACAGGGGGAACTGATTGAGGTGTACAGGGGGAACTGATTGAGGTATACAGGGATGAACTGATTGAGGTGTACAGGGGAACTGATTGAGGTGTACAGGGGGACCTGATTGAGGTGTACAGGGGGAACTGATTGAGTTGTACAGGGGGAACTGATTGAGGTGTACAGGGGGAACTGATTGAGGTATACAGGGAGGAACTGATTGAGGTGTACAGGGGAACTGATTGAGGTGTACAGGGGGAACTGATTGAGGTGCACGGGGGGGACCTGATTGAGGTGTACAGGGGGACCTGATTGAGGTGTACAGGGGGAACTGATTGAGGTGCACGGGGGGGACCTGATTGAGGTGTACAGGGGGAACTGATTGAAGTGTACAGGGGGACCTGATTGACGTGTACAGGGGGAACTGATTGAGGTGTACAGGGGGAACTGATTGAGGTGTACAGGGGGACCTGATTGAGGTGTACAGGGAGACCTGATTGAGGTGTACAGGGGGAACTGATTGAGGTGTACAGGGAGACCTGATTGAGGTGTACAGGGGGAACTGATTGAGGTGTACGGGGGGAACTGATTGAGGTGTACAGGGGAACTGATTGAGGTGTACGGGGGGAACTGATTGAGGTGTACAGGGGAACTGATTGAGGTGTACAGGGAGGAACTGATTGAGGTGTACAGGGGGAACTGATTGAGGTGCACGGGGGGAACTGATTGAGGTGTACAGGGAGGAACTGATTGAGGTGTACAGGGGACCTGATTGAGGTGTACAGGGGGAACTGATTGAGGTGTACAGGGGGAACTGATTGAGGTGCACGGGGGGGACCTGATTGAGGTGTACAGGGGAACTGATTGAGGTGTACGGGGGGGAACTGATTGAGGTGTACAGGGGGAACTGATTGAGGTGTACAGGGGGAACTGATTGAGGTGTACAGGGGGAACTGATTGAGGTGTACAGGGGAACTGATTGAGGTGTACAGGGGGAACTGATTGAGGTGCACGGGGGGAACTGATTGAGGTGTACAGGGAGGAACTGATTGAGGTGTACGGGGGGGAACTGATTGAGATGTACAGGGAGGAACTGATTGAGGTGTACATAGGGAACTGATTGAGGTGTACAGGGGAACTGATTGAGGTGTACAGGGGGAACTGATTGAGGTGTACAGGGGAACTGATTGAGGTGTACAGGGGGAACTGATTGAGGTGCACGGGGGGAACTGATTGAGGTGTACAGGGAGGAACTGATTGAGGTGTACGGGGGGGAACTGATTGAGGTGTACAGGGAGGAACTGATTGAGGTGTACAGGGGGAACTGATTGAGGTGTACAGGGGAACTGATTGAGGTGTACAGGGGGAACTGATTGAGGTGTACAGGGGGAACTGATTGAGGTGTACAGGGGGAACTGATTGAGGTGCACGGGGGGACCTGATTGAGGTGTACAGGGGGACCTGATTGAGGTGTACAGGGGGAACTGATTGAGGTGTACAGGGGAACTGATTGAGGTGGACAGGGGGAACTGATTGAGGTGTACAGGGGGAACTGATTGAGGTGCACGGGGGGGACCTGATTGAGGTGTACAGGGGGACCTGATTGAGGTGTACAGGGGGAACTGATTGAGGTGCACGGGGGGGACCTGATTGAGGTGTACAGCGAGACCTGATTGAGGTGTACAGGGGGAACTGATTGAGGTGTACAGGGGGACCTGACTGAGGTGTACAGGGGGAACTGATTGAGGTGTACAGGGGGACCTGATTGAGGTGTACAGGGAGGAACTGATTGAGGTGTACGGGGGGAACTGATTGAGGTGTACAGGGGAACTGATTGAGGTGTACAGGGAGGAACTGATTGAGGTGTACAGGGAGGAACTGATTGAGGTGTACAGGGAGGAACTGATTGAGGTGTACAGGGAGGAACTGATTGAGGTGCACGGGGGGAACTGATTGAGGTGCACGGGGGGAACTGAATGAGGTGTACAGGGAGGAACTGATTGAGGTGTACAGGGAGGAACTGATTGAGGTGTACAGGGAGGAACTGATTGAGGTGCACGGGGGGAACTGATTGAGGTGCACGGGGGGAACTGATTGAGGTGTACAGGGAGGAACTGATTGAGGTGTACAGGGAGGAACTGATTGAGGTGTACAGGGGAACTGATTGAGGTGTACAGCGGGAACTGATTGAGGTGTACAGGGGGAACTGATTGAGGTGTACAGGGGGGACTGATTGAGGTGTACAGGGGAACTGATTGAGGTGCACGGGGGGAACTGATTGAGGTGCACGGGGGGAACTGATTGAGGTGTACAGGGAGGAACTGATTGAGGTGTACAGGGGGAACTGATTGAGGTGTACAGGGAGGAACTGATTGAGGTGTACAGGGGGAACTGATTGAGGTGTACAGGGAGGAACTGATTGAGGTGTACAGGGGGAATTGATTGAGGTGTACAGGGGGAACTGATTGAGGTGTACAGGGAGGAACTGATTGAGGTGTACAGGGGGAACTGATTGAGGTGTACAGGGAGGAACTGATTGAGGTGTACAGGGGGAACTGATTGAGGTGTACATGGAGGAACTGATTGAGGTGTACAGGGGGAACTGATTGAGGTGTACAGGGAGGAACTGATTGAGGTGTACAGGGAGGAACTGATTGAGGTGTACAGGGAGGAACTGATTGAGGTGTACAGGGGGAACTGACTGAGGTGTACAGGGAGGAACTGATTGAGGTGTACAGGGGGAACTGATTGAGGTGTACAGGGGGAACTGACTGAGGTGGACAGGGAGGAACTGATTGAGGTGTACAGGGGGAACTGACTGAGGTGTACAGGGAGGAACTGATTGAGGTGTACGGGGGGAACTGATTGAGGTGTACAGGGGGAACTGATTGAGGTGTACAGGGGGAATTGATTGAGGTGTACAGGGGGAACTGATTGAGGTGTACAGGGAGACCTGATTGAGGTGTACAGGGAGGAACTGATTGAGGTGTACAGGGAGGAACTGATTGAGGTGTACAGGGGGACCTGATTGAGGTGTACAGGGAGGAACTGATTGAGGTGTACAGGGGGAACTGATTGAGGTGTACAGGGGAACCTGATTGAGGTGTACAGGGGGACCTGATTGAGGTGTACAGGGGGACCTGATTGAGGTGTACAGGGGAACCTGATTGAGGTGTACAGGGGGAACTGATTGAGGTGTACAGGGAGGAACTGATTGAGGTGTACAGGGAGGAACTGATTGAGGTGTACAGGGAGGAACTGATTGAGGTGTACAGGGGGACCTGATTGAGGTGTACAGGGAGGAACTGATTGAGGTGTACAGGGGGACCTGATTGAGGTGTACAGGGAGGAACTGATTGAGGTGTACAGGGAGGAACTGATTGAGGTGTACAGGGGGACCTGATTGAGGTGTACAGGGAGGAACTGATTGAGGTGGACAGGGGGAACTGATTGAGGTGTACAGGGAGGAACTGATTGAGGTGTACAGGGAGGAACTGATTGAGGTGTACAGGGAGGAACTGATTGAGGTGTACAGGGGGACCTGATTGAGGTGTACAGGGGGACCTGATTGAGGTGTACAGGGGAACCTGATTGAGGTGTACAGGGGGAACTGATTGAGGTGTACAGGGAGGAACTGATTGAGGTGTACAGGGAGGAACTGATTGAGGTGTACAGGGAGGAACTGATTGAGGTGTACAGGGGGACCTGATTGAGGTGTACAGGGAGGAACTGATTGAGGTGTACAGGGGGACCTGATTGAGGTGTACAGGGAGGAACTGATTGAGGTGTACAGGGGGACCTGATTGAGGTGTACAGGGAGGAACTGATTGAGGTGTACAGGGAGGAACTGATTGAGGTGTACAGGGGGACCTGATTGAGGTGTACAGGGAGGAACTGATTGAGGTGGACAGGGGGAACTGATTGAGGTGTACAGGGAGGAACTGATTGAGGTGTACAGGGAGGAACTGATTGAGGTGTACAGGGGGACCTGATTGAGGTGTACAGGGAGGAACTGATTGAGGTGTACAGGGAGGAACTGATTGAGGTGTACAGGGAGGAACTGATTGAGGTGTACAGGGGGACCTGATTGAGGTGTACAGGGAGGAACTGATTGAGGTGTACAGGGAGGAACTGATTGAGGTGTACAGGGAGGAACTGATTGAGGTGGACAGGGGGAACTGATTGAGGTGTACAGGGAGGAACTGATTGAGGTGTACAGGGAGGAACTGATTGAGGTGTACAGGGAGGAACTGATTGAGGTGGACAGGGGGAACTGATTGAGGTGTACAGGGGGAACTGATTGAGGTGTACAGGGGGGGACCTGATTGAGGTGTACAGGGAGAACTGATTGAGGTGTACAGGGAGGAACTGATTGAGGTGTACAGGGGGACCTGATTGAGGTGTACAGGGGGGGACCTGATTGAGGTGTACAGGGAGGAACTGATTGAGGTGTACAGGGGGACCTGATTGAGGTGTAAAGGGGGGGACCTGATTGAGGTGTACAGGGAGGAACTGATTGAGGTGTACAGGGGGGGACCTGATTGAGGTGTACAGGGAGGAACTGATTGAGGTGGACAGGGGGAACTGATTGAGGTGTACAGGGGGACCTGATTGAGGTGTACAGGGGGACCTGATTGAGGTGTACAGAGGGACCTGATTGAGGTGTACAGGGGAACCTGATTGAGGTGTACAGGGGGACCTGATTGAGGTGTACAGGGAGGAACTGATTGAGGTGTACAGGGGGACCTGATTGAGGTGTACAGGGAGGAACTGATTGAGGTGTACAGGGAGGAACTGATTGAGGTGTACAGGGAGGAACTGATTGAGGTGTACAGGGGGACCTGATTGAGGTGTACAGGGAGGAACTGATTGAGGTGTACAGGGGAACCTGATTGAGGTGTACAGGGGGAACTGATTGAGGTGTACAGGGGAACCTGATTGAGGTGTACAGGGGGAACTGATTGAGGTGTACAGGGGGACCTGATTGAGGTGTACAGGGGGAACTGATTGAGGTGCACGGGGGAACTGATTGAGGTGCACGGGGGGGACCTGATTGAGATATACAGGGAGGAACTGATTGAGGTGTACAGGGGGACCTGATTGAGGTGTACAGGGGGAACTGATTGAGGTGCACGGGGGAACTGATTGAGGTGTACAGGGGGAACTGATTGAGGTGTACAGGGAGGAACTGATTGAGGTGTACAGGGGGAACTGATTGAGGTGCACGGGGGGGACCTGATTGAGGTTTACGGGGGGACCTGATTGAGGTGTACAGGGGGACCTGATTGAGGTGTACAGGGGGAACTGATTGAGGTGTACAGGGAGGAACTGATTGAGGTGTACAGGGGGAACTGATTGAGGTGTACAGGGGGAACTGATTGAGGTGTACAGGGGGAACTGATTGAGGTGTACAGGGAGGAACTGCTTGAGGTGTACAGGGGGAACTGATTGAGGTGTACAGGGAGGAACTGATTGAGGTGTACAGGGGAACTGATTGAGGTGGACAGGGGGAACTGATTGAGGTGTACAGGGGGAACTGATTGAGGTGTACAGGGGGAACTGATTGAGGTATACAGGGAGGAACTGATTGAGGTGTACAGGGGAACTGATTGAGGTGTACAGGGGGAACTGATTGAGGTGTACAGGGGGAACTGATTGAGGTGCACGGGGGGGACCTGATTGAGGTGGACAGGGGGACCTGATTGAGGTGTACAGGGGGAACTGATTGAGGTGTACAGGGGAACTGATTGAGGTGTACAGGGGGACCTGATTGAGGTGTACAGGGAGACCTGATTGAGGTGTACAGGGGGAACTGATTGAGGTGTACAGGGGGAACTGATTGAGGTGTACAGGGAGACCTGATTGAGGTGTACAGGGGGAACTGATTGAGGTGTACAGGGGGACCTGACTGAGGTGTACAGGGGGAACTGATTGAGGTGTACGGGGGGAACTGATTGAGGTGTACAGGGGAACTGATTGAGGTGTACGGGGGGAACTGATTGAGGTGTACAGGGGGAACTGATTGAGGTGTACAGGGGAACTGATTGAGGTGCACGGGGGGAACTGATTGAGGTGTACAGGGAGGAACTGATTGAGGTGTACAGGGAGAACTGATTGAGGTGTACAGGGGGAACTGATTGAGGTGTACAGGGGGACCTGATTGAGGTGTACAGGGGAACTGATTGAGGTGTACAGGGAGGAACTGATTGAGGTGTACAGGGGGAACTGATTGAGGTGCACGGGGGGAACTGATTGAGGTGTACAGGGAGGAACTGATTGAGGTGTACAGGGGACCTGATTGAGGTGTACGGGGGAACTGATTGAGGTGTACAGGGGGAACTGATTGAGGTGCACGGGGGGGACCTGATTGAGGTGTACAGGGGAACTGATTGAGGTGTACGGGGGGGAACTGATTGAGGTGTACAGGGGAACTGATTGAGGTGTACAGGGGGAACTGATTGAGGTGTACAGGGGAACTGATTGAGGTGTACAGGGGGAACTGATTGAGGTGCACGGGGGGAACTGATTGAGGTGTACAGGGAGGAACTGATTGAGGTGTACAGGGGGGAACTGATTGAGGTGTACAGGGGAACTGATTGAGGTGGACAGGGGGAACTGATTGAGGTGTACAGGGGGAACTGATTGAGGTGCACGGGGGGGACCTGATTGAGGTGTACAGGGGGACCGGATTGAGGTGTACAGGGGGAACTGATTGAGGTGCACGGGGGGGACCTGATTGAGGTGTACAGGGAGACCTGATTGAGGTGTACAGGGGGAACTGATTGAGGTGTACAGGGGGACCTGACTGAGGTGTACAGGGGGAACTGATTGAGGTGTACAGGGGGACCTGATTGAGGTGTACAGGGAGGAACTGATTGAGGTGTACGGGGGGAACTGATTGAGGTGTACAGGGGAACTGATTGAGGTGTACAGGGAGGAACTGATTGAGGTGTACAGGGGGAACTGATTGAGGTGCACGGGGGGAACTGATTGAGGTGTACAGGGGGAACTGATTGAGGTGTACAGGGAGGTGCTGATTGAGGTGTACAGGGAGGAACTGATTGAGGTGTACAGGGGGAACTGATTGAGGTGCACGGGGGGGACCTGATTGAGGTGTACAGCGAGACCTGATTGAGGTGTACAGTGGGAACTGATTGAGGTGTACAGGGGGACCTGACTGAGGTGTACAGGGGGAACTGATTGAGGTGTACAGGGGGACCTGATTGAGGTGTACAGGGAGGAACTGATTGAGGTGTACGGGGGGAACTGATTGAGGTGTACAGGGGAACTGATTGAGGTGTACAGGGAGGAACTGATTGAGGTGTACAGGGAGGAACTGATTGAGGTGTACAGGGAGGAACTGATTGAGGTGTACAGGGAGGAACTGATTGAGGTGCACGGGGGGAACTGATTGAGGTGCACGGGGGGAACTGATTGAGGTGTACAGGGAGGAACTGATTGAGGTGTACAGGGAGGAACTGATTGAGGTGTACAGGGAGGAATTGATTGAGGTGCACGGGGGGAACTGATTGAGGTGCACGGGGGGAACTGATTGAGGTGTACAGGGAGGAACTGATTGAGGTGTACAGGGAGGAACTGATTGAGGTGTACAGGGGAACTGATTGAGGTGTACAGCGGGAACTGATTGAGGTGTACAGGGGGAACTGATTGAGGTGTACAGGGGGTACTGATTGAGGTGTACAGGGGAACTGATTGAGGTGCACGGGGGGAACTGATTGAGGTGCACGGGGGGAACTGATTGAGGTGTACAGGGAGGAACTGATTGAGGTGTACAGGGGGAACTGATTGAGGTGTACAGGGAGGAACTGATTGAGGTGTACAGGGGGAACTGATTGAGGTGTACAGGGAGGAACTGATTGAGGTGTACAGGGGGAATTGATTGAGGTGTACAGGGGGAACTGATTGAGGTGTACAGGGAGGAACTGATTGAGGTGTACAGGGGGAACTGATTGAGGTGTACAGGGAGGAACTGATTGAGGTGTACAGGGGGAACTGATTGAGGTGTACAGGGAGGAACTGATTGAGGTGTACAGGGGGAACTGATTGAGGTGTACAGGGAGGAGCTGATTGAGGTGTACAGGGAGGAACTGATTGAGGTGTACAGGGAGGAACTGATTGAGGTGTACAGGGGGAACTGACTGAGGTGTACAGGGAGGAACTGATTGAGGTGTACAGGGGGAACTGATTGAGGTGTACAGGGGGAACTGACTGAGGTGTACAGGGAGGAACTGATTGAGGTGTACAGGGGGAACTGACTGAGGTGTACAGGGAGGAACTGATTGAGGTGTACGGGGGGAACTGATTGAGGTGTACAGGGGGAACTGATTGAGGTGTACAGGGGGAATTGATTGAGGTGTACAGGGGGAACTGATTGAGGTGTACAGGGAGACCTGATTGAGGTGTACAGGGAGGAACTGATTGAGGTGTACAGGGAGGAACTGATTGAGGTGTACAGGGGGACCTGATTGAGGTGTACAGGGAGGAACTGATTGAGGTGTACAGGGGGAACTGATTGAGGTGTACAGGGGAACCTGATTGAGGTGTACAGGGGGACCTGATTGAGGTGTACAGGGGGACCTGATTGAGGTGTACAGGGGAACCTGATTGAGGTGTACAGGGGGAACTGATTGAGGTGTACAGGGAGGAACTGATTGAGGTGTACAGGGAGGAACTGATTGAGGTGTACAGGGAGGAACTGATTGAGGTGTACAGGGGGACCTGATTGAGGTGTACAGGGAGGAACTGATTGAGGTGTACAGGGGGACCTGATTGAGGTGTACAGGGAGGAACTTATTGAGGTGTACAGGGAGGAACTGATTGAGGTGTACAGGGGGACCTGATTGAGGTGTACAGGGAGGAACTGATTGAGGTGGACAGGGGGAACTGATTGAGGTGTACAGGGAGGAACTGATTGAGGTGTACAGGGAGGAACTGATTGAGGTGTACAGGGAGGAACTGATTGAGGTGTACAGGGGGACCTGATTGAGGTGTACAGGGGGAACCTGATTGAGGTGTACAGGGGAACCTGATTGAGGTGTACAGGGGGAACTGATTGAGGTGTACAGGGAGGAACTGATTGAGGTGTACAGGGAGGAACTGATTGAGGTGTACAGGGAGGAACTGATTGAGGTGTACAGGGGGACCTGATTGAGGTGTACAGGGAGGAACTGATTGAGGTGTACAGGGGGACCTGATTGAGGTGTACAGGGAGGAACTGATTGAGGTGTACAGGGAGGAACTGATTTAGGTGTACAGGGGGACCTGATTGAGGTGTACAGGGAGGAACTGATTGAGGTGGACAGGGGGAACTGATTGAGGTGTACAGGGAGGAACTGATTGAGGTGTACAGGGAGGAACTGATTGAGGTGTACAGGGGGACCTGATTGAGGTGTACAGGGAGGAACTGATTGAGGTGTACAGGGAGGAACTGATTGAGGTGTACAGGGAGGAACTGATTGAGGTGTACAGGGGGACCTGATTGAGGTGTACAGGGAGGAACTGATTGAGGTGTACAGGGAGGAACTGATTGAGGTGTACAGGGAGGAACTGATTGAGGTGGACAGGGGGAACTGATTGAGGTGTACAGGGAGGAACTGATTGAGGTGTACAGGGAGGAACTGATTGAGGTGTACAGGGAGGAACTGATTGAGGTGGACAGGGGGAACTGATTGAGGTGTACAGGGGGAACTGATTGAGGTGTACAGGGGGGGACCTGATTGAGGAGTACAGGGAGAACTGATTGAGGTGTACAGGGAGGAACTGATTGAGGTGTACAGGGGGACCTGATTGAGGTGTACAGGGGGGGACCTGATTGAGGTGTACAGGGAGGAACTGATTGAGGTGTACAGGGGGACCTGATTGAGGTGTAAAGGGGGGGACCTGATTGAGGTGTACAGGGAGGAACTGATTGAGGTGTACAGGGGGGGACCTGATTGAGGTGTACAGGGAGGAACTGATTGAGGTGGACAGGGGGAACTGATTGAGGTGTACAGGGGGACCTGATTGAGGTGTACAGGGGGACCTGATTGAGGTGTACAGAGGGACCTGATTGAGGTGTACAGGGGAACCTGATTGAGGTGTACAGGGGGACCTGATTGAGGTGTACAGGGAGGAACTGATTGAGGTGTACAGGGGGACCTGATTGAGGTGTACAGGGAGGAACTGATTGAGGTGTACAGGGAGGAACTGATTGAGGTGTACAGGGAGGAACTGATTGAGGTGTACAGGGGGACCTGATTGAGGTGTACAGGGAGGAACTGATTGAGGTGTACAGGGGGACCTGATTGAGGTGTACAGGGGGACCTGATTGAGGTGTACAGGGGAACCTGATTGAGGTGTACAGGGGGAACTGATTGAGGTGTACAGGGAGGAACTGATTGAGGTGTACAGGGAGGAACTGATTGAGGTGTACAGGGAGGAACTGATTGAGGTGTACAGGGGGACCTGATTGAGGTGTACAGGGAGGAACTGATTGAGGTGTACAGGGGGACCTGATTGAGGTGTACAGGGAGGAACTGATTGAGGTGTACAGGGAGGAACTGATTTAGGTGTACAGGGGGACCTGATTGAGGTGTACAGGGAGGAACTGATTGAGGTGGACAGGGGGAACTGATTGAGGTGTACAGGGAGGAACTGATTGAGGTGTACAGGGAGGAACTGATTGAGGTGTACAGGGGGACCTGATTGAGGTGTACAGGGAGGAACTGATTGAGGTGTACAGGGAGGAACTGATTGAGGTGTACAGGGAGGAACTGATTGAGGTGTACAGGGGGACCTGATTGAGGTGTACAGGGAGGAACTGATTGAGGTGTACAGGGAGGAACTGATTGAGGTGTACAGGGAGGAACTGATTGAGGTGGACAGGGGGAACTGATTGAGGTGTACAGGGAGGAACTGATTGAGGTGTACAGGGAGGAACTGATTGAGGTGTACAGGGAGGAACTGATTGAGGTGGACAGGGGGAACTGATTGAGGTGTACAGGGGGAACTGATTGAGGTGTACAGGGGGGGACCTGATTGAGGTGTACAGGGAGAACTGATTGAGGTGTACAGGGAGGAACTGATTGAGGTGTACAGGGGGACCTGATTGAGGTGTACAGGGGGGGACCTGATTGAGGTGTACAGGGAGGAACTGATTGAGGTGTACAGGGGGACCTGATTGAGGTGTAAAGGGGGGGACCTGATTGAGGTGTACAGGGAGGAACTGATTGAGGTGTACAGGGGGGGACCTGATTGAGGTGTACAGGGAGGAACTGATTGAGGTGGACAGGGGGAACTGATTGAGGTGTACAGGGGGACCTGATTGAGGTGTACAGGGGGACCTGATTGAGGTGTACAGAGGGACCTGATTGAGGTGTACAGGGGAACCTGATTGAGGTGTACAGGGGACCTGATTGAGGTGTACAGGGAGGAACTGATTGAGGTGTACAGGGGGACCTGATTGAGGTGTACAGGGAGGAACTGATTGAGGTGTACAGGGAGGAACTGATTGAGGTGTACAGGGAGGAACTGATTGAGGTGTACAGGGGGACCTGATTGAGGTGTACAGGGAGGAACTGATTGAGGTGTACAGGGGAACCTGATTGAGGTGTACAGGGGGAACTGATTGAGGTGTACAGGGGAACCTGATTGAGGTGTACAGGGGGAACTGATTGAGGTGTACAGGGGGACCTGATTGAGGTGTACAGGGGGAACTGATTGAGGTGCACGGGGGAACTGATTGAGGTGCACGGAGGGGACCTGATTGAGATATACAGGGAGGAACTGATTGAGGTGTACAGGGGGACCTGATTGAGGTGTACAGGGGGAACTGATTGAGGTGCACGGGGGAACTGATTGAGGTGTACAGGGGGAACTGATTGAGGTGTACAGGGAGGAACTGATTGAGGTGTACAGGGGGAACTGATTGAGGTGCACGGGGGGGACCTGATTGAGGTTTACGGGGGGACCTGATTGAGGTGTACAGGGGGACCTGATTGAGGTGTACAGGGGGAACTGATTGAGGTGTACAGGGAGGAACTGATTGAGGTGTACAGGGGGAACTGATTGAGGTGTACAGGGGGAACTGATTGAGGTGTACAGGGGGAACTGATTGAGGTGTACAGGGAGGAACTGATTGAGGTGTACAGGGGGAACTGATTGAGGTGTACAGGGAGGAACTGATTGAGGTGTACAGGGGAACTGATTGAGGTGTACAGGGGGAACTGATTGAGGTGTACAGGGGGAACTGATTGAGGTGTACAGGGGGAACTGATTGAGGTATACAGGGAGGAACTGATTGAGGTGTACAGGGGAACTGATTGAGGTGTACAGGGGGAACTGATTGAGGTGTACAGGGGGAACTGATTGAGGTGCACGGGGGGGACCTGATTGAGGTGTACAGGGGGACCTGATTGAGGTGTACAGGGGGAACTGATTGAGGTGTACAGGGGAACTGATTGAGGTGTACAGGGGGACCTGATTGAGGTGTACAGGGAGACATGATTGAGGTGTACAGGGGGAACTGATTGAGGTGTACAGGGGGAACTGATTGAGGTGTACAGGGAGACCTGATTGAGGTGTACAGGGGGAACTGATTGAGGTGTACAGGGGGACCTGACTGAGGTGTACAGGGGGAACTGATTGAGGTGTACGGGGGGAACTGATTGAGGTGTACAGGGGAACTGATTGAGGTGTACGGGGGGAACTGATTGAGGTGTACAGGGGGAACTGATTGAGGTGTACAGGGGGAACTGATTGAGGTGCACGGGGGGAACTGATTGAGGTGTACAGGGAGGAACTGATTGAGGTGTACAGGGAGAACTGATTGAGGTGTACAGGGGGAACTGATTGAGGTGTACAGGGGAACTGATTGAGGTGTACAGGGAGGAACTGATTGAGGTGTACAGGGGGAACTGATTGAGGTGCACGGGGGGAACTGATTGAGGTGTACAGGGAGGAACTGATTGAGGTGTACAGGGGACCTGATTGAGGTGTACAGGGGGAACTGATTGAGGTGTACAGGGGGAACTGATTGAGGTGCACGGGGGGGACCTGATTGAGGTGTACAGGGGAACTGATTGAGGTGTACGGGGGGGAACTGATTGAGGTGTACAGGGGAACTGATTGAGGTGTACAGGGGGAACTGATTGAGGTGTACAGGGGAACTGATTGAGGTGTACAGGGGGAACTGATTGAGGTGCACGGGGGGAACTGATTGAGGTGTACAGGGAGGAACTGATTGAGGTGTACAGGGAGGAACTGATTGAGGTGTACAGGGGAACTGATTGAGGTGGACAGGGGGAACTGATTGAGGTGTACAGGCGGACCTGACTGAGGTGTACAGGGGGAACTGATTGAGGTGTACAGGGGGACCTGATTGAGGTGTACAGGGAGGAACTGATTGAGGTGTACGGGGGGAACTGATTGAGGTGTACAGGGGAACTGATTGAGGTGTACAGGGAGGAACTGATTGAGGTGTACAGGGGGAACTGATTGAGGTGCACGGGGGGAACTGATTGAGGTGTACAGGGGGAACTGATTGAGGTGTACAGGGAGGTGCTGATTGAGGTGTACAGGGGAACTGATTGAGGTGTACAGGGAGGAACTGATTGAGGTGTACAGGGAGGAACTGATTGAGGTGCACGGGGGGAACTGATTGAGGTGTACAGGGAGGAACTGATTGAGGTGCACGGGGGGAACTGATTGAGGTGCACGGGGGGAACTGATTGAGGTGTACAGGGAGGAACTGATTGAGGTGTACAGGGAGGAACTGATTGAGGTGCACGGGGGGAACTGATTGAGGTGCACGGGGGGAACTGATTGAGGTGTACAGGGAGGAACTGATTGAGGTGTACAGGGAGGAACTGATTGAGGTGTACAGGGGAACTGATTGAGGTGTACAGCGGGAACTGATTGAGGTGCACGGGGGGAACTGATTGAGGTGTACAGGGAGGAACTGATTGAGGTGTACAGGGAGAACTGATTGAGGTGTACAGGGGGAACTGATTGAGGTGTACAGGGGGACCTGATTGAGGTGTACAGGGGAACTGATTGAGGTGTACAGGGAGGAACTGATTGAGGTGTACAGGGGGAACTGATTGAGGTGCACGGGGGGAACTGATTGAGGTGTACAGGGAGGAACTGATTGAGGTGTACAGGGGACCTGATTGAGGTGTACAGGGGGAACTGATTGAGGTGTACAGGGGGAACTGATTGAGGTGCACGGGGGGGACCTGATTGAGGTGTACAGGGGAACTGATTGAGGTGTACGGGGGGGAACTGATTGAGGTGTACAGGGGAACTGATTGAGGTGTACAGGGGGAACTGATTGAGGTGTACAGGGGAACTGATTGAGGTGTACAGGGGGAACTGATTGAGGTGCACGGGGGGAACTGATTGAGGTGTACAGGGAGGAACTGATTGAGGTGTACAGGGAGGAACTGATTGAGGTGTACAGGGGAACTGATTGAGGTGGACAGGGGGAACTGATTGAGGTGTACAGGGGGACCTGACTGAGGTGTACAGGGGGAACTGATTGAGGTGTACAGGGGGACCTGATTGAGGTGTACAGGGAGGAACTGATTGAGGTGTACGGGGGGAACTGATTGAGGTGTACAGGGGAACTGATTGAGGTGTACAGGGAGGAACTGATTGAGGTGTACAGGGGGAACTGATTGAGGTGCACGGGGGGAACTGATTGAGGTGTACAGGGGGAACTGATTGAGGTGTACAGGGAGGTGCTGATTGAGGTGTACAGGGGAACTGATTGAGGTGTACAGGGAGGAACTGATTGAGGTGTACAGGGAGGAACTGATTGAGGTGCACGGGGGGAACTGATTGAGGTGTACAGGGAGGAACTGATTGAGGTGCACGGGGGGAACTGATTGAGGTGCACGGGGGGAACTGATTGAGGTGTACAGGGAGGAACTGATTGAGGTGTACAGGGAGGAACTGATTGAGGTGCACGGGGGGAACTGATTGAGGTGCACGGGGGGAACTGATTGAGGTGTACAGGGAGGAACTGATTGAGGTGTACAGGGAGGAACTGATTGAGGTGTACAGGGGAACTGATTGAGGTGTACAGCGGGAACTGATTGAGGTGTACAGGGAGGAACTGATTGAGGTGTACAGGGGGAACTGATTGAGGTGTACAGGGGGAACTGATTGAGGTGTACAGGGAGGAACTGATTGAGGTGTACAGGGGGAACTGATTGAGGTGTACAGGGAGGAACTGATTGAGGTGTTCAGGGGGAACTGATTGAGGTGTACAGGGGGGACTGATTGAGGTGTACAGGGGAACTGATTGAGGTGCACGGGGGGAACTGATTGAGGTGCACGGGGGGAACTGATTGAGGTGTACAGGGAGGAACTGATTGAGGTGTACAGGGGGAACTGATTGAGGTGTACAGGGAGGAACTGATTGAGGTGTACAGGGGGAACTGATTGAGGTGTACAGGGGGAATTGATTGAGGTGTACAGGGGGAACTGATTGAGGTGTACAGGGAGGAACTGATTGAGGTGTACAGGGAGGAACTGATTGAGGTGCACGGGGGGAACTGATTGAGGTGTACAGGGAGGAACTGATTGAGGTGTACAGGGAGGAACTGATTGAGGTGTACAGGGGAACTGATTGAGGTGTACAGCGGGAACTGATTGAGGTGTACAGGGGGAACTGATTGAGGTGTACAGGGGGGACTGATTGAGGTGTACAGGGGAACTGATTGAGGTGCACGGGGGGAACTGATTGAGGTGCACGGGGGGAACTGATTGAGGTGTACAGGGAGGAACTGATTGAGGTGTACAGGGGGAACTGATTGAGGTGTACAGGGGAACTGATTGAGGTGTACAGGGGGAACTGATTGAGGTGTACAGGGGGAACTGATTGAGGTGCACGGGGGGGACCTGATTGAGGTGTACAGGGGGACCTGATTGAGGTGTATAGGGGGAACTGATTGAGGTGTACAGGGGAACTGATTGAGGTGTACAGGGGAACTGATTGAGGTGTACAGGGGGACCTGATTGAGGTGTACAGGGAGACCTGATTGAGGTGTACAGGGGGAACTGATTGAGGTGTACAGGGGGAACTGATTGAGGTGTACAGGGAGACCTGATTGAGGTGTACAGGGGGAACTGATTGAGGTGTACAGGGGGACCTGACTGAGGTGTACAGGGGGAACTGATTGAGGTGTACGGGGGGAACTGATTGAGGTGTACAGGGGAACTGATTGAGGTGTACGGGGGGAACTGATTGAGGTGTACAGGGGGAACTGATTGAGGTGTACAGGGGGAATTGATTGAGGTGTACAGGGGGAACTGATTGAGGTGTACAGGGAGGAACTGATTGAGGTGTACAGGGAGGAACTGATTGAGGTGCACGGGGGGAACTGATTGAGGTGTACAGGGAGGAACTGATTGAGGTGTACAGGGAGGAACTGATTGAGGTGTACAGGGGAACTGATTGAGGTGTACAGCGGGAACTGATTGAGGTGTACAGGGGGAACTGATTGAGGTGTACAGGGGGGACTGATTGAGGTGTACAGGGGAACTGATTGAGGTGCACGGGGGGAACTGATTGAGGTGCACGGGGGGAACTGATTGAGGTGTACAGGGAGGAACTGATTGAGGTGTACAGGGGGAACTGATTGAGGTGTACAGGGGAACTGATTGAGGTGTACAGGGGGAACTGATTGAGGTGTACAGGGGGAACTGATTGAGGTGCACGGGGGGGACCTGATTGAGGTGTACAGGGGGACCTGATTGAGGTGTATAGGGGGAACTGATTGAGGTGTACAGGGGAACTGATTGAGGTGTACAGGGGAACTGATTGAGGTGTACAGGGGGACCTGATTGAGGTGTACAGGGAGACCTGATTGAGGTGTACAGGGGGAACTGATTGAGGTGTACAGGGGGAACTGATTGAGGTGTACAGGGAGACCTGATTGAGGTGTACAGGGGGAACTGATTGAGGTGTACAGGGGGACCTGACTGAGGTGTACAGGGGGAACTGATTGAGGTGTACGGGGGGAACTGATTGAGGTGTACAGGGGAACTGATTGAGGTGTACGGGGGGAACTGATTGAGGTGTACAGGGGGAACTGATTGAGGTGTACAGGGGGAACTGATTGAGGTGCACGGGGGGAACTGATTGAGGTGTACAGGGAGGAACTGATTGAGGTGTACAGGGAGAACTGATTGAGGTGTACAGGGGGAACTGATTGAGGTGTACAGGGGGACCTGATTGAGGTGTACAGGGGAACTGATTGAGGTGTACAGGGAGGAACTGATTGAGGTGTACAGGGGGAACTGATTGAGGTGCACGGGGGGAACTGATTGAGGTGTACAGGGAGGAACTGATTGAGGTGTACAGGGGACCTGATTGAGGTGTACAGGGGGAACTGATTGAGGTGTACAGGGGGAACTGATTGAGGTGCACGGGGGGGACCTGATTGAGGTGTACAGGGGAACTGATTGAGGTGTACGGGGGGGAACTGATTGAGGTGTACAGGGGAACTGATTGAGGTGTACAGGGGGAACTGATTGAGGTGTACAGGGGAACTGATTGAGGTGTACAGGGGGAACTGATTGAGGTGCACGGGGGGAACTGATTGAGGTGTACAGGGAGGAACTGATTGAGGTGTACAGGGGGGAACTGATTGAGGTGTACAGGGAGGAACTGATTGAGGTGTACAGGGGAACTGATTGAGGTGGACAGGGGGAACTGATTGAGGTGTACAGGGGGAACTGATTGAGGTGCAAGGGGGGGACCTGATTGAGGTGTACAGGGGGACCTGATTGAGGTGTACAGGGGGAACTGATTGAGGTGCACGGGGGGGACCTGATTGAGGTGTACACGGAGACCTGATTGAGGTGTACAGGGGGAACTGATTGAGGTGTACAGGGGGACCTGACTGAGGTGTACAGGGGGAACTGATTGAGGTGTACAGGGGGACCTGATTGAGGTGTACAGGGAGGAACTGATTGAGGTGTACGGGGGGAACTGATTGAGGTGTACAGGGGAACTGATTGAGGTGTACAGGGAGGAACTGATTGAGGTGTACAGGGGGAACTGATTGAGGTGCACGGGGGGAACTGATTGAGGTGTACAGGGGGAACTGATTGAGGTGTACAGGGAGGAACTGATTGAGGTGTACAGGGAGGAACTGATTGAGGTGTACAGGGAGGAACTGATTGAGGTGCACGGGGGGGAACTGATTGAGGTGCACGGGGGGAACTGATTGAGGTGTACAGGGAGGAACTGATTGAGGTGTACAGGGAGGAACTGATTGAGGTGTACAGGGGAACTGATTGAGGTGTACAGCGGGAACTGATTGAGGTGTACAGGGAGGAACTGATTGAGGTGTACAGGGGGAACTGATTGAGGTGTACAGGGAGGAACTGATTGAGGTGTACAGGGGGAACTGATTGAGGTGTACAGGGAGGAACTGATTGAGGTGTACAGGGGGAACTGATTGAGGTGTACAGGGGGGACTGATTGAGGTGTACAGGGGAACTGATTGAGGTGCACGGGGGGAACTGATTGAGGTGCACGGGGGGAACTGATTGAGGTGTACAGGGAGGAACTGATTGAGGTGTACAGGGGGAACTGATTGAGGTGTACAGGGAGGAACTGATTGAGGTGTACAGGGAGGAACTGATTGAGGTGTACAGGGGGAACTGATTGAGGTGTACAGGGGGAATTGATTGAGGTGTACAGGGGGAACTGATTGAGGTGTACAGGGAGGAACTGATTGAGGTGTACAGGGAGGAACTGATTGAGGTGCACGGGGGGAACTGATTGAGGTGTACAGGGAGGAACTGATTGAGGTGTACAGGGAGGAACTGATTGAGGTGTACAGGGGAACTGATTGAGGTGTACAGCGGGAACTGATTGAGGTGTACAGGGGGAACTGATTGAGGTGTACAGGGGGGACTGATTGAGGTGTACAGGGGAACTGATTGAGGTGCACGGGGGGAACTGATTGAGGTGTACAGGGGGAACTGATTAAGGTGTACAGGGAGGAACTGATTGAGGTGTACAGGGGAACTGATTGAGGTGTACAGCGGGAACTGATTGAGGTGTACAGGGGGAACTGATTGAGGTGCACGGGGGGAACTGATTGAGGTGTACAGGGAGGAACTGATTGAGGTGGACAGGGGGAACTGATTGAGGTGTACAGGGGAACTGATTGAGGTGTACAGCGGGAACTGATTGAGGTGTACAGGGAGGAACTGATTGAGGTGTACAGGGGAACTGATTGAGGTGTACAGCGGGAACTGATTGAGGTGTACAGGGGGAACTGATTGAGGTGTACAGGGGGGACTGATTGAGGTGTACAGGGGAACTGATTGAGGTGCACGGGGGGAACTGATTGAGGTGCACGGGGGGAACTGATTGAGGTGTACAGGGAGGAACTGATTGAGGTGTACAGGGGGAACTGATTGAGGTGTACAGGGAGGAACTGATTGAGGTGTACAGGGGGACCTGATTGAGGTGTACAGGGGGAATTGATTGAGGTGTACAGGGGGAACTGATTGAGGTGTACAGGGAGGAACTGATTGAGGTGTACAGGGGGAACTGATTGAGGTGTACAGGGAGGAACTGATTGAGGTGTACAGGGGGAACTGATTGAGGTGTACAGGGAGGAACTGATTGAGGT
The DNA here is from genome assembly GCF_047496885.1 of Scyliorhinus torazame. Classification (NCBI taxonomy): domain Eukaryota; kingdom Metazoa; phylum Chordata; class Chondrichthyes; order Carcharhiniformes; family Scyliorhinidae; genus Scyliorhinus; species Scyliorhinus torazame. The sequence goes on along the minus strand of NC_092710.1, from coordinate 229,646,208 downwards.
GTACAGGGGGAACTGATTGAGGTGTACAGGGAGGAACTGATTGAGGTGTACAGGGAGGAACTGATTGAGGTGTACAGGGAGGAACTGATTGAGGTGTACAGGGGGAACTGACTGAGGTGTACAGGGAGGAACTGATTGAGGTGTACAGGGGGAACTGACTGAGGTGTACAGGGAGGAACTGATTGAGGTGTACAGGGGGAACTGACTGAGGTGTACAGGGAGGAACTGATTGAGGTGTACGGGGGGAACTGATTGAGGTGTACAGGGGGAACTGATTGAGGTGTACAGGGAGGAACTGACTGAGGTGTACAGGGGGAACTGACTGAGGTGTACAGGGAGGAACTGATTGAGGTGGACAGGGGGAACTGATTGAGGTGTACAGGGAGGAACTGACTGAGGTGTACAGGGAGACCTGATTGAGGTGTACAGGGGGAACTAATTGAGATCTACAAAATTATGAAGGATGTAGAGAGGATAGTTAGGAAGAAGCATTATCGCTTAGTAAATGGATCAATAACCAGGGGACTAAACTGTATGGTAAGGGGAAGGGGATTTAGAGGGGATTTGAGGAAAAATATTTTCACTCAGATGGTGGTGGGAATCTGCAACTCATTGCCTGAAAGTATGGTAGAGGCAGTGTTATATTTTATTTTTTGCTATAAAGAGAAAATGTATGGAATTGCATATCTCTGGATTATTTTAAAACACATATGTCCAATTCAATAAGACAATCTCTGTGGTGGACATCTATTTCTTTTGGTCAAATTCAACGTTGTCGAACTTGGCCACTTGCAACATCATGGGCGGCATGGTGACACAGTGGTTAGCACTGCTGCTTCACAGCACCAGGGACCTGGGTTCAATTCCGGCCTTGCGTGACTGTGTGGAGTTTGCACGTTCTCTCCGTTTCTGTGGGGGTTATCTTCAGGTGCTCTGGCTTCCTCCCTAATTGTACAGTCATGAGGATCACTTATTGTGTCCTTTGCAGCTTTATCTTTTTTTTATAATTCCAAAAAACATGATGTGCAGGTTAAATGGATTGGCCATGCTAAGTTGCACCTCAGTGTCCAAAAATGTACAGGTTAGATGGGTTTACAGGATAGGGCAGGGGAGTGGGACTGGGTGGAGTGCACTTTCAGAGGGTCATTGCAGACTTGATGGGCCAAATGGCCTCCTTAGGCACTGGGGGATTCTAAGGGTCATCATTCCTTTCTGTAGATGGTACTTATTGAGTAGTTATTTCAGTATCTTCACTACAGCCATTAAAATGACCTCAGAAACAGAATCTGAATTCAGCGCTCTCTCTGGTCTCTGTTACAAGCTATACCTGTTCAGATCTTCTAAAGGTAGAACCTCTTGAGAGATTTCTGCAAACTCACTTTGTGCAGCAATTAGCTGATCAGCATGACGTCACCAAACTTTTTCATCATTCATCCGTATGGTGTATAATATTGCACCTGTCTTTTCGAGGATTATAGCTGGTACTCATTTCTCGTTGGTGGTGTAACTCCTACCTAACAGTCTGTCTCCCTGGTTGGATCACTTTTTAGAGACTTTTTCCCTCCTCGAAATTTGTGCTTGTTGTCATTTGACAATTTTTGAAGCATCAGGTGGAGTTAACAAATCAAACTGTATTCGTAGCTTCTTTTTAAGCAACAGCATTGCCAGTGAACTTTACATGGTAACATGTGCAGTGTTCCGATAAGATATTAGAAATCTGTTTGCTTCTTGCTGTGAAACATGTCGGTAGGGGGGATATTGGAGCTGCTTCGAGTGTTTGGGTCTTTCTCGGGGTACAAGCTGAATCTAGACAAGAGTGAGTATTTTGTGGTGTCTCGGCCGGGTGTGGGGGCAGCGGTGGGGGGGCTGCCATTCCGTAGGGCAGGGACTCACTTTAGGTATCTGGGGGTGCAGGTTGCCCGGGACTAGGGGGGCTCCGCAGGTACAACATTTCTAGTTTGGTGGGGACTGTGAAAGCTGATCTGGCAAGGTGGGATGGTCTCCCTCTGTCACTGGCGTGTCGGGTGCAGGCGGTTAAAATGAACGTGTTGCTACGATTTCTGTTTATTTTTCAATGCCTACCGATTTTTCTGCCAAAGTCTTTTTTCAGGGAGATTGAGGGAAGGATTATGTCATTCATATGGGGAGGGAAGGTGGCCAGAGTTAGAAAGGTGCTGCTACAGAGGGGAAGGCAGGCAGGGGGTTTGGGTCTTCCGAACCTGATGTATTACTACTGGGCGGCGAATGTGGAGAAGGTGCGGAGCTGGGTAAGAGGGGTTGATTCCCAGTGAGTCAGAATGGCGGCGAGTTTGTGCAGGGGGTCAGGATTGAAAGCACTAGCAACAGCGCCACTCCCGATAGCCCCGAGGAAATACTCAGAGAGTCCGGTAATAATAGCTTCATTGAGAATTTGGAGGCAGTTTCGCCAACACTTCGGGTTGGGGGCAGGGTCAAGGGAAATGCCGATTCGGGGGAACCACAGATTTGAGCCAGGGAAGTGGGATGGAATTTTCAGAAATGGGAGGAGAAGGGGATTAAGACACTGAAAGATTTGTTTCTTAGGGGTGGGTTTGCAGGATTGAAGGAGCTGAAAGTGAAGTGTGGGCTGGAACAGGGGGAAATGTTTAGATACATGCAGGTTCAAGATCTTCCCAGAAAGGAGATACAGAACTTCCCGGAGGAGCCGGCCTCCATATTGCTGGAGGAGGTGCTGACGACAGGGGGACTGGAGAAGGGGGTAGTCTCAGCGGTCTACGGAGCTATTTGGGAGGAGGAGAAGGCACCACTGGGAGAAATCAAAGCAAAGTGGGAGGAAGAGTTGGGAGAGGACATTGAGGAGGGGTTCTAGTGTGAGGTGCTCCGAAGAATGAATGCCTCCACCTCGTGCGCAAGGTTGGGGCTGATACAGCTGAAGGTGGTATACAGAGCACACCTCACGAGGGTGAGGATGAGCCGATTCTTTGAAGGAGTAGAAGATGTGTGTGAACGTTGTGGGGGGGGGGGGGGCGGGGGGGCGCTAATCATGTTCATATGTTTTAGTCCTGTCCAAAGCTAGAGGATTACTGGAAGGAGGTTTTTAGGGTAATTTCTAAAGTGGTGCACATGAAACTGGACCCGGGCCCCCGGGAGGCCACATTCAGGGTGTAGGACCGGCAAGGGGTGGAAACGGGTGCGGAGGAAGATTTTGTAGCCTTCGCCTCGTTGATCGCCAGAAGACGGATCCTGATAGGTTGGAGAGCAACCTCCCCACCCAGTACCCTGGCGTGGCGGGGGGACGTGTTGGAATTCTTGACTCTTGAGAAGGTTAAGTTTGAACTGAGGGGAAGGATGGAGGGGTTTTACAATTCATGGGCATTATTCATTATGCACTTTCAAGAACTGCATAACATCGAACATTAGTTGGGGGGGGGGGGCTGGACTGGGGGGAGGGGGGCGATGGGTGTTAATGGTGGCCATGGGTGATCCCTGATTCCTTTTGGCATTTGTTTATGTGAACAGTGGGCGAATGTTTTGGGTTTGGTGGGAGGATGGGATCGTTGTTATTTTGTTATGGGGATTGACATATTTGTTACTGATTATTGTTTATTACTGATTATTGTTTATTGTTGGTGGGTGTAAATTTGGGAGAAAATACGAAAAAGGACGAGAATAAAGAAATATTTTTTAAAAAGAAATCTGTTTGCTTCAAGATAATGTTGTTTGGTCCTTCGATGCTTTGATGGAATGCTTTAATGATTGCATAAAACATTGAGGCAACCCATTCGTTGCTGGTTGATGTGGAGCTGATTTGATATGGTGTATACCGTTCCCTTTCAAATAGTCCTCAAACTCCTTTGAAGTAAACTGAGGACAATTGTCACTGACAATCTGCTCTGGTGTTCTACACCGTGCTCATATTTCATCTAGTTTTTCAATGATCTGCTCAGTCGTCATTGACTTCATTGTTGTGATTTCTGGCCATTTGGAGTGTGCGACCACAATCACTAAAAACATGTGACCCTTCAGTGAACAAAGGACAATACAGCACAGGAACAGGCCCTCAAAGCCTGCTCCGATCACGTGTCCTATCTAGACCAATCGCCGGTATCCTTCTATACCCCGTCTGGAAATGTGCCTATCCAGAAAAGTATTAAAGGTCGCCAACATATTTGCCTCAACCACCTCACTTGGCAGTGCATTCCAGACCACCACCACCCTCTGTGTAAAAAACTTCCCCCGCACATCTCCATTGAACCTGTCCTCCCTCACCCTGAACCTGTTAAACAGCAAATCAATGTGTATTCCTTGCCATGGCTATGTGGGCCATTCCCACTATGTAATGGTTGTAATGATGGTGTTTCTTACTTTTGCAGAAAATTGGTATTGCCCAAATTTCTCTTCAATTTGAGCATCTAACCCTGGCCACCAAAAATAACCTCTTCACCATTACCACGTCAGGATACCCCTCATGCAATTGGTCAAGGGCTCCACCATGTAATCACGGAGGAAAAATCACAGATTCCCCATAATAGAACTCTGTTTAGCACAGTGGGCTAAACAGCTAGCTTGTAATGCAGAACAAGGCCAGCAGCGCAGGTTCAAATCCCGTACCGGCCTCCCCAAACAGTAATGTGGTGACTAGGGGCTTTTCACAGTAACATTATTGAAGCCTACTTGTGACAATAAGCCATTATTATTATACTGTCAACTCATGTCTTTGTGTGATGTAGGGCTTGAGGTCTGGATTTTTCCAATGAATGTCTGACAGCATTCGTTTTTAGACCTAGTCCATCATGTTTCTCATCACCAGATTGGTTGTGTACCTTTGAACTTGAGGTGAAGCCACAGGTACACTATCCACGAGCAAGAAACACAAAATACTGACAACATTTTTCCCTGGGTCACTTCTCTGGCTTGACTTGTAACAGAAATCGTGATAAAGCATTATCATTTGCATGCAACTCAGGCTTGCGGTAATGTAATCATAAGTTTGTGCCGACAATATCAATCACCATCTTTTCAATCTACCAGTTGCCAAAGATTGTAGTCAGGAGTCGATGCTCCGTCAAAAGGATAAAATGGCGCCCCTAAAGGCAATGAAGAAATCTTCTTACACTGAAAATGATGCACAAAGCTTCTTTCTCTAGCTGAGCATAATTCATTTCTGCGTCAGTAGAGTGCGAGAAGCAAATGCTATTGGTCCTGGAGGCATAATGTGCATCAACTCCATCGGATGAGGCATCGCAAGCTAATTGCAATTTTTGGATTATAATGAAACCAACATCTCTGACTTCAGTAAAGTTTCTTTCAACTCATCATATGCATTCTCACATTCTTCTGACCAGTGCCATGCCTGTTTGACACAAAGGAATGTGTTTGAAGGCTTTAACCGTGTTGCTAAATTCAGCACAAATTTACTATAATAATTTGTCAATCCTAAAAATGATCTCAATTGTGTAATTTTGAGGATATATTGCTTCTGAGATGGCTGACATTTCCTTCAGTTCTTTATGTAAACTATCTTTGTCGATCATATGACTAAGATATGACTAAGTGCATGACTTGAAAAAGCCACACTTTTCCTTCTTAACTCTCAGGTTCTGGTTCTGTAATCGCTTCAGGGTGGCTTCCAAATTCATAAAGTGTTCCTGTTCACTTGAACCGGTGATGAGTATTCCATCTAAATTCATTGACTACAGCTCTGCCTTCAACACCATAATCCATGTATACCTTTGAACTTGAGGTGAAGCCACAGGTACACTATCCACGAAGTCATATCAAAGCACCATTACCTAGAACTTTGCTCCTCACTCTGCAACTGGACTTTCTGACCCAAGGACCACAATCAGTAAGGATAGACAACAACTCCTCCACTATAGTCCTCAATACCAGGGCCCTGCAAGGCTGTGTATTTAGTCCCCTACTATACTCGCTATACACAGATGACTGTGTGGCAAAATTTGGCTCCAACTCCATCTACAAGTTTGCTGATGACACGACCGTGGTGGATTGGATCTCGAACAAAGATGAGTCAGAATACAGGAGGGAGATAGAGAACCTAGTGGAGTGGTGTAAAGACAACACTTCCTCCCTCAATGTCAGCAAAACTAAAGTGCTGGTCATTGACTTTGGGAAGTAAAGTACCATACACATCTCTGTCCGCATCAATGGTGCCGAGGTGGAGATGGTTGACAGCTTCAAATTCCAAGGCGTACACATCACCAACAATCTGTCCTGGTCCACCCACGTGGTCGCTATGACCAAGAAAACACAACAGCAGTGCCTATACCCTCTCAGGAAACTAAGGAAATTCGGCATGTCCACATTGGCTCTTACCAACTTTTACAGATGCACCATAGAAAACATCAACTCTGGCTGCATAACAGTCTGGTCATAGAATCACATAATTTACAGTGCCGAAGGAGGCCATTCAGCCCATTGAGTCTGCACCGGCTCTTGGAAAGGGCACCCTACCTAAGACCACACCTCCACCCAATCCTCGCAACCCAGTAACCCCACCGAGCATTTTTGGACACTAAGAGCAATTTAGCATGGTCAATGCACCTAACCTGCACATCTAACCTGCACCGGAGCACCCGGAGGAAACCCACGCAGCCAGGGGAAGAACGTGCAGACTCCGCACATACAGTGAAACAAGCGGGAATCGAACCTGGGACCTGTCATAATATACACCAGTATATCATGGTGCAGACACACACTGATGGAAACACAGTGGGACCAATCAACATACACAACACTGCAACCAATCACCAGTGAGAGCACACGCACTATAAAGACAGGGGGCATCAGAGTTCCCGCTCATTCGAATAGCAGCTAGTTAGGAGCACAGAGCTCACAGCCTGTAACACAGACATTCACCATGTGCTGAGTGCATCAACTGGTTAGGACAAGGCAAAGGTCTTTAGTTAAAGCTAGTATCGTATTTACCCACAGTTCAAGTATGTTTAAGTAGTCAACATTTTAATAAAATAGTGTTGCACCACTTCAAGTGTTGGTGACCTGTATGTGATCCAGAACACCCAAAACATCATGATACCAGGAGTGGTTGCACACTAGCACTTCTTAGACATACCTGCAAGTGATCTGCCTTCCGCCAGCATTCCGTCATCCTGCAACATGGCCAACATCAGCCCGCCGCCGCTCCGCATCGCCGGCAACCTCGGGGCCAACTGGAAGATTTTCAAACAGCACTTCCAGCTCTTCCTCGAAGCCACGGACAGGGAGGGCGCCTCGGACACTAGAAAGATTGCTCTTCTCCTCTCCACGGCCAGGGACCATGCCATCCACATTTCCAACTCTCTCACCTTTGAAGATGACGAAGACAAGACGAAGCTCAAGATGGTTCTCCTCAAATTTGACACTCACTGCAGCGTAGAGGTGAATGAAAGTTTTGAATGCTACGTGTTCCAGCAGCGTTTGCAGGGTAAGGACGAACCTTTCCAATCCTTTCCAACGCACCTCCGCATCCTTGCGCAATCTTGCAGCTACGGGCCCACCTCCGACTCCATGATACGCAACCAGATTGTTTTCGGTGTTCAGTCGGACCCCCTACGTCAGCAGCTCCTCAAAGTAAAGCACCTCACCCTAGCGACTGCCATTGAGACCTGTGTCCTACATGAAAATGCCACCAGTCGTTAGTCTCATATACAAGCGGCTGAAACGGCGTGGCAAGGTCCCCACGAGGCGGAATGGGTACAAGTGATTTAGCACCTCCAGGGCCTCAGCCTGGATGAGGGTGGCCATTTTGCGCGCTTTTCGCGGACTCCCGAGCTTGTACGCAACAAACGAGGGGACGGAGACGTGGAGGAACGTAATGCGCAGGTGCGCACCACACATGCCCGCACCACGCATGCGCGGTGGCGCAGCGAACGTGCTGATGTAACGACGTACGGCAACTGTGGCACCGCCCATTTAAAACGACAATGCCCCGCAGAATCTCGACAATACCTATGATGTGGAAGACTTGGCCACTATGCTGCCTGCTGTCGAGCAGCTCAGCCTTCCAATTCATATTGCTTCAGCCAGCCTCGCAGGAATGTTCGGGCAATTCAACCCACGGTCACCTAGTCCGATTCCGACCTCCCGCACAGCAGTGACCCCAAGGCGCCTTATCGAGTCGGTGTCGTAACGAAAAACAGGCTGTCCCCGAAGCAAAGACACCAGCCGCTGTCGGTAAATACAGCATCGATCCAGACGATGAGTGGTGTGACACCCTGACGGCCAACCGGTCCCAAATACGATTCCGCCTGGACACTGGTGTCTCCGCCAATCTCATGGCGTGGTCTGCTTTCCAAAGCCTTCGTGTCAAACCAACCATTCTTCCATCGGTCTGCCAGCTATTGGACTACAATGGCAACATCATTCCTGCTACTGGCTCATGCCAACTCGAAGTGACGCACAAGTCACGAAAAGCCATCCTTCCTTTCGATATTGTGGGCTCCTCGAATGACTCTCTGCTTGGCGCACAGGCGTGCAAGCTGCTAAACCTCGTTCAAAGAGTTCACTCTCTCTCTCCTGATGACACGTCTGCCTTCCAGGATGCTGACTTCAGGGCGCAACTCAACGACATCATCGTCCAGCACCGCAACATCTTCGAAGGCATGGGCACGCTCCCATATACTTACAAGATCCTACTCAAAAAGAACGCCACCCCTGTGGTGCATGCACCTCGCAGAGTCCCAGCACCCCTCAAGGACTGCCTCAAGCAGCAGCTGCAGGACCTCCAAGACCAAGGAGTGACCTCCAGAGTTACGGAGCCAACTGACTGGGTCAGTTCCATGGTGTGTGTAAAAAAGCCTTCTGGCGAGCTCAGAATCTGCATTGATCCAAAGGATCTGAATCGCAACATAATGAGGGAGCATTACCCAATCCCCAAGCGCGAAGAGATCACATGTGAGATGGCTCGCGCCAAGCTCTTCACCAAACTTGACGCCTAGAAAGGATTCTGGCAAATTCAACTAGACAGATCCAGCAGGAAACTGTGTGCTTTTAACACCCCTTTTGGCAGATATTGTTACAACAGGATGCCGTTTGGGATCATATAGGCATCTGAAGTGTTCCACAGGATCATGGAACAAATGATGGAAGGCATTGAAGGTGTTCGCGTCTATGTCGACGACATAATCATAGATCATAGAATTTACAGTGCAGAAGGAGACCATTCGGCCCATCGAGTCTGCACCAGCTCTTGGAAAGAGCACCCTACCCATGGTCAACACCTCCACCCTACCCCCATAACCCAGTAACCCCACCCAACACTAAGGGTAATTTTGGACACTAATGGCAATTTATCACAGCCAATCCACCTAACCTGCACATCTTTGGACTGTGGGAGGAAACCGGAGCACCTGTAGGAAACCCACACACACACGGGGAGGATGTGCAGACTCCGCACAGACAGTGACGCAAGCCGGAATCGAACCTGGGAACCTGGAGCTGTGAAGCAATTGTGCTATCCACAATGCTACCGTGCTGGTCCACCATTTGGTCCACCACCCCGCAGGAGCATATCAGTCGCCTCCAGCGCGTGTTCAAACGCATACGGGAGCAGTGCCTACGCCTCAACAGAGCCAAATGCTCCTTCGGCCAGACGGAACTCAAGTTCCTAGGGGACCACATCTCCCAGTTGGGTGTGCGGCCGGATGCGGACAAGGTGGCTGCCATCACAGCCATGAAAAAGCCAGAGGACAAGAAGACAGTCCTCGGATTTCTGGGCGTGGTCAACTTCCTAGTGAAGTTCATCCCTAACCTCGCCTCTCATACGACAGCTCTCAGGAACCTGGTCAGGCAGACGACAGACTTCCAATGGCTTCCTGCCCACGAGTGCGAATGGAGAGAACTTAAAACCAAACTTACCACGGCCCCGGTATTGGCCTTTTTTGATCCAGCGAAAGAGACAAAAATTTTGACCAATGCCAGCCAATCTGGCATTGGGGCGGTGCTCCTGCAACGCGATGAGGCCTCATCATGGGCCCTCGTTGCATATGCGTCACGCGCCATGACCCCCACGGAACAGCGCTACGCGCAGGTAGAAAAGGAGTGCCTGGGCCTTTTGACCGGTGTCGTCAAGTTTCATGATTATGTGTACGGCCTTCCCCAATTCACCATCGAGACCGACCATCGCCCGCTGGTCAGTATAATACAAAAAGACTTGAACGACATGACGCCTCGCCCCCAGCGCATTCTGCTCAAACTCCGGCGATATGACTTCCAGCTGGTATACACTCCGGGCAAAGACCTGATCATAGCCGGCGCTCTGTCCAGGGCCGTCAACACCCCGTGTGAACCAGCGGGATTCGTCTGCCAGGTTGACGCCTATGTGGCCTTCGTGGCCTCCCATCTACTGGCCACGGATGAATGCCTTGTCCAAATTCACCACGAGACTGTGGCTGACCCCCACCTGATTTTTAGGTGTACCATAACTCCAGCCATAAAGCCTAATGAATCTTTGAACACCTCCTCATACTTCTTCAGAAGTTGTTGGAAATAGCTCTTTGAATCCACTAATCCAAGACTCTTTCCCAGTTAAATCTAGTCTTAGCCGACCATGCTCTGCCAAATAGAGCAGGAACATTTACATGGACAACAGTGAGGCAACTTCACCGTCTGTCCATTTGCTTCTAATTTCATCATAATGCATCCTTTTAATGGTACAATCTCTTCAGTATACATCCTTCGAATCACATTTGACGTTTTTAAAGGCAGATGCCTGATGATAAATTGTCTCAGGTATCAATGATACTGTTGCGCCCGTATCCACTTCTATTTTGATTTCACGATCTTCAAGTTTTGGATATGCCCAAAAACATTGTTGATTGTCCTACATTAGCTTAACCTTTTGCAGTAGCTTGGTTTCGCTGAGTGATCATGAGCTTTATCCACAAATTTGTAGCTACAACTAAATTGTTTAATTTTGTTATTCTCCTTGCACCTTCTTAATGTAGAGGTTTTCTGAGCCCAACATGCATTGGCAATATGGTCCTTCTCGACACAGTTCTTGCATGTATCCAATTAACTTCAGCATTCCCCTGCTGAAGGTCCAGTGGTTAGCATTGCTGCTTCACAGCTCCAGGTCCCGGGTTCAATTCCGGCCTCGGGTCACTGTCCGTGTGGAGTTTGTACTTTCTCCCTGTGTCTGTGTGGATTTCCTCCGGGTGCTCTGGTTTCCTCCCACAGTCCAAAGAAGTGCAGGTTAGGTGGATTGGCCATGATAAATTGCCCCTTCGTGTCCAAAAGGTTAGGTGGGGTTACTGGGTTACGGGGATCGGGTAGCGGCATGGGCTTAAATGGAGTGCTCTTTCCAAGGGCCGGTGCAGACTCGATGGGCTGAATGGCCGCTTTCTGCACTGTAAATTCTATGATTCTGTGTACAACGGTGACAGCCCTGTTCCTTGATGTACCCATTTTGTGGGTCTTCGCTCCAGCCCATATGTGTGATGCTTCTCTTGTTGCAAGCTCCACAGATGTGGTACCTTCCACAGCAGCTATCAGAGTTAAATCATTTACAGTATGCAGCTTCCTCTGAATAGATTTACTGCATGATTCACAGACCAGCCTATCACAAAGTGCATCATCAAGTGTTGAACTAAATTCACAATATCTAGCTAATCTTCTTTAAGATGCTGAAAACTGTAAAATGGTTTCACCTTCTTCCTGACTACGGCGGTGGAATTTGAATCTTTCTGCAATCAATAATAGTTTAGGAGAGAAATGTCCCTCCAACATTTTCATCAATTCACTGAAGGACTTGTCTCCTGGTTTCGCTGGGTACACAAGATTTTGTAGAAGCGTTAACATTTTACCGTCAACTGAGCTGAGAAATGGTGCAACCTTTAGTTCCTCCCGTGTATGAGTAGCTATCAAAAACAATTAGAATCTTTGTTTATATGAATTCTATGTTTCATAATCCTCAAACGTGTCCATGGCTCCCATTTTCCTTTCGTGTTTGGATCCCGGCTCCTAGAGTCTACACTTCCTCCCTTCTGACCGTGTTGGAAGGTTTGGCACAAATAATCCTTTGAACAAACAACTAGGAATCTTTCTCTTTTATGCCTGAGCATATTTTGACTTTTTGTCCGAGTAATTATCCGTGCAGAGGCTGCAGACTTTGAAAATCCCAATTTCCCGTAGTCCGTGTAGCTTCTCCTTGTGTGAGGTCTTTCCCGACTGTTAGTCCCCTTCCTCACAGTTGCTGTCGAAAATCTTTATTAAACCTTCACTTCGGCAACAGTGCTTTGCCCGACGTCTTTGTGTGTGTGAGTCCGGTCCCATTGTTCTCGATGCCATCCCACAATCAGCCAATGAAAATCTTCCTTCCAGTGAATTTTTTGCCTCTCTCCTCATCGCCAATTTTCTCTCCTATTATAGTTCTTTGTTGCCGCAAAAGCCACAAAGAGAAAAGGTATGGAGATGCCCACACTCTGGATTCTTGTAAAACACTATGAGAGGTTTATTAAGGTTCATGCAATCAAGATGGTAATCTGCTCATAGCCCACGCAAACATTCTGCTGACATCACGACATACAACGTGACGCAGAACCAGCAAGAATGTATTCCCAGATATATAACAGGTGGGAACCCTCAGAACATTTAGGAAACATTTAGATGAGCCCTTGAAATGCCATAGCCTACAAGGCTGCGGACCATGGGCCATCACTCAGATATATCAAAGAATATTTTTTAATGCAAAGCAATGAAAACAGAACATTTATGCTGTATAATCCTGTCTGATTGCATTGGTTCATGTCAGATTTAACATTTATGGTTATGCAAATGACTTTGAGCTGAAACATGGACGAAAACTCCACTTTGGAAGAAATAAATACAATTTTGACTGCATTTTGCGCTGGAATGCTGATTATGCCCAAAAATGAAACTCTTGGCTCAGGCTTTTGTTTAAATATTTTGGCGTTGATTTTCTTGGATTACCAGGAATGCAGTTTGACAGTTTAAGAGAGCTGAATTATCATTATTAGATACAATTATTCAGCCAAAACTTCTGTAGCAATCAGACTATTTCAATTATGTACATTAATTCAACCTGCTTGTATTGCCAGAATAAATAACTCCTCTCAGCTAGTACCACTCAGCGATGCAATCGACAGTCATATATTCATATAATTAAACAATATAGAGAGGAAAATAACTGGAGAGTTTAAATTTATTTAAGCAGCTTGCATTTTATGGAATAGAGATGTTAAAGAGATACGTACATGGCCAGTATCTTTTATCCGTACATCTGAAAACGAACAGTCGGAAATCGAACCTGGGACCCTGGAGCTGTGATGAAATTGTGCAAACCACTGTGCTACCGTACCATCACTTTTAAGATCCGATACAATTGGAGCTGCCCAAAGTGAGAACTGAATAGGCCCAATGATTCCCGACATTTGCAGCCACTCCAATTCCTCTTCCACTTTGTCTTTCATGGTGTAGGGTACTGCCCTGGGTTTGAAAAAGCAAGGGATAGCCTGAGGATCCACAGACAACTTAACTGTAATATCATGCAATGTACCCAGTTTGTTTTTGAACATAAGAACATATGAAATAGGAGCGGGAGTAGGCAATTCAGCCCCTTGAGCCCGCTCTGCCATTCAATACGATCATGGCTGATCTCATCTCAGCCTCAGCTCCACTTTCCTGCCCATTCTCCATCACCCTTCAACCCATCACTGATTACAAATCTGTGTATCTCCTCTTTAAATTTACTCAATGTCCCAGCATCCACTGCAGTCTGGGGTGGTGAATTCCACAGATCCACGACCCTTTGAGAGAAGTAATTTCTTCTCATCTCTGTTTTAAATCTGCTGCCCCTTATCCTAAAACTATGACTTCTCGTTCTAGATTTCCACACGAGAGGAAGCATCCGCTCTACATTTACTTGGTCAATAATGTCTGTCATCTTATATACCTCAATTAGATTTCTCCTCATTCTTCTGAACTTGAGAGAGCCTAAACTGCTCAAACTCTCTTAAGAAGATAGATCCTCATCTCTGGAATCAATCTAGTGAGCCTCCTCTGAACTGCCTGAAATGCAGCAACACCTCTCTTCAAGTAGGGAGATCAAAACTGGACACAGTACTCCAGATGCAGTCTCAGCAAAGCCTTATACAGTTTCAGCAATGATTCTCTACTTTTATACTCCACTCCTTTAGTTATAAAGGGCAAAATTCCATTTGTTTTCTGTAATATCCTGCACAGGACTTAGAGGGAGAGAGTGATTATCTCCCCCATGGTTCTCGCGGGGAACGAGCTCCCCTGCAGAGAGGCAGGGGAAGTCCATTTAGCATTGTATGAAAGGTTGTCCAGTAAGGCACCAACCAGAGAGAGTGATGTGTGAGGGATCTGCCGGGAAGTGTATATATCGTATTTGTAAATGAATGAATCAAAGTTTGTTATTTCACTCGGTGTGGAGTCCCCATGTCCTTAATAAACCTTCCTTATTACCTGCATACTAATTTTCAGCGATTTATGCATGAGGACACCCAGATCCTCTGCACTGAAGCACACTGAAGTTTCTCTCCATTTAAATAATGACCTGGCTCCCAGTTGGCGCCATCTTCTGGGGAGACCAAATGAGCCAAGCTGCTGCTCTGCTTAGCCACGGTGAGGGGCTGCAGGTCCGGTGGTTGTGGGTGTGTGGATCGAGGGTTGGTGTCATGAACTTGCAATAATTTGCATAGTGTGTGCCTTCATACCTGAAACATTCCATTGTTTTGCCTTTTCTTACACGATTCACTGCACCTGACTGTGGCCCATTATTGGCCTTTTGAATATCTTTTCCATTGCTGACAGCCAGGGCAGCATGGTGGTACAGTGGTTAGCAATGCTGCCTTACAGCACCAGGTATCCAGGGTTCAATTCCAGTCTTAGGTCATTGTCTGTGTGGAGTTTGTACATTCTCACCGTGTCTGCATGGGTTTCCTCTGGGTGCTCTGGGTTCCTCCCACAGTCCAGTCCAAAAATGAGCAGATTAGGTGGATTGGCCGTTCTAAATTGCCCCTTAGTTTCCAAAAGCTAAGTGGAGTTATAGGGATAGGGCGGGGTTGTGGGCCTGGATAGGGTTCTCTTCCAGAGGGTCGGTGCAGACTCGATGGGCCGAATGGCCTCCTTCCGCACTGTAGTATTCTATTCTATTCTATGTTATTAATTTCCATGCCTTGAAAAACTTCTAGAGTCTTTTTGAAAGTCAGAGTGGTTTCTCCATACAAACAACACCATAAACTGTCTGCATTAATGCCACAGACTAATCTGTCTCAAAGCATATCATCCAAAAGGAAAAATGCTGCAAAATCTCAGCAGGTCTGGCAGCATCTGGAAGGAGAGAAAAGAGCTAACGTTTCGAGTCCAGATGACTGCTGCCAGACTGCTGAGATTTTCCAACAATTTCTCTTTTGGCTTCAGATTCCAACATCCACAGTAATTTGCTTTTATCCCATATCATCTCTCAAAATCACAATGCTCAGAGTTAACGCAATTGAGCAACAATGGTAGCTATTGACTGTCCTGCCTTACAAAAATTACTCTGGAATTTTTTTTTAAATTTAGAGCACCCAATTCATTTTTTTTTTCAATTAAGGGGCAATTTAGCATGGCCAATCTACCTAACCTGCACATCTTTGGGTTGTGGGTGAAACACATGCAAACACGGGGAGAATGTGCAAATTCCACACGGACAGTGACCCAGAGCCGGGATCGAACCAGGATCGGCGCCATGAGGTAGCAATGCTATCCACTGGGCTACCATGCTTCCCCCTTGGCTTTGGAATTTAAAATGTTAGACAACGCTGAGAGCTTAGGATCGTGGTGATTCTGGACAAGTGCAACCAAATCTGCAAATGAAACTTCACCCGGTTTCCATGTCATCGCTAAACACCTCATTAATGTATAAGTTCGCCAACGCACACTCAGGAGAATTGAACGCTTTTTAGCCTCATCCGCAATTCCATTCTCCAAGAAAATGTGAGGTAACCTTTCCATGTATTCAGTCCAGTTCTCGTGCCCCTTCACAAACTCATTCATTGTCCCGAACAAAGTCAGGTATCGCTGACTCGATTTCTTTTCCGTTGGTAAACTCACAAAAGCCCCTGCTGGATAGAGCTCGACTGCTGTCCATGTTGCAAGTTATCTATTCACTGTACAAAACTTTGCAATGTCATGCTGCATCTCAAATTTTTCTTGTCCTGTTTAATTCCCGTCACCAAAAAGAGTGGTAACTTGACCACAGTAACGTGTTGTAAAAATTCAACCTTCTTCACTGATGAAAATATTGAGATAATTATACAGCTTGACTTCAGACACCAGCAGCAGTTGTACACAACTAATACACGCTCCTTGTGACAAGACTGAAAATCTGTGCACGCCTGCGCTACCGATGATGTCACATGCACTTATTAAAGACATCCATCCATATCATCAGATCGGAAGATGCTTACTCTGACACGCTTTCACAGATACTCAAAAAGTGTTGATCACAATCTCAGGCCAAGGAATCAGCCATTAAGGACTGAGACAAGGATAACATATTTCACTCAGAGGCTTTCGATTCTTTGGAATTCTCCACCCCAAAGGAAGTGTGTACTCAGCTGTTGAGTATAATTGGCACCTCAATCTGCCAATATCTTCATGCACAAGTTTGAACAAGACCTCCTCACCGCACAGGACCTTCAACCGACATTATACACCAGATACATCGATGACATTTTTTTCCATTGGACCCATGGTGAAGAATCACTGAAACGACTACACAATGACATCAATAAGTTCCATCCCACCATCAGACTCACCATGGACAACTCTACAGAATCGGTTGCATTCTTGGACACACTCGTCTCCATCAAGGATGGTCACCTCAGCACTTTGCCTGACTGCAAGCCCACAGATAACCTCACGATGCTCCACTTCTCCAGCTTCTCCACACTAATCACATTAAAGAAGCCATCCCCTGTGGACAAGCCCTCCGTATACACAGGATCTGCTCAAACGAGGAGGAGCTAACATACATCTACAGACACTGAAAGATGCCCTCGTACATGTCATGATATTCAAACATACATCACAACACACACATCATGATAGACAGACCAACAGACCAATTAGCACACATAACACGACAGCCAATCACAGACAAGAGCAGACACAGTATGAGACAAGAAACACAACACCTGGTGGCCAGTCCATCTGGAGACAGGACAAGGCCAGGACCTCATTAACAAGACACTCACACAGTCCCCACGTGCTGAGTACCAAGACAGATCTGTAAATAACTAGTTGGAATAAAACTGCGTTGTACCAATCGCAACCGTGTTGGTTCATCTGTACCTCAGAGCACCCAACACCGCATGATACCAGTGAGTGGATCGATGCTTACCGGTAAATCTGCCATCCTGAGCCATGGACACCCACAACAAACCGCAGCCGTTGCAAGTCGCTGGGAACCTGGGCACCAATTGGAAGCTCTTCAAGCAGCGATTCGAACTGTTCATGCGAGCCAACGAAAAACAGGGCGCCTCGGACGAAACAAAGATTGCCATGCTCCTCACTACCGCAGGTCAGCACGCCATCGATGTATACAACTCCTTGGTGTTCGCGGAAGGCGAGAACAAATCTAAATATGACACGGTCCTCCTCAAGCTCGACCAGCACTTCAACGTTGAGGTCAATGAAAGCTTTGAGAGGTATATCTTTCAGCAACGCCTACAAGGTAAGGATGAGCTCTTTCAGCCCTTCCTGACGCACCTCCGCATACTTGCGCAGTCCTGCGGTTACGGCACCACCTCAAAGTCCATGATCCGGGACCAGATCGTTTTTGGCGTTGCCTCCAGTGGCCTACGCCAGCAGCTTCTAAAAATTAAAGGCCTGACCTTAGCATCTGCAGTGGAAGCCTGTGTCCTGCATGAAAATGCGACCAGCCGCTTTGCCCAATTTCAGGCGACCGAATCGGCATGGAGGGGGTCCCAAGCGATCGAATCGGCAAGCCAGGCCGCCCACGAGGCCGAACGCATCCAGGCAATCGAGTATCTCCCGGCCCGCGGCCCGGACGAGGGCGGCCGTTTCGCGCGCTTTTTGAGGTCTCCCGCGTTTGTGCGCGCCAAAACCAACGGCAACACTGAGGGACACACTGCGCAGGCGCGCCCGACGCAAGACCGAACTGCGCATGCGCAGTGGCGTAACGAACGCCGTGACGTCATGACGTGCGGCAACTGTGGAGCTGCACATTTGAAAGGGCAATGTCCTGCAAAAACCCGACAATGCCTACGCTGTGGTAAGATGGGCCACTACGCTGCCTACTGTCGAGCGGCTCAACCTGTGGATCTTCCACATCTCCGACAACCTCGCAGACACGTGCGGACCATCCAGCCTCCACATCAGGACATCCAACCCAATGACACAGATGACCAAGACGCCTTCCGGGTTGCGGTCATTGATGTGAACCGGGTCAACACCATCAATCCGGCCGATGAATGGAGTGCCACCCTAACGGTCAACCGATCGCAGATCACTTTCCGCCTGGACACTGGCGCATCCGCCAACCTCGTAGCATATTCAGCCTTCTACGCCATGAAGGTCAGACCACCTATCCAGCCATCCCGGTGCAAGATGGTCGACTACAACGGGAACGTTATCCAGGCCATGGGATCCTGCCAGCTCCAGGTGACACACAGAACACACACGGCCACACTCTTGTTCGAGATAGTTGGCTCATCGAAGGACTCCCTGCTGGGCGCACAGGCATGTAAGGCTCTCCACCTTGTGCAACAAATACTTTCTCTCTCTCCAGATGGCACGTCTGACTTCCCGGATGCTGATTTCAACGCACAGCTCCAATCGCTCCTCGCCCACAACCAGGAGGCATTCGAAGGCATGGGAACACTGCCATACACATACCAAATTCGCCTCAAACCGGACTCCAGCCCGGTCGTTCACACACCTCGCAGGGTTCCTGCGCCACTTAAAGACTGCCTCAAGCTGCAGCTGCAGGATCTCCAGGACCAAGGGGTCCTATCCAGGGTCACGGAGCCCACGCCATGGGTCAGCTCCATGGTGTGTGTCAAGAAGCCCTCTGGCAAGCTCCGCATCTGTATAGACCCCAAAGACCTCAATAATAACATTATGCGGGAACATTATCCCATACCCAAATGGGAGGAGATCACCAGTGAAATGGCCCACGCGAAGATATTCACGATACTGGATGCTTCTAAAGGATTTTGGCAGATCCAACTGGACCCGTCCAGCCGAAAGCTATGTACTTTCAACACCCCTTTCGGCAGGTTCTGCTACAACCGGATGCCATTCGGCATCACCTCGGCATCTGAGGTCTTCCACAGAATCATGGAGCAGATGATGGAAGGCATCGAAGGGGTGCGCGTATATGTGGACGATGTCATCATCTGGTCCACCACACCGGAGGAGCACATACATCGTCTCCAATGCGTTTTTGCCCGCATACGGGAAAACAGCTTGCGCCTCAACCGAGCCAAGTGCGAATTGAAGTGCCTGGGGGACCACATCTCCTGGTCAGGGGTCCGTCCGGATACAGACAAGGTGAGGGCCATCACAGCCATACCGCAGCCGGCCGACAAGAAGGCTGTCCTACGATTCCTTGGCATGGTCAACTTCCTAGGGAAATTCATTCCCAACCTTGCCTCCCACACAACGACTCTGCGCCACCTCGTCAAAAAATCTACCGAGTTCCAGTGGCAACACACACACCAGCTGGAATGGGAGGAGCTCAAACGCAAACTCACCACGGCACCAGTGTTGGCGTTCTTCGACACGTCTCGTCCCACCAAAATCTCAACTGATGCCAGCCAATCTGGTATTGGAGCAGTGCTCCTGCAGAGGGATGATACGTCGTCATGGGCCCCGGTTGCCTATGCATCACGGGCTATGACCCCCACAGAGCAGCGCTACGCGCAAATCGAAAAAGAATGCCTGGGCTTGCTAACCGGTTTAGACAAGTTCCACGATTATGTCTATGGTCTTCCACGATTCACGGTTGAAACTGACCACCGCCCACTGGTCAGCATAATAAACAAGGACCTGAACGAGATGACCCCCTCGCCTCCAGTGCATCCTACTTAAACTCAGGAGTTATGACTTCCAACTGGTCTACACACCAGGGAAGGACCTCATCGTGGCGGATGCCCTATCCCGAGCAGTGAGCACGCCACCAGATGCGGTGGGGTTCGTATGTCAGGTCGAGGCACAGGTGGCCTTGACAGCGGCAAATCTGCCGGCTGACGACTCCAGTCTGGCCCGCATACGCCGAGAGACTGCGGCCGACCCCCTTTTACAGCGAGTGATGCGTCACATGACGGGTGGATGGCTCAAAGGGCAGTGCCCGCAGTTCTACAATGTACGAGACGACCTAGCCATCATTGATGGGATCCTTCTGAAGCTGGACCGGATTGTGATTCCGCACAGTATGCGCCAGCTGGTTCTGGATCAAATACACGAAGGCCACTTGGGGGTCGAGAAGTGCAGACTGAGGGCCCAAGAGGCGGTATACTGGCCGGGCATCAGTGACGATATTGCCAACCTGGTGATCAACTGTACAACCTGCCAAAGGTTTCAGCCGGCGCAACCTCCTGAGACGCTTCTGCCCCATGAGCTGGTGACGTCCCCCTGGGCGAAGGTGGGTGTCGACCTATTTCACGCGCTTGGCATGGGCTATGTTATCATCATGGACTACATCTCCAATTACCCAGAAGTCATACGCCTGCACGATCTGACGTTGTCTGCTGTCATCAGGGCCTGCAAAGATACCTTTTCTCGCCACGGCATTCCGATGACTGTCATGTCGGACAATGGGCCTTGTTTTGCCAGCGATGAATGGTCGTCCTTTGCAGCCTCGTATGGCTTCACACACGTGACGTCTAGCCCTCTGCATCCCCAGTCCAAGGGAAAGGCGGAAAAGGGCGTTCACATTGCCAAGCGGCTCCTCTGCAAGGCTGCTGCTGCCGGATCGGACTTTCACCTCGCCCTGCTGGCCTATCGCTCGGCCCCGCTAGCCACGGGTCTCTCGCCAGCACAGCTGCTGATGGGTTGCGCCCTCAGAACCACTGTGCCTTCCATCCTGGCACCAACAATAGACCATGCTCCGGTACTGCATAGGATGCAACTGCAGCGCGATCGCCAGAAGAGATCGTACGACACAAGGGCAACTGATCTTCCCCCCTGGCCCCTGGAGACAACGTCCGCATTCATCTACCAGACGGTGGCTGGTCAGCACCTGCTGAAGTTCTCCGACGCGTGGCTCCCCGCTCGTTCCTGGTACGCATGCCGGATGGATCCGTGCGTAGGCGCAATCGCCCAGCCCTTCACCTACTTCCACGCTCGCGACGGTACCCTACACAGACGCCGTGTCCTCCACTGGTTCCTGATAGTGACTTTGTGGAGCTGCCATATACCATGCCCCTTCTGTCGCCACCCGTGGCCAGGCTCACACCTCAGCCGGTGGTTCTCGACCCACCCTTGAGGCGGTCAACCCGAATTCGTCGCCCACCTACTAGACTGGACTTATGAGACTGTTCACACGTCAAGTTTTAGCAACTACTGTATTGTAACTGTATTGCCACCCAGGTTGATAGGGTTGTGAAGAAGGCGTATGGAGTGTTGGCCTTTATTGGTAGAGGGATTGAGTTCCGGAGTCGGGAGGTCATGTTGCAGCTGTACAGAACTCTGGTACGGCCGCATTTGGAGTATTGCGTACAGTTCTGGTCACCGCATTATAGGAAGGACGTGGAGGCTTTGGAGCGGGTGCAGAGGAGATTTACCAGGATGTTGCCTGGTATGGAGGGAAAATCTTATGAGGAAAGGCTGATGGACTTGAGGTTGTTTTCGTTGGAGAGAAGAAGGTTAAGAGGAGACTTAATAGAGGCATACAAAATGATCAGGGGGATGGATAGGGTGGACAGTGAGAGCCTTCTCCCGCGGATGGAAATGGCTGGCACGAGGGGACATAACTTTAAACTGAGGGGTAATAGATATAGGACAGATGTCAGAGGTAGGTTCTTTACGCAAAGAGTAGTGAGGCCGTGGAATGCCCTACCTGCTACAGTAGTGAACCCGCCAACATTGAGGGCATTTAAAAGTTTATTGGATAAACATATGGATGATAATGGCATAGTGTAGGTTAGATGGCTTTTGTTTCGGTGCAACATCGTGGGCCGAAGGGCCTGTACTGCGCTGTATTGTTCTATGTTCTATGTAACATGTTACTGTTTTATCGTTCCAGGTCTCGTTTGATCGGACCACATGTCAACGTTTTTCTTCTTTTGTTATGGTACAACCTCGTTAGCATGCCACACCTGACATCGCCCCTTGTATATAGGTACCCCACATGTACATGCTGTAAATATCACGCACACACACCTTTAGCTGCACTCAGGACACATTCATATTTATAACCACGTAGGCACATAATCTTGTAAAAAAGGGGGGATGTCATGATATTCAAACATACATCACAACACACACATCATGATAGACAGACCAACAGACCAATTAGCACACATAACACGCCAGCCAATCACAGACAAGAGTAGACACAGTATAAGACAAGAAACACGACACCTGGCGGCCAGTCCATCTGGAGACAGGACAAGGCCAGGACCTCATTAACAAGACACTCACACAGTCACCACGTGCTGAGTACCAAGACAGATCTGTAAATAACAAGTTGGAATAAAACTGCGTTGTACCAATCATAACCGTGTTAGTTCATCTGTACCTCAGAGCACCCAACACCACAGTACAAACAAGATATGGCGCTCGACTCATCGATCAACAGTTCCAATGCGCCACAGCAAAAAAACGCACCAACCTCCTCAGGAGACAAACATGGGACACAACTGACAGAGTACCCTTCGTTGTCCAGTACTTCCCCGGAGCGGAGAAGCTACGACATCTTCTTCGCAGCCTTCAACACGTCAGCGATGAATACGAACATTTTGCCAAGGTTATCCCCTGATCCCCACTACTTGCCTTTAAACTAACACGCAACCTCAAACAAACCATTGTTTGCAGCAAACTACCCAGCCTTCAGAACAGTGACCACGACACCACACAACCCTGCCATGACAATCTCTGCAAGACGTGCCAGATCATCGACATGGGTACCATCATTACACGTGAGAACACCACCCACCAGGTACGTAGTATATACTCGTGAGACTCGGCCAACATAGTCTACCTCATACACTGCATGAAAAGATGTCCTGCAGGGTGGTACATTGGCGAGACCATGCAGACGCTGCGACAACGGATGAACAGATATCGCACGACAATCGCCAGGCAGGAATGTTCCCTTCCAGTTGGGGAACACTTCAGCAGTCAAGGGCATTCAGCCTCTGATCTTCAGGTAAGCGTTCTCCAAGGCGGCCTTCAGGACGCGCAACAACGCAGAATCGCCGAGCAGAAGCTTATAGCCAAGTTCCGCACACATGAGTATCTCCTCAACCAGGATGTTGGATTCATGTCACGTTACATTCATCCCCCACCATCTGGCCTGCGAAATCCTACCAACTGTCCTGGCTTGAGACAATTCACACATCTTTAACCTATGATTATCCCTCTCTCCAGTTGCTCCATCTGGATCTGTAAAGACTTAATTACCTGCAAAGACTCACATTCAAAGTATTGTCTTCCATTTTTGACTTTGTCGATATCTATGTTTCTGGAACCCACCTCTTCATTCACCTGAGGAAGGAGCTGTGCTCCGAAAGCTAGTGAAATGAAATGAAATGAAAATCGCTTATTGTCACAAGTAGGCTTCGAATGAAGTTACTGTGAAAAGCCCCTAGTCGCCACATTCCGGTGCCTGTTCGGGGAGGCTGATACGGGAATTGAACCATGCTGCTGGCCTGCCTTGGTCTGCTTTAAAAGCCAGCTCTTTAGCCCTGTGCTTTCAAAACAAACCTGTTGGACTTTAACCTGGTGTTGTAAGACTTCATACTGTGCTCACCCCAGTCCAACGCCGGCATTTCCACATCATGGGTATAATTAAGACTGAGATTGATAGATTTTTGGACACTTTCAGAATTGAGGGATCTGGGACTAGGGCAGGAAAATGGAATTGAGGTAGAAGATCTACCATTATCTTTTGAAGGACAGAGTCTGCTTGAGGGACCATGGGTGGAAACGTAAGAAGGTGACTGAAATCTCAGTCACTGGCTGAAGAATCACAGAATCACAGAATAATACAGTGAAGAAGAGGCCCTTCGGGTCTGCACCGTCGCATGAAAGACACCTGACCTGCCTTCCTCATCCCTATCGCCAGCACTTGGCCCATTGCCTTGATGTTATGACGCGCCAAGTACTCATCCAGGTACTTTTTAGAGGATGTGAAGCAACCCATCTCGACCATCCTCCCAGACAGTTCATTCCAGACCGTCAGCATCCTCTGGGGAAAAAGGAGTTTCCTCAAACCTCCCCTAAACCTCCTGCCCATTGCTTTGAACTTGTGTCCCCTGGTAACTGACCCTTGAACAAAGGGGAACAGTTATTCCCGATCCACCCTGTCCTTGCCCCTCATTACCTTGTACACCTCAATCAGGTCGCCCCTCAGTCTCCGGTGCTCCAGAGAAAATAACCCAAGCCTATGCAACCTCTCTTCATAACTTAAATGTTCCATCCCAGGCAACATTCTGGTGAATCTCCTCTGTACCTGCTCCAGTGTAATCACATTCTTCCTATAATGTGGTGACCAGAATTGCACACAGTACCCCAGCTGTGGCCTCACCAAAGTTCTCTACCTCCAACATTACCACCCGGCTTTTGTAATCTATGCTTTGATTGATAAAGGCATTTTCCATTTGCCTTTTTCACCACTCTATTAACTGGCCCTCTGCCGTCAGAGATCTATGGACAAACACGCCAAGGTCCCTTTGTTCCTCGGAACTTCCTAGTGTCATGCCATCCATTAAATACTTTCTTGTCACATTACGCCTTCCAAATTGTATCACCTCACACTTCTCAGGGTTAAATTTAATCTGCCACTTTTCTGCCAATTTGACCGTCCTCAATGTTTCATAGATTTCATAGATTTCATAGAATCTACAGTGCAGAAGGAGGCCATTCGGCCCATCGAGTCTGCACCGGCTCTTGAAAAGAGCACCCTACCCAAGCCCACACCACCCTATCCCCATAACCCAGTAACCGCACTCAACCAACACTTAGGGCAATTTTGGACACTAAGGGCAATTTAGCATGGCCAATCCACCTAACCTGCACATCTTTGGACTGTGGGAGGAAACCGGAGCACCCGGAGGAAACCCACGCACACACGGGGAGAACATGCAGACTCCGCACAGACAGTGACCCAGCCGGGAATCGAACCTGGGACCCTGGAACTGTGAAGCAATTGCGCTAACCACTATGCTACCGTGCTGCCCTGTCTATATCTTCCTATAAACCAAGACACTCAACCTCACTGTTAACCAGAGCTGATGACAGCAGCATGTCACCTGGTTTCAGAGCGACCCAGTACATCTTGCACCAGTCAGACACCTAACCGGTCATGCTGAGCCTTCCCACAGAATCAATGATCTAGGGAAGGAGGGGAAATTCCAAGGGGGCACCTCTGGGGACCTCCATTGGAGTGGGTACCCCGGATATTTGGGTGGGTTGCCCCGGTGCTTCTTTGGGAATGTTCCTCTTATACGTGGGGGAGGGAGGAATGCTCTGGTGCCTGTGTGCTACCCCATTGTCTGTGTTGGGGGGAGGGGGGTGTTTGTGTGGGCGGACTTTCTCTTATCCATTGGAGGTGGTATTTTCCCGCTGCCTGTATTGGGGCTGGTTGTCTATTTAGGGACGCGTGCCTAGGTGGCATCACAAGAAAGCATATGTATGTAAACAAACTGAAAATAATTAACAGAGAATGCCGGAGAAAGATGAGATCGCAGACGGAACATAACCTGCCACCTCATCCGTCCTCACTGTCCAAGGGCCCAGGCAACCTTTCAGGTTAAGCAGCATTTCACTTACACCTCCTTCAATTTGATTGACTGTATTCGCTGCTCTACATTAGGGAGACTAACAACAGCTTGGTGACCGCTTTGCGGAACACCTTCGCTTAGCCCGCAAGCAGGACCCCAACCTTCCTGTCATTTGCCATTTCAACTCAACATCTTGCTCTCATACCCACATTTCCATCCTTGACCTGCTGCAATGCTCCTGTGAAGCCCAATGCAAGCTGGTGGAGAAGCAGCTCATCTTTCGCTTAGACACATTTCAGCCCTCGGGACTCAACAATGAATTCAACAAATTTAGACTGTGACCTTTCTCCATCTTTAACCCTTTTAAATTCTTTGTCTCATTCATCACCCTCCCTCCCATACCAGGGGCGAAATTCTCCCCCAACGGCGCGATGTCCGCCGACTGGTGCCAAAAACGGCGCCAATCAGACGGGCATCGCGCCGGCCCAAAGGTGCGGAATGCTCTGCATCTTTGGGGGCCGAGCCCCAACATTGAGGGGCTAGGCCGGCGCCGGAGAAATTTCCGCCCCGCCAGCTGGCGGAAATGGCGTTTGTTGCCCCGCCAGCTGGCGCGGAAATGCGGCGCATGCGCGGGAGTGTCAGCGGCCGCCGACAGTTTCCCGCGCATGCGCAGTGGGGAGAATCTCTTCCGCCTCCGCCATGGTGGAGGCCGTGGCGGAGGCGGAAGGGAAAGAGTGCCCCCACGGCACAGGCCTGCCCGCGGATCAGTGGGCCCCGATCGCGGGCCAGGCCACCGTGGGGGCACCCCCCCGGGGTCAGATCGCCCCGCGCTCCCCCCAGGACCCCAGAGCCCGCCCACGCCGCCTGGTCCCGCCGGTAAATACCAGCTTTGATTTACGCCGGCGGGACAGGCAGTTTCTGGGCAGGACTTCGGCCCATCCGGGCCGGAGAATTGAGCGGGGGGTCCCGCCAATCGGCGCGGCCCGATTCCCGACCCCGCCCAATCTCCGGTACCGGAGACTTCGGCGGGGGCGGGGGCGGGATTCACAGCGGCCAACGGCCATTCTCCGACCTGGCGGGGGGTCGGAGAATGACGCCCCAGTTCTTTTGCTGTATCTTGTTCAATCATTCCCAGCTATAGTTTAATATAGAGCACGTGTCTCCCTCTCTTTAGTTCTGATGAAGAGCCAAATGGGCTCAAACATTAACTGTTTTCTCTTCATACAAATGCTGCCAGACATGCTGAGTTTTTCTAGTATTCTCTGTTCTTGTTTCAGATTCCAGCATCCACAGTATTTTCCTTACTTGACTGAAAACAATTAAGTTACACAAGGTAAGCAGCTCTTAGACTTAGACAAAATAAATGAACAGTCTGCACCATACATCACAGTGGCACACTGTTGAAAGATGTGAAATATGGGAATCGCAGTGTTATTTGTTTGAATTAAGTAAACTTCATCATCATTTCTATTTTCCATCACTGACAATTCCTCTATTACCGTGAGGAAGAATGCTCAATAAAGCCAGTTATTGCTTTCACACAAGAAAATCTTATCTTAAAAAAACAGCTGCAGCTCATCTTGAAGAAAATGAATCTTCAGATCAGACGTCAATTGGGCGTACCACAGAAAACTCTTCTGAGGCCAATTAAAAGTTTTTAAAAGCTTATTATACATTTCTGTGGGACAACACATACAAAAAGTACCTACAACCGAGATGCTCAGAGCAGCTGAAACAAAACCAATATAAAAATGCTGGAAACACCAAGTAGATCAGTCAGCCTCTGTGGAGAGAACAGACAAACAAATATTGCAGGTTCAGAAACTGCTTGAAACTTTTCTTCCTCAATTTGTGTCGATGCAGGTGTGAACTAATCGAGGTCCCATATGAATTAAACATTACCTTCCTGCTTTTGCATTCTATTTCCCTGGAAATGAACCATAATACTTAGTTTGCATTCCTTATGGTTTATCAACCTGTGCAGGTTAGGTGGATCGGCCATGCTAAATTGCCCTTAGTGTCCAAAAAAAAAGGTTAGGTGGGGTTACTGGGTTATGGGGATAGGTTGGAGGTGTGGACTTAAGTAGAGTGCTCGTTCCAAGGGCCGGTGCACACTTGATGGGCTGAATGCCCTCCTTCTGCACTGTAAAAACTATTAAATCAATTTATTTTCATTTCTTCCATTGATCTGTTTTTCCCTCACCATTGTTCCCCCTTCCTCCACCACTTGGGCCAACTGTTCCTAGTTGGCTTTTAACACTGCTCACCTTTGTTCTGGCATTGACATATTCTAATCTCGTTATGTGCCACTATCAGCACCCTTCTTAGCCTTAATCACCACCATATACATTCTATTTGTCTTCTGTCATTGACATCTTTCTCAATTTCCACCTATTGCTGGCCCCCTATGAAGTCCCCCCCCCCCACCGCCACCCCCCCCCACTACAGTATAATTCTGACACCATTTCCAGTTGTCTCTATCTTTGACAAAGAGTCACCCAGAGTCGAAACATTAGGTCCATTCTCTCTCCACAGATGCAGTCAGGCCTGCTGAGATTGTCCAGTATTTTCTGTTTTTGTTATTGCGAAGCAAGTGCTGCTTGATAGCACTGAGCACTGTTGATGATTTCTTCCATCACTTTGTTGCTGATAAAGAGTGGACTAATTGGGCGCTAATTGGTTCAGTTGTATTTGTCCTGCTTTTTGTGGACAGGCTATACCTGTGAAATTACCACGTTGCTGGCTGGATGCCAATGTTGTAGCCATACTGGAATAGCTTACCGAGGTGCACAGCTAATTCTGGAGCACATGTCTTCAGAACTATTGCCAAAATATTGTCAGGGCACATAGCCTTTGCAGGGGTGGCATGGTGGCACAGTGGTTAGCACTGCTGCATTACAGTGGCAGGGACCCAAGTTCAATTCCAGCCTTGGGTGATTGTCAGTGTGGAGTTTGCACGTTCTCCCCATGTCTGCTTGGGTTTCGGGTGCTCCAGTTTCCTCCCACAGTCCAGAGCTGTGCAGGTTAGGTGGATTGTCCATGTTAAATTTCCCCTTATATCCAGCCCTTATATTGCCTCCATATCCAGTGCCTTCACCAGATTATTGATATCTCGTGTCGTGAAACAAATTGGCTGAAGACTGGCATCAGTAGTGCTGGGGAGCTGAGGCAGAGGCCGGGAATCAATTAGTTGCTTGATGTCTTACTACTAGGAGGTTGGTTTTCTGTAAGGGTGGACTTGAAAAGGAACAGGCTTGGACACTTTATGATGTTGCAGTCTCCAGATTTAAGACATAGATGTTCCTGCCTTTTCTGTTTCTTTCAGTGTTGTTTGTGGACCATCTGTTTCCCCTTGGCTCTTTGGGTAATAAGATTCATTATCTCTGGCCAATTTCTGGCATGTGACCAAATGATCAATATTCCATTGTCCATCCAGAATTATGTGACATTCTAGGTCATCACGGCACAATGGAAAACGGAAGGTAGCCATTCATCATACTTATGATAAATTGATTTCCTTACAGCTTTCTTTGTTGAATTTGGCGGCAGTGAGTCTGGGAGTTCATGGATTTGAGTTTTGGATAAATCCATAAACAATCGGGGTATGAATTCCTCAAATGTTTTTTGTCTTGATGTGCCTATTCAAAGGAGAAACCTCACCCATGCTCTTTCAATTAGGAACTTTCAGGAAGTCTGAGGTCATCCTGAGTCTATGCAGAGATTGTAAAGTTCATCTCACCCTTGGCAGAATTCTTAGCAGTCTTTTAATGTCCATTTTTAAATACAGTCCGTGTTTAAAGTTATGAACATGACTTGCCTTTTGTGGGGATGACAGGGATACACAAATCTCTG
This sequence comes from Scyliorhinus torazame, assembly GCF_047496885.1. Lineage (NCBI taxonomy): Eukaryota > Metazoa > Chordata > Chondrichthyes > Carcharhiniformes > Scyliorhinidae > Scyliorhinus > Scyliorhinus torazame. Next base: position 229,616,419 of record NC_092710.1, on the reverse strand, counting down.
AGGTTACAGGTTATGGTTGAATACAATTCTGCTGCTGCTGATACACCACGGCACCTCATGATGCCACTTTTGAGCTGCTACATCTGTTCGAAGTCTACCTCAATTAGCATGGTACTGCCACACAAAAGTATGGAGGATGTCCTCAATGTGAAGACTTTAGGCGACACTGCAAACTGCGATCAGCCAAAATTGAGGCCTGCACCAGGTGCCGATGCTCCGGTCCCCCGCTGGTGGCGATAACAAGATTTGCGCCTCACGCTGGCGGGGGCATGCAAAACCGGCATTTGCATGCATTTAATGTCGTTACAGTGTTTGACACACTGTGCTCCGGACCTCCGGGATTCACCGCCCCTCTCAGGTGGAAGTCACGCGGGCGTGATTTACTACAGGTATTTACAAACGGGGACTGGGCTCCTGAGAGGGAGAGAGAAGGAAAGCAAAGTTCGAAAGACTGTTGAAAATTGTACCACTTCCTTGTGGATGGGTGCCAGGGCTCGGGGGAGTAGCAGGGAGCAGTGGGAAGGCAGGGCTTGGAGACAGCTGATGGTCCTGTGGAGTGGGCCAACTGATAGTGTCACTGGTGAGGCTCCAGCCCTGAGAGGCAACTGTGCCAGCTCCATGGATTTGGGGTGTCCCCCTCGGGACTGGGGTGCCCTGGCTCAGACTGCCATTGCTGCAGTATTTGTTTTAAATGCATCCATTTGGTACAAGTTACAGGTCCCTGGCTGCTGAGTCTGCTGACTGCTCACTGTGTACTGTAAATGTTCACAGAGCCTCTGGTCATATGTGAGCCCACCCAGCCCACCCAGGAAATCCTCAGACCCCCAGCTGACCCATTAACGGGATGGTCATGGCCAAACTCAATGAGTGGCCCACCAGGTGCACCTGGCTCCTCAGTGCACTCATCAGAAGTGCACCCCCACTGCAGGGGAAGCAGGGAAATGGCAGAGCTCACCCCAAATAAAGGACACATGCACCGTTGCCTCTCATGGCTGGGGCCCCACCAGTGACATTATCAGCTATCCCACTTCACAGGACCGCCAGCTGTCTCCAAGCCCTGCCTATCCACTGCGTTCCTGCTCCCATCCATCCTGTCCCCAGACAGCTTGTCACAAGCTGTATGCCACACCCAGGACCCACGTTAAACTCCCGGCACTAATGCTCCTGGCAGACGCACGATTCCCTGCTTCACCCTCTTCTGGCGGACCTGCCCACCCTCAAGCCTCTAAGCATGGAGACAATTGGTGGCACAAGGTGACCCTCTCCATTGCACAACCAGTTGCCACCCTGCTGCCGGGATAACACACAGCCCACCCAATGAGGACTCCCACAGTAGACCCTCCTGAGGAAACAGGACAGGGGCCGCAGAACCTATCGCTGGCATGGGTTACGGCTGCCACCGGTGCCCCTGTTGATGGGTACGGGTGGTGAGGATAGAGGCTCACCAGTGATACTGACTGATGGGGACAGGGGTGCAGTTTGGAAGGCAACATAACGGGGGGGATTGGCTGAGGGATGGCCTTCGGTTTGGGGGGTGCATGTAGCGCTGAAGTACAACACAGGGTCACCATGTAGCCTGTTGCATCTGGATAGGCAAGGAGACACTCATCTTGCTATCATGCCTTCTCCGCTCCCCGCCCCCCCCCAGTCAGCGAATGAATTTCAGAGTACAGCCAGGAATGCTTGCTATCCACCCGGCCGCAGCGATTGCAGATGCACGGAGACTGGAGGCACAAGGACTGCTCAGGGAGGACCTTGCACAAGAGCAGTCTGCCTCAAGAGCAGAGGCCAGCCAGTGAGGCTTGAGTGCCGGTCATCCAACAGACTGAGGAGGAGGTGTGAAGGAGGCTCCACATCCAGCCACATGTATACCGTCAGCACCTGTCCTTCGAGGAGCTGCCAGATCTTCTATGCCAGCAAAGGCTTCGGCCAACCAGCGAGACCATTTGCCGACTGTTCTAAATAATAGCACAACTGACACCGCAGGGGTATGGAAGATGATACCCGCTCTCGGTGGCCGTGGTGACATTCGTCCTAAACCTTTTGCCTCTAGGTCTTTCTAGGGGCCGATTGAGGACCTGGCTGGGATCTCTCAGACACCCGTACACAGGTGCATCCGCACTGTGATGGATGCCCTCTGCCCCTGGGCAGCAGACTATATACACTCATTCTAGACCAGGCACACCAGGATGCCCGGGCAGTGATGACCATGAATATCTGATCACCTTTGCCCCATGGACGTTGGCTGTGACTGAGCGAAAGTGCATTCAAATAGAAAAAGAAGGTCTGGCAGAGGTATTTGGAGTAAATAAATTTCATCAGCATGTCTATGGCCACTGTTTCTTTATTGTCATGGATCACAAGCCATTGCTGGGCCTCCAGCAGAGGGCAGTAGAGTGGAGCTGCTGATTGGCTGTTGCGGGGAAAATTTGAATCTGTGCATTACGGTCACTGCATCCAGAAGGTGTACCTGAGCAAGAGACCCTAGGTGTTCAAGTTAAGGCAAGCATCCAGCAGAGGGCAGTAGAGCAGAGATGCTGATTGGCTGTTGTGGGGAAAATTTGCATCCGTGCATTGCGGTCACTGCATCCAAAAGGTGGTTTGTGGAGGAGCTGTTGTCAAGTGACAGTTAAACCCGAAACACTTCTTCAGTGTTTCCCTCCCTACCTCCTCCTCGAACCAAAAAAAGACAATCACTGTAAGGATCCCAGCTGAGTAAAGATTAAGAGGGAGACTCGAGGGCAGGTAGAAGTAGAAAGAAGTTGAACCGTGACGTCACAGCCTGCAGGTAAGTGATTGGCTGTGACTGGTAAGTAGTTTTTCTTTTCCCTAAGGTGTTATCGTGTGGGGCGCAGTGGTTGCTGAGTGAGCGCTTGCTGAGAAGGGGCATAATTTTTTTTTAAAAACCTTACTGTTGGGAGTGTAAAAACGACAGGAGATTCCAGACCCGTGTTATGCTCCTCTTGCTCAATGTGGGAGTTTAGGGACACGGCCGATGCCCCTGACTCCTTCATGTGCGGGAACTGTGTCCAGCGGCAGCTTCTGTTCGACCGCCTGATGGCTCTGGAGCTGTGGATGGACTCACTTTGGAGCATCCGCGATGCTGAGGAGGTTATGGATAGCACGTTCAGTGAGTTGGTCACACCGCAGATTAGAATTGGTAAGGGAGACAGGGAATGGGTGACCAAAAGGCAGCGAAAGTGCAGGCAGGCAGTGCGGTCATCTCCCTCCAAAACAGGTATACCATTTTGGATACTGTTGGGGGAAATGACTCACCAGGGGAAGGCAGCAGTAGCCAGGCTCATGGCACCATGGCTGCCTCTGCTGCACAGAAGGGCAGGAAAAATACTGGCAGTGCTATAGTCATAGGGGATTCAATCGTAAGGGGAGTAGACAGGTGTTTCTGTGGTCGAAAACGGGATTCCGAATGGTATGTTGCCTCACGGGTGCACGGGTCAGGGATGTCTCAGATCGGCTGCAGGACATACTGAAGGGGGAGAGTGAACAGTCAGTTGTCGTGGTGCATATAGGTACCAACGATATAGGTAAAAAACGGGATGAGGTCCTACAATCAGAATTTAGGGAGTTAGGAGATAAGTTAAAAAGTAAGACCTCAAAGGTCGTAATCTCGGGATTGCTACCAGTGCCACGAGACAGTCAGAGTAGAAATTCAAGAATAGTCAGAATGAATACATGGCTTGAGAGATGGTGCAGGAGGGAGGGGTTCAGATTTTTGGGACATTGGAACCGGTACTGGGGGCGGTGGGACCATTACAAATCGGATGGTCTACACCTGGGCAGGACTGGAACCAATGTCCTAGGGGGTGCTTTTGCTAACACTGTTGGGGAGGTTTTAAACTAATGTGGCAGGGGGGTGGGAACCAGATTAGGAAGTTAGAGGTCAGTAAAGAGGCAACAACTAAAGCCAGTAAGGTACTAGATAATAAACTCAATGTGACTAAGGGGAAGAGTAGACAGGGAAGAGATGATGAACGCAAAGGGACAGGTGGTCTGAGGTGCATTTGTTTCAATGCGAGAAGTGTAGCAGGTAAGGCAGATGAACTTAGGGCTTGGATTAGTACCTGGGAATATGATGTTATTGGTATTACTGAGACTTGATTGAGGGAAGGGCAAGACTGGCAACTAAATATCTCAGGGTATAGATGCTTCAGGAGGGATAGAGAGGGAGGTAAAAGGGGTGGAGGAGTTGCATTACCGGTCAGAGATGATATCACAGCTGTGATTAAGGAGGGCACGATGGAGGATTCGAGCACTGAGGCAATATGGGTAGAGCTAAGAAATAGGAAGGATGCAGTAACATTGTTGGGACTTTACTACAGGCCTCCCAAAAGTGAGCATGAAGTAGAGGTACAAATATGTAGACAGATTATAGAAAAATGTAGGAGCAATAGGGTGGTCGTGATGGAAGATTTTAACTTCCCCAACATTGAATGGGACTCATGTAGTGTTGGAGGTGTAGATGGAGCAGAATTTGTAAGGAGCATCCAGGAAAGTTTTTAGAGCAGTATGTAAATAGTCCAACTCGGGAAGGGGCCATACTGGACCTGGTATTGGGGAATGATCCCGGCCAGGTGGTTGAAGTTTCAGTCGGTGATTACTTTGGGAAAAGCGACCACAATTCCGTAAGTTTTAGAATACGCATGGACAAAGACAAGAGTGGTCCTAAACGAAGAGTGCTAAATTGGGGAAAGGCCAAGTAAAACAAAATTCGGCAGGAGCTAGGGAATGTGGATTGGGAGCAGCTGTTTAAGGGTAAATCCACATTTGAAATGTGGGAGTCTTTTAAGGAAAGGTTGATTAGAGTGCAGGACAGACATGTCCCTGTGAAAATGAGGGATAGAAATGGCAAGATTAGGGAACCATGGATGACGGGTGGAACTGTGAGACTAGCTAAGATGAAAAAAGAAGCATACATAAGACCTAGGCTCCTTAAAACTGATGAAGCTTTGGAGGAATATCGGGAAAGTAGGACAAATCTCAAAAGTGCAATCAAGAGGGCTAAAAGGGGTCATGAAATATCTTTGGCTAACAGGGTTAAGGAGAATCCCAAAGCCTTTTATTCGTATATAAGGAGCAAGAGAGTAACTAGAGAAAGGATTGGCCTACTCAAAGACAAAAGAGGGAATTTATGCATGGAGTCAGAGGAAATGGGTGAGATTCTTAATGAGTACTTTGCATCGGTATTCACCAAGGAGAGGGAAATGACGGATGTTGAGGCTGGGGATGGATGTTTAAATACTCTAGGTCAAGTCGGCATAAGGAAGGGGGAAGTTTTGGGTATTCTAAAAAGCCTCACGTCTGTTGTGGGTAAAGTCTTGGAGGGGATTATTTTTCTTTGTTCTTTGTCTTTGTTATTATGGTTTTCACTCGCTCCTGATTAGACACCTCCATCAAACTGAACCACCAGAGATTCAAGGATTGGTGCCTCGAAGTTTGGATGATCCCATTGTATTTGGGGGTTACACGCCCTTCCCAAAGCTCGGGCTTGAGGTCTGCACAGTCACAGCGTCTGCACATACCATTCCCACAGCACTGTGTGTGTTGCAGCCATGCAAACGGACATTTTGGACTCCAGGCACCAGAGGACTAAGGTGGCCATTATCTCTCCTCACCATGTGGGTTTTTATTTTAATAAGGCCTCCGTACCTACCATTCATTAAAAGCATTCCAACTGGGCCCTAGCTGGTAGAGAAACCTTGGCACGAGTGGATACTGAAGTGGACAGGCAGAGAAAGAGAGAGAGAGAGAGAAAGACAGACAGACAGAGACAGAGACCTGAAATGACTTTATAAATTGCCAAATCTCACTTTGCTATTGATGTCATTGCATTTCCGTGACTACGAATGGCAGCTTGTGCCATAATATCCTTCTTCAGTTTTTTTTAACCAAGCTTTCCCTGGGCTGAGCACTGGTTCTAACTAAGATGACAGCAAAGCTGAGAGGGTCAGAATTCTGTGTGGCAGTTTGATGACTGCAAAGTGAACCTGTCAGGAGGAGAGCAGCACAGTGCCAGCTTAGGATATGGGGGTCAACTCCAACGATGCACAGATATGGAATTAAAAAAAGAAACAGGTCTTAGTGAAGCCTCAGTGGGCTCAGTGCAGGAAGTGCTCTCGATCACAAGAGTCCAAAGGATTACTCTGCAAGTAAAAGTAAAGCACATTTGACAGCTGACAGAGCTAAACATAGAATAATAGAAAAAGAACAGACAAAGGGCAAATTACTGAGTGGAGCAACTGGATTGCCGGAGTAACAGGAAGATTGGTTGTTTTCGTTTTTTAAAACCAATTGAAATTGAATGTATTCAATTTCATTGAGGCAGAAGTAAGCTTAAGTTGATTGTAATATTTATACTTTACCTTGGTGCGTGCAGCTCTTTATGCTCTACTATTTTAGCCCCATTTTCCTGATAAAATATATTGGTCGGTAACAAAAGTAGAAATCATTTTCTGCTCAGAAATCTAATGAGATGTTACAAAATTCTTGATAGTATCGGACAACCTCTTTCTGACTCAATCACCTAATGTTAAGGTTGAAAACGTTTTATGATAATCACTAACAGAAGAAGGTGCAGATTCAGGTATGAACTTGCCAGATTCTTCTCCTACAGGATCAGGTGATCTTCTCGCAGTGTAAGCATAGGGTTTGGACGGTAGCACGGCGGTACGGTAGCACAGTGGTTAGCACTGTTGCTTCACAGCGCCAGGGTCCCAGGCACGATTCCCGGCTGGAGTCACTGTCTGTGCGGAGTCTGCACCTTCTCTCTGTGACTGCGTGGGTTTCCTCCGGGTGCTCCGGATTCCTCAAGTCCTGAAAGACGTGCTGTTAGGTCATTTGGACATTCTGAATTCTCCCTCCGTGTACCCGAACGGGCGCCGGAATGTGGCGACTAGGGGCTTTTCACAGTAACTTCATTGCAGTGTTAATGTAAGCCTTCTTGTGACAATAAAGATTATTATTATTATATGTGTTCCTTGTGGTCTCTTGTCTTCACCATTGTCTTGATTATATCATGAATTGTGACCAAGAACACGTCTTTGCACAGAGGTAGGTCTGTGATCACTGGAACCATGGTGCCCACAGCATAAAATATCTGAGGTGACCAGGTGGAGTTGTTGTAGTGAAACGTGAATGTAATAGATCTCACGGATCTCCGAACCATTGGAGGCAATGAGTTTGGCAGTGATTGTTTGAATCATCACTTGCCCCTTCTGTCGGTACATACATTTCAGATTATTGGGTGGAAGGATATTTGCACCTGCCCCGGCAGACATTTTTTCACATTGTTTATGCTGAACTTGCATCTCTAAGAACTTAAGACATTGAAGCAGAATTAGGCCATTCAGCCATCGAGTCTGCTCTGCCATTCAATCATGGCGGATATGTTTCTCATCCCCATTCTGTGGATATGTAATCTGGATTGTGCCAAAGACTACCGTTGGTACCACTGTGCCATACGTTATTTCAGTCACCATGTTGAATGTCAGCTTACTCTCTGTATCAATAGTAGGTTGGCTAGACATTTTGTGCATCTTGTCTTGACACTCTTCAGTACGCACTTTTGGTTGAATGGAATCATGGACATGTCTGGTCCATCCACACTGCTTATTCACATTTCCTGCATTGGCTATCACGTTAACGGTGGACAAATTGCACATACCTGTCGATTCTGTCTGCCAATTAGTATGGCTTCGTATTTGCATTTGCTTTGTCATATGCTTGTACAGTGTAACCTTTGCATTGGTCTAAAGCAGTGTTTTCCAAACTTTCTTCCCGGACCCACTTTTTCCAACTGGCCGACCTTCGGGCCATTCGCAACCCACAGAGGCTGGCATTCGCAACCCACGCTTGCCGACCTTTGCAACCTATGCTGGCCGACCTTCACAACACAAGCCATGTTTGTTTACCTTTAATGTGAAAGGGGAGCCTGCTTGATCCTCATGATCTCATTCTAATCAGGTTCCCAGAAGGAGAGGACAATGTGCATATCAGGTGCAGGCTTCAGTCAGTTCCCTTGTGCCATCTTCATCTTTGTGAAAACGGAGAATCCAACCTCACACATGTAGGTTTGTTTTGAAGGGCAATAGCAACAAAATGCTTGTTTTTATTAGCACTGGATATTCCTGGGAGATGCTACTCCAGAATGCTGACAGCCTCATGGGATTTTGCCGTGTTTCTAATGTGGCATCACAGTTCAGGTGCAGCAGTATCGTCTTTTTATTTGCAGTAAGCTGTAAGTTAATTTTTCACCCACCTCTCTTTCAAAATCTGAAACTTCTCCTCTCATTTGTCATTACTTCCATCCATACAACACACATGGGCTTTGCATCCTTATTTGCATTGGCACAATTGGCAAACCATAACTCAAAAAATCAGCGTTTTACTGTTTTCTTCCCGAGTCAAGTTTATTTTTTGTGGGTTGTTAACCAGAGGCCTGAGAGCTTTGTACAGAGCAAATACTAGCACTGCTCTTCCCTGCCCTGTACTCTCCTGAGCAGCTCTGTCCACCAGATTTACTTGTGAGATCCTGAACAGTAGGCACACTGCCTATTTGAGTCTCTGGCGATCTCATACTTATAAGAAAATGATTAATCTTCACAGTCCTCCTGCCTTGCTTGCCAGCAGATAGAAAATGGAAGAAACTCTCCTCCGTGATTTGACACCAAAAGTACATGGAGGGTGTTTGACTTCATGTGTATGTGCAGGGACCATGACCTGCGCACTGCTGTTGCTTCTGGCCAGAAGACTACACATAGCCTAATTCCTTCTCATTTAAAAGATGGCAGTGGCCGCCACTATCAATAAAGATGCCAGCAGTGGCTGTGGGGCACTTCTCCTGAGATCGGGATCACCGCGGGAACACCGTGACCGATTATTCCACGACCCTCCTGGCACCTGCCTGTGACCCAACCACAGTTCGCAACACGCACTTTGAAAAGCCCTGATCAAAAAGTTTATTTGAAATGCTTCCATCAGAATAGATATTATCACAAAATTAATTATTCTGTTGGTTAGTCGTGCTGCCATAAAGTTGTAATCATGTCCCTTGTTTCTGCATCTACTCATGAATTGATCAAAGGTCTCTGGCAGTTATTGCCTAAAGGACATGAATTTACAGATGGTGCACTCTGTTTTCGAGCCTAGCTTGCAATTTATTTTCAAGTGTTGACCATATTTTTATCTGGATCTTTCAGATGGTTGTTGGATCCATATGATATGTGCACTCTATGGTGGCCTTCGCTGAAAATGAAATGAAAATCGCTTATTGGCACAAGTAGGCTTCAAATACTGTGAAAGGCCCCTAGTCGCCACATTCCGGCGCCTGTTCGGGGAGGCTGGTACGGGAATTGAACCGCGCTGTTGGCCTGCCTTGGTCTGCTTTAAAAGCCAGCGGTTTGGCCCTGTGCTAAACCAGCCTATAGCATTTTGATTTTAATGGCTTGTTTGTCTGGTTCCAAATCCTGAAGGGAGACTGTGTCCTGCCATCCGTCATGGTGTGCCATGTAGGCATATTGTGGGTTGGCATGGAGAAGAACCCTTTCGATCAGGGGAACCGATTTATGACTCCTCGCATGCTTCCGGAGGAGGATGGGCCCTGGGACTGTCAGCGAGGACGGAAGCAAGACCACTGAGGTGGACTTCCTGGGGAGTCAAGGGAGTAAATAGGCAAGTTGTAGTTGTAGGAGATTCTATTATCAGGGGGATAGATAGTATCCTTTGTGAGCAGGATAAAGAGTCCTGCATGGAATGTTGCCTGCCTGGTGCTAAGGTGCGGGACATCTCTGACCGGCTTGAAAGGATACTGGAGAAGGAGGGGGAGGATCCAGTTGTTGTGGTCCATGTCGGTACCAACAACATAGGCAAGTCTAGGAAAGAGGACCTGTTTAGAGATTATAAAGAGCTAGGATTCAAATTAAAAAACAGGTCCTCAAGGGTCATAATCTCCGGATTACTGCCCGAGCCACGTGCAAATTGGCATAGGGAGGCAAGAATAAGGGAAGTTAACACGTGGCTGAAAGAGTGGTGTGGGAATGAGGGGTTCCTTTTCATGGGACACTGGCATCAGTTTTGGGACGGGGGGACATATACCGTCGGGATGGTCTCCACCTGAACCGAGCTGGGACCAGTGTTCTGGCGAAAAGAGTAAATAGGGTGGTCAATAGGACTTTAAACTAAAGATTGGGGGGGAAGGGAAAGTCAGGGGAGTAATTAGTGGTAAGCGTCGCTGCTTAGGAATACAAAAAAGCACGAAAAGACAGAACTCAGGAGAGGTTACAATAGTCCCCATCCCACAAAATATGACACAGTGTATGGAAAGGCTCAGTAAACCAAGGTCCACCACACTAAGAAAACAAAAAGGGATGGTCAAGAGAGAATTAAAGGTGCTATATTTAAATGCGCGTGGTGTACGGATCAAGGTAGATGAGCTTGTGGCCCAGATTGTGACTGGCAGGTATGATGTGGTAGGCATCACAGAGACATGGTTGCAGGGGGTTCAGGACTGGCATTTAAACATCCAGGGATTCACAACCTATCGAAAAGACAGAGAGGTGGGCAGAGGGGGCGTGGTTGCCTTGTTAATTAGGAATGAAATTAAATCAATAGCACTAAACGACATGGGGTCGAATTATGTGGAGTCTGTGTGGGTAGAGTTGAGGAACCACAAAGGCAAAAAAACCATAATGGGAGTTATGTACAGGCCTCCTAACAGTGGTCAGGACCAGGGGCACAAGATGCACCACAAAATAGAAAGTGCATGTCAGAAAGGCAAGGTCACAGTGATCATGGGGGACTTTAATATGCAGGTGGACTGGGTAAATAATACTGCCAGTGGACCCAAGGAAAGGGAATTCATTGAATGTTTACAGGAGGGCTTTTTGGAACAGCTTGTGATGGAGCCTACGAGGGGACAGGCCATTCTGGACTGAGTGTTATGTAATGAGCCAGACTTGATTAAAGATCTTAAAGTAAGGGAGCACTTAGGAGGCAGTGATCATAATATGGTCGAATTCAATCTCCAATTTGAAAGAAAGAAGGTAGAATCAGAAATAAAGGTAACTACAGGGGCATGAGGGAGGAACTGACGAAAATCGACTGGGAGCAGAGCCTAGTGGGAAAGACAGTAGAACAGCAATGGCAGGAGTTTCTGGGAGTAATTGAGGACACAGTGCAGAGGTTCATCCCAAAGAAAAGAAAGGTTGTCAGAGGGGGGATTAGGCAGCCATGGCTGACAAAGGAAGTTAGGGAGTGCATCAAAGCAAAAGAGAAAGCCTATAATGTGGCAAAGAGTAGTGGGAAGTCAGAAGATTGGGAAGGCTACAAAAACAAACAGAGGATAACAAAGAGAGAGATAAGGAAAGAGAGGATCAAATTTGAAGGTAGGCTAGCCAGTAACATTAGGAATGATAGTTAAAGTTTCTTTAAATACATTAAAAACAAACGGGAGGCAAACGTTGACATTGGGCCGCTCCAAAATGACGCTGGTAATTTTGTGATGGGAGACAAGGAAATAGCTGAGGAACTGAATAAGTACTTTGCGTCAGTCTTCACAGTAGAAGACATGAGTAATACCCCAACAATTCCGGAGAGTCAGGGGACAGAGTTGAATATGGTAGCCATCACAAAGGAGAAAGTGCTAGAGAAACTAAGAGGTCTAAAAATTGATAAATCTCCGGGCCCAGATGAGCTACATCCTAGAGTTCTAAAGGAGATCGCTGAAGAAATAGTGGAGGCGTTGGTGATGATGTTTCAAAAGTCACTGGAGTCAGGGAAAGTACCAGAGGATTGGAAAATCGCTGTTGTAACCCCCCTGTTCAAGAAGGGAACAAGGAAAAAGATGGAAAATTATAGGCCAATTAGCCTAACCTCGGTTGTTGGCAAGATTCTAGAATCCATTGTTAAGGATGAGATTTCTAAATTCTTGGAAGTGCAGGGTCGGATTAGGACAAGTCAGCATGGATTTAGTAAGGGGAGGTCTTGCCTGACAAACCTGTTAGAGTTCTTTGAAGAGATAACAAATAGGTTAGACCAAGGAGAGCCAATGGATTTTATCTATCTTGACTTCCAAAAAGCCTTTGATAAGGTGCCTCACGGGAGACTGCTGAGTAAAATAAGGGCCCATGGTATTCGAGGCAAGGTACTAACATGGATTGACGACTGGCTGTCAGGCAGAAGGCAGAGAGTTGGGATAAAAGGTTCTTTTTCGGAATGGCAACCGGTGACGAGTGGTGTCCCGCAGGGTTCAGTGTTGGGGCCACAGCTGTTCTCTTTATATATTAACGATCTAGATGACGAGACTGAGGGCATTCTGGCTAAGTTTGCCGATAATACAAAGATAGGTGGAGGGGCAGGTAGTATGGAGGAGGTGGGGAGGCTGCAGAAAGATTTAGACAGTTTAGGAGAGTGGTCCATGAAATGGCCGATGAAATTCAACGTGGGCAAGTGCGAGGTCTTGCACTTTGGAAAAAAGAATAGAGGCGTGGACTATTTTCTAAACGGTGACAAAATTCATACTGCTGAAATGCAAAGGGACTTGGGAGTCCTAGTCCAGGATTCTCTGAAGGTAAACTTGCAGGTTGAGTCCGTAATTAAGAAAGCAAATGCAATGTTGTCATTCATCTCAAGTGGCTTGGAATATGAAAGCAGGGATGTACTTCTGAAGCTTTATAAAGCATTAGTTAGGCCCCATTTAGAATACTAAATGAGGGGTCTCATTGGTGGCAGTGCACAGGAGCGACCGGATGGAGTGGAGCGCATCGGGAAGGACCTCATGCCAGCGGGAGACTGGGAGACTTCTAGACCGTAGGGCAAGAGGGACGGCCTTCCAGACCATCGCGTTCTCCTTCTCCACCTGTCCGTTTCCCCGGGGGTTGTAGCTGGTAGTCCTGCTTGAGGCGATGCCCTTGCTAAGCAAGAACTGACGCAACTCGTCGCTTATGAAAGAGGAACTCCGATCGCTATGGATGTAGGTGGGGAAACCGAATAAGGTGAAGAGACTGTGCAGGGCCTTGATGACAGTGGCAGAGGTCATGTCAGGGCATGGGATAGCGAAAGGGAAATGTGAGTACTTGTCAATAATGTTGAGGAAGTACACTTTACGGTCAGTGGAGGGGAGGAACCCCTATGATGCTCAAAGGGGTGGGAAGCCTTTACCAGGTGCATTCTGTCAGGCCGATAATAGTGTGGTTTGAACTCCGCGCAGACCTGACAGTCCCTGGTCATGGTCCTGACCTCCTTGATGGAGTAAGGCAGGTTGCGGGCCTTGACGAAATGAAAAAAACAGGTGACCCCCGGGTGACAGAGGTCACTGTGGAGGGCCCGAAGTTGGTCTACTTGTGCGCTGGCACATGTACCGCGGGATAGGGCATCTGGGAGCTCATTGAGCTTCCCAGGTCGATACAAGATATCGTAATTGTAGGTGGAGAGTTCGATCCTCCTCTTCAGGATCTTGTCATTCTTGATCTTGCCCGCAGCCCGTGCTGGTCAACCATTTGGTCCATCTCCCGTTGGATGACTGAGACCCGATTGGTGACGCCGAAGGGGACCCTGAGGAAGTGGTAGAGGTGGCCATCTGCCTCGAAGGCAGTGTATTGGCGGTCCTCCTGATAGGGAGCTGGTGGTACGCGGACTTCAAGTCAACAGTGGAAAAAACTTGTGTTATTAAACATGAAGGCAACCCACCATTGGTCAGTGAGGAGAGTGAATCGCCTGCCGACCAGGTAATGCCTCCAATGTCGTACAGCTTCCACAATGGCTTGGGCTTCCATTTCGACGGAGGAGTGTCGAATTTCGGAGACCTGGAGGGTACGGAAGAAGAAAGCCACGGGACTGCCCGCCTGGTTGAGGGTAGCGGCCAGGGCAAAGTCAAGCATCGCTCTCCACCTGGAACGGGATGGACTCGTCTACTGCGTGCATTGCTGCTTTGGCAATATCTTCCTTGATGCGGTTGAAGGTCGGGCGGGCCTCAGATGTCAGGGGACAAATAGTAGATTTAATGAGTGGGTGGGCCTTGTCCACATAATTGGGGACCCACTGGGCATAATAGGAGAAGAACGCCAGGCATCTCTTCAGGGCCTTGGGGCAGCGGGGGAGGGGATGTTCCAGGAGGGGGCGCATGCGGTCAGGGTTGGGCCCTGGGACCCCGTTTTCCACCACATAGCCAAGGATGGCTTGGCAGGTTGTGCGGAAAATGCATTTCTCCTTATTATATCTGAGGTTAAGGAGCTTAGCGGTGTGGAGGAAATGTCGGAGGTTAACGTCATGGTCCTGCTGGTCATGGCCGCAGATGGTGACATTTTCCAGATATGGGAACGTGGTCCGCAGCCCGTACTGGTCAACCATTTGGTCCATCTCCCGTTGGAAGACTGAGACCCCATTGGTGACGCCGAAGCGGACCCTGAGGAAGTGGTAGAGGCGTCCATCTGCCTCGAAGGCAGTGTATTGGCGGTCCTCCGGGTAGGGATCTGGTGGTACGCGGACTTCAAGTCAACAGTGGAGAAGACTCGATACTTCGCAATCTGATTGACCATATCAGATATGCGGGGAAGGGGGTAGGCATCGAGCTGCGTATACCGGTTGATCGTCTGACTGTAGTCGATGACCATGCGGTGCTTCTCCCCAGTCTTGACGACCACCACTTGGGCTCTCCAGGGGCTGGTAGTGGCCTCTTTGATCTCTTCCCACAGGAGTCGCTGGACCTCTGACCTGATAAAGGCCTTGTCCCGGGCACTGTATCTTCTGCTCCTAGTGGCGACGGGCTTACAGTCCGGGGTGAGGCTAGTGAAGAGCGAGGGTGGAGCAACCTAAAGGGTCGCGACGCTACAGATAGTGAAGGGGGGGCAGGGGTCCACCGAACTTCAAAGTAAGGCTTTGGAGGGGGCACTGAAAATCAAGACCCAGTAATAGGGCAGCGCAGAGATGAGGGAGGACGTAGAGCTTGAAATTAGCTTACTCTACGCCCTGTACCGAAAGGGTTGCAACATAGTACCCTCTGATCTCCACAGAATGTGATCCGGAAGCCAGGGAGATTTCCTGGGTCGGGGGTAAAATTGGGAGGGAGCAGCGCCTTACTGTATCTGGGTGGATGAAGCTGTCAGTGCTCCCGGAGTCAAAGAGGCAGGTCATTTCGTGCCCGTTGATCCGGACGGCCATCAGTGATTTAGTGAGGTGATGAGGTCGAGACTGGTTGAGGGTGATGGAGGCGCGCTTTGGAAGGTTGGTGGGCTTGTTGGGAGTAGCGGAAGCCAGCATACGACTGGGTGAGCAGGGGTTATGGGAGGCGGCGGGGTGATTCCAAGCTGGCGGTCCCCACGGGTCGCACGTGGCGGGTGGTGTCGAAGATGGCGGCCCCCACGGGTTGTACGTGGCGGGTGGCGTTGACGATGGCGGCCTCCACAGGTCGCACATGGTGGATGACGTGGTAGATGGGGGTAGTCCCAACAGGCAACACGCAGCGCTGCTGCTGCTGGATCTGGAAACATTAGGAACAGGTCGGGCCTGGCAGTCTTAGGTGAAGTGGCTCTTTTTTCCGCATCGTTGCAGATTGCGCTCTGTGCTGGGCAGAGTTGTCTGGGGTGCTTACCCTGGCCACAGAAGTAGCATCTCAGGCCTCTGGAGTTGGCGGATTGATGCGCGGCACAGGCTTGCAACGCACCCGGGTCAGGTGATGCCGGCACCCACGACGCCCACGAGGGTGCCGCGTGGTGGGAGGTGAAGGCATCCATGTTATGGAAGGCCACTTCCAGCGAATTTGAGAGCTGCACTGTCTCTTGGAGGCCATGTGTACCCTCGATGTGCCATCAATTATAACAAAGATGAGTTGTGGAACAAAACTGTGTCTTTAATAAGCTAAACGAGAACCTCTGGCAACTGATCCCGAACTGGGGCAGGGCCACAGGTCGGCAACCTTTATCCAGAGCCTGAGGGGAGGAGCCACAGGCGGAGCCAGCAGAGACAACAAACAATATATACAATACGGTAACAGTGGTTTACCACAATATATATAATATAGTATCAGTGGTTTACCACAGGCGTATTAGATAAAGAAAAGGTAAATGAATATACAGTTAAGTATCCTTTGATTGTCCTTAAGGCTTGGATTTTAAATTCTGCAGCCAATTGTGATTAACTGGATTCTTGGATGTGGTCAGATGTAGATGCTATTGCAATTATTACAAATTCTTGGTTCAGTGGTAGGTTTCTGGTAGTGTTAGCTCCTCGAACCGGATGGCACACTTCTTCCAAAAGAGAGCAAGTGAGAGAGAGCATCCTTTACTCGTTTCCATTATTGAAGACTTTCTTGACACCAATTGCTATCTCGTTCTAGTGGCTGCATACCTTACAATGAAATATATCACCCATTGTGTATTTCCAAGAGGTATTGGGAGTGTGTGTCGGCAGTAGCTATTTTACTTTGCATTTTTAGTGTATTTTCCTGAGACAGCTATGAGCCTCAATAGGTGTCTGCGTTACAGGAAATGCCTCTGCCTTTACATTACCCTCAGGTTGATTTGTTTGGTTCACACCCTCAGCTTAGAATGTGACCTTGCTTTTTTCAGTGGTTTGCTCTGTCTTGGTTCAAATAGTAAAATTTAAAGCCAGTTAAAAATTGAAAAATCATATTTTCAAAAATGAAGAGTCGTAGCCTTATGACAAACGATGGCATTTTATTGGTCATCTTCTAGCTTTTTGTAGGATTTTTAATGTTATTGGAGCTTTTAATAGCTACGAAAGCTTTCTCTAGTGCTTTGGAATTAATTTAGCTCTGCGTTATAGTACTTCTAGTAGCCACTGCCTTAGATATTCAAAGATTACTGCTTGACTGCAATGTGTTTTTCCAAGGTTATCTGCAGGCTCTGCCCAGAAAGCAGTGATTTAGGCAGGAGAATGGCTACAGAACTTAAAAAAGAAAGGAAAAGGTGAATTAAATCTTTTTTATCAGCTTCTTTTAGCTGTTAGGAGTTAGTGCTGGATGAATAATTCTTCCCAGCATCTGGGTGAATGCTCAGTCCATGCTGAAGGGCAAAGTTGTGCAGTGCACAACACACGACAACTGTCGTGAGTTCCATCTTCACTGTTTTGGCAGTGCGACAGTTAGAGTTCAGCTTTAGGTCTTCCTTCAACATTTCACAAAGATTGCTTCCTTGCTGAAGCACATCTCCTCTGACATCATTTCATAATGTCCTTTGCCTAGGGGATGGGTAATTTATTCACTTCCTCACCAGTCAGACATATAGTGTAACTCCAGGTTTTGAATCTGCCTTGGATTCTGCAATATTTGTCAGAGTGATAGTTCACATTAGCTTACATGAGGCTTGCATACATCAACTAAGGCATTAAACTTTGCTAAAACATTTGAAGTAATCACTGAGGCTTGTAAGGATCAACATTAAATCAGGGAGACTCTTGAACAACACAGCTTAAAATACATTGCAAAATCCAAATGTACTTTAGCTCTGCATCAGCTGGGAGGACAAGCATGCTAATATTGATGTCCTGGAGCCTAGACCACCAGTATCGAGGCCATGGTCATTCAAAACCAACTCCACTCAGCCAGCTATGTGCTTCGGATGTCAAAGGACCTCTGCTGAAGCAAACCTTCTTTGCCCAGCTCAAGGAAGGAGCCCAAACAAGAGGAGGACAAAGGAAGCGCTTCAAAGACATCTGAAGGCCTAGCTCAAGAAATGCAACATAGACTTCAAAGCTTGGGAGACTGTTGCTCAGAAGAAACCTACTTGGAGGAACCTCCTGATTGAAGGGACACAATTCTTCGAGGGCACCTGACGGCAAGAGGAAGCCTAGAAAAGGAGCCTGAGAAAGACATTCCCTCGATCTAGAGTCCAAGGACCGATCTTACCTTTTGGAAACATCTGCCAAATGTGCAATCAAAGATGAGGCTTTAGGATCGAGCTCATAAGCCAAATAAGGACCCACTGACCCATGACCAGTAACACAGAGTTTCTTTGGTGGATAATCATACTCGTTAGTGAGTGATTGCTGAAGATTACATGCACGCCAAACCCGCGCTATCCAGTATAATTCTTTTAATAGAATTGATTTGATTTTATTTGATATTATTTATTGTCACATGTACCGAAGTACAGTGAAAGGTATTTTTCTGCGGCCTAAGTAACGTACACAATACATACGTAGTAGACAAAAAAGAATAATCAACAGAGAACATTGACAAATGATACATCGACAAACAGTGTTTGGTTACAGTGCGGAACAAAGGGCCAAACAAAGCAAATACATGAGCAAGAGCGGCATAGGACGTTGTGAATAGTGTTCTTACAGGGAACATATAAGTCTGTGGGAGAGTCGTTGAGGAGTTTAGTAGCTATGGGGAAGAAGCTGTTCCTATGTCTGGATGTGCGGGTCTTCAGACTTCTGTACCTTCTGCCTGATGGAAGGGTCTGGAAGAAGGCAAAGGCTGGGTGGGAGGGGTCTCTGATGATGCTGTCTGTCTTCCTGAGGCAGCGGGAGGTGTATACAGAATCAATGTGGGGGTGGCAAGCTTGTGTAATGCGTTGGGCTGGGTTCACCACACTCTGCAGTTTCTTGTGATATTGGGCCGAGCAGTTGCCATACCAGGCTGTGATGCAGCTGGATACGATGCTCTCTATGGCACGTCTGTGGAAGTTTGTGAGAGTCGATGCAGACATGCCGAGTTTCTTTAGCTTCCGTTGGAAGTAGAGACATTGTTGGGCTTTCTTGACTGTTGCATCAACGTGAGTGGACCAGGAGAGACTGTTGGTGATGGTGACCCCCAGGAACTTAAAGCTATCCTCGTGACAAACCAAAGTTTAAAAAAAATCTTCCTTTCACTTTCTGCGACTCAAAACTCACTTAATACATTAAAGTACTTTTTAATGGAATTAACAGTCTCATGACAAGCCAAAGTTAAATCTTTCATTCACTTTATGTGCATTTTAACCATATTAATGAACACTAATGATAAAAAGCATTAACCCACCAAAAAAGTGGTCTCCTGCCTCTGCTCAATAGTTCTGGAATGGAAAAAAAGTGCAAATACGAAAGCATAAAAACTTACCTAACATCGAGGCAAGCCAGCCAAGTTAGTGCTGTGCCTTTATCTTTCATTCAGCTGGTTCTGCAAACCTTCTTTGCCAAGCTCAAGGAAGGATACCAAACAAGAGGAGGACAAAGAAAGCGCTTCAAAGACAGGTAAAGAAGAAAAACAGGTAAAAGAACCGGGTTGGTAGTTTAAGCATGGAGCACTTTTAGTGCACATGTCCGTGCATCGGGATTTCCGCGTTTTCCCATCACGCATGCACGACGGAGAATCCCCTTAACCCCAAATAAGAAACGGAAGTTACGGGCCATTATTTTTGACTAACACACAATTATCAGCTTGAGAGGCCAAAAATGACCATTTAAGCTGTGTAGCTGCACCCCTGCAGTCTGGGGAATGTTCTCCCAGTGTTAACTTGCCAGGTTTGCTAGATTTCTGTTAGAGTCTGCAGGCAATTATTTGCATAGTTCTCACTGATTTCTATGCCTATGGAATGTGAAAACAGTGCGATGCTTTGCTCATTGGACATTCTCCTGTTTTTGGTTCACATGAATGACTTGGAGGAGAATCAAAGGGAGGATACATCATGGTCTGAATCTTTTTAAACTGTGTTTTTTTCCAGTCCAGCCCTGGAGTCCTCTGCACCATCAACCATGGAACATTTTGGAGCAGCATTCAGCAGTGACTGATGCCCTCTTTCACAGGTTATCCAACTTTATTCAATACAACATTTTCTCTGTAAAGTAAAAAGACAGATCCATCAATTTCCACAGGATTGCTATCTTCCCAAGGGCATAAGGGGTTATCGGTGGAAGCCACGGCTTGTTGAAGGCTACACTTGAGGGATCTGTCACTTTTATCAGCAGGAAAGTTACCATTCACTAAATGAACTAATTGTCTGCAATGCCCAACTGAGGATTCAACTCATGTCAACTCATAACATCAGGGAAGTGCATCTGATGCACAAACATTCGAAATTACCTTTTGCAGCCAATTAAATTATTTTTTCTTTAAACTGTAATTGCCTTCGTAAAGATGATTTAGGTTTCTCACAGAAGTATCAGCATTCTCACTTCCCACTGCTACTCACAGTCTTCTCCAATACTAGCTCAGAAGCAAGGAGGAGCGGTAGGGGCTGGGGCTGGTGGAGGGGGATGAGAGGACTGGGTTTGTTTCAATGTTGGGAAACCCGCAATAACAGGGTTTCCACCAAGTCCTTCCAAATTTAATGGCAGAGCTTTACCAACATTTTTGTTTCCTTTTCCTGGCCACAACCAGGCAGATTGAGAGGCTAGCTGGGTGTCAGGTGAGTAGACCTTCTGAAGTCAGATCAGCTTTCTTGGAAGTGAACCCTCGGAAAGCGACGGGTCTGGACGGGATCCCTGGTCGTGCACTCAGAGCCTGCGCAGACCAGCTGGCAGATGTGTTCACGGACATCTTTAACCTGTCCCTACTCCACTCCGAGTTCTCCACCTGCTTTAAGAAGACCACCATCACACCAGTGCCAAAGAAGAACCAGGCAACGTGCCTCAATGACTGATGTGTTGGGTACTCTGACACACAGACGAACCAACACGGTTGCGAATGGTACAACGCAGTTTTATTTAATTGAACTATAAACATAGTAAACTCTGGTATTCCGCACATGGTGAACCTCTGAGTGGCTGGCAATGAGGTCTGTGCCCTGAGCTCTCTCCTGCTCGAGTGCCCAGGAAGTGTCGTGTTCCCTGCTTTGTACTGTGTATGCTCTTGTCCGTGATTGGCTGTCGTGTTGTGCGCCTTGATTGGTCCGTTGATCTGTCCATCATTATGTGTGTATGTATGTGCTGTGATGTTCACTTGAATATCATGACAACGACTACCGTCCGATGGCCCTGACATCAATCGTAATGAAGCGCTTTGAGAGGTTGGTATGAAGTGCATCAACTCCATATTCCCAGAACACCTTGATCCACTGCAATTCACATACTGCCACAACCTATCCACAGCAGACGCCATCTCTCTGGCCCTACACGCATCCCTAGAGCATCTCAACAACAAGGACTCGTACATCAGACTCCTATTTATTGACTACAGCTCCGCCTTCAACACCATAATTCCAGCCAAGCTCATATCAAAGCTCCAAAACCTAGGACTTGGCTCCTCACTCTGCAACTGAATCCTCAACTTTATGACCCTCAGACCACAATCAGTAAGAATAAACAACAACACTTCCTCCACAATAGTCCTCAATACAGGGGCCCTGCAAGGCTGCGTACTTAGCCCCCCCTCCCCCCCCCCCCCCCACACCACTATACTCCCTGTACACACACGACTGCATGGCAAAATTTGGTTCCAACACCATCTGCACGTTGGCTGACGACACAACATAGTGGGCCGGATCTCGAATAGCGACGAGTCAGAATACAGGAGGAAGATAGAGAATCTAGTGGAGTGGTGCAGCAACAACAATCTATCCCTCAATAGAGGAGAATTAGAGGCCTCAAAAGAAGATTGGATGCCTTGGAGGGTGCAATTTGAAGAGCCGGGCGTGGGGCGAGGTGGGGGGGGGGGGGGGGGGGGGTTGGGGAGGAGGGAGGCATCAGGATGAACCAGGGGAGAGATTGGAATTGCCCTGAGTGGGACATCAGAAAAGCTGGGGCAGTGAGTTTGGAAGGATTGGAGTGGCGGTTGTTTAATCAGGTGGTTGATGAGTGAAGCAGGCAAATTGGATGGATCAAGCTGGTATCGGGAAAGGCACCTACTCCCCTGGATTGATTCAACTCTCCTCATTTTCCTTTCACTATCATGAAGGAATAAATTGAAAATGATGGTTAATTTCAAGGCAAGCTGCCTCATTATAATATTGAGATTTTTAGAAGGTATTCTTTGACAGGAAGTGGCCATCATTGGCAAGCCCATCATGTGTTACCCCTTGAAATGGCTAGACCATATCAGTGGACAGTTAAGAATCAACCACATTGCAGTGGGTCTGGAGTCAGGTAAGGACAGAAGATTACTTTTCCTAAAGAACATAATGAATCAGATGGGTTTTTGTCGTCACCATTACTGACATTGGCTTCATATTCCAGATGTATTAATTGCTATTGTGGGATTTGTTCCGATGTCCCAAACACATTAGCATGATTTTCTGGATTACTAGTGACATTACTGGTTAATTGCCCACCCCATGCTCACCTCACCTTTGATAAAGGACAGATTTGAAGCAGGCTGAGATCAGCTTCCAGGTTTTTCACATTTTCACATGTCATCAACACAACCCCAAACTCCTTCCCTTCACATAATGTAAGGCTACGCAAATAAACTCTGCAGACACGATCGTTACGTTCAGAAACAATTCACACAAATAGTATTGTCTCGAAGCTTTAATGGCAAAACTCCAATGGGTAAATGGCAAATGAAAAAAATAATTTACAACACTGGAGTTTATTCAAGGGAATAATAATACAATGTTGAAGGTTTGGAGATCTTTGCAAATTGCTTAAGCTTGCTCTTGTGGCTTATGATATTATCTGAACCCATTGGGCGTTCTCTAGTCCTCTAACAAAGACACAGTCATCTGTTATTCTATGTGTACTCCGAAAAGTGATTTACCCCAATCAATAGCAGTATATTGTCATTCACTGAGATTCATCTACTCATCTCGTGCTCATGCAGAAGTACTGAGTTCAGTGTTGCTAAAGGCTTTTTTTAGTAGTGTTGATATTATATACTATACTATTTATATTGTACTTAATGCATTTCATATACTGGCTCAGCAATGGTCATAAATTTTTCGAAGAGATAAATCCCTCGATCTTTTACTAAAATAACAAAAATGTTGTTATGTTCTACTATTCCAAGCTTATCTTGTTATTTTCTATAGTGGAAATGTATTTATGTGGAAAAATGTGGGATTCTGAAGGTTTTTTTCTCAGTACAGCATTAAATAAATCACCAATAGAAATATGAAACACTTGAATTCTTAAAGAGGGGTGCTATGAAATATGCTTCTGTGTATTTTTGCATGTACAGTTGAAGTTTAATCCATGACATGATTTTGACCAATTTTAAAGCAGTTTAAGCAAAACAAATAATTAGCGGTATTTGAATTCCAGAAACATCTCTTCTCAACCACAACATGACAGTAATAGTGAACGTAAGAAAAGCAAAGACGTTGTAGATGATATAAGGCAAAATATTCAATGGAAACACTCAATGGCAGTCAGTATCTGGCTAGAGAATAGATGTGGCAGGGTAGCACAGTGGTTAGCACTGCTGCCTCACAGCACCAGGTACCCAGGTTCAATTCCAATCTTGGATGACTGTCTCTGTGGAATTTATGTTGCCTGTTTGGGTTTCCTCTGAGTGCTCTGGTTTCCTCCAACAAAGATGTGCAAGGTAGGTGGTTTGGCCATGCTAAATTGCCTCTTAGGTTCGAAAGATGTGCAGGCTATACAGGGTTACAGGGATAGGGCGAGGGGAGAGCGCCTAGTTAGGGTACTCTTTCAAAGGGTCAGTGCTAACTCAATGGGCTGAATGGCCCCCTTCTGCACTGTAGGGATTCTATGGTTCTATGTGTTAACAAGTCCTGACCTTGTCAGAATGCCAAATTCAAAGTGACATTCGTATTATTGACCTATTTTGGGTTCTACGCAATAGCTACATTAATAATAGCCATTTTGCATGCCAACAGACCACAATGCTATTTGTAAAGCAATCTACATTTTGCATCACATGTGTACACCTCGAACTGCAGTGGCCAGAATAATTGTTATTGCTGTATTCCATTGCTGGATTTCCTTGGAATTTGGCTTCTGTTGACTCCACACACAGGTAGGAATATGTGCACATTCTTCGAATTTGCCGATTGTAATTGAAGAGGATATTACCGATGCAATTGTCAAATCTATTTGTGACTCATTCATTTTTTTTTTTTAATTTAGATTCCCCAATTATTTTTTCCAACTGAGGGGCAATTTAGCATGGCCAATCCACCTACTCTGCACATTTTTGGGTTGTGGGGGCGAAACCCACGCAGACACGGGAAGAATGTGCAAACTCCAGCTGGACAGTGACCCAGAGCCGGGATCGAACCTGGGACCTCAGTGCCGTGAGGCAGCTGTGCTAACCACTTGGCCACCGTGCTGCCCCGTGACTCATTCATTTTGACGCATAAGTAATTTTTAATGAACATTAAGTATAATGACTTCAGTGTTTGGTAAAAGTGGTTCTACAATCAGCTAGAGTCAAATTGAAGTGAAGACCATGCTTCATTTTGCAGCAGGTATTTTGAGTATGAAGCATGATGGGGATAGTGGATGACAATCTTTTGGTAGCATGGCCCCTATCAGGGACTGGGCTCCACCGACCACAGGACCGGCTCCAGGCCAAATTGGAGTACACAAACCCTGGCCTCCGGGGAGTTTGCGCGGGGCCCTGGGATCAGGACCCTGGGCAGTGTGGACCAGGAAGTTGAAGTATAAAGGCCTGTTGTATAGTGTTCTGTGTCTGTTATCTAACTGCCTTTGCCTTTCCTCAATAAACCCCTTTGTTTACTACTGGAAGCCTCCAGTGTATGTCTCAAGCCACCACAAATCTAAGCTCATTAGCTCAGATTTCTTCACAACATGTCGGATTTTCGTTGATTTTTTGATTTTTATTCCAGTGACAGAAGAATAACCACAAAAGGTGACTGATTGATTCTGCAGTGTGTACTTGACCTGCCATATGTGTGACTCCAGCCCCATACTATGGCCAGAATTTTACGGCTCGCAAGGGATAGGTTCGCAGGCTGGGTCATAAAATTGGGTGCCAAGGTAATGCTGCCATGCCTGCCACCTATCCATCTTTACTGGAATTTTATGGCAGAGTAAGCAGTGGGTAACCAGTTCGCCCCTCACCCATAGACACATTAATGCCCTCAGGTGACCAATTAGAGGCCATGAGAAGGCCACTCCCACCACCACTAGAACTTTATCTGCAGCAGGAAGCGGCCATGCCATTTGGTGAGGCCACTATTTGCTCCTTGGAGTGGGTGACTCCTGTCCAGGGACCCTGTCTCCAAAGTATTCCCTTCCTGTTTTTCTCCCACCACTGTCCTGATGAGCGCAGATTTCCATTTGCCTCACCAGGGACTGCCAGGCTGGCTTGAGCGAAACTTTGGGCTTAACTGGAAGTCAATGTATATGACATCTCTTTTTCAGAGTCAGCATGTAGTCATACTTCCATTGGCGATCTCTCCCATCAAGGACCAAGGGGGAAATCTGTGGGTGGAGCCAGAGGACTATGGTAGGATGTTGAACGAATATGCCCCATCAGTCTTCACCCAAGAGGATAAGGAGGTAGTTATGGAACATAGGGGGAGAGATTGTGAGGTTCTTGAGCAAATTGTCATAGGGAGTAACAAGGTATTGGGGGTATTGGCGGGCTTAAAAGTGGAAAAAATCTCCAGATCTGGATGAAATGTGTCCCAGGCTGCTGTGGGAGCAAGGGAGGAGATTGCCATGTCTCTGACCCAAATCTTGAATTCCTCTCCAGCCACTGGGGAGGTGCCAGAGGACTGGAGAACAGCTAAGTGGTCCCACTATTTCAGAAAGTTTGTAGAGATAAGCCAGAGAACTACAGAGCAGTGAGTCTCATGTCAGTGGTTGGGAAACTATTGGAGAAGATTCTGAAGGAGAGAATCTATCTCCACTTGGAGAGGTGAGATTTGATCAGGGATAGTCATCATGGCTTTATCATGGAGGTCAAACGTAACAAAATTGATTGAATTTTTTGAGCATGTAACCAAGTGTATAGATGAGAGCAGTACAGTTGATGTAGTTTACATGGATTTCAGCAAAGCCTTTGACAAGGTCACACATGGATGACTTATTATGAAGGTGGACGGTGGAAAGTGCTACCGTGGGCAGGAGTCAGACATTGTCCAACGATGCGGAGCACCAGAGCTCATCGTAGAGTGGGTTGTCATCATCCTCTATCCTATGGACAAGACGCGCTGCTATTGCCAACCCAGGGCCCGCACCCTGTAGTGAGGCAGGTATGTATCACGTAGGTGGCCGTGGGGAGGTGAGGGGGAGTGGGAGGGCTGGGGGGGGGGGGGGGGGAGGAGGATGCGGCGTCCGTGTCCCTGGCCAGTCCCCCCCCCCACCACCCCCCTCCCTTAGTCGGTGAGCCTGCAGGCGATTCGAGTGTCCCGTGCGTGTTGGCCCAGGTGCACATGTTGTGCGGCCTCCCATGCCTGCCCGGGTACCATGGGCTGCCCATGCTCATCCTCCCCCTCCAGCAGTTTTCCACTCTGCTGTATGATGTTGGGGAGGATGCAGCAGGCTGCCACGATGCGGGTGACTCTCTCTGTGTCACACTGGAGGGCCCTTTCCAAGCGGTCCAGGCACCTGAACCGCATCTTCAGGAGGCTGAAGCACTGCTCGATCACACCCATGATCGCTGTATAGGTGCCGTCGTAGTGGATTTCCACATCAGTCTGTGGCTTCTGGATAGGCATTGTCAGCCATGAGTGGATAGCCCCTGTCACACTGGAGCCAACTGCCCCAGCTGAGGGAGTGTCTCAAACATGTCAGGAATGGTCCAGTGTGCCAGAATGAAGCTGTTGTGTACACTGCCCGGGTATCGCAGCTGATGGTCACATATCAGCTGCACGTTCATTGAGTGGAACCCCTTTTGTTTTGTGTGGAGCAACCTGTCATCAATAGGTGTTCGTAGGGGAACGTGCATCCTGTTGATCACCCACTAGACCTGGGACATGTCAGCGACGGCAGCAAATCCTAATGCTCGGGCAGCCTGGTGGGCTCAGTCCACATTGAAGTGGATGTATTGAGCCGCCTGGACATATAGGGCCTCAGTGACAGCACGGATGCACCTGTGCACCGAGGTCTGTGAGATCCCAGACAGGTCCTCACTCGCCGCCTGGAAGGACCCTGGTACGTCAACGTTCAGGGTGACCGTCATCTTGACGGCTCCGGGAACGGGTGCCCTCCCTCATTCCCCCGGGGTGCCAGTAAACTGGCAGAGATGTTGCACTACCTCCCTTCTCAGCCGGCGTCTTCGACGGCATGCGTGCTCAGGCAGATCCTCGAATGACAGGTGCTGCTTTTGCACCTCCTCCTCCTCGGTCTGTGGGGCGGCTGACTCTGCATCCTGGGCGGCTGCCTCGTGTCCCTCTGCGGCACACTCCGCTGCTGCACACTCCGCTGCTGCACCCTCCGCTGCTGCAGCTTCCTCCTCCTGCTCGAGCAGTGCCAGTTCATACAGCCGCAGGGCATCACCCAGGGGTGCGCCAACCAGCAGGAAGACCACCATTGCTGGTTCAATTCCAATATCCATTGCCTGGAGGGGGTGAAAGGCCAACATGTCAGCTTGGTGTGTACCCCGGGCCCAACAAGATCCAATGGGGTACAAGATGCCCCCGGTTGGCACTGCAGACACTATACCTGCATGTCTCCCCCCCCCACCTCCGCACCCCTGGCCCTGTCGGTGCCCGGCACTATGAGAGCCCCTGGCCTTGGCGCCCGTCCCTGATGCCAGGGGTACCGCCGGCTGGCACTGCCTTTGCCAGCGGTACGCTCTGCGGCTTTCGCCAGTCGCCCGCTCGTAGGGGCTACAATGGGCGTTATCCTGGGTGGGCTGCCTGATGTCCCGCTGAGGAGGGGTATGGCGGAGAGTGGGGTGCGGGGGTGGGGGGGGGGGGGTGTTGGGGGTGGCCACACAGCCGGAGTCAGTCTGCAGAACCAGAGGCCAAGGTGGGTAGTCAGTAGGGTGTGCAGCAAGATGGCTGCCTTGCAGGCCGCGGCAATGGCGGTCAGTAACTGGACACCACTCCATCCCGTGGACCGTCATCCCAGCCACTCAGCCCCTCCCCTGTCACCCCCTCCCCCCCCTCCTGCCCGGCCCTATAAGGCCTCCCCCACCCCAGCCAGCCCGGCCAGTGTCCGGCCCAGCAACCCATGGTCGCTCCTCTCTGTGTCCTACATCCTCTCTCTTCCTCAGCAGCTACGACTTTTACCACTGGACAGAAACAAGTTGTAAGCTTGGCAACTGTCTGTTTTATGCCTGTCTGAACTTCGATTCTATCAAAACAATGTAAGAAGTCTTACAACACCAGGTTAAAGTCCAACAGGTTTGCTTCAAATCACTAGCTTTCGGAGCACTGCTCCTTCCTCAGGTGAATGAAGAGGTAGGTTCCAGAAACATATATACAGACAAAGCCAAAGATGCAAGACAATGCTGTGAATGCGAGTATTTGTAGGTAATTAAGTTTTTACAGATCCTGAGATAGGGGTAACCTCAGGTTAAAGAGGTGTGAATTGTCTCAAGCCAGGACAGTTGGTAGGATTTCGCAAGCCCAGGGCAGATGGTGGGGGGTGAATGTATTGCAACATGAATCCCAGGTCCCGGTGGAGGCTGCACTCATGTGTGCGGAACTTGGCTATAAATGTCTGCTCGACAATTTTGCGTTGTCGCACATCCTGAAGGCCGCCTTGGAGAACGCCTACCCGGAGATCAGAGGCTGAATGCCCTTGACTGGTGAAGTGTTCCCCGACTGGAAGGGAACATTCCTGCCTGACGATTCTCGCACAATGTCCATTCATCCGTTGTCGCAGCGTCTGCATGGTCTCGCCAATGTACCACACGTCAGGACATCCTTTTCTGCAGCGCATGAGGTCGACAACGTTGGCCGAGTCGCACGAGTATGTACCGTGTACCTGGTGGGTGGTGTTCTCACGTGTAATGGTGGTACCCATGTTGATCATCTGGCAGGTATTGCAGAGATTGCCATGGCAGGGTTGTGTGGTGTTGTGGTCGCTGTTCTGAAGGCTGGGTAGTTTGCTGCAAACAATGGTTTGTTTGAGGTTGTGCGGTTGTTTGAAGGCAAGTAGTGGGGGTGTGGGGATGACCTTGGCAAGATGTTCATCTTCATCGATGACGTGTTGAAGGCTGCGAAGAAGATGTTGTAGTTTCTCCGCTCCAGGGAAGTACTGGACGATGAAGGGTACTCTGTCGGTTGTGTCCCATGTTTGTCTTCTGAGGAGGTCGGTGCGGTTTTTTGCTGTGGCGCATTGGAACTGTCGATCGATGAGTCGAGTGCTATATCATGCTCATACGAGGGCATCTTTCAACGTCTGTAGATGTCTGTTATGCTCCTTCTCGTCTGAGCAGATCCTGTGTATACGGAGCGCTTGTCCATAGGGGATGGCTTTTTACTGTGTTTAGGGTGGAAGCTAGAGAAGTGGAGCATCGTGAGGTTATCCATGGGCTTGCGGTAAAGCGAAGTGCTGAGGTGACCGTCCTTGATGGAGATGAGTGTGTCCAAGAATGCAACCGATTTTGTAGAGTTGTCCATGATGAGTCTGATGGTGGGATGGAAATTATTGATGTCATCGTGTAGTCATTTCAGTGATTCTTTGTCGTGGGTCCAAAGGAAAAAAATGTAATCAATGTATCTGGTGTATAATGTCAGTTGAAGGTCCTGTGTGGTGAGGAGGTCTTGTTCAAACTTGTGCATGAAGATGTTGGCATATTGAGGTGCGAATTTGGTCCCCATGGTTATTTTGTGCGTATGGATGAAGAACTTGTTGTCGAAGGTGAAGACGTTGTTGATGTGTTGGGTCTGCTGGGTCGATGTGGACTGCACTTGATGCAGTGTAGCGAGAGACAGACCTCCAACACTTGATAAGATGAAACACGATTTTATTTAACATCTAAACTATTATACATGTTCAACTGTGGGTTGACACTATGCTGACGTGACTGGAGACCTGATACTGGCCTAACCAGACTTACTAGCTACCACATGGTGTTTGCACTGGCCAGCTCACTAACTCTGACTGTCTCAGAGGCTGGGTCCCGAGAGAGTGGGAAAACTGGTGCCATCTGGCTTTATAGTGGTCGTGTCCTGTCTGGTGATTGGCTGCTCTGTTCTGTGCGCTTACTGGTCATCCTGTGTGTCAATCACTGCCTGTCTGCACTCCATTGTATACATAGATATATATTATGACATCTCCCCCCCTTTATTTTGTATTGTGTGTGTTGATGTAATAAATATTAAGGTGCATGTGCGTGTGGATGTGTATATGTGCGTGACTATATACAGAATGTGCTAAAATGACCTTATGTACACAGGAAGGTGTTGCTAGTGCAGATATAGAGCAGATGAAATGGTAAAAAACAATATTTACAGAGGTCAAAACGATAAGGTAACACAGTTGTGCAAAAGTTCAGTCTATAAGTTTAGTCTCTGCGGCGGGCGACAAATTCTGGTTGACCGCCTCAAGGGTGGATCAGGGGCCGCCTGCACTTGGATAGGCGGGACCGCCGCCAATGCGGTGGTCGCAGAGGTCGGCAGGATTGCTGTCAGATCGGTGGCCTCATGGTCGGGCACGTCTGGAGGAAGAATTGTGTGAGGCGGGACATCATGGTTAGGTGGCGGGCGTGGAACTCTGCGCAGCGCCCGTCTGTTGCGTCGGAGGAAGGAGCCATCAGCCATGCGGACGAGGAACGATCTCGGGGCCACTTGCTTGACCACCACAGCTGTGGCGGTCCAGCCGCCGTCAGGCAACTGCACACGAACACGATCAGTTGGGACCAGCTCGGGGAGATCCGTGGCATCAGCGTTGTATGCTGATTTCTGTTGGGCCCGAGACTGCTGCATCTTTTGTATGACCGTGAAGTGGTCAAGGTCTGGAACATGGATGGCTGGAACCGTGGTTCGCAGAGTGCGATTCATGAGCATCAGCGCGGAGACAACCCAGTGGACAGCGGGGATGCTCTGTATGCCAGCAGCGCCATGTTGAAGTTAGAGCCTGAGTCTGCAGCCTTGCATAGTAATCTCTTGACGATATGAACCCCTTTTTCGGCCTTCCCGTTTGATTGATGGTAGTGGGGGCTGGAGGTTACGTGACCAAAGTTGTATAGGCGGGCAAAATCAGACCAGTCCTGGCTGTAAAAACAGGGACCATTGTCACTCATCACCATGAGCGGTATCCCATGCCTGGCAAACGTTTCTTTGCATGCTTTAATCACCGCTTTCGACGTGAGTTCGGGCAGTTTCACCACTTCTGGGAAATTGGAGAAGTAGTCGACCAGGAGGACATAGTCACACCCCTTGGCGTGGAAAAGGTCGACACCGACTTTGGACCATGCGGAGGTCACTGTCTCATGTTGCTGCAGAGTTTCTTTGGTTTGAGCTGGCTGAAATTTCTGACATGTGGGGCAGTTGAGGACCGTGTTGGCAATGTCTTGGCTGATGCCCGGCCAATAGACTGCCTCTCGAGCTCTGTATCGACATTTCTCGACCCCCAGGTGACCCTCATGGAGTTGGCCGAGCACCATAGCTCGCGTGCTCTGCGGAATCACAATCCTATCGAGCTTCATGAGGATGCCGTCCACCACCGTCAGGTCGTCCTTGACGTTGTAAAACTGGGGACACTGTCCCTTCTGCCAGCCATTCGTGAGGTGCTGCATCACACGCTGTAGCAGAGGATCCTTGGCTGTTTCCTCACGAATTTAGATGACCGTCTCATCAGTGGCCGGAAGGTTGGAGGCACACAATTGCACCTGCGCATCGATTTGGCAGACAAAGTCAGTTTGTTCAAACGGTGTGGTGACAGACCTGGAAAGGGCATCTGCAACAATGAGTTCTTTGCCTGGCGTGTAGACAAGTTCAAAGTCATAGCAGCGTAGCTTGAGAAGGATTTGTTGTAACCGAGGCGTCATGCCATATTATATCCTGTCTCAACCGTGAATTTTGGGAGGCCATACACATAGTGGTGAAATTTGTCAATTTCCGTTAGGAGGCCCAGGCATTCCTTCTCGATCTGAGCGTACCGTTGCTCAGTGGGCTTCATGGCTCTGGAGGCATACGCAACTGGGGCCCATGAGGAGGAGTCATCCCGTTGGAGGAGCACTGCCCCAATACTGTCCTGGCTCACGTCAGTGGATATTTTGGTCTCTTTGGTAGGGTCGAAGAATGCCGGAACCGGGGCTGTGGTGAGTTTTGCCCTCAGCTCACGCCATTCGTTCTCATGAGTGGGCAGCCATTGGAATTCCGTCGACTTTTTGACGAGATGGCGGAGGACTGTGGTGTGTGCCGCCATGTTGGCAATGAACTTCCCGAGGAAGTTGACCATCCCCAGAAAGCGGAGGACCGCCTTCTTGTCCTCCAGGGTCTTCATGGCGTTGATCGCCGAGACCTTGTCAGCATCTGGCCGCACGCTTTGCTGCGAGATGTGGTCACCAAGGAATTCGATTTCTGATTGACCGAACGAGCACTTGGCTCTGTTGAGTCGGAGGCCATGCTCATGGATTCTGTGGAATACCTGCTTGAGGCGACCGATGTGTTCTTGAGGAGTTGTGGACAAGATTATGACATTGTCAACATACACGCGCACCCCCTCGATACCCTCCATCATCTGTTCCATGATGCGGTGAAATACCTCTGAGGCAGAGATGATGCCAAAAGGCATCCGGTTGTAGCAGTAGCGACTGAACGGGGTATTGAATGTGCACAGCTTGCGACTGGATACATCCAGCTGTATTTGCCAGAACCCCTTGGAGGTGACCAGCTTCATAAAGAGTTTGGCATGAGCCATCTCGCTGGTCAACTCCTCTCGTTTTGGTCGGGTAATGTTCCCTCATGATGTTGCGGTTTAAATCCATGGGGTCGATGCAGATTCGAAGCTCCCCTGACGGCTTCTTGATGCAGACCATGGAGCTGAACCAGTCCGTGGGTTCTGTGACCTTTGATATGATGCCCTGGTCCTGGAGGTCCTGTAACTGCTGCTTGAGGCTATCCTTGAGGGGAGCCGGCACCCGACGTGGTGCGTGGATCACGGGGGTGGCGTTCGGTTTGAGCAGGATTTTGATTCGGTATGGGAGTGTGCCCATTCCGTCGAACACGCTGTGGTACTGCGTGATGATGTCATCAATTTTAGCCGGGAAGTTCTCATCAGGTGAGGCCGTTGTCTGTGAGGATGACATGGTGTGGACTCGCTGAACCAAGTTCAGGAGTTTGCAGGCCCGAGCACCGAGCAGGGATGCTCTGTCAAGTCCCACGATCTCAAATCGCAGTGTCGCTTTCAATGACTTATTGGAAACTCCGAGTTGGCATGAGCCACTGGCAGCTATGGCATTGCCATTGTAGTCAAGGAGCTGGCAGGCCTGTGGAAGAATGCTTGGTCTGAAGCGGATGGTATCGAGATCGGATTTGGAGATGAGGTACGCCGATGTGCCGGTGTCCAGCTTGAACCGGATGCGAGCCTTGTTGACTGTGAGAACAGCACACCACTCGTCGTCGGGATCCATGCTGAGGATCAGGAGGTGCTTCGCTGTCTTGGAGAAAGGCAACGCATGCTTCGTAATGATGCCCACCCGGTATGGAGATTTGAGGCACGCAGCATCAGGATCTGTTGGGCTGTCGGGGTTGGAGTCTGGCATGGCCTGCTGTATTGTACGAACGCTTCTGCGCCGTGGTTGGGATCGCTGGATGCTGGGCAGTGGAGCAGATCTGCAAAGGGCTGCGTAGTGGCCAAGCTTGCCACACTGTAGACACCGTCGTGATTTTGCCGGACATTGCTGCTTTAAATGGGCGGAGCCACAATTCGGACACGTCATGACGCCGACGATAGCGCGTTCCGTGCGCCATCGAGCATGCGCAGTGCAGTCGAACGACGTACGCACCTGCGCAGTCTGGTTGTCGGTCTCGCCGTCCCCTCGGTCGTGGCGCGCATGTGCAGGAATGGCCACTCTCGTCGATACTTAGGCCCTGCATTTGTGCGATGGCCTGCACCCGTTCCGCCTCGTGGGAGGTTAGCTTTGCCGTTTCTGCCGCCCTGATGTGGGAGTACCGATTGTTAGCATGTTCGTGGAGGACGCATGTTTCGATGGCGATGGTGAGGGTGAGCTGCTTGACTTTCCGGAGCTGCTGGCGAGGGGAATCGGAGTGGACCCCGAAAAGGATCTGATCACGGATCACGGAATCAGTGGTCGAGTCATAGTTACATGACTGCGCGAGGATGCGGAGATGGGTCAGAAAGGATTTAAAGGTTCATCCTTACCCTGAAGCCTCTGCTGGAAAACGTACCGCTCAAAGCTCTCATTCACCTCAATGTCGCAGTGGCTGTCGAACTTCAGTAGGACTGTTTTCAATTTTGTCTTGTCTTCGCCTTCAGCGAATGTAAGGGAGTTGTAGATGTGGATGGCGTGGTCTCCGGCTTTGGAGAGGAAGAGTGCGATATTCCTGGCATCCGATGCGGCCTCGAGGTCGGTGGCTTCTAGATAGAGTTGGAATTTTTGTTTGAAGATCTTCCAATTTGCAGCGAGGTTGCCGGCGATGCGGGCTGCGGAGGAGGGCGGGTGTTTTTCATGTCACCGGATGGCTGTTTGATGGTCAACGCTGATTCACTCAAGGTAGGTCCGTCTGTTTGCTGGTCAACGCTAATTCACTCAAGGTTAGTCCATCAATTTTTAGCATCACTCACTGGTACCATGATGTGTTGGGTAGGCTGGGTCGATGTGGACTGCACTTGATGCAGTGTAGCGAGAGACAGACCTCCAACACTTGATAAGATGCAACACGATTTTATTTAACATCTAAACTATTATACATGTTCAACTGTGGGTTGACACTGTGCTGACTTGACTGGAGACCTGATACTAGCCTAACCAGACTTACTAGCTACCACATGGTGTTTGCACTGGCCAGCTCACTAACTCTGACTGTCTCAGAGGCTGGGTCCCGAGAGAGCGGGAAAACTGGTGCCCTCTGGCTTTATAGTGGTCGTGTCCTGTTTAGTGATTGGCTGCTCTGTTCTGTGTGCTTACTGGTCATCCTGTGTGTCAATCACTGCCTGTCTGCACTCCATTATATACAGATTGTATATTATGACAGTTGTGATCCAGAATGAAGCGGATGCGTTGCAGAATTGCGTCTGGAGATTGGCAGTTGTCGGTGTTGAGTAATGAGGCTGTTACAGCAATGCCGTTGTCATGGGGGATGATGATGTAGATTGCCGAGACGTCCATTATGAGGAGGAATGTTCCTGGTTCAACTGGTCCATGGGTGATTAGTTCTGTAGGAAGTCCGTCGTGTCGCGACAGAAGCTGGGCGTTCCTTGTACGATGGGTTTCAAGATGCCCTCGATGTAGCCAGAGAGGTTCACACACAGGGTCCCATTGCCTGATACGATAGGAAGGCCTGGTGTGTTGGCCTTGTGTATTTTCGGAATGGGATATGGCGCTCGACTCATCGATCGACTGTTCTAACGCGCCACAGCAAAGAACCGCACCGACCACCTCAGAAGACAACCAAGGGACACAACCGACAGAGTACCCTTTGTCGTCCAGTATTTCCCCGGAGTGGAGAAACGACGATATCTTCTTCGCAGCCTTCAACACATCATTGATGAAGATGAATATCTTGCCAGGGTCATCCCCACACCCCACTACTTGCCTTCAAACAACCGCGCAACCTCAAACAAACCATTGTTTGCAGCAAACTACCTTGCCTTCAGAACAGCGACCACGACACCACACAACCCTGCCATGGCAATCTCTGCAAGACGTGCCAGATCATCGACATGGATACCACCATTACACGTGAGAGCACCACCCACCAGGTACGTAGTATATACTCGTGCGATTCGGCCAACATTGTCTACCTCATACGCTGCAGGAAAGCATGTCCCGAAGCGCGGTACATTGGTGAGACCATGCAGACGCTGCGACAACGGATGAATGGACATCACGCGACAATCACCAGGCAGTAATGTTCCCTTCCAGTCGGGGAACACTTCAGCAGTCAAGGGCATTCAGCCTCTGATCTCCGGGTAAGCGTTCTCCAAGGCGGCCTTCAGGACGCACGACAACGCAAAATCGCTGAGCAGAAACTTATAGCCAAGTTCTGCACACATGAGTACAGCCTCAACCGGGACCTTGGATTCATGTCGCATTACATTCATCCCCCACCATTTAGCCTGGGCTTACAAAATCCTACCAACTGTCCTGGCTTGAGACAATTCACACCTATGAATGGGGTTACCCCATCTCTGGATCTCAAAAGACTTAATTTCCTGCAAATGCTCGCATTCACAGCATTGTCTTGCATCTTTGACTTTGTCTATATATATGTTTCTGGAACCTACCTCTTCATTCACCTGAGGAAGGAGCAGTGCTCCGAAAGCTAGTGTTTCGAAACAAACCTGTTGGACGTTAACCTGGTGTTGTGAGACGTCTTACTGTGCTCACCCCAGTCCAACGACGGCATCTCCACATCATCAAAACAATGAAGTGAATAGCACTGCCGTGCCTGAGCTTCATGTATACCCGAAAATTGTAACACTGACCATTCATCGCATTGATGTTCATATGTCCATGTGTTCAGAATGGGTGCTACATTTATCTGTCAAACAACAGCTATGCTTGGAAAGTAAATCTTTGATTATCCAACAGTTTGAGACGTTCTAAAGGCACGGAAAGTACTGTATCAATGTAAAATTTACATCCACCATCTAATTTACCCTTCTTCATTGTTCCTCTCCTGAAGGCATTTGCTCCATTCTGAGGTATGGTTTCACAGCGGTATTCAGTGCTTCTTCAAGTGGCCACTTCTGATACATGAGACCAAATGAAGGGAAAGTCAGTTTATGTGAGAAAATGGTGGTGGCAGCCTTCAATCTCATAAGACGACCACATCCACCATGGTAATCAACTCTGTGTTGAGCATCACCTGATGTGGCTTGTCGTAATATTTATTAAAGTGATAGCATGCTGTAGAGAACATAGACACACAGCTTTGCATCTTTGCTGTCTTCAAACTCTCTATTCATGTATGTAGGCCGAGAGATCACGGGAGACCGTGATGACATGGCTACAAAGGAGGTTACGTGATGGGAGTGAGGGAGTTATCCCCGGGCACACGGGCAGAGCACAAGTGCTGTATGCAGCTGTTGAGCTCAGGAATAAATTACCATTGTTGCAAGTCCTTGATGTCGGTGATTTAAGCAACCCACAGTATTATATGTAGTGTCAGGAGTTGGCAACATGGTACCAGGACTTCACCACATTGACTCACTCGTCTTTGATGAAAATATCGCAAATAGTTGGGAAAAGTTCCAGAAGTATTTACTGTGGTGCATGAACTCTCTGACAAGTCAAGAAGGTGCAAACTTATACTTGACCAAACCTCACGAGACCCGAGGCCATTGAAAAATTTGAGTTGTTTGTATTCCAGATTGAGGAGGAAAAAGTAAACTCTGTGATAACCCTGAAACAGCTTGCGAAAAATCACCATCCTTGATAGACATGCATTCAATTCAATGAGCCAAAGGGCAGATGAATCAATACAACCTTACACAGCCACCCTAAAAATATTGGCAAAGAAATGTGCATTCAGCACTCTTACTGAAGACCTAATCAGGGATCGAGTAGTTTGTGGAACATAGAGCGATTTGGTCTGCAATCAGCTGCTGTGAGAAAAATGTTTAATATTACAAGCAGCCATAAATATCTGTATGTTAAATGAACAAGCAGTGAAGTGAAGCAGATATTTTAGGTGGCAAAGCAAAGTATTTGCAGTACAGACGCGCCCTGGTCCAACTGCAGTGGCATGCACCAAACAGAACAGCTTGTTTAGCACGTGCTAAAATATTAAACAAATGTGGGAAATGGAATCACTTTGCCCAGTGTTGCAGATCCAAACAACAGTAGCCCTCCTCTGCCATCAGCAACGTAGCAGCTGTTCGATCCTCGAGGGTAAGGAGCATCAGTAAGGTGAACAAATTGGAGTTCAACCAAAATAGTGAAGCTACAGAGCCACAAATAACAATAATAATCTTTATTGTCACAAGTAGGCTTACATTAATACTGCAATGAAGTTTCTGTGAAAAGCCCCTAGTCGTCACATTCAGGCGCCTGTTCAGGTACACAGAGGGAGAATTCAGAATGTCCAAATTACCCAACAGCATTTGTTGGCTTTCAGGACTTGTGGGAGGAAATTGGAGCACCCGGAGGAAACCCAAGCAGACATGGGGAGAACGTGCAGACTCCGCACAGACAGTGACCCAAGCTGGGAATCGAACCTGGGATCCTGGTTCTGTGAAGCAACCATGCTAACCACTGTGCTACCATGCTGCCCCTAACAACACTCTATTGCGACAGTGTTCATAATGTAAAAATAAAGGGTGAAATCTTCACCATCTTCACCATTAAGAAGATGGCGCCGGAGCGAGGCAACTCTCTGCGAGCTCTCCCCAGTAGATCCACTTTTAACTTATACTCGTTCTAATCTTTTAACATTTAATTCTAAAACTAACATTATTACTAACCTCTCTCTTTTATCTTCTCTTGCAGGCTTGAACATCCTCCGAAGCCCGTGGAGACATTTTGACCCGACCCGACCTGACCTCCACGACCTGGAAGTGGATCGGGCCCAAACCGGAAGTGAACCCTGACCTCGATTTGGAGCCGACCCGGACCTCGGAGCTCCCAACCCGGGCTCACAAATGACGCCAGTCCCTGGATCGCCTGGCCCAGTCCCCGGAGCTCCCAACGACGAGACCCAGCCCAACCCGACCCCGAGAGACCTGCCCAGCGACCCGACCCGGAGAGGCCCGCCCAGCAACCCGACCTACCTAGAGATGGAAGAAAGAAAAATCCACGTGGAGGCCCAATCGGGCCTACTTCAAGACCCGACCCCAGGAGCGCCCAGGGAGGGAACAGATCACGGGACTCAGCCCAACTTGCCTCAGGAAGCCCCTGCCCATGTCCCAGGACCCCCAAAATGGCGGAGACCCTGTGTGAGGACCCGAACGTGGTGCAAGGTACTCACGTGCCCGCAGAACGTTGGGACCCATCCGGAGCAACCCCCCTAGGAACCGCTCTACCTCAACCAGCACCCGGGACCATGCCAGACATGACCCCGGAAATGTAACCAGCGCCCTGGTGCCCACCAGTGCCCTGGACCCCGCCAGACGCAACCACCTACCTTCCACAAGGTCAGACTTCTCCCATCAGATCCCAGGATCATCCAGCCGCAGCCACCAACCGAGGAAGCGAGGAAAATGCGGTGGTCTGCAGGTTAGACTGAAGCAATGCGGTTTCAAGACCCCTCTCCCCAGCATACTCCTGGCAAACATCCAAGGGATCGAAAACCAGCTGGATGAACTTAATGCCAGACTTACCTCTCAGAGGGAAGTAAGAGACTGCTGTGTGCTCTGTTTCACTGAGACATGGCTCACCCCCGCCTCACCGGACTGTGCCATACAACCTGGAACAAAGGATAATGTACTAACCAGCCAAAGGTTGTGGGAGATAAAGCCATATGCAGCATCAGAACCAACACCCAGACGCACCTCGTGGCTTATGATAGACAGACAATTCACACTGAGGGTGTAGCAACTCTCCACTACATGCAGGGAAATTTCAAGTTCCATTTAGTTGACAAGAACGTAAAACCACAACTAGAGCATTGGGATAGAATTGCATTGGCGCTCATTCAACTTGGTCTGTAAGTGCATGCACAACAACTCTAAGCCCTAGAGATGATAGCCTTTTCAACTGCAAAATAATAATAATAATCTTTATTATTGTCACAAGAAGGCTTACATTAACACTGCAATGAAGTTACTGTGAAAGCCCCTAGTCGCCACACTCCGGCACCTGTTCGGAAACAGAGGGAGAATTCAGAATGTCCAATTCACCTAACAGCTCATCTTTGGGGGCTTAGGGGAGGAAAGCAGAGCACCTGGAGGAAACCCACGCAGACAGATTACGCACAGAATCAAACCTGGGTCCCTGGCGCTGTGAAGCAACAGTGCGAACCATTGGTAAGCTACCACTTGTATACCAGATGATTGGGTACCATAAACAATATGTGTTCTGAGAAGAGTGCCAGTAGTCAAGAAGCAGAATGTCATTGATGAGCTCAATCAGATGATGGAATTAGGTGTCACAACTCCTACAAACAAGCTGACCACAAGGTCCATGCAATGGTGACCACAGTAATGTGATGAATATAACAAATTGATTTATATTATATTTCATATTTGTGGCAGTAATGTTATTTTTTAAAAACGGATTTAAAATACATGCAGGCAGTGTATCTACCTAAATCTGTAATTAAGAAGTCATAAAAGGTGTAATCATTAATTCTAACCATTTACTGGTTTAAATATAGATGGCAATGGGACACTGTTTTGATTGCTGGAGGTTCCCTGTTGTGTCGATCATTTACGGAGGAGTGGTGTTTAGCCCTAGCTAAGTAGGTCATGGGACATCTTAATGGGTACAGATTATGTAATTAATGGAAGGAGACAGGTCTGTCTGTAGTTTTGCATGCTGCTAGAAGATTTTAAGTTGAACAGTAGTTTGCCAGAGGATTTGAGTCTGACAAGACAAAAGGATTTTCAGATTATTCCTGAAAGTGTCTCTCTCTCTCCAAAGGCCTGCAAGTAACCCTGATTGTTAACTTTATTGATAAGTACCCCCGGGATTACAGGATAAGGTGGTATTGAAGGAAGGAGTAGGAGGGCAAGGTGTCCGAGATTTGCAAGGAGTTAATGGACTGGAAGGGAGCCTCATCTGGAGAAGTAAAGAGTAAATGGGAGGAGGATCTGGGGGGGGGGGAGGGGAATGGAGACTGGTTTGTGGGAAGTAGCTCTGAGGAGGGCGAATGCCTCGCTTTGCTCCAGGCTTAGCCTTATTCATTTTAAGGTAGTTCATAGGGCACATATGACTGTGGCCATCATGAACCGGCTCTTTGAGGGGGTGGAGGACAGGGGTGGGCGGAGCGCAGGGAGGCCCGCAAACTATGTGCACATGTTTTGGGCATGTCAGAAACTGGAAGGGTTCTGGCAGGGGTTTATGGACGTAAGGTGCTGAAGGTGAAGGTGGCCCCCAGTCCAGAAGAGGCGATATTTGGTGTGTTGGAAGATCCGTGAATCCAGGGGTGAGAGAGGCCGACGTTTTGTCCTTTGCCTCCCTGATAGCCCAGAGACGGCTTTGTTGGAGAGGAGGGACCCGGAGCCACCAAAGCCGGGGTGTGGGTGAGTGGCCTGGCGAAGTTCCTAAGGCTGGAGAAAATAAATTTTGTCCTAAGAGGGTCAATTGATGGGTTTGCTCGTAGATAGAAGCCGTTCATCGACTTTTTCAAGGAAAATTGAGGTGTCAGCGGAGGAGCGGAGGGGGGGTATGGGGAAGGCCAGATGGGAGGAGAGGAATGGCAGGGAGGTTGGGGCATTTGGATAGTTATTTATTTAGTATGAGGTTTTTGTTTGTTCTTTTTCTTGTGTTGGTCTCTGTTTAATATTTATACAAATGCCTTAATAAAAATATATTTTTTATAAACTTTATTGATAAGTGGGATTTGAACTGTTACTTAATTGGAATATAGTGGCAGGTGTGGACAGTAAGTTAAAGATGTTTTCCTTTCATTTAAGAACTGAATGTGGCTGAGCCAGTGCAGATGTCGTTGGCTTTACTGCATGCTCATGGAATAAGCATGCTCTAGGACCTCTGAATTGGTGACTTTGTCCTTCCATGAGGTGCCGAGGATATGTTTCAGACAGCCAAGATGGAAATTGTTCAGCCTTTTCTGCTGTCTAATATACGTTTGCCAAGTCACACCACTGTGAAGGACTGAGGACACAGGATTTATAGACACACACTTTGATGCTTTCAGTCAGGTCACTGCTATTACACTCTCTGATTGGGTAAAGCAGCTGCAACTTTTATAATACGTCTGTTGATTTTAGCATCAAGTGATTGATTGCTGGTGATTGTGGAGCCGAGATTTGCAAAATAAGATTATTATGTTTTGGGGCTGTCTCCAATTATGGACTGGGTGCAGGAAGGTGGGATTAGAAAGGGCACCTGTGTGTCCTCAGGCTAGCATGGACAAGATGGGCTGAATGGCCTCCTGTGCTGTAACTTTTCTATTATTCTTCTATGATTCCGTGCAATCCTCACAGTGAAAATCAGTTTTGGCATTAGGAGTTACCAGGCTGGGAAAGAAAAGTGCAGGGAGGCCATCGGCAGCAGATCTTGGGCGCGATTCTCCACTCCCACGCTGGTTGGGAGAATCGCCTGGGCCGCCAAGATTTCCAGGGACGCCGGTCCGACATCCTCCCGCAATTCTCCCAAGAGGCGGGAACGGCCCGGTCGAGTTTCACGGGCCGCAGGCCGGAGACTCGCCGGAGACACCCAAAATGGCGATTCTCCAGCACCCCCGCTATTCTCAGGCCCGGGTGGGCCGAGTGGCCAGGCCAAAACGGCGGGTTCCCCCCGGCGCCGTCCACACCTGGTCGCTGCAGTCATGGGTGGTGCGTGAATGCTGGGGGGGGGGCGGCCTGCGGGGCGGCGAGGGGGGATCCTGCACCGGGGCGTACCTCAGATGTGGGGTGGCCCGCGATCGGTGCCCACCGATCGTCGGTCCGTCCTCTCTGAAGGAGGACCTCCTTCCTTCCGCGGCCCCACAAGATCCGTCTGCCATCTTCTTGCGGGGCGGACTTATGAGGACGGCAACCACGCATGCGCGGATGACGTCCGTTATGCGGCGCCGGCCGCGTCATCTATGCGGCGCCGCTTTTACGCGGGCGACAAGGCCTGGCGCGGGTAGATGACGCGGCCCCGATACTGGCCCATTGTCAGGGCCTGAATCGGTCGGGACTGGGGCCGTTCCGCGCCGCCGTGAACCTCGACGGCGTTCACGACGGCGCGGCCACTTCAGCGTGGGAGTGGAGAATCCCGCCCAATAACTTTGGACTAGGTCCAGGAGAATAATGAGTTCGCTTAAACTACATTATAACCACGTGAGGGAATTTTCAGTCATTTTTAAAGTTTGGTGCTGAAACCTTTCTGTAGTTTAGAGTGTAATTTGTTTACAATAGTGTT
Source organism: Scyliorhinus torazame (assembly GCF_047496885.1). Classification (NCBI taxonomy): domain Eukaryota; kingdom Metazoa; phylum Chordata; class Chondrichthyes; order Carcharhiniformes; family Scyliorhinidae; genus Scyliorhinus; species Scyliorhinus torazame. Next base: position 229,573,482 of record NC_092710.1, on the reverse strand, counting down.
TTATCTATTTGTTCATAATTTGTTTGTTGCAGTAAAACTTTTAAACTTGAATTCTTGTCATGTGATCCATCCAGTCTGTCACTGGAAACTCAAGTATATTTTTAAAAGTTATCAGTCTCTGTGGAGATGCTAACACCTCCAGCATCACAAGGCCGATGCTATTAGATGGCAATATGGCAACAAGAACAAGAGAACTGACGTTCCAGGAAAGGGCAAATAAAATGCTTCAAACACACATTGAAACATTCCTTGAAGTGCAGCAGCATTGACCTTCGTGACTGGGAGGAACTTTCTACCAATCATTTAGAATGACGACAACATTAAGCTGGATCACACTTAAAGTCACAACATCTTAACGATGAGGCAGAGTGTTAATAATAATAATAATAATCGCTTATTGTCACAAGTAGGCTCCAATGAAGTTACTGTGAAAAGCCCCTAGTCGCCATATTCTGGCGCATGTTCGGGCAGGCTGGTACAGGAATTGAACCCACGCTGCTGGTCTTGTGCTGCATTACAAGCCAGCTATTTAGCCCACTGTGCTAAACCTATTTTTAAAGTTGGCAGAGAAGGAATAAAAAGAATGCAAATTCAACATCCCAGATCCAAATACCTCATGGGATCTCCTCCCCCAGATGCCCAAAGACATAGAGTCAACCTCAATAACATGATGACCCATGGCATAAACCCGTGACCCTCAGTAAATGTCGTTCTTGAATTGAAGGACAGCCGCTGATGATGGAAATAAGCTGAACCGTGACATTTGTCTTTGTGATGCTGAGAGTCAAACCAGTCTCTTTGCGGGTGTGAGACAGTCTATTGACGTTTTGCTGCAAGTGTTTCTCATTATGGAGTGTCAGTGTAGCATTGTCAGTGTGGAGCAACACTTTGATGAAGACTTGACACACCTTTGTCATGGATCTTAGATGAGTCAGGCTGAATAGCTTTCCGTCATCTATGTTATGTAAGTAGGCATGCTCCGTAGAGGACCTGAAGCCATATGACAGCAGCAAAGAGAAGAATATGTCAAATAATATGTCAGTATTCCATTGTGGATTTCAAAGGGTTCCAATGCAGCATCATTGTAGCTGATTTTACCCACCATGTTGTCATGGAAAGAGGAGCTTCGGCTGGAAGCCAATTTTCTATGGCAGCTTAAATACACTGCCTCTGCTCACATGGTCAGTTCCTTGGTGAGATCAATGAAGGGTATTATATAGTGGTCTCATCTGTTCACAGCATTTTGCTTGACTGAGAAGATTATGCCAATTGTAGGTCTTTCAGTTCTGAAACCGCACTTGAAATTTGAGGTTGGTGCGTTCATCGAGGATATGCAGTCTGACAAAGACCATGCTGAAAAATACCTTTTCTACGATGCCCTTCAGGCAGATGCCTCAGTAATTGTTGTAATTTCAAGAGTCACCCTTGTCCGTTTACGGGGTCACAATGTTTGTATCACACATGTTCTGTGGGACTACCCCCTGTACTCCAGCTTCTGGAGTTTTGCCCATGGCAAGCGTGTCAATACCTCTGCTCAGATCCTTCACTGTGGGCCGAATGTCCAGGTATGCCATGACAAATAGTCTTTCTATGGTGTCAAGAACTTCCTCAGTGACAGTGTTCTCCCTAGAGCACAAATCAAGATACTGTTTCACCCATCTCTCCAGCTGTATATTGCAATTGTGGTGCAAAGTAGAGTGCAGAGTTGAAGTTTGGATTCTCATTGGCTAATTTGAGTGAGAGATGGATAGAGAGAACATGTTCTGAACCATTTGTGAAGGGTTCTATCATCAAGCATAGTGAGTGGCGGCAAAGTCTATGCCTTGCTCAAACATTTCCTCTTGAGCTCTTCCCCTGCCAGTTATCATGTATGTTTTTATTTCAGTGATCGCCTCTCAGAGAGCATGGTGTCTTGTAGGTTCCGTCCACATGATGATCAAAGGCTCTAAGCTCTTGTTCGTTTACGGGGTCACAATGTTTGTATCACACATGTTCTGTGGGACTACCCTCAGTGCTCAAGAAACTATAATGGATAGAATGTGGTGATCACTCACTAACAGGTCTGATTGTCCACCTAAGGTGTTACTGGTTATGGGTTCTGTGGGTCCTTGTGTGGCTGATGAGCCTGATCCTAGAGCTGCATCTTCAATCACTCACTTAGCAGGTGTTTCCAAAAGCTGGGGTCGGGCCTTGGATGCCAAGTTGTGAGTAGGGGCTGGTTTAGCACAGGGCTAAATAGCTGCCTTTTAAAGCAGAGCAAGGCAAGGCCAGCAGCGCGGGTTCAAATCCCGTACCAGCTGAACAGGCGCCGGACTGTGGGGACTAGGAGCTTTTCACAGTAACTTCATTTGAAGCCTACTTGTGACAATAAGCGATTTTCATTTCATTTCATTCCTTTCTCAGGCTCCTTTTCCAGGCCTCCTCCTGTCGTCAGAGTTCTAGAAGACTTTCATTGAATTTACAGCGCAGAAGGGGGCCAGTCGGCTCATCGAGTCTGCACTGGCTCTTGGAACGAGCACCCTATTTAAGCCCATGCCTCCACCTTATCTCTGTAACCCAATAACCCCACCGAACCTTTTTGGACACTAACGGCAATTTGTCATGGCCAATCCACCTAACCTGCACATCTTTGGACTGTGGAGGAAACCGGAGCACCCGGAGGAAACTCACGCAGACAAGGGGAGAACATGCAAACTCCACACAGACAGTGACCCAAGCCGGGAATCGAACCTGGACCCTGGAGCTGTGAAGCAACTGTGCTAACCACTGTGCTACCGAGCTCGTGTGACCCTTCACTCAGGAGGTTCCTCCAAGTAGGTCTCTTCTGGGCAAAGGTCTCCCAGGCATTGACATCTACATTCCATTTCTTGAGGTAAACCTACAAGGTGTTTTAGAAGAGCTTCCTTTGTCTTCCTCTTGTTTGGAATCTTTCCTTGAGCTGGGTGAATAAGATTTGCTTTGGCAGTCGGGACTCTGACATCCTAAGCATATGGGTGGCCCAGCAGAGTTGGTTTTGGATGATCATGGCCTCAATACTGATGCTATTGATTCCTTCAAGGACACTAAAGTCTACATGCCTAACCCCCCCAGCTGATGCAGAGCTAAAGTACATTTAGATTTTGCAATTTATTTTAAGATATGTTGTTTAAGAGTCTCCCTGATGTAATGTGCAACCTTACAAGCTTTAGTGATTACTTCAAATGCTTTAACATTAGTAATGCCGTAGTTGCCATATGCAAGCCTCCTGTAAGCTAGTGTGAACTATCTCTCTGTTATGTACTGCAGAATCCAGTGCAGAGACAAAAATCTGAAGTCATGCTTCACCTCTGCTGGGCATCACACTTATATATTGGCTTCTTGAAGTCCTTGAATCTCTTTTGAGGCACCAATGTGTGCGCAGGGATCATGGGAGGAGCCTGGCTACATATCTGCCTGGAGAGGAAGCAAAGCAATTACCCAGCCCTCAGAGTGTGCAGGCAAAGGACATCATATGAAATTATGTGGGAGGAGATGTGTGCCAGGAGACTGCGCTTCAACAATGAAGGAATGGGACACCTTTGTGAAATTTTGAAGGAAGACCTGAAGTCAAAGTCTAACTGCCACACTGCCTTATCAGTGGAACTGAAACTCACAATAGCACTGTATTGTTTTGCATCTGGGTCCGTTCAATTATGATATTAATGACATATGTAACATTTCACAGAATGCTGCTAGGACTTGCATTCACCAGGTAATAATACAATTTTTCATAAGGCTTCGTAGCTTATTATTTTTGAAGCATCACCTTTGAAGATGAAGGAGAAGTCCATCACATTCTACAGGAATATGGGTTTCCCAAAAGTAAACGGGGTAGCGATGGAACACATACTGCACTGAATGCACCAAGAAATGACACTGGTTCATTAATCAACAGGAAGTGGTCCCATTCTTTAAATGTAATGATAGTGTATGATGCACAAATGAGGATCCTCAACGTCAATGTAAAACATCTGGGGAAGTGCCCATGACTCATTCGTTCTTGCAAACTCAGATGGGGCGCTGGAGGGAAAGGAAGATTGGATGCATCATTTGAGCGCAGTTAAGTGCCCAGTTTTCTCTATTAAAATCTGCGGCCAGTGGCTTCCCGTCGCGAGCCGGAAGTTACGGGCCTATGTTTGGCACCAGCTTAGTTGCAGGGGTATCTGGAAAGGTTACCTATTTAAACATCAGTCCGTCTTTGGGTTCCACTGCAGATTTTTTGCCAGAGTTTACTCTCTTAGCTTTCAAATTTCCCGTGGCACACGCAAGGCAGTGGAGCTATTTACCCATTGCTGGATATTTGCTTCATAATTGCCAGGGTGTGTCCACATGCCACTGGGCTTGAACATGGGGCGGGATTCTCCGACCCCTCGCTGGGTCGGAGAATCGGCGGGGGGGGGGCTCGAATCACTCTACGCCGTTCCGTGCCGCTCCACTGATTCTCCGGCGACCGGAGAATCGGCGCCAATGGTGCCGGCATTGTGATTCTCTGAGCCAAATGTCTGCCGAGTTTGGCCGAGTCCCGCCAGCGCCATTCGCGTGTGGTCCTACCCGGTGGGACCTCGGCGCTCATGATGCGGGGGCCGTCCTGATGTGCGGGAGGGGAGATCCGACTCCAGGGTGGCCAGGCCCGCGATCGGGGCCTACCAATCGGCAGGCGGGGCTATCCCGGGGCGGGCCTATGTTCCTCCGCGCCGAGCCTCTGTACGGCTCTGCCATGTTGCCCGGGGGCCGGCGCGGAGAAGGCAACCCACGTGCATGCGTGAACTATTGCCGGCCGTGGCCGGCCATGCTGGCGCCCGCATCAGCAGCTGGAGCTGTGTGAAGTGCTCCAGTGCTGTGCTGGCCCCCGATGCGGTGCAGGATAGCTGCTCCTAGGGGCCAGATGACGCCTTCGTAAAACGCTCCGGCGTTTACAACGGTGTCAACACTTAGCCCCAGGACTGGAGAATCCCGCCCCACAAGTCTGGGGCTCAAACCTCCTCTGAGGTACTTTGATGCTTTGGCCAAGGTTCGCGAGAGACCTAATATTCGTGCGTCGCCATGAGGAGGCACAGTTAAGGTCTTGCCCATGGAAAGACTAACTTCTGACAGGAGAGACTTGTCAATTGCTGCTAGCCAGCAGTGTGGGCTGAAAATGAGGAACAATTAGCACAGAAAAGTGGAAAATTTGCTAACTTTCTTCACTCACAAGTAAGATACACCACATCGACCTGTTTGGCAAGATGCAAATGCTGGTCTCTGTGATGCAATTGGTTCACAAGCTCTGTGATTAACCAAAAGCTTGGTCTTTTGTGGGCACCATGGTCAAAACTTAAGTGTGAAAGAATATTGTGACGAAAAATAACTGTATATGCCGTGATTATATATGTCAATAAAATAGAAGCCTTTCTCATTAAACCACATCCTCAGCCATGCAGTCTCCAAAAATCTGGACATTCAGAGCAGCACAGTGGCGCAGTGGGTTAGCCCTGCTGCCTCACAGCGCCGAGGTCCCAGGTTCGATCCTGGCTCTGGGTCACTGTCCGTGTGGAGTTTGAAACATTCTCCCCGTGTTTGTGTGGGTTTAGCCCCCACAACCCAAAGATGTGCAGGCTAGATGGATTGGCTATGCTAAATTGCCCCTTAATTGAAAAAAATGAATTGGGTACTCTAAATTTAAAAAAAAATCTAGACATTCATTTAGTCTTGGTCATCAAACATATTGCTTTGCTAATACTCTGAAAAGTAGGAATCATATTAAAAAGGTTTTTGGCTGAGTACATTGCAATACTATCTGTCTGAACAAAGCAGTGATAACTTAAGAAACAACTTTGGAGAATGTTGTTCCAGCTGTGAAAGGTGCCTCGAGGATTCCAACTCTTCAAGCAGCAGCAATACGTAATTTGTGGGAGCCTACTCCTCCAAATCCTCTTTAACTTCTCACTCCGGTCATAAAGCATTTGCTTATTAAATCTAAATCTGTCAACACGGTGTGTCTGACCAATATAGAAAATTAATGTGACATGTGTAAAACCTGAGGAATGTCTTTATTTTCATAACTCAGCCATGACCATACTACTAATTCGTGTGTGCCATTGTAATCTCAGATAATTCACTGAATTGGAAGCTATTTACCCTCAACAACAGTCTCAGAGTAGTGCAAACAATTGCACAGAAATTTATATTTTTACACTACACAATTCTGTAATTCATTGTAATTTTGTCATTTAAAGAGCAATTCCGATGTGGTGCTGCTATTAACAAGTGTGCATTGTCAAATTGAGGTCATATACCTGAATCATGGCACACTGCTTTGCATATTTATTTAAAAACTGAACTTCATTATTAACAGTGAAGCTCTACCCCAGCGTGCACCTTGTCATTAAAGAATGAATGCTGGCTTTTTGCCTTGGGGCATTTCTCAAGTTCTGTATTGAACATCTTTCATACTTTTATTACCATACTTTTCCTGAAGCCTTCAGTTTGAATAGCCATATTTTAATGATATTCTAACGATTGCTGCTCCAGTACATTTGAGCTGTAGTCTGAGATGTTATAGCAATGGACTGCCTCAATATGCCTAACAATCAATACAAGATTACCTTTTGTGTTTTGTACTTTTTTTTCATTCATTCATAGGATGTGGGTGTCACCGACTGGGCCAGTATTTGTTGCCCATCCTTAATTGCCCTTGAATGGAATATCTTGTTATGCCATTTCAGAAGGCACCTAAGGGTCACCCACATTGGTCCGGAGTATGTGCGAAGTCATGGACACCCAGTATCCTTGGAAGACCAGATGTGTTGAAAGTGTTGCCAGACGCAGAAACTTCAGCTCTGACTTTCAGAGCTAATGCAGTGGCTGGAGCCACTGTGGTGCATCTGTGAGGATGAGAGCCAAGTGGATGGCCCTGCTCAGAGAGGTGGTCATGCCACAGCTTAAGGACCTGGAGGCAGAGAGGGAACTGGGTGACCACACAGCAGTCCAACAGAATTAGGCAAGTAGTGCATAAGTCCCCTGGGGCCCCACTCAGAAATCGTTTTTCTGTTTTGGAAATTGATGAGTGCGCTGGTTCCTCAGAGGAGTGCAGTAAGAGCCAGCTTTGAGGAACTATGAGTGGCTCAGGTGTACCGGAGGGGAGGAAGTAAAAGGGAAGAGCAATAATGATAGGGGATTCATTAGTTGGGGGAACTGACTGGGGTTTCTGTGGCCGTAGACGTGACTCCAGGATGGTACGTTGCCTCCCCGGTGCCAGGATCCAGGATGTTACAGAGCGACTGCAGGATATTCTTCAGGGGAGAACAGCCGAGGTTTTCTTCCACATTGGTCCCAATGACGTAGGTAGGAAGGGGATGGCGTCCTGTGATCAGAATTTAGGGTCATAGGCAGAAAATTAGCAAGCGGAACCTCAAATGTACTAATCTCTTAGTTCCACCCCAGTTCCATGTAAAAGTTAGTGACGTTGTAGGAGGATAAGGCAGATGAATGCATGGTTGGTGCAGGAGGGACTTTATATTCCTGGGGCACTGGGACTGCTCTGGGGACACGGCACCTGTACAAACCAGATGAGTTACACCTGAACAGAGCTGGGAATGAATTCCTTGTGGGGCATTTTTCAAGTGCATTTTGCTAGCGCGGGCTTTCGCAAACTTGGAAGTTGTGTGCAAACCAGGAGAAAATATTAGAGAGGAATAACAGGATAACACAAATTTCTGGGAGGGACAGGAAATTGTCCAACATCGCCATAGTTTGCTGACAGATTTGCCGCTGGCCGGGGAGCCTTCTGCCAGGACTGGGGGAAGTAGCGGGGGTTGGCCAGGAGGTGGGCTGTGGGGTCCGGGTTGACCAGCACGGAGCACCATTGCTGCGGCCTGCAAGGCAGCCATGCACCTGCGCACGCAGCAGTCTGCCCACTGTGAACTTAGGGCCACAGGTCGTAGAGATATCTCCCCAGGGCATCACCCCCAGGTGCCCTCTGGCCCCAGCCAACCCAGCAGTGGGATGGCATGCACCAGCGCAACCAGTGCCATCTTGGTGGCTGGGATGAATATGTGTGGGGATTGTAATGTGTAGATGCGGCTGCAGCTTGTCAACCTCCAGCGTGTCACTCACGGACACGGCGAATCAGGCACCGTTTTTCATCGGGATCGATTGTGTTCCAAGTGGCGCCTGTGCTACCCACTCCCAGTCACTGAATCAGTCCAGGTTTGGTGCTAGTTTTGCTGTTGTGGAAGCCCACGAATCCTGCTCCCGCGACAACTCTTAGTCTCAGGAACGGGGAATCCAGCTCCTTGTTTAACTAATTAGCTGGAGGTTTTGAGGAGGTAACAGAAAAGACCCATGAGGTTAATGTGCATGGACTTTCAGATGGCATTTGATACTTTTTCAGAGAGAGATGTGCATCTGGCGTTCACTGCCCAGATTGGTGGTTGAGGCTGAAATGCTCAACTTATTTGAAGGGATACCTGGATCTGCACCCAAAGTGTTGTAACATGGGAGGCTACGGACCAGGTGCTGGAAAATGGAATTCAAATGAGTGGCTAATTTCTCTTTTCTTTGGCCAGGGCAGGTACAATGGACTGAATCCATCTCACTATATTTACATGAGGATGCCTATTGAGGGTGCTTCCACAAAACACCTGACATCATCAAGAAATAAACTCATGTAAAGAGGTGAAAATACAAAGTGTACATAGAATGTTTTATGATTTGTGGCAGAGGGAAATGTGTGAACATTTTCTTGTTAATGATGTGATTTAAAGTGAAATCTGTAGGCCAGCAAAATAGGCCCAAGTCTTCAAACATTATTTTGATTCTACTTGAAAACCTAATCTGATCAGTGTTCACCGCTGTGAGATAAGTACGCAGTACATCTGTTGTGTGGTTTATGCCACTAATGTATATCAGATAAACACTGTCTGAGCTGTGTATTATTCTTGACCTGAGGTTAGATGGAAGCTTTGCTGATGGTTAATGAATGAGGTCCCTCTGTTACTGGTGATTTGAGGAGCTGTGTACAACTGCACTGGGGAGTGGCAGATGGCAGATTCGGAATACTTCTGGACCAAGTCCACAAGCAAGTGTCAATGACATATTTACCAAAGTTACAAGTGAAAGGAGATGGAAACATAATGTTAATAGTCACCAATGCTTTACCAGTCCAGTCAGTTAAACTTGTAACTTGATAATAATTTGGGAACACTTAACAGGCCACAGTGAAACCTACTGTTATGGACGAAGGATGAGGGGGGAGCTTCATTTAAACAATCCTGATTTCTCCTCTCACCACTTTTCCATAAACAAAAAGGTGTTTTGATATTTATTTCCCCTTTTAGAAGCGGTGGCCTGAGGGTATTTCCCAAGCCCTCAGTTTTCATCTGGTTCAACTCAACTTCTATTAGTAACACCACAGCAAACTAGTGATAGGATGAGCTCAGTTGGTTAGTTTATTACCACACACTCAAATGCGGGCAGTGCATCACCACATAGCCCCATGTATATTCATATAATAAAAGAGAGACAACGAAAGAAAGTTTTGCAGGGTAAATATTGCACAGAAAAGAACTATTGTTCCACATGACTCCAGAGTCCAGAATCAAAGTCGAATGCCAGATTTCTTCACAGAGATCAGCAGGTTCAAAACTGATGCTGGATAATTCACTTTTCTCGTGGAGACAGTTCCCCTGATGAGCAAGGCACACCAAGATGAATTTGTCTCGTAAGTGATGGTATAGACATTCCGGTAGAAATAGTATAGTTGGCGCCAGGCATTCAAACCTGGACAGAGGAACCCTATTTCTTTTTTTTTTAAATTTCCAATTAAGGAGCAATTTAGCGTGGCCAATCCACATACCCTGCACATGGTTTTGGTTTGTGGGGGTGAGATCCACGCAGTCATCGGAAGAATGTGCAAACTCCACATAGGCAGTGACCTGGGGCCGGGATCGAATCTGGGTCCTTGGCATCATGAGGTAGCAGTGCTAACCACGGTGCCACCGTGCCGCCCTGAGAGCCTCTTTCTGTGCTGTTGCTTGGTAAATGGAAGATGGCAGATTGAACCTTGCAGCTCCACAAGGCAATACTACACCTTCCACCAGCTGGAGGGGTTCGGGGGGGGGGGGGGAAGAGGGTGTGGTTGGGGATCATGTCACATGACTCCCACTTCTCCACTTTTGCTTTGACAGAGGGTATGAATCCCTTTTCCTTGGTCCCTGGCATTGTTAATGTTCCAATTACATCTTGAATGAAAGGTTGCAGTGTCTTTCGTCATGTTACACTATAGATAATGTGACAGGCAGAATGTACTTTTGCTGTCTTGCTGCTTATAATTAGTATGTTCTGTATGGATAGAGATGTAGAAATTTAGGGCTGAAATTTTAGGGTGGCAGGGGCTCAACCTGCAGTACGTCCACCATGACTCTAATGGGCCCACTTCCATTTTGCGTTCTAACGAGCACTAATTGGCAGCAGGTGGGACCTCCATTCTCACTTGGATGGACGTCCCACCTTGGAGAGCTGCCAGCCAATATGATTGGCCAGAAGATCTCCCACCCCTTCACCCTTAAGGAATTTCATTAAACGTTTAGTGGTCTAGATATTGGAGCGGCCCCCACCCTAACTGCTGTGGGACAGTTATCTGTCAGTCACCTGAAGCCTGATTAGAGGCAAAGGTGTAAATTGCATCCTTCTGTTTGAAGGTTAACTAGTGTGAGTCATCTCAGTTTAGCTGGGTTCTATATAAGAGAGAGGCATACAGCGCACAGTCAGTAAAACCGTAAGACATAGGAGCAGAATTATGTCACCCGGCCCATCAAGTCTCCTCTGCCATTCAATCATGGCTGATATTTTTCTCAAACCCATTCTCCTGCCTTCTCCCATAACCCCTGATCCCCTTATTTATCAGCAACCTATCTATCTCAGTCTTAAAGACACTCAGTGAGTTAGCCTCCACAGCCTTATGCGGCAAAGAGTTCCACAGATTCACCACCCTCTGGCTGAATAAATTCCTTCTCATCTCTGTTTTAAAGGATCGTCCCTTGAGTCTGAGATTGTGTCCTTTGATTCTAGTTTTTCCTACAAGTGGAAACATCCTCTCCACATCCACTCTATCCAGGCCTCACAGCATCCTGTAAGTTTCAATAAGATCCCCCCTCATCCTTCTAACTCCAACGAGTACAGACCCAGAGTCCTCAACTGCTCCTTATACAACAAACTCTTCATTCCAGGGATCATTCTTGTGAATGTCCTCTGGACCCTTTCCAAGGCCAGCACATCCTTCCTTAGATACAGGGCCCAAAACTGCTCACAATACTCCAAATGGGATATGACCAGAGCCTTATATAGCATCAGAAGTACATCCCTGGTCTTGTATTCTAGCCCTCTCGACATGAATGCAAACATTACATTTGCCTTCCTAACTGCCAACTTAACCTGCACATTAACCTTAAGAGAATCGTGAACAAGGACTCCCAAGTCCCTTGGTGCTTCTGATTTCCTAAGCATCTTCCCATTTAGAAAATAGTCTATGCCTACAGACTGTGTTTTGAGTAAGCTTTGAACAATGGCACGTATGAATTCCACAGATAATGTTTGTCTTGGTATGTCATTCGGGGGAGGTCACCACCCTTTCCCGATGGACATAAAATAAAATAAAAGTCCAGAAGCTTCCATCAAACTCGGTCAATGACATGCCTTTACTGGGCTGACATGAGATCATGACATGACATAAGAATAAAATAAGATCAGATATGATTTGGCCAGAGTGACTGGGAGCAGACACTTTCAGGTAAATCTGTGACAGAGCAGTCGGTCGAATTCAAGAAGGAAATAGGGAGAGTACAGGACCAACATGTTCCAATAAAGAAAAAGGGTGGGGCCAACAAACTCAGTGAACCCTGGATATCGAGGGATATACAGCACTGGACAAGGAGAAGATGGGAGGCTTATGGCAGATATCGAGGGCTCAAAACAGCAGAAGCCCGAGTCACATATCGAATGTGCAAGAGGCAACTTCAAAGAAAATTAGGAGAGCATAAAAGGAACATGAAAGGATACTGGCAGGTAAAATTAAAGAACATTTTAAGTTGTTTTACAAGTACATTATGGGTAGAATGATAACTAGGGAAAGAGTAGTGCCCATTAAGGACCACTGTGGTAATTTATGTATGGACCAGGAAGATGTAGGTAGGGTTCTAAATGAATACTTTGAGTTGGTGTTCACTCGTGACAGGGACAGTATGAGTATAGAAATCAGGGAGAAGAACTGCAATAATATTAAAGAAATTAACATAGACAAAGAGGAGGTTTTGATTGGTCTGGCAAGCTTAAAAGTAGACAAATATCCAGGGCCAGATGAAATGTATCCCAGGCTGTTGAGTGAGGCAAGGGAAGAAATAGCAGGGGTGCTGGCAATAATTTTCGATTCCTCTCTGGCCGCAGGAGAGATGCCAGAGGACTGGAGGATAGCCAATGTGGTATCAATATTCAAGAAGGGAGGAAGAGATAATCCAGGAAACTACAGGCCAGTTAGTCTAACCTCAGTGGTGGGGAAACTACTGAGAGACAGAATTAATCTGCATTTGGAGGGGCAGGGATTAATCAAGAACAGACAGCATGGTTTTGTTAAGGGGAGATCATGTCTGACCAAATTGATTGAATTTTTCAAAGAGATGACCAGGTGTGCTGATGAGGGAAATGCATTTGACGTAGTTTACTTGGACTTCAGCAAGGCTTTTGATAAGGTCCCACATAGGAGACTGATGGTGAAGGTAAAAGCCCATGGGATCCAAGGAAATTTGGCAAATTGGATCCAAAATTGGCTGAGTGCCAGGAAGCAGAGGGTCATGGTCGAGGGGCATTTTTCTTTTTTTTAATTACTTTATCAGTGTCACAAAGCCAGAGCTTAGAGTATGGACAGGGGCAAATCCCTAATCCAGCTCCTTACTTGGTCCAAAAACCAATTCAAATTGAATCCAATTCATGGTCCCCACAAGAGAGACATACCAGATCTAAGTATTACACCTGACCTCACGCCAAAAGGCCAAGAAGCAATAAGGGGTGTTTTTCTGACTGGAAGTCTGTGTCCAGTGGGCTCTTGCAGGGATCAGTGGTTTATAAACATAAATTTAGAGTACCCAATTATTAATTTTTTTCAATTAAGGGGCAATTTAGTGTGTTCAATCCACCTACCCTGCACATCTTTGGGTTGTGGAGGCGAAACCCACGCAAGCACGGGGAGAGTGTGCAAATTCCACTGACAGTGACCCAGAGCCGGGATTGAACCTGAGGCCTCGGCACCGTGAGGCAGCAGGGCTAACCCACTGCACCACCGTGCTGCCCGGCAGGGATCAGTGTTGGGGAGATTACTGTTTGTGGTTCATTAAATGATTTAGATATGAATGGAGATGGGTTGATCAGTGAGTTTGATGATACAAAAATTGATGGGGTGATAAAGAGTGAGGAGGATAGCCTTCGAGTACAAGAGGTTGTAGACAGGCTGGTCAGATGGGCTGATCTGTGGCAAATGGAATTTAAACCAGATAAATGTGAGGTGATGGATTTGGGAAGGACAAACAACCCAGGGAATACATGATAAACAGCAGGACCCTGGGAAGCACCGAGGATTAGAGGGACCTTGATGTGCATGTACACCGGCCCCTTAAGGTAGCAGAGCAGGTGGGCACAGTGGTTAAAAAGTCATAAGGTCGCGGGGGGATTGGCGTTGCCGAACTTGCTTTATTATTATTGGGGGCGAATGTTGTCATGGTGCGGCGGTGGTGGGAAGAAGAAGGAGTAGAGTGGGTTAGGATGGAGGAGGAATCTTGTAAAGGGTCAAGTTTGAGGACTATGGTGATGGCAGCATTGCCAATGGCTCCGAATAGGTATTCAGGTGGTGCAGTCCTGATGTGTGTGAGAAGTGTGGGTGGGGGCCAGCGAATGACATTCACATGTTTTAGGATTGCAAAAAATTGGGAAGATTCTAGGCGGGAAGGTCTTAGCCAGGATAGTGGAGGAGGAGGTTGACACGAACCCTATGGTGCAGTCCACGGTGAAGATATGGACCGGGATTCTCCAATAATGGGGCTATGTCCCCACGCCCGCCAGCAAGCGGACGAGAATAACTCAGGACTTTTTTCTAAAAAGTCCGGGGTGATTCTCCATTTTTAAGGGGGCTTGCAGGGCCCCAGCATGTGCTGCGCAGCTCCTTCTGCCGAAACGGGGCCCTGTACACATGCACGTGGCCGCCGCCTGTGGTTTATTAAATGGTGGACCCTCACAGCGGGCCGGCGCAGAAGAATGTAGGCCCCCCCCCCAAGATCACGTGCGCCCGCCGATCGATGGCCCCCGACCACGGGCCTGGCCATCGTGGAGGCCCCCCCCGGAGACTGATCCCCCTGCCCCCCACCAGAACGGCCACTAGAGCCGCGACGTTGAGCTCCCGCCATGTGGAACCATAGAAGAACCACGTCGGTGGGAACTCGGGCGATCGAGCATGGAGAATCGCCGTGGGGGCCTCTTTCAACAGCCCTCGACCAGCACCGCATCGACCGCGCATGCGCGCGGCTGGCGGCGATTCTCCGGTTGCCGGAGAATCGTGCAAAGGCGTCACAGGTCCGATGCCCCATTCTCCCCCGCGCAGCGGGTGCGATTGCGGCGGGGGGGGGCTCAGAGAATCCAGGCCAAGGAATCAGTTAAGTAGGCATTTTAGGGTGGAAGGGATGTCAGTGTTAACGCCGCTGTGCAGGAATTATGGGTTTGAGCCAGGGAGATGGATAGTGTATACAGGAGGTGGAGGGAAGTGGGGCTGGTTAAGGTGAGGGATCTGTATTTGGAGGAAGGGTTCGCCAGCCTGGAGGAGCTAAGGAGTAGGGTAGAGCTGCCGTGGGGGAGTGAGTTCTGGGGCGTCATTCTCCAACCCCGCAGAGGGTCGGAGAATGGCCGTTGGCCGCCGTGAATCCCGCCCCCGCCGGTTGCCGAAGTCTCCGAAGGGAGAAAAGTCGGCGGGGCGTTAATGTCGCCGCTGTCGTCGGAGAATGTCACGGGTCTGCGCAAGGCAGCCGATTTTCGGCCTCCCGATATTCTCCCTTCCGGATGGGACGAAGTCCCGTCGACGTGATGACCGTTCACGTCGACGTAAATTAAACCTCCTTTTCATCGGCGTGACCCTGTGCTCCAGGGTCACGCCGACCAGCGTGGAGGTGAGTGACGGCCTGGGGGATTGGCTCTGGGCAGGCGATGGCGTGGCCGTAGTCTGAACGCGTGAGGAGAGGTGTGTCTCGGGTTGTGTGTGTGTGTGTGCGGCGGGGGGGGGGGGGGTAGTTAGAGTAGGCTGGGCTCCGGGGGAGTGCCGGGAGGGGTTCCGTGCCGGGGAGGGGGATGGGGGGGGCGTCCGTGCCGGGGAGGGGGATGGGGGGGGTCCGTGCCGGGGTGGAGGTTGAGGGAGGGGTCCGTGCCGGGGTGGAGGTTGGGGGGGGGGGGTCCGTGCCGGGGAGGGGGATTGGGGGGGGGTCCTTGCCGGGGAGGGGGATGGGGGTCCGTGCTGGGGTGGAGGTTGGGGGGGGGTGCGTGCCGGGGTGGAGTTTGGGGGGGGGTCCGTGCCGGGGAGGGGGATGGGGTGTCCGTGCCGGGGAGGGGGATGGGGGGGTGTCCGTGCCGGGGAGGGGGATGGGGTGTCCGTGCCGGGGTGGAGGTTGGGGAGGGGTCCGTGCCGGGGTGGAGGTTGGGGGGGGTCCGTGCCGGGGAGGGGGATGGGGGGCCCGTGCCGGGGAGGGGGAAGGGGGGGGTCCGTGCCGGGGAGGGGGATGGGGTGTCCGTGCCGGGGTGGAGGTTGGGGGGGGTGTCCGTGCCGGGGTGGAGGTTGGGGGGGGGGTCCGTGCCGGGGTGGAGGTTGGGGGGGGGGGGTCCGTGCCGGGTAGGGGGATGGGGGGTCCGTGCCGGGGTGGAGGTTGGGGGGGGGGTCCGTGCTGGGGTGGAGGTTGGGGGGGTCCGTGCCGGGGAGGGGGTTGGGGGGGTCCGTGCCGGGGAGGGGGTTGGGGGGGTGTCCGTGCCGGGGAGGGGGATGCGAGGGCAAGTGAGTTGGTCCACCTGGCCAGGTGCCAGCCTCCAACAGTTGAACCCATGCGGTCCATGCCACCTGGCTGGGGGGAGGAGGGGATATGGGCAATGATGACATGTCGTCGTTCCCCTCCCCCCCCACCGGGCCGTCATGTTTTCCGATCATCCAGCGATGTTGGCCGCCGTGGCGGTAGCCGCTCATGTCTATGTTGCCCTGGATGAGGAGGAGGAGGAGCGTGCCAGAGAGGCGGCGCAGGCTGCCGCAGAAGGACAGGCGGCAGCCGCCCAGGCTGGAGGGACACCTGACCGACAGGACGAGGAGGGGGAGGAGGACGTCGCGGCCCCACGGCAACGGAGGCACCCGAGGGCGCCCCGTGTGTACCGGCCCCGGCAGTCATACCAGGACCTCACGGACCGGGAATGCAGGAGGAGACTCCGGATGAGGCGGGAAACCGTGGCACACATCTGCCACCTGCTGGCACACCTGTCACCACGTGGCACTGGCGGGGGACACCCTCTCCCCGTGTCCGTCAAGGTTACGGTGGCCCTGAACATTTATGCAACGGGGTCATTCCAGGCACCGAGTGGGGACCTGTCCGGCATATCGCAGACATCGGTGCATTGGTGCATCCGGGCAGTGACAGATGCCCTATATGCCATGGCGCACCGCTACATCCGCTTCCCCGTGGACCGGGCCAGCCAAGATGCCCGGGCCGTGGGCTTCTCTGCCGTGGCCGGGTTCCCCATGGTCCAGGGCGCGATCGATGGGATGCACGTCGCCGTGCGGCCACTTGCAGATAACAGGGCCGTGTTCACCAATAGGAAGGGGACCTATTCGATGAACATACAGGTGGTCTGCGACCACCGCATGAAGATCCTGCACGTCTGCGCCCGTTACCCAGGCAGTGTACACGACTCATACGTGTTGTCGCGGTCATCCATCCCCGGCATGTACGAGGGACGCCATCCCCGGCTGAGGGGCTGGTTGCTGTTCGACAGGGGCTACCCATTGCGATCGTGGCTGATGACACCTATACGGAGGCCACGCAATGAGGCGGAGAACCGCTACAATGATGCCCATGTAGCGACAAGGGGAGTGATAGAGAGGTGCTTTGGCGTGCTGAAGATGCGTTTCAGGTGCCTGGACCTCTCTGGGGGCGCCCTCCAGTATCGGTCAGATAGGGTCGGCTGCATCATTGTGGTGTGCTACGTCCTGCACAACATAGCCCAGCAGAGGGGCGATGTGCCACAGGCAGAGGAGGCGGAGTGGAGGAGCAGCAGGAAGAGGCGCAGTCGTCCCCAGATGAGGGGGATGGGGGTAATGGTCAGGGCAGACGGGGTAGACACAGGCGGGTGGCTGTCCACCGTTACCGGCTGGCCCAGCGGGCACGGGACAGACTGATAGCCGCCCGCTTCACTGACTAGATGGGCGTGGGAATCGGGTAGTATGGCCACAGACCGCACACCATGGCAACAGCCGACCACCCACACCCCCCACCCATCCACCCACCCAGCACCCTCACCCCCCTCCCCAACCCCACCCACCCCACCCGCATGCACACCACCCCCCCCCATTGCCGATCCACCTGCGGCACAACGGGCCGGGCTCACACTGTTGCGGGTGGACGCGTGTCTATTGCAGGCCATGGAGGATGATGACAACCCGCCCTGCGGTGAGCTCCTGGCTCTACATCGTTGGACTATGTCTGACCCATGGCCACAGTACCACCATCCACCCAGACCATCCCTGCATGCGGCTGTGACACTGCAGCGCACGGTCCCGTCTTCCGCCCGGGGGATTTTGATGGCGGCCCAGGGGGAAGGAGGCAGACTCACCTGGGGCTGAGGTAAGACCACCCCTCACACACACACTTGCGCTCAACGTACATGACACCCCCGCACGCTTTGGACAGAGCACAAAGGCAGCTTCTGTAGGTGTAACATTGACTTTAATAACCAAAGGAGTTCATGCACGTGTCCTAGCCCCTAAAACTCATCTGTGCCCTGCACCCGTGCCAACTTACTCAGTGTCTAATTGTTTGGCCTTACGGGCCCTTTGACTACGTCTACGTGGTTCCCCAGACGGTACAGCAGAACTGGAGGTGGACTCCTGTGATTCCTGCCCTCTGACACTGGATCCCTTTGGCGGCCGTTTCCTGGGGCGTCCTGGCCTAGATGGGCCAGGCTGCGGCCTGGGCGACTGGGATGGCGAGCTGCCAGCCTGTCCTGCCCGTTGCCCACCCGATGCACCTGGGACGGAAGGGGGGGAGTCCGAGGTGGTCCGAGGTGTCGCGGTGTACCGGGACCTCCCCTACAGGGGGAGCCGGGACGGACCACACCACCTCCTCCTCCCTCGGGGTGCCCGATGGCCCTCAGGCCTCTAAATGGGTGGGGGATGCGAACGGACTGGCCATCCGACGCCCCCCCGACATCTGGCGCTGCCAGTCCTGGAGGCCCGTGCTGGTATCGACAGGGGTCTGCAGGTTTGCAGCCATGGAGCCCAGGGGGTTGGCAAACCCTGTCTGTGACAGTGCGACGCCGGCTCGCACATGGCCACTGGCGCCGATGCCCTCAGCGATGGCCTGCAGAGACTGGGCCATGGCCTGCTGAGACTGGGCCATGGCCTGCAGAGACTCGGCTATGGCGTTGAGCGCCTCTGCCATCTGGCGCTGGCACTGGCTCATGGCCTCCTGTGAGAGGGCAGCCATGTCCTGGGCCACAGACGCCGCCTGCACGGAAAGCCCCAGGCCTCGCAAACCGTTCCCCATGTCTGACACCGTCGCACCCATTGCCTCCACCGCGGACGCCACCCGTGCGGTGTCAGCCTGGGTGGCACGCATGACCGGCACCACTCCCAGCTCCTGGATGCGGGTGGACTCCTCCACCTGCGACTGCAGCCGCCGCAAGCCGCCCGTCACCATCTTCGCTCGTCTCCGGGTCGGTGGTTGCATCGGATCTATGTGTGGGTGTGGTAACTCCAGGAACCCGGGATCCATCTGGGCGGCAGATGTTCGCTTGGGCTGGGCTGCCCTCCAACCGCCCGGCCCCTCTGCTGCTCCTACCTCCACCTGCTGTACCGGGACGGCTGTGTTGTGCGCACCAGTGAGTGTACCAGACGCCTCATCACTAAAGTGCCCAACCGAGGTGAGTGTTTCTGCGATGGTGGAGGGTGTTGTTGACAGCAGTGGCGTTGTGTCGTGCTCTTCGTCCCACTCTGAGTCCATGGCACTTTGGGGTGGGGGTTCGTCTCCACCCATCCACTCTGAGTCACTGTCCGGTATTTCGTCTTCCTGGGTAGTGCTGTCCCGGGTAGGGGTGTCCCGGGTAGTGGTGTCCCGGGTAGTGGTGTCCTGGGTAGTGGTGTCCTGGGTAGTGGTGTCCTGGCTCAGATGTGACGGGGGCCTGTGGCTGCCCCCCTCATCGCTGGGTGGTCGCTCCCGCACGTGACGGGGGTGTCGTCTCCCTGTTGCTCCAGGTCTCTCCGTCTCCCGTGGTGTGCGAGGGGCATCCTGCGG
Source organism: Scyliorhinus torazame (assembly GCF_047496885.1). Lineage (NCBI taxonomy): Eukaryota > Metazoa > Chordata > Chondrichthyes > Carcharhiniformes > Scyliorhinidae > Scyliorhinus > Scyliorhinus torazame. The sequence continues at coordinate 229,553,914 of NC_092710.1, read as the reverse complement.
GCGTCGCATGCTGGAGGGTCCGGGTCTCTCCGTCTCCCGTGGCCTCCGAGGGGCATCCTGCGGGTGTCGCATGCTAGAGGGTCTGTGTCTCTCCGTCTCCCGTGGTGTGCGAGGGGCATCCTGCGGGCATCGCATGCTGGAGGGTGCGGGTCTCTCCGTCTCCCGTGGTGTGCGAGGGGCATCCTGCGGGCGTCGCATGCTGGAGGGTTTGTGTCTCTCCCTCTCCCGTGAACTCCGAGGGGCATCCTGCGGGCGGTCTGCATCTGCGGGGATGGGTGCCTGGACGTTTGGTCCTGCGATACACAATGAAGCATGCATGGTTAGACATCGGGCAGTGATCAGGTGATATGGGGGAGGGGGATATAGGGGAGGGGGGATATGGGGACGGGCTGTCGGTGGCTCACTTGCTACTATGCCCCCGACCTCTGCATCAGCAACCTCCCGGTCGTCAGGTCCGCCAGCCAGTTCCAGGGCCCTTTCCTCGTGTTCGGTCAGTGGCCTCTCATCAGCGGGGCCTCCTCCAGTCCTCACATGCTCCCTATTGTTGTGTGCGCGCTTATCCTATGGGGAGGGGGGGGGGGTGGCAGGGGTAAAAGGCAACACTGTTAGGCAGGTATATGAATGCATGCCATCGGTTGCGCGTGCATTGCAGAGGTTATGGTTAGGGCTGGATTCACTTGGGGATATGGGGGATATGGGGGAGGGGGGATATGGGGGAAGGGGGGATATGCGGGAGGGGGGTATGGGGAGGGGGGATATGGGGGAGGGGGGATATGGGGAGGGGGGATATGGGGAAGGGGGGATATGTGGGAGGGGGGATATGGGGGATATGGGGGAGGGGGGATATGGGGGGGGGATATGGGGGAGGGGGGATATGCGGGAGTGGGATATGGTGGAGGGGGATATGGGGAGGGGGATATGGGGAGGGGGATATGGGGGATATGGGGAGGGGGGATATGGGGGTAGGGGGGATATGGGGGAGGGAGGATATGGGGGGAGGGGGGATATGGGGGAGGGGGGATATGGGGAGGGGGATATGGGGATATGGGGGAGGGGGGATATGGGGAGGGGGATATGGGGGAGGGGGGGACATGGGGGAGGGGGGATATGGGGGAGGGGGATATGGGGGTTGGGGGATATGGGGGGAGGGGGGATATGGGGGGAGGGGGGATATGGGGGAGGGGGGATATGGGGAGGGGGATATGGGGGATATGAGGGAGGGGGGATATGGGGAGGGGGGATATGGGGGAGGGGGGACATGGGGGAGGGGGGATATGGGGGAGGGGGGATATGGGGGATATGGGGAGGGGGATATGGGGGAGGGGGGATATGGGGGAGGGGGGATATGGGGAGGGGGATTTGGGGGAGGGGGGATATGGGGAAGGGGATATGGGGAGGGGGGATATGGGGGAAGGGGGGATATGGTGGAGGGGGTGATATGGGCAGGTTCACCCTGCCTGCTCTCACGAGGTCGTTCACCTTCTTGTGGCACTGGGTGCCTGTCCGTGGTGTCAGGGCCGCAGCGGTGACGGCCTCTGCCACTTTCCTCCACAGACGCCGGCTGTGGCGTGGGGCAACTCTGCGGCCGTGCCCGGGATACAGGGCGTCCCTCCTCTGCTCCACCGCGTCCAGGAGCGCCTCCACATCCCGTGACTCGAACCTCGGGGCTGAGCGGCATCCAGCCATCCAGTCGGGTGTTGCGGTTGGGTGTTCCGGTCGGGTGGGGGGGAGCAGCGTGGCCTTATGAGCCGTCACGCCGTGCGGCGCGTATGACGCTGCACGGCGTGAACCACTGCGCAAGCGCGGATCCCGTTACGTCGCTGCTATCCCATTTCGGGCCGGAGACTTTCGACCCATTTTTCCGACGTGACGCAAGTCGGATTTGCGCTGTTTTTGCGCCGATCGGCGGACTTTCCGCCGATAACGGAGAATTTCGCCCCAGGTATCTGCAAATTAGGAACTTTGCGTGAAAGGTCTGGAGGGGGGGTTCCCTAGGTTTCCGGGATACACCCTGCTGAAGTGACTGCTGCTTCTGCCTGTGGAAGGGGAGGGAAGAATTGGGAATAGAGACAAGTACCTAGGGGAGCAGGGAGGCGACAGGGTGGTGAAGATCAAGGAGAAATGGGAAGCGGAGTTGGGAGGGGAGATCAATTAGGGAGTATGTAGTGAGGCACTGCATAGGGTCAATGGGACCTCCTGTTGTGCAAGGATGAGCCTGATTCAGTTTAAGGTGGTGCACAGGGTGCATATGACTCGGGCGAGAATGAGTGGGTTCTTCCAGGGGGTAGCAGATGTGTGTGAGAAGTGTGGGTGGGGGCCAGCGAATCACATGCACATGTTTTAGGATTGCAAAAAATTGGGAAGATTCTAGGCGGGAAGGTCTTAGCCAGGATAGTGGAGGAGGAGGTTGACACGAACCCTATGGTGGCGATATTTGGGGTTTCAGAGAAGCCGGAGCTCTTGGAGAGGGGGAAGGTCGATGTCTTGGCCTTCGCCTCTCTGATTGCACGGCGGCAAATTTTACTGGAGTGGCGGTCGGCATCGCCACCGGGGGTAGCGGGTTGGCTGGCTGAACTGTATGACTTCCTGTGGTTAGAGAAGATAAAGTATGAGTTAAGGGACTTTCAGGGGGCTTTGAGAAAAGGTGAAGGATCTTTGTGACTGTGTTTGAGGAGCTGTTCATTGCAGGGGAGGGAGCGGGGGGGGGGAAGGATGAAAAGGGAAAAGATCTGTACAGACTGATTGTGGGAAGTATGTTTCCAAGGGTTTTTATTTGCTGTAACCTGTTTTGATACATGTTTGTAATAAAATACCTTAAAAAAAAGAAGGCATATGGTATACTTGACTTTATTAGCCAAGGCATAGAGTTTAAAAAGTTGGTTAGGCCACAGCTAGAGTATTGTGTGCAGTTAGATTATAATAGAGATGTGACAGCACTGAAAAGGGTGCAGAGGAGATTTACCAGGATACTACCTTGGCTGGAAAGTCTTAGTTATGAAGAGAGATTGTATGGACTTGGATTGTGTTCCTTGGAGCAGGAGAGACTGAGGGGGGGAACATGATTGAGGTGTACAAAATTATGAGGGACATAGATACAGCAGACATGAAGAAACCTTTGCCCTTCGTTGAGGGATCAACGTCCAGCCAGCATAGATTTAATGAAAGGGGCAGTAGGTTTAGAGGGGATGTGAGGATGGTCAGAGTTTGGAACTCATTGCCTGAAATGGTTGTGGAGGCAGAGACCCTCATAATATTTAAGAAGCACTTAGGTGTCCACTTGTGATCCCAAGCCTTACAGGGCAGCACGGTAGCAAGTGGTCAGCACTGTTGCTTTACAGCGCCAGGGACCCTTGTTCGATTCCTGGCTTGGGTCACTGTCTGTGCGGAGTCTGCATGTTCTCCCCGTGTCTGTGTTGGTTTCATCCGGGTGCTCCGATTTCCTCCCACAAGTCCCGAAAGACATGCTTGTTAGGTGAATTGGACATCCTGAATTCTCCCTCAGTATAGCAGAATAGGCACCGGAGTTTGGCGAAGAGGGGGTTTTCACAGTAACTTCATTGCAGTGTTAGTAAAAGTCTACTTGTTACAATAATAAAGATTATTATTATTATAATAGTTAGGTGACTATTTTTGAGCTGCGCAGACGTGATGGCTCAAAGGGCCTTTTCTGTGCTGTATGACTCTATGACAGTAGATTTTATTGCTAAGAATAATCTTATATTTTGCAAGAACCGGATTTCAGTCTTCCAATTTCTGGCATTTTATTGATGCCATTAATCCATTTAAAATAAATACCCTACTATTGGCATTAAAGTAGCAATGATTGGAAAATCTGGACAGGGAAATTATAAATGAATAACACAGACAATACTCATCTGCATTCTACTCATCACGGGGGATGGACAGAGGGGGGGGGGAATGATTTTGTGTCTGTGTTAGCAGTCCGTGGGATGGCTGATGCGGGTGGCACATCTTGAGAGAATTGGGAAACGCTATTCTCTCTGGACTGATTGCTTTTCTCAAATTTTCCATGCTCCTTGGCAGTGATGTCATGAGATTCATGTCCATAAAGAGCTTTAATGGTTTTGCATGCATTTAATATAATTAGCCAGCTCCCCAGCCACATGATCCTCCACACGGAATACCAACCACAGGTTTTGAAAAATGAACTTCAGTCAAGAGGATTCCTCTGGGGACAGAAAGATAAGTACAGCCTCCGGGGGCTAGGGACATGGCTGGCAGCACCATGGCACTACCCCGGGCACATTAGTTATATAAATGTTCAAGTTATCCAATTGTGGTGTCTCTCACTTGTATGTGAAATTTGTGATGCATTTCCCCGATTGGACTTTTAAATTCCGTTTTTTTTTCAATTTGAGATATCAATGGGTGGCAAGTAATAGACTCAAATACATCTGCACCTGGCTTTGTTAAGCACCACTGCTCTTGAGCCATTTGAAGTTTGACATTTTCCCCTTCATTTTGATTAAAATGCAAATAGCCACATGAATTATGTAAAAAGGAGATTATTCCAGGTAATTAACATTAACATTTTTAAAATTACTTAATTGCTAAGTTTGCTAGTGATTGAATTTGAGAATGGCATGCGACACTGGTAGCATGGTGTGCATGCCTACTGTGTGGACAATACTCCAGTCAATAATGGAAGAGACAGGGCCAGATGGAAACACTTCACAGTGAATACAGCTAGTGGAATTAGAACTTTCTTGTTCAATTGTTTGATCACTGAGGCTTTATAAAATGATTAGGTTAAACAACAAGGATCTTAAAAAAAGTTGGAATGAGAGACTTGAAAATTCACAGATATATGTTTTTATGATTGAACCCAGCTCTTTACGTTTTATCTCTCGGATCACATGGGATGGAAGTGCATTCAGAGATGTCACTTCAGAGATCTAAATGAAGTTAACTTTCTCAGCCTCGATCTGGCTTCACAGTAAAACCCTGGCCTCAAACCTGGAAATAATTGACACTTCAAAGGACCAGAAAGGTAAATTATTCAGGTAACATCTATAAGATAATGTAAACCCATAGTTACTGTATAATTCCCAAACTCTTATTTTGCATGCCATTGCTAAAACAAAATCCCAAAGACCTGCAAAAGATATTTGTCGCAGAAACCAATCAGCGTCTTAGGGATGCAACACCATAGTTCAGAAAAGGTTTACAGTCCTCTATTTGATAAAGACAATGATTCAGACAATCAGTGCTTCATATTATGAACTTTGCATCCCCCAGTTGCCGCAGTGCTCATTAAAGAGAACAATTTCAAAATACCAAAGGCTCAGTGTAATTAGTAATATATTGTAATTATTCAACCTGATTTGTAACAACATTTAATAACCATTTTATTAAAAAAATTATGCAAACATATATCATGCTGCAGAGAAAGCAATTTTATGAATTTCCTTAGGCTCTGATTGTCCTACTTATGTTGCCTCAAATGAATTATCTTTCATAAGTGCTACATATGGCATGAAGCGAGAAAGCCTTGAGGTGCAGCCATTGGTGCAACAGTACATATTTACAGCCACTATCATATCTCAGTTTATCCAAAAAGTCAGAAAAAAATGAAATCACTGATGATGGACAATTTTAAGCTACTGATTTCTTTCACTGTATTTGCACTTTACATATCACCAAAGGAAACTAGAAAAAAAGCAATGATCTTTTCAAATAGCATGCAAAATATTATGAAGGATAAAAATAAGCTAATTTCTGCTGAAATCTGGAATCATTAATTAGCCAAACACTATACATCAATAGAATGAAGGGTTGCAAAGCAACAAGATCAATGAACATGAATCAGCATAAATAGAAATGATGAACCTGTAAGGAATCTCGAGGACAGAAGTCATGATTTTGGAGGGGAAGTATGACGTTAGTGTTCAATTCAGCTGAAGGAAAACAGAAACAAAAAATTACAATGAGAAATCCACTATTGTGGGGAGGCCGGGGGGTGTGGGGGGGGGGGGGGGGGAGAGGTGTTACTGCACTAGAAATTAATCTAGATCCTACCTAAAAATTAATAGAGTGGGTGTCTTATTTTATTGGATCAGTATTCTGCATTTCATTGCAGTTATAAACCACATCCTCCTGCTTCACAAATGGGGCTGGATTTTCAAATGGGGATCAGGAACCAAATACCTGGATGCTTTCTGGGTCTCAATTCCGTCCTGTGACAGCATCAGTGTGTTATTTTCAAATCTAAATCAAATTGGTCTGGGGTGAGTTTTGTGCCCAATCAGTGGCTCCAGAAGTGGCCTGGAGGCGGGACATGGATCTGAGTGGCCCTTTGACAACCATGTCTGGTCTTGCTATCTCCTGGGGCCATGTCGCAGGAGGGTGTTGATATGGCCAGTGATGTTATGAGCTGGCATCTGTGGGCAGCCTCAAGGCTTTCTAATGGCCTCCTTGAGGTGTTGACGGAGGAGTTAGTGAGTGGCCAGAAATTCACTTTCTGGCATCCTTTAACTCAGTATGCAGCAGCGTGTATATGAGCTGAGTATTCTAAATGCCATAGTTCTCCCTTATTTTGTCAGACCAAGTAGTCAGTTGCATCCTTAAGATATCAGCCACCTTCACAGATAGAGCACAATTGAGAAGGAGGCATCATCGGGAAACACAACGATTCTGTCAAATGTCATGTGGTAATAGGTGAGGCAGGCCAGGCTACTCATATATCATTGTTCCTCATCTTGGTGGAAAAGCAAACGTGCAGCAATTGCAGGATGACTTGGAGGGGTGTTGCTGACTTTCATAACACACCAATGTTGGAGGTGACATTTAACATTGCACTGCTGCCATTGTGGCAGGCCCTTCAGGCACCTTGCTGCTGCATGGGGCCAGCTCAAACCCATTCCAAACATCTCTGTGTCACCAGTGATAATGAACGGCAAGGGTACAGAGAGTGTCACCTTTTCGGTGTATATCAGGGAGCTATTTCTGCATCCATTCAGTGTGGTGCTGTAAATGGTTCTCCATGAGTTTGGCCACTCTCTTAACGGAGGAGCTCATGTACTCATATCCCTGAGTCATAAAGGAGTACAAGTGGTGGATGGATTCTTCCACTGTCTACCTTTAGCTCCATAATGCCTCAGGAATCTCCAACATTCAGGAAGACATTTGTCAGATTTAGGAACCACGGATGACAAGGGAAATTGTAAAGCTTAGTTGAAAGGAAAAAGGAAACATACGATAGGTCTAGACATCTAAAAACTGACAAAGGCCTTGAGGAGTACAGCGAAAGTCGGAAGGAACTTAATGTGGAATTAGAAGGGCTAAAAGGGGCCATGAAAAGTCTTTAACAAACATGGTCAAGGAGAGTCACAAGGTTTTTTATGCATATATTAGGAGCAAGAGGGTAACAAGGGAAAGAGTAGGCCCACTTAAGGACAATGGAGGGAAGTTATGCGTGGAACCCCAGGAAGTGGCTGAAATCCTTAATGAGTACTTTGTATCGGTATTAACCAAGAAGATGGAAGTGACAGATATTGAGGTCAGGGATATGCGTGTGAATGCTCTTGAGAATGTCAATATATCAAGGAGGAAGAGTTGAGTATCCTAAATTGCATTAAGGTAGACAATTCCCTGGGCCGGTTGGGATCTACCCCAGGTTACTGCGGGCGGCAAGGGGAAAAACAGCTGGGGCCTTAACAGATATCTTCACATCCTCTTTGACCACAGGCGAGGCTCCAGAGGACTGGAGAATAGCCAATGTTATTCCCTTGTTTAAGAAAAGAAGCAGGGATAATCCAGCAAATTATAGGCCGGTGAGCCTGACATCAGTGGTGGGGAAGCTTTTGGAAAAGATACTGAGGGACAGGATATATGCACATTTGGAGGAAAATGGACTAGTTAGTGACAGGAAGCATGGTTTTGTACGGGGAAGGTCATGTTTCACCAACTTGATTGAGTTTTTGAAGAGGTAACTGTAATGGTATGTACCTTGTCAGGTTTGTGAAGGGTTAATAATTACATCTCTGTGTAAATCAAGCACTAGGGGGCATTCTCTGTATTTAAGACAGCATCCCAGAGAATTCTGGGAGAAGCATGGTGAAAAGCACAAGGAGAAAATTAGAGCAGAGTGAATGTTAATTAGAGACAGCATGAGGTTAGATCATAGTGTAGTTAGTGACTAGATAGAATATTGAATACTGTGAGACAGATTCAATATCATTCATTATCATCTGTCGCTCAGTAGACTATTTGAATTTCATTTAATTAGTAGTGTAATAATAAATTAGTTTTGTTTCAACCTTTTGATTGTTATATTCCTTGTCAACACTACATCGGGTCATTCTGGAAAAAAGACAAAGAATACAACATATTACGAATCGTGTTAATATAACAGCGACAAAGAAAATTGGTCAGCAAAGGACTGTGGATGTTGTTTATATGGACTTTAGTAAAGCGTTTGACTAGGTCCCACATGGCAAAATGGTACAAAACTAAAATCACATGGGATTCTGGATGGGCCGGCTAGCTGGATACAGAACTGGCTTGGTTATAGAAGACAGAGAGTAGCGGTGGAATGGTGTTTTTCAGAATGGAGATCTGTAGCTAGTGGTGTTCCGCAGGGATCAATGCTGGGACCTCTGTTGTTTGTAGTATTTATAAATGATTTGGAGGAAAATGTCGGTGGTCTGATCCGTAAGTTTGTGGATGACGCAAAGATTGTCACAGTTGCTGATAGTGCCGAGGATTGTCAGAGGATACAACAGGATATAGATAGATTGGAGACTTCGGTACAGAAATGGTAGATGTAGTTTAATCTGGACAAATGCGAGGTGATACATTTTGGAGGATCAAATCTAAGTATGAATTATACTGTAAATGGCAGGACCCGTAGGGACATTAACCTATCAAGGGATCTGGTCCACAGTTTTTTTTAAAATTAATGCATCATGGTCGGCACAGGTTTGGAGGGCCAAAAGGTCTGTTCCTGTGCTGTATTTTCCTTTGTTCTTTGTTCTTTGTCTTTGATGCTCTACAGGGCCCTCCCAGTTTGTGATGACTGAGATCCAACCTCTTTGCCATGTGTAGCATGGCTGTTTTTGTCCTCCAACATCCAAAATGGATGAGCCACAGTTAACTGTCTCATTTGTCTCCTCCTATTCACTTGTGAGGTGTCACTTACTCTGTGATCCCCGTAATACTCTTGATTCGGTCTAACTAAGGTAGGTATATGTGTGCTGGTGGACGATGAGAGGGTATGATGTGACGATGCAGGCTCCATGTGGGCTCCCCCTCGAGAAGACCAATGATGACTGTAATGGTGCCCTACAAGTGCTGTGGAAGTTGAAGTGGCTTCACCCACCAGCAAGCTTACCCACCTGACACTTCACCCACCTGTGAAACCATGCACCTGCCACTCCACCCACCTGCCACCTCACCCACCTGCCACCCCACCTAGCAGCTACCCCACCCACCTGCCACCTCACCCACCGTACCCTTCTCATCCATCCGGCATATCACTCACCTACCACCTTACCACCTATCCCCAAATAATTTAACCACTTATCTACTTCACTCACCTCCCCAGTCACTCATTCACTCATCCATTTACCCATCACTAACATCCATTCACAAACAAATCTGTTTAAGCTTACCACCATGCAGCTAGTGCCTGAACCCTATTCCTTTATAACGAGTTCCCCGGGCACACTGCATGGGTGGTGCGGTGGTTAGCACTGTTGCTTCACAGCACCAGGGACTCGGGTTCAATTCTCGGCTAGGGTCACTGTGCGGAGTCTACGGGTTCTCCCCATGTCTGCATGGTGCTCCAGGTGCTCCAGTTTCCTCCCACAAAGTTCCGAAAGACACGTTTGTTGTGTGAATTGAACATTCTCCCTCTGTGTACCCGAATAAGGGCAGGTCTGCGGTGACTAGGGGATTTTCACAGTAACTTCATTGCAGTGTTAATGTACAATAAGAAGTCTGACAACACCAGGTTGAAGTCCAACAGGTTCATTTTTGAATCACTAGCTTTCGGAGCACTGCTCCTTCCTCAGGTGAATGAAGAGGTGGGTTCCAGAAACATATATATAGACAAAGTCAAAGATGCAAGACGATGCTTTGAATGAGAGTATTTGCAGGAAATTAAGTCTTTACAGATCCACAGGATCTTTACAGATACAGTACACATAGGATCTGCCCAGACGAGGAGGAGCGTAACAGACATCTACTGTCGCTGAAAGATGCCCTTGTACGAACGGGATATGGTGCTCGACTCATCGATTGACAGTTCCAACGCACCACAGCTAAAAAACACACCGACCTCCTCAGAAGACAAACACGGGACACAACCGACAGAGTACCCTTCGTCATCCAGTACTTCCCCGGAGCGGAGAAACTACGATATCTTCTTTGCAGCCTTCAACACGTCATCGATGAAGATGAACATCTTGCCAAGGTCATCCCCACACCCCCACTACTTGCCTTCAAACAACCACGCAACCTCAAACAAACCATTGTTTACAGCAAACTACCCAGCCTTCAGAACAGTGACCACGACACCACACAACCCTGCCATGGCAATCTCTGCAAGACGTGCCAGATCATCGACATGGATACCACTATTACACGTGAGAACACCACCCACCAGGTACGCGGCACATACTCGCGTGACGCGGCCAACGTTGTGTCCCTCATACGCTGTCCCGAAGCGTGGTACATTGGCGAGACCATGCAGACGCTGTGACAACGGACAAACGGACATCATATGACAATTGCCAGGCAGGAATGTTCCCTTCCAGTCAGGGAACACTTCTACAGTCAAGGGCATTCAGCCTCTGATCTCCGGGTAAGCATTCTTCAAGGCGGCCTTTAGGACGCGCGACAACGCAGAATCGCAAAACAGAAACTTATAGCCAAGTTCTGCACACATGAGTACGGCCTCAACTGGGACCTTGCATTACATTCACCCCCGACCATCTGGCCTGGGCTTGCGAAATCCTACCAACTGTCCTGGCTTGAGACAATTCCATCTCTTTAACCTGGGATTACCACTCTCTTGATCTCTCTCTTAATTCCCAACAAATGCTCTCATTCAAAGTATCGTCTTGCATCTTTGACTTTGTCTATATAAATGTTTCTGGAACCTACCTCTTCATTCACCTGAGGAAGGAGCAGCGCTCCGAAAGCTAGTGATTTGAAACAAACCTGTTGGACTTCAACCTGGTGTTGTGAGACTTCTTACTGTGCTCACCCCAGTCCAACGCCGGCATCTCCACATCAGTGTTAATGTAAGCCAACTTGTGACAGTCATAAGGGTGATTATTATTATTGCGTATTTCTGGGAAAGCTGGGCTCGGAAGGTGCTAATAGGAATGTGCAGTCGCATTGAGTTGTTTTTTGTTTCAATTACAGCGGTAATCCGACCATCACTGCTGTCACTCGGACAATCAGGACCAATAAAAACATCAACCCAAGAACAATATATTACCTTGTCCAGTCAGCCCAATGATAGTACTTTCATTTCTTAAGGAAGGATTTAAATACATTAGAAGCAGTTCAGAGAAGGTTTACAAGACCAACACCTGGAATGGGTGGGTTGTCTTGTGAGGAAAGTTTGGACAGACTAGGCTCCTATCTTTTCGATTTTAGAAGTGTAAGAGATGACTTGATTGAAACTTTTAAGATCCTTTAAGTGAAAAATTCCACCACAAAACAGTACTCCAGATGTGGTCTCACCTAGGCCCTGTACAACTGTAGTAAAACAACGTCATGCAAAGTCCCTTTATCTTACTCTACAAGTGCACAATACATCAAGATAAATTACAGCAAAATGCTTGCATTGGAAATAGATGTGAGAGCAATATTTGCATAGAGGAAATATTTTATCTGTTTCATTTGGCACAAAGCGAGATATCTTTTTCATCAATATGTTACTGTGAGTAAGATCCACTTGTCTGCACACCACATGTTGTTCAACATTCCAAAAATTGACAAAGCCATAAGACTGAACGGCCAACGTGGTTAATATTTCAACTCTATCTTAAATGGGACCGCATACACTGAAATAATAACATTTCATAAAATTAAGTAATTTGGTTTTGAAAGTGCTGATCAACCCTCATTATCTAGGGGCAACACGGTGGCCTAGTGGTTAGCACAGCTGCCTCACGGCGCTGAGGTCCCAGGTTCGATCCCGGCTCTGGGTCACTGTCCGTGTGGAGTTTGCACATTCTCCCCGTGTTTGCGTAGGCTTTGCACCCACAACCCAAAGATGTGCAGGTAGGTGGATTGACCATGCTAAATTGCCCCTTAATTGGAAAAAAATGAATTGGACACTCTAAATGTTAAAAAAAACCCTCACTATCAGAGGTTGTCAAATGGGGCTTGCACGCCTTTCTGTCCCCTCACTGCACCCTCTCCCACCCCACCAGGGTTTGTCGATCTGGAACATGGGTTGTGTGTTGAAGCAATAGTTAACACCATCTGTATGTTTTAAACCCACTGTAGTTTATCACTGTAGATCATTTGCTAAACCTATGAATTGTTGCAATGATTAACTTTCTCATACTAATTGTAGGATCTGCATAATGACACAGCAGTGGGGCAGCTTTGTTCCCATTGTATAGCCCGAAATGTTGCATTGATATACCACTAAGGAGCTAAATTAATCTGATCGAGGTTGTCAGCCTCTTTAGCACAAATACATGAATGGGTTTAAAATCAGGAGAAAATGATCCCAATTTACACTCATGTCAAAAAGATACGCGTTTATATATCGTGTTCGGACACAGTGAAGCAAAAATGAAACATTCATACACATGGAAAAAAATGCCATGTATCTGAAGTTGTCCTCAGTGAGCATTGAAAACCATGCTCATAGAAAAATGACAGATGCAAGTCTTTCACAATTCCTAAAGGAATACTGCATGGAGATCAAAACAGGAGCTGTGAAACAGGTGCAGCCAAACCATCCTCATATAAAGGCTACCTGATAGAATACTGAAACATTAAACATAACTTTGGGGATGTAAGTTTGAATTTGAATGTAAATTGCATTGCCTGGCACACCATAATGCAAGGCTTACAGATATAACTTTTGTGATATTTTTTTCAGAAAATATTAATTCAAATGTATTGGTTCAATTTATATCGCAATGGATCAAAGAATATGCTGCCATCAAAAGCAAAACACAATCCCGTTATGAAGCGCAATAAAACTGGGAAGCACCACTTTCAATCTACAACTTTGTATAAGATCAACAGAGGAAAGTAACTTGGAATGGCTAATGAAGTGGCTTCTTCATCAGAGTAACATGATATCTTAGCATCTGACCTGGTTTTATTTTGAAAATGTGGGGAAAACTTCTTATTCTGTTACCTCTGTGTGCACTTAAAGCAGTCCCCTGAGTATCATGATTAAAAAATACAGATCAGATCAAATGTTACATTCAAATCCCAAACGAACACAGGACATCCCGAAGGGGGAGGGTGAACAGCCAGAGGTCGTAGTTCACATAGGTACTAATGACATATGCAGGAAGAGCGACGAGGTTCTGCAGAAGGAGTTCAGGGAGTTAGGCAGTAAGCTAAAAACCAGGACTTCTAGGGTTGTAATCTCAGGATTGCTCACTGTGCCAAGTGCCAGTGAAGCTAGAAATAGGAAGATAGTGCAGCTAAATACGAGGCTAAACTGGTGGTGTAGGAGGGAGGTTTTCAGATTTCTGGACCATTGAGATCTCGTCCAGGGCAGGTGTGACCTGTACAAGGAGGGTGGGTTGCATCTAAACTAGAGAGGCATTAATATCCTGGCTGGGAGGTTTGCTAGAGTCAGTCGGGAGGATTTAAACTAGTATGGCAGGGGTGGGAACCAGAGCGTTGGCTTAGAAGGTGTAATAACTGAGGGGGAAACAGAGAATAAAAATAAGAGAACAACATCACCCTGTCTGCTCAAACGCAGTGGTTTGAAGTGTATCTGTTTCAACACCAGAAGCATAGCAGGTAAGGCAGATGAACTTAGAGCACTTATTAACATTTGGAACTATGATGTTGTGGCTATCACAGAAACATGGTTAAAGGAAGGGCAGGATTGACAGCTGAATGTTGGAGGATACAGATGCTTCAAGAGAGATAGAGGGGGATGTAAAAGGAGTGGGCGAGTAGCATTACTGGTTAAGGAGAATATTATAGCTGTACTGCGGGAGGACACCTCAGAGGACTCATACAATGTGGCAATATGGGTAGAGCTCAGGTACAGGAAGGTTGTAATCACAATGTTGGGGTTTATTATTATTTCTTTTTAAATTTAGAGTACCCAATTATTTAATTTTTTTCCCCAATTTTAGGGGCAATTTAGTGTAGTCAATCCACCTATTCTGTGGGGGTGAAACCCACGCAGACATGGGGAGAATGTGCAAACTCCACATGGACAGTGACCCAGGGCCGGGACTCGAACCTGGGCCCTCAGCGCCGCAGTCCCAGTGCTATCCACTGCGCCACATGCCGCCACATGTTGGGGGTTTATTACAGGCTCCCCAACTGCCAGCAAGAGATAGAGGAGCAGATAGGTAGAGAGATTTTAACTTCCCCTATATTGACTGGGTCTCACCTAGTGCTAAGGGCTTGGATGGGCAGAGTTTGTAAGGTGGATCCAGGAAGGCTTCTTGATGCAATTGATAGTCCAACTAGGAAAGGGGCAGTACTGGACTTGGTATTGGGGAATGAGCCTGGACAGGTGGTTGATGTTTCAGTAGGGGAACATTTTGGGAGTAGTGACCACAATTCCGTAAGTTACAGGGTACTTTTGGACAGGGATGAGGGTTAAGGTGCAAAACTGGAGAAAGGCAAATTACGATAACATTAGACAGGAATTGAAGACTTTGGATTGGATGCAGCTGTTGGAGAATAAATCAACATCGGACATGTGCAAGCGATAGTTGATTAGGATTCAGGAAAGTCACGTTGCTGAGAGAATGAAGGATAAGTATGGGAAGTTTAGGGAGCCTTGAATAACGAGGGATATTGTGAACCTCGTCAAAAAGAAAAAGGAGGCTTTTGTACGGTCTAGAAGGCTGGGGACTGTTGAAACCCTTGAGGAGAATAAAAAAAGTAGGAAGGTACTAAAGGTGGAAATTAGGAGGGCTAGGAGGGGTCATGAAAAGTCCTTGGCAAGTAGGATTAAGGTGAATCCCAAAGCTTTTTATTCATATGTAAAAAGCAAGAGGGTGGCCAGGGACAGGATTGGACCACTTAAGGACAGTAGGGGAAATCTATGTGTTGAGCCAGAGAAAATGGGCGAGGTACTAAATGAGTACTTTGCATCAGTATTCACCAAAGAAAAGGACTTTGTGGAAGATGATTCTTGGGTAGGATGTGTGGATAGTCTGGTTCATGTAGACATCAAAAAGGAGGAGGTATTGGGTGTTTCAAAAGACATTAATGTAGATAAATCTCCTGGCCCTGATGGGATTTACCCCAGAAAACCGAGGGAAGCAACGGAAGAAATTGTTGGGGCATTGACTGACATCTTTATATCCTCATTGGCTACAGGTGAGATCTCAGAGGACTGGAGAATAGCTAATGTGCTACTGCTATTTAAGTAAGGTAGCAGGGATAATCCAGGAAACTATAGGCCAGTGAGCCTCACATTGGTAATAGGTAAATTATTGGAGAATTGTCAGGAACAGGATTTGTACCCATTTGGGAACAAATGGACTCATTAGCATAGACAGCATGGTTTTCTGAAGGGGAGGTCATGCCTCACTAACTTTATCAAGTTTTTTGAGGAGGTGACAAATATGATTGATGAGGGGAGGGCGGTGGATGGTGTTTACATGGACTTCAGTAAAGCTTTTGACAAGGTTCCTCATCACAGACAGGTACAAAAGGTGAAGTCATATGGGATCAGAGGTAAGGTAGCAAGATGGATACAGAACTGGCTCGGTCACAGAAGGTAAAAGGTTACAGTAGAAGGGTGTTTTTCTGAACGGAAGGTTGTGACTAGTGGTGTTCCACGGAGATCTGTGCTAGAGCCTCTGTTGTTTGTAGTATACATAAATGATTTGGAGGAAAATGTAGCTGGTCTGATTAGTAGGTTTGTGGTTGATACCAAGGTTGGTGGAGTGGCAGATAGCATTGGGGATTGTCAGAGGATACAGCATGACATAGATAGGTTGGAGATTTGGGCAGAGATATGGCAAATGGAATTTAATCCAGACAAATGTGAGGTAATGCATTTTGGTAGGTCTAACATAAAGGGAAAATATACAATAAATGGCAAAACATTTAAGGATATAGAAAGTCAGAGAGGCCTGAGCGTGCAGGTCCACAGAACGTTGAAAGTGGCAACACAAGTGGGCAATGTAGTCAAGAAAGCATGCAGAATGCTTGCCTTCATTGGATGGGGCATTGAGTATAAAAACTGGAAAGTCATGCTACAGATGTATCGAACCTTAGTCAGGCCGTACTTGGAATATTGTGCACAATTCTGGTCGCCACACTACCAGAAGGATGTGGAGGCTTTGGAGAGGGTGCAGAGGAGGTTTACAGGATGTTGCCTGGTCTGGAGGGTGTTAGCTATGTGGAGCGGCTGAATAGACTTAGATTGTTTACATTAGAAATACGGAGGTTGAGGTCTACAAATTATGAGGAGCAGGCACTGTATCCCAGTGTCGAGGAGTCAGTCACTAGGTGTCATAGGTTTAAAAGTCCGTGGGGCAACGTTTAGAGGAGATGTGTGTGGTGATATGCATCACTGTAAATACACAATGGGTTAATGTAAATACACTATGACTAAGTAAACACTAGAGGGAGCACCAGAGGCGTCATGACATGCAGACATACAGCTAATGAACACAAAGAATAGGACATGACCAATGGGCAGTCAAGACACCCAGAGGTGACACTACCACAAGGGGGCATTACACAACCCATATATAAGGACAGGGCCTACATGTTCTGTCTCTTTCCATAAGCGACACTTAGAGAGTAGGACAGGGGCAGATCAGAAGCATCACACCCACCACGTGGCTTAGAGCAGACTGGTTAGTTAGACTGAGTTACTCTAGCAAGATTATGTCATAATATACATTAGTATATCATGGTGCAGACACACACTGATGGACACACAGTGGGACCAATCAACACACACAACACCGCAGCCAATCACCAGTTAGAGCACATGCACTATAAAGACAGGGGACATCAGAGTTCCCGCTCATTCGAGCTGCAGCTAGCAAGGAGGACAGAGATCACAGCCTGCAGCACAGACATTCACCATGTGCATCGACTGGTTAGGACAAGGCAAAGGTATTTAGTTAAAGCTAGTATCGTGTTAACCCACAGTCAGAGTATGTTAAACAGTTAATGATTCAATAAAATAGTGTTGCACTATTTCAACTGCTGGTGACCTGTATGTGTTCCACGGATCCAGAACACCCAACACAACAGATTAGCAGGAGAGTCGAACTCATAGAGAACTGTGCTAATAGTTCAATAAATCACATTGAACTTACTTCAAAGTCTGGAGTATCTTTTGGTCAAAGCTGCATCGAGTTGCAGCCTGTGTTATCCCAGAGAACATAACACAACATGGTACCAGAAGTGTCTGTTGAATCTATACGGTTCAACTCAGCAAGGTCCGTGACTACCAGCAACAGCACCCAGGCAAGATGATCGAGATTCCGGTTCCTCATCAGCTCAAGTAACACGGCAATCTCAGTGCCAACTGGCATGCATTCAAGCAGAGATTTGATATTTACATGTTAGCATCTGACCTAGATGGTGTGGCCGATGCTGAGAAGATAGATCTTCTACTCACCATTGCGGGTGAAAGTACAACAGAAATCTTCAACTCCTTCAAATACTCCAAAGGGCAGGACAAGAGAGACTTCCAGATAGTCCTGGACAGGTTTGAAAACTGCTGCGAGGTGAACACAACAGAAATCGGTAGAACTGGTGCCTATACTCACCACGGGGCAAAGGTAGGCTTGCAACAGAAGCAAATGGCAAATTTTATTGGCAGCCATGTTGTGCAAAAAGCCGCACATGCTCAGTTCCCGAGAAGACGCGAACCGGCGAAACAGTGTTTTGCGCATGCACGAGAAGCCGCACATGTGCAGTTGTGAAAAGAGCGCACAGTGAAGGAAAAGCGATCTGCACATTCACACTCGATTCCTACACATGACGTCACAAGCGTCATGATGTCAGAGGCCCCGGACAAAGCCCACTTAAAGCGGAAATGTCCGAAAATAGTGAAAATAAAATTAAAAACCAGAAAGCACAATTCTTTCACCTGGAACGGCAGCACAATGCCTGAACTTTGACCAGTAGCTGAAAGTAACCTCCGCCGAATCCTGCAACAAGCAGTTAGCATCGCCCTAAGAGATGGTTTAGTCCTTGAAGACTACGACTCAGAAAATGATTTCATCATTGGACGTGGCGACCTCAGTACCAAATCCAAACCGCTACGAGATGTGTTGTACATTGAAGAATCCGACACAGTCATGGACGAGTTCTTCGGATTTGATGATCCTCAGCCCAGCACAGACGATATCCCGACCCATGAGTACAGGATGCTGCTGCGGCCTGATGCCAAGAGACAGAGAGCGGTACAAGCCCACAGAGAGCGGCCTGACGCCACACCAGTGGTCCATGCACCACGAAGAGTGGTCCACACACCACGAGGAGTCCCCGTCTCCACACAGAGGGTGGTCCACGCACCACGAAGAGTCCCCGACTCCAGACAGAGAGCGTGACAGACTCCACAGTGAGACCACCGCACAACTCCACACAGAAAGCGATGAAAGACTCCACAGCGAGACCACTACACGACTCCGTTGAGAGCACACAGATCGATTCCACAGCGAGACCAATGCACGACTCCACATAGGGAACGATGCCAGACTCCACAGAGAGAGCGATACAAGCCTCCACAGCGAGCTCGTTGACAGACTCCTCGATGGAAGCAACGCAAGACTCCAGAGCGCAGTCCTTGTGTGAACAAGACCATGAAGGTCTAGCAACGTTATCTGAGCAACCAGCAGCAGATGATGCAAGTCTGCCATGCTCAAGTGCACAACAAAAAGACTATGACAGTCTATCCAGATTATTTGAGCCACCAGAAGAAGACTCTGACAGTCTACCCAGCTCATCTAACCGACAAAAAGACACTGAAGGTCTACCCATTGTACGTGTGACAAGTGACAGAGGCTTCACAATTCCCATACAAGATGTGCGACATCTCAGCGAGACTGACAGATCTCAGCTGGTATGTACAGAGGCACTAAAAGTGAGGCTACTAGTGACTCCAGTGACACCACATTAATTCAAACCTCATTTATTCGAGCCTCTCCACAAGAAATGACTCCAGACGGGGAGCATAAAGAAACCAAAGGTGATTCAGGTGAACCAGAAAGGGCCCCAGACGGGGAGCTTCGACAAGCCAAAGATGATTCAAGTGAACCGGACATGACTCCAGACGGGGAGCGCCAAGGAATCAGAGACGGCACGCTCAATGAAACAGCAGATGCCACAAAGGACACTGACACAAGTAACTTTGTGAAGGACTCGAATTCCCCACTCGGTGTGGTCATTGAGCGCAACAAACACAACAACAAGCACGTCAATAACAACAACAATAGCACAACAACTGGTACGACATGGTACAACTCTGTCCATGAAGGACAATGTTGCTGCTCAGCTCAGACCATTGGCGAGAGTGCAAATATACCATGGCATGTCAACGCATCTTACCAATTCACGTTTGCTACACTACGGACAAGCAAACCAGCTTTCAGGAAAGATGTCATCAAGAATTGCTACCACAAGCATACAAAAAAAAGAGCCCCCTCAGATAATGAAGTGATCTGACCATTTGAACACCTCCTGATGACTTCTTCATTACTTTTGTGAGGGCCACGAAGAATCCAGCACAAGTTTTAAGAATACAAAGAAATAACATTTATTTACAATAACATATATATACAACAGCGGCAGCAACTTCACTTGCTGCCCACTTCTTCCTGCTGGTTCCAAACTGGCCAGCTTAATTTATACAGGGAGTCTGCTAATGATTTCTCCGCCCCCCTCATTGGGGAAGCTCATACTCCCAAAGGATTGTGGGATTGTCATTAGACCCCAGCCAATGGTAAGCAGGCAGGTTATAACAGCTTCGTAAACACCAGGACACTGACAGAGTTCACAAGGGAATGACAACATCAAAATCAACACTTCCATAACAGCACAAGAAAGCCAGTCGACTGTGTAAATTCATGAACTTTGGACTCATAACTATTATTTGGTATTGTATAATCTTCAAAGTCATTATAACTATTATTTGGTATTGTACAATCCTCAATGTCATCATAACTATTCTTTGATCTTATATCGTCATCACAGCTATCATAACTTGTACATATCGTCACTTTTTACCTGTTTTTGTTCAATATTTCTTTAAGACTTGAAGTTAAAAACTCACCACTATTCTTAGAATGCCCCCTATACCAAAAAGGGTCGATATACCATATGGTGAACAGGAATTCTCACTCCCTGATTCCGCTGCAGGCTTCAGTGGGTGCTATTCAGGCCAAACTATATTTTCAAGTTATCCCCTGATATAACCCATACCTTCACTGAAGAATTTTACTTGCTTACCCCTCAGTATCATTGATATCCTGGGTCCTGCATTGCTAAGTAAGTAAAGTAGGCTAATAACCACTGTTTCAGGTTAAAACTTTTAAGTTATTTTATTATTATATTATTTTTTCTTTTTAAAAGAAGCAATCACTGTCTTTACAGGAAAGTAAAAAGAGCTTGCTTCTGGTTGGTTGAAGGGACCTTCAGGCGCAACTTGACAATCAATCTTCTTTTTAAAATCTGGTCTTCTTTAGATGTATTCGCTGATGAGCTCGGTTGCTGTGTCCTATGTTTCCCATGTACCGAGCTGTGAGAGCTGGCTCTGCTGGCTGTTCCCTTTCTTCGGGTTTATATATTTTTCTAACAGTTATCTAGTTTTATGACTTTATTGTAAAGTAACTCCTGATTTTCTTGGATTGTAAAAAGTATCTTTGATCTAAACAGTCTAATCCAAATAAGTATGCATTTTGACATAACCTCATCTCATAGACCTGATTACATTGTGTCCTTTGTGATATTCAAAAATGCTTTGACTTCAAGAGGTGTTACGTTTCGTTTGGTTCCTGTCATTTCTATAGTTTTATTTTCCAATTGTGTCCTCAGCTCATAATTTTGACTTTGATTTTGGCTTTGAATTATGTTTCTCATAGACTGATAGTCTCCAGTTTTCTTTAATTTACCTGATATTAGCAAAATTTCACACTTAGAATTGTCACCAAATTCAACTGACCCTCATCCATGCTTTTCCAGATGCTTACTAAGATAGTTACTTTCAATGAAGGTGTGAGCCATTGTTTTTGGCTTCATTCAAAATCCTGTTTGTCTTGTTTGCTAAGCCTGCTTGACCAAGGGTATCTGCATTTTACAATCCTGCTCTTTGCAGCTGCTGTTAACCCTTTGTGGGATCTTTCCCTGTATCCTCTCATGTTTCTCTCAGACCAGATATTGCCAGACTTCCATGTTTCAAATGACACATCTTTCCATATTTTCAATAACACCCCGTCTTGACATTTGAAATATAAGTATATAATTTTCCTTACAACATGAAAGTGTATATTTTCCATTACAACATTTGCAATATAATATGCCGACAGTATTCGCAACAAAACCACATCGAGCTGTCACTTTTCTTTTTCCAAATAAATTCTCCCTATTGTTAAATACACAGTTTTTAAAAAAAATCAAGTCTTATCTTAACACATTACTCATCAGCTAACCACACAAATAGACCGTGCGTTACAACTTTACATATCTACAACTGTTATCACAATTTCAATACTAAAAATAAAGTACAATATCGACACATCCCTTCGTGGCTTTGGGACAATAGTCATTACATACTAAATATGGCGTGTTAACAACATTAATATTATTCGTGATGTTCTATGTAGTTAAATCAAGAAAACACACTAAACTACCACTATTCCCCCTCTATTAAAACATCCACATAGTTTAGAAATGCTGATCAAGTTCTTGTGCGGCACATATATCCCCATTTTTATACATACATAACAGTGCCTACCAATTTACATGACAATTCTTTAGTCCTATTTTAAAGCCTGCTTCACTAAGTGTCTTAATAACTTTGGCCACTCTTTCCACATATTTGTCCTGATCGTGATCTCCAATTAATACATCATCGATATATACTAAAGCCAAATCGTCCTTAATCAGTTCCCTGACTATTGCCTGAAAATGATTTGGAGAATTAACATATCCCTGTGGCAGTCTACAATATACGTAATGCTTAGTGCCGAAGGTGAATGCTGTTTTCTCCCTGCTGTCTGGGTCTAATGGAACACTCCAGAATCCATTCGCCAGATCTATACTAGTTAAGTAGGTTTTTCCTGCGACTTGCTCTAAGGTAGTTTGTGGATTTATCAAATATCTCTTATCCTTTTTCGTGACTTTATTTAGAGCTTTGTAATTTGTTACCATCCTAAATGTACTATCTGGTTTACTTACTACTTGAATTGGACTATTTGTCGAGGCATATGTGACCTATTGAATAATCCCCTGCTGCTGTAATTCCTTGATTGTTATCTCCAGCTCGCTCTTAGCTCCTCGGGTCAAAGGATACTGTTTTTGTGATCTGTGTTGTCCTCCGTGTATTGTGTGTTGGAACCTCTTGCTAATTAAACCTGTGTCATTCTTTCCTAACGCTACGTTTGCTCCCATTAATACTTCTTCCATCTTCTTCCAAGCCTCGCCATTTAAAATATTTTTTTCTTTCTGTTTCCTTATTTCCTCCATGTTATCAATTGGTTTTAATATCCTTATTTTTCCTGTATCTATTTTTATTAAATCTTTTCCTGCCATGAGATTCTCATTTCCTGATATTGCAAATAATTCTCCTAATCTAATTTCTGGTCTAAAATCCTTATTCCCTAATGCTCCTTCTACTATGTATTCTTTTCCTGTAAGATTTCCAGCTTCTTCCCTTATCATTGATACCTCAGCCCCTGTGTCCACAATAAATCTCCTTCCCTTGTATTCTACTACTAATTCCCCTTTTTCTGTTTCTATTGTTTGATTTTGGATAGCCTGTTTAAGGGGAGAAGCCGAATCTGTTCAATTTATACCGGGGCCTCCTCTGCCTCTTCCTTGGAATCCCCCTCGCGAGGGTCCCGAGTACCACTCTGGTGGTTGATACCTACCTTGCTCAATCCTCCCCTGACCAGCTGCTCTTCTTCTCCTATCCTCAATGAATCTGTCTCTTTCCTCCCGACTGAGGGCTTGGAATTGTTCCCTTGGTAAGTAATTTAGATTTTGAGGTGGGGGTGGTCCTTGTGACTGCAGATTATATCCGTGTTGTGGCATTGCTGGTTGTGCTAGATTTTATCCCGTTTTGTCGGGTATCTGTCGATTCGGTGGTCTGGTCTGAGCATTTTGTGTTGAAACATTATTTTGGGCAGCTGCTGCTCTTCTTTGTTCCCCTTTTGTTTGTTTATCCTTAATTGCTTTGCCTGCCAAATCAAATTTGACCAGTTCTCTTCCTATTTCTTTTCTGGGGGGTTGTTAGCAATATTGTTGAGAAGCTATTCCCTCCTGGAATCTTGGGTCCTAATTCCCTCAGGAATCTGACTACATCGGCCCCCTCTTCCTTATTAACCTTATATATTCGGTCGACATATGTTGTGAAGTGTTCCCCTGCATATGCTGCCTCTGTCATTTCTTTCATTAATTTAGCTCTCTCATTTCCCAAATCTTAACTCATTTATTAAATCTGAGACTTCGCCTGTAACTATTTCTCCCACTGTATGTAAATCAATCAATTTGGTGGATTCTCCTGATGCCCCCATTTTCTTCGCTAACTGTTTTACCCTCTGTGAATACTCAATTCTACTCTCCCCATCTTTCTTTGGGCCTGCTGTCTTCATTACTGCTGCTACTATTTTATACGGTACCATACCTCCCTGTCCTTCCTCTGGACCTGGTGTAAATGACCGAACTACTTTCTCACTTCTGGGGCACGGCGTTCTTAAAGGGGCACTTCTATCTGGTTCCCTATATTCTGAGAAATGTATTTGTCGTTGTACCCGTTCTTCTTCAAGATAGGGGGTACCCTGTTGTACAAAATCTTCCACCAGTTCTATATATTCATCGAACATTGCAATTGGTACTTGGCTATCCCGTGGAGCAAAACTTACCCTATGGGAGTAGGTGCAGTTATTCGAGGTCTTGGGAGATTCTGTATCCTTTCTTGTGGTCTTAATGCTGCTATTATCTGGCCTTGTGTTTTGTGCTGTTCCGCACTCTACTCATGGCTCTTCCGAAACTATCATACCCTTTGCTCATTTGCCAAATTTTAGCTTTGGGGGTAACGTTTGGTAATCCCAGTAATTTTGTAGAATCAATTTGTTGACTTCCTCCTAATATTTCTCCTATTTTAAGTCCGCTAGATATAACCTCTCTTTCCCATCCTTCCTGATCTCTGTGGTGTACCATTTTTGCCTTTGGATTATACATATAATGTGGTAAATCTTTATTTATTGGTCGATAAGTGGAAGGTTGTTGTTGTTTCCAATAATCGCTATAATCCCCTATTTCTAATGGTTTAGAATTTTTTCTATTCCCTTTTCTTCTCCTTGGTTTTAATATTTCCTCATTCTCTGATGAAGATGATGATTCTTCCTGTCCCAGCGCAGGAGGCGCAATAATCCCAACTAGGCTTTGTTCCTCTTCACTTTCTTGTGTTTCAAAAAAATAATCTATAAAAGCTCCTTCTTTATGTGTGGCAGATTGCCTCGGCCAATTCTCTTCCCGAAACGGACTTAAATCTGGGTATTGAGAATGGTATCCCTTTGGGAAATTTTCAAAGGGGTCCGAATTCCCTTGGTTATCTGGGGCTCTGGGACGTGTTTTTTCTGTCTCTGACAGGGATGCTGGCACTTGGTTGAATTGAAATTCAGATTGCTGTCTTGTTCCTGCTGTGTCTAAAAGGAATTGTGGCCATTGCTCTCACCAAATCCTTATTACCTGACCTGCCCTAGCCGGAGGGGTTAATGCACATGTCTTTATTATCGCTCTCAGAGATTCCCTTGAGTTATTTTTGAATATTCCGTCTCCTAATAATGTCATATCAACATCTCTCCCTACACTATGTCTCAGGATTCCTTCCATGTTTGCTTGATTTACTTCTGTCTCATCCATCATACTATACTGCTGTCTGGAATTGTTTAGTGATACCACATGTATAATCTTTGTCCCATGGCTCAGAGTTGTGGCTCTAACTATCCCTTCTTTAAATTCTCCTCTTAGAACTACCTCTTCATCCATTTTTAGCTGTAACTCCGGATTGTATCTATGAGCCAATACCCCTGAAATTCCTGCCCCTAATTTCCCCTTTCTATTGGAAGGATTAACTTGTACATCCTTTTGGGCATTTGTAAAGTCTCCTTCCACTAAATGGATCTGCTTTCCTCCTACGTACATTTTTTTAATAAGTCTTTTCTGTTCCCATTCATCTTCGATTTTACTTGGCGCATTTGTTTCAAACCCTACTGTTTTCACTGTGCTATCTGATTCTAGGACTGATTCCTCGTCATTTTCCATTTCTAAAGCTTCATTCTTCTGCAGCTGTTTACTATATTCGTTTGCCACTTCAGATTTACTTTTGTGTTCACTAGGAACCTGTATTATTTCTTTCATGTTTTCTTCGTCAATGATTTTAACCAGTTTAGAGCACTCTTTGCCCACTTGAGCAGCTGCATGCTTCTGTCTGTGTCCGAACAAAATTAGTGATTCAGCTTGTTTTTCAAATGCAAATTTACAAAGTGCTTTAAGAATCCCGACTGGATCTCTATATTGCAGGTCTTTAGGCACTCTAACAAAGAAGGAGATGTCTCCGTTTTGATACGTCTCTTTCTTCCAGGATTTATTTAGCTCTTTTAATTTCTTCCATTCTTGTTTCATTGCTTCATCTCTCTTGACTGTATTCCAGGGCAAGAGAATTACCCTAATTGCCATTTTTCGGAATTCTAAGTTCTGTTCCTGGTTGGCCCTTTCAGGTGCACTCTGAAATTAAGGATGAGTACCCTTTCTGGGCCCTATCCACGGCTAACTAAGGCACTATCTTCCTGTTTTAGTTAAGGGTCGATTGGTTATTGGTCTCGAAAGGTTTCTAGGCGCGCACTATTTCTCTAGGATTCCTCACAATCTGCCTCCCTCTAAGGATGATTTATTCTTTGGCCTCCTTTTACCAGTAATGGATGCAAGATTTTTAGTGCTGTCACCAAGATGTCTTGCAGACTTTTTCTCAGGGTCAGTATCTTCTAGTCGACTGATTTTTACACCCAACCTGAGTTTTATGTCCCCTCGATCCACAGAATACCCTTACAAAAGTCAATCACACATGACTTTCCAAACTAAACTCGGCAGGTAAAGTTTGACTCACACATAGACTAGAAACTTCTAATATTCTAGCCTTTGTGCCGGTTAGAAAGTTCTAATATTCTCACCGTTTTTTGGGAACTAGAAATTTCTAATATTCTAGCCCCCACTTTGCTTAACTAGAAACTTCTAATATTCTAGCCTCGCATTACCTAGAAACTTCTAATATTCTAGGCCCCACGTTGGGCACCATGAAGTTAAAAACTCACCACTATTCTTAGAATTCCCCCTATACCAAAAAAGTTTCGATATTCAAAATGGTGAATAGGAATTCTCACTCCCCAACTCCGATGCAGGCTTCAGTCGGTGCTATTCAGGTCAAACTATATTTTCAAGTTATCCCTCGGTATGACCCATACCTTCACCGAAGAATTTTACCTACTTACCCCTCAGTAGCATTGATATTCTGGGTCCTGCATTGCTAAGTAAGTAAAGTAGGCTAATAACCACTGTTTCAGGTTAAAACTTTTAAATTATTTTATTATTATCTATTTTTTTCTTTTTAAAAGATGCAATCACTGTCTTTACAGGAAAGTAAAAAGAGCTTGCTTCTGGATCCTTCTGGTTGGTTGAAGGGACCTTCAGGCCCAACTTGACAATCAATCTTCTTTTTAAAATCTGGTCTTCTTTAGATGTATTCGCTGATGAGCTCGGTTGCTGTGTCCTATGTTTCCCATGTACCGAGCTGTGAGAGCTGGCTCTGCTGGCTGTTCCCTTTCTTCGGGTTTATATATTTTTCTAACAGTTATATAGTTTTTATGACATTATTGTAAAGTAACTCTTGATTTTCTTTGATTGTAAAAAGTATCTTTGATCTAAACCGTCTCATCCAACTAAGTATGCATTTTGACATAACCTCATCTCATAGATCTGATTACATTGTGTCCTTTGTGATATTCAAAAATGCTTTGACTTCAAGAGGTGTTACTTTTGGTTTGGTTCCTGTCATTTCTATATATTTTCCAATTATGTCCTCAGCTCATAATTTTGACTTTGATTTTGGCTTTGAATTATGTTTCTCATAGACTGATAGTCTCCAGTTTTCTTTAATTTACCTGATATTAGCAAAATTTCACACTTAGAATTGTCACCAAATTCAACTGACCCTCATCCATGCTTTTCCAGATGCTTACTAAGATAGTTACTTTCAATGAAGGTGTGAGCCATTGTTTTTGGCTTCATTCAAAATCCTGTTTGTCTTGTTTGCAAGGCCTGCTTGACCAAGGATATCTGCATTTTACAATCCTGCTCTTTGCAGCTGCTGTTAACCCTTTGTGGGATCTTTCCCTGTATCCTCTCATTTTTCTCTCAGACCAGGTATTGCCAGACTTCCATTTTTCAAATGACACATCTTTCCATATTTTCAATAACAGACTGTACAGAAAATATGGAACACGAAAAAGGGGGGATGTGGTGAAATGCATCACTGTAAATACACAAGAGAAAACTGTAAATACACTACGACTAAGTAAACACTAGAGGGAGCTCCAGAGATGTCATGACATGCAGACATACAGCTAATGAAAACATAGAATAGGACACGACCAATGGGCAGTCAAGACACCCAGAGATGACACTATCACAATGGGGCATTACACAACCCATATATAAGGACAGGGCACACATGCTCTGTCTCTTTCCAAAGGTGACACTTAGAGAGTAGCACAGGGGCAGATCAGAAGCATCACACCCACCACGTGGCTTAGAGCAGACTGGTTAGTTAGACTGAGTTACTATAGCAAGATTAGCAGGAGAGTCAAACTCATAGAGAACTGTGCTAATGGTTCAATAAATCACATTGAACTTACTTCAAAGTCTGGAGTATCTTTTGGTCAAAGCTGCATCGAGTTGCAGCCTCTGTTTTCCCAGAGTACATATCACAACAATGTGCGAGGCAGGTTTTTTACACAGAGGGTGGCGAGTGCCTGAAATGTGTCACCAAGGGAGGTTATGGAAGCAGATACGTTAACGGTGTTCGAAAGGCAATTCGATACATACATGGATGGGATGGGTATAGAGGGTTATGGCACTAGGAAGTGCTGAGGGTTTTGGCCAAGGGTGGTATCATGACCAGTACACGCTTGGAGGTCCGAAGGGCCTGTTCCTGTGCTGTATAGTTCTTTGTTCTTGAGACGGAGATCAAATCATAATTTTCTTCAATAACTGAGCTACTTTGTTATGAGGTCCATAATAATCTATAATGAAAAGCTCCTGAATACCACATCGTGAAATGGTCGGTAGTTTGCTTTAAATATTAGACATTTAATTATCAAAAGCACTGGTCAAAGCGTACACCTGTTCATGCTTGTAGCTGATGTTCACATTTGCAGTAGCAAATTGTATCTTCCTTGTTCAGATGTTCTAACATCTCATGGTCAAAGGTCATTTAATCCTTTGAGCATGCATCAGAAGTCATATGTAAAATCGCAGAGCAACTGCCTGATAACTGACAGCAAATCAAAGCAATCCATTTTTATTTACTCTCCCCAGATTAGATCAAACTCTTAGAATAATCATGTTGTCATAAGTGGTCAACAGTAGGTTTTCCACACTAGTTGTCAGTTAAAAAAAAGAATGTAACTGCAGTAATCACGTTGTGCTACAGCCAAATTTCCAATTACTTCTTGTTAGATCCATTACTAAAATGAGAAAAAGATTCAGTGAACCAATTTACATAAAGCCAATAATGTTGGTTTCTTTGTCAACTTGATTAAACCTCATCGATAAACAGGAAAGAAATGTGAAACTAGCCCATTTACATGCCATTTATCTTTAGTCTACTAGTTTTGTGTCATCTATATATTTGTCAACAGCTCTTATGATATTGACCAAACCTTGTCCACATAAAGGTGAAAAGTTGTTGACAAATCTATGCTGCATGCTGGCTTAATAGTGTGTAAATTTAGAGAATTTGCTTTTTTCCTTAGCTCTGGAGCTTGCATAGAAAACCTGGGGATGCAACAGCTTGTGAATTTCTGTTAATTAATTGTGAGAAAATTGTGAGAACACAGAACTTTATTCCAAACAACTAACATGATGGCAGTGATAATTTGGTAAGCTTGGGGAAAATAGAGTGGGAACGTTGAATACATCTACTGAGAGTCATGGGGTGGATTTTACAGGGGGACAGATTACCGCCAACCACAAAGTCAGTCAGTACTGCGCCAACCAGCACGCTGGCTGCCCTGCAGAAATAATGTGCTGTGTGCAGCCATTATTGAATCAGAGTGGAATTTCTGCACTAGAGTTCTGATTGACTGGCAGTCCTATAGGCCCAACAGTGTCACCATTGAGTAGTAGCCAGTGTTAGGGATACAAATAGTGAAAGAAGATGAAAAAGCGTACATTCCGGATTTCATGTAACTCTGGGATTTTGGTCATGCTTACATGGCAGACCCCATGAGGAGTCGGGTAAATGGGAAGGAAGTTGGGCTTTAGAGGCTGGGGGAGGGATAAAGGGGGTGTGTGACCTTGAGTGTGCCCCTGATAAGCACAAACGTGCTCAAACCCCCCAGTCCCATTTTCTGTACAACAGCAGCCGACGCAGTGAAAGCTGGGTTCTGCAGACACAAGTAAAATTGCGTCTGCGATGAAATGAAACCATTAATTAGCCATTAATTGGAGAAAAATACATGAGGAACATGAGAAAAAGCATTATTACACAGTGAGTAATTAGGATCTGTAATGCACCGCCTGAGCCCGTGGTGGAGACAGATTCAATTCTGGTTTTCAAAAGGGAATTGGTTCATTAACTGAAGAGCAATACCTTGCAGGGCTTTGGAGAAAAGGCAGGGGATTTGCACAAGGTGCATTGTACTTGCAGACAGCTAACACGGACATGATGGGCCTTCAACAACTTACCTTGTTATTTTGTTGAAATACTCACTTAGAATAGTCAAGCGTGATGATCTGCATTTTTGTAAATTCATGCTCATACTCTTTAATAGACTCAAGCCTTTCCAAATGCCTGCTGATTTTTTTGTCCCTGATTGTTGTTTTCATAAACTTTGCAATATGACTGAAGAGTGTAAGTGGGCTGTATAACAATAGTGCCAAAGAAAAATATTGCAGGTGGTGAAAATCTGAAACAAAAACAGAAAATTACTTTAAGTAGTCAGCAGGACTGGCAGCATCCGTGGAGTGAGAAACAGGGTTAATGTTTCAGGTCTGTGATCTTTCATCAGAGGCGGCATGGTAGCACAGTGGTTAGCATTGTTGCTTCACAGCACCAGGGACCCAGGTTCAATTCCCGGCTTGGGTCACTGTCTGTGCGGTGTCTGCGTGGGTTTCCTCCAGGTGCTCCGGTTTCCTCCCACAGTCCAAAGATGTGCAAGTTAGGTGGATTGGCCATGCTAAATTGCCCCTTAGTGTTCAAAGGTTAGGTGGGGTTGCTGGGTTACAGGGATGGGGTGGAGGTATGGGTGCTCTTTCAGAGGCCGGTGTAGACTCGAAAGGCCGAATGGCCTCCTTCTGCACTGTAAATTCTATGATCAGGGCTGGGAAATGTTGAAAATATTGCAAGTGAAAGGGGAGAGATGGGAAGAAGAACAAAAGGGAAGGTCTGTGAATATCCTCCCTTACTCTATCACTAAGTCTAGCTGAGAATTTCCAACAATTTCTATTTTTGTTTCTGATAACCATGGTTACAGAATCACTTGTAAAGAGTGAGATGAACATAAATTATCTTCTTGGCTCATTGTTATCTGTAGACTCATTTACTGGCAGCCCCCTTAGCACAGACGGCACTACGTTCAGTCGTAAAGTCCTTCAAAACTTGGTCCTCATCAGGTAGATTTCAATTCCTTTTCTTCGTCTAAGATTTGGTTATAGTGTAGCCTCCAGGCAGCAACTTTACTCCACCCAAGTTCCAAAGATATGCATTACCAAAAGGACGCACATCTCCAAAACCTCCTTAGCTCGACTCATGATAGTCTTGATAGCATGGATTCCCCAGATTCAATCTGAACCTTGGTCTCACTGGGCGAGATCCCGATCTGCATGTTTAAATGAACCATTAGGCAAAAGATAATGTTGATACCATGTGCTAATACATCCTCTGATGTTCGCCATGCTAAATTATTTTGTGCTTCTGGTTGTGGTTTTGTTCTGATCTGGCATCCGTTTCTTTGCACTGTCATGCCATTTGGTGTTTGTACTTGATATGATCTTGGTTCCGGGCACATGCTGATGATATCTACTGGATTCCATGTGGGTGGACTCGAACCTTCTGTCCGATGTTATGTCATTTACCCACATGCCGGTCATGGGCAACTTGAATCTTGCCCTGTTTTTTGACCAATGATGACTGGGGAGGGTTGCCCATTTGTCTGCTGAACAGTAATTCTGTCTAAGTTTCTCAGTATGAAATGAAATGAAAATGAAAATCGCTTATTGTCACAAGTAGGCTTCAAATGAAGTTACTGTGAAAAGTCCCTAGTCGCCACATTCCGGCGCCTGTTCGGGGAGGCTGGTACGGGAATTGAACCGTGCTGCTGGCCTGCCTTGGTCTGCTTTAAAAGCCAGCGATTTAGCCCAGTGCGCTAAACCAGCCCCTGTACACCGTATGATGAAGTGTACACATTTGGAAACATATTCAACTTAAATTGTCCTGTTCTTCTTGCTGATTGATGATCTGCATTGCAGAGATCGGTACTCTTCTCCCAGTAGAAGTATGGAGTTTTCAATGGCCCTCCTTATGGTCTCTGGTGCTCACCATTGTTTTTGACGATACAATGGATTCTGACCAAAGACAGGTCCTTGCACACCAGTAGCCAGTAGCATGCGATCATCATACTGGTAACGTCTACAATATAAAATATTTGGGGTGGGCAGGGTGAGCAGTGGTAAGAACACTTAAATTTAATTAATCCTAGCAACAGAATCTCTGAGCCATTGTACACGGTGAGTTGGGCAGTGGTTGGTCGAATCATTACTTGCCACTCCTATGGGTACATGCATTTCAGTATTCAAAGTGGAGGAATGTTTGCTCCTGCACCAGTACCCAGTTTTCTATGTATATTATGCTGCACCTGTGGGCATATAATCTGGGTAGTGGCAAAGGTTCATGTTGATACCATGTGCCAATACACCCTTTGATGTTCACCATGCTAAATGTCTGCTCACTTTGTTGTGTCAATGAACAGGTCATCCACATCATCTGATCATGTCTCTTGGCTACACATTTTGTGGATCTTGTCTTGACGTTGTTTGG
Source organism: Scyliorhinus torazame (assembly GCF_047496885.1). Taxonomy (NCBI): domain Eukaryota; kingdom Metazoa; phylum Chordata; class Chondrichthyes; order Carcharhiniformes; family Scyliorhinidae; genus Scyliorhinus; species Scyliorhinus torazame. The sequence goes on along the minus strand of NC_092710.1, from coordinate 229,521,201 downwards.
TACAATCTTTTGGTTGATTGGAATTCTGCACCTGTCTGGCTTTTGATTGTGGCTTCACATGAACTTCTTTTGACTTTTTCTCTTTGCATTAGTGCTTCCAAAGTCCGCCACTGCCACATGCCTTGCTTACATAGTTAAAAGCTGAGCATTTCCTGGGTGCATGTGAGACACTACACTGATCACATTGCTCATTAGGCTTGCCTACATTGGCTATCATGCCAGTGGTGGACCAATTACTCACAGCCTGACTACCCAGATACCCAGTGATGTCCATCAAAAAGGTCTTTTTGAAATGCTTCTGTTGGGGTTGTGCTAAGTTAAATTATTCTGTCAGCTGGCAATTATGCTGTGAAGTTACAAGCAGGCCCCCTGACTCTGCATTTACTTATGAATTAATTAATGGTCTCTGAATTCCAGAGAGGGTATTCTGAAGTTGAGCTTGATTTACAATTGATCTTCAAGTGTTGATCATCCTTGAATAGGATTTTTAAGATGGTCAATGGGCAGACCTGATGAGTTCAGGAGTTCAGTCTGTGAGGTCTTCATTGCGTACAGCATTATTTATGCTTATGGCCCATTTATCTGGTTTGCAAATATCAGGGCCTGTAAAACATAGTTCAACATTTTATCGGAACAATGGTAAATTCAGATAGGAGGTCTGCTGCATTCCAATTGAGTGTTGGGAATTCTGTGGTCTTCATACTGCTTTTTGCAGCATTGTTAATGCTATCTGGAACTATCGGGAAGGCGATTATAGTGGTATTGTCACTGGACAAGTAATCCAGAGACCCAGGATAATGATCTGGGGACCCGGATTCGAATCTCACCACAACAGATTGTGGAATTTAAACTCAATAAAAATGCCTAGAGTTAAAAGTCTAATGATGACCGTGAAACCATTGTTGATTGTCGTAACAACCCATCTGATTCACTGATGTCCTTTCGGGAAGGAAATTAAAAGTCCTTATCTGGTCTAGTCATGGAATTAGAATTTACAGTGCAGAAGGGCACCATTTGGCCCAAGGAGTCTGCACCAGCTCTTGGAAAGAGCACCCTACATAAGCCCACACCTCCACCCTATCTCCGTAACCCCACCTAACCTAAGGGCAATTTAGCATGGCCAATCCTCCAAACCCACACATCTTTGGACTGTGGGAGGAAACTGGAGCACCCGGAGGAAACCCACGCAGACATGGGGAGAATGTGCAGACTCTACATAGACAGTGACTCAAGCTGGGAATTGAACCTGGGACCTTGGAACTGTGAAGCAACTGTGCTAACCACTGTGCTATCATGCCAACCCGTCTGGCCTACATGTGACTCCAGACCCACAGCAGTGCGATTGACTCTTAAATGCCCTCTGAAATGGCCTAGCAAGCCACTCAGTTGTATTCAACTGCTCCAAAAACACAAAAAAGGAATGAAACCGGGCGGACCACCCGCGTTGACACAGGCACTGGAAATGACAACGGCAAACCCAGCCCTGCCGATTCTGCAAAGTCCTCCTTACTAACATCTAGGGGCTTGTGCCAAAGTTGGGAGAGCTGTCTCACAGACTAGTTAAGCAACAACCTGACATAGTCAGGACCTTGGGCCATCAGCAGGAGCAGAATTGTATTCAACCACAATTTGCAAACTCATGGCCCGGCATATCCCCCACTCACAGAATCATACCTTTCAGACAATATCCCAGACACCACTATCACCATTCCTGGGTATGTCCCGCCTCAACGGCAGGACAGACCCAGCAGATGGCAGCACAGTGGTATACAGTCAACATTGACTCTGGACCCCATGAAGTCTCATGGTTTCAAGTTAAACATGGGCAAGGAATCCTCCTGCTGATTACCACATACCGGCCACCATGAGCTGATGAATCGGTACTCCCCCATATTGAACACCACTTGGAGGAAGCACTGAGGGTGGCAAGGGCACAGAATATGCTCTGGTGGGGGACTTCAATGTCCATCACCAAGAGTGGCTTGGTAATACCACCACAGGCCAAGCTGGCTGGGTCCTAAAGGACATAGCTGCTGGACTGGGATTGCAGCAGGTGGTGAGGGAACCAACAAGAGGGAAAAACATACTTGACCTCATCCTCACTGATGCATGATCAATTACACTCAAGACAAAGTGATATCATAACTGAAGGCTTTAATCGACTAGAACTGTTCCTCAGCAGCTTCGGTACAGAAAGTGAGGGCTGCTGGGATGGCACCGGTTCTTATACTCCGCCTGTCAAGGCGGAGCTACGTATCAACAGCCAATGGTAAACTCCTAGGTTTAACCAATGGTCATCAGCCTCTTGGGTACTGCAACACCTGATAATACCACACTCACCCCCTGTTAAAAAAGAGTCTGGCGGGGCTGGTGGCCAGTGGTAACAATCTCTTTTAACATGGTATGATCAGATATGGAGGTATCGTGATACCTCCTTACAGAGCTGTCGAGAATATTTATAAAGTGTTCGTTTACGGTTAAAGTTACAGTGAAGCAATCAGTCGGTCGGGTGGCCTGGTCGTCCCCCTGGATTGTCTGAGCTTCGGTGGTGATTCTGGTGGGGGTCCAGGTGGTTGCGACTCCGGGAGCGTGGCTTCGGACTCCATGGCAGCTTCGTCAACCCTAGGCGGCGCTGTTGGGCCAAACGGTTGTCATGGTGGGGGGGGGGAGCGCCTGTAGGGGGCGTCAGTGGGTGGGCGGGCCTGGCAGGAGCGGCGGAAGTACTGACCCTCCAGTGAGGTGCTGTGGGGGAGGTGGGGGTGGGGGTAATGGTTCGGGTGCACGTGGGGTTCCGGCGGGCGCCAGGTCCCGAAGGGAGACTGTATCTTGCCGGCCGTTAGGGAACGCCACGTAGGCATACTGGGGGTTAGCGTGCAGCAGGTGGACCCTCTCGACCAACGGGTCCGACTTGTGTGCCTGCACATGCTTCTGGAGCAGGATGGGTCCGGGTGTTGCTCGCCAGGTTGGGAGCGAGGTCCCGGTGGAGGACTTCCTGGGGAAAACAAGGAGACATTCATGAGGTGTCTGATTGGTAGTTATACAGAGCAGCGACCGAATGGCGTGGAGGGCCTCCGGGAGGACATCTTGCCAGCGGGAGGTTCCTGGATCGTAGGGCCAGGAGAACAGTCTTCCAGACCGTTCCGTTCTCCCTCTCGACCTGCCCATTTCCCCCGGGGGTTGTAACTGGTCGTCCTGCTTGAGGCAATGCCCCTGTTGAGCAGGAATTGACTCAGTTCGTCGTTCATAAAGGAGGACCCCCTATCACTGTGTATGTACGCGGGGAAACCGAACAGTGTAAAGATACCCTGGAGGGCCTTGATGACGGTGGTTGCGGTCATGTTTGGGCAGGGGATGACGAATGGGAACCGGGAGTACTCGTCAATCACGTTAAGGAAATACGTGTTGCAGTCGGTGGAGGGGAGGGGGCCTTTGAAGTCCATGCTGAGGCGTTCAAAGAGCCGGGAAGCCTTTATCAGGTGCGCTCTCTCTGGCCGGTAGAAGTGCGGTTTGCACTCCGCACAGATTTGGCAGTCCCTGGTGACTGTCCTGACCTCCTCGATGGAGTAGGGCAGGTTGCGGGTCTTAATGAAGTGGAAAAAACGAGTGACCCACGGGTGGCAGAGGTCCTCGTGGAGGGCTCGGAGGCGGTCCACTTGTGCGTTGGCACATGGGCCCCGGAACAGGGCATCAGGAGGCTCATTTAGCTTCCCAGGACGGTACATGATCTCGTAATTGTAGGTGGAGAGTTCTATCCTCCACCGTAAGATCTTGTCATTTTTAATCTTGCCCCGCTGTGCATTATCGAACATGAAGGCTCCCGACCGTCGGTCCGTGAGGAGAGTGAATCTCCTGCCAGCCAGGTAATGCCTCCAATGTCGCACAGCTTCTACTATGGCTTGTGCCTCTTTTTCGACCGAGGAATGGTGAATTTCGGAAGCACGGAGGGTACGGGAGAAGAAGGCCACGGGCCTGCCTGCTTGGTTGAGGGTGGCCGCCAGAGCTACGTCGGTCGCATCGCTCTCGACCTGGAAGGGGAGGGATTTGTCGATGGCATGCATCACGGCCTTTGCAATGTCTACTTTGATGCGGCTGAAGGCATGGCGGGCCTCCGTCGACAGGGGGAAGGTTGTGGACTGGATCAGGGGACGAGCCTTGGCCGCGTGGTTAGGGACCCACTGGGCGTAGTAACTAAAAAACCCTAGGCAGCGCTTCAGGGCCTTGGGGCAGTGAGGGATGGGGAACTCCATAAGGGGGCGCATGCATTCAGGGTCGGGGCCTATAACTCCATTTTGTACTACGTAGCCGAGAATGGCTAGTCGGTTGGTGCTAAATACGCATTTATCCTTATTATACGTTAAGTTAAGGATTTTCGCGGACTGGAGAAATTTTCGAAGGTTGGTGTCGTGGTCCTGCTGCTCATGGCCGCAGATGGTGACGTCATCCAGATACGGGAATGTTGCGCGTAAGCCATACCGGTCAACCATTCAGTCCATCGCTCTCTGGTAGACTGGGCTGGTGAGCGCTGGCCGGCTGGGGCCTGAAGGGGGGGTTGCCATGCGCGGCGCTCCGGAGTCGCCGGAGACCCCCACAAAATTACCCTTCTTGCCGCACCCTTTGCAGGTGGAGGTGCGGGCTGGGCAGTTCGTGCGGGGATGCTTCGCCTGCCCGCCAAAGAAACAGCGGGGCCCGACGGAGTTAGCGGGCCGTCTTACAGCGCAGGCCTGCGGGGTCAGGGGGAAGGTCTGTGGGGCTGCCGCTGCGGCATGCCATGCAGCCCAGGGGGCTGCCACGCGGTCGGGCGCATAGGACTGCACGTTTTTGGAGGCTACGTCCATGGACCCTGTCAGGGCCCGTGCCTCTCTAAGTCCCAGGGTGTCCTTTTCTAAGAGTCTTTGGCAGATCTCTGAGGAGCTCATACCTGCTATGAAGGCATCCCAGATTAAAAGTTCCGTGTGCTCGCTCCCCGTAACTTGCGGGCAGCCACAGTTTCTGCCCAGCACCAGTAGCGCCCGGTAGAACTCCTCCAACGATTCCCCGGGGCTTTGTTGTCTAGTTGCAAGCAGGTGACGTGCGTAGACCTGATTTACAGGGCGGATATTTTTCAACAATATTTTCCACCTTACAAACAAACCCCCCCCCTTCCCCCGTAACAAAGAAAAGAAAGAGAACTCGCGTGGCAAGACATGAACATGGCAAGTCAATAAGATACAGAACTTTGTACATTGGATTCTTCCCGTACATGTCAGTTTCCGGATCATTCATGTGTTTTCTTGCTCAAATGCCCCCCAGAGAAACCCCCATTCCCCCCCCACCCCCCGAACGATGTCCCCCCCTCCCCCCCCGGGTTGCTGTTGCTGCTGTCCGACCTTCATCTAACGCTCCGCGAGATGATCTAGGAACGGTTGCCACCGCCTGTAGAACCCCTGCGCAGACCCTCTCAACGCAAACTTTATCCTTTCCAACTTGATAAACCCAACCATATCATTTATCCAGGCCTCCACGCTGGGGGGCTTCACCTCCTTCCACATTAGCAAGATCCTTCGCCGGGCTACTAGGGACGCAAAGGCCATAATGCCGGCCTCTTTCGCCTCCTGCACTCCCAGCTCGTCCACTACTCCAAATAGTGCTAGCCCCCAGCTTGGCTTGACCCGGACTTTCACCACCTTAGATATTGTTCCCGCCACTCCCCTCCAGAATCCCTCCAGTGCCGGGCATGACCAAAACATATGGGCATGGTTCGCAGGGCTTCCTGAGCACCTCCCACATCTGTCCTCCACCCCAAAGAACCTACTCAGCCTCGCCCCCGTCATATGCGCTCTATGAACCACCTTAAATTGTATCAGGCTAAGCCTGGCACACGAGGAAGAGGAATTAACCCTACTTAGGGCATCAGGCCATAGCCCCTCCTCAATCTCCTCCCCCAGCTCCTCCTCCCATTTACCCTTCAGCTCCTCTACCAAAGCCTCCCACTCTTCTTTCATCTCCTGGTATATCGCTGACACCTTGCCCTCTCCGACCCATACGCCCGAAATCACCCTATCTTGACTCCCCTTTGCCGAGAGTAGCGGAAATTCCCTCACCTGCCGCCTCACAAACGCCCTCACTTGCATGTACCTGAAAGCGTTTCCCGGGGGTAGCCCAAACTTCTCCTCCAGCGCCCCTAAGCTCGCAAACGTCCCGTCAATGAACAGGTCCCCCATTCTTCTAATCCCTGCCCGATGCCAGCTCTGAACCCCCCCGTCCATCCTTCCTGGGACAAACCGATGGTTGTCTCTGATTGGGGACCACACCGAGGCTCCCGTCACACCCCTGTGCCGTCTCCACTGCTCCCAGATCTTTAGCGCTGCCGCCACCACCGGGCTCGTGGTGTACCTTGTCGGCGAGAGCGGCAGCGGTGCCGTCACCAGCGCCCCCAGGTTCGTTCCCTTGCAGGACGCCATCTCCAACCTCTTCCACGCCGCCCCCTCTCCCTCCATCACCCACTTACAGATCATTGCCACGTTGGCTGCCCAATAGTAATCAGCCAAATTCGGCAACGCCAACCCTCCTCTATCTCTGCTACGCTCCAGGAACCCCCTCCTTACCCGCGGGGTCTTGCTCGCCCACACAAATCCCATAATGCTCCTGTTGACCCTCTTAAAGAAGGCCTTAGTAATCACCATTGGGAGGCATTGGAATACAAACAGAAATCTCGGGAGGACCACCATTTTAACCGACTGTACCCTACCCGCCAACGAGAGTGGCAATATGTCCCACCTTTTAAAATCCTCCTCCATCTGTTCCACCAACCGCGTCAAATTAAGCTTGTGCAGTGCCCCCCAGCTCCTAACTACCTGAATCCCCAAGTATCGAAAGCTCCTTTCCGCCCTCCTCAATGGTAGGTCGTCTATCCCTCTTCCCTGGTCCCCCGGATGGATCACAAAGAGCTCACTCTTTCCCACATTGAGCTTATAGCCTGATAAATCTCCAAACTCCCGTAGGATCTGCATTATCTCCACCATCCCCTCCACTGGATCCGTCATATACAGCAACATGTCATCTGCGTACAGCGACACTCGATGTTCCTCTCCCCCTCGAACCACCCCCTTCCATTTGCCCGACTCCCTTAACGCCATAGCCAAAGGTTCAATTGCTAATGCAAACAGCAGAGGGGACAGGGGGCACCCCTGTCTCGTCCCTCGATACAGCCGGAAATACTCCGACCTCCGCCGGTTCGTGACCACACTCGCCACCGGGGCTTTATATAGGAGCTTAACCCAACTAATAAACCCTCCCCCAAACCCAAACCTCCTCAACGCTTCCCAGAGATACTCCCACTCTACCCGATCAAAGGCCTTCTCCGCGACCATGGCTGTCACTATCTCCGCTTCTCCCTCCACCGATGTCATCATTATCACATTTAGGAGCCTTCGCACATTAGTATTTAGCTGCCTACCCTTTACGAACCCCGTCTGATCCTCGTGAATCACCCCCGGGACACAGTCCTCAATCCTCGTGGCCAACATTTTTGCCAGCAACTTAGCATCTACATTAAGGAGCGAGATCGGTCTATACGACCCACATTGCAGTGGGTCCTTATCCCGCTTCAAGATCAAAGAGATCGTCGCCTCCGACATTGTCGGGGGCAGGGGCCCCCTCTCCCTTGCTTCATTAAAGGTCCTTACCAGCAACGGGGCTAACTGGACTGCATACTTCCTATAAAACTCCACCGGGAACCCATCCGGCCCCGGGGCCTTCCCTGCCTGCATGCTCCCCAGTCCTTTAACATAGAACATAGAACATAGAACAATACAGCGCAGTACAGGCCCTTCGGCCCACGATGTTGCACCGAAACAAAAGCCATCTAACCTACACTATACCATTATCATCCATATGTTTATCCAATAAACTTTTAAATGCCCTCAATGTTGGCGAGTTCACTACTGTAGCAGGTAGGGCATTCCACGGCCTCACTACTCTTTGCGTAAAGAACCAGCTCCTCCACCCCAATTGGCGCCCCCAAACCAGCCACCTCCTGCTCCTCCACCCTTGGGAACCTCAATTGGTCTAAGAATCGCCGCATCCCCTCTTTTCCCCCTGGGGGCTGGGACCTATACAGTTCCTTGTAAAAGGCCTTAAAAGCCTCATTCACTTTCCCCGCACTCCGCACCGTAGTTCCCCTGCCATCTTTGACTCCGCCTATTTCCCTCGCTGCCATCCGGAGCTGATGTGCCAGCATCCGGCTCGCCTTCTCCCCATATTCATATATCGCCCCCTGTGCCTTCCTCCACTGTGCCTCTGCCTTCCCTGTGGTCAACAGGTCGAACGCCGTCTGGAGACTTCGTCTCTCCCTGAGTAGTCCCTCATCAGGAGCCTCTGCAGAGCTCCTGTCCACCCTTAAAATCTCCCCCACTAACCTCTCCCTTTCCCTGCCCTTTCTCTTCACCCTATGAGCCCTGATGGAGATTAACTCTCCCCTGACCACCGCCTTCAGCGCCTCCCATACTACTCCCACCTCCACCTCCCCATTGTCGTTGGCCTCCAGATACCTTTCAATACACCCCCGCACCCTCCCGCACACTTCCTCGTCTGCCAGCAGTCCCACATCCAACCTCAACAACGGGCGTTGGTCCCTCTCCTCCCCCAGCTCTAACTCCACCCAATGCGGGGCATGGTCTGAAATGGCTATAGCCGAATACTCCATTCCCTCCACTTTCAGGATCAATGCCCTGCCCAGAACAAAAAAATCTATCCGGGAGTAGGCCTTATGCACGTGGGAGAAAAAAGAAAATTCTATGGCCAAAGGCCTGGCAAATCTCCACGGATCTACTCCCCCCATCTGGTCCATAAACCCCTTAAGCACCTTGGCCGCAGCCGGCCTCTTCCCCGTCCTAGATCTGGAGCGATCTAATGCTGGGTCCAGCACCGTGTTAAAATCCCGACCCATTATCAAGCTCCCTACCTCCAGGCCGGGAATACTCCCCAACATCCGTTTCATGAATCCAGCATCGTCCCAGTTTGGGGCATATACATTCACCAGTACCTCCTCCGTCCCCTGCAACCTACCACTCACCATCACGTATCGACCTCCCTTGTCCGCTACTATGTTCTTGGCCTCAAACGACACCCGCTTTCCCACCAGTATTGCTACCCCTCTATTCTTCGCATCCAGCCCCGAATGGAACACCTGTCCCACCCATCCCTTCCTAAACCTGACCTGGTCTGCCACCTTCAGATGTGTCTCCTGAAGCATGACCACGTCTGCCTTCAGTCCCTATAGGTGCGCGAACACTCGGGCCCTCTTAACCGGCCCATTTAGGCTTCTCACATTCCACGTGATCAGCCGGATTGGGGGGTTACATCCCCCCTGCCGACTAGCCATCTCCTATCTTAGGCCAGTCCCGTGCTCGCGCCTCCCGCACCCTCCAGTCCCCGAGGCGGGGAACCCCCGCCCCGACCACCTCTTCCATTTTCAGTTCCCCTTCGGACAGTGCAGCGGCAACCCTAGAATTCCCCCCCCCCCACCAGCTAGATCCACATCTAGCTCTTTTGCTCCCCCCATATTGCTTCCGAGAGTCAGCTGACTCCTGCTGACCCCGGCTTCCCCCGCCTTCCCGTTGATCTCCCCGTGTGGGAGTCTCTCCTCCTCCTTGCCTTCCTCCATCCCCCCCTTTTGGCGCGGGAAGAAGCCCGTGCTTTCCTGAACCAGCCCCGGCCCTGTGGCACAGCTCCTGTTGCAGCCATTATCCCAGCTCCCTCATCCCCGAGTCTCACCTCCCTCCAGCACCCACGCCCACATTCCCCATCATCATCATCTCGTCTACAGAAAAGAAAAAAAGGGAAATTTTAGGAATTTGAACCAGAACTCTACCCACATCCCCATCCATCATCCCACCCATAAATTATTCTTTACCCATATTTACAACCCCATACACAACCAACAGCTCCCCCCGCAACCACATCCCCTCAGTTCGAGTCCAGTTTTTCCGTCTGAATAAAGGTCCAAGCCTCTTCTGGCGTTTCAAAATAATGGTGTCGGTCCTGATAAGTGACCCACAGTCGCGCAGGCTGCAGCATGCCAAACCTGACTCTTTTTTTATGCAGCACCGCCTTGGCCCGATTGAAGCCAGCTCTCCTCCTTGCCACCTCCGCGCTCCAATCCTGGTAAACTCGGATCACCGCGTTCTCCCATCCACTGCTCTGCACCTTCTTGGCCCATCTCAGCACACTATCTTTGTCCGCGAAGCGATGGAACCTTGCCACTATCACCCTTGGCGGCTCATCAGCCTTGGGCCTCCTCGCCAGGACACGGTGAGCCCCTTCCAGCTCCAGGGGGGTCCGAGAGGCCTCCGCACCCATCAGCGAATGGAGCATCGTACTCACATACGCCCCGGCATCAGCTCCCTCCATTCCTTCGGAAAGACCCAGAATCCGTAGGTTCTTCCTCCTCGACCTGTTCTCCAGGACCTCAATTCTCTTGGCCCACCTCCTGTTCACCGCCTCGTGCGCCTCCATTTTTACTGCCAGGCCCAGGATCTCGTCCTCGTTGTCATTCATTTTATCTTTCACCTCACAAAGCTCCACCGCCTGGGTCTTCTGGGTCTCCTTCAGCCCCCCGATCGCCAACAGCATTGGCGCCAGCACCTCCTTTTGCAGCTCCTCCACACAGCGCTGAAGGAACTCCTGCTGGTCCGGCCCCCATGCTGCTGGCTCTCCGCTGTCCGCCATCTTCCTTTTTCCCCCTCGATTTTGCCGCTGCTCCAGAGCCTCTTTTTTCGCCGCTCCACCGCTGATCTCGGCCATACATCGTAAGGGGGGGACCTTACTGCACCTTCACACACGGGATCAATTCAAAAAAGTTCCGTTGGGGCTCCTCTGGAGAGCCCGAAAGTCCGTTGTTGCGGGAGCTGCCGAAACGTGCGGCTTAGCTCCGCATCGCCGCAACTGGAAGTCCGATATAATGTCCTTTTAATAGCTCGATCACAGCATCGTAGTCCTTCGCCTCCTCGATAAGGGTGTAAATTCCAGGGCTGACCCTTGAGTGCAGGAGATGCAGTTTCTGTTCTCCTGAGGGGGTGCCTCCGGCCGTCTCGAGGTAGCCTTTAAAGCATGCCAGCCAGTGCTTAAATATTGCAGCCCAGTTCTCCGCGTGGGGCCTGAGTTGTAGACACTCCGGTTTGATTCGGAGATCCATCCTTTCAGCTTAAGTTGTAGTCGATTAAATTGATGCACGATCAATTACACTCAAGACAAAGTGATATCATAACCGAAGGCTTTAATCGACTAGAACTGTTCCCCAGCAGCTTCGGTACAGAAAGTGAAGGCTGCTGGGACGGCACCGGTTCTTATACTCTGCCTGTCAGGGCGGAGCTACGTATCAACAGCCAATGGTAAACTCCTAGGTTTAACCAATGGTCATCAGCCTCTTGGGTACTGCAACACCTGATAATACCACACTCACCAACCTGCCTGCTGCAGATGCATCTGTCCATGACAGTATCAGTAGAAGTGACCACCGCACAGTCCTTGTGGAGACAAAGTCCCGTCTTCACATTGAGGATACTCTTCATCATGTTGTGTGGCACTACCACCGTGCTAAATGGGATAGACTTAAAACAGATCTAGCAACTCAAGACTGGGCATCCATGAGACACTGCGGGCCATCAGCAGCAGCAGAATTGCATTCAACCACAATTTGCAACCTCATGGCCCGGCATATACCCCACTCTACCATTACCACCAACATCAGGCATACTGAAAAATGAGGTGTCAACCTGGTGAAGCTACAACACAGGACTATCTGTGACGGACATCATAAGCAGCAAGTAATAGACAGAGCTAAGCGATTCCACAACCTCATATCAGATCTAAGCTATACAGTCCTACCACATCCTGCCATGAATGGTGGTGGACAATTAAACAACTCCTCAATGATGGAGGAGTCCAGCACATAGGTGCTAAAGATAAGGCTGAGGCATCCAGAACATGCCGCACCCCTAGCCAAGCTGTTCCAGTGCAGCTAACACACTGGCATCTACCGGGCAATGTGAAAAATTGCCCAGGTGTGCTCTGTACACAAGAAAGAGGACAAATCCAACCCAGCTAATTACCACCCTATCAGTCTATTCTCCATCATCAGCAAAGTGATGGAAAGAGTCATTAACTGTGGTACTTACTGAGTAATAACCTACTCACGGATGCTCAATTTGGGTTCCGTCAGGGTCACTCAGCTCCTGACCTTATTACAGCCTTGGTTCAAACATAGACAAAAGAGCTGAATGTTAGAGGTGAGGTGAGAGTGACTGCCCTTGACATCAAGGCTGCATTTGATCGAGTATGGCATCAAGGAGCTCCAGCTAAACTGGAGTCAATGGGAATCGGGGGGAAAACACTCTGCTGGTTGGAGTCATACCTGGCACAAAGGAAGATGGTTGTGGTGGTTGGAGGTCAATCATCTCAGCTCCAGGATATCACTGCAGAAGTTTCTCAGGGTAGTGTCCTTGGCCCATCCATCTTCAGCTGCTTCATCAATGACCTCCCTTCCATCATAAGGTCAGAAGTCTGGATGTTTGCGGATGACTGCACAATGTTCAGCACCATTCGTGACTTCTTAGATAATGAAGCAGTCCTATCCAAATGCAGCAAGACCTGAACAATATCCAGGCTTGGGCTGATAAGTGGCAAGTTACATTTGTGCCACACAAATGCCAGGCAATGGCCATATCCTACAAGAGAGGATCTAAGCATCGCCCCTTGACATTCAATGGCATTGCCATCACTGAATACCCCACAATCAATATCCCGGGGGTTCTCATTGATCAGAAACTGAACTGGACTAGCCACATTAATACTGTGGCTACCAGTGCAGGTCAAAGGCTAGGAATACTACAGTGAGTAACTCAACTCCTGACCCCGTCCAAAGCCTGTCTACCATCTACAAGGCACAAGCCAGGAGTGTAATGGAATACTCTTCACTTGCCTGGATGAGTGCAACTCCAAAAACACTCAAGACGCTTGATACCATCCATGACAAAGCAGCCCGCTTGATTGTTCCTCATTCCAAAAACATTCAAACCTTCCACCACCGACGAATAGTGGCAGCTGTGTGTACCATCTACAAGATGCAGTAACTCACCAAATGTCCTTCGACAGCACCTTCCAAACCCATGACCACTACCATCTGGAAGGACAAGAGCAACAGATACATGGAAATCCCACCACCAGGAGGTTCCCCTCCAAATCACTCACCACCCCGACTTGGAAATATATCACTGTTCCTTCACTGTCGCTGGGGCAAAATCCTGGAACACCCTCCCTAACAGCATAGTGGGTATACCTACACCTGAAGGACTGCAGCGGTTCAAGAAGGCAACTCACCACCATCTTCTGAAGGGCAAACGATGGGCAGTAAATGCTGACCTAACCAGTGACGTCGACGCCCTGTAAATGAATATAAAAAGCAAAACAAACTATTGACAGTTATTTGGGCTGTTTTAATAGCTGTACTAAAGCTAATTTAAATCTGATTTGCAGCAGCTTAAGCGGCCACTGCCTTAACTTATCATGGGTTATCGGTTGATTGCAGTGGTGGAGATGTTGAGGTCTTTCTGATTTTTCCTGGGTGCACTGAAGCTCCACCAACAAAACGGTGATGGTAGGTGTGAATAGGAACCACAAACTTCAAAAGTTGAATAAAAAAGTGAAAACAGCTTTTTGGAGGTTTTTTCTGGCTGTTTAAAGTTGTAACTGAATGGAGTTTTCTTCCTAGCCCCAACTTCAGTATTTTAGCCTGACCTCCTCGAGTCATCAAATGGTACCATGTTCTGGAGTTCTCTCCCTCAGACTTTCTACCTGTTCAATTCGTTCTTCTCTTTTTTAAAAATATTTCCAATTAAGGTGCAATTTAGCATGGCCAATCCACCCACCTTGCACATCTTTGAGTTGTGGGCGTGAAACCCACCAGACACCGGGGGAATGCGCAAACTGGGCTGGTTTAGCACAGTGGGCTAAACAGCTGGCTTGTAATGCAGAACAGTGTAAGCAGCAGTGATGGAGTCCCTCCTATCTGTGCTTAAATTTAGACTTTCCAGAATCAGCTCTTTAATTTCTGTTCCTGCTTAAACTTCTCAGCAGATAGATTAAGCTGTCTCAAATTTGAACAATTATGCTGGGACCCAATGTTCTCTGTCTACAGCATGGTGCAATCCCAAAATGAAAGTGCGTGTGAAGAATTCCCACAAAGCAGCAGATTCTCTTATGCATGGTGTGACTTGATAGATGTTTCACTTTCACACAAGTTCTGTACTTCTGCTGTAAGTGAAATGTTGAAGCTTCTCTGTGAAATCTTCAAAATGATGCTGCCACCATGTTATGTTCTTCTACTCAACAGAAAGGGAACAACCATATAACAAGGATTAATGAAATACTGGTGTTGTTTCTTTATGTAAATATAAGACTGTGTACCAACAAAGTTTCCTGGAAGACAATACATAATACACCTGACTTCTACTCCTGGTGCTTGTAGGCTGTATCTAAGTCCTGTTGAGATAGTAGTGATTGGCAACAGTTTAAGATATGCTCCCTTAAAAGTGCATGTACGTCAGACTACAACACTATTTTTCCTACCAAACTGTATTACCTCACACTTATCCATGTTGAACTGCATTTGCCAATTTTCTCCTGTTCTGAAAGTTTATTAATTTCCACCTGTAATTTGTTGAAGGCTTCCACAGTATTGAATATCCTTCTCCCACCCCAATTTGGCCAAATCTGCAAATTTAAATGCTGTGTTCATGATTTCAAAATCCAAATTGTTCATGTAAATTGTGAACAGCAGTGGTCCCAACACTTATGGAACACAGCTTCCCATCTTCTGCAACTGCGAATAAATATACTTTATTCCCACTTTCTGCTTTCTGTCTTGCAACTCGCTAGCGATCTATTTTGTCACTGGCTCAGCATTCACTTAAGGCTTCAAGGCTTCTGCTCCATGAATTAACAAAGGGAACTTTTCTGACCGTCCTGTGTCTATGAACCTTTTCTCCTCCAAATTGCCTATTAACTTCTCTCATTAAGAAAATGATTACAGCAAAGAATTACTATGTACTTCTATTTAAAGATAATACAATAGCAATGTAATAATAGTAGATCTTAAGGCAGTCTAATGAACCCTTTTCTTACTGTCCCTTCCTTGCTTGCATTTAAATATTCAGGGCCAATACTAAGCATTAATCCATTAGTGCTGCATATATATCTCACTCTATTCTGCCAAGCAGATCACGGTCCATTTGTTTTACATATATCAAAAATATTATAAACATCAAATAGGAAACAATTTCTTTGCCTGCATCCCCATACTTAAAAATGTATTACTTCAACTTAAGATGTTTCCAGTACTCATTTACTATTGTGGATAATTTTAATTTACTTTTCAGGTTTCATCCTGAATTTGAAATTTCAAATTTTATGTTTTCTTCTATGTAACTTTCCATTCATCCTTGATTTTTATCCTATCTTGAGCCCCCATCAGCCACGTCCTTGATTACCTAAAGTTGGTTTGGTTACCCAACATCCCATACTTACAATTATCTTCAGTGTTTGAATTAAACCACAACTTCTTCACTCACTAACTTTGCACCATCCTCCAACTGTTTAAAACTCCACGCTTCCCCTTCCCCTTTCAACTATTTTCCCCACAATTCTGGTCTCTTGGGCATCCATCCCACCATCGGACCCAATATAGATTCTGTGCCATCAAATGGTACCATATTCTGGAGTTCTCTCCCTCAGACTTTCTCCCTGTTCAATTCGTTCTTCTCTTTTTAAAAAATTATTTCCAATTAAGGTGCAATTTAGCGTGGCCAATCCACCCACCTTGCACATCTTTGAGTTGTGGGCGTGAAACCCACCAGACACCGGGGGAATGCGCAAACTGGGCTGGTTTAGCACAGTGGGCTAAACAGCTGGCTTGTAATGCAGAACAAGACCAGCAGCGCGGGTTCAATTCCCGTACCAGCCTCCCCGAACAGGTGTCGGAATGTGGCAACTAGGGGCTTTTCACAGTCACTTCATTGAAGCCTACTTGTGACAATAAGAAATTATTATTATTATTAAACTCCACACGGGCAGTGACCTGGGGCTGGGATTGAATTTGGATCCTCAACGCCGTGAGGCAGAAATGTTACCCACTGTGCTACCGTGCTGTCCTTTATCTTCTCTTTTGACACTATCTTTAAATCCACCTCTCTGAAAAAGCTTTGGTCAACCTTTCTTAATATTTTCCTTTTAATAAATCTTGTTATGGTGGGGCCTCTGCCAACAGGTGGCCATGGTATGTGTGCTGGTCTCCCAACCTCTCCCCTTCCTGCCCCTTCCCCAAGGAGAGCACCGAGCAGGGGAACTGGTTGGCCCCTCTGAGCAAGGATCAATGTCTTTGGCGGGCTCAGGGATGGATTCAGAGGCCATGAGGAGAGAACGAGGGCTACAGCAAGGAGCAGGAGCAGAGGTCCAGGACTTGTGAGTTGCAAAAAGAAGGATCCAAGGCCATGAATAGGGCATCTCAAAGCCTCTGATGGTGACTAGAGAACTGGGAAGGGGAATGGGAGCACGCCTGCAGATGCTGGAGACTTAGGCGGACTGGCTGGGCAACACCACTGAGTCAAAAGAGCACCAAAGGTAGGTAGATTCCCTCATATCTAGGAAACTAGGTAATCTGACTCACACAGCCATGGGAAATTAGCAATAGAAGTTCCATCAACTGAAATCTGCTGCTGAGCTGATTAAAGATCAAAAATGGAGCTCTCGGAGATACCCTGGTGGATCTGGAACATTGGCTGTTAATATCATTTGTAAATAGTTTGTTTCTCAGAGCTAAGCTTTTCCATTAATGTTTATTAAATTTGATGCCAGTGGAATAAAAGATCCCTGATTTATACCAATTGTGAAGTTCTGTGCTTGAACCGCATATTACATCTGGTTACACGTCATTGAAGGACCATGGAATAACCTTCTCAGCTAAATGTGTGATATAAATGTAAAATCTTGCGTTGTTGTTTAATGATCCAATCAAAACTATTACTTTAGAATATCTCTCGTGCTCTTAACAACACAATAATGATGGCATAGACATTGTTTGTACTCTGCTACTGTGCGATCGTTTTTGACTGGGGCCTGGAATCATGCAAAGGGTAGCCCTAACCTGGCAGTACATCCATTCAGTGGCTTGGGAGCTTGGATGAGTAAGGCACTTGTAAATTGTAAAATTATCACCTCTGGTCTCTGGATAATATGGATTAATATGCAGGATTATATTTCTGTCATTTTAAATTACCTGCAGAAGTCTAAAGTAGTACCTCTTCTTGTTCATATTCTGGTCAATGGGTGTACCCTGATCACTTGGACGCCTTCTATAATGCCATTAAACTCTGAAGCTACAAGCCGTTAAGAGTTCTGTTAATTTCTTCTCTGGTCGATGCCTCCACTGAGAAAGTGCGAATGTCCTTTCGGTGTTCAACGTGGCTTCAGTCAGTTACTTGCTCTCGGTATGATATAAAGTCTGATTTACCTGGTCAGTGTGATTCCATATTGTCCAGATCAGGCTTACTAGCTAGCACAGGCTAATTCACACAAGCCATTCAAATCTTTGGTGCTTTCTATAACTCAGCCTGTGATAAATCAAGAAACAAAATTTGGTCATAACCTCCACAGTGAAATAGAAGCGGTGAATGGATATTTTGAACTATATAGCTCTGGTGTTTATGTAAGAGGCGAGGTGAGGAGTATATGTCAGTTGGGCAGCTGAATTCTGAGAATGAATTATGAAGTTGGTTATAGTTCCACTCCTATTGGTGCATTCCAGAAGGATGTTCTGGAAAAACCAAAAGGACACAGTGTGGAGAACATATTACTGGTTGGATGCAGATATGAGGTCATTGTTGCATGTAGTCAATGTTTGCAAGCCTTAAAGTCCAGAACATTTTTAGAATTTTAGTTACTCAAGGAATTAACGGATATGGGAATCAAGCAGGGAAGTGGACTTGATTGAGGATCAACCATAATCTTAATAAATGGTGGAGCAGGTTCGAGAGGCCAAATGGTCTACTGTCGTTCCGACGTCTTGTGGTTTAACATCCTTATGACCATGCCAATAATCATTCCTTGTGTAAATAAACCAATGTTGGTGCAGTTTATTTAAAAGTAAAAAGAGCTGTGAAAGATGTTAAATACATCTGCAGATAAATATTTAATGTCAAAAACCATTCGATTCACCATGACATCAAGCAACATTAGACTTGCTTTATGAAGTAGATTAAAACCCATTGAACTCTCTTACATACATTTTGTTTAAGGAAGAAGCTGTTCAAGTTGAACCATGGACTTCGGTGTGGAACCGCAATTGAAAAATTATCACATTGAAATTAGAATACTTGCCAGCAAAGCTGTTTCCTTTGGGCCACAAAAATGCAAGGTCGTGAAGTCGATTGTGCGACACGCCCACCATTGTCTCGTTAAATCAACCATTATATAGAATGAATGCAATGACATTTTTGCAGTGCAATTCCTTTTTGATGCATTGCCAAGGCTGCTGCATTGGTTGTATATGAAGCAAATGGATCAAAACTTTACAACACATTGCAGTGTCAACTATTAATCAAGTTTTTGTTCACCTTCATGTGAAATAGAGGTGCAAGACTGACAAGACTGGATGAATTTAAATCAAGCTGAACAGAATCTATCCTGTCTGTCCATGGAAATAGTAGTTAAGGTGCCAACTTTACAAGTGTCCTTTGATTCAATTACTACAATGACCTTTCTCAACAAATGGAGTTGAATTTTGATTTTGTACAACTTGTTTGCCAAAAACAAAATAATTCTGTTGTGGCCAATATTTCAACAGGGTGAATAAAAAAGAAAATGTTTTCAATATTTCAAATTTCAAAATGAAATTATACATATCTTAGGTAAATAGAATAAACCATATTGTAGAAATGGGATGAAAATATTTTCCCTCAGTTACTTTGTAAAATTGCTTAATGCCCAACATTGGCTGAGACATAATTCTGTAACTTTTGTGTATTGGCGGAAAGCTATGGGGAGGCAGGAGGATTAAGTGACCAAAAGCAGCAGCTGCCAAGCATACTCGAAGTGCCCTTGTGTCACCTGGAGCTTGGGCTTGCACACCTTCACCAGGAGGTATATCTACATCAGGTTCTCAATATTGCCTTCCTCCAGTTCCTCCACTTCTGGTGGCAAGTCACAATACACTACAACTTGTCATGAGTTTCATCTTCACTGCAAGGCAGTGCAGCAGTTAGGGTGCAGCTTCAGGTCTCCCTTCAACATTTCACAGAGGTGTCTCATTTTTTCCTTGCTGAAGCACAATCTCTGGTGCACATCTCCTCTGATATCATTTCATCTGATGTCCTTTGTCAGTACACTCTAAGGCAGTGTTTTTCAAACTTTATTTCTGGGTACCCAATTTTACCCACCGGCCTGATGTGTTGGGTGCTCTGGATCCGTGGAACACATACAGGCCACCAACACTTAAAATAGTACAACACTATTTTATTAAGTTAGGAACTGTTGAACATACTTTCACTGTAGGTTAACACGATGTTAGATTAAACTAAAGGCCTATGCCTGTCCTAACCAGTCTATGCACTCAGCACCTGGTGAGGACCTGTGCTGTAAGCTGTAAGCTCTGTCCTTCTGAGAAGCTGCATCCCGAATGAGCGGGAACTCTGATGCCCCCTGTCTTTATAGTGAGTGTGCTCTAACTGGTGATTGGCTGCAGTGTTGTGCGTGTTGATTGGTTTTGCTGTGTGTCCATCAGTGTGTGTGTCTGCATCATGATATACTGATGTATATTATGACATCCACCCTTTTATAAAGAAATGTATGTGGCAATAAATAATGTGTGGTGAGAATGTTCCTAACTACGTGTGGGGTGCGAAGACATATTTACAGGACTACGTACATGAGAACTAAGCTATTTACATGGGAAGGTGCCTGGTGCAGAGAAGCAGAATGCAACAAGAGTAACGAGATCAACACTATATACCAACCAGGGAAACACTCAAACAAAGCAACAAAACAATTCAGAGAGTCCATAAGTTCGAAAAGTTCATAAATTTAGTCTCTGAGGTGGGCGACGAATTCTGGTTGACAGTAAGGGTGGCACACCACTCATCGTCTGGATCGATGCAGTATACCAATAGAGGCTGGATTCTTTGCTTCAGGGACACCCTGTTTTTTGTAATGATACTGACTTGAAAAGGCTACTTTGGGTCCTCGGTGTCAGTATGAGGTAGCAGGTCCGAATCGGGCTCGGTGACCATGGGTTGAATGGCCCGGACATTCCTGCGAGGCTGGCTGGAGCGACAAGAGTTGGCAGGCTGAGCTGATCTGCATAAAGCAGCATAGTGGCAAGGTTTGCCACATCTCAGGCATTGTCGGGATTTGGCAGGACATTGACGCTTTAAGTGGGCGGAACCACAGTTGCCGCATGTTGTAGCGTCAGTACGTTCATTGCGCCACCGCGCATGCGCGGTGTGGTCATACGTGGTGCGCGCCTGCGCAGTACGATCGTCGACGTCGACGTCCCCTCGTTCGGTGAGCACAAACGCGGGAGTCCGCGAAAAGCGTGCGAAATGGCCGCCCTCATCCAGGCTGAGGCCCTGGAGTTGCTTGATTGCTTGGACCCGTTCTGCCTCGTGGGGGCCTTGTCGCGCCGTTTCAGCCACTTGGATGTGGGAATACCAACTAATGGCATGTTCGTGTAGCACGCAGGTCTCGATGGCGGTTGCTAGGCTGAGCTGCTTTGCCTTGAGGATCTGCTGGCGTAGGGGGTCCGACTGAACAGCGAAAACGATCTGGTCGCGTATCATGGAGGCGGAGGTGGGTGAGAAAGGACTGGAAAGGTTCATCCTTACCCTGCAAACGCTGTTGGAATACATAGCGCTCAAAACTTTCATTCACCTCTATGTTGCAGTGACTGTCAAACTTGAGCAGGACCGTCTTGAATTTTGATTTATCTTCACCATCAGCAAAGGTGAGAGAATTGAAAATGTGGATGGTATGTTCCACAGCCGTGGATAGGAAGAGAGCGATCTTCCTGGTGTCTGAGGCAGCTTCCTGGCCTGTGGCTTCAAGATAGAGCTGGAAGCGTTGTTTGAATACCTTCCAGTTAGCCCCCAGGTTACCGGTGATGCGGAGCGGCGGCGGGCGAACGCTGTCCATTTTGCAGGATGGCTGTATGCTGGTGGAAGGCAGATCACTTGCAGATAGGTCTAAGAAGTTCTAACATCCCTCAACTCCTGGTATCATGATGTGTTGGGTGCTCTGGATCTGTGGAACACATACAGGCCACCAACACTTAAAATAGTACAGCACTATTTTATTAAGTTAGAAACTGTTGAACATACTTTCACTGTGGGTTAACACGATGTTAGATTAAACTAAAGACCTATGCCTGTCCTAACCAGTCTATGCACTCGGCACATGGTTAAGATCTGTGCTGTAAATGTAAGTTCTGTCCTTCTGAGGAGCAGCATCCCGAATGAACGGGAAAACTGATGCCCTCTGTCTTTATAGTGAGTGTGCTCTAACTGGTGATTGGCTGCGGTGTTGTGTGTGTTGATTGGTCTTCCTGTGTGTCCATCAGTGTGTGTGTCTGCACCATGATATACTGGTGTATATTATGCCACGGCCAACCTTTGGGACCCACGCCAGCCGACCTTCATGACCCACGCCGCCTGAACTACGCAACCCACTATTTTTGCTTCCTTTTAATGCGACAGGCGAGCCAGCTTGGTCCTCATGTGCTCACTTGCTTTGTTATTCAATGTTACATTTTGTATGGGTTATTCATCAGAGATCCTGGAGCACACATCAGCACTGCTTTTACGTGTCATGCACTCTCCTGCGAAGCTATCTCCAACAGATTCTGTTGTGAGATCCTGGCCTGTTTATGTCTCTGGTCCTCTCTTCTTTAGTCCATCTTCAGTTTTTCCTGTCCTCTTGCTTTCTTGCTGACAGTTACAAAACGGAGGATGCTCTCCTCAGTAATTTCATGTCCAGAGTACGTGACATCAGTATACCATATCCCCCCTCCCCCATATCCCCCTTTCTGGCGGGAAGACTACCCGATGAAAACAAAATGTGCTCCTGGAACTGCGCGCTAACATACAGAGGAGGTGGTCTGCCCCGCTGGACTCCAGGCCTACGCACCGCTACATCTGGCTGAGGTAGCGTGCATGCATGGGATGGCTGCCATTTTCAAAAAGCCAGCCACGACTGTTGGGCACTTCATTCTGCAATTGGGAATGCCGCGACCCTCCCAACAATGGCCTGCGACCTACCCATGGGTTGCAACCCTGAGTGTGAAAATGACTGCTCTAAGGGATGGGTAATTGATTCACTTCCTCACCAGTCAGACATATAGTGTAACTCCAGATTTGAATCTGCCTTAGATTCTGCAATATTTGTCAGAGAGATAGTTCACATTAGCTTACATGAGGCTTGCATACATCAACTAAGGCATTAAACTCTGCTAAAACATTTGAAGTAATCACAGAGGTTTGTAAGGACCAATATTACATCAGGGAGATTCTTAAGCAACACAGCCCCACATCCCCCTTTCCACATATCCCCTTACCCCATATCCCACCTTTCCCATAACTCCCCTTCCCCCATATCCCCCTTACCCCATATCCTCCCTTTCCCATATCCCCCTTCCCCCATTTCCCCCTTCCCCCATATCCCCTTCCCCATATCCCCCTTCCCCATATCCCCCCTTTGCCCATATCTCCCTTTCCCCATATCCCCCTTCCCCCATATCCCCCCTTTCCCATATCCCCTTCCCCATATACCCCCTTCCCCATATCCTCCATATCCCCCTTTTCCCATATCCCCCTTCCCCATATCCCCCTTTCCCATAGCTCCCCTTCCCCCATATCCCCCTTTCCCCATATCCTCCCTTTCCCATATCCCCTTCCCCATTTCCCCCTTTCCCCATATCCCCCTTCCCCATATCCCCTTCCCCATATCCCCCCTTTGCCCACATCCCCCTTTCCCCATATCCCCCTTCCCCCATATCCCCCTTTCCCATATCACCATATCCACCCTTCCCCCCATATTCCCCTTCCCCCATATCCCCCTTTCCCCATATCCCCCCTTCCCCAATATCCTCCATATCCCCCTGTTCCCATATCCCCCCTTCACCATATCCCCCCTTTCCCATACCCCCCTTCCCCCACAGCCCCCCTTCCCCCATATTCCCCTTCCCCATATCCCCCCTTCCCCCATATCCCCCTTTCCCCATATCCCCCTTTTCCCATATCCCCCTTTCCCATATCCCCCCTTGCCCATATCCCCCCTTCCCCCATATCCCCCTTCCCCCATATCCCCCTTCCCCATATCGCCCCTCCCCCATATCCCCTTCTCTCATATTCCCCCTTTCCCATATCCCCCCTTCCCCCAGGACACTGGCACCCAGGGCACTGGCGCCCAGGACACTGACGCACAGGCCACCGACGCCCAGGACACTGACGCACAGGACACCGACGCCCAGGACACTGATGCACAGGACACCGACGCACAGTACACGGACGCCAAGGACACTGACGCACAGGCCACCTACACACAGGACACCGACGCCCAGGACACTGACGCACAGGCCACCGATACACAGGACACCGACGCACAGGACACGGACGCCAAGGACACTGACGCACAGGCCACCTACACACAGGACACTAACACACAGGACACTAACACACAGGACACCGACGCCCAGGACACTGACGCACAGGACACTGACGCACAGGCCACCTACACACAGGACACTAACGCACAGGACACTGACGCACAGGCCATCTACACACAGGACACTAACGCACAGGTCACCTACACACAAGACACTAACACACAGGCCACGGATGCCCAGGAGACTGACGCACAGGCGACCGACACACAGGACCCTAACACACAGGACACCGACGCCCAGGAGACTGACGCACAGGCCACCGACACACAGGACACTAGCACACAGGACACCGACGCACAGGACACGGACGCCCAGGAGACTGACGCACAGGCCACCTACACACAGGACACTAACACACAGGACACTGACGCCCAGGACACTGACGCACAGGCCACCGACACACAGGACACCGACGCACAGGACACTGACGCACAGGCCACGGACGCCCAGGACACTGACGCGCAGGCCACCGACGCACAGGACACTGACGCACAGGCCACCGACACACAGGACAGTAACACACAGGACACCGATGCACAGGATACTGACGCACAGGCCACCGACGCACAGGACACTGACGCACAGGCCACGGACGCCCAGGACACTGACACGCAGGCCACCGACGCACAGGACACTGACGCACAGGCCACGGACGCACAGGACACTGACGCACAGGCCACCGACGCCCAGGACACTGACGCACAGGCCACCGACACACAGGACAGTAACACACAGGACACCGATGCACAGGATACTGACGCACAGGCCACCGACGCCCAGGACACTGACGCACCGGCCACCGACACACAGGTCACCTACACACAGGACACTAACACACAGGCCACGGATGCCCAGGAGACTGACGCACAGGCCACCGACACACAGGACAGTAACACACAGGACACCGACGCACAGGACACTGACTCCACAGGCCACGGACGCCCAGGACACTGACGCACCGGCCACCGACACACAGGTCACCTACACACAGGACACTAACACATAGGCCACGGATGCCCAGGAGACTGACGCACAGGCCACCGACACACAGGACACTAACACACAGGCCACCGACACACAGGACCCTAACACACAGGACACCGACGCCCAGGACACTGACGCACTGGCCTCCGACACACAGGACACCGACGCACAGGACACTGACGCACAGGCCACGGACGCCCAGGACAGTGACACACAGGCGACCGACACACAGGACCCTAACACACAGGACACCGACGCCCAGGAGACTGACGCACAGGCCACCGACACACAGGACACTGACGCACAGGCCACGGACGCCCAGGACACTGACGCACAGGAAACCGACACACAGGACCCTAACACACAGGACACCGATGCCCAGGACACTGACGCACAGGCCACCGACACACAGGACACCGACGCATAGGACACTGACGCACAGGCCACGGACGCCCAGGACACTGACGCACAGTCCACCGACACACAGGACAGTAACACACAGGACACCGACGCACAGGACACTGACGCACAGGCCACGGACGCCCAGGACACCGACACACAGGACACCGACGCCCAGGACACTGACGCACAGGCCACCGACACCCAGGACACTGACGCACAGGCCACCAACACACAGGACACTGACGCACAGGCCACCAACACACAGGACACCGACGCACAGGACACCGACACTCAGGACACTCACGCACAGGATGCTGACGCACAGGCCACGGACGCCCCGGACACTGACGCACAGGACACCGACACACAGGACACTGACGCACAGGCCACCAACACACAGGACACCGACGCACAGGACACCGACACTCAGGACACTCACGCACAGGACGCTGACGCACAGGCCACGGAAGCCCCGGACGCTGACGCACAGGCCACGGACGCCCAGGACACTGACGCGCAGGCGACCGACACACAGGTCCCTAACACACAGGACACCGACGCCCAGGACACTGACGCACAGGCCACCGACACACAGGACAGCAACACACAGGACACCGACGCCCAGGACACTGATGCACACGACACCTACACACACGGGACGGATGGACAGGAATCACCACTCCAGGGGACCCCGGACTTTGGGTCGGATGAGCAGCATGACACTACGCCACTGCTATTTCCTACACCCTCCACCATTGCAGAAACACTCACCTCGGTTGGGAACTTTTGCGATGAAGCATCTGGGACACTAACTGGTGCGCATAACACAGCCGTCCAGGTACAGCAGGTGGAGGCAGGAGCAGCTGAGGGGCCGGGAGGTCGGAGGGCAGCCCGGCGCAGGCAACTATCTGCCGCATAGGCAGGTCCCGGGTTCCTGGAGTTACCACACCCACCCATCGACACGATGCAGTCACGGACCAAGGGACAACCAAAGGGGGTGACGGCCGGCTTGCGGCAGCTTCAGACGCAGGTGGAGGAGTCCACCCACATGCAGGAGCAGGGAGTGGTGCCGGTCATGTGTGCCACCCAGGCCGACACCGCACGTGTGGGGTCTGCAATGGAGGCAATGGGTGCAACGGTGTCAGACATTGGTCGCAGTATGCAAGGTGTGGGGCTTTCCGTGCAGGCGGAGTCCGTGGCCCAGGACATGGCTGCCCTCTCACAGGCAGCCATGAGCCAGAGCCAGCAGCAGATCGCAGAGGCGCTCGAGGTCGTGGCCCAGTCTCAGCAGGCAATGGCCCCGTCTCTGCAGGCCATTGCTGATGGCATCGGCGCCATTACCCAGATGCTGGCCGGCGTCACCCAGACACAGACAGGGATGGCCAACTCCCTGAGCTTCATGGCTGCAAACTTGCAGACCCTTGTTGATACCAGGGTGGGCCTCCAGGATTGGCAGCGCCAGGTGTTGGGGGGCATCGGGTATTCGGTCCGTTCACATACCCGACCCATGTAGAGGCCCGGGGGCTATCGGGCACCCCAAGGGAGGAGGAGGTTCTGGGGCCCGTTCCGGGTCCCCCTGTAGGGGAGGTCCCAGAACACTGCGACACCTCGGACTCCCCCCCCAACATCCGTTCCAGGTGCATCTGGTGGGCAACGGGCAGGACAGGCTGGCAGGTCGCCATCCCAGTCGCCTGAGCCGCGGCCTGGATACATCGAGGCTGGGTCGCCCCAGGAAACGGCCGCCAACAGGGTCCCTAGTCACAGGGCAGGAATCACAAGAGTCCACCTGTTCTACTGTACTGTCTGGGGAACCACCTAAATGTAGTCATAGGGCCCATAAGGCCAGAAAACTAGACACTGAGTAAGTTGGCATGGGTGCAGGGCACAGATTAGTTATAGGGTCTAGGGCACGTGTATGAACTGCTTGTTATTAAAATCACTTTCACACTGACAGAAGCTGCCTTTGTGCTCTGTCCGATGCGTGAGTGGTGTGAGGTGAGCGCCAGTGTATGTCTGAGGGGTGATAGAACACCGGCCTCAGGTGAGTGTGACCCCCCCTCCCCCCGGGGCCACCCTCGCCATCCCCCCGGACAGACGACGGGACCGTGCGCTGCAGTGTCACGGCCGCATGCAGGGATGGTCCGGGTGGAGGGTGGTACTTTGGCCATGGGTCAGACATTGTCCAACGATGTAGAGCCCAGAGCTCAGCGCAGAGCGGGTCGTCATCATCCTCAATGGCCTCCAATAGACACGCTTCCACCGGCAACTGTGTGAGCCCTGCCCATTTTGCCGCAGGTGGATGTGCAATGGAGGGGTGGTGTGCAAGCGGGTGGGGTGCGGGTGGTTGGTGTTGGGTGGGTGGGGTGAGGGTGTTTGATGTTGGGTGGGTGGGGTGGGGGTGGTTGGTGTTGGGTGGGTGGGGTGAGTGTGGTAGGCTGGTGCATTAATGTGCAGTCTGTGCCCATACTCGGCGATTCCCACGGCCCCCTCGTCTGTGAACCGTGTGGCTATCAGCCTGTCCCGTGCCCGCTGGCCCAGCCAGTAACAGTGGGCAGCTTCCCGTCCATGTCCAGCCCATCTGTCCTGAACATTGCCCCCACCCTCCTCATCTGGGGAGGTCTGTGCCTCGTCTTGCCGCTCCCCCCCTTCCCCCTCCTCTGCCTGCAGCACATTGCCCCTCTGCTGGACTATGTTGTGCAGGTTGCAATAGACCACAACGATGCGGCCTACCCTATCTGATAGGGTAGCACGGTAGCATTGTGGATAGCACAATTGCTTCACAGCTCCAGGGTCCCAGGTTCAATTCCGGCTTGGGTCACTGTCTGTGCGGAGTCTGCACACCCTCCCCGTGTGTGCGTGGGTTTCCTCCGGGTGCTCCGGTTTCCTCCCACAGTCCAAAGATGTGCAGGTTAGGTGGATTGGCCATGATAAATTGCCCTTAGTGTCCAAAATTGCCCTTAGTGTTGGGTGGGGTTACTAGGTTATGGGGATAGGGTGGAGGTGTTGACCTTGGGTAGGGTGCTCTTTCCAAGAGCCGGTGCAGACACGATGGGCTGAATGGCCTCCTTCTGCACTGTAAATTCTATGATGATGATGGGTACTGGAGGGCCCCTCCAGAGCGGTCCAGGCACATGAAGCGCATTTTCAACAGCCCAAAGCACCTCTATCACACCTATGGTCGCTCCATGGGCATCGTTGTAGCGGTTCTCCGCGTCAGTCTGTGGCCTCCGTTCTAGGCGTCATCAGCCACGACCGCAACGGATAACCCCTGTCGCCCAGCAACCAGTCCCTCAGCCAGGGAGGGGCATCCCTCGAACATGGTGGGATGAAAGATTGCAGCAATACGAATGAGTCATGTGCATTGCCCGGGTACCGGACGCAGACGTGCAGGATCCTCATGCGGTGGTCACAGACCACCTGCACATTCATGGAGTAGGTCCCCTTGTTGTTCGTGAACACAGCCCTGTTATCCGCAGGTGGCCGCACGGCGACGTGCATCCTATCGATCGCCCCCTGGACCATGAGCATCCTGGTCACGGCAGCGAATCCCGCTGCCCGGGCATCCTGGTGGGTGGGGTCCACAGGGAACTGAATATAGCGATCCACAATGGCAAACAGAGCGTCTGTCACTCCACGGATGCACCGGTGCACCGATGCCTGCGAGATGCCGGACAGGTCCCCACTCGGCGACTGGAATGACGTGGTATAAAAGTTCAGGGCCACCGTAACATTGACGGCCACGGGGAGAGGGTATCCTCCCCCAGTGCTGCTTGGTGGCAGGTGTGCCATGAGAGGGCAGATATGGGCGATATTTCCCGGCTCACCCGGAGTCTCCTCCTGCATGCCCGATTCGTGAGGTCCTGGTACGACGAGCGGGGCCAGTATACACGGCCTCATCGGGCGTTTCCGTCGTCGTGGCACCACCACCACCTCCTCCTCGTCCTGTCGTGCAGGCGTCCTTCCAGCCTGGGCGGCTGCCACCTGCCTCCTTGCGTCACCCTCCTCTGCGGCAGCCTCCGCCGCCTCCCTGGCACGCTCCTGCTCCAGCTCCCCAGGGCAACATGTAGAAGTGCGGCTCCCGCCACGGCGGCCAACATCGCTGATGACCAAACATAACGGCCTGCAGGGGGTGGGGGTGGGGCTGGGGGTGGAGGGGGTTAGATGACATGTCATCATTGCCCATAACCCCCCTCACCACAGTCAGGTGCCATGGGCTGCATGGTCACGATTGTTGCCAGCTGCCACCTGGCCAGGCGGACCCCCCCCCCCCCCCTCTGTCCTGGCACGCACCCTCCCCATCACTCACCCTCCCCGGCCCCCTCTCTCTGTCCTGGCACGCACCCTCCCCATCACTCGCCCTCCCCGGCCCCCTCTCTCCGTCCTGGCACGCACCCTCCCCATCACTCGCCCTCCCCGGCCCCCTCTCTCCGTCCTGGCATGCACCCTCCCCATCACTCGCCCTCCCCGGCCCCCTCTCTCCGTCCTGGCACGCACCCTCCCCATCACTCGCCCTCCCCGGCCCCCTCTCTCCGTCCTGGCATGCACCCTCCCCATCACTCGCCCTCCCCAGCCCCCTCTCTCCATCCTGGCACGCACCCTCCCCATCACTCGCCCTCCCCAGCCCCCTCTCTCCGTCCTGGCATGCATCCTCCCCATCACTTGCCCTTCCAGCTCCCCCCCCCCCCCCCCCCCCCCACCGCCCCCACCTCCCTCCCTCTCGTTGTGTCCGTTAACTTCCTTTACATAAAGACCATGAGAACATTTTGGGATGGATATCTGAACACAGAGATAAAATGTTCGTGATGTTAGTAGACTACTAATCCAGATAGATAGCAGTCAATCAACTGCAGGGTCACAATTTTGAAGCAGTGATTGCACGGCTGAAAAAGATTTACAAAATGCAGAATCCCAGACCTTTTAGTCTCAGACAATGGACTGCAGTTTGTCAATTCATACTTGTAAGAGTTCATGGCATTGTATGGATTTGTCCATACTAGCAATTCACCAATTCACCATCTCGCCTAAGGCCAAGAGGAAAGTGGTGTGTGTGCGATGAAAGCATTCCTGACGAAGAACAATGATATTCAAATTGTATTTCTGAGTTATTGTTCAATTCCACTCCAAAATGGTTTAACACCATGTGAACACCTAATGGAAAGAAGATTGCAAACTTGACTCCCTACTTTCCCATGCGCACTCATGCCACATGTATAAGTTGATGACTTGGACAAGGTGAGGAAGAAGGATGAGTATCATTCACACTGGCTGTGAAACTATGACATTTGTCACAAAGCATGCAGCCTGCCAGACCTCCAACCAGGTTATGGCTTGGATCCTAGACCAAGCTCGTTATGAACCATGGTTGAAGAGACACTACATTGGTGGTCCTACCTCGTCCATTTAGTGAGACAGAACAAGTGTGTTGTATTTGCTACACAGAAGCAACCTTCTACGCGGTCAAAGGAGCCACCTAGCAAATCAAGCAGAGCAGAGCTACTGCATTCCTCTAGCAATCCAGATCACTGCCAGACTAGTGAGTCTGATTCATCTGTTAATTTTTCTTCTGCTCAGCAGGTTCTGAGAGATCTCCCGCAGACATTTAATTCCCAACAGCTTCCAAAGGAGATGAGGGCTGTATGGGTGGACTAGTGAAACTCTCACAGCGGTTGTTGCTGAAAAAGAAAACTTAAGTCAGAGACTTGGGGGTAGATGTAGTGTAAGGGGTTCATTCTAACTGTGCGATATGCTGTTAAGGCACATGATCTTGCTCTCTCATAAAAGTATAGCACAGGAACAGGCCCTTCAGCCTTCCAAGCCTGCGCAAGCCTGGGGCAAGGAAGCCACAGTAAATTGTTTTTTAATATAGTTAACATTTCCCTTACCTCAGCAGACGCTATAACTATTCCGGGTTGCAAAACGAGAGGAAGAATATTATATATCTTGGAAGCAATTAAATAGTTGAAAACTACTGAAATGATGGGAATTATGTTTATATTGAATTTACTTTTCTATCTGTTTATCATCTTCTCTATTTTTGTTCTTATTTCTCCTTTTTCATCTCTCTTGTAAGTGATCATTCCTGCCAGGGTACAGTTTCATCGAAGGTACCTTACCCAAGGGTCACTAACTGGAATCCTGCCAGATTTTTCCTGCCAGTCATTCAAGATTTGCTGAAGTCATTTGTAATGTTCCTCAGGCTGCCTCAACTGAAATGAATACAATCAGCACAGAACAACAATTAAACTCAGGATGCTCACACTCCTTCCATTTTCATTACATTTTTTTACAGCTCACACTGCCACCAGCCCCTGATATACAAGTCTGCACCTCTCTGTGGAGAGCGTTCACATTTTATCCATGCCGTCACAAGTTTCCCTTGTGGTTTCATGCAACACAATAAATTTGGTAATTATAATAAACATGGTAGTCCACATTAGGCAGAATGGTGGAGCAACTCATAAGAAAATATGCTAATCTATCATCTCGCAGGGCATGCTGTTTATAAGATTTCTAATTTCTCTTCTGTTATATACACAAAGATTCTGAATACAGAGGCAAAAGTATAAAAACTGCAAACTGTTTCAATGCACTTCTTGATGTACTCTCATGGTTCATTCACAGTTATTGATTACTTTCACATTTCTTTTTATTGCTTTTCTGTTTACGCAACTTTAGTTTTCTTATTTCCCATAGCTGGTGTTTAGGTTAATGATAGCCTTTGCTATTTCTCTGTTCTGTGCTTTTCTAAACATTCACCTCTTCTGGAATCATGTTGCTTTGTTTCCTTAAGTTTTATGTTGCCCTGCAAACATGACCTGTGGGAAAGATCTGGGGTTGGATTCTCCGATTTTGAGGCTATGTCCCAACGCCGGCGTGGGAACGTGGTGTTTAACGCCAGGAAAATGGGGTAAAATGGCCACCGATCCTCTGTTTGGCTGGGGGCGAGCAACAAGGAAGGGTAGAGCACCCGGCTCTAGCTGCTGATACGGCCCAGAGAATTGCCGGGTCCGTGGCCACGCATGCGCACGGCGGCGGTGGCTTGCATTGGCTGCGCCGTGCAACATTGCTCCAGCCGCTTGCGGACCAGGCCTGCAAAATAGTGCCCCCTTTTGGCCGGCTGGCCCGCCCCGGACCACCCCACCACTGTGCCCCTAGCCTCTGGCAAAGTACCCCCCTACCCGCGGATCAGCCCTCCCCCAACTGTGGCGGTGCTGGACTGAGCCCGCAGCCACCACGCCGAGTTCCCGATGGATGAGACCATGAGGCCCGGAGAATTGGCGGGGGGGGTGCCTTTCAACTGCCCCCGACCGGCGCGGCGGCGATTCCGCGGGCGCCTGAAAATCGGCACCGGAGAATCGGCGAGCCGCCGTCGGGGTGGCGTTGCGCGATTCTCGCGCCCGCCCCAGGGATTCTCCAACCCGGCACGGGGTCGGAGAATCCTGGCCCATATATTCGGCCTCAACCACTGAGTGTTTACAGAATTTTCTCTCTTTATATAATTGTCGATATTCTTTGAGGAAATGCAGTTCCTTGCTGTTTGATGTGGTGCAAATTTGTAGTCCAGTGATAGTCACTGAAAAGTGATCTGTGGTCCAGGAGGGTGAAGCTGGGTATATGTGCATCAGCGTTCTATCCATCCCAAACCCACTTCCAAACAAATCCACTTCAACCCATCCCCAACCCAATCCATCCCAACCCATTTCAATGCTAATCAGCCGCAACCTTCTTCAGCCCCAGCACTCCAGTCTGAACCTTATAGACATTACCTCTCCCCTGCTACAGTTGAATTGTGCTTTGCCCTATCACTTATTTGCCACAGCAAATATGTTCTGCATTGTGAAAGAAATTACAAATTTGCGAGAAAAAGGAAAAGAAGCCAAATTACATGAGGAATAGTTTTCAAAATCAGATTCATGAATAAAAAAGCTTATTATCGAGATGGCGAGAGATTACAGAGTTCTAAGGTGCAAAGGGATCTGGGTATCCTAGGGTGTAAATCACAAACGGCTAAATCACAGGTGCAGCAGGTAATTAGGAAATTAAATAGAATGTCATCATTTATTGTGAAGGGAATTGATTAAAAAAGCATGGAGGCTAGGTTTCAATTGTAAAGGACAATGGTGAGACTACATCTGGCGAATTGTGCGCATCATTTTTGTTATTTAAAGCACAGAAGAAGGACATTCGGCCGATCGTGTCTGCACCGGCTCCCAAAAGAGCAAACTAGCTAGCCCAATTCCCCAGTCCTATCACCGTAGCCCTCTAAATTCATCACTTTCAAATACACATCCAGCTCTCTTTTGAAACCTCCTATGGAATCCACCTCCACCACTCTCCCAGGCAGAGCATTCCAAACCCCAATGACTCTCTGAGTAAAGAACTTTCTCCTCATTTCACTCCTAGCTCTCTTGCTGACCATCTTGAATTTGTGACCCCCCCAGTCACTGACTTACCTACTAGTGAAAACAGAATATCCATCTGTACCCTGTCAAAATTGTTCAGAATTGTTCAATAAGGTCATCTCTTAATCGTCTCTGCTCCAAGGGGAACAAACCCAATTTCTCCAATCTTTCCTTGCATCTAAAATTCCTCATTCCTGGTACCATTCTAGTAAATCCCCTCTGTATTGTATTGGTCTTCTTATTTAAGGAATTATGTAAATACATGAGAATCAACTCAAAGAAGGTTTATTAGGCTAATACCAGGGAATGGGTAGGTTGTTTTATGAAGAAAGGTTGGAGAGATTAGGTTTGTAACCACTAGAGTTTAGAAGAGCAGGAGGCAACTTCACAGAATCACAGAATAATATAGTGCAGAAGAGGCCCTTCAGCCCATTGAGTCTGCACCGATGTATGAAAGACACCTGACCTGCCTACCTAATCCCACTTGCCAGCACTTGGTCCATAGCCAAGTGCTCATCCATGGTATGACGTGCTAAGTACTCATCCTTGTACTTTTTAAAGGGTGTGAGACAACATGCCTCTACCACCCTCCCTGACAGTGCATTCAAGACCGTCACCACCCTTTGGGTAAAAAAGCTTTTCCTCAGACCCCCCCCTGAAGCTCTGCCCCTCACTTTAAACTTGTGTCCCCTCTTAACTGACCCTTCAATGAAGGGGAACAGCTACTTCCTATGCACCCTGTCCTTGCCCCTCATAGAATTTACAGTGTAGAAGAAAGCCATTCAGTCTATCGAGTCTGCACCAGGATCTTGGAAGGAGCATCTCGCTTAAGCCCACGCCTCCAGCTAACCTTTGGGACACTAAGGGGCAATTTAGCATAACCAATCCACCTAACCTGCACATCTTTGGATTGTGGGAGGAAACTAGAGCACCTAGAGGAAACAGACATGGGGAGAAAGTGCAAACTCCACGCAGACAGTCATCCGGGCCTGGAATTGAACCCAGGACCCTGGAGCTGTGAGGCAGCAATGCTAACCACAGTGCCACCATGCCATCCTGTACACCTTGTATCTTGTATCTTGTACAATCTTCCTGGATCAGGTTGCCCTTCAGTCTTGTCTGCTCCAGCGAAAACAACCCAAGCCTATCCAACCTCTCTTCATAACTTAAATGTTCCATCCCAGGCAACATCCTGGTGAAACGCCTCTGTACCTGCTCCAGTGCAATCACATCCTTCCTACAATGTGGCAACCAGAATTGCACACAGTACTCCAGCTGTGGCCTCACCAAAGTCTATACTACTCAAACATGACCTCTCTGCGTTTGACTCTTTGCCTCGATTGATAAAGGAAAGTGTCCCATATGCGGCACGGTAGCACAATGGTTAGCACAGTTTTTTCACAGCTCCAGGGTCCCAGGTTCGATTCACGGCTTGGGTGACTGTCTGTGCGGACGGTCCGCACGTTCTCCCTGTGTCTGCGTGGGTTTCCTTCAAGTGCTCCGGTTTCCTCCCACAGTTCAAAGATGTGCAGGTTAGGTGGATTGGCCATGATAAATTACCCTTAGTATCCAAAAGGGTTGGCTGGGGTTACTGGGTTATGGGGATAAGGTAGAGGTGCGGGCTTGGGTAAGGTGCTCTTTCCAAGGGCTGGTGCAGACTTGATGCGCCGAATGGCCTCCTTCTGCACTACAAATTCTATGATTCTATGCCTTTTTCACAACCCTATTAATCTGCCCTCTGCCTTCAGAGATCTATGGACAAACACGCCAAGGTCCCTTTTTTTCTCAGAACGTCCCAGCATCAGGTCATTCATTGAATACTTCCTTGTCAAATTATTCCTCCAAAAGTGTATCACCTCACAATGTTCAGGGTTAAATTCCATCTGCTGCTTTTTGGCTCATTTGAACATCCCATCTATATCTTCCTGTACCCCAAGACACTCAACCTCGCTGTTAGACACCCAGCCAATCTTTGTGCCGTCTCAAATTTACTAATCCTACCCCCACATAATAATCTATGTTGTTTATGTAAATGACAAACAATAGGGGATCCAGTGTAGATCCCTATGGTAGGCAATTGGTTCTAGACACTAAAGCAGCCATTTATCATCATCCTCTGTCTCCTACTTGCTGAGCCAATTTTGAATCCACTTTTATAATAATAATAACCATTTATTGTCACAAGTATTTATCAAGTTCCCCTGTATCCCAGGTGCATTTGCCTTCTTTATAAATCTCCCATGTGGGACCTTGTCAAAGGATTTGCTGAAATCCATACAAAGTACATAAACTGCACTACCTTCATCTACACACCTAGTCACATGCTCAAAAAATTCAACCAAATTTGTTCGGATGACCTCCCTCTGACAAAACCATGTTGACTATTCCTGATCTAACCCTGCCTCTCCAAGTGGAGACAGATTCTCTCCTTGAGAATTTTGCCAACCACTGACATGAAACTCAGTGGTCTACAGTTCCCTGCCTTATCTCTACAAACTTTCTTAAATATTGGGACCACATTAGCTGTTCTCCAATCCTCTGACACCTTTCCTGTGGCAAGACAGGAATTAACAATTTGGATCAGAGCCCCTACAATCTCCACCTCAGCTCCCAATGCACCCTGGGACATAATTCATCCAGACCAGGAGATTTGTCCACTTTTAAGTCTGCTAACACCACCAATACCTTGTCACTCCTCATGACAATTTTCTCAAGAACCTCACAGTTTCTCTCCCTGAGTTCCATATATACCTCCTCACTCTCTGGTGTGAAGATAGATGTGGAGTACTCATTCAACTTGCTACCAATGTCCTCTGAGCCCATCAACAGATTTCCCCCTTGGTCCTAATGGGTTGTATTCTTTCCCATATTATTTTCTACCCAGTGATATACTTACAAAATATCTTCGGATTTTCCCTACTTTTATCAGTCAGAATGTTCTCATATCCCCTTTTTGCTCTCATAATTGATTTCTTAAGCTTCATCCTGCACTTTCTGTACTCCACTAATGCCTCCATTGATTTTCTCCCCTTGTACTTGCCAAAAGCCTCTCTTTTACTTCTCATCGTATCCTGAATGTCTCCGACCATCCATGGCTCTCTTGTCACTCCTCCCTAATATCCTAGAGGGAACATGTTCGGCTTGTACCCTACCCATTTACTTTTTGAACACCTTCCACTGCTCTTCTGTAGATTTCCCAACAAGTAGCTCTTCCCAGCCTACCTTGAACTGATCCTGCCTTACTTTATTAAAATCCACTCTCCCCTAATCCAAAACCATTTTTTGCTACTTGTCTATTCCTTAACAAGCTTAAAACTTGATTTAAACCTTTAAGACCATGAAGGACATTGACAAGATGGATGTGGAGAGGATGTTCCCTCTTGTCGGAGAATCTGGAACATGGGGTGACTGCATAAAAATAAGAGGTCGCTCATTTCAGACAGAGATGAGGTGAAACGAAAGAGAAAATGCTGGAAAATGTCAGCAGGTCTGGCAGCATCTGTCGGGAGAGAAAAGAGCTCACGTTTTGAGTCCGATGACTCTTTGTCAAAACTTTGTCAAAGAGATGAGGTGACATTTTTTCCCTCAGAGGGCCGTGAGTCTCTGGAACTCTCTTCGTCAAATGGCAGTGAAAGCAGAGTCTTTGAGTATCTTTAAAGCAAAGGAAATAGATTCTTGATTAACAAGTGGGTGAAAGGTTGTTGGGGTAGACAGGAATGTGGAGTTGAGGTGACAATCAGTTCAGCCATGGTCTTATTGAAAGGCAGAGTCGCCTCGAGGGGCCGAGTGGCCTACTCCTGCTCCTAATTCATACGTACGTCTGTACTAATTTGACAGTCTAGATTTTGAATTTTCAAGCCGATGTGCCATTTCTATTTTATTTCAATTTTTCAGCCTTACAGTCCTAAGCTCTGGAATTCTCTCCCCAACTTCTCTGCCTCTCTCTTTTTCCTCCTTTAAAGTACATCTTAAAACCTACCTCTTTAAGCTTTTCCTCGTTTGCATTAACATCTCTTTATGTGGCTCTGTGTCACATTTTGTTTTATAACGTATCTGTAAAGGTTAGTATTTGAAACTTAATTCCTTGTGTGTATAATTTTAAATGAGTTAAACCTTGGAATGTTTAATTTTTTTAAAGGTGCTATATAAATACACCTTTTGTTGTTATTGCATCGTTGACTTAAATGGACAAAATTAGTGACCAATCTACTTTAGATGGAAAGTAATATTCACAAATACTGCAAACATTATGAGCATAATATTGCAATTGGGGGCAACTTTAGCTCAGTGGTCTAGACAGCTGGTTTGTGATACAGACCAAGGCCAACAGCGTGGGTTCATATTCCCCTACCGTCTGAGGTTATTCATGTAGGACCAGCCTTCTCAACCTTGCTCCTTACCTGAGGTGTGGTGATCCTCAGGTTAAATCACTACCAGTCAGCTCTCCCCCTTTCAGGATAAATCAACTTATGGTCATCTGGGACTATACTATGGCAATGTTACTTTTAATTTTAGCATTGTAATCTATGCCCAATTGATTAATATTTGCCATTTCTGCTAGTTTCTTTGTGACATTTTGCTTCATGTTTACCTCTACATATTGGTTCTAAATCAATGCCTGGGTTTAAATGTGCAAATGTTTGCCTGATCATTGTCTATGGTCAATGTTGCACCTGTTCCTACATGAATGAATAGTCCATCTTTGGTAAACAAGGTTTCATTCCCTCTGCTCGCACCCTAGTGAACCTTATTGAGCAAGATTAATTGTGCGCTATTTTAATGGCTTTATTTTTATTTAAACAAGGTGTCCGTCACAATTTCAGTGAAGTAATGCTTGCCAAGTGGAAGCACATCCAAGAAATCTCTTGGCCCACAGTTACCTCCAGCACCCTTAGGTATTCTTATAATTCCCACTAAGAATATTTTTTGGGTGGCCAATGTCATAGACTAGTGTCTCTTTAAATGGTCAGCGGTAGTAAGTCTGACGTTCGGTGCCGAAAGTCAGGTGCAGATCAGGGCAACTGCAACATGTGCACATGTCTCAGAGGTTTGACCTGATTGGTTGCTGAATAAGCGATGGGCGAGTCACTGATTTGTCACAGTCCAATGGATATTCAGAAACACCGCTTCAGTGGATGCTTTTCAACTGTGTGTTTAAAGTTACGCACACAGGGAATGACACTTCAGGTGCCAACAGTGGCAGCAATCAATGGGTTCTGGAGAAGCAGATTGTGAAGCTTTGAAATTTGGCTATATCACAAATTAGTTTCCTTGGGGTTTTGCTCATTCATCTGTCACAATTTCCAAGTAAGAGTTGTGGTAATTCCAGAAAAATGAAAAAAAAAATTCCCAGCTTGCTAAAATTATTATTTGTTGTTTCTGGCATAAAACATAGGATCTGACTTAAGCACCGACAACACTTGTGCTGTTTCAACCATAGTTTTATACAAAAACTGATCACCCTTTAATTTTGGTTCAAGTAGATTTTGACTTGAGTTATGGTTGAAGAGCTTAAGAAGGAACACAGGAACAAGAATAGACCATTCAGCCTGTCAGGTCCAATTTGCTATTCAACTATATCATAACTGATTGTCCATCTGAATGCCATTTTCCTGCACTGTCTCCATATCCTTTGATATCATTAGTATCTACCATAAGACCATAAGATATCGGAGAGTCAAGCTATTTGGCCGATCAAATCTGCTCCGCCATTCGACCAGGACAGCACAGTAGCATTGTGGTTAGCACAGTTGCTTCATAGCTCCAGGGTCCCAGGTTTGATTCCCGACTGGGTCACTGTCTGTGTGGAGTCTGCACGTTCTCCCCATGTCTGCGTGGGTTTCCTCCGGGTGCTCTGGTTTCTTCCCACAGTCCAAAGATGTGTGCAGGTTAGGTGGATTGGCCATGCTAAATTTCCCTTGGTGTGCAAAAAATGTTAAGTGGGGGTTATTGGGTTACGGGGATAGGATAGATACGTGGGCTTCAGTAAGGTGCTCTTTGTAAGGGCTGGTGCAGACTCGATGGGTTGAGTGGCCTCCTTCTGCACTGTAAATCCTGTATGTTTCTCATCCCCACTCTCCTGTCTTTTGCCTGCTCCCCTTAGAAGCCGAGAAGTCTATCTATCTCTGCATTGAAGAGACTCAATGACTGAGCTTCCACAGCCCTCTGTGGGAAAGAATTCCAAAGATTTACCACCTTTGAGTGAAGGAATTCCTCCTCATCTCAGTTGAAAACGAGCTACGCCTTCTTCTGACACTGTGACCCCTGGTTCAAGATCCTCACAAGCCAGGAGAAGCATCTTTTCGGCATCTAACCTGTCTAAACCCTTAGGAATTATATAAATTTCATTGAGGTCACCTCTCATTCTTCTAAACTCTGGAGAATACAGCCCCAGTCTCCATAATATCTCCTCGTAGGATAATCCCACTATCCCAGGTCTTCCTTACTCATGGTTTCCCACACACTATGGTCGACAGGGCTCTCAGCTGTGGCCGACTCATCTCCCGCACCTCTGCCCTCACCCCCTTACAGCTTCCCAGAACCAGAATAGGGTCCCCCTTGTCCTCACTTTTCACCCCACCAGCCTCACATTCAAAAAATTATCCTCCGCCAGTTCCGCCAACTCCAGCATGATTCCACCAACACATTTTTCCCTCACTCCCTGCCAGCATTTCAGGGACTGTTGCCTCTGGGATACCCTGGTCCACTCCTCCATCACTCCCACCATCTTACCCCCTTCCCATGGCAACTTCCCATGCAATCGGAGAAGGTGTAACACCTGCCCCTTTATCTCCTCTCTGCTCATCATCTCAGACCCTAAACACTCTGAAAAGTGAGGCAATGCTTCACATGCACCTCCTTCAATCTGGTCTATTGCATTTGCTGCTCCCAATGTGGTCTACTCTACGTCGGAGAGACTAAACGCAGACTGGATGACCGCTTTGCAGAATATGTCTAGTCTGTCCGCAAGCAGGGCACAGACCTTCCTGTTGCTTGCCATTTCAACTCATCACCCTGTCCAGGGCAAACTGAAGGTACAGCACCTCATCTTCTAATTAGGCACATTACAGCCTTCCAGACTTAACGTTGAGTTCAACAACTACAGACTGTGAACTCTCTCCTCCACCTTCACCCCATTTTTATTTCTATCAATTTATTTCATTTCTTACATTGATCTGTTCCTCCCTCACCATTGTTCCCCCTACCCCCACCCCACTTTGGCCAATTGTTCCTTGTTGCCCTTTGACACACTGCTCACATTTGTTCTGCCATTCACACTTTCTAATCTCTTGATGTGCCACTATCAGCACCTTTATTAACCTTGACCACCCCCATTTACATTCCTTTTGTCATCTGTCCTCGACATCTTTGTCAATCTCCGCCTGTCGCTGACCGCCTATCCAGCCCCACTGCCCCCCCCCCCCCAAACAACAGTATAAATCTGACCCCATTTCCAGTTCTCTCCAGCTTTGACAACGAGTCATCCGGACTCAAATCGTGAGCGCCCTTCTCTCTCCACAGATGCTGTCAGACATGCTTAGATTATCCAGAATTTTCAGTTTTTGTTTTATCCCAGGAATTAGTCTGGTGAACTGCCACTGCATTCCCTTGATGGCAAGTATATCCTTCCTTCGGTAAGGGGACCAACACTACACAATCTTCCACGTGTGGTCTCACTAAAGTTCCATAAAATGGTAGCAAGACATCTTTACACTGTGTTCACACCCTCTTGCAATAAATGCCAACATAGCATATGTCTTCACAATTTCATGCTGCACCTGCATGGTAGTTTTCAGTGACTTATGAACAAGAACACTTTCCAATCTCGCCCCATTTAAGAAATACTCTGCACTTCGATGTTGTGGCCACTTCGGAGACATGGCTAGAGCAGGGACAGGAATGGTTGTTGCAGGTGCCGGGGTTTAGATATTTCAGTAAGCTCAGGGAAGGTGGTAAAAGAGGGGGAGGGGTGGCATTGTTAGTCAAGGACAGTATTATGGTGGCAGAAAGGACGTTTGATGAGGACTTGTCTACTGAGGTAGTATGGGCTGAGGTTAGGAACAGGAAAGGAGAGGTCACCCTGTTAGGGGTTTTCTATAGGCCTCCAA
This sequence comes from Scyliorhinus torazame, assembly GCF_047496885.1. Lineage (NCBI taxonomy): Eukaryota > Metazoa > Chordata > Chondrichthyes > Carcharhiniformes > Scyliorhinidae > Scyliorhinus > Scyliorhinus torazame. The sequence goes on along the minus strand of NC_092710.1, from coordinate 229,479,562 downwards.
AAAGAGATGTAGAGGAAAGGATTGCAAAGATGATTCTGGATAGGAGCGAAAGCAACAGGTTAGTTGTTATGGGGGACTTTAACTTTCCAAATATTGACTGGAAAAGCGAGAGTTTGAGTACTTTAGATGGGTCCGTTTTTGTCCAATGTGTGCAGAAGGGTTTCCTGACACAGTATGTAGATAGGCCAATGAGAGGCGAGGCCATATTGGATTTGGTACTGAACCAGGACAGGTGTTAGATTTGGAGGTAGGTGAGCACTTTGGTGATAGTGACCACAATTCCATTGCGTTTACTTTAGTGATGGAAAGGGATAGGTATATACCGCAGGGCAAGAGTTATATCTGGGGGAAAGGCAATTATGATGCGATGAGGCAAGACTTAGAATGCATCGGGTGGAGAGGAAAACTGCAGGGGATGGGCACAATGGAAATGTGGAGCTTGTTCAAGGAACAGCTATTGCGTGTCCTTGATAAGTATGTACCTGTCTGGCAGGGAGGAAGTGGTTGAGCAAGGGAACCGTTGTTTACTAAAGCAGTCGAAACACTTGTCAAGAGGAAGAAGGAGGCTTATGTAAAGATGACACATGAAGGTTCAGTTAGGGCGCTTGAGAGTTACAAGTTAGCTAGGAAGGACCTAAAGAGAGAGCTAAGAAGAACCAGGAGTGGCCATGAAAAGTATTTGGCAGGTAGGATCAAGGATAACCCTAAAGCTTTCTATAGATATGTCAGGAATAAATGAATGACTAGGGTAAGAGTAGGGCCAGTCAAGGACAGTAGCGGGAAGTTGTGCTTGGAGTCCGAGGAGATAGGAGAGGTGCTAAATGAATATTTTTCGTCAGTTTTCACACAGGAAAAAGACAATGTTGGCGAGGGGAATACTGAGATTCAGGCTACTAGACTAGAAGGGCTTGAGTTTCATAAGGAGGAGGTGTTAGCAATTCTGGAAAGTGTGAAAATAGATAAGTCCCCTGGGCCGGATGGGATTTATCCTAGGATTCTCTGGGAAGCTAGGGAGGAAATTGCTGAGCCTTTGGCTTTGATCTTTAAGTCATCTTTGTCGACAGGAATAGTGCCAGAAGACTGGAGGATAGCAAATGTTGTCCCTTGTTCAAGAAGGGGAGTAGAGACAACCCCGGTAACTATAGACCAGTGAGCCTTACTTCTGTTGTGGACAAAATCTTGGAAAGGTTTATAAGAGATAGGATGTATAATCATCTGGAAAGGAATAATTTGATTAGAGATAGTCAACACGGTTTTGTGAAGGGTAGGTCGTGCCTCACAAACCTTATTGAGTTATTTGAGAAGGTGACCAAACAGGTGGATGAGGGTAAAGCAGTTGATGTGGTGTATATGGATTTCAGTAAAGCGTTTGATAAGGTTCCCCACGGTAGGCTACTGCAGAAAATACGGAGGCATGGGATTCAGGGTGATTTAGCAGTTTGGATCAGAAATTAACTAGCTGGAAGAAGACAAAGGGTGGTGGTTGATGGGAAATGTTCAGACTGGAGTCCAGTTACTAGTGGTGTACCACAAGGATCTGTTTTGGGGCCACTGCTGTTTGTCATTTGTATAAATGACCTGGAGGAGGGCGTAGAAGGATGGGTGAGTAAATTTGCAGATGACACTAAAGTCAGTGGAGTTGTGGACAGTGCAGAAGGATGTTACAAGTTACAGAGGGACATAGATAAGCTGTAGCGCTGGGCTGAGAGGTGGCAAATGGAGTTTAATGCAGAAAAGTGTGAGGTGATTCATTTTGGAAGGAATAACAGGAAGACAGAGTACTGGGCTAATGGCAAGATTCTTGGCAGTGTGGATGAGCAGAGAGATCTCGGTGTCCATGTACATAGATCCCTGAAAGTTGCCACCCAGGTTGAGAGGGTTGTTAAGAAGGTGTACGGTGTGTTAGCTTTTATTGGTAGAGGGATTGAGTTTCGGAGCCATGAGGTCATGTTGCAGCTGTACAAAACACTGGTGCGGCCGCATTTGGAGTATTGTGTGCAATTCTGGTTGCTGCATTATAGGAAGGATGTGGAAGCATTGGAAAGGGTGCAGAGGAGATTTACCAGAATGTTGCCTGGTATGGGGGGAAGATCTTATGAGGAAAGGCTGAGGAACTTGAGGCTGTTTTCGTTAGAGAGAAGAAGGTTAAGAGGTGACTTAATTGAGGCATACAAGATGAACAGAGGATTGGATAGGGTGGACAGTGAGAGCCTTTTTCCTCGGATGGTGATGTCTAGCACGAGGGGACATACCTTTAAATTGAGGGGAGATAGATATAAGACAGATGTCAGAGGTAGGTTCTTTACTCAGAGAGTAGTAAGGGCATGGAATGCCCTGCCTGCAACAGTAGTGGACTCGCCAACACTAAGTTTATTCAAATGGTCATTGGATAGACATATGGACAATAAGGGAATAGTGTAGATGGGCTTCAGAGTGGTTTCACAGGTCGGCGCAACATCGAGAGCCGAAGGGCCTGTACTGCGCCGTAATGTTCTATGTTCTATGTTCTATTTCTCTTTGTCCTTCCAAAATTAATCTGGATACTCTGCTTGGGAGACTTTGCCTTAATTATTCTCTTGCTCTGAGTGCATTGGTAAAACACCTTCAGATTCTCTTTGATTTTACCTGCCAATATTTTTTCTTATCCTCTCTTTGCTTTCCTTGGGCGTCATTCTCCGCCGGCGGGAGTCTCCGTTCTGCCGGCGCTCGGGGGTTTCCCGACGGCGTGGGGCTGCCCCACAATGGGAAACCCCATTGACCGGCCGGTGTTACGGAGACTCCCGCCGGCCGGTCGGCGCAGAAATGTGGCGGGGCGGGAAGGAGAATTTCGCCCCTGATTTCCATTTTTACTTCACCCTTGTACTTTCTACACTCCTCTAGGCTTTCTACAGTATTAAGTCTTTTGTGATTATCATAAGCTTTATTTTTCTGCTTCACCTTGACCTGTACGCATCTGGAAAACCAGAGAGCTCTAATTTAGACAGTACGACCTTTTTTCTTTGTAGGGTCATGTCTACACTGTGACCGTAGAATTTCCCCTTTGAATATCTCCCATTGCTTTAACACAGTTTCTGCTTCTAATAGCTGTATCCAATCCAAACTTGCCATCTCATCTCTCAGCGTTGTAAAATTTGGCTTCCTGCTCTATCTTCGTCCTTTTTCACAATGATGTTAAATCTAACTATATTATGGACACTAATACTTCATCCACCTGCACAGTTTCATTTCCGAACAGTAAATCTAGAATTGCACCCTCTTATTGGGCTTTTAACATGCTGGCTGAAGCAGTTCTCTTTTAACAATAATAATAATAATCGTTAATAGTGCCACAAGTAGGTTTACATTAACACTGAAATGAAGTTACTGTGAAAATCTTCCCAGTCGCCACACTCTGGCGCATGTTCGGGTACACAGAGAGAAAATTCAGAATGTCTAATTCACCGAACAAGCATGCCTTTTGAAACTTGTGGTAGGAAACCCGAGCACCCAGAGGAAACCCACGCCGACATGGGGAGAATGTGCAGACTCCGCAAAGAAAGTGACCCAAGCCGGGAATCTTGAATGCAGTTCACAAATTTTGCACCCTCTGTGCCCTTCACACTGTTTGTATCCAGATTGATATTAAGGTAGTTGATGTCCCGAGCAATTACTGTCCTATTGTTTTTGCACTCAGAAATCTGTCTACATATTTTCTCTTCTAACTCCCTTCCACTATTTGGTGATCTAAAGTGCAGTTCTCGCAGTGTGGCTGTCTCCTTTTTATTTCTGAGCTCAACACATATGGTCTCATTTGACGCTTCACTTAATATATCATCCCTCCCCACAACTGTAATTGATTCTTTAACCAATAATGCTACACCCCCACCCTTTTAATCCCCCTCCCTATCCTGCCTGAAAACGCTATGTACAGGGATACTGAGCTCCCATTTTGTCTCTCCTTAAGCCAAGTTTCCGTTATCGTGATGGTATCATGCTGCCACGTCTCTATCTGCACCCTCAGCTCATCAACTTTATTTACTGTGCTCCTTGCTTTTACATATATACCATCTGACAAATTCCTGTGCTGTACACTTTTTAACTTATGCGGCTTCTTTCTTTCAGTCACTCACTAATTCTCCATCTCCTGTTCCCACCTGCTCTCAGCCTCGCGGATGTGCTACAGTCACTCCAGCCGCTGCTCAAGCTCCAATACCTGGAGCTCAAGGTTCAGCAGCTGGTAGTATTTCTTGAATATGTGGTCTTCTAGGACACCGGGAGCATCCGTGACTTCCCATATGTCACAAGACCACGCATTCAAAATGACTAAGCTGTCTTACCATGGATCCCTTGCATTAACTTTATTTTACTTTGGTTTACTTATGCAACTTTATTTTACCTGGCCTCAACTTTATTTCTCTATTGCTTATGTTTCTTTGTAAGTAGCCCCCCTCTTTAAATAAAAAGAGTTTCCCACCAACCAATTAAAGTTTGCTTTTCTTGTGATGTTAGGTTCTACATGTTACTGACTGCCTGGCTCAATGTCTTCTGCAATTCCCATTGACGCCAGTTTTGCTAGGGTTCATTGATGCTACACTCGGTCAAATGCCATGTTGATATCAAGAGCAGTCACTCTCTTCTCACTCCTGGAGTTTGCCATTTTGTCCATGTTTGGACCAAGACTGTAATGAGGTCAGGAGCTCAGTTGCCTTGGTGGAACACAAAGTGAATGCCAGTAAGCAGGTTATTGCTGAGTATGTGCAGTTTGATAACACTATCAATGGTACCTCCCATCACTTTGCTGATGATCGGAAGTACCTGATGGGGTGGTAATTGGCCAGGTTGGATTTGTGTTGCTCTGGGTGTACATGATGTACCGGGGTAATTTTCCACTTTGCTGGGTAGATACCAGTGTTGTAACTGTACTAGAACAGCATTGCTAAGGATGCGGAGAGTTCTGAGCAAGTCTTAAGTGCTATTACTAATTTTCTCCCTCTTTTATTCATTATTTGCTGGTTCTTAAAACCTGACTAACCACTAATCCTAGCTGATTTGTACAGGTTTTCTTTCAATTTGATATCATCCTTAACTTCTTCATTTAGCCATGGGTGATGCATCCTTCTCAAACAGTCTTTCTTTTTTATTGGAAATCATCTTTCCTGAGAATTATTAAATATCTCCTCAAATATCTGCCTCTGCATCTCTACTCCTACATTTAAACTTGCTTCCCAGTTCGTGTTTACTACTTTTTGGCAATTTTCTTAGCCTCTTCCTTTGATCTAATACATAATTTATGTTAGCCACGATTAATTCACATTTTCTGTTGGGTTTCTGTGCCTTCAAGGAATTTTTGTTTGTTATAAACCATAGATTAATTATTTCAGTCCTATCCATTACCAATCTAAAGTTGTACCTTATAATCCACCAAAGCTATCTTGCCCTTTGTACCTTCATAGTTTCCTTTGTTTATATTTAAGACCCTGCTCTTTAGTGGCTTATAAACCATACCTACCTATCTTTGCTGCATCTTAGCTCCACCCAAGATTCTAGCGGCACGCTTCAGCGGACTCAAGTTAAAGCTCGCTGAATGGCACGTTTAGCAGAGTGTTTCTTGCTAGCTTCAGTGCTGAGAAACATCTCACTATTCAATGGCACTTCACTGCTTTTTTCCCCCGCCGATGCTGCACTTGGAGAGAGTTCCTCGCAGATCAGGGCGTCATTTTGGCCAGCAGCCTTGATCTTCTCTCTCACCCCCCCTACATTAGGCCTCCCCCTCATCCCTCCCCCTCCCCCTCACCCGCTCCAACCTTGGGGAGGCCCCCGGGAACCTCTCTTATCTCCCCTCTACATGGCAAGACCCACCCCGGGCCCTACTTTTGGCAGTACCAACTTGATACCCTGGTAGTGCCCCTGGTAACCTGGCAGTGCCAGGCTGGCGCCATGAGGGTGCAAGGCTGGCAGTGCCAAGGTGCCCAGGTGCCAGAGAGAGTGCCAGGGTGCCAACGTGCCCTGTTACCGATCACCTGGGGTTTCCAGTGGCCCGGGCGCCCCCCCCCCGAAGTGCTCTTATGCTGTTTGTGTGACCCAGAACTTAACAGCGCCCTGGCGAGTTATCCAGGCATGGCCAATGATTATCAGGTGCTGGGTGAATCTGGCGTTCAGGTATTTAAATGAGATGTAAGGCTCATTTAAATATTCAGATCTGGATCACACCGGGGAGAATGAGTCGGGTGCCACGCGATCGGCCCGATTTGGGGCTTGTGCATGATTCTACCGTTGCGCCGCGATCCTTGCCGGATGCAATGAATCAAGCCCTAAATTTTTTTTCTTCTGATCCAAGATCTCCCTCATTAAGAAGCAATCTCATCTCTTCTTATCAGTGCTACCCACCTCAACCTTTTTTTGCAGTCCTTCCCAAATGTCAAATATCCTTGAATATTCAGTTCCCAGTTTTGGCCACTCTGCAGGGACATCTCTGTTATGGCAATTAGTTCATCCCTGTTTACTTTCATTTGTGCCATCAATTCACTTATCTCAGAGTGCCTTTAATTTTGCCATTTTAACATTATTCTGTATTTTGATTCTATTTGATGCAGGCATTTAGTTCTGCTGCCTTTGTCTTTCGTTTGCTGCTTTTCTACTTTCCATTACCAATTTTTTGTTTTTCCCCAAGTGAATTCTCTCTCAGGTTCCTATCCCTCGACAGCTAGTCAACAGCACTAGTGAAACTCATCAAAAGGATATCAGTCCCAGTCCTGCTAAGGTGTAGTTTGTCCTCCTCAAACAGGTCCCTACTGCTCCTGAAGCAGTCCCCATTCCCCAGAAATCTAAAACCCTGCCTTCAACACCATTTCTCCAGCCACATCTTCTTTAGTTCAATCATCCTATTTCTATATTCATGAGAACTTGCTACTGAGCATAATCCTGAGGAAACTGCTTTCGATTTCCTGTATTTCAATCTCTTTTCCAGCTCTCTAAAATTTTTTTTTCAGCACCTCATCCCTCTTTCTTTCTATGTCGTTGGTATCGATGTGGGCTATGTCCTACAGTGACATCCTTAACCTTGGCACCAAGGAGGCAACATACCATTCTGGGGTCATGTCCACGATTGCAGAAGTGCCTGTCGATTTCTCCAACTATCAAATCTCCTATCGCAAGGGGCAGTATGGTGACGCAGTGGTCAGCATTGCTACCTCATGGCACCGAGGACCCGGCTCAGGGTCACTGTCCGTATGGAGTTTGCACATTCTCCACGTGTTTGCTTGGGTTTAACCCCCACAACCAAAAGATGTGCAAGGTCGGTGAATTGGCCATGTTAAATTGCCCCTTAATTGGAAAAACTTAATTGGGTACTCTAATTTTTTTTCTAAATCCCCATCGCTACTTTTCGTCCACTGTTTTTCCTCCGCACCTGTTCAGTTGATCCACCTTTGGTGCCCATGTGTTAGATCTTGCTATCCTCCTCTGAGGAAACTCTCCTCAGTATCCAAAATAGAAAACTGGGGCGCGATTCTCCGACCCCCCAACTGGGTCGGAGAATCGCCGGGGGCCGGCATAAATCCCACCCCCGCCGTGTCCCGAATTCTCCGCCAACGGTGATTTGGCAGGGGCGTGGAATCGCGCCACGCCGGTCGGCGGGCCCACCCCTGGCGATTCTCCGTTCCGCGATGGGCCGGAGTCCCGCCGCTGTCAACCTACGCCAGCCGGCATGGATTTCAAACAGCGGGACAAGGTGGCGCGGGCGGGCTCCGGGGTTCTGGGGGGACGCGGGGCGATCTGGCCCCGGGGGGTGCCCCCACGGTGGCCTGGCCCGCGATCGGGGCCCACCAATCCGCAGGCGGGCCTGTGCCGTGGGGGCACTCTTTTCCTTCCGCCTTCGCCATGGTCTTCACTATGGCAGAGACGGAAGAGACCCCCTCCACTGCGCATGCGCGGGGATGCCGTGAGCGACCGCTGATACTCCCGCGCATGCGTCGCACAGCAAAGTCATTTCCGCGGCAGCTGGCGGGGCACAAAGGTCTTTCCCTTCAGCCGGCGGGGCGGAAATCACTCCGGCGCGGGGCTAGCCCCTCAAGGTGTAGGCTCGGTCCCTCAAGATGCGGAGAATTCCGCACCTTTGGGGCGGCGCGATGCCGGACTGATTCGCGCCGTTTTTGGCGCTGGTCGGCAGACATCGCCTCGATTGCGGAGAATCCCGCCCATGATTAGTGAACAAGATAAACTCAGGAGACTGCTGTACTACTTCTATAGCACTCTGAAGTCTCTGTACCTTAACCTATTATAGGCCAAGTGGCATTATTGATCCTAAGAGATAGTTGTTGCAACAAAATAAATTTGCTGTCATTAAGGAGAAAAGTGGGTGGCCAATATTATAGTCCGTCTTTCTTGATTGGGCCATGGCAATTTTGACTTAAGAGAATAGTTGAATATATTAGATCAGCCAAATGCTCTCCTGGTTTTCATTTCCATTGACTCGTCCAAAGGCAGAGTTGCCTGATTGACTTGTTCTTAACATAAAACATGGGAGCATCACGGTGGCACAGTGGTTAGCACTTCTGCCTCACAGTTCCAGGGTCCCAGGTTCGGGTGACTGTCTGTGTGGTGTTTGCACTTTCTCCCCGTGTCTACATGGGTTTCCTCCGGGTGCTCCGGTTTCCACCCATGTGCAGGTTAGGTGGATTGGCCATGCTAAATTGTCCCTTAGTTTCCAAAAGGTTATGTGGAATTACTGGGTTACGGGGAAAGGTGGAGGCATAGGGTGCTCTTTCCAAGGGTCTGATGTTATGGACCAGAGTTTAGAAAATACCAAAGTATCCCCCTTAACTGTTCCAATTTCATAACAAAATCCAAGTAAAACCAGATACCCCTTTTCAAAGGTGTGGCCCAGCACACAACACTCTTACTGGTATAAGACTGTTATTGCTACTCTGTTCCCCTTTCAAAACAGCAGGTTTGTATTCCTTCTAGAAAGCAATTATCTCTTTTATGTTATCAAGCAGTCTGGAAACAGCTTTTAAAATGAAAGTAGAGAAACACTTCTTTCAACCTGTGCAGTTCAAAACCCAAAACGAAAGTAAAACCCAAAGTGAAAGTAAAACCTCAGAGCCACAGTCCAGCTCCACCCACACAATGACATCATTGAAGTCATGTGATAAGACAAAAACATTTCTTAAAGGGACACTCCCATGGGGGGGGGATGTCCTCCTTCTGCACTGTAAATTTTATGATTCTAGGATAAAACCTTGGGTAGTGTTCATCAGTACGAAGTGCTTTGATCAGTTGAGGAAATATTACTTTTTAAAAAAATTTAGAGTACCCAATTCATTCTTTCCAATTAAGGGGCAATTTAGTGTGGCCAATTCACCTACCCTGCACACCTTTTGGGTTGTGGGGGCGAAACCCATACAAACACAGGGAGAATGTGCAAACTCCACACGGACAGTGACCCAGAGCCGGGATCGAACCTGGGACCTTAGCGCCGTGAGGCAACAGGGCTAACCCACTGCGCCACCGTGCTGCACATGGAAATATCACTTTTAATGTTACTTTGATAAAGCCAGAAAGAGCACTGTCCTTCCTTGAAACAGGGCCAATGCAACCATGAGGTAAACTTGATGGTTCCCAAGAGTGGCAAAAAAGCGGAATGAACTATTCATGGAACTAGGAGTTGATACATATCTGCCAATGGTGGATTTTTGAATTTGGGGTATTGGAAATCTGCCATTGGCATCTTTTCTTCTGACCTTCGGACCCAAAAACTCATAGTCATCTTTTTAAAAAATTGATATTGTCACTGACAGTTGCTTCAAGAAAGAACTGCTACTTCTGGCCTTTGGGCAGCTGCATGGTTTTCTAGCAGGCTAAACAAACAATTGGAAATGGCAGGTCTAACCTGTTCCCAGCAACTGACAGTTTTTTAAATGTTCAACTATCAGTTAATGTGACAGTTGCTGAGAGAGAGAACTGACTGTAGAGCAGCGATCGGAGGAGCAGTGAGCTTGGGAAAGAGAGAGCTGCTCCTCAAATCACAGATTCTGTCTCTCCTGTGTTGCATGGGTTTCCTCCCACAGTCCAAAGATATGCAGGTTAGGTGGATTGGACATGCTAAATTACCCTTTAGTGTCCAAAGGTTAGGGATGGTGGGGATAGGGCGGGGGAGTGCACGTTTTGGAGTGTAGGTGCAAACTTAATAGGATGAATGGCCTCCTTCGGCACTGTAAGGATTTTATGGATACGAGTTCCTCTAGCTCCTCAAATGACAGGTTCCTTCTCTCCTGCTCTTGCTGCCCCTGCAGAGTCGGAATCTATGGTTGGAGGTGCAAGAAGGTAAGAAGGCAGAGAATCTGTTATTGGAGCTAGATGAGCAGTTATTCTGACTGGTCTCACTGTCGATATGCAGGTGGTGCCATCACTTTGACCAGATATTTGATGGACTGGGTTTGGATGGGGTGGGTGTCTGTAATGGGCTGGGATAGGGGTGGGAGTCTGTACTGGACTGAGCTGGAGGTGGACGTCTGGGGTGGAGGTGGAGGGGCTGGTTTAGCATACTGAGCTAAATCGCTGGCTTTTAAAGCAGACCAAGGCAGGCCAGCAGCACGGTTCAATTCCCGTACCAGCCTCCCCGAACAGGCGCTGGAATGTGGCGACTAGGGGCTTTTCACAGTAACTTCATTGAAGCCTACTTGTGACAATAAGCGATTTTCATTTCAGCTGTTGAACGTCCTCTATAATGCTGAAGACATGAAGCTGAGTAAGAAAAAAGAGGAAGCGAGAGGTGAGACAATACCCAAATCATGGTGGGGTGGGATCCTGTACCAGACAGTCATAAGGTGAGTGTCGTACTGGGCTGAGATGGGGTTGGAATCTGTACTGGGTTGAGATGGAGGTGGGTGTCTATATTGGGCTGGGACAGGGGCTGGAGTCTGTAATGGGCTGCGATGGGGGTGGGAGTCTGTACTAGTCTGAGATGGGGGTGGGAGTCTGTACCGGGTTGGAGTCTGTACTGGGCTGAGATGGAGGTGGGTGTCTATACTGCGCTGGGGGGGCTGGAGTCTGTGCTGGGCTGAGATGGAGGTGGATGTCTGTACTAGGATGGGGGATTGGAGTCTGTACCGGGCTGAGTTAGGGGTGAGAATCTGTACTGGGTTAATATGGGGTGGGAGTCTGTACTGGGCTGGGATGGGGGTGAGAATCTGTACTGGGTTAATATGGGGTGGGAGTCTGTACTGGGCTGGGATGGGGGTGGGAATCTGTACTGGGCTGAGATGAGGTGGGAGTCTGTATTGGGCTGGGATCGGACTGGGAGTCTACACTGGGCTGTGATGGGTTGGGAGTTTTTACTGTGTTGAGATGGGGTGGAAGTCTCTACAGGGTTGGGGTAGGGTGGGGGTCTGCACTGGGTGGGGGCGGGAGTGAGAATCTGCCTTGGGCTGGGATGGGGTGAGAGTCTCTACAGGGCTGTGATGGAGTTGGGGGTCTGCACTGGGCTGGGATGGAGGTGGGGTCTGCACTAGGCTGTGATGGAGGTGGGGGTCTGTACTGGGCTGTGATTGAGGTGGGGGTCTGCACTGGACTGGGATGGAGATGGGGGGTCTGTACTGGGCTTTAATGGAGGTGGGGGTCTGCACTAGGCTGTGATGGAGGTGGGGGTCTCTACTGGGCTGTGATTGAGGTGGGAGTCTGTACTGGGCTGGGATGGAGGTGGGGGGTCTGTACTGGGCTGTGATTGAGGTGGGGGTCTGTACTGGGCTGTGATTGAGGTGGGGGTCTGTACTGGGCTGGGATGGAGGTGGGGGTCTGTACTGGGCTGTGATTGAGGTGGGGGTCTGTACTGGGCTGGGATGGAGGTGGGGGTCTGTACTGGGCTGTGATTGAGGTGGGAGTCTGCACTGGGCTGGGATGGGGTGGGAGTCTGTACTGGGCTGTGATGGAGGTGGGGGTCTGTACTGTGCTGAGATGGGGTGGGCATCTGTACTGGGTTGGGATGGGGTGGGAGTCTGTATTGGGTTGGGACGGGGTGGGAGCCTGTACTGGGCTGGGATTGGGCTGAGAGTCTGTACTGGTCAGTGTGGATATAAAAGGCCAGCTATTCCTGTGGTGTGCATGGCTCCCCTGTGTTTGAGAGTGGGAACCCAGTCTGAGATTGTCATGGCAACACTCTGGGACAATCTCTCTAATTTTAATATGTTCCCAAGCACAGTCTCTTGACATGGGACAATGGTGGACATAGTAATTTTTTAATTTGTAAGGGAGGGGTGATACAGCATTGCATCAAACTGAAAGTTGAAGTGTTAATTCTTGGCTGCAGCACATAAGTATTAAATGTAGATATTTTATTCAGACGAAAGCACAATATTCATTTTCAAAAGTTAATTGTGGGGGATGGGAACATCAGAACATAGATACAGGAGTAGGCCATTCACCCTATTGCACCAGTCGATAAGATTGGATACTTCAATGCCTTTAACCACACTGCCCTCATTACCCTTTACTTTATTGTTAATCAGAAATCTATCAATCTCTAACTTAAACAAAGCTGAAGGTTCGCCTTTGGCACCTAATTTCCTTGCACAGTCCGGCCTTGAAGATCATAGAATTTACAGTGCAGAAGGAGGCCATTCGGCCCATCGAGTCTGCACCGGCTCTTGGAAAGAGCACCCTACCCAAGGTCAACACCTCCACCCTATCCCCATAACCCAGTAACCCCACCCAACACTAAGGGCAATTTTGGACACTAAGGGCAATTTATCATGGCCAATCCACCTAACCTGCACATCTTTGGACTGTGGGAGGAAACAGGAGCACCCGGAGGAAACCCACGCACACACGGGGAAGGTGTGCAGACTCCGCACAGACAGTGACCCAAGCCGGAATCGAACCTGGGACCCTGGAGCTGTGAAGCAATTGTGCTATCCACAATGCTACCGTGCTGCCCTATCTTCCTATCTAAGTGTTCTAATAAGATTCCATTTACCATTCATAACCTATAAGCAGTAAGAAATATTTCAATGTGCAACTACTTCAATAATTTGCTAACTAAATGTTGATATCAGTTAAAATGACCATGAGGTTTTCCAATTGCTCTCAAATTGGTTCACTTTCAGGCAGGAAACCAGTCGTCCTTTCTTAGTCAGCCCTGTATGTGACTTCAGTTCCCCACCAATGTCATTGATTCTTCATTGTCCAATGCAGTTCACGAAGAAAGGCTGACCATTTTCTTAAGTCAGCTTGTGATTAGCCTGAACCACCCACATTCCAAATGTCCATCCAGGGCTCAGGAAAATTATCTGGGCCACTGCTGCCATGGACCTCTCCCAGTCCGGGGCCCCCACCATTCACGACCATGACTCTGCCACCACTGCAACATCCACCCATCCCCACCTCACACCTGGAACTCACCTTGATGGTACCCACTCCTGCCTATCTTTCACCCCTCAACTAAATTTAAATAAGGCTGCATGGCCACTTAAAACAATGGAGGTTTCTTCACTGGTGGGCAGGTAATCTGACCAGAAGTCAAAATCAACCTTTGAGTGTCAAAGTTACAAATGAACCAGGAACACTGAATTATCTGTGAAGAACATCAAGCCTGGATAACATTACGATCCCAAACCTGGGGCGAGATTCTCCGACCCCCCCGGCGGGTCGGAGAATCGCCGGGGGCTGGCGTGAATCCCGCCCCTGCCGGTTGCCGAATTCTTCGGCACCGGAGATTCGGTGGGGGCGGGAATCGCGCCGCGCCGGTTGGCGGGCCCCCCCCCGTCGCGATTCTCCGGCCCGAATGGGCCGAAGCCCCGCTGCTAGAATGCCTATCCCGCCGGCATGGATCAAACCACCTCTCTTACCGGCGGGACAAGGCGGCGTGGGCGGGTTCCGGGGTCCTGGGGGGGGCGCGGGGCGATCTGGCCCCGGGGGGTGCCCCCACGGTGGCCTGGCCCGCGATCGGGACCCACCGATCCGCGGGCGGGCCTGTGCCGTGGGGGCATTCTTTTCCTTCCGCCTTCGCCACGGTCTCCACCGTGGCGGAGGCGGAAGAGACTCCCTCCATAGCGCATGCGCGGGGATGCCGTGAGCGGCCGCTAACGCTCCTGTGCATGCGCCGCCCGGCAATGTCATTTCCGCGCCAGCTGGCAGGGCACTTCCGCCAGCTGGCGGGGCGGAAATCAGTCCGGCGCGGGCCTAGCCCCTCAAGGTTAGGACTCGGCCGGTCAAGGGGCAGCGGTTTCCGCACCTTTGGGGCGGCGCGATGCCGGACTGCTCTGCGCCGTTTTTGGCGCCGGTTGGCGGACATCGCGCCGATACCGGAGAATTTTGCCCCTGATCCCAATATTTTCTAGAATACTGGATAGAAACCCCAATACTTTAATTAATTTGTAAGACTCTGAGGAAAGACTCTTAGGGGCTGGTTTAGCACACTGGGCTAAATAGCTGGCTTTTAAAGCAGACCAAGGCAGGCCAGCAGCACGGTTCAATTCCTGTACCAGGCGCCAGAATGTGTATCAAATGCTGTATCAAAACAAACAAAATTATTAAGACAGTATTGAACTAACTTTAACATCATAAGTGAAATAGCTTCCATTTACCAGTTAAATAATGCCTAACAATAAAATGAAACACTTTAACTTCTAACTGCTACCTATTTTTATTTCCAATCAAGCAAAACCCATCTCAGGTAAAAGTCTACTTGTAAATGCAATCAGGGAACACAAGAATACTTGCTGCTTTGCGATGTCTTGGAGAAACTACTTTGAGAGAGAAAGGTCCTTCAGGAAGTCAGCCTGCAGATTCTTTTTTCTTTTAATCTTTTTAGTGGCATTTTCAAAATTACATACATTGCTGTTCATTTTCATTTATTGTACAGTCACAAAGGTTCCTTCTTAGGTTTCTCTATTTATAGTCTGTTGCCGCCTGGCTGGCTCAGCCTACTATCCTCCCTATCCCCCCCCCCCCCCCCCCCTCCAACTCCTCCCTCCTTGACCGTCCCCTCCCGTCCCCTCTTTTTCACTGCTGTTCCCCATTTTTTCTTGCTGGGTTTTGCTACCTCGCCTTGCACCCCCACTCCCGCCACTCCCCGGTCCTCCCTCGCTGTCCTCTTTCTATCTTGTCCTGGTTCCCTTGGCTACTGGCTATTTATTTATTTATGTGTTGGCCACAAACAGATCTCAGAACAGTCGGGTGAATGGCTCCCATGTTTTGTGGAAGCCCTCTTCCGACCCACGGATGGTGAATTTGATTTTCTCCATTTGGAGAAATTCTGACAGGTCGGACAGCCAGTCTGCAGCTTTAGGTGGTGCTGCTGATCGTTAATCAAGCAGGATTCTATGGCAGGCGATCAGGGAGGCAAAGGCAAGGGGGTCTGCCCTCCTCCCCAGGAATAGAACTGGCTGGTCTGATACCCCAAAGACCGCCACTTTTGGGCATGACTCCACCCTCATCCCCACCACTTTGGACATTGCCTCGAAGAAGGCTGTGCAGTACCCAGCAGGTCTGGGCAAGATCAGAACATGTGGGCGTGGTTGGCCGGGCCTCCTTGGCACATTCGCATCTACCGTCCTCCACCTCCGGGAAGAACCTGCTCATTCGGGTTCTGGTCAAGTGGACTCTATGTACCACTTTTAGCTGCGTTAAGTTGAGCCTTGTGCATGTGGAGGTAGAGTTGACCCTATGCAGTGCTTCGCTCCAGAGTCCCCACCCTATATCGAACCCCAAGTCGTCCTCCAATTTCCTCCTTGTCTTGTCCAGTTCGGTGTCGGCCCTCTCTAACAGTCGTTCATACATGTCACTGCAGTTCCCTCTGCCTAGGATGTCTGCGTCCAGTAGCTGTCGTGGTGGTCGTGGGTATGTCCTTGTCTCCTTCCGTAGGAAGTTTTTAAGCTGCAGGTATCTGAGTTTGTTGCCTTTAGCTAGTTGGAATCTCAGCATCAGTTCTTTCAGTGTTGTGACCCAACCATCAGTGTGTAGGTCCCTGATTGTCAATGTCTTCCCGTCTTGTCTCCACTTTTTGAAGGTGGCGTCGGTGAGTGCTGGTGTGAATCTGTGGTGATTGCAGATAGGGGCTTTGTCGGACATTTTGGTCAGTCCGAATTGCTGCTGTAGTTGGTTCCACGTCTGGAGGGTGGCTATCACTACTGGGCTGCTGGAGTGTTTCTTGGGCGGGGATGGGAGTGCCATCATGGCGAGGGCCCAGAGGGAGGTCCCCTTGCAGGAAGCCTCCTCAGCAAGCACCCACTCGGCCTCTGGCTCCATTATCCATCCCATCACTCTTAACTCCGTTGCTGCCCAGTGATAGAATTGTAGGTTTGGGAGGGCTAGCCCTCCCCTGGATTTTGTTTTCTTTAGGACCTTCTTTGTGATCCTAGCATTCTCCCCCCCCCCCCCCCCCTCCCATACAAACGCCATGATTAATTTGTCCAGTTCGTTGAAAAAGGCCTTGGGGATATAGATCGGGATGGATATTAGTAGGAAGAGGTATCTGGGCAGTACGTTCATTTTAATCATCTGTAATCTCCCTGCCAGGGAGAGTGGGAGTGTGTTCCACCTCTGCAGGTCCTTTTTGACTTCCTCTGTCAGACTGGATAGGTTCCATTTGTGGATCCCGGTCCTGTCATGTGCGATTTGAGCTGCAGATTCTTGCCTGTGTCAAACTATTGTTTAACTTCCCAGCATTTGTCAAAAAACTCCTCTTTTGTTTAAAGCAAAATCTAAACTGAAACTCAACACCTGACTGCTTCAGCCCCAGGCTCCTCTCATTAACCACATCATCTCTATCACAATAACTGGGTTATGACCATCTTACTAAGGCTAACTACGACCCCTCAGGGGAATCTTCTTTCTATGTAAACAAAATTCCACTACCCCTATGTAGGTAAACACTATACATGGTTAGAATACACAATGATCTCATTTTTTTACAATGCTTTAAATATCTCTTCTGTAGCCCCAGTGCCTGCCTGTCCTTTAAAGCAGATTTTGAAAACCCTTACTGCAGTAAAGACATACACACACTAACCCAGGCTTTTAACCATTACTGCACCAGATACATATAATACAATTTTTATTTGAAATTCCTGTATTCATCACAATTATAGCCCCAAGTCTGAATATCTACATGATGGACGGGATTCTCCATTTGAGAGACTAAATGGTGACACCAGGACTGAATTGGGAGTGCTACCTGGTCCTATTGGGGGCGCCAGTCCCAGAGCAATTCAGGACATGCTAATGGGCCAGCACACTGCCCACCTGAAACTAGTGTAATTCCATCTGACGCCAGTGTCAGGTTCATTGGGGCCAGAATTGGCACTGGAGAGCTCGACAAGCTGGAACCACATATAAGCACTCCACTCCACACATGCTCTCATTACAGTTAGGCCAGGAAGATGCCACATTGGAGAGTGGCTCAGAGGTTCACAGATGCGGAGATGAAGAGTTTGCTGGATGCTGTGGAGGAGAGGTGGGACATCCTCTTCCTCAGGGTGACAGGAGGCTACCACCTGCAGAGTTCAATGAGGCCTGGGCGGAGGTGGCAGAGGCAGTCTGTGCCGTGGCCCTACCGTGAGGACCGGCCTACAATGTAGGAGGAAGGTGAACAACCTAATTAGGGCAGCCCCTGCCATCACCTCACTCCACCCCCCCCCCCCAAGCCTCGCCAACACCCTCCCCCACAACCCCCCCATGCGGCCTTCTTCAAGCGGATGGCTAGGCAGTGCTGCGTGAGGATGGGCACCCCACCCCCAGCCCAGCCAGGGTGCGCCACAACCTCTGCACTCTTGGCACTACCGCCATCCCCTACCCCACACCCTCCTCCCTAGAGGGCAATCAAAACCAAGCCACCGACAGCCACCTTCCAGCACACCCTGCACCACATACAGTCACCAGCACCACTCGTCATGGCTGGGTGCCCTGCACACACAGGTCACTAGCTGCGAACCCCTGTGCAGCCCGCGTCTGAGTGTCTCACACCGTGCATTCTCTGTCCCTCAGGATGAAGATGGCCCACATCCGCCGGGAGTGGAAAGGACCGGAGGTGGCCCGTCGGGTCTGCGGGTCCTCACCGCCATCGAGCAGAGGCCGATAGAGCTGGTCGGGGAGGTGGGAGAAGGCACAGTCGCCGAGGTGGAGGTTGGCATGGGACAACTAAGTGAGCCCCCAATGAATTGCGATGTCCCTATGGCAAGTAAGTTACCCCTCTCCCTCTCACAACCCATACCCAAGATTTCACCATGCGTCTTGTCTTTTGTCTTGCAGGATCACCATCCAATGAGGCCGGAAGATCCAATATACCTGCCCCCAGCCACAGCCCTGCTTGACACCAGTGCACCATTACGGGGACCATTCCTGACTGTACGCCAGTACATTCGCTGCAAGGGGAAAGGCGCAGACATCTTAGCATGGTCAGCAGTCACATGCTCATCCAGGTCCAACAGGTGCCCTGGGTTGCACTGCAACTCCAGCCTCCGCATGTCTCGCGCTCCCGGTCCCATCCCTTGGACGTTCCCGCCAAACCCCCCCCCCCCCCCCCCCACTCTCCCCGATGCCTTGATTTTCACATCAGTGACTGGCACTGGGGGGGGGGGGGGCTTCAAACTCCACCACCTGCCCTGTCAGCAGAGTTACCGGTGGCCGTCGTAACCCATGTCAGCGATGCACTCTGCAGCCACTGTCCTGCACCCTCTTGTGGATTTGCTGTGGATGTGCTCCTTGGGTGGGCCGTGTTCTACCCTGCCAGCAGAGTGGCACCAGGTTGTCGGATGGGGATGTCACCGTGTGCCACCCACCACCCCCGTGCTTGGTGGCATCCATGTGGGCAGACCGTGAGTATGTTGGGATCATTGCTGTATTGTGCTATTGGTCCTGGGTTAGCGCACTGGCTGTGGCAACCAGTATGGGGTAGGATGGATGGGTGCAGGGGCACAGTAAGCTGGCTGGACTTGGGGAAAGCCAGTGATCCTGCAGTGTGGGCTAGCTGATAGTATCACTGGTAGAGGCTCTGACCTGAGATGTGCAGTGTGCTAAGGAGGGTGCCAAATGCCATGTTGCATGCATCCTCTCTTCGCTCTGCACCTCCTCTGCTCCCCCTGCAGCATGGCAGCACTTCTGATGGGTGCACTCAGGGGTGCCAACACCTGCTGTACTGCTGGATGTGCTTGACAATGCCCATTCTGTTGGTGGGTTGGTTGAGGTTGGAGGGTTCCCAAGGGGTGGCCTGGGGGGCATCCAAATGACTGGTAGTGCTCTGCATGTGTACAGGACGCAGTGGGCAGTCAGCGGAGTGCACAGTTAGGGGCCTGGAACCAGTATGCAATGGCTGCCTTGAAGACTATGGCAATGATGGTCCATACCCAGCCACCCCAATCCCAGGGGGACACCGCAAACCTACGGTCAATCTCCGAGTCGATCCCGGCTATTACCTCCCCGGCCCTGGCAGATGCCGTCCCAGCCAGCGACACAACTGTCAGCACACTATTGCGAATTTGGAAACCTTTCTTACTTCCTCTCTCTCCCTCAGCAGCTTACGATGCCCGCCCTCCATCGGAGCATCGCAAAGGCCCTGAGAATACTGACCGAACCCGATAATGATATGTTAACCCATGCAAATGGCGGTTTTGCATGCTGACGCCAGCGCGGGGCATGCAGCGTGTTGTCGCCACCTGCGATACCCCGGAGCATGGCGGACAGTTCGGCAGATTTTTGGCAGAAGCCTGATTTTCCGCCCCATCATGATTCGGGTTTCCGGCATCACGGGGTGGGGAATCCACCCTGATATCAGAGTACATCACATGAAAGAGTGCAAATAATTATAAAATATTGTGATAATGCAATGATCTAAATATAATCAGATGTTTAAGACTAAGAACTGTTATTCAGCCAATTCAGATTTTTCAATATGATCAGTGACGATATTTATTCCCTTCTTGTGTATTTGAAAGCATAATCTACAGAGGAAATAGATTTTTTAAAAAGCGAAGTGAGTTTTCAGTTCTTTTGGGATTGCTCTATTTTTGCTATTCCAGTATAGCTCAGCAACGTCACAAAGACAAGTCAGGCAAATAAGATTTCAGATATGCTTGGACATTCACTTACAGACTGTCCAAGCAATTGGAGGAATACAAACACTTTGGTTGCCTTTGGTAGCAATATCTTGAATGCATTCAAAATGCTTTCTTCTGGTCGTGTATGTAGCAAAATTGTAAACATGATCAAAGTGAGCCATTCATGAATGTTCCAGAAATACCAACCAAAATGTATTGGACCCAATTACAATTTCACCACTCATTGTGAGCAGAGCTGTGCTCTCCCTGGCCTTTGGAGTTGTTTACATTATTGAAGAAAATAAAAGCTACAATTGTATTATTACTTTTTATTCTTTTTATTCTGATTATAACACTAGGTAAGTGTAACAATAAAGATTATGTAAGTTAGTGTAACTGTTAACGAGAAACTAAATTACCACCATCGTGTATTTCCAGCATTTTATGTTTTTTTACTTTAGATTAACAGCATCAGCAATATTTTATAAATTAAAACCACTGCTGATTGGGAACAAGAGACGAGACAGGGTGCATTTTCCTCTTTGCTGAAATGGCTAAAGAGCTATAAATATATTTCCTTGTACATTGAACTTGCTGTTTTAACTCACATAATCATTCACTTTGAAATTTATTCACCATGGTCCATAGCAACACTGCACGACTAGAACGCACAGGCAAACCTTTTGCCCAGCAATAAAGAACAAAGAATAAAGAACAATACAGCACAGGAACAGACCCTTCGGCCCTCCAAGCCTGTGCCAACAATGGTACCTGCCTAAACTAAAACCGTCGGCACTTAGGAGTCCATATCCTTCCATTCCCACCCTATTCATGTCCCTTAAAACAGGCATTGTCAAACTGGGGGGCGTGACCCCCAGGTGGGCCGTGGGCTGGTGTCGGGAGAGTCACGGAGCCGTCTGTCGCGGCGCTCCCGTTCGCGCAAATCTGCGCGCAACACCCTCAGCAGCCGGCTGTTAATAAAGCCGGCTGCAAGTGGCCTTCAAAATGGCCGAGAACATGTAAAAAAATGCGGCCGCACTGCGCATGCGTGCCAGATCATCGGCGCGCATGCACAAACTATGCGCATGCATGCCGATGATCGGGCACGCATGCGCAGTGCGGCCTCTTTTTTTTTAAACGGTCGCAGCTTTTTATTTTACAAGTTCGGGTGGGCTTTATTCATTTATTTTATTCATTTAATTTTTATTTTTTTCATTTATTTTATTCATTTCATTTAAATTTTTTTTTACAAGTTCGGGGGGGGGGTTTATTTGATAACATTTTACAGGAAACAAATTCAGATCTTTGGACAGATAGAGACTCCATACTTTCCGACACCGGAAGGCTTCACCTTCATCCAACAGGTTCCATTGGAGGAGCGTGTACGAGGGCCAAAGGGACCCTAAACCATTTCCTCCATTTTTGTCAGCAGCAAACAAGGTAAGAGAAAATGGTGGGTCGCGCAGGTCAGCTGGCATGGGTCGCGAAGGCCGGGCGGCGTGGGTCGCGAAGGTCGGCCGGGTTGGGTCCCGAAGGTTGGCCGGTCGGTAAAAATGGGTCCCCGGACAAAAGTTTGAAGAACACTGCCTTAAAAGCATCTGACTATTCACTCTGTATATGCTACTCATAATCTTGTAGACCCCTATCAGGTTGCCTCTCAACCTCCGTTGTTTCAGTGAGACCAGGCCGAGTTTATCTCACCTCTCCTCATAGCTAATGCCCCCCATACCAGGCAACATCCTAGTAAACTGCTTCTGTACCCTCTCCAAAGCATCCTTCTGGTAGTGTGGCAACCAGAATTATACACAATATTCCAAATGAGGCCTAACTAAGGTCCTGTACAGTTGCAACATGACTTGTCAATTTTTATATTCAATGCCCCGACTGATGAAGGCCAGCATGCCATATGCCTTCTTGACCATCTTATCCACATGTGTTGCCACTTTCAGTGATCGGTGGACATGCATACCCAGGTCTCTGCCTGTCAGTCCTCGCAAGAGTTCTACCATTTTTGTGTAATTCCTACATGCATTGGGCCTTCCAAAGTGCATTACCTCACACTTGTCCGGATTAAACTCCATCTGCCATTTCTCCGCCCAAGACTCCAACCAGTTTATATCCTGCTGTATCCTCTGACAATCCTCATCACCATCCGCAACTCCACCAATTTTTGTGTCGTCTGCGAACTTACTAAGGGAACAAAGTACAGGAAAAGACTAATGTGAAATCATTCCGTTCCTCATTATAATGCTCCCATCTCATATTAAATATATTTGGAGCATGTTAATTACAGAAAGGAACTGGCAGATTGGTTCCCCACCTTTGTCCAAGATTCACCAGATCATTTGTTTACCGTTGTAACTGGATGAAAATTTACTCCTGCATTGTCTAAGTAAATAAACATATAAAATCATAGCGTAGTAATCAATTGCAGCGGAATGATATGCTGGCTTGGATCAGGAGAAGCATAGGCTACAAATTTAACAAACCTATACTGCTCTTATCAGAACACTTCTGAAGTAAAATAGACAGTTCTGTTACCCATGCTTTGCTTGAATTTTGATTCAGTATTCTCAAGTGTCGGCATCAGAAGTGGTGGAGTGCAAGGAAGTGGTGGGTACTGTGGCTTCTGATTTGTGGTATCTCCCAGCACGATTAATTTGACTGCTTTTAGCAGAAGTGAGTTATATTACAAATGGTGGCTTGTTTTCAGTACAGAGGCATTAAAAGTTTTGAGCTGAAGATTGAAGCCGAGACAATCCGCCCCTGACATCAGATACCCATGGAAACACATTTTCAGGGTCAGTTCAAAACCTTGAGTACTATTCAACGACCATTGCATCCAGAGATGATGTTTAACTAGAGATGTGAACTGTGTGTGATGCTATTTTTTTCCAAAAAGATTTGGAGGGCTGTCCCTCAGAAACTCAAAGCAATAAAAACACTGAATTTAACTCCTTAAGGTTCTTCCACACTGCCACAAGGCAGCTGTTGGCCTGTGCTACATTGCATCAGTAGGATCATTGAGGTAAAGGTTCTCCTCAGTACACCAGTGTGAGAATGAGTGTGGTAGTAGACATCCAGTCAGCAGATCATCATTATCAACTCTCCAAAGATGTTATGGGTTGCTGAGTCATTTGGCCTGTCAAAGAAGTCCCTAGTTTTACCCAAAGATTTTGCTTGCAAAATGTGAAAATGTTCTGGAACCTACACTATTTCCTTGCAAGCAGTGACAATGTTTACACGCTGGGACAATTCAATGTCACAGAACATTTCCATGGGGATAGGAGACAGTACTGATTGTTACTGGGCGATTCCACTTGTGAGCTCCAACTTTGGCTAATGTAACCAAAGCACAAGGGGATCGGAGCATTTGAATGAGTTTTATACCAGAACTTGGGTGATCGTTCAGCAGGCATTCTGATGTTGTGACTACACAGCGACTCCTTACAGCTGCACACTGCTACAAGATCCATATGATTTATTGTCTAGTTATTGCAGAAACCTCACCACAGAAAAAAAGAATGAGTGTCAGCTATTTAAGGGAAACAGGACGAAGGTGTGGAGCTGCATCCAAGAAGATATGGGAGGAGCAATTTGCTGATGTATCCTTTCACCAAGTGATAATATCAAAGTAATCACAGCACATTGTGAGCAGTGATAGCCCTCTACCTTTTGCACTTTGCAGTGTTAACATGTACTGTTCATATGTTGATCTTTCTCAATAGGCTTTCTCTGACTCCACTCACAATTAATTAGCTTCACAGAAGCCTGACAGTGCCACCCGGGAACCCTGGCAGTGCCAGTGTGCCTATGTGGAATCAGGGTACCATTTTGCCCAAAACCCAATCACCCAGGGGACCCTGATCACCTGGAAGACCTCCCACCCCCGACCACCAAGTGACAGTACACCTGCTCCACTTTTATGGAGACAATGCGAACACGCACTCACTCAAGGGGCGGGATTCTCCCTTACCCGGCGGGGAGGGGGGTCCCGGCGGGATGGAGTGGCATGAACCGCTCTGGCGTTGGGCCGCTCCAAAGGTGCGGATTTCTCCGCACCTTTAGGGGCCAAGCCCTCACCTTTAGGGGCTAGGCCCACGCTGGAGTGGTTGCCGTCCCGCCAGCTCGCGTGGAAGGCCTTTGGCGCCATGCCAGCCAGGGCCGAAGGGACTCCGCTGGCCAGTGGAAGTCCGCGCATGCGGGGAAGCGTCAGCAGCTGTGACCTCATCACCGCGCATGCGCAGGGTGGGTCATCTATGCGTCGGCCATCGCAAAGACCTACATGGCCGACGCATAGTAAAAGAGTGCCCCCACTGCACAGGTCCACCCGCGGATCGGTGGCCCTGATTGCGGGCCAGGCCACCGTGGGGGAACCCCCAGGGCCAGATCGCCCCGCGCCCCCCCCAGTACCCCGGAGCCCGCTCGCGCCGCCTGGTCCCGCCGGTAAGGGAGGTGCTTTAATTCACGCCAGCGGGACCGGCATTAAAGCAGCGGGACTTCGGCCATCGCGGGCCGGAGAATCGCCGGGGGGGGTGGGGGGCCCGCCGACCGGCGCGGCGTGATTCCCGTCCCCGCCGAATCTCCAGTGCCGGAGAACTCGGCGGCCAGTGGGGGTGGGATTCACGCTGCCCCCCCCCCCCCGGCGATTCTCCGACCCGGCAGGGGGTCGGATGATTCCGCCCAAGGTCTCCAAGGCACAGAGATTAGACCCTGTGCTTTCGGTAACTCCGGTGAGTGCATAAAAAAGTGAGCCTTACTGCACACTTTAATACGCAAAGACAGGTTCACCCATCGTGGGCAAGCTCCAGGTCACAATGTCTCGCAAGCTCCCGTTAGAACTCACGAGGCGTATCACGCCGGGTAAATCTCACGAGAGGCCAATCACAAGATTTATCAGCTGCGTCGCAGCAAACCGCCTCATTGTTTGAATTATTGGTCAAATCACCAGGAAACCTGACTGAAATTTTCCATGAATCCCACAGAAATTATATTTAATAATTTAAAAATATAATTTAAAATTATTAAAACTGAGTAAAAATAATCTACCTTTTTTTCATTCGCTGTTTGAAGTCTTTGCCTTCCATTTGTACTTTTGAAAGGATCCATTAAAAATTAATGTTGCTTTTATCTGTGCCAATAAATTCAACAAAATGTTTGCTGCTTGGTTCAGAACAGCTGTCTGGCAAGTCTTCATAACTCGAGGGTAAAAGAAAATGTCTAATAGGGGTGCCAATCAAACCTACAGTTCTAATAACCTCTGTTGACACTGACCAGCTATTTGGGCCCATCTGTCAATGAGCTCAGTGTCTACCATCATATCTGTGTATGGAGAGTGAACTATTGGACAGTGGTTTATTTAGAGCCTTGTAAAAGCATTAATGCTTCAGGCAACATCATAAATGGCTGAATTCTTTTGGTGTTATTTATTGATATAAATGAATGTTTATGTGATACTTGTTATATTGAAATGTGTTTGCAGCGTCCTGTAGATTCCCTCCAGGTTTTGACGAAATATCACCGGTGATTATCGCAATAATACCTACACAAAAAAAATACTGCACTGAGTAACCTTTTACTTGGTGCATCATGAGCAAAAGACTCTTAAGCTGTACTTCAACACATTGTGTATAAGCGGATTTGTATCCACTGGGTACCATCCTTTTGAACGGCAATCTTCTCAATGCAGAATTGAATCTATTTTCTAATTGGTGTTTTAATAGATACTTAAACACGGCAACATTTTATAATTTATGAACTGCAATATCCTTTAAAAGCAATATCATATGGAACAATGGTTCTAATTAATGACTCTTTCTGATCGTGCAATTACACAAGTAGTGCAACTCAAACATGACCTAATTTCCATGAATGTATCACAATATCTCAGTCAGCAAAATGTTACTTCAAAGATAACATTAGGATAATCTCATTTCCATGAACTTGTACTGTTGCTGCCTTGTTTTCTGTTTTGCTGTATAAAATTATACTTCACATAATTATTTCATTGTTGTGACTGTTGCAAGAGTGGGGATAGCAGTACCTGTATGTTGCTGTTATCTTCACTTGGTTATTTCCAAGGCATTTGGAATGCTGTTTGGTTCTTGTAATGAGCCTACAGAAACAGAAAAGGAATGTATGTTGCAAGGTTGGCTGCGAGAAATCCTTTCTATATTTATGTGGCAGTACACCCTGAACAATGGTGCAATTTGGAGCAGCCTCTCCTCAGCAGCAAGCAATCTGCACAAATAGAGGGGAGGCCTCACAATACTTGGTGCTGTACTCCCAATGTACAGGTAACACTCTGTACATGTACTGGCCTCTGGACATTACAAATTCATACAAATTAATGTAAATTGGTATCACTCCAAATTCCCCATGCAGTTTTACATTACGGCTCTTGATTTGTTAAATGCCTGCGTTAAATTAGTATTCAGACTTTTGTGAACTGTTCATTGAATATCATTATCACTTAAAGCTATGCTGTTATATTTATGAGACTTGGAAATCCCTGCTGCTAATTTCCTCTTGCTTAACAGAACGGTGTGTATTGTTGTGAGTTTTTATTTTGGCCTGCTGCTATTTTCATTACATTCAACAATCTTTTACAACATTCCCTCCGAAGCTCAAACACTGCCATTTATATTTGATGTCAGCCTTGACTTGAGGGAAGCACTACCATCCCTGAGTCAGAAGCTTTGGCTTCAATCCCCAGTATATTTGATATTTGAGCACATAATCAGGCCAGGCTTGTCCGACGCCTGGCCCACAGGCCACGCCCCTGGAGCCTCGGCATCCAGCCTGTAGTCTCATCGTTCAAACTGCGGGTACGTTGAATGAAAGATCAGCAAGGAGCGGCTCCTCCAATCACAGGCTAGTTCTCCTCCGTGCTTGCAACTAACAGGCTTGCCAGTGAGCCTGGCAGCAGCAAATTCAAAAGAGAATCAGTCTCTGATTGGAAGGGCAGTGAGCAGTGTGAAGGCAAGTGGCTGTTCCTTCATTTTCAGAGTGTTTTCGCTCTCGCCCTCCTGTGCTGGTGCCAGCTTATGAAGCAGCACAGGGCCAAGATAGTGGTGTGGGCCGGGAGGCCAGGAGGAAAAGCAGAGTCATGTGAAAAAAAAAATGAAAGGAAATATCAAATTCTGCAAAAACAAATTGACTGAGCTGGCTGAGAAAATGAGATGAAATCATGCTGCTTTCTAATAGTGCTGATTGATTTGCGATTTGTCCCAAGCAATGGAACCGAGTAAGGGTTGGGGAGAGGGGTAGTGCGAATGGTGACGAGTGGGGAGCACCACTTGATCAGCAACCAGGAGGCAGAGAGCAAGGACTGCAGAATGGATGGAGATCGGGAAAGTCTGATGAGCGGGAATCAGCGACATGGCCTTGTCATGATATGCAGACATGCAGATAATGATATACAGACAGGCACAGACAGGCAGCTAATGAACACAGAGAACAGGACATGACCAATGGGCAGGCAGGACACTCGGGTGGTATTTCACTATCAAAGGCACGAGGAACTCACACTCCGTCTCTTTCCACTGATGAACATCTACAGAGTGAGTCAGGGTGTATTTACAGTATCACACCTCCAGCATGTGGCTAAGAGCTAGTCTGGTTCAGTCAGACAGAGTAACCACACTTAGGTTAGCAGAGAGTCGAACTCATAGAGAACTGTGCTAACTGTGCTACTGGTTCAATAAATCAGATTGAACGAACTTCAAGGTCTGGAGTATCTTTTGGTTAAAGCTGCATCCAGTTGCAGCCTGTGTTATCCCAGAGTACATGACATGACAGGCCTGACAGATGAATGTCAGGAAAGCCGGCCAAAGGGTGGAGGACCCAGCTACCATCCCCGATCAATTCCTCCTGAGGTAAAGTGTCCAAACCTCATGGGACCAGATAGGAAGTGAGTCTGCGTGTGTGTATAGGTGTGTCTGTGTGTGCAAGTGTATGTGTGTGGGTGTGCGTGCATGAATGTGTCTGTATGTGTGTGCAAGTGTGCATCTGTGTGCGTGCGCACATGTGTGTGTATGCAAACCTGTGTTTGTGTGCATGTGGACGAGTGAGTGTGTGTGAATGTGTGTGCGAATGTGTGTGTGAGTATGTGACTGTGTGCGTGGGTGTGTGAGTCGGTGTGTGTGTGAGTGTGTGTTTTTTAAAATTCATTTCTGGGATGGGGCCATCCCTCGTTGCCTTTCAGAAGGTGGTGACAAGCTACCTTCTTGAATCATTGCAATCCCTGAGGTGTAGGAACACCTACTGTGCTGTTAAGGAGGGAGTTCCAGGATTTTGACCCAGCGACAGTTAAGGAACAGTCGGTGCTGTGAGTGACGTGGAGGGGAACCTTCAGGGTGTGGGGTTCCCAGGTAACTGCTTCTCCCGTCCTTCTAGGTGGCAGTGGTCATGTGTTTGAAAGGTGCTGCCTAAGGAACGTTGGCAAGTTCCTGCAGTGCATCTTGTAAATGGTACAGGAAGTGATTGGGGTGCCTTTTTTAAATGCTGCCCAATCTCTTAATCCCCAATGCATCAATTTACCTGTTGGGGATCCTCGAGTCCCCCACCCCACCTCATAAGGGCCCCGGCCTGATCCCTGCACAGTTATAATGTCACCTCGGCGCAGTGCCCCTGCCAGCCTGGCATGGCAGGGTCACCTGGCACCCTGGCAGTGCCAGGCTGGCACCCGGGTCACACTGCAACGGTGCTGGATGGCATCAGCAGTGCCAGTGTGCTACCCTGCCCAGGGGCTGACTACTCGGCAGCCTCCGATCACCTGGGATACCCCCTAAATGCCGTTCTGTCTGGTCCCCATTTGTGGAAACCAGTGCTAAATGGCACCCAGCTGAGGTCTACTTAATGAGGTCGTTAGATCCCGGGGACTGGTTAGCTCTGGCAGAAACTGCACACTTAAATATGCAGATTTTGGTCCCGCCCATTGTGGGAGCCGGGCGTGGTATGGCCGGTAGATTGCGCCCTTTAGCTCAGGCCCAATCGTCACCCCATCCCTGGTGCTCATAAATTAGGATAGGGGAATTTGTAACGAGGCCTGGGTGTCCTCGTACACCAGGCACTGAAGGTACGCATGCAGGTACAGCAGGAGGTAAAGAAGGTAAATGATATACTGGCCTTCATTGCCAGAGGATTCAAATACAGGAGCAAGGGTGTCTTGCTGCAATTATACAGGGCCTTGGTGAGGCCACACCTAGAATTCTATGTGAAGTTTTGGACTCTTTATCTGAGGAAGGATGTTCTTACTCTAGAAGGAGTGCAGCAAAGGTTTCCCAGACTGATTTCTGGGATGACGGGACTGACGTATGAGGAGAGATTGAATCAGTTTGGATTGTATTTGCTGGAGTTCATAAGGGGGGATCGCATAGAAACCTATAAAATTCTAACAGGACTGAACAGGGTAGATGGTGGAAGGATGTTTCCGATGGTGGGTGTGTCCAAAACCAGGGGTCACACTCTGAGGATACGGGTAGACCATTTAGGACAGAGATGAGGAGAGATTTCTTCACCCGGAGAGTGGTGAGCCTGTGGAATTTGTTACCACAGGAAGTAATTGAGGCCGAAAGTAGTTAGATATTGCACTTGGAGCAAAGGTGATCAAAAGATAAGGGACAAAGTGGGATTAGGCTATTGAGTTGGAAGATCAGCCATGAGCATATTGAATGGCAGAGCAGGCTCGAAGGGCAGAATGGGCTCCTCCTGCTCCTATTTTCTATGGGCGGGATTCTCCAGCCACGCCCGTCCGGCGACCAGAGAATCCCACCCAAGGTCAATGGACTTTTCCATTGTCTGCGTCTCGCCCGTAGCGATCTTGCATCGTGCCGAAGAATCCAGCTCTATGTTTCGATGTTTCCATGACCATGTTTCTCTCTAGCTCTTCTTCTTAAGCAAAAAGCAAAAAAGGTTTTATTTGTGAACATTGCTTTTCGGCACATTTTAATGTGCATTTTTATTAATGACAATTTTTAGCAATTATTGATATATTAATTGGACTTTGAATTTTTTTTAAAAATCCGTGTTTTGTGAAATCTTATCTTACTGAAATTTGATCATCGACCCCTTGAGTGAGAACATTTTTGAAATGTGCCACCCCAACATAAAAAGGTTGGACAAGCCTTATCTAGGCTGACATTTTCCATCGCAGATAGCCGTAAAAGAGCATATGGCACTATTTCACAGAAGAACAGGGTCGTCCTTCCCATTTTCCTGGCCAACATTTATTCCTCAAACAGCATAACATGGTCATGGCCTCAATGCTCTTTGTGAACTGTTCCGTCTTCCAATTGGCTGCTATGCTTCTTTCTCTTGGCATTGCTGAAAGGATTCCTTTAAACCACCTGGATCAGAAGGGATCACCACCAACCTGTTCAATTCTCTTTTGTTTTGAGCATCCCCGAAAATATGTATCTGACGAGACATAAGAAAATGCGAGGCGACACAATGGCACAGTGCTTGCACTGCTGCCTCACAGCGCCAGAGACCCAGGTTCGATTCCGACCTCGGTGACTGTCCGTTTGGAGTTTGCATATTCTCCCCGTTTCTGCGTGGGTTTCCTCCGGGTGCTCCGGTTTCCTCCCACAGTCCAACAATGTGCAGGTTAGGTAATTGGCCATGTTAAATTGCCCCTAGATGGGATAACGGGCATAGGGTGATGAATTGGGCCTGTGTTGGGTGCTCTTTCAGAGGGTCAGTGCAGACATGATGGGCCGAATGGCCTCCTTCTGCACTGTAGGGATTCTATAGGTGGAAGGACCAAGAGTAGATGCATTTTGTAGAATCTAGGGGCGCTGTGGCCAGACAGACAAGCTTGGATGAGGGGTGGATTGTGTTGCTGAGGTAAGGCAATGCCATCACCGTGGCGATTACCTTTGCCACTAGAAGACCCTTTGTGGACTGCAGAGTGCCCAAGCAAGAGGGTCCCACTCCAGAGGCTGCTGGGAGGCCACCAAGTTTTACTTGGCAATCTCCCCATGGTTTGGTGGCCCTACAATCGAGCAACATTCACAGGAGGGGGAAGGTGGGCCCACTGAAGTGTCTCAATTGGGCTTGCAATGGCGGTGCGTGTGTGTGTGTATGTGTTTGTGCAATCTAGACCTTTGCTGTTGCTGACGAAATGGCATGCTGATAGGAGGATATTGGGAATGCCACTGGAAGCTTCTCTGTGCTGTTTTACCACCCTTCCCACTCCCCAGCCCATAAGAAATAAGAGCAGGAGTACCCCTCATTGCCAATAGGGTCCAAAACATCTGGCCATCGTGTCAAAGTTGGTGGATGAGATCATGATACAGATTTGCCATGCTCTCGCTGAATGGAAGAGCAGGCTATTCCCATGTAATCTCCCATGTAACCTTGTGTAGAAAGGATGGAAATTAAAGTGGATACTAAAACAATCTTACACCTGCTGTGTCAGCATTTCCTATTGAAAATGTGTCTACTTCTGTCAGGTGCTTTCTCTATTTGATGTATGCTGAAGTATGAAGTACCTCTCACACACACTGTGGAGTAGGGCAACTGCCCAGATTTCGACTCCATTACACCACAATTGTATTTATTCATGAATCAAAGCAACTGTCAAAACCTACCCTTCTTTATGCAAAGGATGGTAAACATAGATTGAGCCAGGGAGGCAGTGGAAGTCGGGCATCTTGTGAATTTTAAATGGGTGAAGGATTTTGTGTTTTCACAGAATGAGCAAAATGGGGTAAAGTATGACCTTTGAAACAGGTGTGACAGTTGGAAGTAGTATTTCTCACTCCTGTGCAGTGTTCTGTTCTTAAGCAAATTGTGATATAATGAGGTGGGGCATTTGCTTGCACCTTGGAACATCCTGGTCTCCTGGAGTTTGCTTGGTTGTAGTGCGTAGTTCGAGAAACTGTTCTGTGTTTCTTCCCAAAATTATTCACATATTTTGTTCCTCCTTCATTGTATCCCCCAGGAGTAAACTTTAGAATATATTATTCAGGTTGAAGAGGGCAGTGCACAAAGTTACATCATCCAATGGATGAATATCATTAAGGGAAGAGAAGATAAAATATGAAACAGCTAGTAATACAAAAGAAAATAGGAAGAGTTTTATTCAATGTATAAAAGGTAAGAGAGAGGCAAAAATAGATATTGGACTACTGCAGAATGAGGCTGGAGAAGTAATAACCGGAAACAAAGAAATGGCAGAGGACCTGAATAGTTACTTTGCATCAATGTCCACGGTGGAAGACACCAATAGGATGCCGAAGCTCCAGGAGAATCAGGGGACCCAGGTGAGTGCAGTGGCCATCACTGAGGAGAAGGTTCTGGGGAAACTGAAAGGTCTGAAGGTGGATAAATCACCTGGACCAGATGGACTACGCCCCAGGATTCTGAAGGAGATAGCTGACAAGATTGTGGAGGCATTGGTGGTGATCTTTCAGGAATCACTGGAGGCAGGGAGAGTCACAGAGAACTGGAAAGTAACTAATCTAACACCGCTGTTTAAGAAGGGAAGCAGACAGAAGACGGGAAATTATAGGCCGGTTAGCCTGACTTCGGTGATTGGCAAGATTTTAGAGTCCATTATTAAAGATGAGATCGCGGAGTACTTGGAAGTGCATGACAAAATAGGATTGACCCAGCATGGCTTCGTCAAGAGGAGGTCATGTCTGATAAATCTGTTAGACTTCTCTGAGATGGTAACAAGGAGGTTAGGCAAAGGAGAACCAGTGGATGTGATTTATAGAATTATAGAATTTACAGTGCAGAAGGAGGCCATTCCGCCCATCGAGTCTGCATCGGCCCTTGGAAACAGCACCCCACCCAAGCCCACACCTCCACCCTATCCCCATAACCCAATAACCCCACCAAACACTAAGATTTCCAGAAGATCTTTGACAACGTGCCGCAACAGAGACTGTTAAATAAGTGTTAAGTGTAAGATCCTGGCATGGATAGAGAGTTAGCTGACTAGAAGAAGTCGGAGAGTGGGAATGAAGGGGTCTTTTTCAGGATAGCAGCCGGTGACTAGTGGTGTGCCTCAGGGGTCGTTGCTGGGACCACAACTATCACAATATACATTAACGATTTGAAAGAAAGAACTGAAGGCACTGTTGTTAAGTTTGCAGATGATACAAATATATGTAGAGGGACAGGTAGTATTGAGGAAGCAGGCGGGTTGCAGAAGGACTTGGACAGGCTAAGAGAGTGGGCAAAGAAGTTGCAGATGGAATACAATGTGGAGAAGTGTGAGGTTATGCACTTTGGAAGGAGGAATGGAGGCATAGACTACTTTCTAAATGGGGAAATGCTTGGGAAACCAGAATCAAAAAAGGGACTTGGAAGTCCTTGTTCAAGATTCTCTTAAGGTTAATGTGTATGTTCAGTCGGCAGTGAGGAAGGCAAATGCAATGTTAGCATTCATGTCGAGAGGGCTAGAATACAAGACCAATGTACTTTTGAGGCTGTATAAGGCTCTGGTCAGACCCCATTTGGAGTATTGTGAGCAGTTCTGGGCCCCATATCTAAGGAAGACCTTGGATAGGATCTAGAGGAGGTTCGCAAGAATGATCCCTAAATGAAGAGCTTGGCGTATGAGGAACTGTTGAGGACTCTGGGTCTGTACTTGTTGGAGTTTAGAAGGATGAGGGGGATTCTTATTGAAACTTAGAGGATACTGCGAGGCCTGGATAGAGCGGACGTGGAGAGGATGTTTCCACTAGTAGGAAAAATTGGTACCAGAGGGCATAATCTCAGATGAAAGGGACGATCCTTTAAAACAGAGATGAGGAGGAATTCCTTCAGCCAGAGGGTGGTGAATCTGTGGAACTCTTTGCCACAGAAGGCTGTGGAGGCCAAATCACTGAGTGTCTTTAAGGCAGACATAAATAGGATCTTGATTAATAAGGGACCAGGCATTATGGGTAGAAGGCTGGAGAATGGGGATGAGAAAAGTATCAGTCATAATCGAATGGCGGAGCTGGCTCGATGGGCCGAGTGGCCTAATTTTGCTCCTATGTCTTGTGGTCTTATGGTCTTATGGACCTGCTGGACTTTTCTCACCTTTTCTTGAATATTCTTGTTTCAACTTGCCTCTTTTTGGGCTATGGAAAAAAAAAAACACAAACACAGTTCTCCAATTATTGATTGATTAACCCAAAGCATTAATGTATTTCCAGTCAGGCTTATCTCCAGTGAAGGAAGCACTTACCCAAAGTAGATTGCGCATTACAATGTACAGATAGCTTTTTCTAACCTAGCATTGCTAAAATGGGGCAAAGCATCCATTGGTTTTGAGGTTGTTGGAAGTGATTTTCTCATTCCTGTACACTCTGTCCTTAGGCAAATTGGGATATCATGAGGTGGGGCTAGCTAATTGAAAATAGTACTTCATCTTGGGTCAGCGTGGTCTCCTAGAGCTTGCTTGGTTCCATTAGGGAGTTGCAGAGAAATTTCCGAGTGTCTTCTCAAAAATGGCCACTGGTCTGCCCCTTGCTCTTTGTGCTCAATAAGCACTTTCTTATTAATGACAACGA
This sequence comes from Scyliorhinus torazame, assembly GCF_047496885.1. Taxonomy (NCBI): domain Eukaryota; kingdom Metazoa; phylum Chordata; class Chondrichthyes; order Carcharhiniformes; family Scyliorhinidae; genus Scyliorhinus; species Scyliorhinus torazame. The sequence continues at coordinate 229,445,043 of NC_092710.1, read as the reverse complement.
ATCTATGGATGCACTGCATCGCCAAAACTCCTTCACTCCAAATGTATTATTGCATTAACAGTGATGCTATCGCATTTTGTCATTATTTATGCATAAATGCTACAGCAAATTCAGCCAAGGAGCAATTGCATGGTTAAATATCAGAATTGAAAATTTTCTATATGCATCGATGCACCATGAAATTCAGGAAAATTGCATATGGTTATTTGCCTCACCATTGCATTGAATGCCCTAAAGTTGTGTGGCAGATACAAACTACACTTGTCACAGGCGTTAGGTCTTGTCATTAAAAACATAAATACACTTTTAATAACATTTTAATTATTAATTACTTCCAACCCAATTACCTCCTGGCACTTAAAAAGAACTGTTATGAGTATGGAGCTTAATTCCTTCAGTTGTTGTTCGAGATTTTAAAACATGATGTTTAAATATTTACACTTATTTAACGTTTCTTTTCTGTCTCTTTTTCTCTCTGTCTTAATCTAATCTTTCTTTCCTTTCTATTTCTCTTTCAGTACCTGATTTGACACTGAGTTCATCTACTCTAATTCACGCTTCTTTCTCCACTCTTGCACCAAGCCTTCTCAAGCCTTCAATTAGTTGGTTAATGAGATATACAGGGCCTTGCCCTACTCACTCAGGTCCCAGGTGCTTGATTTTTTTTGCTCTGATGTACAATTCATACTTTCAGAAACTTATTGCGTGCAAAAATAATTACAAACTGAATCATGAGCAACTAACAGAAGATGTTGGTAGATGACTTGCTACAGCTAAGTATAGTCCACTATATTGACAGTATTTGGTTACCTTGCCTATTGATCACTATCCCACTTGTTGAAATGACTCAGGGACTTTTCTCCCTCCAGCATTAAATTGAATTACTAAAACATCTTTCAAAAGTGGCGCACACTGTCCAGCATTGCATACAATTGTCAGTTACAGCATAGGATGGAAGTAATGCATTGCTCCAACAATGTGATTCTATCCCACTCTTTCAAGAACAGGCTCGCACTGTAACTAAAGTGCTCACCTTGGGCAGTGCCACAGGGGAGGTGCATGCTGCCAATACTGTAGATGGCTCACACAATGCATTAGCAATGGCACCCCAGGAACAAGGTAATGTAAGTTTCCCATGATCAGAGAGTAAGGCCCTTGTGAAGGAGGTGTGTGTGTGTGGAGGGTGCGCTAAAGAGAGGGCGAAATGTGATGGGATTTGTATTGTTTAAGAGGGGATGGAACAGGTGGAACAAAATAGAAGATCAGGAATAGATGGGAGCTCGGGACCCTCAACCTGATGATTGGTAGCATTTTAGAATTCAGTTAAGGGGAAACAAAGAAACTGATAAGAAAAGAGAAAATAGAATTTGAAAGTAAACTAGCGGGAAACATAAAAACAGACTGTAAAACTCTCTGCAGGTATGTAAAAAGGAAAGGATTTGGAAAGACATATGTGGGCCCACTATAGCAGAGGCAGGCAAATTTATAATGGGGAATAAGGACATTTCAGAGAACCAAAACAAATACTTTTGGCGGGAATCTCCGTCCCAGGAGGCCTGGAATGCCCCAAGCTGGCTGCATGAATGAGGTCCACGATAGGTGTCGGTGGGGGAAAATGCAAATTAATACAAATGGGTCTTAATTACCATTTGCATTTATTTAGAGGGCCTGGCACCTAATGCCCTGGCCTCCTATGATTCTCTGATCCCCTGTGGGGGGTCCCCCTATTACAGGGGTCTTGGGGGGTGGGGGGGGGGGGGGCAGCACCCAGGCAGTTCTGGGGTGTGGGGGTTCCAGTTCTTATGTTCTTATGTTCTTATGTTCCTGTGTGTTAATAATCATGCTGGATGCAGTGCTAATGATATGGTCTGACCAGAGTGCATATAGGGCACGAGTCAGTGGACTCAAGTTAAAATCCATGGCTGGGCGATGAGAAACACCCTGCTATCCAATGACACTTTGTTGGGTTTGTTTTGGCATTGGGGAGTTACTTCCCACTGAGGCCCCGCAGATCTGGGCACCATTTTGCCCAGCAGCCTGACCGTCCCCCCCCCCCCATTTCAGGCACCTCACCCCATCTCTTATGATTCCCATCCCCCTCAGTCCCTCACCCTAGGGTGGCCCCCGGGAGCCATGCTCACATCCCTTGCCCCCCTCTACTTGGCAAGACCCTCCCGGGCCCGACCCCTGGCAGTATCAACCTGGCACCTGGGCATCCAGGCACTGCCAGGGTGCAAGGGTGCCACCATGCCCTGTCCCCCGACCACCCGGAGGTCCCCAAAGGCTTCCGAGACTCCTCGAGGTGGCTTTACGCTTTTGCCATGTTTGTGTGGACCAGTACTTAACAGCGCTCTGGTGAGTGTTCTAAGGCGCCCAATAATACTTTAAAAAAATAAATTTAGAGTACCTAATTCATTTTTTCCAATTAAGGGGCAATTTAGCATGGCCAATCCACCTACCCTGCACATTTTTGGGTTGTGGTGTCGAAACCCATGCAAACACGGGGAGAATGTGCAAACTCCACACGGACAGTGACCCAGAGTCGGAATCGAACCTGGGACCTCAGCGCTGTGAGGCCGCAGTGCTAACCCACTGCGCCACCATGCTGCCCCTGCGTAATAATACTTATTCAAATATTCAGATCTGGATCTCACCGTGCGAGGACAAGATCCAGATCGCGCCGGGCGGGGCGAGTCAGGTGACTCACAATCGGCCCGGCACACAGCGCGGAGTCCGATTTGAGATTCACACATGTTTCACCCATAGTGCCAAGCACAACGGTGTCACTGAATCGCACTTGTAGTTTGAGCACAACTTCCTCAGACATACTAATGATCTAATTCAACATTTTAATGACTTTGTTGATTGCTGTTTGACATTGTTTGGAATTTAGAGTGCTCAGTTTGTTCAGGTGCCCAGTCCTTTTTTAACAGCATTCTTAGGTATTTAAATACACTTCATTGAGTGTGAATGTTGTTCATTTTCCTTGAAGTGCAAAGTACTTGATATTTTGCTTGATTAAACTTTATGCGTGATTATGTTCTTCTGTAAAACTCATTTTGTGATTTCTCTTTTTTTTAAATCTTTTTGATGAGCTATTAACATTTTATGTTGCAAATTCACAAGACCACATAAGACCAAAGCATATATCAGCAAATATGCTCCCCCCTCCCCACCCCCCCCCCCCCCCCCCCCACTACTTCATTGATTGCTGGCCACGAACAATCTTGAAACACGTTCGTGAACGGCTTCCACATCCTGTGAACATTTTATTTATCTTCTCCAGCCTGCAACCTTGGGTGGTGCTGCCGATCACCAGCCGAACAGGAGTCTCAGGGAGGCAAGGGCGAGGACGTCAGCTCCCCTTCCCGTGAAGATGCCTTGCCGCTTTGATATATCAAAGACAGCTACAAGTGGGCATGGCTCCAGCCTCACTCCCACAACCCTGGACATGATCGCAAAGAAGGACGTTCAGCACCCAAAAAGTCCGGGGTAAGTCCAGAGCATGTGTGTGTGGTTGGTCGGGCCTCCCTGGCACCGTTCGCATTTGAGCTCCCCCTCCGGAACGAACCCGCTCATTCGTATTCTTGTTAGGTCGTCCTGTGCTTTTTTTTATCCGATCAGGGGATGGGCCAGCATATATTGCCCATCCCTAATTGCCCTTGAGGGGACAGTTAAGAGTCAACCACTTTGCAGTGGGTCTGGAGCCACATGTAGGCCAGACCAGATAAGGGCAGCTGATTTCCTTCCCGAAAGGACATTAGTGAGCCAAATGAGTTTTTACGACAATCGGCAATGGTTTCATGGTCATTAGACTTTTAATTCCAGATTTTTATTGAATTCAAATTCTGTTGTGGCGGGATTAGAGTTTCAAGTCATTCAGAAACCCAAGGTTTCTGGTTTACTAGTCCAGTGACAATACCATTACGGCAACGCCACCCTGGCCATGCCCCCCTTTAGTTGCGTTCGGCACATCCTTGCGCATGTAGACATGAAGTTTGCCCTGTGCAGTGCTTCGATCCAGTGGCCTCCCCCATCTCACTGCCGAGTTCTTCCTGACATTTTTTCTTTTTCTCATCCAAGGGTGAGCTTACCTCTTATAACAGTTGTCTATATACGTCCGCACAGTTCCCCTCCCCTAGGTCACCTGGGTTCAGTAGTCTTTCTAATAGTGGGTGTCCTGGTATCTGGTAGGGTACTTTGTCATTTCCTTGCGGAGGAAATACTGACCTGTATGTACTTCCCTACATTCCCTCTCGGGAGCTGAATTTCTCCCTGGGTTCCCCCAGGGTCGCTACTCTACCATCTGTGTACATGATCCTATCCATCAGTGTTCTCTCGTCATGTCTCCACCTCTTGAAGGACGTATCCATTGTTGCGATTATTGCAGATGGGGGGCCATGATGGACATTTCGGTTAGTCCGAAGTGCTGCCTCATTTGAATCCACGTTCGGAGCATGGCCACTACCACTGTGCTTTCTGAATTTCTGACCGGGGGACATGAATGCGGTTGTGGCTAGCGCTCGGAGGGATGTCCCTGCACAGGAACCTTCCTTCATCGTTTCTGAGCTGCATAATTCAAACTCACCTTGTTTGATATCATCTACAAATATGACCATTTTTGTATTGTGTTCCAAATTATTGATGAAAATTAGAAGAAGTAGTGGTCCCAATATCAATCTCTAGGTCTCAACATTCTCCCCACTTAACTTGTAGCCTTTTGTGTTGATCTTTGTCACATGTTTTCTGTACGTCTACATACAACATGTCACATGGTTATGGACAATTTACTTGGATATTACATAGAACCGTAGATTCCCTACAGTGTAGAAGGAAACCTCTGAAAGAGCACACTACAATGGCCAACTCCCCACCCTACCCCCGTAACCCTACCTAACCTAAGGGGCAATTTTATCATGGCCAATCCACCTAACCTGCACATCTTTGGACTGTGGGAGGAAACCCTGAATGATCTGTCACCTCTCTACCTAGCCCGTTGAATTCTCTGGGAGACGTGACGTACATAGAGAGATACATAGAAGAAAGGAGCAGGAGAAGGCCTTTTGCCCTTCGAGCCTGCTCTGTCATTTATCACGATCATGTCTGATCATCCAATTCAACTCACAAACTTCTACAGATGTGCCATAGAGAGCATCTTATACAGCTGCATTACAGCTTGGTATGGCAACTGCTCGGCCCAAGATTGCAAAAAACAGCAGAGTGTGGTGAACTCAGCCAACGCATCACACAAGATTGCCATCCTCCCATTGATTCTGTCTACACCTCCCACTACCTCAGGAAGGCAGACAGCATTGTCAGAGACCCCTCACACCCAGGCTTTGGCCTCTTCCAGGCCCTTCCATTCGGCCCGCACATCCAGACATAGGAACAGCTTCTTCCCCACAGCTACCAGGCTCCTCAACGACTCTCCCTTGGACTGATCTGTTCCCTGTAAGAACACTATTCACGACGCCCTATGATGCTCTTGTTTGGCCCTTGTTTCACACTGTAACCAATCACAATTTGTTGATGTACCATTTTAAATGTACTCTTGTTGATTATTCTTTTGTCTACTGTGTACGTACTGTGTACGTTATCTTGGCCACAGAAAAATATTTTCCACTGTACTTAGGTACATGTGACAATAAAAATCAATCAATCAATCAATCAATCCCCAAAGCCTTTGATAGATACATACATAGCCTTTGATAGATACCTCCACCCTCCCTGACAAATTGGGAAACACTAAGAGTTTTGTTATGTTTCCTTTGTAACATAAGCGGCTTCCTTGTGTTGCATTTGTCAAGGAAGGTCGAGACGTGTAAATAACTTCAACTCATTTATTTACACTATGTACACTTTTATAACTTGAGTTCGACACTACTGCTAATCCTATTGTAGCTACCTAAACTGACTAACCAGCTGCTGTCTTCCACGTGGTGGGTATAATATTGAATCAACCCTGTGCCTCTCCTCACTGACTGTCTCCACTGGCCAAAAGGTCTGATCATGTGTGTGGTGTCCTTTATGTATGGGTTGGTGTAATGCCCCCCTGTGGTCGTGTCACCTCCTTGTGTATCGTGAATGTCCATTGGTCGCCTCCTATCAAACTTATCTATTGGTTGAGTGTGTGTGTGTGATGTTTCTGGTGATCCCTCTAGTGTCTGTCTAGCTTACATGTATTTACAGTGATGCACATCACCACATCCTCCCTTTTTTATATGTTCATATTTTCTGTACACTTTAAGAAAAACTGAACAAAGAACAGGTAGAGAAGGTAAGGTATATACAAGTCATGGGAACGGTGATTAAACAATACGTCCAAATCATTCATGTGTGTCCATAAACCATCAATCATCATGGTCAAATGTCTCTCTTGGTTTTGGACACCATCAACGTCCCTGTGCCACAGGAACCAAGAAGTGGTTGAATCACTGCGCTGTCTGATTTGGAGTCTGTTTCTTTTTTCTTTTTATGTTTGTGGTGGTGCTGTCGGATGGCATCTTGTAGCTGATAGGTTGTTGACATTGAAGAGGTACCATCAACAGTATCATTCGAGGTCATGGATGTGCCAGATGTTGAAGTCGGATGAGACTGTGCATACTGGTTCTGGTCACATGCTGTGCTGGAAGGGTGATTCTGCTGAGAAGCGTTGAAGCATGTTGATTTGGAGATAGAATTGCTGCTCGCATCAATGCCTGGTGATGGTGTGAAACTAGAACCTTGCATTTGATAGGAATATGCTGTCTGGCCAGGCTGTGGTGCAGCAAATCCTGGGCAGTAACTAAGGCATCCAGTCTGTTGTGCAGATTGCGCTGGCGGTTGTCCTCCTTCGGTCTTGATTCCATTAGTGGGCAATCCGTAGTGCTGGCCTGTTTGAGAATATGCTGCATAGACTGCTGGCTGCTGCAGGCTTGAATACTGGGTTTGTCCAGCATGAGCTGTCATTGGCCGCACTGTCGGTGTGGAACAAATATGTGGACATAGCTGTGGTGAAAATGGGTGTATTCCTCTTGGACTGTAGCTACTGCTTGTTATTGCTGACCCAGTGTGATTGTCACGAGATCCATCTCCTGTCGTTGTGGCATCTGCTGTCACCCTGAGCGTGCCATCACTGAGGTTGCGGCACTGCCTGTCTGGAGTAAAGTCTGGCTTACGTGAATCAGAGTCGGCGTTTGGTTGCTCCCCATCTGGAGTCTGGTCTGGTTTTTGTTGATGCTCCCCGTCCGGAGTCTTAGCAGGTTCACTGGAGTCAGCTGAGATTTCTTGAAGCTGCACTTCTGGAGTCGGAACATGCAGGAATGCATTGACTAGTGGAGAGGTTCGAGCAATTGAGGGTGGAAGTAGTGTGGTGTCACCGGAGTCACCAGTTGTCTCACCGTGATCGTCGAGTGCCTCTGTACGCACTAGCTGAGGTCTGTCACTTTGCACCTTTTGCATGGGAAGTGGGATGCTGTCGTCACTCGTTTCACATACCGTGGGTAGATCCTCAGTAGCTGTTTGCTGTTCACTAGGGTTGGGTAAATTGTCAGAGTTTTCATCTGGTGGTGCAAACAATGTGGGTGGACTGACATTGTCTTGCCATTGTCCTTCATTTGGGCTTTTCTTCTTTGGAATTTTAAATCTTCCCCCAGACATTACAGAACCTTGTTCATTTCCCTCAATTTCTCCCGTATGTAGGGCATCAAATGTTAGATCCAATGTTTCTTTCGTCATTGTACTAGTTTCCAAAGAACAGTCCATTTCAATTTTCTTCTCAGTTACTTCATATGCATCCTTTTCTAATGTACATGCCTTCGTAGTGTCTGGCTCTGATTTTGCTGGGACTGGCACAGTCACAGTCTCTCTTTTACTATTCTCAATTGCCCACATTCTACTCCCCAGACATAAATGCTTAATGTCTGGAGTTAATGTGGTACAATGGATAATTGGGTCGACCTTATCTGCATCTTCACCATCACTGGAAAGCACAATTGGTTCACTTGAAACTGCTGTGGGTTTTAAGTGCTTTATCTGGCTACTCGATATCGGTGTCCTCAGGATTCTTGCTCCAATGTTCTGCTCATTTATCAGTGGAGTGTGCAGAGGTTCAATGCGATTAATATTTCCATCAGGGGTTGAAGAGTCATTACTGACTAACTGCTGGTCTCTGTAGTTGGGACTTTGCGGTTTTGTGTTGAAGGGAGACAGTTATCCCTGCTGCAGATATGATTCAGGTTGTGCTATTTCCATTAAATGAGGATCCATTTTTTCGATCCGTACTAAAGCAATGGCAAATTTCAGTCTGCTCCTTGCAAGTTAGACATACAAGCAATTTCTTTCGCAAATCCTCAGCATCCTTCTGTGACTGTGCAGCATTATTAATATCTCTTCAGCTAGAATGACCCTGAAGGTCAGCACATAATCCTTTTTTCTTCGGGCTTGGAAGAGGCGATTCCTTTGGCTTGTCTTCATTTGGGCTTGAACAGTCATCAGCATTGTGCCCTTCATTGTAGCATGACAGATCGTCATGGTCGTCCTGCTGTGCAGTGGAGCGTGGTAGACTGTTATAGCCTTCTTGCTGTTTACATGAGCATGGCAGACTTGCATCGTCTGTGGCTAGTTGGTCAGAGGAGGTTGCTAGACCCTCTTGGTCTTGTTCCTGCAAGGACTGCGCATCGGAGTCATGCGTTTCTGCAATTGTGGAGTCTGTCCACGAGCTTGCTCTGGAGTCTTGTGACACTGGAGTCACGTCTTGTTCCTGCAAGGACTGCAGTGTGGAGTCTTGCATGTCTTCTTTCGTAGAGTCGGGAACCCTGAGCGGGGCGTGGACCACGCTCTGTGTGGCAGCAGGCCGCTCTCTGTGGGCTTGTACCACTTTCTGTCTCTTAATTTCAGGCTGCAGCATCATCCTGCACTGATGAGTTGGGACGTCATATCTGTTGGGTTGAAAATCCTCAAATCCGAAAAATGAATCCGCATCTGCGTCGGATTCAATGCGGGGGTCGCCAATGTGCAACACAAAAGGTTCGTCCGAGTCGTAGTTGTCTAGGACCATGGAGCTGTCATTGGGCTCGCGAGGTCCAGAAAAGATGTACAGGTGGGTATCGAAGTATTCGAGGTCGGAATCATCGGTTTGTGCATAGGTAACTGCTTGTTGCAGGGTTCTTCGGAGGTTAAATTCATTTCCTGGTTCAATTTGAGGCATTGTGCTGTCATTCCAGGTGAAGAAAGGTTGTTTTACAGCTTTAAAATATTTTTTCTTTGATTTGGGACGTTTCCCCTTTAAATTGGATTTGGGACGTTTCCCCTTTAAATTGGTGCGGTCTGGGGCCTCTGATGTCATGACGCGCCCGACGTAGCACGTAGGAAGCGATTGCGTATGCGCAGATCGCTGTTCCTTTACCGATGGCCGTTTTCTTGATTGCGCATGCACGGCGTCTCGCACATGCGCAAACGAACCTTCCGGTTCTGCGCACTTCTTGCGCAACTGTGCTAGTGTAGTCCCTTTAGCAAGATGGCCGCCGACCTCAACCCAAATCGCTCTCTGGTCCGGGATTTCGGCCTCGAGGTGAGTACTGGTGCTTCTTTTACCTTTCCTTGCCGATTGGAGTGTGTTTTCCTCACAGTATTTGCCCAATTTGTCCAGGACTGCCTGGAAGTCGTACCTGTTTTGCCCCTTGGAGAACTTGAATTTTTAAAAGATTTCTTCTGCTCTTGCACCGGCGATGGTGAGAAGAAGTTCTGTTTTTTCATCATCGGCCAGGTCTTTAAGTTCGACTGCCACCAGGAAGAATTCAAACGTATGCCGGAATCGTTGCCAGTTTTCGCAGAGATCGCCGTGGCACTGGAGCGGCTGCGGAATCGGGAGCCCGTACATCTTGCCTGGGTATTGCTGGTTGTCACTGTGCGCTGAGGTATGGCTATCTGGATTTAAGCAGTTCACTACTGGTACCATGTTTTGTTATGTTTCCTTTGTAACATAAGCGGCTCCCTTGTGTTGTATTTGTCAAGGAAGGTCGAGACGTGTAAATAACTTCAACTCATTTATTTACAGTATGTACACTTTTATAACTTGAGTTCGACACTACTGCTAATCCTATTGTAGCTACCTAAACTGACTAACCAGCTGCTGTCTTCCACGTGGTGGGTATAATATTGAATCAACCCTGTGCCTCTCCTCACTGACTGTCTCCACTGGCCCAAAGGGCTGATCATGTGTGTGGTGTCCTTTATGTATGCGTTGGTGTAATGCCCCCCTGTGGTCGTGTCACCTCCTTGTGTATCATGAATGTCCATTGGTCGCCTCCTATCTAACTTATCTATTGGTTGAGTGTGTGTGTGTGTGTGATGTTTCTGGTGCTCCCTCTAGTGTCTGTCTAGCTTACATGTATTTACAGTGATGCACATCACCACACTCAGTGCAAATGAGTTGTGAAACGACGGTCCATCAGCAACATGGCTGGTGTGACCCCAGTGGTGGTGTGTGGGATCAAATTGTATGGCAACAGAAAATTGGCATGCCATTGGCACAGCAGTTTGTCAGGCTACTTCCACATGGTGTTCTTAAAGATCTGAATGGCCTGCTCTGGAATCCATTTGATGCAGGGTGTTATGACGCCATCCTAGCATGGTGTATGCTGTTAGCTTGAACAAAAGTCTGGAAATAGTCCCCTGTAAAAGGGGTAGCGTTGTCTGCTACAATAGACACAGGCAGTCCATGAATACTGAAAACTCAGCGCAAGGCGTCCACTGTGGCCGCCGAGGTTGTCGTCCCCATCTACTGTTTAGTCAGTGACTTGGAATGGGCATCCAGCAAAACTAAAAACATCCTGCCCAAAGAAAGGGTCCACCAGGGCCATGGGCGATCCAGCCATTCCCAGAGATGGAGACTAGTTGACAAATGCAGGGCTGTTACGTCTGACATTGCTGTACCATCTCTTCAATGGCTTTATCAGTGCTTGGCCACCATATCAAGTTGCGTGCTAGCATCTTTATCTGCCTCTGTCCTGAGTGAGCACTATGCAGCTCCTGTGAGAGATTTGTGGTGCGAGCCCTACAAAATCACACCATCCTTACAAGTCAGGTCATCTAGATTTGATTTATTTGATTTGATTTATTATTGTCATTTGTATTAGTATACTGTGAAAAGTATTGTTTCTTGCATGCTATACAGACAACGCATACCGTACAGAGGGAAGGAAGGAGAGACTGCAGAATGTAATGTTACAATCATAACTAGGGTGTAGAGAAAAGATCAACTTAATACAAGATATGTCCATTCAAAAGTATGATGGCAGTAGAGAAGAAACTGTTCTTGAGTCGGTTGGTGCGTGACCTCAAACTTTTGTATCTTTTTCCTGACGGAAGAAGGTGGAAGAGAGTATGTCTGGGGTGCGTGGGGTCCTTAATTATGCTGGCTGCCTTTCTGAGGCAGCAGGAATTGTAGATAGAGTCAATTGATGGGAGGCTGGTATGTGTGATGGATTGGGCTATATCTACGATCTTTTGTAGGTTTCTGTGGTCTTGGGCAGAGCAGGATCCATACCAAGCTGTGATACAACCAGAAAGAATACTTTCTATGGTGCATGTGTAAAAGCTGGTGAGAGTCGTAGCTGATATGTCAAATTTCCTTAGTCTTCTGAGAAAGTAGAATCGTTGGTGGGCTTTCTTAACTATAATGTCAGCATGAGGGGACCAGGACAGGTTGTTGGTGATCTGGATGTCGTGTTATTCACCCTGGGGTAACACGGACTGCAACTGGATACAGTTGTACTGTAAAGTAGACACCAAACTTAGACGTTAGTTCAATACGTTTTATTGAACTTCTGGAGCAGTGCACACAGCTTGCTGTGGGTTGACACTCTACTAATCTATGTGTGCTAACTATAACTAACTAGACCAGATTAGCTCTGAGCCACGTGAAGAAGGTGCTAACTGATATATACACTCTGACTGTCACTACAGTTGTCACCAGTGGAAAGAGGCAGAGTGCTGATGCCTCGTGTGTTTTATAGTGGGAAACCCCCTCTAGTCTTCTGCCTGGTGATTGGTTGTGTTCTGTCCTGTGTGTTGATTGGCTGTACTGGGTGTCTGTCACTGCCTGTCTGTATCTCATAATGTGCATGAGTGCATATCATGACACTGGACACCTAAAAACTTGAAGCTATCTTGGTGGGTTAAATACGGCCTCAAGTGTTTCGATGTGTCATAGTCTGTAGCATCCTCTTTGCTTTCAATAATATGGGGTTCCTCTTGGCCCTGTTACAAATGTGGTCAGCTGACACTGGCAACGTGCCTAAGAAATTCAAGGCATATAGCAGGCGGCAGGCGGCCAATGGGGTTTCCCATTGTGGCTACCCCCATGCCGTCGGGAAATCCACCGGCGTGAGTGCACTGCTGGCGAGGCGGAGGATTCCACCCATGATATCCTGACTGATGGTGGGTACACTTTTCGGCAGGGGGAGTCGGCTAAATACACTTGGCAATCTATGTGCCTGGACTCTTCAGGATCTCTAACCACGGAGTTGCATTGTAACATTGAAGGATAATTGAGCATTGGGTTAAAGTGTTCTTTGACCAACATAAATGATCAAATCAAAGACCTTTGAGCCGGTTGTCTCTGGGGACGTGAGTTTCCCAATAAGATTATACGTTTGGGGCCAGCAAACTGTCAGAAGTATCACCTTCTGCTTGTCTTCCCCTGTGATATTGTTCGCGGTGAAGAAATAGCGGAGCTGCTGGATGTACTGGTTCCAATCTTCAGCCCCTTGGTCAAATGGGTATATTTTGCCGATAATAGGCATTTTCGCTCATGTCTTGATAGTTCCCATCTCTCATATGTCCTTCTTTATTTTTCAAATTGCTCCTTCCTTTCCCTCTCAAATCACAAAGTACTGCAGGCTGTAATCAAACCTTTAACCTTGGTACCAAATATGGTGGCTCGAGAAACACTCTGGATGTTTCCAGTTGTGACAAAGGGGTTTACTAATGAAAGGCAAAGGCTGGTAATAATACACAAAACACAATTGACTGGATCTTGTCTCTTTGGCTCCAGGGTCCACACTGCTGGAGCCCCTGCTCCCAGGGCCCTGCGCACACTTCCTTTTGGCTGGTGTTTTCACGCTCTCGTGCGATTGGCCCTGAGCCGTCACATAGTCTTCTAAATCCAGCCCCTAAAACGGGCTGCACTACTATAATGTACATGGTGCATATTGGTATTCTATCCACTCACACAAAAATTAACCTTCAGAGTTGCCCTAGATTAAGCATTTTTAATCTCCAAAAGGTTTGTTCTCGTTGATCACTGTATCTCTGGTGGGCAATCATCAGAAACATTGCTCAGACAGGCCAGGCTTTTACTGGTCTCCCTCTAAGTTATGGCAGACAATTGGTAATGACCTCATGACCGCTCATGACCTCTGTGATTGAATTCTTATCCCTTTTGTGATGCAGAAAAATCTCCAGTAGAGACGTTTACTCAAGTTCAATGAAAGATCACTGAAAGTTGCTTTGAATAACTTTTAAGATGTCCCTTTGCTCTTTTGTTCTTTTGGTGTGATATTTAGGAACCGTTTTGACAACAACGCTACAACCATATCACAATTGGCCATGGGAACTGGAGTACATTGCTGCTTTTTAGAGGATTGAATGAAAGATCAATGGAGGGATATTGGGCAGATTAGGTTGCACAAGAGCCATCTACTTTGAGGTGTAATCATCTACAATTGTTCGAGAAACAATGCTTGCAATTTACAATCAACAACAGGATTGGACGACCCCACAAAATAAAACCTGCATGCCAGACTCTCCCACCGGCTGTGGTTATCAAAGCCTAAACTATTTTACCCTTTGGGATCATTTTTATTTTGCTGATGTCTCCAATCAGCTGCCCACCGGTGTGTGAAACAAGTAGCTGATACTTGAGCAGGTGGGTTCATATCCTTTTACATGGATGGCAGCACAAAAGGACTGAAAAATCTTATTGTGACAGGAAGCTGAAAGCTGTAGAGAATCATAGATTGTACACATGTAGCTTTACAAAAAGTGCTGATCAAATCCATGTTTAGATACTATTTAATATTGGGAGGAAGCAAGAAAAATCTCTGTACGTTCGCGATATGCCACCTCACAGATTAGATACCACAGACTTTTGGGACCAATGTTTTGTTTAGCTACCTTTTGCCTGTACAAAAGATTAATACAGTAAGGTCATATTGGTGGTAGATTGATATGCATCATATGGTATTTGAATAAATGAAAATATCCCACCCACAGTATTTACTACAAACAAGTCTCTTCAGCAAAAATGTGATAATTACCTGTATTATACAATATCATATGTGTATTGAGAAGTTGGAGTGAAAGCAAAATTCTTATTTCTGCAAATTTGCCTTTAAAATAGTCAATTAATATCGCAGTTTTATCTACTTTCAAATTACAGTGGCGCACATCCATTCTTTTTCCAATTTAAACATACCACAGGTTTTATAAATAGGATATGTGGCATGTAATATGCTGCACATCTCCACTTGTGAGCTGACCATAACCCACCTTTGACTTTCCTATTCATGAGTTATTTGTCGCTGTCAGCTGTAGGGATACTTATGATATCATGCAGCCGGGCACCACATTATCAGAAATCATTGTACACCAAGCACAAATCTGGAAAGTCGCTCAACATGCAGCAAATCCACTAGGGCCACAGGGAATAAGATAATAGAGTCGGAATAATTCTGGGCTAATTTTCCAAGAGGATAAGTGGAAATTAATCCTTCGGCCTCATTTTATTAATTGGAGGGAGATGCTCGTCGCCAATTTGATCAAGGAAACTCTTATTAGGCCACTGGGCAGTGGACTTCCGGCAAGTTCTGGCAGGGGAACTGGTTGTTGTGGCAGGAAATGGTGAGGTTGGAGATCGAACAACAGATCTGTGGAGGTTGATCGAGAACACCTGCGCTTCCTGACTCCATTGAGATTTTTTTGAAAAATGTTGTAAGTTAATTAAAACTTAGCTGTAACCCCAGGGATTGCTGAACAATCCTTAGCAGATAAATACCGATGGAAGCCTTGCTCTAAGGGAACAGATTTAACAAAGAGGATCAACAACTGATTTAAGTCCCTAATTAATATATTCAAGGGATACCACCTGTTTTAAGCATCCGCCTTATGAAGTTAACAGTAGGATAATACCTATTTTGGAACAATCTGTGTGTACCATTGCTAAATTGATATGTTTTGAATTGATTTTATATCTGAAAACACTACACACTAATAGATCATAGCATATTAGTCATCCCAGCGGATCAAACTACCCCATTTGTTCACTCTGAAATGCTATATTGGGATTAGCATTATTAGCCAGTCTCAATTTTTCACCCCAGAATTGCATGTTTTCACCTACCTTGTACTCTAATTTGGTCCACAGGGTCAAGCAGGCGATATGGGCCCTGTTGTGAAGAAAGTGAGTGAGAGTACAAGATATGACCAGACAAAGCAGGCCGCACATGGCGTGGCGAGTGACCAACAGCTCGTTGCCGCAGCCGCTTTATGAAACGAAATAGCATTGTGACAGAAAACCAAAATCGTTCAGAGCCTGCCAAAAGAGCAGTCTTTAAAATGTCAACTTTCCCCTTTTATTCCACAAACTGGACTTGTAATGTTAAGCAATTTTGATAAACGGTTCATTTATTTCAAAGTAATCATTGGCTCTGCACTTTTCTGAGGCTGAAGGTTAATGGACGCAAGTTTAAGAGTTGTAGTTTTTTTCTCCCTGTGCTATAAATGTTGGGTAATAATGTCATGGAGTAAAACAATATAACTGCACATGCACTGCCTGGCAGCAAACGCAGCTGAACAAAATATAGATGGTAATTTGGGGAGGTGGGGATGGTGGTGGTGGGTGGGGTTGCTAAATAAATAAATAAAAATTGAACACAGCCATCTGTAACTTGTTTTGCTTTCAAGTGTTGACCCTTGTTCTGTTATTAACGCATTATGCCACTTTACCTTTATGCCATTAGCACCTTCTTTAACACTGTCATTAACATTTCCTTTGTCTTGTGTCTTTGACATCTTTATCAATCTCTCCCGAGCTCCCACCGATCCCTGGTCTTCTATTCTGCTCCTCTTTCTTCAACCTCTCTCCAACCAGATCATCCATCACATTTCTACCCTTCAGCTCTGAAGAGGGCTCATACAGACTCGAAATGTTAACTCTTTTTCTCTCACTGCAGATGCTGCCAGACCTGCTGAGTCTTTCCAGCATTTTCAGTTTTTATGCCATGATTGTGCCAAATGGAATAGCTGGATGGTTGACCAAGAAAAAAGTTCACAGAGATTGGAAATATGTGTGCTTCCCGACTTGATGATTTGTGTGGTATCATTACCAAAGTGTAGGATGCTAATAGTGCAAGTTTCATTGGATAATTCAAAAATTAAAAATATACAATTCATTAGATGAAGAGGAAGAAGATTTGTGGAGGGATCATTCTGAAACCAAAAGTGCCATGTGGGATTCTTATGATGATGTCAATGGTAGAGAAGAAATGTGATGAGCTCTTTGCGAAAGACCATAAATTTGATGGGTTTTAAACATTTTATTGTGGTGAAAGGTATCTTTGTTCAATTAATTTATTCAATGAACTGTGCCACATTAATTTACCATGAATTAACTGGTTTCATGTTTCTGTGCCACATTTCAAAATGGTGATCACCCATACTGGCAGTTCACATTTTAGGCTCAGGATATAAGTCGTTCCTTGATTTGGAAGAAATTTTGGAGGGTTCGAAGGTTGACTTGTAGATCTATGGTAATTTTTAAATATCATCTTCTGATATTGGAGTCACTTTGCAAGGTCTGAAGTAAAGTCACAGTAAGAATTCTTACAACTCCAGGTTAAAGTCCAACAGGTTTATTTGGAATCACTAGCTTTCGGAGCGCAACCCCATCAGCAGGAGACCAGCTCCTCGCGATGCTGATTTAGCCAGGCTTCAAAACACTGTGGAAGCGAGACGGGACATCCTGTTCCCCCAAGGGGGTCAGAGGCCGAGCAGCAGGGTCACAATGGTGGCTGGGTGGCAGTGCCAGCGGATGTCAATGCAGGCACCATGAACAGGAGGCCCAGCGTCCAATGTTAGGAGAAGACTAATGGCCTCCACCGAATTGCAAGGGTACATTACCACCTCTCCTGATAAAAGTTCCACCTGCCACCCCACAAATTCCCAACCCTTCTGCCAATAGATCACTGGCTGACACCTCACACCCTCCCCACACTGATCTTCCTGTTTGTTCCGCAGCACCACCTGGCACTCACCAGCACAACACGGACATGTCCAGGTGCAGTGACCACACATGCCACTTGCTATAAACCCCCTGACCCATCAAGCGTGTGCTCACAAAGCCCTACTTTTGTACCCACAGGAGAAGATAACCAATAATAAATCGGAAAGGGCCAAGACAGAGTACCAGACATCAGAGTCCTCACCCCCTATGAGGAAAGGGTACTGGAGATCACGGGGTTGACTGAGGAGAGGTTGGCCTGTGCCACAGAGGTGAGGCTCCACTGCCCCGCCACCCAGGTGACCTGTCTCAAGTGAGTACCTCATGTCAGACAAAATGATCCCTCCCTCTCACTGACCATATTTCCATTGTCTCGCACGATCTCCTGAAGAGGGCAGGTTATCCAGAGTGGTACCCCTCCACTCCCCACGACCGGAGACAACCTCGGAGGAGAGCTCCAAGGAGAACACCGGCAAGGCATCACAGCTCTCACCCGCACCTTCCACCAGCGAAGAGACACACACCTCAGTGGGCAACATTAGTGGACAAGCTTCTGGGGCACACCCTGGTGAGCACCACACAGTTGTTGATGCACATCAAGTGGAGGCAGGAACATCCAAGGGTGTCAGCAGCCGGAGATCTGCTAGATCCCAGGACTCAGCTGGGTCTGAGTCAATGCCGAGTCTCTGGACAAGGCTCTTCCAAAACTGTGCAGATAATAGGACACGGCCGGGAGATTCAAGAGGGGGTGGCAGGTACATTCCAGCGAGTGCATTGGCGATTGGAGGAGATCCAAAAGCTTTGGTCATAGGAGATGTTGCCGACCAAGCATGGCAACGAGGTCAACACTGCTTGGATGGCAACCGCAGGGGAAGCCCTGTAGTGTGATGTCCTCGTCTTGAGTAATGTTGTCCAGGGCATGGCTCAGTCTGTGATGACGATGACTGAGGGCCACAACATAATGTCACAGTGGCTGAGGGGCTTGTCCCAGACGCAGCACATTGCCAATGCACTGCAGAACACCGGATACAAGTCAAGCATCTGTAACATTAAACTTCATAGTGGGCCTGCCTGCACACTCACCCCCTGTTGCCATCTGCCAACACAGGCCCATCACCCTGGAGCGGTATTACACAAACCCTTGGAGGGGTGGTTTTGGAGGGAGAGCTGTGATGGGAAGAGGGAGATGAGGAGGGGGGGGGGGGGGGGGGGATTGGGGTAAGGGGGAGGAGGAGAGAAATGAGGTTGGAGGATTGGGGAGAATGGAAATGGGGAGGGGAGATTGGGGAAGGAGGGAAATGGAGGGAGAGGGAATTAGGGGATATTGGGGAAAGGAGAGAAATGAGGGAATGGGGAAGGAAGGGAATGAGGGAGAGAGTGCTGGGGGAAGAAGGTAAATGGGGAGGGGGGACTGGGGAGAAGGAAAGAAATATGGGGAGGGGGGTTTGGTTAGAAGGAGGTAAATGAGGGGGAGGGGTTGAGCTGACGGACATAAATTTGTGCTATGTGAATCTGGTGTGGACGAGGACCTCCCTGGCACTTGAAAGTTGAGAATATTTTGTTTCTTAAATGGTCAACAGTAACAAAGATTTGAAAATTAACAATATAATATCCCACCTATCACACTAACCATTAAAAAACAAGGAAACGTCACCGTTCCATATTGGTACCAATACAAAGCTATGCCAGCTCATTTTCGCAAAAAAAAAGAAACACACAATATCACCCCTCCTAGGTTCCTCAGTAGAAAAGGAGGATAAGCCTGAGAATGTGTTATCATCTCTTGAACTTTGTCGTACAAATGATCTGTCCACCAAAGTATTACTTGTTCCTTGTAACAGTACCATTCTCCATCCAGGATCTGCAGCTGTGCAGGCCCTCCCACACGGCCCAATCTCCCCGAAACCAAATCCTGGTATCCACATATTCCCCTGGTGCTCAAGGTGCAGTTGAACATTCTTGACTTCCAGCAAGTTTAACCAGCCGTGATGCCAGTTACATGCAGCACTCACCACACCAGCAACAGAAGCATCTGCGAAAGCATTTCTTCAAAGGCGTTATCAGGCAGTTCAACTGGGATCAATGTCACACACCAGGTCCCACAGCGTCTTCTTGCTTCAAACCAGTTGCCTTCTGGACCCATGCGTCCCCCTGAGGCCGGTGTTCCAGTACCCAGGTATCGTTGTAAAAATTGTGCTTCTTTCCGGCTACAGAAAAGGAAGGAAACAGCAACAGCAGCATCCATGTATCTGCAGCCATCAGCAGGAGCAAGCAGCAAACACAACCTGCAGCTGTGAAGTGCTCTGACAACTAACAAGGCTAATTCCTCACTTGCAATAGCCTTCAGCTGTGACGCTAGAGGCTTCTCACAGTCAAAGAGAGTGAAATTTAATTTCAGCATTGAAAGCACAGTGAGGCTCTGTCCTGGAAGTGTTTGCTATAAACAGACAGACTGCAGCTTGCCCCTGTTATGGATCTCCACAATATTTAAAGATGGCTTGAAGGTCTCAGAGATGCAAAGTCCCTCAAGTTCCCCACCCCTCCAGCTCAGGGGAGACCCCCAACTTGGAACGTTTCAGCTCGCTGATCAAACGCAGCCCCTCTGAGGGGTCCCCCACCTGTGAGCACTGGCACAGCAACTCCCTGCCGGAAAATGGAGATGGCTACTCACCTCCTCACTTCCACTCAGCAGCCAGTGTGCCAGCTTCATGTTTTTAAAAGGGCGTACTAAACGATGACCACGTGATTTCTCTCTGGCGAAGGTCACTGCATTTCACGTCAATCAATGAGATTGAAATGAATGCAAATTAGGGTTAATTTTTAAATAATTGTTCATGGGGCATGGGCATTGCAGGCTGTATCAGCATTTATTTCCCATCCCTAATTGCTCTTGAGGGGGCAGTTAAGAGGCAACCACGTTGCGGTGGGTCTGGAGTCACATGTAGGCCAGACCAGGAAAGGACAGCAGATTTCCTTCCCTAAAGGATATTAGTGAACCAGATGAGTTTTCATGACAATCGACAATGGTTTCATGGTCATCATTCGACTTTTAATTCCAGATTTTTATTGAATTCAAATTTCACCATCTGCAGTGGCGGGATTTGAACATGGTTCCCCAGAGCATTACCCTGGGTCTCTAGTTTACTAGCCCAGTAGCAATACCACGATGCCATTTTTGACCATGATCTGTAACTTGCCATCGGGAGCGGTCCAGGTGAATTGCAAACTGATTCGCTCCCGGCACGAATCTTGATTTTGACCTTTGGCTTCTTTTGAATTTGGAATGGCAACCAGCAGGGAAGGATTTGTGGTCTGTCGTTGCAGGTATCTTGAAGTGCCTTCTCACCAACTTTTTTAAAAATATGAATTTAAAAAGGATGACAGTTTCTGGGCCAACATTATGGAGTGGAACCACGGGTAACAAAGTCGGCTTCAATGTCAGTCTGGAGCACCAGTCCCCTTTCCTGCTGCCAGGAGGCCACCTCATGCTGCTGAGGGGGCCTTACAGGCTAACCAGAAAATTCCAAGGGGCTGGTTTAGCACAGTGGGCTAAATAGCTGGGTTGTAAAGCAGACCAAGGCCAGCAGCGCGGGTTCAATTCCCGTACCAGCCTCCCCGTACAGGCACCGGAATGTGGCGACTAGGGGCTTTTCACAGTAACTTCATTGAAGCCTACTTGTGACAATAAGCAATTTTCATTTTCATTTTCATTTCAATTGGCCTCTGATCCATGGCCAATTGTAACCACTCCACCCTGACCTGGCCTTTTCCAAAGTGGCTGGGGAGGTGGTGCTGGTAAATTGATACACATGATTAGAAGTCATCTGGAATTATCTTAAAAAGTATCTCTGTAATTAGCTAAGAACAGATGGAAGTTACTGGCAGACGTCATCAACCATTTGACTGTTTATATTATAACTGAATAAACCTTTAAAAAACTGCGCTTTTGTTTTCTTTTTACTTTAGTAATGTAAATGAGTTCCTGGAAAATAAATATCTCCAGATGGCAAAGATTAGTGCTCAGCTGCACATGTGCACACGCTCATGAAATAAAAAGGACAGTCGCAACATGGAGCTTTCAACCAAATTGTGAACTTACAGTCCCCCACTGTGATAATGACAGGTTGTGAAAACAGTCAAGCTGTAATAATGCTTTAACGATAGCCCTTAGAGTTATATCAACAAACATCTATTGAAAGTGCGAGCACAAGATTTTTTTAAAATTCACAACCACATGCAGGCTGTTTTTTTTCAAAATATAAAGAGCTGGGGAATTAACTAACTTAGCGGTGTGACAGTTCTACTGACCTTATCCACCCTTCATGACCATTTACGTCCACTCTACAGAAAAATGGGGTCTGTTTGAACTCAGCAGAGTTCAAATGGCGCTGCTGAATTTGGGTTCCCCCATACGTGAATCATGCTCCACCCCCTGTCCCTGCAGACAGAAATAAGATCAGTCGATAATAGAGGCGGGATTTCCAATTCCAGGTTCTCAGCACCATTTTGGATAGCCATTGATTTTCCATGACTCCACAAAAATCAAGGCTTTAGAATCATCCAATCTTACAGTAGAAAAAGTGACCATTCATCTATCATTACTCTGTCTGCTTTTTAAACAAACTATCCAATTAGTTACTCTCCCCTTTCTTTTTCTATTACTTTCCAGCTGTACATCTTATTTATTACTTTGATTCCCTATTCCAATGTTTCATGTATCGCCCTCTGTTTTGATATTTCTCACTCTCTTTCTTTTGACATTCACTTCTCAGAAGGTTACAGTCAAATATTTATTTTCGCAGCTTCAAGTACACACACCATTTGAACCACTAACAGACTCAATAAACTTGTGAAATACATTGGTATCCAGGATGGAATGCAGAGCTTTAGAATATTTTTTCTAACCAGCTGTAAACCATGTATTGTTAATACCTTCTCTGGGTTTTGTCTCCTTTCCTAAGCAAGGCAAAAACCATAAAATATGAGTATGGAGCAACCCCATGTTAATAAACATTTTGCATGCTCCATCAGTTTCATCTTAACATCCAGCAATCTAAGATCATTCAAGGTCACAATTAGCATCTAGCACAGCAGTCAGCATTATGCATTTGATGCTGAGATATTAGGTTGCCGAGAAAATGAGGTCAGCCTGTGGGAGGAAGAGAATCTGTCAACTGATGCCATGGAGTGCAGTCATGTAACATGGCAGACCTAATGAAAAATTGAGAATCCAGGAAGACTTTTATTATAATTTTCAATTTTATAATAAGACTAGATTTTGGTGTATGCAGGTTATATAAATTTGGAGACAAATTAAGATGGAACCAACCAAGAGTTCTGCAGCCGTGATATGAAAAAATGAATATGTACAGGGACCTTGCTTTGATGCATACTTACATATATTAAAGTAGAATGTGACCATGGAGTAATTGTGCTTTCAGCTTGAAGTGTTTGCTTGCTACTATCAGGCAGTGCTTTTGTTTATTTTTAAACAAACTTCTGGCTGTACACAATAATCTTGTCTTGAACATTAGATAAATATCTAGCGATATTCTGTTGCTATTATCGTCACTGCTCTTGTACATATAGGGAAGGAGCAGGGAGGTGCTAGGTAAGGGACATATTCATGGGAAATAATAGACTTTTCAACATTTTCATTAAAAATAAAAGAAGATTTTAACAAAATATTGTTAAGGTGAGAAATGGCCATGCATTTTTACATTCACTTAATTGCATAGTGTCGTTATTAGGTGCTACACGAATAGATGCAATGTAGGGCAGATATTAAGTAATCTTCCCTAATCCCAACTTTAGAACTACTACTGCATTAGTAGAATCTTTGATTCCCTTGTATCACTTTCACAACTGGAAAGCCCTGATGAATGAGACCACATTTGAATGAGGAGGCAGTTATGGAACTAGGGGAGAGAGAGTGTGAGGTTATGGAGCAAGTTGTCATAGAGAGGGACAAGGTATTGGAGGTGTTGGCAGGCTTAAAAGTGGAGAAATCTTCAGGCTGGATGAATTGTGTCCCGGGCCGCTGTGGGAGGTGAGTAGATAGATTGCAGGGGCCCTGATACAAATTTTTAATTATTCTCTAGCCACAGGAGAGGTGCCAGAGGACTGGAGAACCGCAAATGTGGTCCCACTATTTAAGTAGGCATAAGCCAGGGAACTACAGGTCAGTGAGTCTCATGTCAGTGGTTGGGAAACTAATGGAGAAAATTCTGAAGGAGAGAATCTATCTCCACTTGGGGAGGCAAGGTTTGATCAGGAATAGTCAGCATGGCTTTGTCAGAGGGAGGTCATGCCGAACAAATTTGATTAACATTTTTGAGCATGACTGTGTGTGGATGCGGGTAATGCAGTTAATGTAGTTTACTTGGATTTCAGCAAACCATTTGATAAGGTCCCAATGGGAGACTTATAAAGAAGGCAAATGCACCTGGGATACAGGGAACCTGATAAGGTGGATTCAAAACTGGCTGAGCTGTAGGAAACAGAGGGTGATGACAGACGGCTACTTTAGTTACTGGACGCCAGAGTCCAGTTCTGGGTTCCCTATTATTTTTAATTTATATAAATGATGTAGATGACTATGTGGGGTGGGGGGGGGGGTGGGGGGGGAGGGTGTGTGTGTGTGGGGGGGGGGGGGGGGTAGGATCAATAAGTTTGTGGATGACACAAAGATAGGGTGTGTGGTTAACATTGAGTCTGAGAGTCTTGGGTTACAGGAAGATATAGAGGGGATGGTCAAATGGGCAGAAAGATGGCAGATGGAATTTAATCCTAAAAAGTGTGAGGTGTCACACTTTGGAAGGGGCAATTTAACAAGGAAACATTCAATGAATGGCACCACACTGGAAAGTCCTGAGAACAAAGAGACCTTGGCGTGTTTGTAAATAGATCTGGAGGCAGAAGGGCAGGTTAATAGGTGGTGAAAAAAGCATATGGTACACTGGCCTTTATCAATCGTGGCATAGATTACAAAAGCAACAAAGTCATGTTGGAGTTATATAGAACATTGGTGAGGCCACAGCTGGGGTACTGTGTGCAGTTCTGGTCGCCACATTATAGGAAGGATGTGATTGAACTGGAGGGTTTGCAGAGGCGTTTCACCAGGATGTTGCCTGGGATAGAACATTTAAGTTCTGAAGAGAGGTTGAATGGGCTTGGGTTGTTTTCGCTGCAGCAGAGAAGATGAACATAGAACATACAGTGCAGAAGGAGGCCATTCGGCCCATCGAGTCTGCACCAACCCACTTAAGCCCTCACTTCCACCCTATCCCTGTAACCCAATAACCCCTTCGAACCTTTTTGGTCACTAAGGGCAATTTATCACTGCCAATCCACCTAACCTGCACGTGTTTGGACTGTGGGAGGAAACCGGTACACCCGGAGGAAACCCACGCACACACGGGGAGAACGTGCAGACTCCGCACAGACAGTGACACAGCGGGGAATTGAACCTGGGACCCTGTCGCTGTGAAGCCACAGTCCTATCTACTTGTGGGACTTGAAGGGGCGACGTGATCAAGGTGTACAAGATTATGAGGGGCATGGACAGGTTGGATAGGGAACAGCTGTTCCCCTTAGCTGAAGGGTTGTTTACGAGGGGACAGAAGTTCAAGGTGAGGGGTGGGAGGTTCAGGGGGTATTTGAGGAAAATATATTTTACCTAAAGGGTGATGACGGTCTGGAACACACTGCCTGGGAGGGTAGTAGAGGCGGGTTGCCTCACATTCTTTAAAAAGTACCTGGATGAGCATTTGGCATGTCTTAACATTCAAGGCTATGGGTCAAGTGCTGGCAAATGGAATTGGGATTGGCAGTCCAGGGGCGAAATTCTCCGGAAACGGTGCGATGTCCGCCGACTGGCGCCCAAAACGGCGCAAATCAGACGGGCATCGCGCCGCCCCAAAGGTGCGGAATGCTCCGCATCTTTGGGGGCCGAGCCCCAACCTTAAGGGGCTAGGTCGGCGCTGGACTAATTTCCGCCCCGCCAGCTGGCAGAAAAGGCCTTTGGTGCCCCGCCAGCTGGCGCGGAAATGACATCTCCAGGCGGCGCATGCGCGGGAGCGTCAGCGGCCGCTGACAGCTTCCCACGCATGCGCAGTGGAGGGAGTCACTTCCGCCTCCGCCATGGTGGAGACCGTGGCGGAGGCGGAAGGGAAAGAGTGCCCCCACGGCACAGGCCCGCCCGCGGATCGGTGGGCCCCGATCGCGGGCCAGGCCACCATGGGGGCAACCCCCGGGGCCTGATCGCCCCGCGCCCCCCCAGGACCCCGGAGCCCGCCCACGCCGCCTTGTCCCGCCGGTAAGGTAGGTGGCTTAATTTACGCCGGCGGGACAGGCATTTTAGCGGCGGGACTTCGGCACATCCGGGCCGGAGAATCGCGCGGGGGGGCCCGGCAACCGGCGCGGCGCGATTCCCGCCCCCGCCGAATCTCCGGTGCCGGAGACTTCGGCAACCGGCGGGGGGTCGGAGAATCCCGCCCCAGGTGCTTTTCATGCGGCGGTGCAGACTCAATGGGCCGAAGGGCCATTTCTGCACTGTATTTTTCTGTGATTCTGAAATACAGCAATAATGTAAAGATGCATTTTCACAGACTTCATTAGTGAACATAAAGGTAATTATTAATAAGTATTGTACAGCAGCCACTTGCCTTTGCCGAAGAACATCTCTTGCCATGGGACAAGTCCCAATTGGTTATACAGGCCATGTTACTTTACTGTGTTGACCTTAAAGGGACAATCACCACAGATGTCTCCCTTTCAGTCCTTTATGCAATCTTCAATAACTAAATCATTATTAACTTAACATTATGTACATAAGTTGAACAACTATAAACTGGGTTTTTTGAGGAGAATTTCTGTTCCTTGTAGAGCGGCATAATTCTGTTGTCTGATATACTTACACAGGATCGACGTTAACATTACCTACAATAACTTCTTGCACAGGCGATTAATCACTATTTGTTTCCATGGAGAGATCAGTTATGTCGATAACAGATCGATCAGGTACTTCGGTGTTTGCGAGTTCGAAAATATTTCTTGATGGCAACACTGATGGTTGGACCCTCTCTCTACTCCTCAAGTGGTCCTCATGTTTATGAATGATCCATCACTCCACATCCACTTGGTATGAAAGGGGTCCGGCCTTAGAGACAATAATTCTGGGGATCCACCTTGACCCACTACTGACGTTTCTCACATATATGGCTTCATTTACTATAAATGATTGTGCTATACTATGTGAATCATGGCTTGCTTTCTAATTAATTTGGCTGGCTTCCACCCTCCCTGGTAAATTTGGAAACACAAGACTCAGTCTCGTTCTGAGGCGATGTTTCATTGGCAATTCTACTGGTGGAACTCTTATTGTTTCATGTGGAGTGGTATGATAGCTCAGGAGGGGTCATGAGGTTTTGATCACCAAGGTTCTTCCTGTCAGTTTCTTTATGCCAAACTTGAAAGTTTGGTCAACTCTCTTGGATAGTCAGTTTGATGCTGAGGAGGAAGGCACAGTTCAAATCTGTTTAATACCGTTGAGAATGGTGAAGGTGTGTGATGCACGGTCAATTACACAGAGACTGGAGTAGGATGTAATCGAGGCTTTATTACACTGAGATGTGTGGCCTCCTACAGCAACTGACGAAATGGCTGCTGTACGAGGAACACACATATTTATACTCCGCCTGCTCGGCGGAGCCAGCAGGCAGGGAACTACCCCCGTACCTCTAGTACAGGGCCTTACCACAAAGTACCTAATATATACATCAGTGGTGACTACCACAGTTTGGAACTCAGCACTTGTGAATATGGTTCTGTTGTCTGATACCATGACTTCAGCTAATCCGTGAGTCAAAAAGCATGGGCATAGAGCATGATTCAACAGAAATAATTCAAAGTCTGCTTTTGGACGTGTTTGGTGGGGTGTTTTCGGAGCTTCATCCCGCTATTCACTGGCACTTTGTTGTTTTTTTACCTTGGGAAGTTTCTTCCTGTCGCGGCCACACATAAGCAGATTTCCCGCACGCAGGACTGGCTCCTTGCAGTTCGGGGTGCCATTTTGACCAGTTGCCCAATCTCTCCACCCATCTTTCAGACATCCACCCGCTTTCTGGATGCTCCCCCCCTTCACCCCCCTAACATTTTGGTGGCCCCCAGAACCCCTCCTCAACCACCTCTCATCAAGGCCACGCACCCCCTCACCCACGGCCCAGCCCCGGGCAGTGCCAACCTGGCCATGGGCACTTTGGCATGGAAGTGCTCTTGAAATCCTGGCAGTGCCAGGTTGGCAGTGGCAAGATGCCTGGGTTTTAATAGGAGTGCCAGGGTACTACCCGGCCTTGTCCCCAACCTCCCAGGGGTATGTAATGGCCTGTGAGACCCTGCAAGGTGCCATCACACTTGGTCCACTTTTGTCAAAATCAGTGCTAAACATTGCACAGGTGAGCTCTCACAGACTTGGCCATGGTCTTCCGGTTGTCGGGTTAAAGTGGTGTCTGGGTATTTAAATGACATGTGTGACATCATTGGCTACTTTGTGGGCTTTTGGGGAGTTTAGTGCCCAACCTTGTAGAGTGAAGGCCTCTTCAAGACACCTCAGTCAGTCTTCCATCAAACTCACATGCTTCTGCAATCCTACTTCTTTTGCACTGTTAGTCTAAAGGTACAAATAATAAGGCTCATGGGGAGGGAGCGGTTGTCCACAGTCCCAACATTAAGAACATAAGAACATAAGAACTAGGAGCAGGAGTAGACCATCTGGCCCCTCGAGCCTGCTCCACCATTCAATGAGATCATGGCTGATCTTTTGTGGACTCAGCTCCACTTTCCGGCCCGAACACCATAACCCTTAATCCCTTTATTCTTCAAAAAATTAAGGAAGATGATAGTGACTTGTAGTAAGGACAGTTCAATGTTCCTCAAGAGCTACTGCGAAATCTGCCTCCTGTCTGAAGGCAGCTCGCTTACTCTTATTGACCAGGGTCAAATCATGGCGATGTTGCATGGAGGGTTTACTCTCTCCTGATCTAGGCTACTCCATAGTGCTCTGTGAAATTGAGGTTCAGGAATGACTGGGTACAGTGATGTTAGCTCTGAACATTGTGGGGAATGTCCTATTTGCCTACGAGATACATGCATGACTGATTTGTTCCATCACTGTGAGATAATGCCACCAAAGCGATGAAAACCTTGCAGATGGAGGAGGCTCTGGACTGAACATCCAGCCTTTCTGTGGAACAGGAACACAGTTATCTGAGGCGGTATGATGGGAAGACATCTCATGAGAACAAGGAGCAATAAAAAGGTTGCAATAAGTGAGTTTATTGACTGAGATGGGTGCTTATTTACAGAGGTGAATGCTATCTACAAGTGCTTAACACTCTTGTCCATGCTGTGCAACAAGCACTTCTTAACTTTTATAACCCTGGCGTTAAATCTTGGTGTACCACCATGATCCACAATGGAGATGGAGGCAGTTTGCTGTATGCTACGCTTTGTTGCCTGTTTTGACCTTTGCAGGTCTCCTCTGGAGGACTGAAACCTGCAGGTCCTGCTGTGCAGCAGTGGCACACTCTTCAACCTGTGGTGCTGGAGCTGAATTTGTCTCAGGAAGTTGGGTGGGGCACTCTGGCAGTCACCTGAGAGCGGGCCTCAGGCTGTGCACCAGTTTTCTTTCCTCCATATGGGCGCCGAGGACCCCTAGCTTCCAACGTGGGATGGAAGGGAAGCTAGATTGAGCCCATAAAGCCCCACCATCCTCTGGCATTGGCACTCATGGATGCCCACAAGTGCCTGCACCTTGGAGTGCATGTCCTGCACCAGCACAGAAGTATTGCACCCAGGTCTCCACTGTGGCCATTACCCTGGCTGTGTTGACATAGCTGCCTTGTAGTGTTGGAAATATCTCATCTTGCAGAAGTTGGATGGGTTCCTCCATCCTACCTTTCAATCCAAAGAATATAGCTGACATCCCTTCCTGATGCTCCCGGCTTTGCCTTTGGAGCTCCAGTAACTGAGGCATGACTGAGACCAAAGGCTCGTCATCTGACTGAGCCTCAACAGGTTCCTGGCATTCAGCAGTTCTCTGATTGGTGGCACTCTGCGACATCCCTGCTTCTGCCTGCTGTGGGGCAGAGAGAGGGAGGCGCTCACAAGATTGTGAGCCTGACGTCTCTCGGGAATTGGGTCTGATCGAGGTGTGTGTCTTTGCACTGGTGGAGGGTGTGGGTACAAGCTGTGATGGCACTTTAATATCCAAATCTGAGAAGTCATCTGAACTGGTCTCTGAGGTGGACTCTTGGACCTGGATGATGAAGGCCCTGGGCTACTCCCCTGATGTGCCTGCAAGAGAAGGGAGATTTTATTAGAACAAGGCAGTGACCTTCAGATAGGTGAGATTGGCGTGATGGATAATGATGTTCTGAGTCCTGGGTTTATTGGAGCCCACCTCACCCTTCGTACTGGAGTGGTAGATTTCCTCCTATGCCAGCTGGAGGGCTCTCTCCTTGGAATCCGAGAGGTCTCACAATTTGGGCCTCCCTCCACCTATCTGGGATCTCTCCCTTTTATTGTGAGCCAATTTGTCCAGCGTGAAAACAGATGGAGAGAGTGCAAGCAGGCCGCATGCCAGGGCAGATGGTAAGAATGTCAGGCATGTGTAGATGGTGAATTGGAACAGTGAGGTGAAGAGGAGACAAGCCACTGGGGAGATGAAGATGTGTGTGGGAGAGCGAATGATGGTACCCTTTGAGGTGGCAGTGAGTGAGATCCCAATGGATATGTGATTGGTGTGTGAATGAGAGTGATGGTAGGAGTGACTCACCCTGGTAGAATAGAAGAGATCATTCAACCTTTTTCAGTACTGGATGACCATCCTCCTCTGCAGTGAGCTGGCACTTACAGTGCTGCCAGCGTCTCCCATGCTGGGTTTGTCTCCTTGATAGCTAGTCTGCTCCCTGTGTGTGAGTAAAGGACGGCACTAATTTGCTCCATGGCATCCAGCAGCCTGGTGAGGGAGGCATCCACAAATCATGGGGAAGCTTTTTTAGCAGCCATCCTCTGTGTTGGACCATGGAGAAGTGGCTGGGTTGCACTGAGGTACCCTTTAAATGGAGCGCCCCGCTGATTGCTCAGTTAATGGCGGGGTAGAGGCTGCCTTCCATGGAGGCAATGTAAAACTAGTGGAGAGTGTTTTGTTTTTAAGTCCCTAAAATAATGTCTCAAAAACCTGTCATCACCACTAGCGGACAAAACGCTGCTTTTTTCACACGCTACTGCACTCCTCCGAAATATTGGAAAATGACACCCTCTGTCTCTGATCACCCTAGGAGATAAATGGCAGCTATTAATGTTTCTGTGGATGTAACAAGTGTCAATGGCTCTCCCTTTATCACAGGACTAGGCTGGGGAGACCAGCTTCCCCTGGTTTCTTTGATTGTAATATGTCACCACAATGAATGGTGTGAGATTCCACATGGATGAGGGTTGAGTTCTTGTCCTGTAACTGCTGTTGGAAATTTCCTGAAACTGTAGCCAACCTCTGAATCATGTAACCTGTAGCAGCCATTGTTTGGTTCAGCAAAGTCCACATTTTAAACAAGTAAAAAGATAATGATTGATTAAAGAAGATTTTAGCTTTTTTCATGTCTGAGGGACATGACACAATCAGACTTGGGTTTCATTATTAAAGAAGCCACATTGATTCTGGTACAAGTTGAATTTTTGTTTTTGTTAATGGTGTTAGGTTGCAAATCACACAAAATGATTTATTGTTCAATTGCAGCAACAGCTAATGGAGAAAATTTGCTTTACAATGCTTGTAATCCTTGATTTGCTTTACTTTGGAATTGTTAAATTTATTGCTATGCATCTTCACAAAGCAGTCTGGAAATGTTTTATTTTACGTGTGTAGAATGGAAATAAATAAAAGCCTGGTACAATATTAATTGTTCGAGCGAAAAAAAGGAAGATTTCTTTTGACTGAATCTATGAAGCCTTTTTTTAATATTCTTTCACGAGGTATGGGGGTCACTGGCCTGGCCAGCATTTATTGCACATCCCTAATTGCCCTTGAGAAGGTGGTGGTGAGTCATCTTCTTGAACCACTGCTGTCCATTTGGTGTTGCTACATCCATAGTGCTGTAAGGAAGGGAATCCCAGGATTTTTACCCTACGACAAGAAGGTATTGCAATGTATTTCCAAGTTAAGATGGTGTGCGGCTTGGAGGGGAACTTGCAAGTGGTGGTGTCCCCATGTATCTGTTGCCCTTGTTCTAAGTGGTAGAGCTCGTGATTTTAGAGGGTGCTGCCTTAGGAGCCTTGGTGAGTGGCTGCAATACCCATGGCAAATGTACATACTGTTCAACCTCAGCTTTCGAATGTTTACCATGTGATGACATATTTAAGGACACAGTCAGAGGATCCTTCCAATAAGAAGGAAGGGGAAGAAAAGGAGAGTTGAGGATACAGTGGGTCGGCCTGGTGGAACCCGTGACACTGAAGAAGAAGGCATTGGCAATGTGGCCGACGGGCAAGAAAGCACACAAAGAAAGAAAAGGAAGTATCGGGTTAGAAAAATGAAAAAGTTGGTGATGCTGAGAAGACCAGCAAGAAAACTGATCTTCAGGACGCATTGTGTCAAAAGGCTAAGGAAGTTGGTCATACAAAAAAGACTAGTCAGAAAACCGGTCTTCTGAAAGTTAAAACGACATTGAGCAGCTGATCAAAGATCAGAAGACCAACGAGACGATGAATATCCAATAAGCTGTGCACAAGGGACACATTTAAAATTATCAGGCATAGTTGCATTTTTACATATGACACGTGTAATATTATGATGCAGATCATGTTTTGTAGGACACAGTTATATCTGGATGGAAATGTTAACAGTTCCAGAGGAAGGCAGATGCGATGGTATGCCTGTGCATAGTTCTGTATATAGTTAGCGATGCGACCTCCAACCAGCTGGTGGCGCTAGAGATCTATCATGTGACTTGAGATACCAGCCAGTTGGTAGTAAAACATACATGAGGATAGTCGCTCCAGGGGAATTCACTGAATTCCTTTATTCGTTAGTCATCTTTCCACCTGTTAATATTGTCAATAAATCATCTTACTAGTCAATGAACTTGATGCTTTGTGTGCAATTTTATTACGACCATGGCACAAAACATAACAGAGTGGGTGGCCAAACCAGGTCTCTGCCAACAAAGTGGTTTCATGTGGAATTCCTGTCACTTAAGTGCGTTAATTATCCATAATTGCCCCCTGCACCCCTGCCCTCCACCTCTAGGCCCACTGTCACAGGGCTAGAAAAATTCAGCACTTTTGCCTCAGTCAATGTTACTATGTCTTCTCTCACTGTAATTCAGAAGCAATTTTTTTTTTTCGCTGGTAGTTTTGTGAAGAAGCATTACTATAATTTTAGATTTACAAATCAAGAATCTCCAAGAGTGAAAAGCAAAATTGCCCCATCAGTTCTTCTTGTCAAGGAACGGGAAATGCTTTTGTTGTTTGTTTCTAATGCAGCATAATACCACCAACATGCACAAAAGTCTAAATTGTACCAGAATCCAATGCAACCTTTAATAATGAAAAACATGAAAGATCTATTCTATAAAATCTTGGACACCCACAATCATATTTTTCATGATCTCTTTCCTGTTTTGGGAGACATAGTTTGAGTCTTGTATTTTAAAAGTAATTCACTTTCGATATGTTCATACTATAATCATAACCAAGTTTTTAGCAACAAGAGATCATTACCTTAAGTAGCTTCTTAAACAGTTTGAAAAATAACATATTTGGAGCTTTCACATGTATATTTTCACTGTGGGAAGATTCATAACAATCTGTATGCTGATAGGTATACCTCTTATGAAAATTAAATAGTGACTGGGATTTTAGACACTACCCCGAGAGTGGGCTGCCGGTAGTTGGGAGGCCGGGGGGTTGGGGAGGGGAGGGGGGAGGGGGAGGGGGAGGGGGAGGGGGGAGGGGGAGGGGGGAGGGGGGGCACAGGGAAAATCAGGTGGGGCGGTCGTGCATAGGGTATCAATTGTTTCCCTGCTTCCTCTGATAAACTGAGGTGATTAAGTTGCCAAATAATGGATGGGGGTGGGGGGGTGGGGCTGTCATTGGCACCACTGGCAGCGAGGAGTGCCCACATGTATACTCTGGTGGCATTTCTGTGGGCTCATGGTGGGGGAGAAGTGGTCCCTCCTGATTCGACCGTCTGTGCCCATATCTCATCAATGAATAAGAAAAATGGAAAAATGAAGGAGGGAAGGTACAGATGGTAAAATTGCCCATTTCATTAACACTATTTTGGAGCTTCTGCACTGCTTATTGAAAGAAGGCTTGTCATTTTCTTAGTGTTGAAGGCGACTCTGCAGCCAAAAGCAGAACCAGTACAAATTGGATGGAGATATCAATAAGAGTCAACGCTGCCTCAGCTAATCACTGATCCTGGCAGCAACTGAGAAATATATTTGATGGTCTCAGGGAAGTTCCCTCGGTAACGACTGCTCATTTTGCAGTCAGTTGTCCAAGATGATATTACAATGCAGCTTAACAGCACTACAGCGTCAGCTTGCTATGCGTAACTGCAACAGCAATCAGTTTACACAGTATCCTGTTAAGTATGGCAAGCAACAGCAAGCAAGCTGCTTCCATAAGGTACCTTGATGTTACATCTTGACTGACCTAACTAAGGTGATTTCTGCCTTAGGCACTAGGATGCTACACATTTCTGAAGTTACTTATTCCAGCATCTGTTCCATCTGGATTTATCTCCAGGAGAGGATTAAATATAAATTGGTGCCAACATCGAGAGACCAACATAAATGGGAATTACAAAGTCCTCTATAGGCATATAAATAGTAAAAGGATAGTAAAAGGAGTAGGGGCAATTAGGGATCTGTTATGAATGCCTAGTCAGCTCTCAACAGTGGCTAAGAGACTGGACCAGATGCCATAATATTTTAAAGTTTTAATGCAGTGCGGAAAATCGATTAATTCCAAGAGTGAAAACATAAAAAATAGGACTTGGTTGTTTTATAAACAAACTTTATCAAAACGACAGAAAAGAAAACAATGTTTAAACTTTACCGTCAACAACACTAACAGATTACATGCAGTTTCTTAATCTTAACACACTAGTTCCCAGTAAACATCACTTTAAATAACCATGATACCCTCATGTCGCTTACACAAACAGGCCAGGCAATAGTTCCAGTTATGAAACAGCTTTTCTTCTGTGAGGGACATTTTTTCAGAACTGTTTTCCAAAACCTGCCTCAGTGGTAACTTTCATGACCTCTCTGGTTGGTTTCCACAGCCTTCTCTCTGTAACTGTTCAGAACAGCATTCTCTCTCTGATTTCCCACTCGCGTTTCTATAAAATAACAGAGTTATGCCATTAATAAACAAATAACCTTCCATTGATGGACAAATAGGTAGTCAAACAAGGTTGTCCAGAGTGACAATGGATCTTGATTGGATCATCCTGGCTGAACTGGGGAATCCTGTGTATTCCCACCAATGAAGTTACGTCTGAATGGGACAAGGTAACTCAGGCTGTGGGCATATCCCTCTGACTGTGTGGCTAGCAGCCTTTTCCCTCAGTTGTTTAATCCCTAAATCTCCTACTACATTTTGGACCCCTTTTCTGCACCCAAGTTCCTAATATCTCCCTACCACGACAGAACTAAAAGGGGATATACTCATGAATGCACGGGGCATGGCCAAGGCATTAAATTAATGCTTTGCATCCATCATTACTAAAGACGGCAGCATGGTGGCACAGGGATGAGCACTGCTGGCTCACAGTGCTAGGGACGCGGGTTCAATCACAGCCTTGGGTGACAGTCTGTGTGACGTTTGCACATTCTCTCGCTTATCTGTGTGGATTTCCTGGGAGTGCTCCAGGTTCCTCCCACAGTCCAATGATGTGCAGGTTATGAGGATTGACCATGCTAAAATAGTACTTTAGTGCCCAAGGATGCCCAGGTTAGGTGGGGGGTGGGGGGGCGGCATGGTGGCACAGTGGTTGCATTGCTGCCTCACGTCGCTGAGGATCTGGGTTTGATTCTGGCCTCAGGTCACTGTCCGTGTGGAGTTTGCACATTCTCCCCGTGTCTCCATGGGTCTCACTCCGACAACTCAAAGATGTGTACAGTAGGTGGATTGGCCACGCTAAATTTCCCTTCAATTGGATTTTGTTTTTTTTAAAAAGGTTCGGTGGGTAACAAAGATAGGGCATGGGGTGACCTAGGCAAGGTGCTGAGGCCGCATGTAATCCCGTTTCCTGCACTGAGGAGTTCCGCTCACCAGAACTACTCAATGGAGGAGGGTATTGGGACATCATTTTTTAATGCACCCCAATCTCTCAACCACCCGACGCAATCCACAGATTTCCTAAAGTCCCAACTCACCTTTAAGGGGGTCCTCAGGCCCCCTCTCCCCACACATGTGGGAACATCCAGATCCCGGTCCCAGCACAGGCACAATGCCAGTCCGACACCTTGCCACGGCCAGCCCGGCAGTGTCCCTGCAGCCTGACAGTCCCACTCTGGAACCTTGGTAGTGCCAGGCTGGCACCCAGGTGTCACTGCCAGGGTGGCACCAGCAATGCCAGGATGTCAACCTGCCTAGAGGGCAACCACCCGGGGGCTTTGATCCCCTGGGACACTCCCCCAAGTGCCATCCCGAGTGATCCCCCGTTTGTGGGGACCAGTACTGAATGGTGCTCACCTAAGGTCTCTGAGGTGAAGGGGTTAGATCCCAACGCCTCAGGTAGATCAGGCGAGCTGCATATTAGAGTGAGATTAGCTACTCTCCCAAATATGCAGATTTGCCAAATACTGATCCCACCCATAATGGGCGGGACCTAGATACAAAATCCTGTTTGATCTCGTGAAGCGTGGCGAGCCAGGTAGATCCCAGAAGAGGCCTTTCCCGGCATTGGCATGGATCGTGCCCTATATTTCTGCCATGCTTACTTCAATTACCTTATTTGCTTATAATTTTCTCATAAATAAATGTGTTTTGATGTTTCAATAAGACATTTGTCGAAGTTTGAAAAGTTTAATGGAAAACATTAGCGTTCATGTCGAGAGGGCTAGAATACAAGACCAAGATGTACTTCTGAGGCTCTATTCTGAGACCCCATTTGAAGTATTGTGAGCAGTTTTGGGCCCTGCACCTAAGGAAGGATATGCTGGCCTTGGAAAGGGTCCAGAGCAGGTTCACAAGAATGATCCCTGGAATGAAGAAGTTGTCATATGAGGAACGGTTGAGGACTCTGGGTCTGTACTTGTTGGAGTTTAGAAGGATGAGGGAGATCTTATTGAAACTTACAGGATACTGTGAGGCCTGGATGGAGTGGATGTGGAAAGGATGTTATGCTTAATAACTACCTCAACATTTCTTTGCAATAACATATATCTTTTCACTTTAACACAAAAATCAATAAGATATATATTTTTTACATGAACACAACGGTTCTGTTGATAGGGTGGGAGGGAGGAGGTGGGGATGGATGGAGGGGAGGGAGGGGAGAGAAGGGAGGTGGAATGAGGGCGAATGAAGGGAGGGTTCAATGTCCAAATGTAGCATCTTCCAGGCAAACTAGAACTGCTGTAGGATTCTGAAATCCAATTTAACTTCAATCATAAGAATCAGGATCCAACTAAGTACGAGAACATTCTGGGTCCACGTGTGTTCAAACAAGATTCACCAATTTAGTGAGTTAGCAAAATGACAGCAGCAATGACACTTCACCAGATAGTAGACAGAGTGGAATATTGAATGTTAAGTCAACAGAGGCACTCAATCTCTCCGAAATTCTTCTTTCTTCTAACTTGTATCTTCTTTCTAGTTCTGCTATGGTGTTATTGCGGCCGCATAGCTCCAGGGACCCAGGTTCAATTCGGCTTCGGGTGACTGTCTGTGTGGGCTTTGCACTTTCTCCCAGTGTCGGCGTGGGTTTTTTCCAGGTGCTCCGGTTTCCTCCCACAGGCCAAAGATGTGCAGGTTAGGTGGATTGACCATGCTAAGTTGGCCCTTAGTGTCCAAAGGTTAGGTGGAGTTACTGCCCTTTTTTCCGACTTTCCATTCCCACCCCTAGCTAACAAACCACTCCCAGTGACTCTCATCCTGCTCCATTCACCTATGGCTTGCATCTCATGTCTATCCTGGGCCTCTGGGGAAGCATTATCAGCAGCTGCCACTTTTTAATATAGTGGAAAGTTATGAAAGAATTAACTTTTTTCATAGTTTTCTTTTTTACACATCTTATTGTCATAATGGAATTCATTGGTTCTTTATGGTGTATTGTGTGCCAGTGGACATGGCAGTGGTGCTGATGGGCAATGGAAAGCTGCCACCCTCTGACTGACCGGAGGCTCTTTGAGGGCTGGATTGCCTTCCACGGGGTCCTAGATCCATGTGAAGGCCAACACTTGCTGGTTAAATCCCAGATGGCACTTAATGCTGGTGGAGATGACGTGGGACTCCAACAGATTCTCCAGCCTGAAGGCAAGATACCGGTAACCAATATTAAATTCTACCCAGGGAGTGAGGCCTCATCCAAGCTGTTGTTTGGTCTGATCTTCTGTTTTCCTCTCGTTATTTGCTTGCTCTTACATTCACTCACATACAGGCATATATTGTAAGTTCAACTTTGTGCAGGGGCTGGGAGGTAAAATTACTTACTGCAAATCTTGCCTTGTACACTCTTGTTCAATCTCCATTGCCTTCTTCTATCTTCCCATAATGGGAACGGTTTTTGGGGTAAAGTTGTGTTTCTGGATGTTTACTAGGGAGAAATCAATTATTTGAATTGTGCAGAGAAAAGGTACCTGATGTAAAGGTACAGTGCACATTGGTTGATTTCACAGACAGTGTAAGGACTCTGTAATTAAGCTTAATACAGTAGTTACCTTGACAATTATTGACAGCTGTCTATATGATAGAAGTGATTCTCAGGCTGCAGTCCAGGAGTCTGCATCTCTGTGTAGATCTCCATGGGGAATCATAGGATGCATACTGCAGGTTTTTCATGACATATCCAAATAGGATTGCCTGCCCTCAGAGATACCCTAATGCACTTGCATCTCAAGGTTACTTTGATCCTTCTCCTCCTCCATAACCTTTAAATACAAAGGGATAGTCAGACGGATTTTCACATAGAAAGTATGTAATGAAATATTTATTGGAAAAGTGACACTGATAACAGATAGGTTGCAGCCTGAGGAAGCTCACAGTATGTTACTTTCTTGTAAATATCACACCAACAAAGCAACTGACATAAGAACATAAGAAATAGGTGCCGGATAGGCCATTTGTCCCCTTGAGCCTGCTCTGCCATTCTGATTGTGGCTTTAACTCCCCATTCCTACCCGCCCTGCTGTGTTCCTTGACTCTCTTGTCGATGGAAAATCTTACTCAGGTATGAATATATTCAATGACCCGGCCTCCACTGCTCTCTTGGGTAGAGAATTCAAAAAATTAATGACCCTCTGAGGGAAGGAATTCCTCTTCATCTCTGTCTTAAATGAGATTTTGAAACTATGCCCCCAGTTCAGGGGCTGTTCAGGAGTAGGGGCTGTTTAGCACAGGGCTAAATCGCTGGCTTGGAAAGCAGATTAAGGTAGGCTAGCAGCATGGTTCAATTCCCATACCAGCCTCCCCAAACAGGTGCCGGGATGTGGTGACTAGGGGCTTTTCACAGTAACTTCATTTGAAGCCTACTTGTGACAATAAGTGATTTTCATTTCAGTTCTTAGAATAGTTACATAGAACGTGCAGAAGGAGGCCATTCGGCCCATTGAGTCTGCACTAACCAACTTAAGCCCTCACTTCAACCCCATCCCAATAACCCCTCCTAACCTTTTTTTTTGGTCACTAAGGGCAATTTATCATGGTCACTCCACCTAACCTGCACGTCTTTGGGCTGTGGGAGGAAACCAGAGTACCCGGAGGAAACCCATGCAGACACGGGGAGAACGTGCAGACTCCGCACAGACAGTGACCCAGTAGGGAATCAAACCTGGGACCCTGGCGCTGTGAAGCCACAGTGCTAATCACTTGTGCTACCGTGCTGCCCTCTGAAGGGAAACATCCTCTCAACATCTGCCTTGCCAAGCCCCGTCAGAATTTTACATGTTTCAATAAGACATTCTTTTAAACTCCAATGCGTACAGGCCCAAGCCTCAGACAACCTCTTCAAGCCAGGAATCAACCTAGTGAACCTTCTCTAAGCTGCCTCCAATGCAAGTATATGCATCCTTTAATAAGGAGACCAAAACTATACACAGTATGCTAGGTCTGGTCTCACGTGGGCCCTGTATAATTGTAGCAAATCTTCCCTTCTTTTAAACTCTATTCCTCATGCAATAAAGACCAACATTCCATTTACCTTCCAAATCACTTGCTGACATTTTGTAATTCATGTACAAGGACAGCCAGTCCCTCTGTGGTGCAACATTCTGCACTACTTCTCCAATTAAATAATATGCTCCTTTTCTATTCTTCCTGCCAAAATTGGTAACCTCATATTTTTTCACTTTATACTCCATACACATTTTGCCAACTCACTTAACCCCTTTGCAGACTCTTTGTGCCCTCCTCACAACTTGGTAACCTCACCACCTAGCTTGGTAACGTCAGAAGATTTGACCCCTATCTCTTCATCAAAGTCATCATTTATAGATGTAAATAGTTGACACCCTGTATTGATCCATGTGATACTCCACTAGTCACAGTCTGCCAATTGAAAATTACACATTTTTACGGAATCTCAGATTCTGTGGCCAGGATTCTCTGAGCCCACGCTGGCTCGGGGAATCGGAGTTGACGCCGAGACAGCCCTTGACGTCGGTCTGACGCCGGGATGCGAATCTCTTTTGAAATAGGACCCTGCGGCAATTCTCCGTGGTTGACGGGCCGAGTTCCCGCCGGCGTGGTTCTAACATGGTTCCACCCGGCGGGAGCTCAGACCCGCGGCCGCGGTGGCCGTCTTGGTGGGGTGTGGGGGGGGGGGATATCAGACTCCGGGAGGGCCTCCACGATGGCCAGGCCCGCGATCGGGGGCCACTGAACGGGGCGCGTGCGCAAATTGGGGGGGAACATACCTTCATCCGCGCTGGCCCGCTGTGTGGCACCGTCATGTTGCGCAGGCTGTTCCAGCTTGCTCCCATATCCTTTGATCTCTTTTGCCTAACAGCTATATCTCACTCCTTCTTGAAAACTGTGGCAAATGTAGGGAATCGTTATATATTATATTTTATAGTAGTTGCAGTAATGTTATTAAAAACCTGGTTTGAGATACATACAGGCAGCATGTCTGCTAAAACTGCGATTAAGGGGTTATAAAAGTTAGGTAATTTTTGATTTTAACCATTTACTTGTTTACAGATAAATGGCCAATGGAACACTGTTTTGATTTTGGAGGATCCCCGGGATGTAGATAATTTATGAGGGATGGTGCTTAGTCCTGGATAAACAGGTCATGGGATAAGAGGTGGTGGAGCAAGGTCTGTCGGTAGGTGGCAGTTTGCTATCGCAACTTAGTCTGACAAGACAGGATTTCAGCTTGCTCCTGGAAGGTTCCTGCCAAAGTTTTCTCCAAGGTCTTTGCAGAAGTAAACCTGATTGCAAACTTTATTCATAAGAG
The DNA here is from genome assembly GCF_047496885.1 of Scyliorhinus torazame. Classification (NCBI taxonomy): domain Eukaryota; kingdom Metazoa; phylum Chordata; class Chondrichthyes; order Carcharhiniformes; family Scyliorhinidae; genus Scyliorhinus; species Scyliorhinus torazame. The sequence goes on along the minus strand of NC_092710.1, from coordinate 229,404,094 downwards.
GTCTTTGAACTGTATGGGTTTGCTGAATTGCAATATATATAGTTGCAGGTGCAGGGAACAAATGAAAGATTCAAGTACACTACATCTATTGGTTCCCCTTTATCCATCCTACTTCTTACATCCTCAAAGAATTCTTTGTTGTAATCTGATTTTCTAAATGTCCCGGTTTCCTCCCACAGGTCCCGAAAGACGTGCTTGTTAGGTGAATTGGACATTCTGAATTCTCCCTCAAGTGTATCCGAACAAGCGCCGGAGTGTGGCGATGAGGGGATTTTCACAGTAACTTCATTGCAATGTTAATGTAAGCCTACTGGTGACACTAATAAAGATTATTATTACTACTTTCTTAATAATAGATTCCAGCAGTTACCTAATGATAGTTGTTAAGCTTACTGACCTATAGTTCCCTATTTTCTGTCTCCCTCTTTTCTTGAATAGAGGTGTTAAATTTGCTCTCAGGTGAAAAATCAAGCTGCAAAGAAGCATTCAAAGTCATGCAAACAAACACTGCAGCTATTGCAAATATTCAGGACCCTTTAATAGAATCGGGGCTGATTATTTCCATATCCATAACATTCCCCATCTCTGCCTCTGCCTCACCTCTTCGATTGCTGAAACCCTCATCCATGTCTTCATTGTCTCCAGGCTTGACGATTCTAACATAATTCCCATCTGGCTTCTCAAATTCTACCCTCATGAATTTGAGGTCATCCAAAATACTGTTACCAAGGAACTAACGCACACCAAATTCTGTTCACCCAATACGCTTGTGTTCGCTGATCTACACTCACTCGCGGTTAAACAATCCTTCAATTTAAAAATTCCTTTAAAATTCTCCTTTTTAGGCTCCAAAACACATTGAAGTGGCCACACCCTCTGATAAGTCTCCTCCTAGGTTTTCCCTCACCACCCACCTGCCCTCACCCCTACGGCCTTGAGGATCCTAGCCCACATTCCTCTCGTCCTGGACCCAGCAAGACCGAAGACGTAACTTTGTCTGGGCTCCATGACTCCCCTCCTTTAGGAGACTGCCTGAAGATCCAACAAAGGACACTGCTCCGTATGGAGCCGATAGCCAAGTAAAGGCCGGTTAGCTGTGAAATGGCTGCGGGGCAAAGTAGCCAAGTGTAGGCCGGCTCATCCTAACTTCTTTGCCAGGGGGGTGTGGGGGTTCAAGAACCGTGTCCCAGCATAAAACTTAATCCATTGTTTAATCACATTTACCCACCTTATTCCCAGATACCCCTGAATCATTTTCCTTGTTCCAGCTATCCAAATTAATCTTGAATATTGACATAGTTCCCACCTTAACTGGAGTGATTTTAATAGTCAGACAAATCCCTGAGTAAATTTGACTTACTCTCTGTTCTAAACTTTTTACATTAACTCTTGTATTAGTGAACTCTGCTCGCAATTTCTATACGTTTGTGTACTTGGCACAATAGAATCATTGATGAATCCAAGATGATGTTGGAGCGTGGTGACACCCTGCAAGCTCTCCCCCATAGATCCTCTTCCTACATCTTTTATAACAGTGCTACCTTTTAAAACTAATTTCTAAAACTAATAGGAGATCCTCCGATGTCTGTGGGCTGACCCACATGACCCGTCACAATCCGACCCCGCAGGACTCGTCCAGCTACCTGACCCTGACCTCGACCTGGAAGCTGAAGAGGTACGAAGCAGAGGCCCGACTCCAACCTCACCTAGGAATCGACACGGCTCTGGAACGCCCGCCCTGGCCTACAAAATGCCCCCAGCCCCCAATGTTCCCGACCCAACTTCCGGAATGCCCGACCTGTGCATCTTTTCAGGTTGTGGGGGTGAGACCCGCGCGGACACGGGGAGGGTGTGTGGGCTCCACATGGGCGGTGGCCCGGGGCGGGGATCGGGCCTGGATCGTCAGCGCCATGGGCGGCAGTGCTAACCACTGTGCCACCATGCTGCCCCATTCTAATGATCTTGACAAGATTTAAACCCATTAAGGAATCTGTTGTATCGCCCAACAGCCAATGGTCATGTGCCTAAATGGCGGCACGGTGGCACAGTAGTTGGTGCTGTTGCTTCGTGGCTCCGGGGTCCCAGGTTCGATTGCTGCTTGGTTCGCTGTCACTACGGAGTATGCACGTTCTCCCTGTGTCTGCGTGGGCTGCCTCAGGGCGCTCCAGTTTCCTCCCATGGTCCAAGGATGTGCAGTTTAGGTGGATTGGCCATGATAAATTTGTCCTTAGTGTCCAAAAAGGTTAGGTGGGGTGCTGGGTTACGGAGATAGGGTGGAGCTGTGGGCTTGGACAGGGTGCTCTTTCCAAGGGCTGGTACAGACTCGATTGGCCGAATGGCCTCCTTCTGCACTGTAAATTTTATAATTCTATGATTCTATGATCCACTGAAGTCCATGTCTGTGGCATAGAAGACAGCCTACCCTGACCTATGCAAAATATCTAGGTACAATCCCTGCAAAGCCATCAGGGATGCTAAGAGACAATACCAGACTAAGCTGGAGTCACAGATTAACAACATAGACTCTTGTCGGTTGTGGCAAGGCTTAAAATACATAACGGGCTACAAAGCAAAGCTGAGTAGACTCTCTGGTAACAGCACACCAATCCCTGATGAACTCAATGCAGTCTATGATCATTTTGAGCAGAAAGCCAACAAATCATTGTCAACTGCTCCAGACGTTGGGACACAGCCATACAGTCAGATCGGCCTTCCTGAAAGTGAACCCCTCGGAAGGTGACGGGTCCTGATGGAGGCCCTGGCCATGCACAGATCCTGTGTGGACCAACCGGCGGGTGTGTTCGCAGACATCTTCAAACTCACTCTGCTCTGTTCCAAGGTTCCCACTGAAGAGGTAGAATTCCGGACGGATTACAGAAGACACAAAATGGATGCCGCCTGATATAAAATGGACCCTATGTTATTATCAGTGTCTGCTGCTGAAGTAGTAAGGCTTTGTGCAAAGCAAGTGATCCACAACCAGATGCATCCGGAGAGACAAAGAGCCGTTCGCAACCTTTGCCCAATGTCTGTATTCTTAGCTACTTGTAACTGACAAAGGGGCCCCAAAATTAAGGAACTAGCAAGGAATGAGGAAGGACATGTTCAACGTGACTGGACTATTGACCCCATGACTTTATGTAACTGTGATCTATGTAATGAATTGATTGGGTAAGGCAAACTGCCAATTAGAGGCGAGAGGAGCTAACTTGCAGCCATTTATGGCATTGAAGATGCATGTTATGAATTGTGACGCGAACAGAATTGATTAGGTATATGTAAATGCGAATGCAAACTAATTCCGCTTTCCTTCTGCATAAAAGCCCAGTGCAACCTCAGCTCAGGCGAGAAAATGTGCTGCACAGACCGTGGGGATCAAAGGCCTTTTCTCCCAGAGCTCTGAAAATTAATAAATTGCTTCTTTACTCACTCAAAGGTCTATTCATGAATATTTTCACCTACAATATGGCGTAGCCGGCAGGATGTCATGGAACTGAGTCGTTCGAGTCAATGAACGGGGTGAGTAGTCAAACTTTGACCACCCAGAAATTAGAGACACTTGGCAAGATGACTGATCAGGGATGTGATACCGGAAGAACCAAAATAATAGACAGACTACGTGAGTGAGAGAAGTGACCTAACTGGTTTAACTTTAATGTGATACTGCCGCATTGAGAATTAACGAATGAGATTGTTTACAGGTGCGAGAGATGATTGATGGAGGTATGTTAAAGAACGATGTTGTGAGGCCCTGATCAGGTAAACAGGCATCGGAGAGAAAAGGGGGCTGTTGTGGAACCCGCCCGCGGAGGCAAGAGTTACATGTCCGGACCTTCTCGGGAACGGAGGAGGAAGCTGCCGGACCTCTGAGAAACTCGCCGTGATTACGTGAGTACAATAAGAACATAAGAACTAGGAGCAGGAGTAGGCCATCTGGCCCCTCAAGCCTGCTCCACCATTCAATGAGATCATGGCTGATCTTTTGTGGACTCAGCTCCACTTTCCGGCCCAAACACCATAACCCTTAATCCCTTTATTCTTAAAAAAACTATCTATCTTTATCTTAAAAACATTTAATGAAGGAGCCTCTACTGCTTCAATGGGCAAGGAATTCCATAGATTCACAACCCTATGGGTGGAGAAGTTCCTCCTAAACTCAGTCCTAAATCTACTTCCCCTTATTTTGAGGCTATGCCCCCTAGTTCTGCTTTCACCCGCCAGTGGAAACAACCTGCCCGCATCTATCCTATCTATTCCCTTCATAATTTTATATGTTTCTATAAGAACCCCCCCTCATCCTTCTAAATTCCAATGAGTACAGTCCCAGTCTACTCAACCTCTCCTCGTAATCCAACCCCTTCAGATATGGGATTAACCTCGTGAATCTCCTCTGCACATCCTCCTGTGCTAGTACGTCCTTTCTCAAGGAAGGAGACCAAAATTGAACACAATACTCCAGGTGTGGCCTCACTAACACCTTATACAGTTGCAGCATAACCTCCCTAGTCTTAAACTCCATCCCTCTAGCAATGAAGGACAAAATTCCATTTGCCTTCTTAATCACCTGTTGCACCTGTAAACCAACATTTTGCGACTCATGCACTAGCACACCCAGGTCTCTTTGCACAGCAGCATGTTTTAATATTTTATCATTTAAATAATAATCCCTTTTGCTGTCATTCCTCCCAAAATGAATAACCTCACATTTGTCAACATTGTATTCCATCTGCCAGACCCTAGCCCATTCACTTAGCCAATCCAAATCCCTCTGCAGACTATCAGTATCCTCTGCACTTTTTGCTTTACCACTCATCTTGTGTCGTCTGCAAACTTGGACTCATTGCCCTTGGTCCCCAACTCCAAATCATCTATGTAAATTGTGAACAATTGTGTGTCCAACACTGATCCCTGAGGGATACCACTAGCTACTGATTGCCAACCAGAGAAACACCTATTAATCCCACTCTTTGCTTTCTATTAATTAACCAATCCTCTATCCATGCTACTACTTTCTCCTTAATGCCATGCATCTTTATCTTATGAAGCAACCTTTTGTGTGGCACCTTGTCAAAGGCTTTCTGGAAATCCAGATATACCACATCCATTGGCTCCCTGTTATCTACCGCACTGGTAATGTCCTCAAAACATTCCACTGAATTAGTTCGGCACGACCTGCCCTTTATGAACCATTCGTCTTAACAGCAACTTGGGCAATATCTTGTGTGAAACAAGCGCTATGAAAGTAAGCTGTGATGCCTAGTTGTCAATTAATTACATTACTCCATTAGAGGACAATCACTAGGAGAATTTATTCTCTTTTTAACAGTACAATCTGTTCAACTTATTAACACTGCAACAAAGTTACTGTGAAAACCCCCTAGTCCCCACATTCTGGCGCCTGAGAGAGAATTCTGAGGGAGAATTCACGATGTCCAATTCACCTAACAAGCATATCTATAGGGACTAGTTTAGCACAGGGCTAAATCGCTGGCTTTGAAAGCAGACCAAGGCAGGCCAGCAGCACGGTTCAATTCTCGTAACAGCCTCCCTGAACACGCGCCGGAATGTGGCGACGAGGGGCTTTTCACAGTAACTTCATTTGAAGCCTGCTTGTGACAATAAGCGATTTTCATTTCATTCATTTCAATGAGTTGATGGTGCAAATCATCCTGAATGACTATGATTTAATGGCTATTGCTGAAACATGGTTAAAGGATGGTCACAACTGGGAGTTAAATATCCGAGGGTATCAAACTATTCGGAAGGACAGAGTGGATGGTAAGGGAGGTGGTGTAGCTCTGTTAATTAAGGATGACATCCGGGCAATAGTAAGGAATGACATCGGTGCTATGGAGGATAAGGTTGAATCCATTTGGGTGGAAATCAGGAATAGTAAGGCGAAAAAGTCACTGATAGGAGTCGTCTATAGGCCACCAAATAGTAACATTATGGTGGGGCAGGCAATAAACAAAGAAATAACAGATGCATGTAGAAATGGTACAGCAGTTATCATGGGGGAGACGGTCGATGTGGCACCCATGAGCCGAGGGGGTACCTTGGCAAACCCGACCGCCAGTTGCAAACCATTCACCCCGGGAGAAAGAAAACAAGTTATGACCATCCTGGGAAAACTTTAGCCCCGAAGCCAGAATGTAAACTTTTGGATGGAACTGAATGCCGTTTGGGTGAGTCACCAACTGCACTGAAGAGACATTCACCAACCAGTAAGTGCAGCATGTCCGGCGGACAAGTGGCGACTTGTGGCCGGTGGTCCTGCGGTTGCTGCAGCCCAAGATTTTAGTGGGGGATGCTGAACCCACGCAGTGCCTCTCACAGATGAGTTAGACGTCCAACAGCCAGCTTTCACCCTTTAAAGGCGGAAGTCCAACGAGTCTTAGGTGATTCACCCACAAACTAGAGTAAGATCACTACCATCAAACAAAGAAAAGGCGAGGGAGCATCAGAATATGGGGAGCGGCTATTTACGGTTTATCAAGAAAGTTCGGGCTAAGCCAACGCTGTTAGGCCAGAATCGGCATTCATACAAGCCTTCAAAGATGGCTTGTCAAGTAAACATCAGGCCATCATTAAACTGGGGGTAGTGACTGCCAGGAACTATGATGACTTAGTGGAATGGGCATGCGGGTAGATGGGTGCGCTGGTGAAGACACTGACAGAGTTACAGTAAAACAGGAAAAGGTGGCAGCCGTGGCCAACTGGGAATCTGGAGCGAAGCCCAAGAACGGGCCATGCCACAATTGTGGAAAAATGGGCCACTTTGCGAAGGAATGTAAGGGCAAGAAGGTTGAGAAACAATGTAACTATTGTAATAAACGGGGCCATCTGGAAGCTGCCTGTTTCAGCAAACATGGCAGCCGCCTGGAGGCCAAAATACCCAATCCGCTGCAGAGTATCAGGAATGGACAGAATGGAAGGAAGGCCAGAGCTGATGCCCTGTGACCCCCATTAAAAACAAAAGGGAAGGGAGAATTTATGTGTCTGCACGAGTGGGGGGCCGACAATGTGAAATGCTGGTGAACACAGGAGCATCGGTCTCCGTTACAAACCTCCCCCTCCTTATCATCAATAAATCCATATTTTTATAGGGAATTGAGGGCACTAGAATGACCGTTTCCTTGAGTACCACGCAGGTGGTAGAGATTGACAACATATACATACCTATGAAATTTTATGTGTGTAAAGATAATGAAGGCACGATTTTGGGCAACGATATCATGAGGGAGTATGAAACGATAATTGATTGTAAGAAAGGAAAATTGACCTGGCCAAAGCCGGAAAGGTATGGACAGATGGCCAATAACACTGGCACTGTCGGGTTGGCCACCATAACCACCAGGGAATGGAGCGAAGAACAGGGCGGATACGGGGCCGTTTGCGGCCAAACAAGCAATGTTTGGGCAAAAAACAAATTAGACACCGGAAAATCCAGCATCGACCCTGTTAAGATTCCCGGGACAGAACATAAACCACACCGCCAATACCCGATCAAGACAGAAGCTAAAAAGGCGGTTGTGGATATAGTAGAAGGATTAGTAGAAAGGGGTATCCTGAGGGAAACCACCAGCACTACTAATTCTTCCATGTGGCCGGTAAAGAACCGTGACGGGAGTTACCGGCTGACCATAGACTATACAGCCCTTAACAAGATGACACCCATATTGCATCCAATCGTAGCCAGTCCCTCAACCATCCTAAACGGACTATCTCCTGAACAGAAAATCTTCACTGTCCTAGACATATCCAATGGCTTTTGGGCACTCCCATTGGATCCGCAGTCTTGAGAGAAATTTGTGTTTACAGTAGGGGACAAACAATATACGTGGACTCGATGACCACAGGGCTTCCATAATAGCCCAGCTATTTTCCACCGCGCAATGAGTGACATTTTAAAACAGATAAAAGTGCCCAAGGGGTGCGCGATCTTGCAGTATGTCGATGACATATTAATAGCCTCAGAAACAAAGGCAGACCATCTGGCTACCCTGTACTTAGTATTGCAATCCCTGGAGACGGCTGGCCTCAAGGTGAGCCCAGGTAAAAAGGCCCAGGTAGAAAAACACAAGTCCTGTACTTGGGACACTTAATCTCCCAAGGACTTAAGGAGATGCCTTAGGACAGAAAACATGCAGTCCAGAGTATGCCAAAACCCATTACTGTGGAGTCAGTAAGGTGTTGGGACTCTTTAACTACAGTCGGAACTTTATCCTGGAGTTTGCTAAAATCGCAGAACCAATACAAAGATTAGTAAAAGGAGGAGGTAGAACCAGTGGAGTGGGGCCCAGAATAGGAGGAAGTGTATACCCAATTAAAGTCTGAGTTAATGTCGGCCCCAGGATTGGGGTTACCAGACATGAGTGAAGACTTCCACATACACTACAACAATGAGGGCGGGTTCTATACAGCAGTGGTCACACAGGACCATGTAGATAGGAGAAGGGCCGTCGCCTATTACTCTAGGGCAGAGGGACCGGTAGTCACTGGACTCTCCCGGTGCGTTGGTGCACTGGATTGCACGGCCTGGGCTGTGAAAGTTAGTGAACCAATAGTTGTGACAGGAAACATTATACTACACACGAAACATACCCTGGTAGAAATGTTGAACACCAGAAAGCTAAGAACCGTCTTGAATATGAGGCGGGCCAAGTAGGAGGCGGTCCTCCTCCCTCCAAGTAAGTCAGTAACCATTATTAGGGACACAGGGGAGAACCCAGCCGAGGGAATATTAGGAACAGGGGAACCCCACAATTGTGGGGATGTAGACATGAATTTAGAGGAAGACAGGATTAAGGATACTCCTCTGGCAACAGCGGAAGAAACATTCGATGTAAATGGGTCACGTAAGTATGTCGATGGGCGGTAGTGAATGGAGCATTGGAGACAGTGGAATCAGGATGAATTGATGGAGGCCTGTCGGTCCAAGTGGCAGAGCTAGTGGTGCTCACCAAAGCGCTAGAGTTATCAGAAAATAAGACAGTGAACATTTATATAGACAGGAGGTACGCTTTTGGAGTTGTACATGACTACATGACTGCTTTCTCCTTTTAAACAGCTCACAGCAAAACAGCCAGGCACTTTGAAGCTGCTCTCAGCAAAACCAGCCAGGCACTTTTCAAACTGCAAAAACCAAACTGCAAAATGGCTGACCTGACCTTAGCTCCACCCACTCTCTGACATCAATGTTTTCTTAAAGGTACATTGCTTCAACATCCATGTCTTAAAGGTACTCTCACATGACACCTCCCTCCAAGGAAAAAAAAATAAACCATCAACTTCAAGATGGTTTCATTTTCACTTTTGCACCATCCACTAAGAAATGTACACACTAAATATACATTTTCATTTAAAGAAAACAACACACACAAACAGGTATAATAATATAGTCCATTTTTCTTTGTTCTGCTTCCTCCAACCGAAGTCCTTCTCGATTGACAGTCTCTTTGAACACGAAAGTCTCTGCACGATCCATCCATTCCTCTGTGCCTTGGCATTTCTCTTTAGAATCAGGGGCAACATTCTCCGACTCTCCGCCGGGTCGGAGAATCGCAGGGGGCTGGCGTGTATCCCGCCCCCGCCGGTTGCCGAAGTCTCCGGCACCAGAGATTCGGTGGGGGCGGGAATCGGGCCGCGCCGGTTGGCGGGCCCCCCCCGCTCGATTCTCCGGCCCGGATGGGCCGAAGTCCCGCCGATAAATTGCCTATCCCGCCGGCGTAAATTAAATCACCTACCTTACCGGCGGGACAAGGAGGCGTGGGCGGGCTCCGGGGTCCTGGGGGGGGGGCGCGGGGCGATCTGGACCCGGGGGCGTGCCCCCACTGTGGCCTGGCCCGCGATCATGGGCCCACCGATCCGCGGGCGGGCCTGTGCCGTGGGGGCACTCTTTCCCTTCCGCCTCCGCCACGGTCTCTACCATGGCGGAGGCGGAAGAGACTCCCACCACTGCACATGCATGGGAAACTGTCAGCGGCCGCTGACGCTCCCGCGCATGCGCCGCCCCGAGATGTCATTTCCGCGCCAGCTGGTGGGGCAACAAAGGCCGTTTCCGCCAGTTGGCGGGGTGGAACTTCCTCCGGCGTCGGCCTAGCCCCTCAATGTTGGGGCTCGGCCCCCAAAGATGCGGAGCATTCCGCACCTTTGGGGCGGCGCGATGCCCGTCTGATTGGCGCCGTTTTGGGCGCCAGTCGGCGGACATCGCGCCGTTTCGGGAGAATTTCGCCCCAGATACTTTAGTTCAATCTGACCAGAGAGTCCCTTGCAATTCTCCAATACAGGAGCATTGGTGATCACAGCTTTCAGGCAGTCAAATGCCTGTTGAAAGACGGCTGTCCATTGAAATTTTTTACGTTTCTTCAGCAATTCCATCAGTGGAGTAATCACGCCACAAAACATTTGCACAACTGTTTGATCAAATTCATTCATGCTAGGAGATCACATTATTTCCCTTTGTCTTGAGGGTATTGGAAACTCAGCAAGGAAAGTGATTCGGGCTTCTCCAAATTCACTTTCGGCTAGGTTCATCACCAAACCCGCCACCTAAAGTCGATCGAAGAACTCCATACGATGTTTTAAATGTTCTTTCCATGTCTGGAAGTTGAAAATAAAAGCAGATTGTCCCACTTTCTCAATGCAATCCTTCAAACGTGGGATAGGATAAGAGTCCGTTCTTGTAACTGCATTCACCTTTCTGTAGTCCACACACAACTGTTGGGTACCGTCTGGTTTAGGTGCCATCACTATGGGTGAGCTCCATTGGTTGCAACCCACTTCAATTATGCCATTCTTCAGCATACTCTCAATCTCTTTGTTAACCTGTGCCAATTTTAAAGGATTAAGTCTATATGGATGTTGTTTGATAGGAACAGCATTTCCCACATCTACATCATGTATAGCCATTTTAGTACTTCCCAATTTATCTCTACAAACTTGCCCATGTGATATCAATAACTCTTTCAGGTCAGTTTGTTTTTCCTCTGGAAGGTAACTTAACAATTCATCCTAATTTTTAAGAACATCCTCATTTTCCAATTTAATTTGAGGTATGTCAAATTCACAGTCATCTGGATTTGGTTCGTCACTTTGAGTTAGAATCATTAAAACCTCTTTTTCTCTCCTTCCCTTTCAAAGTACCTTTTAAGCATATTCATGTGTCACACTTCCTTCTATCTGGTGTTTTTACTCCATAATTCACCTCACTTAATTTCCTTTCAATCTGATACAGTCCACAAAACCTAGCTTTAAAGACTCCCCTATCACTGGTAACAACACTAAAACTTTATCCCCACTGGCAAAACTACGAACTTTGGATTTCTTGTCCGCTACCCGTTTCTTCACATTTTGTACAACTTTCTAATGTTGTCTAGCCCAGCGCTGCAGCTTATCTATGTCCCTCTGTAACTTGTAACATCCTTCCGCACTGTTCACAACTCCACCGACTTTAATGTCATCTGCAAATTTACTCACCCATCCTTCTACGCCCTCCTTCAGGTCATTTATAAAAATGACAAACATCAGTGGCCCCAAAACAGATCCTTGTGGTATACCACTAGTAACTGGACTCCAGTCTGAACATTTCCCATCAACCACCACCCTTTGTCTTCTTCCAGCTAGTCAATTTCTGATCTAAACTGCTAAACCACCCTGAATCCCATGCCTCCGTATTTTCTGCAGTAGCCTACCGGGGGAACCTTATCAAATGCTTGACTGAAATCCATATACACCACATCAACTGTTTTACCCTCATCCACCTGTTTGGTCACCTTCTCAAAAAACTCAATAAGGTTTGTGAGGCACGACCTACCCTTCACAAAACCATGTTGACTATCTCTAATCAAATTATTCCTTTCCAGATGATTATACATCCTATCTCTTATAAACTTTCCAAGACTTTGCCCACAACAGAAGTAAGGCTCACTGGTCTATAGTTACCGGGGTTGTCTCTACTCCCCTTCTTGAACAAGGGGACAACATTTGCTATCCTCCAGTCTTCTGGCACTATTCCTGTAGACAAAGATGACTTAAAGATCAAAGCCAAAGGCTCAGCAATCTCCTCCCTAGCTTCCCAGAGAATCCTAGGATAAATCCCATCCGGCCCAGGGGACTTATCTATTTTCACACTTTCCAGAATTGCTAACACCTCCTCCTTATGAACCTCAGCCCTTCTAGTCTAGTAGCCTGAATCTCAGTATTCTCCTCGACAACATTGTCTCTTTCGTGTGTGAATACTGATGAAAAATATTAATTTAGCACCTCTCCTATCTCCTCGGACTCCACGCACAACTTCCCACTACTATCCTTGATTGGCCCTACTCTTACCCTAGTCATTCTTTTATTCCTGACATATCTATAGATCAGAGTATTAGATAGGGTGGACAGTGAGAGCCTTAAGGTGGGTCGACCTTAAGGGTCGTGAGGCTGCATACGGTGAGGGGTGGTAGGGGTCCGCCGAATTTTAGAGTTAGACTTTGGAGGTTGCACTGGAAGTCCAGGCTGAGTAACAGGGCAGCGCAAAGGTTGGGGAGGACGTAGAGCTGGAAGTTGCTGAACTCTACGCCCTGGACGGTGAGGGTGGAGATGCAGTACCCCTGGAATTCCACGGAATGGGATCCGGAGGCCAAGAGATTCTCAGGGTAACGGGGTGTACCGCGAGGGTGCAGTGCATTACTGTGGCGGGGTGGATGAAGCTTTCCATGCTTCCAGAGTCAAGAAGGCAAGATGTCTTGTGCCAATCGACTTTCACCGTCGTCGTCACGGTTGCGAAGTTGTGTGGCTGGGACTGGTCGAGCGTGTTGATGGCGAGCTGCGGCTGGTATTGGTAGGCCCCGGGCTGATCGGCGGCGCTGGAAGGTGATGAACGGCCAGATGAAGTGCCCGACGAGCAGAGGTCTTGAGATGCCGTCTAAAATGGGGCCTAAGATGGGCGCACATGGGCGGCGTTAAAGATGGCGGCACCCACAGACCGCACGTGGTCTGCTGGGAGGAAGATGGCGGCGCCCACGGGCCGCACGTGGTCTGCGGGGACGAAAATGGCGGCGCCCGTGGGTCGCACATGGTGGGTGCAGGAACACTGGGCCTAGATACAGCAGCAATCAACCGGGCCTGGCACACAGCAGCAAAATGTCCCTTCTTTCTGCAGGTCTTGCAGATTGCACTCCACTCCAGGCAGCGCTGCCAGTGTGCTTCGCTTGCCTGCAGAAATAGCATTTGGGCCCCCCGGGGTTGGCTGGCTGCCGCACGGCGCAGGCTTGGGGTTGGCTGGGGGCGGCCGCTGGTGGGGCCCACGATGTCCATGAGGGCGGCGTGCGGTCGGGGGCGTACGACTGTACATTACGGGAGGCTACTGTTAGCGAGTTCGTGAGTTGCCTGGTCGCCGCGAGGTCGAACGTACCCCCTTCTAATCGGTGCTGGCGGATGTACGCCGACTCCATGCCCGTAACAATAGCGTCCCTGATTAAGAGTTCTGTGAGTTCAGCGGCCGAAACTGCCTGGCAATCGCAGTTTCTCGCCAGGATGTGCAGGGCACGCCAGAAATCATCTAATGACTCACCGGGGAGTTGGTGCCTCGTGGACAGGAGGTGCCTGGCATAGAGTTTGTTGATCGGCTGATATAGTGTCCTTTCAGAAGTTCCATAGCTTCAGGGTAAGTGGGCACATCCCGGATAAGGGGAAAAATCTCGGAGCTCACCCGTACAGGATCTGGAGCTTCTGTGCATCCGAGGGTTGTTCAGTTGCTGATCCGAGGTAGCTTTCGAAGCAAGCTAGCCAGTGGTCGAAGGCCGACGTGGCGTTGTCTGCTTGCGGGTGCAGCTGTAGGCGATCTGGCTTGATGCGCAGGTCCATCGCTGTAATACCTCTGTTTAATAAATTGATGCACTATCAATTACGACGAGATGAGAGTAGAGAGTAATCAAGGCTTTATTAAGCAGAGATGTGTGGCCTCCTGCAGCTGCTACCATATGTGCACACACATTTATACTCCGCCTACTGGGTGGAGCTAGCAGGCAGGGATCTACCCCCGTACCTGTAGTACAGGAGCCTTACCGTATTACCTCTAATAACAACTATTATACAATCCGTGGTGATTACCACAGCGATAAGGTGGGAAGCAAGATGATGTGCTTCCCCAGCCTTCAAATGAATGTAGTCGCGTTAATCTGTATATTGTCACGGGTGTAAGGGTGATGGGATTGGAAGACAATCTTTTTTATAAAACTCATATACGATTGTACGGAAAGCAGTCTGTGTGTTACCCGTTGGCCAAGCCTGTACAGGTCTTGTTTGTGGCCACCCCAAGTTGGACCCCCATCCAACTATACACTGCAGACATGTCAGATAGACCCTGTGTAGGACAGACGGGCAGCTATAGTAGGAGCACACAAGGAAGATGCATGGAACTAATAAACTCCACGCATCCAACTTGCCAGGGAATACAGGGGACTGGAGGGACAAGATGTTCAGAGAAGACGGAGTATCCCCTATGTTTTACGGGGCAAGGATGGGGATGTGTCTATGCCCTTGTCCCCAAAAATTCCACATGTCTACAGAAACAGTGTGCTCACCAACATCGCCGAGTACATCAGGGCCAGTTCGCCTGTACTTGCAATAAGGAAAGATGCTTTAACGTCACAGCGGGGAGACAATTTATTTGCTGCCACTGTAATCTCTGCTGCCTGGGCGTACCCATTCGATTCTTACCAATTGGGGTGGGGGGGGGGGGGGGGGGGGGGGGGGGGCGGGAGCTGGCTCCATTGGCCTTTTGTAGGAGGATGGGGACCATGGATCATGCATTCACTGATAATAGTTGCTGTTGTGTATTTGCTTTTTTGCTGTCTTATAAGCATAGCAAAGCGACAATAAGCGATTATTATTATTCTTTATTTATTTATATTTTACAAACTGTACGTTGCTCTACTTTGACAATATCCTGAGTGTTGCGACTGGTTCCAGGGGCGAAATTCTCCATTATCGGCGGAAAGTCCGCCGATCGGCGCAAAAAACGGCGCAAATCCCACTTGCGTCACGTCATAAAAATGGGCCGATAGTCTGCGGCCCAAAATGGGCTAGCAGCGACGTAACGGGATCCGCGCTTGCGCAGTGGTTCACGCCGTGCAGCGTCATACGCGCTGCACGGCGTGACCGCTCATAAGGCCGCGCAGCTCCCCCCCACCCGACCGGAACAGCCGACCGCAACACCCGACTTGATGGCTGGCCGTCGCTCAGCCCCGAGGTTCGAGTCACGCGATGTGGAGGCGCTCCTGGACGCGGTGGAGCAGAGGAGGGACGCCCTGTATCCCGGGCACGGCCGCAGAGTTGCCCCACGCCACAGCCGGCGTCTGTGGAGGAAGGTGGCAGAGGCCGTCACCGCTGTGGCCCTAACACCACGGACAGGCACCCAGTGCCACAAGAAGGTGAACGACCTCGTCAGAGCAGGCAGGGTGAGCCTCCCCCATATCCCCCATATCCCCCTTCCCCCAAATCCCCCCCTCCCCCATATCCCCCCTCCCCCATATCCCCCCTCCCCCATATCCCCCATATCCCCCCTCCCCCATATCCCCCATATCCCCCCTCCCCCATATCCCCCTCCCCCATATCCCCCATATCCCCCCTCCCCCATATCCCCCCTCCCCCATATCCCCCATATCCCCCCTCCCCCATATCCCCCATATCCCCCCTCCCCCATATCCCCCCTCCCCCATATCCCCCATATCCCCCCTCCCCCATATCCCCCATATTCCCCCTCCCCCATATCCCCCCTCCCCCATATCCCCCCCCCATATCCCCCATATCCCCCCTCCCCCATATCCCCCCTCCCCATATCCCCCATATCCCCCTCCCCATATCCCCCCTCCCCCATATCCCCCATATCCCCCCCTCCCCCATAGCCCCCCTCCCCCATATCCCCCATATCCCCCCTCCCCCATATCCCCCATATCCCCCCTCCCCCATATCCCCCTCCCCCATATCCCCCATATCCCCCCTCCCCCATATCCCCCCTCCCCCATATCCCCCATATCCCCCCTCCCCCATATCCCCCATATCCCCCCTCCCCCATATCCCCCCTCCCCCATATCCCCCATATCCCCCCTCCCCCATATCCCCCATATTCCCCCTCCCCCATATCCCCCCTCCCCCATATCCCCCCCCCATATCCCCCATATCCCCCCTCCCCCATATCCCCCCTCCCCCATATCCCCCATATCCCCCCTCCCCATATCCCCCCTCCCCCATATCCCCCATATCCCCCCCTCCCCCATAGCCCCCCTCCCCCATATCCCCCATATCCCCCCTCCCCCATATCCCCCCTCCCCCATATCCCCATATCCCCCTCCCCCATATCCCCCTCCCCATATCCCCCATATTCCCCCTCCCCCATATCCCCCCCTCCCCATATCCCCCCCTCCCCCATATCCCCCCTCCCCCATATCCCCCCTCCCCCATATCCCCCCCTCCCCCATATCCCCCATATCCCCCATATTCCCCCCTCCCCCATATCCCCCCTCCCCATATCCCCCATATTCCCCCCTCCCCCATATCCCCCCTCCCCCATATCCCCCATATCCCCCCTCCCCCATATCCCCCCTCCCCCATATCCCCCATATCCCCCCTCCCCCATATCCCCCATATTCCCCCTCCCCCATATCCCCCCCCCCCATATCCCCCCCCATATCCCCCATATCCCCCCTCCCCCATATCCCCCCTCCCCCATATCCCCCATATCCCCCCTCCCCCATATCCCCCCTCCCCCATATCCCCCATATCCCCCCCTCCCCCATAGCCCCCCTCCCCCATATCCCCCATATCCCCCCTCCCCCATATCCCCCCTCCCCCATATCCCCATATCCCCCTCCCCCATATCCCCCTCCCCATATCCCCCATATTCCCCCCTCCCCCATATCCCCCCTCCCCATATCCCCCATATCCCCCCCTCCCCCATATCCCCCCTCCCCCATATCCCCCCTCCCCCATATCCCCCCCTCCCCCATATCCCCCATATTCCCCCCTCCCCCATATCCCCCCTCCCCATATCCCCATATTCCCCCCTCCCCCATATCCCCCCTCCCCCATATCCCCCATATCCCCCCTCCCCCATATCCCCCCTCCCCCATATCCCCCATATCCCCAAGTGAATCCAGCCCTAACCTTAACCTCTGCAATGCACGCGCAACCGATGGCGTGCAATCATATACCTGCCTAACAGTGTTGCCTTTTACCCCTGCCACCACCCCCCCCCCCCCAGGAGAAGCGCATACACAACAATAGGGAGCATGTGAGGACTGGAGGAGGGCCCGCTGATGAGAGGCCACTGACCGTACACGAGGAAAGGGCCCTGGAACTGGCTGGCGGACCTGAGGACCGGGAGGTTGCTGATGCAGAGGTCGGGGCCCCACGAGCAAGTGAGCCACCAACAGCCCGTCCCCATATCCCCCCTCCCCTATATCCCCCTCCCCGTATCACCTGATCACTGCCTGATGTCTAACCATGCATGCTTCATTGTGTATCGCAGGACCAAAATCCAGGCACCCATCCCCGCAGGTGCAGACCGCCCGCAGGATGCCCCTCGGAGACCACGGGAGACGGAGAGACCGCACCCTCCAGCATGCGACGCCCGCAGGATGCCCCTCGGAGACCACAGGAGACGGAGAGACCCGCACCCTCCAGCATGCGACGCCCGCAGGATGCCCCTCGGAGACCACGGGAGACGGAGAGACCCGCACCCTCCAGCATGCGACGCCCGCAGGATGCCCCTCGCACACCACGGGAGACGGAGAGACCTGGAGCAACAGGGAGACGACACCCCCATCACGTGCGGGAGCGACCACCCAGCGATGAGGGGGGCAGCCACAGGCCCCCGTCACATCCGAGCCAGGACACCACTACCCAGGACACCACTATCCAGGACACCCCTACCCGGGACACCACTACCCAGGACACCCCTACCCGGGACAGCACTACCCGGGACAGCACTACCCGGGACAGCACTACCCAGGACACCCCTACCCGGGAAGACGAAATACCGGACAGTGACTCAGAGTGGATGGGTGGAGACGAACCCCCACCCCAAAGTGCCATGGACTCAGAGTGGGACGAAGAGCATGACACAACGCCACTGCTGTCACCAACACCCTCCACCATCGCAGAAACACTCACCACGGTTGGGCACTTTAGTGATGAGGCGTCTGGTACACTCACTGGTGCGCACAACACAGCCGTCCCGGTACAGCAGGTGGAGGTAGGAGCAGCAGAGGGACCGGGCGGTCGGAGGGCAGCCCAGGCCAAGCGAACATCTGCCGCCCAGATGGATCCCGGGTTCCTGCAGTTACCACACCCACACATAGATCCGATGCAACCACCGACACGGAGACGAGCGAATAGGGTGACGGGTGGCTTGCGGCGGCTGCGGTCGCAGGTGGAGGAGTCCACCCGCGTCCAGGAGCTGGGAGTGGTGCCGGTCATGCGTGCCACCCAGGCTGACACCGCACGGGTGGCGTCCGCGGTGGAGGCAATGGGTGCGACGGTGTCAGACATGGGGAACGGTTTGCGAGGCCTGGGGCCTTCCGTGCAGGCGGCGTCTGTGGCCCAGGAAATGGCTGCCCTCTCACAGGAGGCCATGAGCCAGTGCCAGCGCCAGATGGCAGAGGCGCTCAACGCCATAGCCCAGTCTCAGCAGGCCATGGCCCAGTCTCAGCAGGCCATGGCCCAGCCTCAGCAGGCGATAGCCCAGTCTCAGCAGGCCATCGCTGAGGGCATCGGCGCCAGTGGCCATGTGCGAGCTGGCGTCGCACTGTCGCAGACAGGGTTCGACAACCCCCTGGGCTCCATGGCTGCAAACCTGCAGACCCCTGTCGATACCAGCACGGGCCTCCAGGACTGGCAGCGCCAGATGTCGGGGGCGCGTCGGATGGCCAGTCCGTTCGCATCCCCCACCCATGTAGAGGCCTGGGGGCCATCGGGCACCCCGAGGGAGGAGGAGGTGGTGTGGTCCGTCCCGGCTCCCTCTGTAGGGGAGGTCCCGGTACACCGCGACACCTCGGACTCCCCCCCTTCCGTCCCAGGTGCATCGGGTGGGCAACGGGCAGGACAGGCTGGCAGCTCACCATCCCAGTCGCCCGGGCCGCAGCCTGGCCCATCTAGGCCAGGATGCCCCAGGAAACGGCCGCCAAAGGGATCCAGTGTCAGAGGGCAGGAATCACAGGAGTCCACCTCCAGTTCTGCTGTACCGTCTGGGGAACCACGTAGACGTAGTCAAAGGGCCCGTAAGGCCAAACAATTAGACACTGAGTAAGTTGGCACGGGTGCAGGGCACAGATGAGTTTTAGGGGCTAGGGCACGTGCATGAACTCCTTTGGTTATTAAAGTCAATGTTACACCTACCGAAGCTGCCTTTGTGCTCTGTCCAAAGTGTGCGGGGGTGTCATGTACGTTGAGTGCAAGTGTGTGTGTGACGGGTGGTCTTACCTCAGCCCCAGGTGAGTCTGCCCCCTTCCCCCTGGGCCGCCATCAACATCCCCCGGACAGAGGACGGGACCGTGCGCTGCAGTGTCACAGCCGCATGCAGGGATGGTCCGGGTGGATGGTGGTACTGTGGCCATGGGTCAGACATAGTCCAACGATGTAGAGCCAGGAGCTCATCGGAGGCGGGTTGTCATCATTCTCCATGGCCTGCGATAGACACGCGTCCACCCGCAACTGGGTGAGCCCGGCCCGTTGTGCCGCCGGTGGATCGGCAATTGGGGGTGGGGGGGTGGTGTGCATGCGGGTGGGGTGTGTGGGGTTGGGGAGGGGGGTGAGGGTGCTGGGTGGGTGGATGGGTGGGGGGTGTGGGTGGTCGGCTGTTGTCATGGTGTGCGGTCTGTGGCCATACTACCCGATTCCCACGCCCATCTAGTCAGTGAAGCGGGCGTCTATCAGTCTGTCCCGTGCCCGCTGGGCCAGCCGGTAACGGTGGACAGCCACCCGCCTGTGTCTACCCCGTCTGCCCTGACCATTGCCCCCATCCCCCTCATCTGGGGAGGACTGGGCCTCTTCCTGCTGCTCCTCCACTCCGCCCTCCTCTGCCTGCGGCACATCGCCCCTCTGCTGGGCTATGTTGTGCAGGACGCAGCACACCACAATGATGCGGCCGACCCTATCTGACCGATACTGGAGGGCGCCCCCAGAGAGGTCCAGGCACCTGAAACGCATCTTCAGCACGCCAAAGCACCTCTCGATCACTCCCCTTGTCGCTACATGGGCATCATTGTAGCGGTTCTCCGCCTCATTGCGTGGCCTCCGTATAGGCGTCATCAGCCACGATCGCAATGGGTAGCCCCTGTCGCCCAGCAACCAGCCCCTCAGCCGGGGATGGCGTCCCTCGTACATGCCGGGGATGGATGACCTCGACAACACGAATGAGTCGTGTACACTGCCTGGGTGACGGGCGCAGACGTGCAGGATCATCATGCGGTGGTCGCAGACCACCTGTACGTTCATTGAATAGGTCCCCTTCCTATTAGTGAACACGGCCCTGTTCTCTGCAGGTGGCCGCACGGCGACGTGCATCCCATCGATCGCGCCCTGGACCATGGGGAACCCGGCAACGGCAGAGAAGCCCACGGCCCGGGCATCTTGGCTGGCCCGGTCCACGGGGAAGCGGATGTAGCGGTGCGCCATGGCATAAAGGGCATCTGTCACTGCCCGGATGCACCGATGCACCGATGTCTGCGATATGCCGGACAGGTCCCCACTCGGTGCCTGGAATGACCCCGTTGCATAAAAGTTCAGGGCCACCGTAACCTTGACGGACACGGGGAGAGGGTGTCCCCCGCCAGTGCCACGCGGTGACAGGTGTGCCAGCAGGTGGAAGATGTGTGCCACGGTTTCCCGGCTCATCCGGAGTCTCCTCCTGCATTCCCGGTCCGTGAGGTCCTGGTATGACTGCCGGGGCCGGTACACACGGGGCGCCCTCAGGTGCCTCCGTTGCCGTGGGGCCGCGACGTCCTCCTCCCCCTCCTCGTCCTGTCGGTCAGGTGTCCCTCCAGCCTGGGCGGCTGCCGCCTGCCCCTCTGCGGCAGCCTGCGCCGCCTCTCTGGCACGCTCCTCCTCCTCCTCCTCATCCTCATCCAGGGCAACATAGACATGAGCGGCTGCCACCACGGCGGCCAACATCGCTGGATGGTCTGAAAACATGACGGCCTGGTGGGGGGGAGGGGAACGACGACATGTCATCATTGCCCATATCCCCTCCTCCCCCCAGCCAGGTGGCATGGACCGCATGGGTCCAACTGTTGGAGGCTGGCACCTGGCCAGGTGGACCAACTCATTTGCCCTCCCATCACCCACCCCGGCACGGACCCCCTCCCCAACCTCCACCCCGGCACGGACCCCCCCCCCCCCAACCTCCACCCCGGCACGGACCCCCTCCCCAACCTCCACCCCGGCACGGACCCCCTCCCCAACCTCCACCCCAGCACGGACCCCCCCCCAACCCCCAACCTCCACCCCGGCACGGACCCCCCCCCCAACCTCCACCCCGGCACGGACCCCCCCCCCCAACCTCCACCCCGGCACGGACCCCCCCCCCAACCTCCACCCCGGCACGGACCCCCCCCCCAACCTCCACCCCGGCACGGACCCCAACCCACAACCTCCACCCCGGCACGGACCCCCCCCCCCAACCTCCACCCCGGCACGGACCCCCCCCCAACCTCCACCCCGGCACGGACCCCCCCCCCAACCTCCACCCCGGCACGGACCCCCCCCCCAACCTCCACCCCGGCACGGACCCCCCCCCGCAACCTCCACCCCGGCACAGACCCCCCCCCAACCTCCACCCCGGCACGGACCCCCTCCCCAACCTCCACCCCGGCACGGACCCCCTCCCCAACCTCCACCCCAGCACGGACCCCCCCCCAACCCCCAACCTCCACCCCGGCACGGACCCCCCCCCCAACCTCCACCCCGGCACGGACCCCCCCCCCCAACCTCCACCCCGGCACGGACCCCCTCCCGGCACTGCCCCGGAGCCCAGCCTACTCTAACCACCCCCCCCCCTCCCCCCCCCCCCCGCCGCACACACACACACACAAGCCGAGACACACCTCTCCTCACGCAATCAGTCTGCGGCCACGCCATTTCCTGCCCAGAGCCAACCCCCCAGGCCGTCACTCACCTCCTCGCTGGTCGGCGTGAGCCTGGAGCACCGGGTCACGCCGATGAAAAGGAGGTTTGATTGACGTCGACGTGAACGGTCATCACGTCGACGGGACTTCGGCCCATCCGGAAGGGAGAATATCGGCAGGCCGAAAATCGGCTGCCTTGCGCAGACCCGTGACATTCTCCGCGGCAGCGGCGCCATTAACGCCCCGCCGACTTTTCTCCCTTCGGAGACTTCGGCGGGGGCGGGGGCGGGATTCACGGCGGCCAACGGCCATTCTCCGACCCGGCGGGGGGTCGGAGAATGACGCCCCAGTAGTCTGGAAAGAAAGGAAACCTTCAAGAGTGGGGAGAAAAGCCATAAGGCTGATCTTTCATCTCAATAGTCTGTGTTATGAAGAAAACTGGAGAGAATTAAATATCTTTGGCTCAGGAAAGAGAAAGCTGAGAAATAATCTGTCAGAGATGAAAAGTAGCACTTGAGAAAGTTAGTCAGGAATACAGTATATTTAATTCGGGATTATAACAAGCTGGTCAAAGGTAAAATATAGTACTGCCAGCTAGAGGTTCATCTTCATGCAGTATGATCAATATTCGGAATGGATTTAAAGGCAGAGTGGGGGAGGATAAAAACCTAAATTATTTAAGGAATATCTTGATGGAGCAATGGGAGAGTGTGGTTTTTCTGATTGGATGAATTAAGATGAGCTAAGATGGGAATTAAGACGGTAGCTCAAGTGACTAGCACTGTGGCTTCACAGCGCCAGGGTCCCAGGTTCAATTCCCTGCTGGGCCACTGTCTGTGCAGAGTCTGCACGTTCTCCCCGTGTGTGCGTGGGTTTCCTCCGGGTGCTCCGGTTTCCTCCCACAGTCCAAAGACGTGCAGGTTAGGTGGATTGGCCATGATAAATTGCCCTTAGTGTCCAAAAAAGGTTAGATGGGGTTGTTGGGTTACGGGGATAGGGTGGAAGTGAGTGCCTAAGTGGGTCGGTGCAGACTCGATGGGCTGAATGGCCTCCTTCTGCACTGTATGTTCTATGTTCTAAATGGCCTTCCTTGTGTAAATATTTTGGAATATTATGAATTTTCTGGCCCATATCTACATGGATATCTTCAGGAATAACGTTCTCGTGTTACATATTCTGCCAGCTGGGCACCATAATAGGCTCTGGATTCCTTACGATGCCGTAACATGAGACTACGGGTGGGACTGTTCACTCCCTTCCCCATGGCATGTTATCTGGTGGCGGAGGCGTCTCGCCATTTACCGGCAGTGGATCTTCCACTCCGGTCGACATCTATGACTTTTGTGTGGCTCGCCTGTCCCACCACTGGGGAATCCACCATGGGGGAGGGTGGGGGGTGCGGGGTCATCTTCAGTGGTACTGGAAGATCTTGCTGGCGGGAACAGCCGGAAAATCCAGCTCCACTTACTGAGTTCCCTATTGTTCTTCCTCATCTTCCTTGTTCAGCCAACAAATGACAAAGAGCCAATTGAAATCATCATGAAAACATTTTGCACCCTTTTCCTGTAATATTAGGGATGTTCCCCAAACAAGCAATCTTGAAACATGCACCCTCCATGAAAAAGAGCAAAATAAATTAACAATAGGCTAATGTATGATTGTCGAACTAACTGCACAGTGAAATATACAATTTCATGTTAAGATCTCAGAATTATCCTTCCTCAGTTGTTAGTCTGTTCTATAATTGTATAATTTGATTTGTAGGATGCAAATCTTGAATTTTGACCTGATTGACCTGGTTTTTCATCTTCAGGCTGGAGCTCTGTTAGGTTAGGACTTCGACGTGTGTTGCTCTCTTTGGTTGTTTCTAAATATGGCGGTCAATATGGTCGCCTTCCTTAATCCTAATTACGTTTGCTTTAGAGTCGCCAGGTATCTTTCGATGCCACAAGGTTCAAACCTGAATACTGATCAAAGAGTCGGTACACCAGTTAGTTAGTTCAAAGTCAATACTATTTATTTACATACACAGCAATATATACTCATGCACGAAATATTACTGACTAAACTATCACTACTGCTAAAGCCTATACTTAGCTTCGGGCAGCCACTCAGTCAGAGGAACAATGGCCGTTGTTAGGTTCTGAGGCTGCTGGGGTCGAAGTGGTGAAGGGGAACAGCTAAGGTAACGAGCGTTAACCTAGGACTTACTTGCTTCTGGTGCAGCTGGTGGACAGGTCTCTCTGCTGTGAGAGCCGATTCCAAGAGAGCGATTCTCTCTTGGGGCCTTCTTCTTATACCCGAAGGGGGCTTCGTGTGCTTTTGGGCGGGCCTTGAACTTGGCCCCAAACAATTGGGCCATTTCTTGATCAACCACATTGATCCTGACCAATAAAGGGGTGGGTGCCCTGATGGCTGGGTGTGTCCTAGGTGGCCGTTGGCCTGGCTTTGTTTTCTGCTTACGGTTTGGGGAACTGGCGCCGCGAGGTCTGGGGCCAGATCGGTTATTTAAATATCTTCCTTTGTTCCCGGAGATGGGCCATCCATATGCTGATGGGCCTACAGTTTCTGTCTCGTCTGGAAGCTGTTTCTCCAATATGCAGACAGGCTCTGTGCCTGCTTGCATTCTTAACATTGTCCATTTTTCCCTGCAATCTTTGCAACTGTCCATTTTGTATTCTGGAAGTGGCCATCACAGATGGCTACACGTGCCCTGATGAATCTAGGTCGGGGACTATTCACTGACATCAGATTCTTGTGACGAAGAGAGAAGCAGCTCAGTGCGAAGAGGAAAATCCCTTCAATGCTGTGTTGGGAATGTAGCTGCAGACTTGTTGAAGGCTTTGCTCATGACCAGGGCCTTCAGTGATGAGATACTGGATCCAGAGTGATAAGAGAAGTGGTGCATTATTCCCTGATCTTGAAGATGTTATTGCTGCTACTAATTCCATAGAACTGTTACAGAAAGTGGTGGTATGAGGAGTGAAGACAACGGAAATCTGCTGTTGGTCAGGACCCTTTCTCCTGCAGGCAGTTGCATGTAAGGAGTGACCCACTGCCTTCTTGCTGGGGACAAGGAGAAAAATATTCATGACGTGGTTGCGAGTCAGTGGCGAGGCTTACTTCCTGAATCATCTTATCCTTCAATTTTAGGGTAGGATTGCAAAGCAGAATCCAGCCCACCTGGTTATCCTAGTCTAAACACATCAGTTGAAAAATGACACCTTAGCTAGGGGAGAGTATTCTTATGCGTTCCATTGTTATCAGCAGTTTAGATCAGAGCTTGACATAAGAGCAAACAGATATTCTAAGTGTCCCTAAGGCAATTAACCTGAACATTTTACTGAAGCATTAAATATCATCAATAAAAAAAAAGAACAACATGTCTCTACCAGATAATCCTTCCCACTTAAGGAGGTATTTTATGTTTGACAAAAAGGCCACAAAACTATTAATGGCAGAAAATCAAAAGCGCAATTATCTAACCTTCATTTCTTTTGAGTGAGGTTCCTTCATCTGATTCTTTCAATTTAGGAATTTAAGTCAGATGATGTGGTAAACACCACTGGTCACACACTACGTGTATTAAAGTACTGCCACTGTACTACAGTTAACACAGTAAATCCCAGCCTGCTGGCTCCTCCCAGCAGGCGACGTATAAAAGTGTACGCTCTCCTGCGCTGCTTCCATTCTGGTTCCAGCTGCAGGAGGTTCAACATCTAGTGCAATAAAGCCTCAATACTTTCACCATTTCGTCTCGTGATCATTGATGGTACATCAGATGGAAAATCAAGTGGATGACTATTAATTAGAAATGTGAAAGCATTTAAAACTTATAACCGAAAGTAATAGTCACAAGGAGCTACAAAACTGGAGAACATTATAAGAGTGAGCATGGTGCTGAGTTCCATGTGAATATTGTTCAATTGTGGACAAAACTCACATACTCCTTCCATTTAGCACTGCATAGAAAACAATCGGGATTTTTTTATGCAGAAAGAGATGTTGGGAATTAAACATTGTGAAATGTCTCTGATCGCAAGTCATATTGATCTTTCCAGAAAGACTTGGTGGCTCCTGGAAGCTTCAGACTGAGTTGTTGTGGGTAACCTTGATATTCAGTTAATGTGTGACTGTTATGCTTGCAATGTGTAGCAGTGATGCACTTACTGAAAGCTAGTAAAAAAAAGTCTGTTAAATAATTCAGTGCCATTCTTATACATTGGACTAGCACTAGGAATTTAGTCAACGTATTAAGAACAAAGAACAAAGAAATGTACAGCACAGGAACAGGCCCTTCGGCCCTCCAAGCCCGTGCCGACCATGCTGCCCGACTAAACTACAATCTTCTACACTTCCTGGGTCCGTATCCCTCTATTCCCATCCTATTCATGTATTTGTCAAGATGCCCCTTAAATGTCACTATCGTCCCTGCTTCCACCACCTCCTCCGGTAGCGAGTTCCAGGCACCCACTACCCTCTGCGTAAAAAATTTGCCTCGTACATCTACTCTAAACCTTGCCCCTCTCACCTTAAACCTATGCCCCCTAGTAATTGACCCCTCTACCCTGGGGAAAAGCCTCTGACTATCCACTCTGTCTATGCCTCTCATAATTTTGTAGACCTCTATCAGGTCGCCCCTCAACCTCCTTCGTTCCAGTGAGAACAAACCGAGTTTATTCAACCGCTCCTCATGGCTAATGCCCTCCATACCAGGCAACATTCTGGTAAATCTCTTCTGCACCCTCTCTAAAGCCTCCACATCCTTCTGGTAGTGTGGCGACCAGAATTGAACACTATACCCCAAGTGTGGCCGAACTAAGGTTCTATACAGCTGCGACATGACTTGCCAATTCTTATACTCAATGCCCCGGCCAATGAAGGCAAGCATGCCGTATGCCTTCTTGACTACCTTCTCCACCTGTGTTGCCCCTTTCAGTGACCTGTGGACCTGTACTCCTAGATCTCTTTGACTTTCAATACTCTTGAGGGTTCTACCATTCACTGTATATTCCCTCCCTGCATTAGACCTTCCAAAATGCATTCCCTCACATTTGTCCGGATTAAACTCCATCTGCCATCTCTCCACCCAAGTCTCCAAACAATCTAAATCCTGCTGTATCCTCTGACAGTCAACGTATTAAAAGAAGATTGCCAATCAATATTATCACTGCTCTGTAAAGATCCAATTTAAACCTCGCAAAGAATCAGATCATATTCCGGTTACCAGTGAAACCACAGAAAATCTTTTCATTGGGGAATGGATCTTTGATTGAATATTATTAATTTAGCTTTACCAATGGTCTGTTTAGAGAATCTGACGTACATCTTAACTGTGCAACCAGGAGGACACAGGTTCAATCCCAACTCTCCTGAGTTATCTAAGCAGAAACAGTCACATTGACATCAATACTTCCGGACATGAAATAAAATCAGACAGGTTCCCTCCTAATCACTGAACATGGTAGCTGCAGTCTAATTCTATTCTTTACTTGATTTGGGGAAATATCTTTTTAATCCAGACACTGGGTAGATCATAGCCACTGGACACGAGTTAACGGAAAAATCTGCTAGTGTCATTTTGGGCGCGAGTGATGGGGTGTTTCTCGATGACCGCGTAGGCGAGATCGCGGCCTGTATTTAATGGCACTTAGTGCCAGAAAATGAGCTTCCATGAGTTTCTCGCCATTACTGGCTGTCTCACAGTCTGCCGTGCCTCAACGTCTGGTCACTAACAAGGGGGAGCTGCTTTTAAACGCTCCCTCACCACTCACTCCCAGTCAACACACAAGCATGGCAGCGCGCAGACCTGCTCCTCACTTTGGGGATGCTGCCAGGCTACTCAACACCGTCGATGCAAGAGAGGGTCAGAGGACCAGCAGCATGTCCACCACTACCGCAGTGGCAGCGGCTGTCAGTGCGGGCAGCATGACCAGGAGCTGTAAAATGTTGGAGTAAGACCACGACCTCCACCGAGCTGCAAGGGTAAGTTACCACCTTTTTCCTGGCATCAGTTCTGCCCGTCACACCTCAAATTCCCAAACTTCCCACCTCTTCCCACTGGTTGAAACCTCGCATGCTTCCCACATCCTGGGCGGGATTCTCTCATCCCACGGCAGTGTCCACACCATCGTAAACGCCGTCGCGTTTTACGACGGCATGAAAGGGCTGCTCCAGCAACGCTCCAGCTGCTGATCCCGACGCGAACTGTGCACCGAGGGATCCGCGCATGTGCAGTGGTGCCGGTGCCAACGCGCACATGAGCTCTACGGAGTATCGCGTGCCGGCGTCGGGGCGGCGTGGCCCGGTCGCGGGGATTCTCCGGCCTGGCCCAGGGCTGGGAGAATCTCGCCCCTGATCTTACAATGGGAGATGCTGGGACTGGCAGAGCCAGATGACGCAGAGGCCTCGGGAGCTCACCCCAGCTGCCTCACCATCCCATTTGAGTGCCTCCTTCCCTGTGAATAAGGAAAAGGTCAGTTGCATGTATGCGAGTTAACATGTAACTTTAATAAGTTATATTTTTACTTTTAATAAACATGGCCCTGGAAAATAATGATGACCTCTGTGTGCCCCCCCAAAATCTCTTCTCCACTACCACCCATCTCCTTAAACCTCAACTTCCCCTCCTTGTCCTCATATTAACTGATATTGCTCAATGGTAATGGCTCTCGACTCAAGAACTGAAGGCTAAGAGGAGTTCTGATAGAGGTATTCAAAACCATAAGCGGTCTTGACAAAATAGAAATTGAGAAATTGTTCACACTGGTGAAAGGGACAAGAACAAAAGGGCACATTTTAAAACAATTGGCAAATGAAACAAAATTAATATGAGAAAGTACAAGTAATTGAGGTTTGGAACCTGAGAGTGTGGTAGAGGCAGTTTCATTTGAAGTATTCAAAAGGAAATTCAACTAACATGCAGAATTAGACAAGGAACAATGTGTAGGTAGGGTTACTGTGACACAGCAGGAAAATGGGACATTTTTGCTCATTCGGAGAGCCAGAGCAGACACGATGGGCCAAATTGTCTTCTTCTGCGCTGCAACAATGATGTGATTCTGGGGTCAGGGTAGGTACATCTGGAATCTCTTTCAGGCCTTGGTTTGAAAGTTTGACTTCCTCCTTTGAAGCCTGTGCTCCCAAAGGACACTGGAGATGTTTTGGCCTTCCGCTTGAACATCGCCAGTTTCAGCTCCTCTACAACCTGCTCCATCTTTTCAAATACCTCGCCATCTCATAAACCATCATTCAACTACTGAGTAATCAATTGGCGTCACCTTCGGCCTCGTCGGTCACACTCAATGAAAGTTGCTTCGGTTCGATGCCTGCATTGTGGAATCCTGCTGGTTACACTAAAATGTAGTGCAAGATTTAAATACACGGGATACATGAAAGTTTCACAACACTGATCTTTTATTCCACCGGCATCAAACCGACAAACACATTTGTGTAGAAGCTTATAATGAAGAAATGTACTTTTTATTACAATGGGTGACTATTGCTCTCCACTATAAAACACAGAAAAATCATTGTGAGCTCAGATGTTGAATGATGCAGTGTTCTGAATTTTTAACCAGGTGTATCTTGAATTCTGCAAGAGTGCTGGGTCATGGTCCCAAACATTTTTTCCATTATCTCCAATCATCAATCTTTGCAAACTAGACTTGGGCTTAAAACTGGACTTGGACTGAGCAGGACAAAGTTGAAAGCCGGTGCTCCCATAGTCATCCTTTCACGAGCCTCCCTCGACCAGGTGAGCCAGATACCTTACCATTAAGCCGCAAATGAGATCTTTGGCTTTTTGGAGCTCTTTGGACTCAGGGGAATTCCACGATGTTCAGACCATCCTCCTGGGTCCCTATCAGCTGTGTTCCAGCACCAGTTCTCCTACCCAGGTCTCCAGTTCCAGCTCCTGCTTTAGCCCATTACTCATGTCCTCTGACTCCACCCCAAGCCTGTTAAGGGCATCACTTCCTGCACTGCAGGGGCACACAGTCTACCAATTCCTCTGCCTGGCACTCTCCCACACCACCACCATCTGCTGATGGAGGCCTGACCAACAGAATTTCCCTCTTGCCAGAGGCAATACCCCATGCAAGGGGTACACACCTGAGCCAAGCATGATTCCCCACTAACTATTCTCACTCAAACCTGGCCCTTGCTGAGGCGAGCAGCCTCTCAACTGTACACTTGGTGCTGGCAGATTGACAAAGAATTCCCAAGACTACATTGCAGAGGAGAAGAAACATGGGTGGCAAAAGCCTTCCGAACTTGCAATACTACCACTGGGCTTCCACAGCCAACAGAGTGAGGGGATGGTGCAGAAATCAAATATTTTCTAACACACCTGGTAGGTAAAAGATGGCTATTTAGCATAAAATATTAAGCCCCAGTTTTAAATACCCATTTTAAATTCACTCATAACCTCAGGTCATCTCAAAACATATAGCTTCAATAGAGACACAAAACAGCATGACACAGCATAATTCACTTTTACTGAGCTCCATTGTTCTAGCAAATACATTTGCAAGACAGTGTGACATTAAAACACAAGCCGTACCAGATATCAATCCAAGGACAGGGCAGGCACCATAGCAACATTAAGGAGCTATTGTCTACAATGTGGCTAACAGCTAAGTCAGCAGAAGTCCAGTTTAAACTGGTCGTGATAACAGCACAGAATCGCATTCCATAACATGCACAAGTATTCAGACATGAAACATTTAAAGCTAATGTTGCACATTAAAGATTGACAGCTAATCATCAAATCAAACTTGTT
This sequence comes from Scyliorhinus torazame, assembly GCF_047496885.1. Taxonomy (NCBI): domain Eukaryota; kingdom Metazoa; phylum Chordata; class Chondrichthyes; order Carcharhiniformes; family Scyliorhinidae; genus Scyliorhinus; species Scyliorhinus torazame. The sequence continues at coordinate 229,373,200 of NC_092710.1, read as the reverse complement.
TGATTCTAACCCAAACCAATTAGGATGACTTAGAGGTGCAGATAGATGGCTAAAGACTGATATGATTTCCTATAACCATGAAGGTCCGTACGGCCATCTTTATATGGATCATTCTATACTTTGATCTAAACTATTCGCTATCTCTATTTTTCACTTTTCCACTCTAACTCTTGAAGTGAATGCAAGCTGTTGTGCCATAAGCAAGAAACCATTTCTATATTATTTTAAAAGTTAAATTGTGTACAAGTTGCTTCTCTTTAAGTCCTTTTTGCTAGCCGGACTTACTGGAGAATAAGATTTAAGTGACTCTCAATTGTAATCAAATAGAGCCAATAAACAATTCTTGTTTGCATCCGAGAAGTTTTAACTCAAATTTCTACAGAGTTTTAGTGTCGCAAGTTCCTCACTAATTCCGCATGGTAGATCTCTTACAGATGGGTCAGGGAACCGAGTGTGGAATGGGCAAGGCTGGAGGAGTCCACCTGAAAGGGGGATGGGAGCCATGCCACGGTAGCACTCCCATACCGCCCGGCAAAATACATTTCCACCCCAGTGGTGGTAGCCACATTGAAAACATGGAACCAGATGAGACAACACTTCGGCTTAACCGAGATGTCCACCATGGCCCCCATTTGCGATAACCACAAATTCCCACCAGCCATGCTAGACGCCCTTTTTAAGAAGTGGAGACAGGATGGGGGGACGCTAGCAATCAGGGACATTTACATGGGGGACAGACGCGCCACCCGAGATGAGCTAACGGAGACACTGGAGCTACCGAATGGACAGGGGCTCCCACATTTACAAATCAAAAACCTTCTCCGCAATGTGATGATGAGTTACCCTAGGGCCTCAAGAGACACATTGCTGGAAGAAATGCTGGATGCAGACAGTATGGAGAAGGGGAACTGCGAGGACATTTACGATGACTTTTAGAAAGTGCGAGAACACCACTAGGCGGAGCAAGACAGAAATGGGAGGACTAACTTGGGACGGAAGTAGGGTGGGGACTCTGGAGCGAAGCACTAAGTAGAGTGAACTCCATCTCCACCTGTGCAAGGCTCAGCCTCATGCAGTTTAAAGTGGTGCAGAGTGCACCTAACCAGAAATCGAATGAACAGGTTCTTCTTGGAGGTGGAGGATAACGTGTACGGTTCCAGGGGAGGCCGGGCTAACCAGTCCCATATGTTGTGGGCCTGCCCCAGACTTGTCGGGTTCTGGACTGCCTTCTCTGAGGCAATGTCCAAGTTTGTGGGGGTAAAGGTGGAGCCATGCCCGAGAGTGGTAGTCTTCGGGATGTCGGAGGAGCAAGAATTACACATGAAGAAGAGGATCGATGCCCTTGCTCTTGCTTCCTTAATCGTACACTGGAGAATCCTGCTCGGCTGACAATCAGCAGCATCACCTACAGATGCAGACTGGCTGGCTGACCATCAGAATTTCTCCACCTGGAGAAGATTAAATACACCATCCGAGGATCAGACGAGGGCTTCCACACAGTGTGGGGACATTCATTAGCATGTTCCAAGACCTGTTCGAAGCCAGTAGTGAGTAGGAAGAAAGGGGGGCCCAATGAGGATAGACAGGATAGCACAGAACAGATAGGAACGGGGCTGGGGGCAGGGTGGGGTGGGGGGGTGGTCAGCAAGAAAGGAACCCAGGGAAGTATCAAGAAGGGACATGAGACAAAGAGCGAGGGGACGGGGAGAGAGGCCTCCTCCAGCAAAATTTTCTGCTTTTTGTTATAGTGCCCTTTAAGGTGCTGATCATGGAACTATTTGTCGATATGTTTTACTTGAAAGAAGACAAAAGAGCATAAAGAGGCAATCGACGACTCAGGGTGTGGGTCATGTGAGGAGGTATATATACCTGTAATATTTCACTCTGTGAATAAATCTATTGCAAGTAAAGACTGGATCTGGTCTCATCCTTCGCCAACAGGCAATCAAGAGTACAACAGTAATTACCTCCTTGTATTGACTACTGGCACAGGCCAAGAGTAATGAGTGAGGTGGACGTTGGTATTGTCTAATTTTCCTCAGCCAAATCAAAATGATGTTCAACTTGAGGGGTGCCAGAGGAAATGGATTTGAGGTCCGGCGCACCATCTATATGTCAGTATGCATGTTCATATCCCTTGGCTAGCAGAGGGGCAGCATCAATGACAACAGATGCCAAAGTATTTATTTTCCTCTTCCTGTGATAAGGATTATTGTCGCAGGCCTCCTTATTACTGTTATTGGGCAGTAGCCAGTAGGCCATATGTTATGGGCAACTATTCCTGCTGCTACTGGCCTCAGGCAATGCCTGACCTCCCTCCCTCTTGCCAGACACAATGTCCTGTAGATCACAGGGCTACACTGGTTGGCCATCTGGCTTTTGTAAGTGACTTGGCTCCAGCAGTACAGAGCAATTCAGATCACTGCAGGTTCAACACAGCTTGCATCTATTCCACATGCCTGGTGCCCAGGTGGGGGAAAGATAAGGGAGGGGAAGAGGAGGAAGGGGGGGGGGGAGGGGGGGGGGAGGGGGGGGGGCGAAAGAAGCACAATTGAATCCAAATTTGAGGAGATTGGACTTAGAAACATAATTTGATGCTCTAAGAATCCAAAGGCTAACTGTGGCTTCATAAAGGAATAAATCAGAATAAAATAAAATGGTCTTGCAGAGCCTATTCTGTACATTCTCTACACTATGAGAAAATAGCACTAAGTTTTAGTTTTGTTTAAGGCCATTGTTTAACAGAGTAGATAGTTTACCAGAGTTCAATTCTGGTGCCATTAAATGCATGTTCTTCTGACATAAATCATTACTTGTTTTCAAATTAAATCAATTAACTAGGGGTGGATTGACGTTGAAATACACCGACCCTAGGCACAGTGCACCCAAATGAAAGGGGCTACCAAAATGATGAGTGGGCCTCTCACAGTCAATCAGGGCAGAACTACTTTGAAATCCCTTCCAGAATTGACATGCTAATTCCTCCACTGAGCTAATCGCAGAGGAGGGGCAGCTCTTTCCTGTCACAATCACTGGTTAGAACCACCATGACCCATGTGGCCCTGCAACTGTGCAGTGAGGAGGGACAGTATGGAATCAACGGAGACCCGGCCATGGTGCCTGATGCGTGCAGCAGCAGTTGGCATCCAGTGTTCGGGAGGTCTTACTGGAGAAAGTGTGAGCCCTAACAGCTGTAACATGGGTGGAGCTGGAATTGGAGGTGTACAGTTGTAAATCTAAACCACAGGCGGTGAGAACCAGGATCGCAACAGTTTAACACTCTCATCTTCTCTCCCTCATCCTACTCCTTGTCCCTCACCTCCAAACCCCTCTTCCTCACTGGCTCCCCCCCGCCCCCATCCCCTGCCTGAGCCATTGATCCCTCCTCCATCACCCCAATCCCTCGCCCAACCTCCCGTGCCCCCCCCTTCAGTCCCCCACATCAACCCTCCCAGATCCCCAATTCTTCCCCCTCACCTCCAAACCCCAAAACCTCACCCCATCCCGACCCTAACCCCATATTCCTCATCCCCTCATCCTTGATCCCTCACTCCCCCCATTCCCACATGACTGCGTGGCAAAATTTAACTACAAGTTTGCTGATGACACGACCGTAGTGCGTCGGATCTCGAAGAACGATGAGTTCAGAAAATAGGAGGGAAATAGAGACCCTAGTGGAGTGGTGTAATGACAACAATCTCTCCCTCAATGTCAGCAAAACTAAAGAGCTGGTCATTGACTTCAGGAAGCAAAGTATCGCACACACCCCTGTCTGCATAAACAGGGCCAAGGTGGAGATGGTCGACAGCTTCAAATTCCTAGGTGTGCACATCACCAAAAATCTGTCCTGGTTCACCTGGCTACGACTAAGAAAGCACCTACACTATCTCAGGAAACTAAGGAAATTCGGCAACTTTTACAGATGCACCAGAGAAAACATTCTATCTGGCTGCACCACTGCCTGGTTTGGCAACTGCTCGGCTCAAACCCGTAAGAAACTACAGAGCCGTGAACACCATCCAGTCCATCACACAAACCCACCTGCCAACCATTGACTCCATCTACACCTCCCGCTACCTTGCGAAAGTGGGCAGCGTAATCAAAGACCCCTCCACCCGGCTTATTCACTCTTCCGACTTCTTCCATTGGGCAGGAGATACAAAAGACTGAGAACCTGCACTAACAGATTCAAAACCAACTTCTTCCCTGCTGTTACCAGACTCCTAAACTACCCTCTTATGGACTGATCTGATCTCTTCACACATCTTCTCCACTGAGTAGTACTACACTCCTGTATGTTTCACCCGATGCCTGTGTCTATGCATTTACATTGTGTATTTTATGTTTGCCCTATGTATTTTCTTTTCATGTATTGAATGATCTATCTGAACTGTTTGCAGAACAATACTTTTCACTGTACCTCGGTACACGTGTGTAGCACCGTCAATATGACGTGAGGCAGGTTGAGGTAATGTCAATTGAAGGCTTTATTAAGCAGAACTTTATCCCCAGAAGAGTGGTTACAGAATTCAGCTGCTGAGGGAAATGGAGGGAAAAGCTGGGTTCTTATACCGGCATTTCTGGGTGGAGTCCAGTAGGTGGCAGATCCTATCAGGACCTGGCATCCCTCCACCAATAGCCTGTCGACATGTGGTGTACCGTATTACCCCTAATACATACCACCACAACGTGACAATAAACAAATTCATCCATCCATCCATCCCTCCTTCAACTCCATCCCCTCTTCTTTATCCCCTATCCCCTGATAGGAAACTGGGCAGTACGGTGGAACAGTAGTTAGAACTGCTGCTTCACAGTACCAGGGACCCTGGTTCAGTTCCGACGTGCGATGATTGTCGTGTGGAGTTTGCACTTTCTCCCCGTGTCTGCGTGGGTTTTCTCCGGGTGGTATGGTTTCCTCCCACAGTCCAAAGATGTGCAGGTTAGATGGATTAGCCATGCTAAATTGCCCCATAGTGTCGAAAAGGTTGGTTGGAGTTATGGGAATGGGGTGGGTGCGTGGGCTAGGTAGGGTGCTCTTCCCAAGGGTTGGTGCAGATGTGATGGGCCGAATAGCCTCCTTCTGCACTATAGGGATTCTGTGATTCTATAATCTATGAAACATTGATTGTGTGGGAGTGAGAAAATGTGTCTGTCTGTGTGGGAGACCTGTTTGCGATTCAGTTGGATACTGTAAGTGTTCAAGCGGCAGCTGTTGTCGCAGTAGGATGTAAGTACAGGAGTGCACCACCAGCTCACCAGGACAGAGAAGCACATTCTCCAGCACTCCAACACCCGAGCACTGAGGCAAGGCCAAGCCAGCCCACTCTAAGCCTGTATTGCCTCAGAAAGAACAATGTATTCTGCTTTCCGACTAATGTCCTTTCTTCCTTTTTGTTATTGTAAGCAGGAGCTAATTAAGGCAATGGCCTCTATTATAGAATCTCAGCACCAGGGTTGTGACCTCTTTCGGCTTTAATATTTAAATAAATATTTTATAAAGATTAAGGCCTTGGCCATGTGAAGCCAAATTCACTCAGAATAAAGAGGTTTCTTTGGACCCCAGAAATGTTATCAATTGCTTCATTTACCTGACTTGAAGCACAACCACAATACCTAAAATTAGCTGTGAATAAGATGAAACAATGATAATTGGTCAGATATTAGGGTATGTTACCTCATTCAATAGATAATATGGCATGGAAATGATAGTTGAGGGTGCAGGTGAGAGACTCCTTGGGAAGTAATGGATGCAATTAGTGGTAGTGCTCCTCAAATGATATCCAATTTCAATGTGGGAAGTGTAGAATTTCACTGTTCGGTGCAGAAGCAGGCCACCGGCCCAGCGAGTCTGCACCGACCCTTCTAAAGAGCACCCTACACAGGCCTACTTCTCACCGCCCCCCACCCCCGCTCTACCCCCATAGCCCCACCTTATCTGCACAGCTTTGGACACTAAGGGTCAATTTAGCATGGCCAATCCACCTAACCTGCATATCTTTGGACTGTGGGAGGAAACCGGAGCACCTGGAGAAAACCCACGCAGACACGGGGAGAAAGTGCAAACTCCACACAATCACCCAAGGCTGGAATCGACCCTGGGTCCCTGGCACTGTGAGGTCATGGTGCTAATCACTGTACCACCGTGCTACCACCTAGGTTCTTCAGTTTCCTCCCACAGTCCAAAGGTGTGCAATTTAGTGTGGCCAATCCACCTACCCTGCACATCTTTTTGGGTTGTCGGGGTGAGACCCATGCAGACACGTGGATAATGTGCAAACCCCATACGGACAGAGACCCGGGGCCAGGATCGAACTCAAGTCCGCAGTGCTATGAGTCAGCAGTGCGAACCACTGTGCTATCATGCCGCCCAGCCTGTTATCTTCAATATAAATCTGTTGTTTAAATGTCTGCCCTCAATGGGTCTTCCCAAGCTGGCTGCGTCATAAGGGCTGCACTCCACCTGCGCCGTGTTAGAGCCTACACAGGCCAGGGTGCTGGAGGCCGAAGGCTGCTTCAGGGAAAGGAAGGTTGGACAAATCATTAGAGTGCAGGTAAGCTCACAGATTTCTCTATTACAATCGGTGGCCCGTGGCTTCCCGCCGCCAGCCGGAAGTTACGGACCACTGTGTTCTGTGCCTGTTATTTAACTGCCTTTGCCTTTCCTCAATAAACCCCTCTGGTTTACTACGAGAAGCCTCCATTGTATGTCTTGAGCCACGACAATCTATTTCTTTAAATTTTCTTCTTCTCAGCTTGAAAGATCAGAACGAAGAAAGAATTGTAACAAAAAAGGTCATTTCGGCAATTAGCCTCGTCGCTGCTAAAAAGCAGATGTAATCCATCATGTCATTGATTCTACCCGTTATTTATTGACCTGAACAACATTGGTATATCTTTGTCTTTCCTTGGATAAACTATATTTTTCTATTTTTAACTATCTATCTACCTATCGTTTTATCTCTGTTACTTCATGTCTATCTAATTTTCAACCTATCTTTCTATCTGCCCTTCCTTCGTTCACTCATTTTTTCTATCTATTTATCCTACTTTCTATCATCATAAATGCCTACCTATCCAATTAATTTTCTACCCAATTTTCTATCTTGTAATTCACCTATAGTTGTCAGCATCCTTCCATCTATGTGCGATGATGGGCATGCAGTAAATCCATTGGCGATGCGATCATTCCACCTGGTGTACTTTCACTGATGGCTGAAGAGGAATGTTCTGCCACAAGTGCCACATATAAGATGGTTCTCAGGTGTTGTTGTGGGTTGCTGTTTTTGGCATTGGTGCCTGTTACCAAACTGTTGCAGCCATTGATCATCATGGCGGTGCATGCTGATCCACAGGTGATGGCATCATTTCTCTCTGTTGTTGCTCAGTGCCTCCCACATGAGAAAATCGATGTTTGGGACCTACACGTCATGTTTGCAAGCACCCAGCGGGCCTGATTCTCCCAAAAACTTTCAAAGTTAATCTGTGGCTGGTTTTTCAGGGAGTTTCCCGCCAGCTCTGCTGGCAAGTTCCCCTCCGCTATTCAATGACACTTAGTCACTTTTTTGGACCCGAGGGAATTTCTCACCAGTTTAGCCCACTTTAAGAATTGTTTTTCAGCACTGGGGAGCTGAACTCAGAGATTGGGCTGCCATTTTGAAAGGGCGTACCGATCTATAAGTGAGCATGTGGGTCCCCGACACCCCCACCTATGGGAAATATCACACCCCACACTCATGGGCATTACTCCACACCCCTCAAGTGAGGACATCCCACTATGGGTCCCTGGGGGTCCTCCCTCCTCAGGCCCCCCAAGCCACCATGCTGCACCCCTCTCTTCCAGGACCCCCACCCATCACCCCCCCCAACTTCCCAGAGGCCCCTACTTACCTGCCCTACACTCTACCACCCTTCAAAACCCCCCCTCCACCCTCATTTTTATGGGAAAGACACCCCTTGCCCCCAGCCCTTGGCAGTGTCCCCTGGCACTTGGCACCCTTGCACTGCCAACCTTGCACCCAGGCAGTGCTCCAGCTGGCTTTGCAGTGCCATCCTGGCACCTTGGCACTGCCAAAGTGCCTGCTGGGAAGTGCCAAGATGCCCACGTTCCAGGGGGAGGGCCAGGCAGCCACCCTGCACTTACCCTGACCACCTTGGGGTCTACGGTGGCCCGGGAGACGCCCTTGGTGCCTTTCCGCCTGGTCCATGATTGTGTGGACCAGCACTGCTTGGCACCAGGCTGCCGCCTCCCTGGGGAGGCTGGTGGATCCCGCGCAGGTAGGTCGGAAGTAGGTTTACGATCTACTTCTGTGACCGTCATTCGGGGCGGGTTTTGGACTCAAGGCGTCAGAGAATCCCAGGAGGTGAGGAGGCTGTCGGGAGGCTTGACGGAGGACTTTCTCTGCATTCAGCAGCCACGATACACTCAAGCCAGAGCCCAACGCGGCCGGAGATTTGCGCCCAACGTATTGGGCATTCTGCTGGTCTTCTGGCTCAGGCTACCACATCATTTCCATGGGAATATGTCTGTCTACCGTCCTGCAAATGTGCCCAAGACAGCAAAGTCACCACTGCTGGATGAATGCTAGTGTACTTGGGAGATCTGCCTTTGAATGGATTGCTGCATTCGGATTTTGTCTTCCCTAAAATGACAAGAATGAACTGTAGGCATGGAAGATGAAAACCGATGAGCTTGATAGCTGTACGCAATCCATGTTTTGCAAGTTACTCAATGTGCCAAGGACACATCCAGCATCTTGGTCCTAAGGATCAGCTAATTGTTTCATGCGTTGGCCAAAGGTCTGTGACAAACTCTGAACCAAGAGGCATGTTTTCTGTCACCATTCACCCAAGGAAGCAGAATTGGTAACCACCTCCAGCAGAATTATTTATTGTGATCAAGGGAAGAAATACACCACCCTGTTCCATAACCACAGTTTTCTTGACGGTTAGGGAGCACAATTTAGAGATACAAGAGAGCCAGTCCATGAGTCTTCATAGTTCATAGTTCATGAGTTCATAGTGTGAACAACTTGCGTGGCATCATCAGCACAGATGTGTTCTCTGATAAATACATGCTGTATTCTGTTTTCATTTTCAATCTTCATAGATAATAGAATTTGTTTTCTCCCGCACTATGCAGGTAAACTCCTTCCATATCTGGAGGGAAAGCAAAGGTCAGGAGGATGGTAAAAAAATACCAAATATGTGGGGGCTCAGTTACAGTGCTACTTCATTTCACTCTTCACCCTGCAGCAGGTGGAGCAGTCAATCTGGATAGTACTTGTCATGAAAGGAGCAGATGCAACTCAGGAGCTTTGGTACAGAGATTTTTTCTTGTCTACTTGCTATGTACGAAGGGATCAAGAGGGTGCTTGGTCCTACCATCACCCAAGCTGAAACAGTTAGTTGACCCTTAGGATCACGATGCTGGTTTATGAGACCTGTGCACTTGGCATGCTGTTGTAGCCTCTGAAACATGGATGACGTACAGCTATCAAGCTCAACAATTTCTTCTTCAATGACAATGGTTCATTCTTGGCCTCAGGGAAGGACAAAAGAGGAATGCAGCAATCCACTCACAGGCAGGTTTCCCAAGTATGCGAGCACTCATCAAGCAGTGAATTTTCCTGGTTTGGGCACTTTAGTAGGATGGTAGGCAGACACATCCCAGCTTGTAGCTTGCATCATATCTATGAGTGCAAAGTAGAGAGCTATGTCCTGTTCCCAACACTTCTCTTGCAGCTGGCATTTGGAGAAAATCCTGATGTCCATGTCGACATCCGAGCATGGAGAATGCACGGCTTTCCTGGGTACGCTTGGTCTGCAAGTTGATGGGGTCTTTTCAGCATGATCCGATCAAAGGTCTTGCCAGTCATGCTGAGGAGTGAGAGATCCCTGTAGTTGTTGGAATCTCCTCTGTCACCTTCATTTATGTAAAATGTGATGATTTTTGTGTCACACATATCCTGGGTAAAAAGACCTTGGGCGGTATTCTTTCCCCCCCCCCCCGCCCCCCGCCTGGTGGGAGAATCGCCGGGGCGCCACGTGAATCGCGAAACGCCACCCCTACCCCCGCACGCAATTATCCCACCCCCCCCAAAACCAGCGCCGTGCGAATCGCGCCAGGCCACTCGGAGAATCGCTGCAAACGGTAAGCGGCGATTCTTCGGCCCGGATGTGCCGGGCGGCCGCGCGTAAACGGCCTAATACTGCCGGTGCCGTCCACACCTGGGGCGAAATTCTCCGGAAACGGCGCGATGTCCGCCGACTGGCGCAAATCAGTCAGGCATCGCGCCGCCCCAAAGGTGTGGAATGCTCCGCATCTTGGGGGGCCGAGCCCCAACCTTAAGGGGCTAGGCCGGCGCCGGATGAATTTCCGCCCCGCCAGCTGGCGGAAAAGGCCTTTGGTGCCCCGCCAGCTGGCGCAGAAATTACATCTCCGGGCGGCGCATGCGCAGGAGCATTAGCGGCCGCTGACGGCATTCCCGCGCATGCGCAGTGGAGGGAGTCTCCTCTGCCTCCGCCATGGTGGAGACCGTGGCGTAGGCGGAAGGGAAAGAGTGCCCCCACGGCACAGGCCCGCCCGCGGATCGGTGGGCCCCGATCGCGGGCCAGGCCACCGTGGGGGCACCCCCCGGGTCCAGATCGCCCTGCCCCAGGACCCCGGAGCCCGCCCGCGCCGCCTTGTCCCGCCGGTAAGGTAGGTGGTTTCATTTACGCCGGCGGGACAGGCATTTTAGCGGCGGGACTTAGGCCAATCCGGGCCTAGAATCGTGGGGGGGGGGGCCCACCAACCGGCGCGGCGCGATTCCCACCCCGGCTGAATATCCGGTGGTGGAGAATTCGGCAACTGGCGGGGGCGGGATTCACGCCAGCCCCCGGCGATTCTCCGACCCGGCGGGGGGGTCGGAGAATCTCGCCCCTGGTCGCTGCCGGCGGGTACTCGTCGCAAAGGTCTGGGGGCAGCCTGTGGGGAGGGGGAGAGGGGCTCCGTTCCCGGGGAGGGCCTCCGGAATGGCCTGGTACGCGATTGGGACCGACGGATCGGCGGGCCGGCCTCTCTGTCGGCGGGCCTCCTTTCTTCCGCCGGTGAGCCTGGATCCATCCACCATGTTTGTGCGGGGCGGCCTGGGGCTGGACGGCCATCGTGCATGCGCTAGTTGGCGCCGGCTCAACTGCGCATGCGCAGGACCCAAGGCGCCGCATCTTTTACGTGGCGCCGGGTCTCTGATGCTGCGCCGAGGCCCCACCCCTGTAAATCGTGCGACGCCCCTGCTAGCCCCACGGAGGGGGGAGAATAGGGGTCTGGGAACGGACGTTGACGCTGAAGTAAAACACTCCGGTTTTTACTCCGGCGTCGGCACTTAGACTCCCGTTGGGAGAATCCCGCCCCTTCTCCCAACGGGAGTCTAAGTGCCAACGCCGAAGTAAAAACCGGGGGCGAAATTCTCCGGTATCGGCGCGATGTCCGCCGACTGGCGCCCAAAACAGCGCAAATCAGTCGGGCATCGCTCCGCCCCAAAGGTGCGGAATGCTCCGCATCTTTGGGGGCCGAGCCCCAACCTCAAGGGGCTAGGTCGGCGCCGGACGAATTTCCGCTGGCGCGGAAATGACATCTCCGGGCGGCGCATGTGCGGGAGCGTTAGCGGCCGCTGACAGCATTCCCGCGCATGCGCAGTGGAGGGAGTCTCTTCCGCCTCCGCCATTGTGGAGACCGTGCACAACATCCTCAGGGTGGTCAGGATGGGTAGCCAGCACCATCATCGTTATGGCTTAGCTTATAAACAGAGCAGACACACAACCTGGTTAAGATGGCTTTATTATCCCAAGCTTGGTTTCATGTACACGAGAGATGGATCTGGATAAATGCCAAGATCAGTCTGCTAAACCCTGATAAAAACACATCAATATACGATTTTCCAAAAATCAATACCCCACTCCAGTTGGACTTGATCCAATCCTTGGGGCTGTCACTTCTATATTATCCAGTAAAGTTACTTTCAACAAAATGATGACTTGTGATCAGCGCATGATTTACCCCATTCTGTCACCTGCTGTTTACCAGGATCTTGTGTCCATTTCAAAGTTGTGTTTCGGACTTTGCCAACCCTGTATCACAGTCAGTTCCTGTCCAACTTATTGTTCATCCAGGGACAGGATACCAGAGCTGGCTTCCTCGTTACTCGATGGATAGTTTGAAACAGGATATTGGGTTCACTGATAAAAATTGTTTACTAAGTCGACTATGTAATCTGCTGACCTCACTATCGCGTCAAAAACATGGGCACGTTAGCTAGTTTAAATCCCATCATGCATTGTGGCCACTGCTTGTAGCTAGAGTTTACATGATTATCACTGCTATGTCCTAAAATACAGGTTTCATGGTTAATAATGATTACTGGGTATACTTTCTATGAATAATCTCAATTCTTAATAAACTAACTTATGTAGAACTATTCTACTGTTATCCTAGCTGTTCAGTTATAAGAGGTCTCGGGCGAAATTCTCCGGAAACGGCGCGATGTCCGCCAACTGGCGCCCAAAACGGCGCCAATCAGATGGGCATCGCGCCGCCCCAAAGGTGCGGAATGCTCCACATCTTTGGGGGCCGAGCCCCAACATTGAGGGGCTAGGCCGACGCCGGAGGAATTTCCGCGCCACCAGCTGGCGGAAATGGCCTTTGTTGCCCCTCCGGCTGGCGCGGAAATTACATCTCCGGGCGGCGCATGCGCGGGAGCGTCAGCGGTCGCTGACAGTTTCCCACGCATGCGCAGTGGAGGGAGTCTCTTCCACCTCCGCCATGGTGGAGACCGTGGCGGAAGCGGAAGGGAAAGAGTGCCCCCACAGCACAGGCCCGCCCGCGGATCGGTGGGCCCCGATCGCGGGCCAAGCCACCGTGGGGGCACCCCCAGGGGTCAGATCGCCCCGCGCCCCCCCCAGGACCCCGGAGCCCGCCCACGCCGCCTTGTCCCGCCGGTAAGGTAGGTGATTTAATTTATGCCGGCGGGACAGGCAATTTATCGGCGGGACTTCGGCCCATCTGGGCCGGAGAATTGAGCGGGGGGGCCCGCCAACCGGCATGGCGCGATTCCCGCCCCCGCCGAATATCCGGTGCCGGAGACTTCGACAACCGGCGGGGGCGGGATTCACGGCAGCCCCCGGCGATTCTCCGACCCGGCGGGGGTCGGAGAATGTCGCCCCCCATCTCTGGACACCCCCTTCAATCGCCAAGCGCTATTTCGGAGTCGGCGATCACAGAATACAGTCCTTAGTCTCCCAATGGAGAATCCTGCCCAATGTCTTTTTGGACTGACAGCAGAATCCTGTTAATGGAAATGCCACTCGCACAGCCACTGCATTGTAACAACATGAACCGGCTTTCTGTTCTGCAAGTATTTGAGATATTTTGCCTTTCCAGGGTAACTTGAGGGAGACTGGGTACTTTTCAGATCCAAACTGGTGGCCTTTGGTTTATTTGTGAGTTTGCATGATACACCGTGAACAGTGAATGATCTGATCAGGATAGCCATTGTCCCAAAATATAACTTTGATGCATTTTATTTGATCATCAGGTTTGCAAGAAACTAGAAGCAGGAGTAGGCAATTCAGTCCTGCTCCACCATTCAATCTGATCATGGCTCACCCTTTATCTCAACACCATACTCCCACACTCCTCTCATAACCTTTAACATCTTTAGAGTCTAGAAATCTATCTATTTCCTTAAGTATATTCAGTGGCTTGTCCTCCACAGCTTTTTGTGTTGGAGAATTCTATAGTCTCACCCTCTGAGTGAAAAATTTTCTCCTCATATCAGTCCTAAATGGCCTACCACATATCCTGAGACTGTGACCCCTTGTTCTACCATCCACACAGCCAGACGTAACTACACCCCTGTACCCAGTCTGTCCAGTCCTGCCAAAACATTATATGTTTCAATTATACCCCCTCTCATTCTTCTAGATTCCAGTGATTAAAGGTCCAGTCGACCCAAGCTCTCCTCATATAGCAATCCAGCCAGCCCATGAATCAGATTGGTGGACCTTCGCTGCACTCCCTCTTTGGCAAGTATGTATTTTCTTAGATAAGGAGACCAGGTGTGGTCTCACCAAGGCCCTGTACAGTTGCAGTAAGATATCCTTGCTCCTATACTCAAGTCCTCTTGCAATGAAGGCCAACATACCATTTGCCTTCCTAACTGCTTGCTGCACCTCTACACTTGGTTTCAGTGGCTGGTGCACTTGGACACCCAGATCCCTTTGTATGTCAGCATTTCCCAATCTATCACAATTTAAATAATACTCTGGAATTCCGTTTCTCTGTCCGAAGTGGATAACTTCACATTTATCCACATTATACTGCATCTGCCATGCATTTAAACAGTTACTCAATTTGTCAAATTCACCTGAAAGCTTGTTAAAATCCTCCTCATCACTCGTATTCCGAACAGGTTTCATGTCATCAACGAACTTGGAAATATTGCTTTTGGTTCCCTTATCCAAATCACTGATGTATATTGTGAAACATTGGGGCCCAAGCACTGCCTGCCACTTTGAAGGAGACCTATTTATTCCTATTCTCTGTTTCCGGTGTGCTAACCAATTCTCAATCCATGCCAATATATTACCCCGAATCCCAGGTGCTTTAATTTTACATACTAACATCTTTCCTGGGCTTTATCAAAATTCAAAATAACCACATCCACTGGTCCACCCTTATCTAGGCTAACCAGTCTGTAATTGCCTGTTTGTTTCCTCCCTCTTTTTTAAAATAGTTACCTTCCAAACTTCCGGAACTATTCGAGAATCTACAGAATTTTGGAAGATAGCAGCCAACCCATCCACTATGTCCATGGCCAGGTCCTTTAGTACCCTGTGAGGTAGATAATCGAGCCCCAGGGATTTATCAGTATTTAGTCCCACTAATTTATTAAACACTATTTTTCTTGCAATACTAATTTTCTTCAATTCCTCTTTCTCTAGCCCCTTGGTTCCTTAGCATTTATGGAAAGTTATTTGTGTTTTCCTCCATAAAGACCAAACTAATGTAATTGTTTAATTCCTCTGCCATTTCCTTCTTTGCTATTATAAATTCTCCTATTTCAGGCTATAATGGACCTACATTTGTTTTCACTAATCTCTTTCTTAGAAGCTGAAGTCATATGAGATCAGAGGAGAGCTGGCAAGATGGATACAGAACTGGCTTGGGCACAGAAGACAGAGGGTAGCAGTAGAAGGGTGCTTTTCTGAATGGAAGGCTGTGACTAGCGGCGTTCTACAGGGATCAGTTCTGGGGTCTTTGTTATTAGTGGTGTAGAAAATGATTTGGAAGAAAATGTAGTTGGTCTGATTAGTAAGTTTGCAGATGACACAAAAATTGGTGGAGTTGCAGATAGTGAAGAGGATTGTCAGAGGATACAGCAAGATATAAACTGGTTGGAGTCTTGGGCGGAGAAATGGCAGATGGAGTTTAATCCGGACAAGTGTGAGGTAATGCATTTTGGGAGGTCCAATGCATGTAGGAATTACACAATAAATGGTAGAACTCTTGCTAGGACTGACGGGCAGAGAGATCTGGGCGTGCATGTCCACCGATCAGTGAAAGCGGCAACACATGTGGATAAGGTGGTCAAGAAGGTATATGACATGCTGGCCTTCATCGGTCGGGGCATTGAATATAAAAATTGGCAAGTCATGTTGCAGCTGTACAGGACCTTAGTGTGGTAGTATGTATTAGGGGTCATGTGGGACTGGAAGCCCTAATGTCATTGGCTGACAGATCCCGGGTCCTGGTTGGCCGTTGACCTCTAGCTCCGCCCTGAAGGCGGAGTATAAGAAGCCGGAGTCCTCCCCCGCAGGCCATTCTACTATCGAGCTGCGGGGGAACAGACACGCTTAATAAAGCCTCATCGACTTCACTCTATTCGTCTCTCGGAGTCTTTGTGCGCTACAATTTATTAAGCGTGCCTAAAAAGGACTATGGAGCTCAGGATCATTCCGGAATGCCTGAGGATCAGCCCCCACGCAGTGAACGCGGCAGCAGCCTTCAAGCACTGGCAGACTTGTTTCGAGGCCTACCTCAGAACGGCCACCGGCCGGGTCACAGAAGACCAAAAACTACAGGTCCTGCACTCAAGGTTAAGCACGGAGATTTTCTCTCTCATCGAAGACGCAGAGGATTTCCAGACGGCGTTCGCAGCACTGAAAAGTCTCTATGTCCGCCCAGTTAACCAAATCTACGCTCGCTACCAGCTCGCGACGAGACGGCAAGGTCCCGGAGAATCGATGGACGAATTCTACGCCGCGCTGCTGATTTTGGGACGAGCCTGCAGCTGCCCTTCGGTGAACGCAAATGAACACACAGACATGTTAATGCGCGATGCTTTTGTGGCAGGTATGAATTCCTCCCAAATCTGCCAAAGACTTCTAGAAAGAGAGTCGCTAGGACTCTCAGAGGCCCGGGCCCTAGCAACCTCCCCAGACGTGGCCGCGCGTAATACCCGCGCCTATGGCCCCGACCGCGCGGCAGCCCATTGGGCTCCGTATGTACCCGTCGCGACAAACCCACCCCCCCCCCCCGGACACCCCACAGGCTTGCGCGGTCCAAACGCCAAGTCGCACCGGGGGCGCCCGCTGCTATTTCTGCGGCCAGGCAAAACACCCCCGACAGCGCTGCCCGGCCCGCGCAGCGATCTGCAAGAGCTGCGGGAAAAAGGGCCATTTCGCGGTTGTGTGCCGGTCCCGCGAGGTCGCCGCTGTCCCGGGAGAACAGGGAGCCCTGCAAGCTGTTTACTCTCCCCAACCCCCCCAGCGCATCATGTACGACCCGCAGGCGCAGCCGCTCTGGGTCCCGACCACCGCGGTCCCGGGAGAACAGGGAGCCCTGCACGCCGCTTACGCTCCCCAACCCCTCCCCCACCTGCAGCCCATGTATGACCCGCCGGCGCTACCACTTTGGGTCCCGACCACCACTCCCCACGGAGAAGAGGGAGTTCTGGGCGTTTCTAACGCCCCCCTAACCCCCCCTCCGCGCCCCACGTCTGACCCGCCGGCGCTACCAACTTGGGTCCCGACCACCGCTGTCCCCGGAGATGAGGGAGCCCCGCGCGGTCCTAACGCTCCCCAACCCCCCCAGCGCCCCATGTGCGACCTGCAGACGCCGCCATTTTGGGTCCCGGCCACCACGAGGAGAGAAAGGGCGCCGCCATCTTCGACCACCCCAAACCTGTACGACGCGTGGGGGCGGCCATTTTGTCCACCCCCGCCGCCATCTTGTGACCCCCCAGCCATGTGCGATGTATGGGGCGGCCATTTTGTTCATCCCCGACGCCATCTTGGATGGCAACAACGGACCCCACTCCGCTACTACAACCACGTCTCGCTTCAATTACGCTCGATCAAGCTCGGCCCCGGACACTCCAGACGACGACGACAACGGTGCTAATAAACGGCCACGAGACGCCATGCCTAGTCGACTCCGGGAGCACGGAGAGCTTTATCCACCCCGACACGGTAAGACGCTGTTCCTTGACCACCGATCCCAGCGCACAAAAGATTTCCCTAGCTGCAGGATCCCACTCCGTACAGATCCAAGGATTCTGCATAGTTACCCTAACGGTGCAGGGGAGGGAGTTCAAAAACTACAAACTAAACATCCTTCCCCAACTCTGCGCCCCCACCTTACTGGGATTAGATTTCCAATGCAATCTACAGAGCCTTACGTTCAAATTCGGCGGCCCAATACCCCCACTCACTATCTGCGGCCTCGCAACCCTCAAGGTGCAACCCCCGTCCTTGTTTGCGAACCTCACCCCGGATTGCAAACCCGTCGCCACTAGGAGCAGACGGTACAGCGCCCAGGACCGGACCTTCAATCGGTCCGAAGTCCAGCGGCTACTAAAGGAAGGCATAATCCAGGCCAGCAATAGTCCCTGGAGAGCGCAGGTGGTAGTAGTGAAGACAGGGGAGAAACAAAGGATGGTCATAGACTATAGCCAGACCATCAACAGGTACACACAACTAGACGCGTACCCTCTCCCCCGCATATCCGACATGGTCAATCGGATTGCCCAATATAAAGTCTTCTCCACCGTGGACCTCAAGTCCGCCTACCATCAGCTCCCCATCTGCCCAAGTGACCGCAAGTACACAGCCTTCGAGGCAGACGGGCGACTATACCATTTCCTCAGGGTCCCATTTGGCGTCACAAACGGGGTCTCGGTCTTCCAACGGGAGATGGACCGAATGGTTGGTCAACATGGGTTGCGAGCCACGTTCCCGTATCTCGACAATGTAACCATCTGCGGCCACGACCAGCAGGACCACGACGCCAACCTCCAAAAATTCCTCCAGACCGCCAAAGCCTTGAACCTCACGTACAACGAGGACAAGTGCGTTTTTAGCACCAATCGGCTAGCCATTCTGGGCTACGTAGTGCGCAATGGGATAATAGGCCCCGACCCCGAACGTATGCGCGCCCTCATGGAATTTCCCCTCCCGCACTGCTCCAAAGCCCTGAAACGCTGCCTGCGGTTTTTTTCATACTACGCCCAGTGGGTCCCCCAGTACGCAGACAAGGCCCGCCCCCTAATACAGACCACGACCTTCCCTCTGTCGACAGAGGCGTGCCAGGCCTTCAGCCACATCAAAGCGGATATCGCAAAGGCCACGATGCGCGCCATCGACGAGTCCCTCCCCTTCCAGGTCGAGAGCGACGCCTCAGACGTCGCTCTCGCGGCCACCCTTAACCAAGCGGGCAGACCCGTGGCCTTTTTCTCCCGGACCCTCCACGCCTCAGAAATCCGCCACTCCTCAGTGGGAAAGGAAGCCCAAGCCATAGTGGAAGCTGTGCGACATTGGAGGCATTACCTGGCCGGCAGGAGATTCACTCTCCTCACTGACCAACGGTCGGTAGCCTTCATGTTCGATAATGCACTGCGGGGCAAAATCAAAAACGACAAGATCTTAAGGTGGAGGATCGAGCTCTCCACCTTCAACTACGAGATTTTGTATCGTCCCGGAAAGCTGAACGAGCCGTCCGATGCCCTAACCCGCGGCACATGTGCCAACGCACAAATTAACCGCCTCCAAACCCTCCACGAGGACCTCTGCCACCCGGGGGTCACTCGGTTTTTCCACTTTATCAAGTCCCGCAACCTCCCATACTCTTTAGAGGAGATCCGTACAGTCACAAGGGACTGCCACATCTGCGCGGAATGCAAACCGCATTTTTTCAGGCCGGATGGTGCGCACCTGATTAAGGCTTCCCGCCCCTTTGAACGACTTAGTCTCGATTTCAAAGGGCCCCTCCCCTCCACCGACCGCAACACATACTTTCTTAATGTGGTGGACGAATACTCCCGCATCCCATTCGTCATTCCCTGCTCTGACATGACCGCGGCCACAGTCATTAAAGCCCTGAACACCATCTTCACACTGTTCGGTTGCCCCGCATACGTCCACAGCGACAGGGGGTCCTCTTTCATGAGTGACGAGCTGCGCCAGTTCCTGCTCAGCAAGGGCATAGCCTCGAGCAGGACGACCAGCTACAACCCCCGGGGGAACGGGCAAGTAGAGAGGGAGAACGGCACGGTCTGGAAGACCGTCCTACTGGCCCTACGGTCCAGGGACCTCCCAGTTTCACGGTGGCAGGAGGTCCTCCCGGACGCTCTCCACTCCATCCGGTCGCTATTATGTACGAGCACTAATCAAACGCCTCATGAGCGTCTCCTTGTCTTCCCTAGGAGGTCCTCCTCTGGAACGTCGCTGCCGACCTGGCTGGCGGCCCCAGGACCCATCTTGCTCCGAAAGCATGTGCGGGACATTCCCCCGACACCATTCACCCAACCCCCCTTCCTGCCACCGCTGCACCCCACGACCGCCCCCTTCCCAGGAGGATCGGTTCCCCTCCCCTCAGGCCCAACCAAGAATAAAGCCCAAGCGGAAACCGTAAGGCTCACGGAGACGACAACACCGGTACAAGCACCACCACCACCACCACCGGGGCCGAGGCGATAGACACGGACGACCAGACCGCCCGACCGACTCGTGGCGTCGATCTAAATCAATATATGGACTTTTCACAAGAACATTTTTGCTTTTCTCCCGATACCTTCTGTAAATAGTTGAAACAGGACAAAATTGTAGAATACTGTATTGCCATGTGAATGTTTTTTCCTCCCAGGACCAGCCCTGTAAACCCTTACCACCATACGAAGCATCACCCCGCCAGGTTCATTTTTGACAAGGGGTGAATGTGGTAGTATGTATTAGGGGTCATGTGGGACTGGAAGCCCTAATGTAATTGGCTGACAGATCCCGGGTCATGGTTGGCCGTTGACCTCTAGCTCCGCCCAGAAGGCGGAGTATAAGAAGCCGGAGTCCTCCCCCGCAGGCCATTCTACTATCGAGCTGCGGGGGAACAGACACGCTTAATAAATCCTCATCGACTTCACTCTATTCGTCTCTCGGAGTCTTTGTGCGCTACACTTAGTTAGGCCTCAATTGGAATATTTTGTACAATTCTGGTCGCCACACTACCAGAAGGATGTGGATGCTTTGGAGAGGGTACAGAAGTGGTTTACTAGGATGTTGCCTGGTATGGAGGACATTAGCTATGAGGAGAGGTGAGATAAACTTGATCTGCTCTCACTGGAACGACGGAGGTTGAGAGGCGACCTGATAGAGGTCTACAAGATTATGAGTGGCATGGACAGTATGGATAGTCAGATGCTCTTTCCTAAGGTAGGAGAGCCAAGTACTAGGGGACATGGGTTTAAAGTGCATGGGGAAAAGTTTAGAACAGATGTACGAGGCAAGCTTTTTACACAGAGGTTGGTAAATATATGGAACGTGCTGCCTGGGGAGGTGGTGGGAGCAGGTACGACAGCAGCATTTAAGGGATATCTAGACAAATATATGAATAGGGTGGGAATGGAAGGATACGGACTCTGTAAGTGCAGACGGTTTTTGTTTAGGCAGGCATGATGGTCGGTGCAGGCTTGGAGGGCCGAAGGGCCTGTTCCTGTGCTGTATTGCTCTTTGTTCTTTGTTCTTTTTAAATAGTTATAGAACCTTTTGCAGTCTGTTTTCTGTTGCTTGCAAGTTTACTCTCATACTCCATTTTTTCCCCTCTTAATCAACCTCTTTGTTCTCATTTTCTGAATACTGAACTACTTCCAATTCTCATGCTTGCTACTTTATAGAACTTTATAGGACTCCTCTTTGGATTTAATACTATCCTTAGTTTCTTTTGTAAGGCCACTTTTCTTGTTGTGTTTTTGTGTCAGAAAAGAATGTATAAGAGTTGCAATGCATACATTTGTTCCTTAAATATTAGATATTGCTGATATTTAAGGCCCTACTCAGAAGATTGCCAACAAGGTTCATCTGACAGTGCATGGGGCTATACAAATCACAACATGTATATTGCCCAGGGAAGGTAGGCTTGCAATGGACAATGGAACCATTAGCAGATTTCTCACCGAGCACATCGAAGAACAGGAGTGAGTTGGACTGCTCCATCTCAAAATTGAATTTGATGGTTATATGGAGCGTATTAAGGTGTGTAAGGAAATTCTTAAGGTTGCATATTCAAAGATTTCAAATGTATCACCTTTGTATTGGAAACATGCACAGGGTAGATAGTTAGGCCTCATTTAATCAAAAATGTGTCTCTCATGGGGAAAAGGAACGCTCCATGGATTTGAGCAGCCAATCAGAGCAAATAAGTGTCATGTGAGAGTACCTTTAAGAAATGGATTTTAAGCAATGTACCTTTAAGAAATGGAGCTGATCATATTACTGAAGTGATGTCAGAGGGTGGGGGGAGCTGAACTCACATCTGCTTTTCTGAGTTTCAGTTTGAGAAGGCAGCTGGGAGTGTCTGTGTGTTTTGCTGAGAGCTGCAGGAAGAAACACAGAGCTGGTCTGTTGATTTATGCAATCCAAAGACTATAAATATATTGAATGTAACCTAATATCTGTTTTTGAAGGTTTGAAGTCTTTTGGATGTTTAAAGGAACAGTTTGAAGGATTATTTAGTGTTGTAGTCTTTTGGGGTTATCTTTGAAGTAATGGGTGTTAAGATGTTCAATGTTTGTTTTAAAAAGGTTAACTTGAGTTCATAGAATAAACATTGTTTTGTTTTAAAAAGCATTTTTCCATTTCTGCTGTATCACACCTGGGGAGTACGCCGTGTGCTTCCCACACCACAATCTATTAAAAGTTGTGGGTCGGTTGAACTCCATGAAACACTTTGGGGTTCTGTAAACACGGACCCATAACAATTGGGGGCTCAAGGGGGATAAAAGTTTAAAACAAGACAAAAAGGTAAAGGTGATCTGATGGGAGACAATAAAGAGTGTGTACCTCAGATTAAAAAAGAAATCCACGAGGGTGGAAGAGAAATGAAAAGTTTCAAACGTTTTCATTGGTTGGTGGTTGAAGAAAAGCACTGGGAAGGCTGATGTGGTAAAACAGGAGAAGACAGTGGGGTTTTGTTAGAGTGGTAAAGGAAAGCCCAAAGGAAGCGAAGGAGGTGCAAACGATTGTACAGCCTGTTCAAGAAGTAATTGATAAGAAGGTACCAGTTGTCTTTAAAGAATTTACTTGTGTGGGTAAAGTTTACTCATGAGTATCAGGAGGAGCAGGTAAAGAAGTCACAATTTTAAGAGATACAGGAGCTAGTCAATCTTTAATGGTAAGAGATGAGGAATTATGTAGTTTGGGAAGAATGTTGCCAGAAAAGGTGGTAATATGTGGAATTCAGGGTGAGAGGAGTAGTGTTCCATTATATAAGGTAAGGTTGGAAAGTCCAGTGAAGAGTGGTGAAGTGGTAGTAGGAGTAATAGATAAACTATCTTGTCCAGGAATACAGTTTATCTTGGGTAATGATATAGCTGGATCGCAGGTGGGAATGATGCCTACTGTGGTTGATAAGCCAGTGGAAAATCAGACAACTGAAGTGTTGAAGGACGAGTATCCTGGGATTTTTCCGCATTGTATAGTAACAAGGTTGCAAAGTCACAGGTTAAGACAAGAGGAGAAATCAAAGAGTGAAGATGAAGTTGAAGTGCAATTATCAGAAATTATTTTTGATCAGATGGTTTAAAAAGAACAAGAACAGGTGGAGGATGAGGTGGATATTTTTAGTTCAGGAAAATTGACGGAGTTACAACAGAAAGATGTAGAAATGAAACGGATATATCAGAAAGCATATACGGAAGAGGAATCTGAGAGTATACCAGAGTGTTATTACCGCAAAAGCAATGACTTGATGAGAAAATGGAGACCTGTACATATGCAGGCGGATTAAAAGTGGGCAGAAGTTCATCAAGTAGTATTGCCGGTAGGGCGTAGAAAGGAGGTGTTGGGAGTGGCACATGAGGTACCAGTGGGAGGTCATTTGGGGATAAGGAAAACTCAAGCTAAAATCCAGAAACATTTTTATTGGCCTGGACGACATAAAGATGCAGTTAAATTTTGTCAATCATGCCACACACGTCAAGTGATAGGGAAACCTCAAGCAGTGATAAAAGCAGCGCCCTTAATACCCATTCCAGCATTTGAGGAACCTTTTACAAGGGTCCTAATTGATTGTGTAGGACCGCTTCCTCTAACAAAAAGTGGGAATCAATATCTTTTGACTATAATGGATGTGTCTACTAGGTTTCCAGAGGCCATTCCAGTACATAATATTACAGCTAAAAAGATTGTGGAGGGGTTACTTAAATTTTTTACTAGATATGGACTACCCACAGAAATTCAATTGGATCAAGGATCAAATTTTCCCTCAGTTATTCAAAGAAGTTATGGATAGCTTAGGAATAAAACAATTTAAATCAACTGCGTACCATCCAGAATCGCAGGGAACATTAGAAAGGTGGCATCAGACATTAAAGACAATGTTGAGGGCTTATTGTCAAGATTATCCAGAGGATTGAGATAAAGGAATTCCATTCGTGCTGTTTGCAATTAGGGATGCACCTAATGAGTCAACCAAATTTAGTCCTTTTGGACTAATTTTTGGTCATGAGGTAAGAGGACCACTTAAATTGATTAAAGAAAAATTGGTGGATGAGAAATCGGAAATTGCACTATTGGATTACGTGTCAAATTTTAGGGACCAATTAAATAGAGCAGGTGAATTGGCTGGACAACATTTGAAAGTTGCACAAAATGTGATGAAACGGGTAGCGGACAAGAAATCCAACGTTCGTAGTTTTACCAGTGGAGATAAAGTTTTAGTATTGTTACCAGTGGTACGTGAGCCTTTAAAAGCAAGGTTTTGTGGACCTTCTCAGATTGAAAGGAAATTAAGTGAGGTGAATTATGTGGTAAAAACACCAGATAGAAGAAAGACTCACCGAGTGTGTCATGTGAATATGCTTAAAAGGTACTTTGAAAGGGAAGGAGAGAAAAAGGAGGTTTTAATGATTCTAACTCAAAGTGACAAACCAAATCCAGATGACTGTGAATTTGGCATACCTCAAATTAAATTGGAAAATGAGGATGTTCTTAAAAATTGGGATGTATTGTTAAGTTACCTTCCAGAGGAAAAACAAACTGACCCGAAAGAGTTATTGATATCACATGGGTAAGTTTGTAGAGATAAATTGGGAAGTACTAAAGTGGCTATACATGATGTAGATGTGGGAAATGCTGTTCCTATCAAACAACATCCATATAGACTTAATCCTTTAAAATTGGCACAGGTTAACAAAAAGATTGAGAGTATGCTAAAAACTGGCATAATTGAAGTGGGTGCAGCCAATGGAGCTCACCCATAGTGATGGTACCTAAACCAGATGGTACCTAAACCAGACGGTACCCAATGGTTGTGTGTGGACTATAGAAAGGTGAATGCAGTTACAAGAATGGACTCTTATCTGTCCCACGTTTGGAGGATTACATTGAGAAAGTGGGACAATCCGCTTTTATTTCCAAATGGGATTTACTTAAAGGTTACTGGCAGGTACCTTTATCCGAAAGGGTAAAGGAGATTTCAGCTTTTGTGACTCCAGATGGTATATACCAATTCAACGTTATGCCATTTCGCTAGAAAAACACCCCAGCCACATTTCAACGGTTAACTAATACAGTAGTTTCAGGATTACCCAATTGTGCGGTATATATCGATGATCTGGTAGTTTTCAGCCAGACATGGAACGAGCATTTAAAACATCTTACGGAGTTATTCGATAGACTTCAGGAGGCAGGTTTGATGATAAACCTAGCCAAAAGTGAATTTGGAAAACCCCGAATCACTTTCCTTGAGGAGTTTTCGATACCCTCAAGTCGAAGGGAAATAATTTGATTTCTTGGCATGAGTGGATTTGATCGAACCTTTGTGCAAAAGATTTGTAGTGTGGTTGCTCCACTGATGGACTTGCTGATGAAACGTTAAAAATTTTAATGGCAGCGGACTTTCAACAGGCATTTGACTGCCTGAAAGCTGTGGTAACCGATGCTCCTGTCTTGGAGAATTGCAAGGGACTCTGTGATCAGATTGAACTGAAGTATCTAACTTTGAAGAGAAATGCCGAGGTGTAGAGGAATGGATGGATCGTGCAGAGACTTTCTTGTTCAAAGAGACTGTCAATCGAGAAGGATTTTGGTTGGAGGAAGAAGAACGGAAAAAAAAGCACTATATTATTATGCCTGTTTGCGTGTGTTTTTTTTGAACCGGTAAAGTGTTTTTACTGTGTGCATTTCTTAATTGATGGTGCAAAGTTGAAAAATGAAACCATCTTGAAGTTGATGGTTTATTTTTTTTCTTGGGGGTGAGGTGTCATGCGAGCGTACCTTTAAGAAATGGATTTTAAGCAATGTACCTTTAAGAAATGGAGCTGATCATATTACTGAAGTGATGTCAGAGGGTGGGGGGAAGGTGAGCTCACTTCTGCTTTTCTGGGTTTCAGTCTGAGAAGGCAGCGGGAGTGTCTGTGTGTTTTGCTGATAGCTGCAGGAAGAAACACAGAGCTGATCTGTTGATTTATGCAATCCAAAGACTATAAATATATTGAATGTAACCTAATGTCTGTTTTTGAAGGTTTGAAGTCTTTTGGATGTTTAAAGGAACAGTTTGAAGGATTATTTAGTGTTGTAGTCTTTTGGGGTTATCTTTGAAGTAATGGGTGTTAAGATGTTCAATGTTTGTTTTAAAAAGGTTAACTTGAGTTCATAGAATAAACTTTGTTTTGTTTTAAAAAGCATTTGTCCATTTCTGCTGTATCACAGCTGGAGAGTACGCCGTGCGCTTCCCACACCACAATCTATTAAAAGTTGTGGGTCGGTTGAACTCCATGAAACACTTTGGGGTTCCGTAAACACGGACCCATAACATAAGCCCCACTCAGATGTCATTTAACAATGGGAACAGCAGTTTCCCCAATAAAAGTGATGTCGGTCTCCTGGCAACAGGCCACGTGGTTGGGAGAGAGTGCAGGGTATCATTAGAATCAGAGGCTCCAAGGCCCAATGATGAGGTTCCCTACAACATGAACGATTGTTTCGGCCAGGCAAATGGATGTGCTGCTTTCAGTTCAGTTCTTGGTTCAGCATTAACTGCAGTCCAAAACTATACGCTTTGAAATAAACATAAACATAAAGGTAGTGTTGTTAGGAAATTAGATTAATTGAAGGGATTAATCTTAATTCTCCTCTGTGAGCCATCCATCACCAAATTTCTAATAGGTTTCTGAAGCTTATCTAACCACCCAGTTGCTCTGGAGTTCATTAATTTCTAGGCTGCGAACAAGGGGTTAAAACAAGCAGACTGATAAATACCCACTTTGTGGAATTAGTCTGGCATGAATGTGGATCATTGAGTCACTTTCCTGATTCCCTGCATTGTCATTGAAAAGCTAAAATGCCTCAACTGAGCCTCGCTCCTCATTGGGAATGCACAGTTTTGTTGGATGCCCCTTTAATTGGGCAGCAGTGAATGCACCTGCCCTCAATATACCCGCAGACTCCTCAAGTAGAAGGGCATCTCATTTTAATGTACTGCACCATCACTGCAGGTTGGAAGATACTGGTGCAGATCTCTGGCTGTCAGATTAGCTTGGCCCCTCCCTATGTGAGCATGGAAACCCTTCCCATCATTCTGGAGGGGATTAATGTACAGCTTTCCCTCCCTCATAGGCCTCTCAATCCTCCCCCTGCATTACTTGATCCCATTGTGTTGATGGTGCATATCCATCTGTCAGCCCCTGAACATTTTGAAGTAGATGTGCCTGTGTCCCGTTTGGATCTCACCATTCCCCATCTTGAGTTAAGGTTGATTGTGGGATACACCCACAATGCCTTTTCTCCATCTGAAGGCTGCACTGAGTGTGACAGCTGCGGCCTATTATGATTCCAGAAATCCCACAGACCGGGGCGTGTAATTTTACAACCATAACCTGTGTACAACATTGTGGCACGATTGAGACTGGACTGAGTTTCTGAGATGCTGTAAAACACAATTGCCTTGGAGATGACTCTGACTTTGTCATAAGTGTTATAATGGAACCAAAATCACCAGGGTACGAGCTTGTAGCTGTCTTCAGAAGTTGTAAAATATGTCACAGGACAGGATAGAAAGATTTTTTAAAAATTTGCATTTATTTCTTTTGACAAAGTTGGCTCATAATTACTGGGAGAGCTCATTAACTGGAGTAGGTGATAGGGGTGGGTTGGGGAGTGGGGTTGTGTGCAGGGTCTGGGTGCTGCAAATCAAGGACCTAACAGAACAGGAAGAGCATGCTTTGAGACTGATCCAATGTGGAATCCAGATTTGATCTGGAGACATGTTCAACCCCTGACACGTAACAATTTTTGATTTTCTTATTGGAACTGTGCTATCTATGTTGAGGGGTTGATGTTGGCACATGGATCATCTCAGGAGAGTCAGAAAACATGCCTGATTTCTGAGACACAATATCAATTATCCATCCCTGAGAATGTACAGGCAAAGGATATCATATGAAATTATGTCAGAGGAGCTGCGTATCAGGAGACTACGCGTCTGCAAGATGTGACGGGAAGTCTCTGTGAAATGTTGAAGGGAGATCTGAAGCCAAAATCGAAATGTCGCACTGCCTTAACATTGGAGATGAAACTCACGACAGCACTGAATTTCTTTCCGTGTGGGCCTTTCATTGTGACATTGGTGACATGTGTAATGTTTTCACCGAATACTACAAGGGTCTGCATTCACCAGGCAACTGAGCCAATTTTTGGTAGGGCTCCCGAATTTATTAATTTTGAAATATCCTCTGTGAGAATGAAAGAGAGGTCCCTCACATTCTACAAGATAGCTGGTTCCCCAAATATTATTGGGGCAGTGGATGGAATGCCTATTCTACTGAATGCATCAATGGATGAGGCTATTTCCTTCATCGGCAGGAAGGGGTTTGGTTCGTATAATATGATGATCGTGTGCGGTGCCCAAATGAAGATCATCAATGTAAATGCAAACAACCAGGGAAGTGCCTGAAACTCATTCGTCCGTCTATAACCCAAGATTGTACCCAAGCATGAATACATCACCTGGGCGTATTGGGTGGCCACTGGGTGATAAGGGATACCCATTGAGTACGTGATTGATGACATTATTTCGTAGGACCAGCAATGGAGCGCAGGAATGATACAACTATGTTACCTCTCCACTCTTACGGCAGTACAGCTTGTTAGGTGAAGGAGGGGACAATAGAACACGTGAAGTTATGTTTAAGTTGCCTGGACAGGTCAGGGGGCACATTACATTACTCACCTGTGAAATTCTCAAAGATTGTCATAGTATGTTTTGCATTGCAGTAAGGACTGACCCTTCACCCTGAAGATGATTTAGCATCAGAAATGGAGGAGCTGGAGGAGTGCAATATGCAGACCTGCCTCCTGAAACATGTGAAGAAGCCCAGGCTCCAGCCACCACCAGGGCAGCTAGAGACGGCATGGTCGCTACTGTTTTTGGACAATAAGATCTGAAGATTTACCGCCTGTCCATCCCTCCATCCTTCCCTTCCAAAATGAGACAGGACCACTGCTGTGTTGAAGTTAAATATTTGCTTTGTTTTATCAAAAAGTGGGAGAAACCTGAGGTAGTTATTATTCAATATTTCAAAGTGCAGCTGTTTAAGTAAAAGGATATTCTGTTATAAAAATACTTGTCTCTTCTATTACTTTTGTGAATAAATGTTTATTCCTAAAACTTACTGACAGCTGCAAATGTGTTATTCCAGCATCAAAAACACAGAATACTTAACAACAAGAAAAATATAACCAATCCTAACCTTAACTCAAATAAATCCGAAGTGGAACAAAAGATTTAAATAAAAATATAAAAATACTAATCAGCAACACAAATCAAAAGTAAATGTGTCAAATCAAAATGTAATAAAAAAACAGTGTGCAGTCAAGTCAGTGGTCAAAAGAGCAATAAATATTTTATTTGATTTGATTTATTATTGTCACATGTATTAGTATACAGTGAAAAGTATTGTATCTTGCATGCTATACAGACAACGCATACCGTACATAGGGATGGAAGGAGAGAGACTGCAGAATGTAATGTTACAATCATAACTAGGGTGTAGAAAAAAGATCAACTTTTAATACGGGGTAGGTCCATTCAAAAGTAGGGAAGAAGCTGTTCTTGAGTCGGTTGGTACGTGACCTCAAACTTTTGTATCTTTTTCCTCACGGAAAAAGGTGGAAGAGAGTATGTCTGGGGTGCGTGGGGTCCTTAATTAATCTGGCTGCCTTTCTGAGGCAGCAGGAATTGAAGACAGTCAATGGATGGGAGGCTGGTTAGTGTGATGGATTGGGTTATATTCACAACCTTTTGTAGTTTCCTGCGGTCTTGGGCAGAGCACGATCCATACCAAGCTGTGATACAACCAGAAAGAATACTTTCTATGGTGCATCTGTAAACGTTGGTGAGAGTTGTAGCTGATATGCCAAATTTCCTTAGTCTTCTGAGAAAGTAGATTCATTGGTGGGCTTTCTTAACTATAGTGTCAGCATGGGAGGACCATGACAGGTTGCTGGTGATCTGGACACCTAAAAACTTGAAGCTCACGACTCTTTCTACTTCGTTCCAATTGATGCAGACAGGGGCATCATCTCCACAACGCTTCCTGAAGTCGATGACAATCTCCTTTGTTTTATTGACATTGAGCGAGAGATTATTGTCGTCACACCAGTTCACCATATTCCCTATCTCATTCCTGTATTCTGTCTCGTCATTGTTTGAGATCTGACCCACTACGTTGGTGTCATCAGCAAATTTGAAAATCGAGTTGGAGGGGAATTTGGCCACAGAGTCATAGGTGTATAAGGAATATAGTAGGGGGCTGAGGACACAGCCTTGTGGGGCACCGGTGTTGAGGATGATCGTGGAGGAGGTGTTGTTGCCTATCTTCATTGATTGTGGCCTGTGGATTAGGAAGTTCAGGATCCAGTCACAGAGGGAGGAGCCGAGACCCAGGTCACAGAATTTGGAGATGAATTTTGTAGGAATGATGGTTTTAAAGGCTGAGCTGTAGTCAAATTTCTTTGGTACAGGGATGATGGTCGTCTTCTTGAAGCTGATGGGGACCTCAGATTATTGTAAAGAAAGGTTGAAGATGTCTGCGAATTCCCCTGCCAGCTGATCGCGCAAGATTTGAGTGCTCGTCCGGGTACTCCATCCGGTACAGTGGCTTTCCTTGGGTTGACCTTCGCGAAGGCTGCTCTGACATCTGCAATGGTGACCTCAGATACAAGTTCATCTGAGGCTTCTGGGGTGGAGGGCATACTCTCGCTGACCTCTTGCTCAAAGCGGGCATAGAATGTGTTGAGCTCATCAGAGGGGGGGGGTGTTGGAGCCGGTGATTTTACACCTTCATCTTGTAGCCCGTTATGTCTTGCTGATCTTACCATAGTCGGTGGGGGTACGTGTGGCTCGCCTGAAACTCGGACTTGGTCCAGTCCTGTCTTTGGCATCTTTGATAGATCTCCTTAGATCATACCTGGCTTTCTTGTGTAGGTCAGGGTCACCTGATTTGATCACCTCAGACCTAGACTTCAGCAAGCAGGGGATATCCCAGGGTTTCCAGTTGGGAAACACGCTGATTTGCTCCTTTGGCACACAGTCTTTGACACACTTACTAATGAAGTCAGTTACTGTAGTGGCGTATCCGTTCAGGCTGGTTGAAGAGTTTTTAAATACTGACCAGTCCACTGACTCTAAGCAGTCCCGTAGGAGATCATCCAATTCCTCAGACCAACAATGTACAACTTTCTTTGAGGGATTCTCCCGCTTCAGTTTTTGCTTATAAACCAGGAGCAGGAGCACAGCCTTGTGGTCAGATTTACCAAAGTGTGGGCGGGCGATAGAGCGGTAGGCATGTTTGATATTGGTTAAGCAGTGGTCCAGGATGTTTGAGCCTCTGGTGGAACAGGTATGTGTTGGTGGTAACTTGGTAATATGTCTTGAGCGTGGCCTGATTGAAGTCCCCAGCCACGATGAACAAGGGATGTTTTGTTTCAAGGCTACTTGTGGTGCTGTATATTTTGTCCAGCGCTATTTTCACATCTGCATGGAGTGGGATATAAACTGCCGTCAGGATAACGGAGCTGAGCTCCCGCGGAAGGTAGTAGGGGCGGCATTTTAATGTCAGGTATTCTAGGTCCGGGGAGCAGAAAAATGTGAGTGTTGCTACATCTAGGCACCAGGAGGTGTTGATTAGGAGGCAGACCCCACCTCGCCTGGCCTTGCCTGAGACCGCCATACGGTCCATTTGGTGGATTGAGAAGTCCTCTCGTTGTAGGGCACAGTCCGGTGAAGCAGAAGTGAGCCATGTCTCCGTGAAACAGCACACAGCAGTCCCTCAGTTCCCTTTGAAAAGTGAGTCCGGCTTTAAGTTCGTCTAGCTTGTTTTCCAGAAATTGGACATTTGCTTGAAGTAAGCTGGGCAGAGGGGCTTTGGGGCCACGTTGTTTCACTCTCACCTGCAGGCCTGCACGTTTTCCACACTTCCTGGAGAGACTACTTCTTTTTGAGCCTGTGACATAGTGAGAGTATGCTGTCATGAGATGCAAACATGCAACCAATGAACACTCAGAATAGGACACAACCAATGGGCAGTCAGGACACTCAGAGGTGGCATCACCACAAAGGGGAATGACATAAACACTATAAAAGGGATGAGGCACTCACACCCTGCCTCTTTCCACAGACAGACATCTAGAGAGTTAGACAGGGTTGATCAGCAGCATCACACCCCAGCACGTGGCTGAGAGCAAGCTGGTACAGTTAGACTGAGTTACTACAGTTAGATTAGCAGGGAGTCGAACTCATTTGAGAACTGTGTTAATAGTTCAATAAACACGTTGAACTCATTTCAGAGTCGGGAGCATCCTTTAGTTAAGACTGCATCAAGAAGCAGCCTGTATTATCCGAAGCAGCATAACACAACATGATACCAGAAGTGACTGTTCAATCTATTTAGTTCAACTCAGCAAGATCCGTGACAACCAGCTACGAATACAGGCACAATGGTCAAGATTCAGGCCCCTCATCAGCTCAGGACCCCCGGCAATCTTAGTGCCAACTGGCGATCATTCAAGCAGAAATTTCAACTATACGTGGAAGCATCCGACCTCAATGGCGCGACTGATTCTCGGAAGATAGCTCTTCTACTCACCACTGCAGTTACCATGCGATAGAGATCTTCAACTCCTTTCACTTTTCCGACGGGCAGGATAAAACGAAGTGCCAAACCATCCTGGACAAATTCGACAGCCACTGCGAAGTGGACATCAATGAAATCTTCAAGCGCTATATCTTCAAGCAGAGGATGCAAGGTAAAGACGAATCCTTCAACTCCTATCTAACTAACCTTAGACTGCTAGCGGAATCCTGCAACTTCGGTGATATCACTGACTCCATGATCAGAGACCAAATCGTTTTTGGAGTCCGCTCTGATCCTCTGCGAGAGCAATTGTTGAAAATCAAGCACATGACCCTGCCAGTCGCGATTGAAATGTGTACTGTGCATGAGCACTCTAAAAATCGCTATTCACAGTACAAAACGGCAGAAAGTAAAAAACAAGCCTCCCACGAGGTGGAGAGTGTTCAGGCCATCTCCCGGATGCAGCGCCTCCACAGTTACGAAAGTGGCCATTTCGCGCTCTCTTCCCGGGGCCCGACGCATGCGTAATACGATCGGTTACACAAAGCCGCCGAAAACTGCGCAGGTGCAGACGTCCGAGAACCGCACCGCGCATGAGCAACAACGCACTGAGCATCATGACGCCGACGTCATGACGTGAGCGAACTGCAGCACCGCCCATTTTTTAAAAAACTGTCCTGCAAGAGGCAAATGCTGTTTAAACTGTGGGAAACCAAACCACTATGCAGCCCTGTGCAGATCTGCACAACCAGTCAGGAGCCAGCGCTCCCAATTCCGACAGCGGCGCATCAGAAGTGTGCAACACCGAATGCATGACTCTGATCCAGGCAGTGCGACGGATCCAGATGATGAATACCTGGACAACACTTACCGAGTGGGCATTATTACGAAGTATGAATACGCCATACTGGACACATCGCAAGTCCAATCAATCCTGGCCGTGGATTCTGAGGACGAATGGCATGCAGTGATGAAGGTGAACCACTGCCCTATCCAGTTCAACCTGGACACAGGTGCCTCCGCCAACCTGATTTCGCAGGTGGACTTCAAGAGAATCAAACCCCCCACAATCCTTCCAGCTGCGTGCAAACTCCTGGACTACAATGGAAACACAATCAAGGTACTGGGGTCCTGCCATCTGCAGGTGTCCAGCCGACACACACAAGCAAGTTTACTTGCACACTTCGAGATTGTTAAACCAGACAGGGCACCCCTGCTAGTTGCGCACGCCTGCAAGCAACTGAACCTCATTCAAAGGGTCTACACCACGACGCCGTCCCATTCGGATCTTCAGGCCAGCATCGACGACATCCTAACCCAGTACCCAGATGTATTTAGCGGGATGGGCACGCTGCCGTACGAGTACAAGATTCTACTGTGGCCTGATGCCAAGCCAGTGATCCACGCACCACCACGTGTCCCTGCTCCACTGAGAGAGCGCCTGAAGGCAGAGCTCACGAGTCTACAACAAAAAGGCATCACTTCCAAAGTCACTGAACCAACCGACTGGGTCAGCTCGATGGTGTGCGTAAAGAAGCCTTCGGGGGACCTGCGCATCTGCATTGACCCCAAGGATCTAAACATAAATATTATGCGGGAATCCCGAAGAGGGAAGAAATCACGAGTGAGAATGGCACACGCGTGTTTCTTCACAAAATTGGACGCATCTCAAGGATTTTGACAAATCCAACTTCTCGGTGCTCCCGTTAGCGTAATATGACTGCTTGTATACCAGATATATGCCCAACAGCATATGTCGCTACACTGGACCGCTCCTGGTCAGAAGGTGCAGGCATATAACATGCCCAGCAGAAAATGGACAGCTCCTGGACAGAAGGTGCAGGTGCTGTAACATGCCCAACAGCTAATGGGCGGGATTCTCCGTTGTCCGACGCCGATATCATAATTGGCGATCGGGTGGAGAATCGACTCCAACAATGAAATCGGGGCCGGAGCCGGTTTGACGCTGAACAGCCATGCTCTGCCCCCTCCGAAATGGCATCATCGTCTTTTGCGCTGTGCTCCATTGCAACATCGTTGCCGCATCATCGGCCGGCCCTCCCGCGATGCTCTACCCCCGATAGGCCGAGTTCCTGACGGCACGGAACACGTGTGGTCTGAGCCATGCAGGAACCCGGCATGGCAGCTGCAGACTGTGTAAAGCACCGCCACATTTGGCTGGGACCTGTGCCTCATACCTTTCAGCCTATATGATAGATCCAAAAATAACCGCTCAAAGGATCAACTCAGCAACTTCATTGTCACCTGTATGGACCTCACGTTGCCAGTGTGATTGTGGAGTTGGTGGAATTTCTGCATCCTCACCTTCTGAAGGTTCTGAGTGCCCTCCCTCCTACATTGCAGTCATCACCGGCCTCCCCTTTCTCAAGCACCATCAAATTTACCACTGGATTTTTATCAGCACCACCTTCGAAGTCAGAATTCTCACAATTATCTTTTGCCACAATTGAGCTACCATCTTGATGGTGTGAGCTCTCAGCATTTTTTATATCACCTTTGGTCATCCCCATATCTGTTCCACGGCTGTTTATCATGGGGTTGGAGAACACCAATCTACACATATACTTCACTAAATAACTTCAGCTGAAGCTTGCCACAGAGACCTAGAAAAGTTAAATCAACCTTGCTGCTTCTGAAAGCATTTTTATTATAGGAATAAACAGCAGAATTACATGAGAATATCTTTGACACTTTCTTCACAGTTATATATAGTTTTAACATCTATTAAATATAAATCCTTAAGGATCTGTCCGAAATTATTGCTGCATCTCTTCACTGCTGTTAGACCAAGAATTAAACAGAGTAAACAAAACCATATAAATACTTTTGTTTCTTCGGGGCATCCAGCCGATATGTCTCTTGCATTGATGTAACTCTTTAAATTAATGCCCTTTGAAGCATCGTTCATAGCTTGGCAGCACAATATGCCGGAAGGAAATTTGAATCCCCCACTAATTGACTGCTCTGTGTATATGTCAGGACTTCTGCCGGGTCCGGATGTGCAACCTCTCGGGTACGCTACTGGATTGACGCGACCAGGATTGGAAGTTAATGATATGAAAATCTTAGTATCACAGAAATCAGCTTGCCATATGTTAGTTACATTGAGATTTATTGGACAGGATTTTCCAGTCGCCCCCCCAAGACCAAGTTCCTGCCTGAGGTCAATGGACCTTTAAATGGTCTGTCAACTTGTCCGTCCCACATGCGATGATTGCGACAGCAGGAGGGATCAGAATATTTACCCCATTGTCTCTATTGTTTAATTTATTTGGTGGTGGTGCTAACCCATTTGTTAAGGCCTCCATCAAAATAGTTGAGGAAGGACATTTAGATGACATTTAGTATTTTCCAACATTTGGGGTTAATTTTCCAGTTTCATCTAGTTCACTGCGGTCTTTTAGGGAAGGAAATCTGGGGCGGGATTCTCTGACCCCCCCCCCGCCGGGTCAGAGAATCCCCAGGGGCGGCGCAAATCCTGCCCCGATGCCAGCTACCGTATTCTCCGGAGCCATTTTTCGGGCGGGGGCAGGACTCACGCCACACCAGTCGGAGGAAGTTGGCAGTGGCCCCCTCTCTGATTCTCCAGGCCCCGATGGACCAAGCGACCATCTGTTTTTGGCCAGTCCCGCCGGCGTGGGTTATGCATGGTACCACACGGCGGGACCTGGCAGGTAGGTCAGCGGGGGTGGTCCTTGGGAGGCACGCGGGCTCCGACCCCGGGGGGGGCCCCACCGTGCCCTGGTCTGCAATCGGGGCCCACCCATCTGCGGGCGGACCTGTTCCGTGGGGGCACTTCTTCCTTCCGCTCCGGCCCCTGTAGGGCTCCACCATGGCCGGCGCAGAGAAGAGAACCCCCCGCATATGCGCCAAAATACAAAGGCCGGTCTGCGCATGCGCGGATTCACGACGGCGGTTCTGCGCATGCGCAAACTCGCGCAGTCCCTTCGCCACCAACTGAAGCAGTGCCAACCCATCCAGCATCCACCTAGCTCCCGAGACAGGTAAAAATTCCTCGCCTTGGGGGCCCATTGACGCCTGAGTCGGTGGCGCCTGTTTTCCCGCCGGCGCGGGGACTTAGTCCCCGGAAGGGAGAATCCCGGCCCTGCTGTCCTTACCTGGTCTGGCCGACATGTGTGACTCCATATCCACAGCAATGTGTTTGACTCTCAATTGCCCTCTCAAGGGCAATTAAGAATGAGCACTAAACGATGCTCACAAAAAATGAATGTGACAGAAGAAATAATGATCATGAGACTGAATGGTTGGTTGGAATGAATGCTTTTAGAGGTGTTAAGGCTACAGAAAGAAAGGAGACTATCAGAACAGACACAATTCATTTTTATTTTCATGTGTATTTTACTGAAGCTATGAAGAATTAGCGCAGATTTTTAATATATGTGGACAGTAATTTCATTAAAACGGAGTGTTTCTGGATACTGGATTTTTTTGCTTTTTTTTTGAATATTTATAAATTATGTAAATAAAAAACCCAGAAATTTCTGTTTGGGATATTATAACATGAACATGTAATACTCCACTCACTATCTAGTAGAAGCCTTATCTATTATCATACATCAGATATAATATTGCATATATTTATATCTTTTTATTAATTCATATTAATGTATATTAGTTCATATTTATATTACATTAGTAAATCCCCATGGTGTTGCTCACAGGAGTCAAAACTCAGTTGTTCCTTCAGGTTGGGTGCGAGTAATGGACTAATGCAGAGGGGACGTGGAACAGAGTAAAAAAAGGCTTTGGAAGAAAAACAGGCAGAGATGGAGCATGAGAGAGGGTCAGGCAATCAGAGAAGGTGATGGGAAAGGGTGGAGTCGGAGTAAAGTTACGCTTGGGAATCTGCTGAATAATACTGATTTGATTTTTCAATGCATTAGGAAGGCTTTATTTTTCTTATCAAAGAAATATTGACACACTGAAAGCAACTCAGGCCCTAACTATATTACTTTTAATAATTCCCCTCCTAAAGGAAAGAGGGATCTGAATCTTTGAAACATTAAAGAGGTTCAGTTTGAAGAAATATTTTACAGCAATTGGCCCTGTGGAGCAGAACGTTAAAACCCAATTTTAAGAGTTGCAAAGCAATAGCGCACATGAGGGGGTTCTTGTAACAAAGAGAGCACTGTCTCTGGTGGAGACAGTTTGTGTACTGGTGAAAATTCTTCATTTCTGAAGAGACACTAATTCTTCCAGGTTTGTCCCCAAGAGACACAAGGCATTACCGGGCTTCTCATCGCTTCCCCTTCATCCTTACCCAAATTCCTCAGGGTAGATGGCAGGACATGCAACAGGAACTCAAACGTGCGGAGGCAGGCATCCACCAGCGATAGTGTTCTCTTTGTTACAA
The DNA here is from genome assembly GCF_047496885.1 of Scyliorhinus torazame. Taxonomy (NCBI): domain Eukaryota; kingdom Metazoa; phylum Chordata; class Chondrichthyes; order Carcharhiniformes; family Scyliorhinidae; genus Scyliorhinus; species Scyliorhinus torazame. The sequence goes on along the minus strand of NC_092710.1, from coordinate 229,335,145 downwards.
GTACCCCCTCATGTGCGCTATTGCTTTGCAACTCTTAAAATTGGGTTTTAACGTTCTGCTCCACAGGGCCAATACGATCACACAGATCACCGTCATTGCTAGCAGCCATCATTCGACAGTGTGCACTGCATCGCCAGCGCCAGAATCCCTTCAAAAGCAGCTGTGCCATCAAGGACCAGACCCCACCCCAACTCCTTCCACCTACCACAAATCAATGAGGATTAAAGCATATTGTCTCAACTTAGAAGTGTTGAAGTCTTGACCAATGAATATCAGCACCTAGTAGAAGCCATGTAAACCAAAAAAAAGAGATGTGCACAAGGATAGAGCCAAAGCGAGAAAATGCAGCCTCTCCAATGCTCACATCACGTGATCTCCCGCAACAGGAATAGTCAAACAGCACTCAAAAAGCTTGACACCATCCAGGACAAAGCAGCCCGAATGATTTCTACCCTGTTATATTACTTGAAGTAATATATATTGCTCATTTTTTTATGCTGAAACTTGATGATGAATACTCAAAGTCATCCAATGAAAACAATTTATTGAGTAACTAATCAATTAACTTGTGAGTAGGATTCTTTAATGCTTTTACTGGCTACTAAATTAAACAAGATAGAACTAGATTAAACTATGAATATTTATACTTGCACTCTGAGCTAACTACACCTCTGGGGCGAGATTCTCCGACCCCCCGCCGGGTTGGAGAATCGCCGGGGGCTGGCGTGAATCCCGCCCCCGCCGTTTGCCGAAGTCTCCGGCACCGGATATTCGGCGGGGGCGGGAATCGCGGCGCACCGGTTGGCGGGCCCCCCCCGTGCGATTCTCCGGCCCGGATGGGCCGAAGTCTCGCCGCTAAAATGCCTGTCCCACCGGCGTAGATTAAACCACCTACCTTACCGGCGGGACAAGGCGGCGCGGGCGGGCTCTGGGGTCCTGGGGGGGGCGCAGGGTGATCTGGCCCCGGGGGGTGCCCCCACGGTGGCCTGGCCCACGATCGGGGCCCACCGATCCGCGGGCGGGCCTGTGCCGTGGGGGCACTCTTTCCCTTCCGCCTTCGCCACGGTCTCCACCATGGCGGAGGCAGAAGAGACTCCCTCCAATGCGCATGCACGGGAATGCCGTCAGCGGCCACTAACGCTCCCGCGCATGTGCCGCCCGGAGATGTTATTTCCGCGCCAGCTGGCGGGGCACCAAAGGCCTTTTCCGCCAGCTGGCGGGGCGGAAATTCGTCCGGTGCCGACCTAGCCCCTTAAGGTTGGGGCTCGGCCACCAAAGATGCGGAGCATTCTGCACCTTTGGGGCGGCGCGATGCCCGACTGATTTGCGCCGTTTTGGACGCCAGTCGGCGGACATCGCTCCGTTTCCGGAGAATTTCGCCCCTGGTCTCTAGCACAATACACACAAAGAGAGAGGTGGGAAAACAGATTGAGCCTGTTTATATACCCCCTATTAGTGTTGCCCTCTAGTGATCATTTAACTGTAATGTCTATACATTAACCCTTTATGTGTGTACAGATACAGAGATCACTACATTCCCTTTTTTTGTGTTACATATTTTCTGTATCCTGTAAAGAAAATTGTACATAAAGAAACGATGCTGTGAATATCTGTACAGGTCGTTATGCATTATACATAGCCAATTAATTAATCAGTTCAATGTTCACAAATTCAAACAATTGGGTTTACGTCTTCTTCTGCTGGCTCTCCTTGGTTGAAGTGGAGTAGTTGAAGTTTTAATGTCCTTCTGATCAATGTCAGGTGGTTTGTTGACATTCAAGTGCTATTGGGTATATGGGGCGGGATTCTCCCCTACCTGGCGGGGCGGGGGTACCCGACGGGACGGAGTGGCGTGAACAACTCCGAGGTCGGGCCGCCCCAAAGGTGCGGAATCCTCCGCACCTTCAGGTGCTAGGCTCGCCCCGGAGTGGTTGGCGCCACGCCAACCGGCGCCGAAGGGCCTCCGCCGGCCGGCGTGAGTCGGCGCATGCATGGGAGCGCCAGCACGTGCTGACATCATCCCCGCGCATGCGCAGAGGGAGCTGCTTCCGCACCGGGAATGGCGGAAGACCACAGCCTCCGGTGCGGAACAATAGAGTGCCACCACGGCACAGGCCCTCCAATGGATCGGTGGGTCCCGACCGCGGGCCAGGCCACCGTGTGGGCACCACCCGGGGCAAGATCCCCCCCGACCCCCCAAGAACCCCGGAGCCCGCCCGCTCCGCCAGGTCCTGCCGGTAAGGGGCCTACTCTAATTTACGCTGGCGGGACTGGCAAAGAACGGGCGGCACTTTGGCCCATCGCGGGCCGGAGAATTCGGGCCAATTGAGTTGCGCTGGACCCCGAGGCGGGAGGCGTGACTCATGCCGGGGAAATTTTTGGGGGGAGGGAGAATTAGGAGGACGGCAGGGCGGGATTCATGCGGACCCCCGGAAATTCTCCCACTCGGCGGGGGGGGTCGGAGAATCCCGTCCATGATTCTTGTAAATTCAACATGGGAAAGACATATTTTGGAAGTTGTATTTTCAGTAGGTCTCATCAATTACGTCGGAAAAGTACACCCTCTGCAGCCTTGACAGTGTATGAATGCAGTGCTGTTTGCCTGAGTACTGTGGCTGTATCAGACCATCCTTCTTCTGGATGTCTCAGTCGAACAATATCATCCTTCATTAGTGGTTTTAGTTGAATCGCATGCAGATCATAATTCTGCCTTTGGTTGTTATGTTGTTGTTTGATCATGTCGAGTACATACGATTGATCACGATTTCTGAGTTGTGGGTCATGTTGTTCTAACATCACGGTTTCAAAGCATTTGAGCCAGTGTTAGCCCTGAGCTTAATGGTGATGCTCTGTAAGAAAGCAAAGCCAAGTAAATGTTGGATTGTGAGTCATTCGCCTTGCTTATGAGTTGCTTGATAATATGCACAACCTTTCTCAAATTTGCCATTAGATTGTGGAAAGTGTGGACTCGCAGTGACATGATGAAAGTTGTACTGATTGGAAAATTCTGTCCACTCCCAGCTCGCAAAGCAAGGACCATTATCGGACATAACCGTGTGTGGAGTCCCATGTCTCGAAAATGTCTCCTTACAAGCCTTAATTACTGACGAGGAAGTAAGATCCGGAAGTTTCATCATGCCAGGAAAATTTGAGTAGTAGTCTATGATGAGAACATTGTCATGACCTGTAGCGTGAAACAAATCGATGCCTACTTTTGTCGATGGTGATGTAGGTAACTCATGCTGCTGGAGTGTCACTTTACATTGTGCCGGTTGATGTTTCTGACAAGTGGCACAGGTCATTATCATGTCGGTTATCTGTTTACTAATACCAGGCCAGTACACAGCCTGCCATGCTCTCCTCTTGCATTCTCGATTCCGAGATGTCCTTCATGAATCTTGCTGAGCATCTCTGACCATATACTTAGTGGAATGACAATCTGGTCATTGCGGAGCAATAGTCCATTCACTACTGTCAATTCTGTCTGTATGTTCTGATACTGTGGACACCGTCCCTTTGGTCAACCATGCTGGGGATGATGCATTACTCGGAGCAAGGTCGCATCTTTTTATGTCTCTGGACAAATTTGTTGCAGCTTCTCATCAGATGCCGGAAGATTCTCAGTGCATAACTGCATTTGAGCTTCAATATCGTTAATAGATTCAGGTGGTGAGCTTTCAGTGTTGATAGATCTAGACAGCGTGTCAGCTATGATGAGGTCCTTTCCTGGAGTGTGGACTATTGTGAAGTCATACCTCCTCAACTTCATCATCATGTGTTGTAGGCGAGGTGTCATTCAGGTTTTTGTCAATTATGTGGACTAAAGGTCTGTCATCCGTTTCCACTATAAACGTAGGAAGCCCATACACATAGTCTTGAAATTTCATTATGCCTGTGATCAACCCAAGACACTCTTTTTCGATTTGTGCATACTTGCACTCCGTGGCAGTCATCGCTCTGGATGCATAGGCAACTGGAACCCAGTCTGATTGATCATCTTGCTGAAGAAGCACTGCACTGATCCTGTCTTGTGGAGATTTTGGTAGTTCTGGTTGAGTCAAAGAAAGTAAGAATTTGAGCTGTCATCAGTTGATGCTCGAGATCCATCCATTCATCTTGGTGGCGTTGTGTCCATTCAAATTCAGTGGTCTTCCTTATTAAGTTTTGTAGAGCTCAAGCCCTCGTCGACAATTTGGATATAAACTTGCCTAAGAAGTTAATGAATCCTAGGAATCTTAACACGTCTTTTTTATCTTGTGGCTGTTTCATATTCTGGATCGCAGAAATTTTATCATCTGGTCTAACACCTTGGGCTGATATTGTATCACCCAAGAAGTTTAAAGATGTACGTGCAAATGTGCACTTTGATTGGTTGAGTTTCAATCCGTATTGGTGGGTCCTTTGAAACACTTTTCTCAAGGGAACGATGTGGTCTTCTTCTGTAGTCGACCATATGATCATGTCATCTGCATAGACTCTTATACCATCGATAATCTCCGTCATCTGCTCCATTATTCTGTGAAAGATTTTGGAAGAGGAGATGATCCCAAAAGGCATGCGGTTAAAACAGAAACATCCAAATGGAGTATTGAACGTACAAAGCAATTTACTTGAATCATCTAGCTGCATTTACCAGAAACCTTGCGACGCATCGAGTTTAGTAAAAATGCGAGCGCTTGCCATCTCACAAGTTATCTCTTCACGCTTAGGGATAGAGTAATGTTCCCTACGAATATTCTTGTTCAGATCCTTGGGATCTATACAGATTCTGAGATCACCTGATGGTTTCTTGACACATACTAGAGAACTGACCCAGTCAATCAGTTGCGTGACTCTTGAGATGATTCCTTGAGACTGTAGCCTTTGTAGCTCTAATTTCAGCCTTCCGCACAAAGGAGCTGGAACCCTCCTTGGCGGATGAATTATGGGTGTTGCATCTTTTTTGAGCAAAATTTTATATTGGTAAGGTAAAGTACCCATACCTCAAAATACGTCAGGGTATTCATGAAGCAGTTGCTGGATGTCATCGTTTCGTCCAGTCTTTTGTTTTTTATAAATTTAGATTACCCAATTCATTTTTTCCAATTAAGGGACAGTTTTAGCGTGGCCAATCCACCTAACCTGCACATATTTGAGTTGTGGGGGGGTGAAACCCACGCAAACACGGGGAGAATGTGCGAACTCCACACAGACAGTGACCCAGAGCCGGGATCGAACCTGGGACCTTGGCGGCGTGAGGCAGCAATGCTAACCACTGCACCACTGTGCTACCCTGTCATCGTTCAGTCTTCATGTGACTGGTATTCATGAAAATTCTTTGGAAAAGCCGCAAGTCCTTGCAGACTTGGGCACCTAACAGCGAAAATGGCTGGTTGTCCACAATCTCAAACCGTAGCACTTGCTCGATATTCAAAGAACAAAGAAATGTACAGCACAGGAACAGGCCCTTCAGCCCTCCAAGCCCGTGCCGTGCATTGCCCGTGCAATTCTTAATTGCTCCTTTCAAATGGCACGATTCTCTTGAAGCGATCTGGTTGCCATTGGAGTCTTTCAGCCTATATGCAGCAGGTATCATCTTGTGTTCCCCTAGAATTGATGCGAGATCTTTGCTTGTCATTAAGTTTGCTGAAGCCCCAGTGTCAAGCTTGAACAGGATTGGGAAGTTGTTGACTCGTACTGTAGAGGTCCATTCACTGTTAGAGTCAATTACATTAATTCGTTGAGGGGCCTTGGCTGTTGCTTGGAGTTCCTCTGTTTTGTCAATAATTCCTATGAAGAAAGTATTCTCCAAGGAAAAATTATCCTCTTCATCTGAAAAATCTTTCTTTGATTGTGATTCTCCGTTGTATCAATGCAGCGAACATTGATGTTTTGTTGTTTCTGTGTTGGAGAATGATATATCTCTGTAGATTTGCATTGGGAGGCAAAGTGATTAAGTTTGGAACATTTCTGACATATTTTCCCCTCAGCAGAGCATTTCCCCTTTAAATGGGGGTTACCACAGCGGTAGCACGTCATAACGCGTCTCTCTGACGCATGGTGCACGTTCGCGCATGCGCAGACTTCTTTTCTTGAGCCTCGCATTTTTGTATGAACTGCACATGTCCCGAGCTGGAGTGCGCGCGGGCAAGATATCTGCTGTCCAGAACGTGCTTCTTTGCTGTCTGCGACACCAGTTTAACACTCTCGACCTCATGGTGGACTTTGGCACCCTTTTCATGGTGGTAAAACTCTAAATACTGATTCTTGCTTTGTTCATGTCAAATACATTTTTCAATCGCGATTTTAAGTGTTAGATCATTTTACCTTAATAATGCTTCCCTCAAACTTTCATCATCCTGGAGCTCCCTCCCTAACAGCACAGTGGGTGTACCTACAACTCAAGGACTGCAGCGATTCAAAAAGGCAGCTCATCACCTCCTTCTCAAAGGCAGTTAGGGATGGGCAATAAATGCTGGCCAACCAGCGAGCCCACATCCTGTAAATGAATTTTAAAAATGGGTCAGAAGAGGTCCAGGCAAGCTTTAAACTTTTGCCTTTTATTGAACCTCTTGAGAACTAGGAAAGGCCAAAGAATTCTCCTAAGGACCCCAAAGAGTCTTTGGGTCTCCCTTATCCAGGCATCCCCATGATCACAGATTGAAAGAAAACTCCAGCCCATCCATCCCATGCCAATGATTTGATTATCATTACTGAAGAATTTTATACTCTGAAAAATTGAGGATGAATGCTTGAAGCCTGTGCATACTTATACTCTTCACTGACATACTTATACACAATGTTCACATAAGATAATGCAGGCTGTATTTGGAGAGTAATCGTGTTGAAAACTGTCTTTGCCCATTAGCTTATATAACTGAAAATGCATTATCCAACATATCACTTAAATGCATTCATAACCTTGTTCTTAATAAATTACATAACTGTGCTAGAGGTTAAAGTGATGGTCTCATATGCCTCTGCTGATCCAACAATCTGTCGTACTTTGCATAGGTTATGTGTCCCTATATGACCATAAGATCATAAGACATAGGACCATTCAGCCCATCGAGTCTGTGCTGCCATGCAATCAGTTCATGACTGATCTGATATAATCCTCAGCACCAGTTTCCTGCCTTACCCACTTAATCCTTGATTTCCTTATTGATTAAAAGTCTGTCTATCTCAGTATTGAACACACCTAATGACCCAACCTCTACAGCTCTCTGTGGTGAAGTATTCCACAGATTCACTACCCTCTGAGAGAAGAGATTCCTCCTCATCTCTGTCTTAAATGGGTGACCCATTACTCTGAGATTATGCCTTCTAGCCCGGGACTCTCCCACAAGAGGAAACAACCTCTCAGCATCTTCAATAGAGATGAGGGACGCGATCTTCCCAAAGGGGAACAAAGTTCTCGAGCGAGCACATTTAGCCATGTGTTTCTTGGAACTCGCAGTGCTGAGAAACACATGGCTATTCAACGAGACTTGTGTTAAATAAGGGTCTGAATGGGGAATGGGAAGCCGAGGCCGCACAGAGCCCCGTTTTTTACAATGGGGCGCTCTGCTCGCCGGAACTCCATGCTGTAGCGCAAGATCATGACACCATCTTTAAATAGTGCCCGATCTTGGAGGCCCCCAAAAGAATCCCCGAAGGGCATGCAGCTGAGCACCTCAGATCCACTTGGAGATCCCTGTGACATTATACAAATGTACAGCATGTGAGGAGTTAATGTTATGTTAAGCCTAGCCACTAGAGGGAGCTAAGGGACAGTACTATAAATTTCACTGACTCTTAAGTCAAGGGAGGAGATTAGACTGGAGCTGACGAAGATAAGGGGCGGGATTCTCCAAGCCTCCGTGTCGAAATCGCGCTTAGCCCGGGGTCGGAGAATGGGCGTCAAACCAACGTCGCTCCTGCTATTTTCCGGTCCCCAGAGAATTGGCACCAATCGGGCGTGCGCGGTCGACGCGGCTCCAGCGGAGGCCATTGAAAGAGGTCCCCACGGTGTTTCTCCAAGTGCAGCTGGCCGAGTTCCCGCTGGTGAGGTTCTCTCATGGTTTCACCCGGCAGGCGCTCAATATCGACTCTGGACCCCAAGATGTCTCATGGCTTCAGGTGAGATATGGGCAAGGAAACCTCCTGCTGATTACCACGTACCACCACCCTCAGCTGATGAACACCATTGAGGGTAGCATTTGGATATGGACTGCTGCATTACCTGAGGGGTCGCGAATGGTGCTGAACATTGTGCATCCGCAAACATCCCCACTTCTGACCTTGTGATGGAAGGGAGGTCATTGATGAATCTATGAGAGTAGAAGGCAAGCTGCTCACTCTTCCTGCCCAAACGGCAATGAGGTGTGCGATGGCCGGCCTCGCTATACAGGCAACTGTTGGGGAACTCCTCCAGACAGTAGCCTCTGCATCTCTGCATGGGCAGTCATGGTCACTGGCACATATGGAGCAGATGAGGGCTCTGGCAAAGGAACTGGGAAGATGGAGAAATGAGGGTACTAAGGAGCTCTCGGTCCCTTCACCCTTGCATAATGGCAATTAAATTTTTTCGCATGGCTCATGTATTTAAATGCCACTAACAGGGAAATTCACAAAAATATCCGATTTGAAATAGTGATGACAATCCAACTTCACTATTGGGTGCTCAAGCTTGTAAAGATTTGCAGTTAATTCAGAGAACCTCCCCAATACATCTGACACAGCTACAATCCAAGAAGACATCCAGTAACTTTTAAATGAATCCCCTGATGTTTTTCATGGCATGGGTACATTGCCATATTAATACAAAATACTTCGAAAAAAGATGCAAAGCCAGTGATACATCCAGCAAGACGAGTACCAGTATCTCTCAGCCAAAAATTGAAAGCTGACCGAACAAGGTTATAATCGCAAGGAATCATATCGAAACTAACGCAACTTACTGATTGAGTGAGCTCCCCAGTCTGTGTCAAAAAACCATCTGGTGACATTAGGATATGCATGGATCCTAAAGATCTCAACCGGAATATTAGATGAGAGCACTACCCAATACCTAAAAGAGAAGAAATCACCTCAGAAATGGCCAATGCCAAAATTTTCAACAATTTAGATGCCTCACAAGGTTTTGGCAGATGCAGCTTGATGATTTTGGCAAGCTCTTATGCACTTTTAACACACCTTTTGGGAGATATTGGAATTATATTGGAATTATTTCTGCATCCGAAATATTTCATTGTAGAATGGAACAAATGGCAGAGAGCATTGAAGGTGTTCGTGTTTATGTCGATGACATAATCAACTGGTCTACAACAGTAGAAGAACACATGATACGACTCAAAGAAGTGTTCAAGAGAATACACAAATATGGTTGAAAGTTGAACTAAGCTAAATGTATGTTTGCCACTTCTTCACTGAAATTTTGAGGCGACATCATGCCACAGCAAATGGCATCAAACCGGACGAATACGAAATACAAGCCATCAAAACAATGCAGAAACCGAAAGACAAAAAAGCTGTCTTACGCTTTCTAGGCTTTGTGAATTTTTTAGGGAAATTCATCTCGAACGGCATTCCGTCAGCAAATCAGAAAAAACACTGATTTTGAATGAACTCAGAGTCACACTGAAGAATGGCTAGATCTGAAAAACAGTTAACCCAGGCTCCAAACTTGACATTCTTTGGCCCGACCAAGCCCACTAAAATTTTGACTGATGCCAGTCAGACTGGCATTGGTGCAGTTCTGTTACAAGATCATTTCAATATCTGGGTTCCCATAGTCTACGCATCCAGGATCATGACTTCAACTGAGTTCAAGTACGCCCAGGTTAAAAAGGAGTGTCTTGGATTTGTGACTGGAATTATGAAATTCCATGATTATGTATATGGCCTACCAAGATTTACTGTAGAAACAGACCATCATCCACTTGTCAACATCATCGACAAGAATCTTAATGATATGACACCAAGACTACAACGACTTTTGATGAAATTGCGCAGGTATAATTTTAATCTTACCTATAGTCCAGGTAAAGAATTAGTCATAGCTGACACTCTGTCACGATCAATTAACAATGATATCATACAAGAAGAATCAATCAATGACATTGATGCTCTTCTACAAATTTTCAAAAAGTTATTTCCTGCGTCAGATCACAAACTTCAACAAATACGTGAGGAGACACAGAAAGATGCCAATTTGACCAGAATAATCCATCACCTGCGGAATGGTTGGCCAATAGGTCATTGTCCACAATACCAGAGTATACAGTCAGAACTCACTATCTTAGATGATATTTTGCTAGGACATGACCGCATTGTCATTCTAGACAGCATGAAGTCAGAAATGCTTACTAGACTTCACAAAGGTCATCGAGGCATAGAGAAATGCAAAGGCAGAGCCAGACAATCGATATATTGGCCACGTATTAATCGAGACATTTCAGACATGATCATGTCAAGTTCTACTTGTCAGAAACACCAAAGTCAACAGTGCAAAGAAACATTGCAACAGCATGACATTGTTACATCACCATGGGTGAAAGTAGGTATCGATCTCTTTCATTCATTTGGCAAGGATTATATTTTAGTCATTGACTATGATTCAAATTTTCCAGAAGTCATGAAGTTGAATGATCTCACATCCACAGCTGTTATCAAAGCATGCAGAGACATATTTGCAAGACATGGAATACCGCAAACCATAATGTCTGATAATGGTCTGTGTTTCTCTAGCTATGAATGGAAAGAATTCTCCACGACTTACAATTTCGACCACATCACATCCAGCTCTCATTTTCCACAATCAAATAGAAAAGTTGAGAAAGACGTCCACATAATTAAGCAGTTAATGAGTAAATCCAGAGACTCGCAGTCTGATTTTTATTTAGCATTACTCACTTATAGATCATCAGGATTATCTCCAGCCCAGATGTTGTTTAACAGGAACAGCAGAACAACTCTACCTCAGCTACATATTCCAGATCAACAAAGAGAAAAACAATACATTACTACAATGCCAAGAATCTGAATTCTCCAGCAGAAAATGATACTGTCTGACTCAGACTTCTTGAAGGAGGCTGGTCTGACATTGTTCATATTATTCGACAAATCTCTCCAAGATCATATCTGATAAAAACCTCAGATGATGCTGTCATTAGAAGAAATCGTCGTGATATTCTTCAAGTTAAAGGTCAAAAACAAATTTTTGCTGATCTTGACTTAAAGCACACTGTTTCAAGGCATGTTGAACAACAACAACATTCCAATCCACCAATCAACAAGGACATGAAATGAAATGAAAATCGCTTATTGTCACGAGTAGGCTTCAATGAAGTTACTGTGAAAAGCCCCTAGTCGCCACATTCCGGCGCCTGTTCGGGGAGGCTGGTACGGGGATTGAACCGTGCTGCTGGCCTGCCTTTGTCTGCTTTAAAAGCCAGTGATTTAGCTCAGTGAGCTAAACCAGCCCCATTTTAACTTCTATCTCACCTGTAAAATCAAGAAGATCCACAAGAAGAAAATGAAAACCAAATTGATTAAATTTATGAACTAGCATAATTCTAGTGTTTGCTGTACTTTGTAACCACTGCATTTTGAATGTAAAATTTTCTTTTATATCCAAAAGAAAATGTTGACAAAAAGGGGGATGTAGTTGGACAACATTGACAGCTTAGACACTCGCCTGACAAGGCAATAACGTCTCCACTGAGGCACAGAGACCTTGCCATTGACGATCTATCTGCAGGCCCACTTTTTAATCTGTGCCCAAGTCGCCCAACCCGAGTCGAGCATGCCCCATCCATCCAACTCCTATTATAGCCTGCACCGCTGACTGAAAATCATAGTTTCAGGCAGACATTTTTAAAGGTGGGTTTTGTGGAACAGTAATTTTCCTGACCCTGTACTCCAGACTTGGGGGCTAAAATTCTATAATTGCACTCTAGTAATCATTCTTCATCTGTGAGCCTAGAAAATAAAAGCTCTGATAGGTTAGTGGACATTGGAATGGGAAGATTGTGGTAGTGCGAACACTGGCTGATTTTTTTCACTTTAAGGAATTCTGAGGCGAGATGTAACACTCATTCTGCCTGGCTGGCTAAGTTGAGCAAATAGAGTGCAGAACAATTATCGAGCAGAGGTGTTCCTAGTTAATAATGCTCAGTATCAGGCCACGTATTACATTTATTAACAGAATCAATAAAGAGATGTGTGAATTGCCCTTTCATTTTTTAAAAAGTATTAGCGTTTGTGAATATATAGAGTGATACCACATCTTCCTTTTGAAAGGAAACCAAGTGTTGGAGTGTGGTTCAACATCTCATTTGAAGTTTGGTTCAAATTTAATAAAGTTTCTCAACCTACTTTGACATTATTTATGGCTACAATTGAAAGTCTAGACATATTCAATTGTCAGGATATCCATTTATCACAGAAATCTTCCATCTCATGAAAGGAAACCACCGTTGAATTTTGGGGGGTAATGTAATGAAGCTTTTTAAAAATGATTCATATGACATTTTCCAATGATATATGGACATAATAACATAAGCTCAAATAAAGTAACAACACAGTAATTGATAAAGGGAATTAAAAAGTTAAAATCCTGCAATTCACAATATGTTGTTTTATTTATCTTCTGCTCGTTAAGCTTAATCGTCTGCTGCAATATACCTAGTTGTTCTTTGTAATCTGAAAGCTTCATCAATGAACATTATGTTTAATGTATCAGATAACACCAAGTGAAGATCTTGTATACACAGGCATGCAAAAGGGAAATAGATCTTGACTGTCACGGTTCACTCTCATAGCTCCGATTTCTCATACATTATTCCTTTTTAATATTGTTAGGAGCCGATAATTCTTGAGGGAGAAGTGACAGAAATCACTGATCCAGAAAGTGATGTGACAGACATGCAGCACACAATACTGAAACAACTCAAGCCTGTAATTAATTTCTATCTTTAAATACCCATCAATAACAATTTGTTGGATGAATGTGACATGTTGACACCTCTGACACAAGGTATAGTGCTTGTAGTTTGTTTCTAAGCTATCAATGATCCATTTTCAGTCAAAGTTTCACATTAGTTCAGAACAAGAGAGGGAAATTCCTGATTCACTTTCTTTCTCATCAAATATGAAGGTGCGATATTTACCTATTTTTCTTTCAATATTTATCTCATTATGCATTTGATAAGCTTTCTTTAAGTAGGGTATCTTTCACTAACCTCTAGATTCCACCCATATAATCTCCATTTAACCTTTCCCTATTTAATTGATTCTACAATTGTTATTACTTCACTCAACTTTCATTTTTTATTCCTCTAGGCTGCAAAATTCATTCCCCACATGTATTTTTGGATGCCAACATCTGTCCTGAAATAAAGATTTGCCACAAACTGTCTCCAGGCTTCCTTCAGTACTCAAATCTGGGGCATTCCTCCCACAACATTCCTTTTGTCCAACTGTCTTTTGAATATTAAAAACAAAACTTATTTTCATTTAATAATGAATTCACAATTTATTTTATCTTGCTTACGATACCTTCCAACACTGCTGGTATCCAACATCTCCCAGAGGGTTTTTCAATATATATATATAAATAAATATTTAATTAAAATTCTAACTTTTTAAGAAACTGTGTACATCATTATCAGACGTTGTGTGATATGTACTGCAATAATGTTACCTTAGCCTGCTATACACACTAGTCCGCACTTATCACTGCAAACATTCATATTTTACAAATGTAGGTTAGTAAGCGACTTTGCCTTACTAAATATTTAATTCCACGCCACATTTTCATGCCTACTTCTTAAAACTTAAAGCTTTAACTGAAATTGATGCATACGGGGTAACTGGACACTCACATAGATGCACATGCAGGGTCAAATAAGAAAAGTATAAATTGTAAATTATAGGGTTATAGATACTGTGGGATGAATTTTACGTGCCCATAACGGGTGAATTCCCCATGGGGGGTGGGCATGTAAAATGGGGTGGGCATGGGCACCCATCCCACTTCCTTCCTGCCTACCCCCGAGCACCCCTCCATACTACAGGGGGCAGCTCGCCCGTTATATTAAAATTACCAGTTGGAGGGGGTCACGTGATGTGAGCATGGGAGTAGTTGCATTTCCACGAGCTCTGGCACTGCTCATCTTTTAATCTGTCTTCATCCTTGTGCACATTTCTTTTTTTGTCTTTTCTTGGTTTACATAGTTTAGACTATGTCCCAAGAATTGCTGGTCGGTGTTTCTGCAAGATATAGCTGAGTTAGAATGTTTAAATCCTCACTTGCTCATGGGGGCCCTGCCTTTAGCGCCCCAGTTGCTTTTGAACGGGCTTCCACCTTGATGGTGCAACATCCATCGATGGACGATGGCTGCCCACAAAGAAGTGGTTTGGGCTGGAACTCTTGGCTTTCTTTGTGCGCCAGTGAAGAAGTCTTTCTCCCAAGGACTGTCTTGCATTTATGCATCTCGGTATTATCCTGGATGTTGCTCCCTGTTGACTATCGCTGAGTCTATCTGCAGGCAAGACAGAACAACACCGAGCTCTGATTGGGCGACACCCTTTAGAGAGGGAAAACAGTGTGCCAGACGTAGAGAGGTGGTGGAGACATAGCAGTTCAGATGGATCCCCAGAATGTCTGGTATGTAGTTTCTGAGATTTAATTGAGTGAGGAAACAGCGAGGTTTCTGACATTCGGCCCAGCAGCCTGAGGCAAAAGTGAGGTCGACGACCTTACATTGGGGTGCGAGCCAACAAAGCATTCAGCGGGGCAGCACAGCGGCGCCTTGGTTAGCACGGCTGCTTACGGCACAAAGGTCCCAGGCTCAATCCCGGCTCTGGGTCACTTCCCGTGTGGAGTTTGCACATTCTCCCTGTGTTTGCGTGGGTTTTGTCCCCACAACACAAAAAGATGTGCAGGGTAGGTGGATTGGCCACGCTAAATTGCCTCTTAATTGGAAAAATGAATTGGGTACTCTAAATTTATTTTTAAAAGCATTCAGCGAGGTGAGGAGGAGGCGCTGAATAACAGCCATCAAATGGAGCAGTGGGGTGACTCTTGACCTCCAGGCAATGACTGAGGCGGGCGGGCGGGCAACTGCCAAAGAAAGAACAAAGGCTGGGGAAGGCTTGATAAAGCCACCACCCAGCAGCAGACAGGAGCACACAGAGTCGCCGATGCTCATGGCACTGCCACCCGAGGTGAGCAGTCAGGAGGTGTGAGGCCCAGCAAGCACCGGTGGTGTGGTTTTCTGGGAGCAGAGACCAGCAGGGTAACTCACCAGAGCCAAAGGCCAGGGCTGAGAGTGAGAGAGTTGCTTGGTAACCAGACTGGCGAGAGTAAAGGTCATTCCAGAGAGCCAGCAGCAGCAACCGGGCAGCCAGTCAGGAGCACACGCAACCATCAAAGCTCAAGGCCTGACCACCCGAGCATGAGGTGTGAGCTGTCGGGAGGTGCGAGGACCAGACGGGTGCTGGTGCATGGCATTTGGGGAATGGCAGGGCGACTCGACCGGAGGCCAGGGCTGAGTATGAGAGGGCTGGGTGGCAACTAGGCCGGCAAGGGCGAGAGCAGAGGACAGACCAGATAGCCAGCAGCAGAAGCCAGGCAGCCAGCCAGGTCATTGAGGCTCAAAGTCCAGCCACCCGAGCTAGAGGTGTGAGCAGTCGGGAGATGCCAGCCAGACACCGGCGTCGCGTTTTTGGGGAGTGGCAGGATGCCTCGGCAAAGGGCAGGGCTAAGTGTGAGAAAGCTGGGCGGCAATGGACTGGAAAGGGCAAGAGTAGAGGCCATCCAGATAGCCAGCAGCAGCAGCAGCCAGGCAGCCGGTGAACCATCACTAGCACACGTGCGAGCTTAGGTCATCGAATGGAGCAGCTGCAGCGGCGACTCGACCCTAGGCCAGGGCTGAGGAGGGAAAAGAAACCTTCTTTTTCTGACAGTTCATATTCATCAAAATCAAACTAGCTCAGTGAGTATGAAGAGACACATCTGGCAGTCAAAAGCGCTGAAAGTTGAAGGTGAGGCAAAAGGATGAAGCTAGGCGAAATGAAAATTTGACAATTTAGGTTAAAAGGTTTGAAGTATTGAGCAGTGCTCAAACTGCACATTCATCCTCAACAAGAACATCAACAAAAACTTTTGGTGACTTGTCTGATGATGGTTAGGTGGATTGGCCATGATAAATTGCCCTTAGTGTACAAAATTGCCCTTAGTGTTGGGTGGGGTTACTGGGTTATGGGGTTATGGGGATAGGGTGGAGGTGTTGACCTTGGGTAGGGTGCTCTTTCCAAGAGCCAGTGCAGACTAGATGGACCGAATGGCCTCCTTCTGCACTGTAAATTCTATGAACTATGATCTATGATCTATGACTTTGACCTGCTGATTTCCGGAGATAACACATTGCCTGACAAATTTGAATAAGATCCGGGGCTGGATTCTCCGTTTCAAGGATTATATCACAGGCCGTCGTAAAAACTGTGCTCTTTCACACCAGAAAAGCTGGCATGAAAAGGCCACATATTCATAGCCCTGCAGGGGGCTAGCAGGGACCTTGAATCTAGCAGCTTTAGCTGCAGGCACGGGCTCCCTCACTTCCGGATCAGAGACCGCGCATGCGGCCTCCAGCGGCTGAGCTATGCTCCATGGCGGACTCAAACCGCGGAGCTGGAGCACCTAAATAGTGAACCCAATCGGCCGCGCGCCCGACCTGGACCGGTCACGTATGAGCCCCCCTGCCCTCCGATCGGCCCGCCCCCCGACCATGGCGGCCACGGACTGAGTCCGCAGCCACCACGCGAGTATCCCGAACGGCAGGACCACATTAGATCCATGCTTTCGGGACTTTGGCTGGTCGGGGGCGGAGAATAGAAGGGCGGGCCTCTGGTAATGGCCGCACGTGGGTGATACGTGGTGCGCCACACTCTCCGAATACGCCGCTTTTTGGGGCCCGGAGAATCGAGGAACCGACGCCGGTCCCGATTCCATGCACAAAAGTAGATTTTCTGCCCCGGCGCCGGACACGATTCCGGTATCGGGGTGCGGAGAATCCAGCCCCTGTACTCTGAAATGGGAATGGCAAGCTACCGCTAAAGCTCACTGTTCTGCTGCTCTGAAGTGAGGGAAGAAACGTACCCTGAAGACATTGCCTTCTCGCCAAGATCTTTTCCACTGGGTATGGTTGAATATTTCATAAAAAATAGACCAGAGAACATGGGTAACATGGAAAATTTGTGAAAAGAGTTTGATCCGAGGCCTACACCAGAAGTCTTCATGAGTCCCACTTTTTGAGGGTGAAGTAAAACGGCATGACGGAAAAGAGAAATTAGTTGATTTTTTTCACAAACACCTGAGGCAGTCCACTGTTATTGAGGTACCCTCAATAATGATGCTTCGAGAGACTTCCGGGTGCGGCGATGACCAGCTGAGTCGCACGTTTTGGCAGCTCCCGGTGGAACGGACTTTTGGGCTCTTAGTAAGAGCCCCATTGGCAATTTTAACGGCTAAAAGTACTGTGCGGTGAACCAGAAGGGAATCCCCCCTGGATACGGATGAAAAAAGGAGAGGAAGGTGGCCGGATTGCGGTGGATCCTTTAGAGCAGCGGCAAGGAAGGCAAGCAAAAACCAAGATGGCGTCGGAAGGTGGCAGTTTAATATGGGGCCCTGAACAACACGAGTTTTTGAAACGCTGCGTGGAAGAACTCAAAAAGGAAATGAAGAAGGAGCTGTTGGCCCCGATATTACAGGCGATCGAAGGGCTAAAGGAGGAGCAAAAGACCCAGGAGCGAGAGCTTCGGGTCGTGAAGGCAAAGGCTGCCGAGAATG
Source organism: Scyliorhinus torazame (assembly GCF_047496885.1). Classification (NCBI taxonomy): domain Eukaryota; kingdom Metazoa; phylum Chordata; class Chondrichthyes; order Carcharhiniformes; family Scyliorhinidae; genus Scyliorhinus; species Scyliorhinus torazame. The sequence continues at coordinate 229,317,330 of NC_092710.1, read as the reverse complement.
AGGACGACATACAGGGCCTGGTGGTGAAGACGGAGATGCACGAGGCACACCATAAACGATGTGTGGAAAGGCTGGAGGCACTGGAGAACAACGCGAGGAGGAACAACCTAAGGATTCTTGGTCTTCCTAAAGGTGTGGAGGGAGCGGACGTCGGGGCATATGTGAGCACAATGCTGCACTCGTTAATGGGAGCGGAGGCCCCGGCGGGTCCGCTGGAGGTGGAGGGAGCATACCGAGTGATAGCGCGAGGACCGAGAGCAGGAGAAATTCCTAGAGCCATAGTGGTGAGATTCCTCCGTTTTAAGGACAAAGAGATGGTCCTTAGATGGGCAAAGAAAACTCGGAGCAGTAAGTGGGAGAAAGCGGTGATCCGCGTATACCAAGACTGGAGTGCGGAGGTGGCGAGAAGGAGGGCGAGCTTTAATCGGGCCAAGGCGGTGCTTCACAAAAAGAAGATAAAATTCGGAATGCTGCAACCGGCAATACTGTGGGTCACATATCAAGGGAGGCACCACTACATTGAGACGGCGGATGAGGCGTGGACTTTTATCGTGGAAGAAAAATTGGAATGAGCGGGTTATTAAAAAAAAGAACACTTGAAACAAAGTGGTGGGGCGAGTATGGGGGGCGAAGAGGGGGGTAAAAAGGGGGTAAAGAGGTGTTTTCTGTTATTAATCCTGCGATGTGGTAACCTTTCTCTCTTCCACAGGAGGTGGTGGGGGGAGGAAAGGAGGTGGAGGAGATGGGGCGTTGACCATTGGGGGCGGGGCCAAAGGGGAAGCGCGGGCTCGGTTCCCGCGCTATGATAATCATGGCGGGAATAGGGAAGCAGGAAGGAGGGGGCGTCGCACGGTGCGAGCCGAGGTCACGGGGGGAAGCCGAGGTCGGCCAGAGTTTGCTGACTTCAAGGGAGCAACATGGGGGGTGTAACTACGCTAGTGGGGGATCTAGCGGGGGGGGGTGGGAGGGGGGAACTATTGGGCTGCTGCTGCTGGGGAGAGGGAGGAGCTGGTATGGGGTGGGATGGGCGGGGGGGGCACCACCTGGGGGGGACACAGCTGCGTGGGAACCAGGTGAGGAGCTGGAAAAAGGGGATGGCTAATCGACAAGGGGGGGGGGTAAAAAGCCCCCCAACCCGGCTGATCACGTGGAATGTGAGAGGGCTGAACGGGCCGATAAAGAGGGCACAGGTACTCGCACACCTTAAGAAACTTAAGGCAGACGTGGTTATGTTACAGGAAACGCACTTGAAACTGACAGACCAGGTGAGACTACGCAAAGGATGGGTGGGGCGGATGTTTCATTCGGGGCTCGATGCGAAAAACAGGGGGGTGGCTATATTAGTGGGGAAGCGGGTAATGTTTGAGGCAAAGACTATAGTGGCGGATAGCGGGGGCAGATACGTGATGGTGAGTGGCAAATTACAGGGGGAGACGGTGGTTTTGGTAAACGTATATGCCCCGAACTGGGATGATGCCAATTTTATGAGGCGTATGCTAGGACGCATCCCGGACCTAGAGGTGGGAAAGTTGGTAATGGGGGGAGAAAATTCAATACGGTGTTGGAACCAGGGCTGGACAGGTCGAGGTCCAGGACTGGAAGGAGGCCGGCAGCAGCCAAGGTGCTTAAAGATTTTATGGAGCAGATGGGAGGAGTAGACCCGTGGAGATTTAGCAGACCTAGGAATAAGGAGTTTTTGTTTTTCTCCTAGGTCCACAAAGTCTATTCGCGAATAGACTTTTTTGTTTTGGGAAGGGCGTTGATCCCGAAGGTGAGGGGAACGGAGTATACGGCTCTAGCCATTTCGGATCACGCTCCACATTGGGTGGACTTGGAGATAGGGGAGGAAACAGAAGGGCGCCCACCCTGGAGAATGGACATGGGACTAATGGCAGATGAGGGGGTGTGTCTAAGGGTGAGGGGGTGCATTGAAAAGTACTTGGAACTCAATGATAATGGGGAGGTCCAGGTGGGAGTGGTCTGGGAGGCGCTGAAGGCAGTGGTTAGAGGGGAGCTGATATCAATAAGGGCACATAAAGGAAAGCAGGAGAGTAGGGAACGGGAGCGGTTGCTGCAATAACTTCTGAGGGTGGACAGGCAATATGCGGAGGCACCGGAGGAGGGACTGTACAGGGAAAGGCAAAGGCTACACGTAGAATTTGACCTGCTGACAACGGGTACTGCAGAGGCACAGTGGAGGAAGGCACAGGGTGTACAGTACGAATATGGGGAGAAGGCGAGCAGGTTGCTGGCCCACCAATTGAGGAAAAGGGGAGCAGCGAGGGAAATAGGGGGAGTGAGAGATGAGGAAGGAGAGATGGAGCGGGGAGCGGAGAGAGTGAATGGAGTGTTCAAGGCATTTTATAAAAAATTATACGAAGCTCAACCCCCGGATGGGAGGGAGAGAATGATGGGCTTTCTGGACCGGCTGGAATTTCCCAAGGTGGAGGAGCAGGAAAGGGTGGGACTGGGAGCACAGATTGAAATAGAGGAAGTAGTGAAAGGAATTAGGAGCATGAAGGCGGGGAAGGCTCCGGGACCGGATGGATTCCCAGTTGAATTTTACAGGAAATATGTGGACTTGCTCGCCCCGCTACTGATGAGGACCTTTAATGAGGCAAAGGAAAGGGGACAGCTGCCCCCGACTATGTCTGAGGCAACGATATCGTTTCTCCTAAAGAAGGAAAAGGACCCGCTGCAATGCGGGTCCTATAGACCTATTTCCCTCCTAAATGTAGACGCTAAGATTCTGGCCAAGGTAATGGCAATGAGGATAGAGGATTGTGTCCCGAGGGTGGTCCATGAGGACCAAACTGGGTTTGTGAAGGGGAGACAGCTGAATACGAATATACGGAGGCTGCTAGGGGTAATGATGATGCCCCCACCAGAGGGGGAAGCGGAGATAGTGGTGGCGATGGATGCCGAGAAAGCATTTGATAGAGTGGAGTGGGATTATCTGTGGGAGGTGCTGAGGAGATTTGGTTTTGGAGATGAATATGTTGGATGGGTGCAGCTGTTGTATAGTGCCCCAGTGGCGAGTGTGGTCACGAATGGACGGGGATCTGCATACTTTCGGCTCCATAGAGGGATAAGGCAGGGATGCCCTCTGTCCCCATTATTGTTTGCACTGGCGATTGAACCCCTGGCAATAGCATTGAGGGGTTCCAAGAAGTGGAGGGGAGTACTTAGAGGAGGAGAAGAACACCGGGTATCTCTGTATGTGGATGATTTGTTGTTATATGTAGCAGACCCGGCGGAGGGGATGCCAGAGATAATGCGGACACTTCGGGAGTTTGGAGAATTCTCAGAGTATAAACTGAACATGGGGAAAAGTGAGTTGTTTATGGTGCATCCAGGGGAACAGAGCAGAGAAATAGAGGACTTTCCGCTGAGGAAGGTAACAAGGGACTTTAGTTACTTGGGGATCCAGATAGCCAAGAATTGGGGTACATTGCATAGGTTAAATTTAACGCGATTGGTGGAACAAATGGAGGAGGACTTCAAGAGATGGGACATGGTATCCCTGTCACTGGCAGGGAGGGTGCAGGCGGCTAAAATGGTAGTCCTCCTGAGATTTCTCTTTGTGTTTCAGTGCCTCCCGGTGGTGATCACGAAGGCTTTTTTCAAAAGGATCGAAAAGAGTATCATGAGTTTTGTGTGGGCCGGGAAAACCCCGAGAGTGAGGAAGGGATTCTTACAGCGTAGTAGGGATAGGGGGGGGCTGGCACTACCGAGCCTAAGTGAGTACTACTGGGCCGCCAATATCTCAATGGTGAGTAAGTGGATGGGAGAAGAGGAGGGAGCGGCATGGAAGAGATTGGAGAGAGCGTCCTGTAGGGGGACTAGCCTACAAGCTATGGTGACGGCCCCATTGCCGTTCTCACCGAAGAAATACACCACAAGCCCGGTGTTGGTGGCGACTTTGAAAATTTGTGGACGGCATAGGGGAAAGACGGGAGCCTTGGTGGGGTCCCCGATAAGAAATAACCATAGGTTTGCCCCGGGAAGAATGGATGGGGGATTTGGAATATGGCAAAGAGCAGGAGTAACGCAACTGAAAGATCTGTTTGTGGATGGGAAGTTCGCAAGTCTGGGAGCGCTGACCGAGAAATATGGGTTGACCCAAGGGAATGCATTCAGGTATATGCAACTGAGGGCTTTTGCGAGGCAACAGGTGAGGGAATTCCCGCAGCTCCCGACGAATGAGGTGCAGGACAGAGTGATCTTAAAGACATGGGTGGGGGACGGTAAGGTGTCAGATATATATAGGAAAATGAGGGGGAGATTATGGTAGATGAGCTGAAAGGGAAATGGGAAGAAGAGCTGGGGGAGGATATTGAGGAGGGGCTGTGGGCGAATGCCCTAAGTAGGGTAAACTCATCGTCCTCGTGTGCCAGGCTAAGCCTGATTCAATTTAAGGTGTTACGCAGGGCGCATATGACTGGAGCACGGCTCAGTAAATTTTGGGGGGGAGAGGATAGGTGTGCGAGATGCTCGAGAAGCCCAGCGAATCACACCCACATGTTCTGGTCATGTCCGGCACTACAGGGGTTCTGGGTGGGGGTGACAAAGGTGCTTTCAAAAGTAGTGGGGTTCCAGGTCGAACCAAGCTGGGGGTTGGCTATATTTGGGGTTGCACAAGAGCCGGGAGTACAGGAGGCGAGAGAGGCCGATGTTTTGGCCTTTGCGTCCCTAGTAGCCCGGCGCAGGATATTGTTAATGTGGAAGGAAGCCAAGCCCCCGGGGGTGGAGACCTGGATAAATGACATGGCAGGGTTTATAAAGCTGGAACGGATTAAATTCGTCCTAAGGGGATCGGCTCAAGGGTTCACCAGGCGGTGGCAACCGTTCGTCGAATACCTCACAGAAAGGTAGAGGGAATGGAAAAGAAGAAGGTAGCAGCAGCAGCCCGGGGGGGGAGGGGGGGGGGGGGGAAACCAGAAGGACTCTCAGGGTTGTTAATATATATGTATAATATGTATAGGTCGTTGCTATAAATAATTGTATATTGGACTGTTCAATCATATTTTTGGAGAGTGTTTATCTGAGACAAGGCAGTTGCCATTTAGTTTTAGTTTTCGTTTTTGTTATATATTATTTACTCTTTGTTTATAAAACAGGTCATTGTTATTTATACTGTTATATTATTGTGTAAAGGATACAATGTACTGTGATGGTTGACCAAAATTTTTCAATAAAATATTATTTTTTAAAATAATGACGCTTTGAGTGTAAACGGTAAAGAAGGCTTTAATAGACTAAGAACTATGCTAGAGCTGAGACATGTGCTAACTGCTGTACAGCCCACAAGGCAGCCCCTTATATATGGCTCACAGATGGGCGGAGCCAGAGGCAGAGTCCCCAGGGTTCCAAGCCCGGTCTTAAAGGGGACACCACCTGACATGATGACAAGGCAGTAACCGTTCATCACATTCACCCCCTGTTTAAAAAGAATCCGGCAGGGGTGAAATGCCATCATAGGTCCATCCGTCTCGGTGGCCGGATCGTCCTCATCGACCTCCTCAGTTCGGGTGGTGGTGCGGCGGGCATGGACGTCCCGGTTGAGGGTACATCCGGGAGCACAGCGGTCGGATTTTCGGTCCGGGTCGGGGCAGGGGGACTAGGCAGGGCCGGGGGTAGCGGTGCTGGCGGGGTGTGTAAAGGAGGGGGCGCAAGGGTCCTGCAGGGGAGCGGCGCGGGAAGGGGCGCCTGTAGTGGGGTATCCAGCGGGTGCCAGATCCCGGAGGGAAACCGTATCTTGCCTGCCGTCGGGGTACTCAACGTAGGTGTAACTGGGGTTGGCGTGGAGCATTCGGACCTTTTCAACCAGGGAGTCCGTTTTATGGCTCCTCGTGTGCCTCGGGAGAAGAACAGGTGCCGGAGCCATCAGCCAAGGTGGAAGCGAGACCCCCAGAGGTCGACTTCCTGGGGAAGACAAACAATCGGTTGTGAGGGTTCGCATTCATGGCCGTGCAGAGGAGTGACCTAATGGAGTGTAGGGCATTGGGTAGGACCTCCTGCCAGCGGGTAGTTGCGAGACTTCTCGACCGCAGGGCCAGAAGGACAGCCTTCCACACTGTCGCGTTCTCCCTCTCCACTTGCCCGTTTCCCCGTGGGTTATAACTGGTCGTTCTGCTCGAGGCGATGCCTTTGCTGAGCAGATACTGACGCAGTTCATCGCTCATGAACGATGTACCCCGGTCGCTGTGGATATAAGCGGGGAAACCGAACAGAGTGAAGATGCTGTGCAGTGCCTTAATCACGGTGACTGAGGTCATGTCGGGGCAGGGAATGGCGAATGGGAAACGGGAGAACTCATCGATAACGGTGAGGAAATAGGCATAACGATTGGTGGACGGGAGGGGCCCCTTGAAGTCCACGCACAGTCGCTCAAAGGGACCCGAGGCCTTCACGAGCCGAACCTTGTCTGGCCGGTAGAAGTGCGGTTTGCACTCCGCACAGATCTGGCAGGCCCTGACCATGGCCTTGACCTCCTTGGTTGAGTAAGGTAGGTTGGGGAACTTGATAAAATGGACGAGCCGGGTAACCCCCGGGTGGCAGAGGTCATTGTGGATGGCATGCAGGCGGTCGTCCTGCGCGTTGGCACATGTGCCGTGGGACAGGGCATCTGGGGGCTCGTTGAGCTCCCTTTGGACGATACTTGATATCGTACGAGTAGGTGGAGAGTTCGATCCTCCACCTCAAAATTTTATCATTTTATATTTTGCCCCGTTGCGTGTTATCGAACATATAGGCGACTGACCGTTGGTCGGTGACGAGGGTAAACCTCCTACCGGTGAGGTAGTGTCTCCAGTGCCGCACAGCCTCCACAATGGCTTGTGCCTCCTTTTCGACTGCAGAGTGTCGAACCTCGGAGGCGGTGAGGGTTCGGGAGAAGAACGCTACTGGTCTGCCTGCCTGATTGAGGGTAGCAGCCAGGGCGATGTCTGATGCATCGCTCTCTACCTGGAAATGAATGGTTTCGTCCACCGCGTGCATTGCGGCCTTGATGATGTCGTCCTTGATGCGGTTGAAGGCCAATTGAGCCTCAGCCGAGAGGGGGAAAATGGTGGTCTTTAGGAGTGGGCGGGCTTTGTCCGCATACTTGGGACCCACTGGGCGTAATAGGAGAAAAGCCCCAAGCACCGTTTGAGGGCCCAGAGGCTGCGGGGGAGAGGGAGTTCCTTAAGGGGGCGCATGCGGTCGGGGTCGGGACCTAGGACCCCGTCTTCCACGACATAGCCGAGGGTGGCTAGCCAGGTGGTGTGGAAAATGCATGTTTCCTCGTTATAGGTCAGGTTAAGGGCTCGGGAGGTCTGGAGGAACCTTTCGAGGTTAGCGTCATGGTCCTGCTGGTCATGGCCGCAAATGGTGATATTGTCCAAATACGGGTATGTAGTCCGCAAACCGTACTGGTCCACCATTTGGTCCATCGCCCTTTGAAAGACGGAGACCCCATTTGTGATACCGAAGGGGACCCTGTGGAAGTGGAAGAGCCGGCCGGCTGCTTCGAAGGCAGTATAGGGGCGGTCTTTTGGTCGGATGGGGAGCTGGTGGTAGGCAGATTTGAGGTCGACCGTGGAAAAGACTCGGTATTGGGCGATCCGATTTACCATTTCCGCGATGCGAGGAAGGGGGTACGCATCAAGCTGCGTGAATCGGTTTATGGTCTGGCTATAATCCACCACCATCCGTTTCTTCTCCCCGGACCGGACTACCACCACTGGCGCTCTCCAAGATCTGTTGCTAGCCTCGATGACCCCCTCTCCCAGTAAACGCTGGACCTCTGACTTGATAAAAGCCATATCTTGGGCACTGTAGCGCCGGCTCGTGGTGGCGACTGGCTTACAGTCGGGAGTGAGGTTCGCGAATAGCGAGAGGGGTGCGACTTTCAGTGTCGCAAGGCAGCATACCGTGAGGGGGGCAAGGGTCCGCCGAACTTCAGTGTCAGGCTTCAGTGGCTGCACTGGAAATCCAGTCCGAGCAGCAGGGGGGCACAGAGGTGAGGGAGGATATAAAATTTGAAACGGGTGTATTTGGCGCCCTGGATCGAGACATCCGCAATACAGTACTCCTTGATTTGTACCGAGATGGGAGGACTATGGTTTGGGATGCGGGATGGGTGCGTAGGGAGCAGCGCCTTACCATTTCAGGATGGATAAAGCTCTCCGTGCTCCCAGAGTCGAAGAGGCATGCAGTGTCGCCCCCGTTGACCTGGACCTGCATCATAGAGTTCTGCACGTGTTTTGCCCGAGTTTGGTCGAGGGTGATCGCACCCACTCGCGGGTAGTCTGAGTCCTCAGCCGAGTCAGACTCATAAAATGGCCGCCGCCGTCGGTCGCACGTGTCGGGTCGAGAGGATGGCTTCTGACAAGATGGCCGCTCCCATGATTCGCACGAGGCTGATGACGCGTCAGAAGGGGGCGTGTCGGGTGCATTGAAAGGCCTGCGGGCCTGAGAGTCTGGCTTTCGGGCCGGCTGTTCTTTGTTTTCCTGGCCCCTGGGTCTGACCAGGCAGACCCTCGCAAAATGCCCCTTCTTCCCGCAGTCGCTGCAGATCGCGGAGCGGGCTGGGCAGCGTGGGCGTGAATGCTGGCCCTGTCCGCAGAAGTAGCACGGTGTGCCCCCATGGTGAGCGGGTCGTCGCATGGCGCAGGCCTGTAATACGGCTGAGTCTGAGGAAGTCCGGGGGGGCTCGCAGAGTCCGCGGGGTACGTACCCAAGTTATGTCGGGCCACCTCCAGCGAGGAGACGAGCGTTAGCGTGTCCTGGAGGTCTATTGCCCCGTTTTCGAGCAGCCAATGCCGGATGTAGGTTGAGCGGATGCCGGACACGAAAGCGTCTCTGATGTGCAGGTTCATATGGACTTCCCCTGTCACATCCTGATGGTCACAGTCCCTGGCAAGCGCGGTGAGTTTCTCAATGCATTTGTCTAGCGATTGCCCCGAACGCTGCCGGCAGGTAGCGAGCAGATGCCTGGCGTGTACCTCGTTGATGGGTTTGACAAACCGCTTGCGGAGTAACTCGACCGCCTCTTCATAAGTCGTCGCCTTTTCGAGCGTGGCGGAGATTCTGTGACTCACCTGGGAGTGGAGTAGGCTCAGCTTGCGTGGCCCCAGGATGGGAATCTCTAAGGAGTCCAGGTAGGCCTCGAAGCACCGCAGCCAGTATTAAAAAATTTCCTTTGCCTCCGGTGTCCCTGCTTCCAGATTGAGCTTCTCTGGTTTTAGGCCTGCGTCCATCCTGATCTAGTTTAGTCTATTAAATTGAGGTACCCTCAATAATGATGCTGAGAGTATAAACGGTAAAGAAGGCTTTAATCGACTAAGAACTATGCTAGAGCTGAGACATGTGCTAACTGCTGCACAGCCCACAAGGCAGCCCCTTATATATGGCTCACAGATGGGTGGAGCCAGAGGCGGAGTCCCCAGGGTTCCAAGCCCGTTCTTAAAGGGGACATCACCTTACATGATGACAAGGCAGTAACCGTTCATCACAGTTATGTTTACAAATTATTCCCTGTAAAGGGAAACAATCATTTAGTGATGGGTACTCTAACTGGAGAAATGTTGGAAGAAATATTACTGCTCTTGAAGCGTCCAAAAGTCATATTAAGGCTATGTGCGCATTTGTTCAAAGATTTAAATTATCTGGAAGAATTGATTATGTTATTGGCTCAGTTTGAAAAGGAGTGTTCTTATTGGAGGAAATTGCTGAGACACGTTGTTGCCCAAGTCAAACTGCTGTCTTCCTTTAAGATAACATGATGGGCGGGATTCTCCTTTCGGTCGTAAAATGGGATGCAGTTCAAATTTATGGATGGTGTGGAATATGAGGATCCCCAGGGTAATCCCGATATAAGGCTGCTATCTTGAGTGGGTGACGCCACAATGAGGTCCCACAGCCATACCCTCTCACCGCAAATCGGCCCTGACTCCCTCAATCTCCCCTTAACGCAAATTGGCCTCACCCTCCCCCCCAACCGACACCCCATATCCGCAGATTGGCCCCCACTTGTTCCTTTTGGTCCCTGGGGAGGTCCCCCTAATACAGGCGTCCTTTTTGGGGGGTCTCTCTATTAAAGGGGACCTGAGTCGTTTCACCCCTGTACTTGGAGTCATTCAGGGGTGGGGGGCTGCTGTGCTGTGTGTGGGGCGTGTTCCGGGCTGATTTGCGGTGCGGGGAGGGGATGGGCTTCGATGGTCTCTATCATCATGACCGCCAGTGGGGGGGTTGGAGTGTGACATTGGGGTCAGTGCCGAACCTGATTTTGACCGATGCCCGATTCTCCGTCACATCGGGGAATGCATTCCAGACATCCCAGGGATGGAGAATCCCACCCGATGAGTCATCAGTGTCTTGTCAAAGAGGTAAATTTTTTAGCCTGCCTGGAATGTCTCTGTGAATTTGACGCGCTTCTCAAAGAGCATTTGAAAAGTTATCAATATTGTTCATCATGGAAGACCAAGTTTTTAACGCACAGAACCTATGATGACTTCATCACTAGACAGAGAGCGGCTCAGAAAACAATTCACTAATGAAGTAAAAGATGCCAAATACTTTTCCATAGTAGTTGATTCAATACCAGATGTGAGTCATGTGGACAAATTAACATCCATGTTCAGATATGTGACCAGCGATGAGGAAGTTGTAAAATTATTTCACTGTTTTGCCCAGCTACAATCCCACACTTGAAATGAAAATGAAATGAAATGAAAATCGCTTGTCACGAGTAGGCTTCAATGAAGCTACTGTGAAAAGCCCCTAGTCACCACATTCCGGCACCTGTTCGGGGAGGCTGGTACAGGAGTGCCCGGAGCTTCTGAGTGCCTGGAGTCAACGTTTTGGATATCATTAGGTTTAGACATCAAAAATTGCTGCAGGATGAGCTTCGATAATACCGCAAATATGGCAGGACAATATTCAGGTCTACAAGCAACACTGAACAATGCAAGCTCCTGTGCATTATTCATCCATGCTCCAGTCACTCCTTGTATTTAATCTGCAACGTGGCAGTTGAATCGTGTGAGGCAGCCATACATTTTCTTGACTTTGTTCAAAACTTGTAAGCTTTTTTTGTCAGTTTTCACACATCAGTGGAATATGCGGCAATCACGCTTGGTGCAGGCACATGGAAATCATTTGGCAGTCAGAAGAATTTGTGACACCAGGCGGTCCACTCATGCAGCTGTTGTTTTGGCTTTGAGACTGAACTTTGTTCATATAAAGGAATGCTTATCAGACATAGCCACATCAAAATCAGAGAAACTTTGTATGAAAGCTGAAGCAAAATCCTTTTGAAGCAGAGAAGTTTGAAAAGTTTTTACTGTTTTGTGGAATCATTTACTTCAAAGAATAAATGCAATCAGCAAATTGCTGCAAAATGTTGAAACAACTTTATTTGAATGCTTCACAATTGTAGCCTTAGTTAGAAGTTTTGTCATGGAAGTTCAAAATGACTTCACCTCAGTGGAAGCAGAGGTACTAACATTATCAAAGAATACAGGTCCCTCTGATGATGGGAAGCATACAAGACACAGGACGTTATTTTTTGATGAAACTGGAGACAATGAAATCACTTTAAAAAGGAACGTGAAGTCATAGTTAAGACTGTCAATGTTATTTGTGACTCAATAATGATACAATTGCAGAGTAGAAGTGAGTCTCTGAAGAAAGATGTTGAATTATTTTGTGGACTTTTAGACAAAGGTTTGGACGAGAGCTGTTGCAGTCAGAGATTTATTGAATTTTATAGGGAAGACATAGACACAAATCTTTTTGAAACTGAAATGAAACAATTCATTCATTTGATTGATAGTGATGAACTCTGCGCTTTGAGATCTGATTTGTACCGACTTGTATTTGATGTTTTGCAGGCAACCTTTCTGAATGTGGAAGCATTCTGAAACTATTTTTTAGCAATATATATTACAAATGCTTCCGGGATACATTCTTTCTCAGTGTTGAAAGGAGTGAAAGATTATCTGCGAAATACGATGAGTCACGAACATTTGACAAGTTAGCAATACTGATGAATGAAAATCGAGCCTTTCAAGGTTTTGCCTGCAATAAAGTTATTGATGATATTATTGATGCCTGGTAGCACAGTGGTTAGCACTATTGCTTCACAGCACCAGGGTCCTGGGTTCGATACCTGCTTGGGTCACTGTCTATGCACAGTCTGCATGTTCTCTCCATGTTTGCGTGGATTTCCTCGGGGTGCTCCGGTTTCCTCCCACAAGTTCCGAAAGACGTGCTGTTTGGTGAATTGGACATTCTGAATTCTCCCTCTGTGTACCCGAACAGATGCCGGAGTGTGGCGACTAGGGGATTTTCACAGTAACTTCATTGCATTGTAAGCCTACTTATGACAATAATAAAGATTTCTCTACGGAAATGGGAACAATGTCGAGGCTCCGATTTAAGTTCAGGGGCTGGAAGACAGGAGTCAGAGAGAACGGACAAAATGGAAAGGAGTCACAGATGATAAGCAGTCCAGGGGCTATGTGGATCTCACAGTCTGAAGTCAGAGAAAGGAAACAGTGCAGAAGATCAGCGGCCATGCAGCAGGAGCAATTCTTGGGAGCATGATTTACCCTTGCTGCAGGAAGGTGCTTCAAAGGAAAACTATACAGCTTGGTGTGCAGGACTGTCCTACAGTCAAGGGTGTGATTCACCAGAAAGATGTCACAGTCTTATTTTGAGCGTGTTAACGGGCTGTTTTGCGATGGCTGCAATGCCAAGAGCCAAGATTGACACCACTATTCAGCAGCACTTAGACTTCATTTGGGCCTCGGGGAGTTTCTCCCCATTAAGGCAACAATGAACAAAGAACAATACAGCACAGGAACAGGCCCTTCGGCCCTCCAAGCCTGTACCGGTCATGATACCACCCTTGGCCAAAACCCTCAGCACTTCTTAGTGCCGTATCCCTCTATACCCATCCTATCCATGTATTTGTCGAGATACCATTTGAACACCGTTAATGTACCTGCTTCCGCAACCTCCCTTGGCAACGCGTTCCAGGCACTCACCACCCTCTGCATAAAAACCCTGCCTCGCACATCCCCTCTAAGCGTTGCCCCATGGACCTTAAACCTATGCCCCCTGGTAACTGACCCCTCCACCCTGGGAAAGAATGCCTGTCCATCCACTCTATCCAAACCCCTCATAATCTTGAAGATCTCTCTCAGGTCACCCCTCAACCTCCGCCATTCTAATGAAAACAGTTCATGCCTATTCAGCCTTTCCGCATGTCTAACACCCTCCAGACCAGGCAACATCCTGGTAAACCTCCTCTGCATTTCCAAAGCCTTGACATCCTACTGGTCGTGTGGCGACCAGAATTGTGCGCAATATTCCAAGTGCTTTGAAAGTTTTCCGGCACTAGGGAGCTGAACTCGCTAGTAGGGCCAGCTCCTCATAGATCGAACACTATTTTGAAAGGATGCCTTGATATCTCCACAGACCCTTTTAGGACCCCCCGTTTTCAGGACCTCCGCAACCTTTCTGCGGCCCCCTCATGGGCATGGGCAGCCTGGCCTCAACCCATGGCAGTGCCAACCTAACACTTGACACCTTGACACTGCCAGCCTGGCACCCTGGCAGTACCAATGGGCACCCTGTTAGTGCCAGGTTGGCAGTGTCAGGGTGCCCGGGTGGCAGTGCCAGGCTAACAGTACCAAGGTGTGCAGATGCCTGGGGGAGTGCCAGGATACTACTCTGCCCTGTCCTGGACCATCCAGTGGGGCTCTAATTGACTGCAAGATCTCCAATGCGCCACCATGCCTGGTCCACAATTGTAGAAATCAGTACCAACCGCCGCCTGGTTAAAGCTTCGCAAGCGTGACCGTTGACTCCCGGACTCTAGGTGAATATGGCATTGAGATATTTAAATGAGCTGAATTATTCATTTAAATATAATTTTCTGGATCATATTGCCCCCAGCGTAAAGTCCGATTTGGGGCTCACCCGCATTTCACACAGCTCCACGCCGAGTGCGAGGCGGTAGAAAAAGTGCGCCAATGTTCCAAGTCATTGTAGGTTCCATACTGGGCTACAGAGGGGATGGTAATTGACACTGGGGCATCTATAGCTTGTAGATAGAGAACCCATAATATGGGGGCAGGGGTTGTATGTGAAGGTGGCATGTGGTGGGGACAGGTCACATGTATCATGGGGCATGGCAGGTGATGGGCTAAGGGGGGAGGGTGTGAATGTCCACCACCACAATGACAATGTGTAGTATTAGCAGGGGGGTTTGAGACTGACAGGTGGCATCTCTACCTGCGCATCGTGAAGCTCAAGGTGAACCGGATAGTGATGGGGTGAGGGTCGAATTCCATCCTGTGATAGAGGTATAGGACAACCATCATAACACTCAGGTAAATATGGTGGCTTCCAAAATTGAAAGCAAGATTGGTTCTGTCTGGGAGGGGTCTGATGAAGTGTGGGAGGACCACTAAGTTTGTTGGTACCACTGCAGTGGACAGGGTCCAGGTCAATTACACAGGACCCATTGCCCAGGAAACAAGAATTCTCACTTTGTGCTTTCAAAGGGATAGCACAACTCAATTACCTCACGGTAGAATTTCAAAAGCTGCATAGTGGAAGGCAGGAATGCAGGAATGGAGAGTCAAGGCTATTGTGAAGGAGACACAGTTGCATCAATTCTGCCAACCTATCAGTGAAGGGGCAACACCAGCTAATAATGCCATTCATCAGTGGCTAAATGGATTCCATTCATTCACCATGAGCAACCACAAGCTCATAGTTATGCCAAGTGGAGTTTAGAACCACATTGGTTCAATGATGAAATTCACAAGTTTTCACCCCCACAGGGTCCAGATGTCACAGCCATGGAATGGAATGCTGCTCAGCTTTGTGTGTGTGCTGGGGTCTCAGAGGAAGGTAGCAGGAAGAACAATTCCATATAGATTGCCAAAGCTTAGCTGCTGCATTTCTCCCATTGGTCTCATTCACACCTTCACCAACCCGTCAAAATCCATCTCCAGGCTATCAGGGAGGAAAAGCCAATACATCAGCCTCTCTCCCTCCCCTGGACTCCTGAATCTTCCGACACACCAATTATCACCACCTCCGGACTCGGAACCACCCCCACACCCAGTGCCTCGGACATCCCTCAATCTTCAACATGCCCAGAAAATGTGGACATGAATCGCCCCCTCCACCTCCGTAAAGAACCTGCTCAATCTCGCCACCCTCATGTGGGCCCATCAGGAACACCTCACTCTTTCCCATGTTCAATTTATACCCCAAAACCTGGCAAAATTCCACAATATCTCCATAATCCCCCCAATACAGCCCATCGGGTCCGAAATATATAACAAGTCATCCGAATAGAATGAAACCCTGTGCTCGGCATCCCCACTGGCTAAATCCCCCTGTAAACGCTTAATGCCCAAAGCACCATTGCCAATGGCTCTATCGTCAAGGCAAAAAGCAATGGGGAGAGTGGGCACTCCTGTCTCATCCCACGATGTAGCCCAAATACCCCAAACTCATTCGGTTCATCTGCACACTCGCCACCATCACCTTGTACAGCAGCCGGGCCAATCCACAAACCCCTGTCCGAACCCAAATCGTCCCAGCACCTTGAACAAATACGCACATTCCAATCGATCAAAAGCCACCACAGTGTTCATCACCACCAGTACCTCCACCTCCTGCCCCTCCGAGGGCATCATAATCACATTAAGTAACCTCCGGCCATACGCTGCCAGCTGCCTTCCCTTCACAAAACCCGTCTGATCCTCCACAATCACCATGGAACAAAGTCCTCAATCCGCGATGCAAGCATCTTCTTCAATAGCTTGGCATCAACATTCAATAATGATATCAGGCAGTACGACACACACTGTACTGGGTCCTGATCCTTCTTTAAAATCAAGGAGATAGAAGCCTGCGATAATGTACACTGCCCCTCTAGCTCTCCACAGCTGCCCCACTGCCTTCCCCGTAGAAACTAACCCAAACTCCGCCTGGAGCCTCTTGCCCCTCCTTCAGCAGTAACCCCCCCTCCCCCCCTCCCCCCCCCTCCCCCCCCCACGCCCCCCCCCCACCCACCCCACCCCCCCCCCCCACCCCCGCCACCACCAAGTATCTCCTGTCCATCCTCAAACCTTCATCTATCAGTCTTGCCCTGTCCGCCCGCTCCACCCTCTCCCTGTGCATCCAAATCAAAATAAACTCCCCTCTAACTCAATCCCTCTCCAAACGCTTAATGCCCGAAGCAACATTGCCAATGGCTCTATCGTCAAGGCAAAAAGCAACGGGGAGAGTGGGCACCCCTGTCTTGTCCCACGATGTAGCCCAAATACCCCAAACAATTTTGGTTCATTTGCACACTCACCACCGTCACCGCCGGACCAATCCACAAACCCCTGTCCCAACCCAAATCGTCCCAGCACCTTGAACAAATACGCTCATTCTAACCGATCAAAAGCCACCACAACGTGTCGGCTGTGACCTCTCCCGTGCCGTTCAACTCCACATAGTCCCGAATGGCAGCCTCACCCGCTCACCTACCTCCTCATCCTCCAACAGCCCCACATCCAACCTCCACTGCAGCCGTTGGGCCTCCCCCAGAACAACCCACAAATCCACCCAATGTGCCACGTGGTCAGAAACTGCAATCGGCAAGTATTTCGAGTCGGCTAACTCCCCACCAGCAGCGCCTTGTCCATTATGAAACTTTCCCCTCCCCTGATGCATCGCAGTCATAGAGCATAGAATCTACAGTGCAGAAGCAGGCCATTCAGCCCATCGAGTCTGCCGCGCCCCTTACAAAGAGCACCCTACTGAAGCCCACGTAACTCAGTACATTTCTATTTTTGTTTCTGAACATTGTTTCGATGTTCTGAAGGACAGCAGCTGCTAACACCTCTTTCTGAATTTTCACCCCTTTTATGGCCCCATCGCTGAACTCTCACTGCTTTCATGGCCCCCTCCCAAGCAAAATCCTATCACTGGAAATTGTGAAAATTGCTGAAAATTATGCTGACGTTTTTTGACCACCCTCTACAATATGATCACTGACTATTTGAGTGAGATGCCAATAACTGCCCCAACAGCTGTGGAACCAACTGCCAATAAAGTGAGCTTCTTCAGAAGAGGGAATATGCATATCTAGTGCAATAGAGAGCGCTTTAATCCTGAAATATACTGAACTTTGCGTTCTATTCCACACTGTCTGCATATCTAGTGCAATAGAGAGTGCCCTGAAATATACTGAACTTTGCGTTCTATTCCACACTGTCTGTGTGGAGTTTGCACTTTCTCCCCATGTCTGTGTGGGTTTCCTCTGGGTGCTCCGGTTTCCTCCCACAGTCCAAAGGTGTGCAGGTTAGGTGGATTGGCCATGCTAAATTGCCCCTTGCGTCCAAAAGGTTGGGTCGGGTTGCTGGGTTGTGGGGATGTGGTGGAGGCATGAGTTCAAGTAGAATGCTCTTTCCAAGGGCCGATGTGGACACTGTGGGCCGAACGGCCTCCTTCTGCATTGTAAATTCTATGATTCAATGATTCTCTGGATGTCCCCGAAATCATCCAGTTTTACTGAAGAAACTGAGTTGCTATTTTATTCACAATGAACTCTCATTTGTCTTTATGAAATAGACCGATTTAATTATATTCATTTCAGGAAGTAATTTTTCAGTTGAAGTACCAATCTGTGTAGCACAGGGGGCACATCATTTGCAAGTGCTATAGATTGTTCTGGTCATAGGAAACAATGTGTGATTGAATCGCGATGAGCTACCAGCATCAATTATGCCGCTGGTATTAAGTGTTAAGTGTAGATCAGACACTACAGCACAGAGCAAATTAAACTGAAATGACCCTTCCAACTGCTATTGTGTAGCTTCTTGTAGCCATCTCAAGAATACCTTTGGACAGAGAACTGGCATGAGGTCAGCAATCTTCCCAGCTTGAGCAGGTTAACAAAATGAAAAGGAGAGCTTTCACATGAAAGATTTGCAACTGACTGCACTTTTGGTGTTTTAGCTATGGCAATGCATAATGAAAAACCTTCAGTACAGTTATGTACTTTAAAAAAACAACTCTGATGGGACACAGGAATCGCTGACAAGGCCAGGATTTGTCACCCATCCCTAATTGCCCTTGAACTGAGGGGCTTGCAAGATCACTTCAAAATCAACCACTTTTCTTTGGGTCTGGTGCCAGACCAGTAAGGACAGCAGATTTCCTTCCCTGAAGGGTATTAGTCAACCAGATGTGCTTTCATGACAATCAACTATGATCATTATTACTGAGATTAGCTTTATATTCCAGATTTATTAATTGAATTAAAATTCCAACAGATGCTGTGAACCCATATCCTCAGAACATTAGCTTGGGCCTCTGCCTTTCTAACCCAGTATCATCAATGCTACACCTCCAGCTCCATTCCTAGACTTCTTGGGCGAAATTCTCCCCCAACGGCGGGATGCCCGCCGACTGGCGCCAAAGCCGGCGCAAATCAGACGGGCATCGCGCCGGCAAAAAGGTGCGGAAGTCTCCGCATCTTTGGCGGCCTAGCCCCAACATTGAGGGGCTAGGCCGACGCCGGAGGGATTTCCGCCCCGCCAGCTGGCGGAAATGGCGTTTGTTGCCCCGCCAGCTGGCGTGGAAATGCGGCGCATGCGCGGGAGCGTCAGCAGCCGCTGTCAGTTTCCCAGCGCATGCGCGGGAGCGTCAGCGGCCGCTGTCAGTTTCCCGCGCATGCGCAGTGGGGAGAGTCACTTCCGCCTCCGCCATGGTGGAGACCGTGGCGGAGGCGGAAGGGAAAGAGTGCCCCGATCGCGGGCCAGGCCACCGTGGGGGCACCCCCGGGGTCAGATCGCCCCGCGCCCCCCCCCCCCAGGACCCCGGAGCCCGCCCACGCCGCCTGGTCCCGCCGGTAAATACCAGGTTTGATTTACGACAGCGGGACAGGCAATTCCTGGGCGGGACTTCGGCCCATCCGGGCCGGAGAATCCAGCGGGGGGTCCCGCCAACCGGCGCGGCTGGATTCCCGCCCCCGCCCAATCTCCGGTACCGGAGACTTCGGCGGGGGCGGGGGCGGGATTCACGGCGGCCAACGGCCATTCTCCGACCCGGCGGGGGGTCGGAGAATGATGCCCCTTATTCTTATCACAGATGTCATGACTCTGACTGATCAGGAGTCCCATTCCCAACGTAAAAAATAGACTGAAAAAATGGGGAAGGTACCTGCCACTATACAGAGTAAGGAAAATGAACTTGGATTTATATTGAACTTCTGATGTCCTTACAATGTTTCAAAGTGTTTTTGCTGCCAATTAATACATTTCTTCCGACAGGTAATCATTATGTATGTATGTATGTATGAATGTGTGTATGGCAGTTAGCAGTTGTCAATTTTCACATGGTGAATTCCTGCAGACAGCAATGAGATAACTAACCAGATAATCTATTTTTTAATGGCTTTGGTTGAGTGACAAAGGTTGTTCAAGTTACTGGTAGAACTTTCTTTTCGTTTTTCAATTAGTACTGTGGGATCTTTAATACTCGCCTGAGCAACAGGGCCTTGGTTCTAATAAGGCAACAGAGCACATCGGCTCTCTCAGTATTGAACCCACAATCTTCTCACTCGGGCAATAGTTTTAAAGGTGAGGTAAGAGTTGACACACCACTCCTTGACTAATGTGGTCACTACACTGAATTATAAAGAATGGCTCTTGATTGTGACTTGTTGCTGTGTTAATAGAACCTTTCGCAGACCCCCTCTTTCCATCTTACATCTTACCTGGGATCGTTTAGCACAGTGGGAAAAGTAGCTGGCTTGTAATGCAGAATAAGGCCAGCAGCACGGGTTTAATTCCCGTACCGGCCTCCCCGAACGGGCGCCAGAATGTGGCGATTAGGGTCTTTTCACAGTAACTTCATTGAAGCCTACTTGTGACAATAAGCGATTATTATTATTATTACCTTACTATTTACAGTGCAGAAAGGAATTTCGTAAAGTGTCCCTTTGAAAAATATCACAAATACAAATTTGGCAACAATCAAAAGCGTAAGTTAGTGCCGGAGTGAATTCTATGAAGGTTATGCATAAGATGCACTCTGTAATCTATTCTTTTTCATTAGGTATTCTATCCCACAATTGCAATATATCTGCACTTCATAGATCATTTTGATTTATGACAATGCACAAAAGCATGCAGTGAAAAGGATATGAAAATTTGAAAGCTATATGGGGACACACAGGATAGCACTGACAGAGATCTGGGAGCTCTGCCAATGCCAGGTTTAGCAAGTCGCAAAAAAAGCTGGTAAAAAAAATACTTCATATTGACACAGCACTTCAGCAACAGGGAGAACGGAAATCTTGGTGGTAGCCATACTCCACATTATGAAATTTCAATTATTTTTAACAAATCCTCAAATAGAGCATAGCATTTCCAATAGGCAGGATACTGTATGCCCTACCCTCTATACTGTGGGGAACCGTGAGAAACCTATGAAGAGATGCACAAGGGAAGATTAATTACAAATAATGTGTCACAAAAATTACACGTATCTTCAAAAATTCCCAAAGTGACAATCCCATTTTACTTAGCGGAACAGCTGTGATTTGTATTTAATTAAAATGTCACTTTTATTATGGTTCAAACTTGATCTGTATAGGGCAATATCCCACCATCATATGGCACATTTGTCATTAAAAGCTCAGCAAGCATTATTCTTTTCAAAACCCTGTTATCAGTTTATTAAAAATATATAAAACTTGTCAGTTTATTAACAGAAACATTTGTATTGCTTAAGAAAAGTCTTAGATAATGCGTTGCAGTGGGAGGAAAGTGTTTGCTAATCTATGAAATGTATTATTGGGTTCTGCATTTGAAATATTAATTCTATTACTACTGCATTCACAGTCTGTCACAATGAAATTCTACCACATAACTAACTTTCCTTCTGTTTCTAATTGTGGTCGCATGGCCGCGTTCAGGGGTATATCTTCACGGTCTATGTGGCTGACTCGGGGCCTATCTCACGAACCACAACCAATGGGAACCACAACCCACGCACTTTAAACAGATGTCCCCTAGTACCTGACTCTCCAACCCCAGGAAAAAGCATCTGACTATCCACTCTGTGCGTAAACAACGAGGAAACAAAATTAAGCCAGAATACTGTGGAGAGTGGGGTCCTGGTCAGAGTGAACTCTGGAGCCAGAGTGTGGAGACCTGTATAGCAACTCTGTGCCTTTATTTAAGTTACCCTTGGTAGTTGCCAATAAATCTTTCTTTCCTTCATGCTGGTCCACGTGGTATTGCCTTGAACCACCACATTGGCGACGAGTAAAAAATGGATTGATTGTACCCCTGTGGTTGTTGAATTCGATGGGGAAGGGAGAAGCCTCCAAAATTGGCAGAAAAATCAGGAAGTGTTGATGATATCATAAAACAGTGAGTGCAGAATATCCATAATTGGGAGGTTAGACCTATTCGACCAGGGGCCCAAAGACTGGAGTCAGTATATTGAGCAGCTCCATTACTTCTTTACAGCAAACGATACAACGGGGGAGGATAAACAAAAAGTCATTCTATTAATAGTTTGTGAGCCAACAGCCATACAAGAAACTTCACATTCTCGAGGCCCTTGACACAAAGTAATTTGACCAGTTGGTGAAGCTTGCCAGGGAGCATTTGAACCCCAGACCCTCGATCATATTACAGTGATACAAGTTTAACCCGGCTCTCAGGGACCCTGGAGGAATTATCTCCTCCCTTGTTGCCAGATTCCGGCAAATAGCCGAGCATTGGGAATTCAGTGCAGCACTTGGTGACATGCTGCACGATTGTTTAGTGTGCGGTATTAACAACAGAAGTGTGCAAAAGAAGCTTCTGGCTGAAACAAATATTACCCTAGGCTGCATGATCAAGATTTCTCAGGCTACTGAGTGCGCGGAGAGGGGCACATCAGAGCTTCAAAGTGTGCAGGAAGGTAAACTAGTTGTAGGGTTTTGTGGCTGCAAGGTGAACTTTTTGGACCCCTTGCCAATTTTGTCAGATCAGATAAAACAATTGGCCACAACGTGACCCAGTCCTATTCAAAGTAAAACGCATGATCTTAACTGGGTGGCACCATGGTAAATCTGACCAATTAAGATCATAACTTACTCAGTTGTGAGGGTGGAGTCCTCTGGCGGTCTCAAATGGTCATACCACCCACAGCCCAGGAGCTGTTGTTGCAAAAATTGCACAGTTCCCATCCATGCCAGACAAAATTGAAAATGTTTGTTCGTTCAAACAGCAGGCGTTGTTTAGCACAGGGCTAAATCGCTGGCTTTGAAAGCAGACCAAGGCAGGCCAGCAGCACGGTTTGATTCCCGTAACAGCCTCCCCGAACAGGCGCCGGAATGTGGCAACTAGGGGCTTTCCACAGTAACTTCATTTGAAGCCTACTTGTGACAATAAGCGATTTTCATTTCATTCATTTCATTGCCAGTCAGGTTAGGTGGATTGGCTATGCTAAATTGTCCCCAGCTGGGATTACGGAGACAGGGTGGGTGATTAGATTGGGCCTAAGTAATGTGCTCCTTCAGAGGGTCGGTGCAGACTCAATGGGCTGAATGATCTCCTTCTGCACTGCAGTGATTCTATGATTCTATATTTGGTGGCCTGACATAGATGAGGATATTGATCACATGGTCTGCCAGTGCCACCCCTGCCAGACACAGCAGACGCTGTCACCGACAGCTAACCTCCAACCTTGGGAGTGGCCTATTCACCCATGGACAAGGGTACATGTGGACTTTGCTGGTATTTTCTTGGGCAAAATGTTCCTCATTTTGGTCGATGCCCATTCAAAGTGGTTGGAGGTTCAAGAGATGGGAAAGGTGACCTTAGCAGCCACAGTAGAGGCCTTACAGTGAGTATTTGCTATCCATGGCTTCCCCAAAATAATAGTCCTTTCACTGGAGAGGACTTTCAGCACTCTATCTGAATGAATGGCATTTGCCATACTGGAACAGCCCCTTATCACCCTGCCTCGATTGGGTTAGTGGATAGAACTGTGCACATATTCAAGGCAGCAATGAATGCCATCCAGCAGACCACTACATCTTAGGTTGGTCAACTCTCTATTGCCTTAAAATAACCCTCCATAGCACCATGGGCGTCACACAGGCAGTATTACTTATAGGCTGCTGTCTCTGGACCCGCTTGGACTTAGTTTTCCTGAATTTGGTGGGAAGGACTGAGGCATGGCAGGCCTCCAAGAGGAAACAGCACATTTCGGAAAAAGGTCATTCCAAGTGGGTGACCTGGTCCTCGTCAGAAACTTTGCCTCAGGGCCAGTCTGGTTACCAGGCTGAATTGTGTCCAAGTGTGTGGTGGATTTGAATGCCAGGACAGTGCGGAAACATAATGACCACATGAAAAGCCAGGGGACCACAACCCCAATATCGGAACAGTTGGAGCCGGCAGGCAGCACCTGTGGTGGAGCCAGAACAAAGGGAATCCAGAAGTCTTGAGGAGGCCCCAGGAAGGAGCTACAGAAGTGAATAACCCTGCAGGGTTAGTTGACTCTCAGGGAAATTCTGCCAAGGCCAACGACATTGGTATCTCCAAGTTGGAGGGGGCAGGTGGGGGTCTAAGGTGGTGATCGAGACCCAGAAAATCCCAGGTTAACATTGTGCTGGACTTTTATGGAATCTCTTCCTTTGTGTTCCTCAGCCCTTATATTGTATATAGTTACATATATGTGTTAATATGGTATTGAGAGACTTGGATTGGGGATGTGGTTGCGTAGCCCCTTTAAGAGGCATGTCCTGCAATCCATGTGACTGGCTCGGGGCTTATAATGCGGGAGTGCGCAAACTCCGACAAATGAGGATAAAGCAAATGGGGCCTAGGGAGCGGGGTCCTGGTCAAAGTGAACCATGGAGCGAGAGTGTGAAGATGTGTATAGAGACTCTGCCTGTATATAAGTGATCCTTATTAGTTGCCAATAAAAGCTTCTTTCTTTCATACTGAAGTCTACCTGGTATTGCCTCGAGCTACCGCACCGACACTCAACAGATTGTTTAGTTATTTGTTTACTGAGCTGTTAAGATACATTCTGTACTAAATAGAAATCACCAATGAATTACAAACTACTGTACCATGATCCTCACATGTTGGATATTATCTTTGAATTTTATGGTTTACCATTTAGCAGAGCAGTGGGTGATTATGCTTCTGAGAAGAAAAAAATTATCCTGAAATTGAACAAGATTTCCCTATGCTGTTGTAAATTTAGTGATTTATGAATCAAGGGGAACAGTGATAGGAGACTAAAATGTTGTGTTAAGTTCTGAAGCGACAAAAAAATTGCACAGGAATATATCAGCAATAAGGTTAGCTGTTTAGCAAGTGGCTTTGTTGAATACACTTTGTTCTTAAATATATTCTATTACACAAATATTAAACCCTAGAGCACAGTTTTCTGATTTCATAAGTGGGTCGATAATCATTATTTCTTGAGGCAATTGTATGTGCTATAATTTAAAATGCATTGTCTAATCTATTGCTTGTAAATTGGCTGTAATATACTTTCACTCTTTAACCGATACAAAATTACATCCATATTATTTAATCTGACAGGTCAAGGCACTTTTATTTTTCCTTATCTTGTGTTTTCTCTCTGATTTCATTTACCAATCACTCTGTTGTTTGACTTATTATTTAAAGTCATTGTAAAAACCATGGGAGAATTCTACAGACATTTTTCATTTTTTTACTTGATGAAATGATAAGTTGGGACAAATAATTGTTTCTGCCACTCTCTCATCAGTTTCTGTGATATAGTCAGCATCTGTAATATAGCTGAATGCTTCACAATGTTAAAAATACCATTCAATTGTTGTTGACTCAATTTATGCTGTAAATGCAATTCAAGGCTATTCAGTTAGCAAAATAATTTGTCTGGATTTTGTTCATTATATTTGATTTTCACTTTACAGTCTAATAAACATTTCTTCCAATATTTATTTTTCTTAAATGAAAGAATTACAAAATAAATTCATCCATTAAATTGAAGCTGATTGCAGATGTAGGATAATTTCTTGTCTTGAAAGGTTGTCCTTGCTGAAGAATTGGACTCAACTTGGCACTAAGATGTCTAAATGTCTTTTAAGGACAGCCACAGATATCAAATAATAAAGAGAAATCACAGAAACAATTATTAAAAATGCAGTAGTAGGACACTACATTGGTAACATCTGACTTTTGACACAAAATCCATTGACTCTAACTGTACTGATATGTTTAGAAGTGCAGAAGATGGTCACAAAATTTCTTGATAACCTAACTTGTCAGTCTTAGAAAAGTCACAAGTGCCTCTAGTGTGGGAATTGGTAATGTTGCATTGATGATATAGGCTACTGCCATGAGACTGAGATTAAGGCTGAGACAGACTATGAGTCTTATCCTGCATTTGACACAATTATTTTGATATAGTTATTCTTCAGGCTGTAACACAGTGAAATAGATGTGCCATAGACCAGGGGCATAATTTAACCATCACATTGTACCCGGCGGGGATTGGGGCGTGCCAAGTGAATAGCGGGAAAGGCCAAAATCGAAATTTGCGCCGGGCACGAACCATTTTGCAATTCGCCTGACGAGTTCCAGATCTTGCAGAAAAATGGGAAGAATATCATTGACCCTCATTTGCATTCATTTCAATCTTATTAGTGAGGTTGAAGTTGAAGGCTGCAGCCTCCCGGGAATTACACGACACCACAGCGAGAAATCACACTGGCGTTGTTTAGTAAGGAGGAGTTGAGTAACCATTTCCATTTTCTGAAATGCAGCTCAAAGGTACAGGGGGCTGAAGCATTCTAGGTCAGGAGTTGCCCCTGGGCCAGGGGGTGGGGTGTGAGGGGCTTTACTCTGTCAGGCCTTCAAACCATCTTTAAATATTGTGGAGAACCATAACTGGGGCAACCACAGCTGCAGCCTGATTGTCCTACCAAACACTTCCAGGACAGAGCCCTTCTGGACCATCAATCCTGAAATCCAATTTCACTCCCTTTGACTGTGAGCCGCCTCTAGCTTCACAGCTGAAGGTTATTTCAAATGAGGAATTAGCCTTGTTAGTTGTGAGAGCACTTCACACTCCAAGCTCTCAAGTACCTCTTCGAGAGCACACTTGCCATGTCAAGGGATGATTAGTGCATAGCATGTCAAGTACATTTTGATGCCTGAACAGTGTGCCTAGGAGCATCAGCACCATTGAGGCAGCTGCGAACAATCAAACACTAATTTTCTTGCGATCAAAGGATAGGTGTGTGGATGAGTGGAGGGCAGCTAAGCTTGGCTCAGCCAGTGTTCTCGGTAGAAATCTGGGGTCTGGGGCCTAGGGGCTTCTGATGTGCCCACGGTTGAGTGTACAGAGCAAGATTTGCCAGCACAACTGGTTGGCTTGATGACATTCCAAGAGAAGGCAGCACACGGAAGGCTGGGGAGGTTTGGGAGTTGTGAGGGTCGTGGGATGGAATCCTGAACTGATTGTGAGTCTCTCACCGCCTTCAATTCCTTACAGATATAACGATCCCATGAAGGCTGTGCTTGTGGCAGCTGAGGCCGGCAGACGCCGTACAAGGCAGCAGCGACAAGGCACCTCATGTGCATCGGGCCGCACATCCTGAAGACCTGGCCACCCATCAGGTTGAGCAGGGACCCAGAAGGGGAGGCCAGCAATGGCCCAAGGGGTACAGGCGCCGTTGGTCATTTAATGAGATGACGGACACCGTGTGTTGCAGGAGACTCCGTCTCAACAGAGTGACAGTGCGGCACATGTGCCATGTCCTCATGGACCTTGCACCCTATGGAGGAGGAGAACACCCGCTCCTGGTAGCCGCAGGTCACCGCAGCCCTCAACCTTTATGCCAATGGATCTTTCCAGGGCTTGAGCAAGGTGGCATTTAACAATCTACAGCTGACAGGTGCATCCGAGAGGTGACGGATACTCTATATGCCCGGGCATCTACCTTCATCACCTTTGAGCTGGACCAGGCCCACCAAGATGCCTGGCTGCAGGATTTTCTGCCATTGCCAGAATGCCCCGAGTCCAGGGGGCGATCAATGGCATGCATGTCGCCATGTGAGCATCGGGACATCAGGGAGTGCCCTAAATTAGCAGGAAGGGGTACCAATTCTTGAATGTTCAGATTGTGGGTGACCACCGCCTCCAGATTATGCACATGTGTGCCCAACACCCTGGGAGTGTTTTTAAAAATAAATTTAGTGTGCCCAATTATTTCTTTCCAATTAAGAGGCAATTTAGCATGGCCAATCCACCTACTCTGCACATCTTTGGGTTGTGAGGGTGAGACTCACGCAGACACGGGCAGAATGTGCAAACTCCACACGGACAGTGACCCGGGGTTGAACCCGGGCCCTTAGCACCGTGAGGCAGCAGTGCTAACCACTGTGCCACCATGCCGTCTTACCCAGGGAGCATGCATGACAGCTAGATCCTGGGCTACTCGGAGATCCTCGGTGTCTTTGATGGCCACCCCAGGATGATGGATTGGCTCATCGGGGATAAGGGATACACGCTGAGGTCATGGCTGATAACGCCGATGAGGAGGCCTGAGACCGAGGCGGAGACCCATTATAACAAGGCCCACTTTGCCACCCGTACTGTCATTGAGCGGTACATTGGACTGCTGAAAATGCGGTCCTGATGCCTGGACTATGGTGGTGCACCCCCCAGAGGGTCATCCACTTTTTGGTGGTCTGCTGTGCCCCCGACAACCTGACAAAGCAGCAGGGCAACATGCTGGAGGAGGAGGAGGGACATGCAGCCTCGTCTGAGGAGAGGGAGATGGACCAGGAGGGACTGGTGGATGCACCTGAGGAGGAGCCAGAGGATGGAGGATAGGCAGCAGCAAGGATCCGACATATCAGGAGGACCAGTGGGGTCCAACTACTCATGGGATGAGTCTGTGTCTGTCAGCTCAATCTCCCTCCATCCTGCATTTCCCAACCTCCCCCCCGCCCTGATGTCCTTCCATCCCACTTCCTCTGTCTCTTTTCCCTCCTTACCCCCAATTAACCCTTCCTTTCCATTTCCTTCCTGCCCCCCAATCCTTTCCTGCCTCCAGGGCCCGTTCACCATTGGGGATGAGGACTCGGTTCTCCAGCATTCTCTCCCCCTCCCCCTCCCCCCGCCTCTGTTGGCCCTTTTCTATTTACTGTGGGCTATCTTATCCTGCGAGGACAAAGGTTTCGTAAGCCGCATAGTTGATGGGTCGGGGGGGTGTGTCTGTTGCAATTGGTATGTGTGGGCACCGCACCTGAAGGGGTTGTGCTGGTGGGTGGCAGGGGCTGCTGAGGAACAAGCATGAAGATCGGATGTGGGAAGGTGTCAGGCAGTGATTTGTGCAGGGGAGGCTTGGGAATTTGAGGGGTGTCAGGCGGAACTGATGCCAGGCGATAGGTGGTAACTTACCCTTGAAACTTATTGGAGGTCATGGTCTTCTTCCGATATTGAACGGCTGCCATCGTTGTCATGCTGCCTGAACTGACAGCCACTGCCTCCCAGGTGGCATTGCTCACCCTGCTGCTGGTCCTCCAAACGCCTTGGGGGAACAGGGTGTCCCATCTCTCATCCACAGCTTTGACATGCCTTGTGAAGTCAGCATCCCCAAAGCATGGAGCAGGTCAGCTTGTCTGCCAGCCCTTAAATTAACAACCCCCCCCCCCCCCCCACCCCCCCGCCGCCTCCACTTTTTGGCTGGCTGACACCTTACACCCCACATCCAATTTTCATGCTTGTTGCTCAGAACCCTCCCGGCTCCCACCAGAACAATCTGCCGCAGGAGAAGATAGCCCATAATAACAGGAAAGGGCCAAAAAAAAGGGAGGAATCCCAAAGATTTGAGTCCTATGAGGAACATGCCCTAGAAATCACCAATAGCGAGGTTGGTCTGCACCACAGAGGTGAGGATCTGCTTCCTTTTCATCCAGATGACCTCTCTGAGGCGACCACGCACTGTCACCTGCACTTTCCACCAGGGCAGAGACACACACTTCAGTGGGCGACATTAGTGGATGGGCATCTGAGGCATAATCTGGTGAGCACCACACAGTTGCCGATGCACATCAGGTGGAGGCAGGAACATCCAAGGGAGACGGCAGTCTGAGGTCTGCTGGATCCCAGGACACAGCTGGGTCCTGGCTGTCATAATATACACCAGTATATCATGGTGCAGACACACACATTGATGGACACGCAGCAAGACCAATCAACACACACAACACCGCTGCCAATCACCAGTTAGAGCACACTCACTATAAAGACAGAGGGCATCAGTTTTCCCGCTCATTCGGGATGCAGCCTCTCAGAAGGACAGAGCTTACAGCTTACAGCACAGATCTTCACCATGTGCTGAGTGCATAGACTGGTTAGGACAGGCATAGGTTATTAGTTTAATCTAACATCATGTTAACCCACAGTGAAAGTATGTTCAACAGTTTCTAGCTTAATAAAATAGTGTTGTACTATTTTAAGTGTTGGTGGCCTGTATGTGTTCCACGGATCCAGAGCACCCAACACATCACTGGCCAGATGCTGAGCCACTGGACAAGGATCTCCCAGAGCTGAAGCAAATGATAGGACACATCTGTGAGTTTCAGGAAGCGGTGTCAGTGAAATTCCAGCAACTGCAAGGCCGATTAGAGCAGTCCGAAACGCTTTCAGTGCAGGAGCTGGGGCTGACAGTGCGCAGCACCGAGGCCAATACTGCTAGGGTGGCAATTGAAATGGAAACCTTGGAGCACGACGTCCGCGTCTTGAGTGGTGGTGTCCAAGGCGTGGCTCATTCTGTGACGATCATTACTGTGGGGATCAGCATCATATTCCAGTCACTGAGGGACATGTTCCAGATGCATGTGGACATTGCTGATGCACTGCAGAGCATGGCCCAGTCACTGAGCTCCATTGATGAGGGTGGCATGGTACAGATAATGGGGAGCCTCCAGGACTGGCAGCATCAGATGATTCAGGGCTCTGGAGCTCACTTCAGCTGTCCCTCCATCTCATGGCGTTCCCAGGGTCCAGGGGTACCATCAGGGAGGAGGAATCACTAGAGGCCAACCCAGAGCCTGCCACCAAGGAGACTAAGGTGGTCTCCAGTTCCGAATTCCACCCCCCCCTCATGACACAGGTGCAACTCAAGGGAAGGGAGCAGAACAGCGTTTCACGACGACGCCAGTGACACTGGTTAGAGTGTCCCTTAAGATGACCAGTTGTGCTGACTTTGAAGTCTACTGACCCAAAATGAACTTATTCCTACTTCAAGGCTTCGCAGTTTTACATTGATTGGAACTATGGTGCGTGTAACTTTCCCAACATGCTCCACCACCTTTTAATCTCCCTCCGTCATCATAGACCTATCCAATATCTCTATTCCTCTCTCACTGTCCTCGAACCTCCTCAAACCTCCCCACATTACCCTGGACTCTATAACTACCCAACTCCACATTCCATTCCTCCCCTCAAAGCCTGTTATCACCCCCATGTCCCTTTGAAGTCTATCACTATTCTCCTCACAGTTGATACTATGTCCAAGTTTTGTGTCACCTGCAAATTTTGAAATTGTGCTTGTACACGAAGGTCTCGGTGATTTACATATGTCAGGCAAAACAATGGTTATAGCACTCACCCCTGGGAACTCCACAATAAGCCATCCTTCAGTCGAAAAACAACCTTTCACCATACCGTGTTTCTTTTCATTCTGCCCATTTTGTGTCAATGTTGCTACTGCCCCTTAAATTCCATTTGGAAGTCCATGAAGAATTCATAGAATTCACAGAATTCAGAGAATCCCCATAGTGCAGAAGGGGGCCATTCGACCCAACGAGTCTGCACCGACCATTGTGGTGATCTACATCACTGTAAGTACACAAAGGGTTAATGTACATACACTATACCTTGCTAGACACTAGAGGGAGCACCAGAGACATGACACACAGACAGTCAACCAATAGGTCAGTAAGATAGGACACGACCAATGGGCAGTCACGATACACACAGAGGTGACACTACCACAGGACAGCATTACACCAACCCATATAAAAGGACACAACACACATGATCTTCCTCTTTCCAGTGGAGACTCTCAGTGAGTACAGACTCAGGGTTGATTGAACATCACTCCCACCACGTGGATTGTAGCAGACTGGTTCGTCAGTCTGAGTAACTATAGAAGGATTAACAGTAGCGTCAGATCCAAGTAGGAGAATTGTTAATAGTTCAATAAACGTGTTAAAGCTCTCACCAAGTCTGAGCCTTCCTTTGTCAGAGTGCACATCAATGAAGCAGCTTATGCTACGACAAGTGCATAACAAAACATGGTTCCAGGAGTGGACTGTTAAATCCATACAGTATCAACTCAGCGAACAGTGACAACCAGCAACAACAGCCAGACAAGATGATGTTCGGGATTCCGGTTCCACATGAGCTCAGGTACCAAGGCAATCTCAGTGAAAACTGGCGTTGGTTCAGGCAGAGATTCGAGATCTACCTGGTAGCGTCCGACCTAGATGGCATGGCGGATGCAGAGAAAATAAAGCTTCTACTTACCATCGCAGGTCTAGAAGCAGCTGAAATCTTCCAGACTTTCAAATACTCAAAGGGGCAAAACAAGGGCATCTTCCAGGCAGTCCTGGACAAATTCCAAGAATTCTGCGAGGAACAAGAAGAAAACGTAAAAGAGGCACCAAAACCCACCGCGAGGTAGGCTTGCAGCAACGAACGGCAGTTTTGAATTGCAGCCATCTTGGAAAAGGTGCTGCACATGCGCAGTTGCGCGAAGAGCGCACAGAACGGGAAGGTCCATTTGCGCATGCACGTGTAGCCGCGCATGCGCAATTGAGAACAAGGCCCCAAGTAAAGTAACAGCGATCTGCGCATGCACAATCGCTCCCTACGCATTACGTCACACGCATCGTGACGTCAGAGGACTACGCCCACTTAAAGGAAAAATGTCCCAAAACACAAACAAAAAAAATTTAAAGCCTCAAAACCAGATTCTTTCACCTGGAACGACAGCACAATGCCTGGAATTCGACCAGCAGCTGAAAGTAACCTCTGCAGAACCCTGCAACAAGCCGTAAGCACCACCCAAAGAGATGATACAGTCCTTGAAGACTGTGACTCAGACCTTGAATTCTTCTTTGGGCATCGCGAGCCCAATGCCAGCTCTGACACAAAACGTGATGATATGGGGCGAGATTCTCCGACCCCCCCGCCGGGTCGGAGAATCGTCGGGGGCTGGCGTGAATCCCGCCCCCGCCGGTTGCCAAATTCTCTGGCACCGGAGATTCGGCGGGGGCGGGAATCGCGCCGCACCGGTTAGCGGGACCCCCAGCGATTCTCCGGCCCGGATGGGCCGAAGTCCCACTGCTGGAATGCCTGTCCCACCGGCGTGGATTAAACCACCTCTCTTACCGGCGGACATGGCGGCGCGGGCGGGCGCCGGGGTCCTGGGGCGATCTGGCCCCGGGGGGTGCCCCCACGGTGGCCTGGCCCGCGATCGGGGCCCACCGATCCGCGGGCAGGCCTGTGTCGTGGGGGCACTCTTTTCCTTCCGCCTTCACCATGGTCTCCACCATGGTGGAGGCGGAAGAGACCCCCTCCACTGCGCATGCGCGGGGATGCTGTGAGCGGCCGCTAATGCTCCCGCGCATGCGCCGCCCGGCAATGTCATTTCCGCGCTAGCTGGCGGGGCACCAAAGGCCTTTCCCGCCAGCTGGCGGGGCGGAAATCAGTCCGGCGTGGGTCTTGCCCCTCAAGGTTAGGGTTGGCCCCCCCAAAATGCGGAGGATTCCGCACCTTTGGGGCGGCGCGATGCCGGACTGATTTGCGCTGTTTTTGGCGCCAGTCGGCGGACATCTCGCCGATTACGGAGAATTTTGCCCATGGTCTTGGAAGACAATGACTCAGGGGAAGCTTTCACCTTGGGAGGCTACCCCAGTACCACATCAGAACTGCAACTAGACGTGTTGTACATTGACGACCCTGGCGACGAGTTCTTCGGATTACGGATCTTCAGCCCAGCAGATATGACATCCCGACCCGTGAGTGCAGGATTATGCTGCGGCCTGACACCAAGAGACAGCGAGCGGTACAACCCCACAGAGAGCGGCCTGCTGCCACACAGAGAGTGGTCCACGCACCGCGAAGGGTCCCTGACTCCACACAGAGAGTGGTCCACGCACCGCGAAGGGTCCCTGACTCCACACAGAGAGTGGTCCACGCACCGCGAAGGGTCCCCGACTCCACAGAGAGAGTGGTTCACGCACCACAAAGGGTCCCAGCCTCCACACAGAAAGCAATGAAAGACTCCATAGCGAACTCGTGGACAGACTCCACAAAAGAAGCAACGCAAGACTCCAGAGCACAGTCCTTGCATGAACAAAAAGTGATGAAAGTTTCCACAGAGAGAGCAATGCACGATTCCACACAAGGAACGCGGCAAGGCTCCACAGAGGGAGTCACACAAGCCTCCACAGCGAGCTCGTGGACAGCCTCCACGATAGAAGCAATGCAAGACTCCAAAGCACAGTCCTTGCATGAACAAGACCATGAGGGTCTAGCAACCTCCTCTACGCAACCAGCAGCGGACAATGCAAGTCTGCTCAAATGAACAACAGAAAGACTATGACAGTCTGTCATGCTGAAGTGTACAGCAAGCAGACTATGACAGTCTACCACGCTCCAGTGAATAAGAAGAAGACTCTGACAGTCTACCACGCTCAAGTGTACAGCAAGCAGACTATGACAGTCCACCCAGATTATTTGAGCCACCAGAGGAAGACTCTGACGGTCTCCCCAGCTCAAGTGAAAGACAAAAAGACACTGAGGCTCTAACCACTGTATATGAGACAAGTGACAACGGCATCCCACTTCCCATACCAGATGTGCAACTTGACAGACCTCAGCTAGAATTTACAGAGGCACTCGACAATCACAGTGAGACTACTGGTGACTCCGGTGACACCACGTTACTTCAAACCTCATTTGCTTGAGCCTCTCCACAAGCCAACGCATTCCTGAATGTTTTGACTCCGGACGTGGAGCATCAAGAAACCTCATAAGATGCAAGTGAACCTGAAATGACTCCGGACGGGGAGCATCAAGAAACCAAAGCTGATTCAGGTGAACCAGAAAGGGCTCCAGACGGGGAGCATCGACAAACCAAAACTGACTCAGGTGAAACAGACCAGACTCCAGACTGGGAGCATCCAAAAGCCAAAGCTGATTCAAGTAAGCCGGACATGACTCCAGACGGGGAGCGCCGCAAACTCAGTGACGGCACGCTCAAGGAGACAGCAGATGCCATAAAGCTCGCTAACACGAGTAACTGTGTGAAGGACTCATATTATCCACAGAGTCTGGTCCTTGAGCGCAGTAAACACGGCAACAAAACCAACCAACAAAACAACAACATCAAAGACAATAGCAAGAAGCGCACCAAAGGCAACAACATTGACAAAAAACACGACAAACACAACACCAATGGAACTGCGACTGGTATGACATGGTACAACTCTGCAAATGAGGGACACTGTTACTGCTCAGCTCAGTACAATGACATGCCATGGCAAGATGATGCATCTTACCAATTCACGTTTGCTGCACTACCAACAGGCAACCTGGCTTTCAGGACAGATGCCATCAAGAATTACCACCACAAGCATCAAAAGAAAAAAAAAGAGTCCAAATCCGACAAAAATGTGATTTGACCACTTCTTAGTTCCTTCAGCACAAGGGCACTGATTGTGTTTACAATGCAATGCTACCATCAACATCACCAACTCACCAACTAAACAAGAAAGCCACTCGACCATAATAATTAATGAACTTTGGACTCATGCATATGATTTGGACTTTTTGTTTAATGATCACTGTTATCATAACTTGTACAGAGTTTCACTCATCTACTTAGATTGTTCAATTTTCTTTAACATTGTACAGAAAATATGTAACACGAAAAAAGGGGGGATGTGGTGATATACATCACTGTAAGTACACAAAGGGTTAATGTACATACACTACACCTAGCTAGACACTAGAGGGAGCACCAGAGACATGACACACAGACAGTTAACCAATAGGTCAGTAAGATAGGACACGACCAATGGGCAGTCACGATACACACAGAGGTGACACTACCACAGGAGAGTATTACACCAACCCATATAAAAGGACAGTGGAGACTCTCAGTGAGTACAGACACAGGGTTGATTGAACATCACTCCCACCACGTGGATTGTAGCAGACTGGTTTTGTCTGTCTGAATAACTATAGAAGGATTAACAGTAGCGTCGCATCCAAATAGGAGAATTGTTAACAGTAATAAATGTGTTAAAGCTATCTCCAAGTCTGAACCTTCCTTTGTCAGAGTGCACATCAAGGAAGCAGCTTATGCTACGACAAGAGCATAACAAAACAACCCTCAGAAAGAGCGCTCCACCCAAGCCCACTGCCCTGCCTTATTCCTATAACCTTTTAACTTAACGTACACATCCCTGAACACTAAGGGGCAAATTAGCATGGCAATCCACCTAACCTGCACATCTTTTGACTGTGGGAGGAAACTGGAGCCCGGAGGAAACCCACGCACACACGGGGAGGACGTGCAAACTCCACACAGACAGTCTCCTGAGGCCAGAATTGAACCCGGGTCCCTGGCACTGTGAGGCAGCAGTACTAACCACTGTGCCACCGTGCCGCCCATAAATTACATCAATCAGATTACCTCATCTATCCTCTCTGTTACCTCATCAAACAATTCAACCAAGTTAGTTGGATCCCTTATAAAATCCTTCCTTTCTTTCCTTAAGAACCCACATTTGCATAAGTGACTATTAATTTTGTCTGAAATTATCATTTATAAAACCTTCCCCACCACTAAGTTTAAACTGACTGACCTAAGGATAAATCTGACTTATCCTTAAATCCTTTTCTGAACAACAGTGTAACATGTGCAATCCTACAGTCCTCTGGCACTACCCATGCAATGAAGGAAGATTGGAAAATTATGGCCAGTGCCTCCATAATTGCCACTCTTTCTTCCCTCAGTATTCTAAAGTGCATCTCATCTGGCCTTGGTTACTTGTCAAGTTTAATTTCATCCAATCTATCTCATATCTCCTCCTTATCAATTTTAAGTCCATCAAGTTTCTCAACTATCTCCTCTTTCACTATGATTTGGGCAGCGTCTTCTTCCTTGATAAATACAGATGCAACACCTCAGCCATGTCCACTGTCTCCATGCATAAATCCCCTTTTAATCAACCCCAATCCTGCTTTCACCACCCTTTTACTATTTATATGTATAGAGAAGACTTGGATTTCCTTTTATATTAGCTGCCTGTCTTGTCTCATATTCTCTCTTTGTTTCTCTTATTTGTTCTTTCAATTCCTCTCTGAACCTTTTATATTGAGGCTGAATTTCAATTGTAGGACAGGATTTTCTGCGCAACTCGCTATGTGTTTCACGATGGCGGATGGTGGACGCAGTCCATCATTGGCCTTTGGAGGGATCTTCTGCTCCCGTCGTTGTCAGTGGGATTTCCCGTTGAATGCACACTTCGCCACGAGGAAACCTGCGGTGGGCTTGCACCGCGAGCAGGACCAGAAGATCACGCCGGCATGAATGGCCGATAGGTTCCGCCCATATTCTCCACTTGACCTCTGTCATTTGTACCCTTTTTCTGCTTCGCCTTGCTCTCTATGTCTTTCATCGGCCAGAGAGCTCTCGATTTGTTTGCTCCATCTTTCCTTCTCATGGGGATGCATCGTGACTGTACCCTAACAATCGCCTTGTTAAATTCAGCCACTGCTTCGATATGGCTTTGCCAACTAACCTTTGATTCCAACTTATCTGGGACAGATCCATTCACAACAAAGTTTTCCTTCCCCCAGTTAATTATTCTTACCTTGGATTGCTCCTTGTCCTTTGCCATAGCCACGCTAAATATTATGATGCAATGATGACCGTCCCATAAATGTTCTCCTGCTGACACCAGGGGCGAAATTCTCCCCCAACGGCGGGATGCCCGCCGACTGGCGCCAAAGCCGGCGCCAATCAGACGGGCATCGCGCCGGCCCAAAGGTGCGGAATGCTCCGCATCTTTGGCGGCCTAGCCCCAACATTGAGGGGCTAGGCCAACGCCGGAGGGATTTCCGCCCCGCCAGCTGGCGGAAATGGCGTTTGTTGCCCCGCCAGTTGGCGCGGAAATGCGGCGCATGCGCGGGAGCGTCAGCGGCCGCTGTCAGTTTCCCGCGCATGCGCAGTGGGGAGAGTCTCTTCCGCCTCCGCCATGGTGGAGGCCGTGGCGGAGGCGGAAGGGAAAGAGTGCCCCCACGGCACAGGCCCGCCCGCGAATCGGTGGGCCCCGATCGCGGGCCAGGCCACCGTGGGGGCACCCCCCCGGGGTCAGATCGCCCCGCGCCCCCCCCCCAGGACCCTGGAGCCCGCCCACGCCGCCTGGTCCCGCCGGTAAATACCAGGTTTAATTTACGCCGGCGGGACAGGCAATTCCTGGGCGGGACTTCGGCCCATCCGGGCCGGAGAATCCAGTGGGGGGTCCCGCCAACCGGCGCGGCCGGATTCCCGCCCCCGCCCAATCTCCGGGAGCGGAGACTTCGGCGGGGGCGGGGGCGGGATTCACGGCGGCCAACGGCCATTCTCCGACCCGGCGGGGGGTCGGAGAATGACGCCCCAGATCTACTTGGCCCACATCATTCTCCAAATGAGGTCCAATAATGCCTCCTTTCTCATTGGACTTTCCCACATTGAACTCTGACATTGTTTTTCTCACTCATCTAATCTATGCTTCCTCCTCCCAGCCATGCAATCTATTGTGGCTCCAAACTTACAATCTTCAAAACTGGATGCACAACTCTCTGGTTCTTCATCCAAGTCTTAAAAAAACAGTCAAAACCTGAGATTCTTATCCAGATTTCTGGGAAACCACTGTCACAACCCACTAATTAATCATCCTTCATCCTCACTCTTTGTTTCCCATCTCCCAACCAATAACTGACTAATTTCACAAGCATACCTTACATCCCATATGTTCTACATTTTGTTCATGATATCTTAATTGTGCTGGAAATCGGCATAGACACTAGCCTTTGTCAGCCGCCATAGTCCCATAGCCTTCATGGATAACTCAGCCAGCATGGGAATTGATCCTGTGCTGTTGGTATCGCTCCGCATCACGAACCAGTCATCCAGCCAACTGCGATAACCAATCTTCTTTATGATCCTATACTACATATGAGTGCCCTCCTTAAAAACTACAACTTGAATAGTCAGTCAAATCCATGCTAACTTGTGCCAGTTTGAATCCAAGATAAGGTGCAAAACTGTAATTCCCATAACATTTAGACGACACTGCAAATAAGAGTTTGGGACTGATCCTGATTACCTTTACACTTGAATTGGTAGCAATTAATGCTAGCAGTAAGATTAAATGTGGAAAAATATTATGCTAACTATACGGACTTCTGGAAGCATGCTACATAAATATTTAGATATGCTAATAATGCATTATAATCAATTAAAAGTGGAATTTTTTTTACTTGAATAAGGGCAGTACCTCGGGTTAATAAACTTGTTAAAATAAAAGTTAATGGAATTTCAGGTTTTATCACGGTGTGAAAGGCAAGAATTTGAGCACTCTGCTAAGCCACAGGGAAAGGGTTCTGGGAGGCTTCTGTGTAAAGGGAATCAGGATCTATGTGACAGAAATGAAAATGCCAAATGAAATTCATGAGATAATGCAAAGGCATGTTTCAAAGTATTCAGAGGTTCAGGTGGCAACATTAAAAGCAAGGGTCTTTTGTGCTTTATAAGTTTGTAAGCCACTTGAATATATTTTCTGAAGATCCTTTTGCCTGATGTTCGATGACAGGGTGGGCACTCACATATCTGAGGCAAAATCATTGAATCATATGATTTATATTGGCTGGGACTGAAATTGTGATGTACAGCGTGCTTACAACTGAGGTGGTGCATTTTTTTTTCATTGGATGTTACTCTGTAGTATCTGTGGAATAAAGAGGAAAACATGCAATTGCACTATTTTTAATTTTATCCCAATACCTAATATTGTACTCAAAGACAGGCAGGTGACAATGACACAACTGCTATCTTATTCAATTGAGGTTTATCTGAAATAATTTCAGCCTTTTGAGCACATGAGATGGCGTTGAATTTTATGTGCCCCCACTGGACTTATTTTTGGTGGGGGAGTGTCCAACCCATTACCTTCCCATCCACCCCCAAGTTCCCCCCACAACACGGTAAATGCGTAAGCACCGAAACTGACAGCACACCCACCGCATTTAAATAAATAATTCCAGGTCAATTGAGCATGTATGTGGATCGAGCAGCAGCCTCCCTAAAACAGTATGCCCTTTCTATCTACCTCCATGCTCTCCAAAACCCACCAGCCTCACTCCCCAATATCCATCCCCCAAGCTGACAAAACCCTCCTCACCCATACCCTGGAATTTCCTCACCCCAGATCCTTCTTCTTGGGACTGGCAGCGCCACAGATTGGATTGGCCAGCAGCTCCCTAGGGCAGGGCTTCCTCCCTGTGAGGTGTGAAAGTTCCACTCGCCCACATCGCGCGACAGTCCACTTCCAGTTGATTTTCCTTCTGCGGAAGAGTGGACAAACCACCGCCCTCGCAAAATGCAGCCCATAGTTTCATGTTAGTCTGACTGGTTAAGATGTATGCTTAGAAGCATTTATTGGGCTTTTTCCCTTGAATCAGTGTATTAGGAAATATACTGTCAATCTGATTAAGCTTAACATGCATTTGAGCAGCTGGGTTGTGAATTTGATGACATCTTACATTCACACTAATGTTTATCGACTCACCCATTTTTATACTTCTGGGTGAGCATTATCCACTACTGAAGGGTCATCATTTAACCTGCACATCTCCACAACTTCTCCAGTCATAAAACCAGCTCTTTCGATATTTAATGTGGCAGAATCTCTGAAGAGTGAAAATCACAGTCCGATTGCCACTCCGCTCAGGAGCTGCTCCATTCTTGCCTGGCCTTCCGACTCAAGCTGGCTGATAAATGTGCAGTGTAGCAGATTTCTGAGGCCTTTAGCCAAGTGCAGCAGGTTCAAAGGACAGGAAGCACCATCCCCCCCTTTTTTACATCATGAGCTGCTGGAAGTTTTGATGTCCAACCGCTCTAAGAAGCCAGGGGTGTCCTGGTAAATGTGTCAGATAAATCAGGAGGATGGGCGGGGGGAGGGGTGGGGGTAGGATGGACAGGCGGGTCGGATGGTCAGTGGTGAAATGGTACTCAGGGTGTAAGGTGCTCTGTGAGGGGGATCAGGAGGATAGTCACACGGAGTTGGGGAATTGTCGGGGCGGCGGGGGGGTTCTGAAGGTAGCTGGAAGGATGGCTGTTAGTCAGTGGGTCGGGGTAGCCAGTGGGTAGGGGTTAATGGATGGATGGAAGTAGTCAGGATATGGTGGTGTAGTTGGGGGGGGGGGGGATGAAGTGTAGTCGAGGGTATGTGGGGTGCAGTCAGAAGATGAGGGCAGGTCCCGTGGCAGGGTAAGGATGGTAGCTGGGAGTTCCAGTGTGGGAGAGGGGAGAGGTGTGTGTGTGTGTGTCGGGGAGGTGTTGTCGGTGGCATCAGTGGTATAGTTATCCAGGAATTAGAACAGTGTAAAATTCTTCAGACCTATTCTGGGTAACTGTTCTGGGAAGGCAGTCGGAACCATCTGAAGTTTGCATTTTAAATCGAAGGATTCAGTTAGTTCTTAGCGCAGGGCAATCGCCCATCGGAAGTTTGAACTTCCCAGGACCGGGCATTTAATAGGCTCTGTAAGAACAGGGCAGGGTAACCTGGGAGCAAAAAAACGTGATTTTGGAATGGCAGGTTGAGGCTTAGAGATTAAGTCAGCGGCATTGCAGTGAGTGACAGGTCAGACCTTACACTGCCTGATGGTCAGTATCCATTTTCAATGTGGATACTCATCCTAAAACTTATTCAAATTAAGTCCTACTTTCAAGATTAAGTCTGTGATCTGTAGCAAACTCATGGTAGCAATTTCACAGTCACTTAAAGGTGGCATGCAGCAGTCCAGAGTGCCCATTTTGTTTGAGCTGAGGAGTTGCTTTGTGAAAATCTGCAGCACGTGGGAAGGGAACAGGAGACTGCCAACTTAGATGGAGGGTCAGAAGAGGGTGAAGAGGTGGGGGTTAGGTCAGGAATATCTATAGTGCCCAGAGATTTTCGAGGAAGGTGTGGGGGATGTCAGAGAGTGTGGTGTTTGGGTTAGGCCATGAAGGCGAGCAAAAAGGCTTCAATGGAGGCGATCAGCTGAGGTTGGAGTATGGGGGTGCGCAACAAAGTGCCTGCTGTCTTGGGTGTGGTTGTGGGTGGCTGTTGGGAAGCAGTCAGGAAATGCAAAATGAGGGGCCTATGGTGTCAAATTTCAGATCCTGGGTGTCAATGTGAGGAAGGAGTCAATGTGGTACAAAGGCAGATCCAGTCAGAGATAGGGATAATGGAAGGCCTCAGAGGGCAAGTAAAAGAGGTATGTGTCATGATATGCAGACACACACATAATGATATACAGACAAGCAGCTGATGGACACAGAGAACAGGACATGACCAATAAGAAGGCAGGACACTCAGGGGTGGGATCTGACTATAAAAGACACGAGGCACTCACTCTCCGCCTCTTTCCACTTATGAACATCGAGAGAGTCAGTCAAGGGTGTTGTTACAATCTCACAGCTCCACCAAGCGGCTAAGAGCTAGTCTGATTCAGTCAGACAGAGTAACCACACTTAAGTTAGCAGAGTCGAACTCACAGAGAACTGTGCTAACTGTGCTATTAGTTCAATAAACCTGATTGAACTAACTTCAAGGTCTGGAGTATCTTTCTGATCTAAGCTGCATCCAGTTGCAGCCAGTGTTAGACCAGTGTACCTAACACAACAGTATGGACACCTCAAGGATGTTGGGAGGGTTTATGATCAGAAGAGAAATATTTACATTGAAGGAGGTTGGGGAGAAATGTCATGTTCACTGTCACTGACAATATGATGGGCTCAAACTTGGAGGTGACAGAGAGAGGGTGAATGGTGGTGGGTCCACATGGAGGGTGATAGTGATTCTCTGACTGGCCATTGCTCCAAACTTCCTTACAAACTGGCTGGAAACCAAGTCCAAATGGGAAGATTGGGGGGATGGGAGAATTTGAAAATCTCATTGCTCAACAGCTGTATGGATGAACATGAACTCAGAGTTCCTCATGCTATTGCCTGCCTACTTCACACTGTTAACTGGGCCAATTTTCTCTGAGTCTGATACACCCAATATCCTTGCAACCTTGGGAGCAGAAGCTGAGGGTGCAACAAAGGAGAGCCATCACCAGCCAACAACAAAGGCTGCAAGGCCAGCAGCAGGCAGCAACCAGAGTGGGGGGCCGGCCAAGAGCTGGGCATCCATGGAAGGTATCATTGGTTTGTTGAAAATACATTTCCACAGCCTTTACCAATCTGGAGGGAATCTGCAAAAAACACCACAGATGATACCAAACTTGTGAATATTTTTTCAATGGTCTGCTCAGTTATATTTGACATCATTATCATGACTTCTGGTCATTTCAAGTGCACGTCCACAATCATTAAGAACATGTGTCCCTCCAATGGACCGGCATAATCAATGTGTATTCTCTGCATGAGTGAGTAAGCCATTCTCATGGATGTAATGGTTGTAATATTCCTTAATTTTGCCCCAAATTGGCATTGCCCAACTTTCTCTTCAATTGGAGCATCTAATCCTTGACACCAAAAAGAACTGCATGCCAATTCCTTCATCCTGACCACACCAGGATATCCCTCATGCAGTTGGCCAAGGACTCTACTACGTAAACATGGAGGAAAATCGCATGGATTCTCCACAATAGAACTCCATTCTGCATCGTCAACTCAAGTCTTCATGTGACATAAGGCTTGAGGCCTGGATTTTCCTTATGAACGTCTGACAGCGTTCCGTTTTGAACAAAGTCCATCACCTTCCCCATCACCGGGTCAGATCTTGTGTACCTTTGAACTTGAGATGAAGTCACAGGTATGCTATCCATGAGCGAGAAATACAAAATATTGACAAAATTTTCATTTGGGTCGTGCTTGACTTGTAACAGCATTCGTGACAAAGTATTGGCATATTGCTCGGGCTTGCGATATTGGATATTGTATGTGTGTGCTGACAATATCAATAACCATCTTTTTAATCTTCCAGCTGGCAAAGAAGGTATACCTATACACAGCTCAAAGAGTGTCGTCAAGGGTCAATGATCAATCAAAAGGGAAAAATGGCACCCGTAAACGTAAATTTCTTGTACTGAAAATGAAGCTCAAAGCTTCTTTTTCTAGCTGGGAGTAAGTCATTTCTGCATAAGTAAGAGTGCATGGAGCAAACACTACCAGTTGTTCCTCTCCTGAAGGGTTAATATGCGAGACGACTGCACCAACCCACAGGGTGAGGCATCATAAGATAATTGCAACTTCATTTTTGGATTATAATGAACCAACAGTTCTGACTGCAGTAAAGCTTCTTTCACTTCATTGCACACATTTTCACATCCTTCTGACCAGTGCATGTTTGACACATAGCCAAGTGTGTAAAGACTTCAATCCTGTTGCTAAATTCAGCACAGATTTACCATAATCAATCCCAAAAACGATCTTAATTCTGTCAGATTTTGCGGACGTGATTGCTGACATTTGATTAGGTTCTTTGTGTAAACCCTCTTTGTCAATAATATGACCAAAGTAATTTAAGGATGACTTGAAAAAGTCCCACTTTTCCTTAACTCCAAGGTTGTGGCTCTGTAACTGCTTCAGGATATCTTTCAAATTCTCCAAGTGTTCCTGTTCACTCAAACTGGTGATTGATTGATCGATTGATATTAATTGTCACATGTACCGAAGTACAGTGAAAAGTATTTTTCTGCAGCTGTGTACACAGTACTTACATAGTAGGCAAAAGAATAATCGATGGAGTACATCAACAAATAGTGATTGGTTACAGTGCGGAACAAGGGTCAAACAAGCAATACATGAGTAAGAGCAACATCGGGCGTATGTCATCTAAATAACACTGCACTCCATTCAACCCACTTAGAAGACTCCTGTAATGAAACAGACCTATGTGCTTTAGCGGTGAGTAGCGGCTGTGATTGGGCAGTCACATTCATGTGCAGATATGCCT
The DNA here is from genome assembly GCF_047496885.1 of Scyliorhinus torazame. Lineage (NCBI taxonomy): Eukaryota > Metazoa > Chordata > Chondrichthyes > Carcharhiniformes > Scyliorhinidae > Scyliorhinus > Scyliorhinus torazame. The sequence goes on along the minus strand of NC_092710.1, from coordinate 229,273,015 downwards.
GTGAATTGTCAATTTTACTGAATTTCTGTCCTCCAGAAGGTCCAGCAAAAAAGTATTCAATAAGCAGCAGTGGATAATGATCTACGCACAAAACTGGGTTGATAATAGTTTTCAAATCTCCACAAATTCTCACTGAGCCATACCGTTTTAATACAGGAATGACTGATGTCACCCAATCACTTGTAGCAACAGATTCAATGACTCCTGCCCTTACTAATCTTTCTAGTTCTTCTTAAACTTTCGACTTGATGGCGTATGCTACGGTTCTAGCTTTGAGACATTTGGATGTGCTGTCTGGCTTGATTTTTAAGTGTAGCTCCAGTCATAGAGTCCAATGAATCTTCAATCACCTCTTACATCTTCAGAAGTTGCTGCAACTTGCTCTTTGAATCCACTGATTGTTTCCTAGTTAAGCCTAATCTTAGCCACCCATACTCTGTCAAATAGAATAGGAAAATTTCCATGGACGACATGAAGAGGCAACTTCTCTGTCTGCACAGTTGCTTCTACTTTCACCATAATGCATCCTTTTAATGGTACAATCTCTTCAGTATGCGTCCTTCGGCTCACATTTGACAGTTTTGAAGGCAGATGCTCTGCTTTTGCTGATAAATTGTCTGTATTGCAATACTGCTGAGCCAGTATCACACATACATACAAAGAAGATAGGAGTAGGAGACCCTTCGAGCCTGTTCCGCCATTTATCAAGATCATGACTGATCCGCCAACTCAATAGCCCAATCCTGCTTTCTCTCCATAACCTTTGATCCCATTCGTCCCAAGTGCTATATATATATCTATATCTATAGCATGAACATTAACACAGATGCTGCCAGACCTGCTGAGATTTTCCAGCATTTTGGCTTTGATATCAAATACCTTCTTGAAATCAGATGTTTTGGTCTCAACTACTATCTGTGGTAGTGAATTCCACAGATTCACCACTCTCTGGGTGAAAATATTTCCCCTCACATCAGTCCTAAAAGGTTTACCCCTTATCCTCAAACTATGATCTCTAGTTCTGGACCCCATCACCATAGGGGGCATTCTATCAGAATTTATCCTGCCTAATCGTGTTAGAATTTTATAAGTTTCTATGAGATCCCCTATCACTCATCTAGGGCGAAATTCTCCGTTATCGGCGAAAGTCCGCTGATCGGCGCAAAAAACGGCGCAAATCCGACTTACGTCACGTCGGAAAAATGGGTCGATAGTCTCCGGCCCGAAATGGGCTAGCAGTGACGTAACGGGATCCGCGCTTGTGCAGTGGTTCACGCCGTGCAGCGTCATACGCGCTGCACGGCGTGACGGCTCATAAGGCCGCGCTGCTCCCCCCCACCCGACCGGAACACCCGACCGCAACACCCGACTGGATGGCTGGCCGTCGCTCAGCCCCGAGGTTCGAGTCACGCGATGTGGAGGCGCTCCTGGACGCGGTGGAGCAGAGGAGGGACGCCCTGTATCCCGGGCACAGCCGCAGAGTTGCCCCACGCCACAGCCGGCGTCTGTGGAGGGAAGTGGCAGAGGCCGTCACCGCTGTGGCCCTGACACCACGGACAGGCACCCAGTGCCACAAGAAGGTGAACGACCTCGTCAGAGCAGGCAGGGTGAGCCTCCCCATATCACCCCCTCCCCATATCCCCCCCTCCCCCATATCCCCCATATCCCCCTCCCCATATCCCCCCCTCCCCCATATACCCAAATCCCCCCCTCCCCCATATCCCCCCTCCCCCATATCCCCCATATCCCCCCTCCCCCATATCCCCCATATCCCCCCTCCCCCATATCCCCCATATCCCCCCTCCCCCATATCCCCCCCCTCCCCCATGTCCCCCATATCCCCCCTCCCACATATCCCCCCTCCCCCATATCCCCCCTCCCCCATATCCCCCATATCCCCCCTCCCCATATCCCCCATATCCCCCCTCCCCCATATCCCCCATATCCCCCCTTCCCCATATCCCCCCTCCCCCATATCCCCCATATCCCCCCTCCCCCATATCCCCCCTCCCCCATATCCCCCCTCCCCCATATCCCCCCCTCCCCATATCCCCCTCCCCCATATCCCCCATATCCCCCCTCCCCCATATCCCCCCTCCCCATATCCCCCCATATACCCCCCTCCCCCATATCCCCCATATCCCCCTCCCCAAATCCCCCTCCCCATATCCCCCCTCCCCCATATCCCCCATATCCCCCCTCCCCCATATCCCCCATATCCCCCCTCCCCATATCCCCCCCTCTCCCATATCTCCCCTCCCCCATATCCCCAAGTGAATATAGCCCTAACCTTAACCTCTGCAATGCACGCGCAACCGATGGCGTGCATTCATATACCTGCCTAACAGTGTTGCCTTTTACCCCTGCCACCACCCCCCCCCACCCACAAAAGAAGCGCGCACACAACAATAGGGAGCATGTGAGGACTGGAGGAGGACCCGCTGATGAGAGGCCACTGACCGTACATGAGGAAAGGGCCCTGGAACTGGCTGGTGGACCTGAGGACCGGGAGGTTGCTGATGCAGAGGTCGGGGGCGTAGTAGCAAGTGAGCCACCGACAGCCCGTCCCCATATCCCCCCTCCCCTATATCCCCCTCCCCCGTATCACCTGATCACTGCCTGATGTCTAACCATGCATGCTTCATTGTGTATCGCAGGACCAAACGTCCAGGCACCCATCCCCGCAGATGCAGACCGCCCGCAGGATGCCCCTCGGAGACCACAGGAGACGGAGAGACCCGGACCCTCCAGCATGCGACGCCCGCAGGATGCCCCTCGGAGACCACGGGCGACGGAGAGACCCGGACCCTCCAGCATGCGACGCCCGCAGGATGTCCTTCGGAGACCACGGGAGGCGGAGAGACCAGGACCCTCCAGCATGCGACGCCCGCAGGATGCCCCTCGGAGACCACGGGAGACAGAGAGACTCAGACCCCCCAGCATGCGACGCCCGCAGGATGCCCCTCGGAGACCACAGGAGACGGAGAGACCTGGAGCAACAGGGAGACGACACCCCCGTCACGTGCGGGAGCGACCACCCAGCGATGAGGGGGGCAGCCACAGGCCCCCGTCACATCCGAGCCAGGACACCACTACCCAGGACACCACTACCCAGGACACCACTACCCAGGACACCACTACCCAGGACACCCCTACCCGGGACAGCACTACCCAGGAAGACGAAATACCGGACAGTGAGTCAGAGTGGATGGGTGGAGACGAACCCCCACCCCAAAATGCCATGGACTCAGAGTGGGACGAAGAGCACGACACAACGCCACTGCTGTCACCAACACCCTCCACCATCGCAGAAACACTCACCACGGTTGGGCACTTTAGTGATGAGGCGTCTGGTACACTCACTGGTGCGCACAACACAGCCGTCCCGGTACAGCAGGTGGAGGTAGGAGCAGCAGAGGAGCCGGGCGGTCGGAGGGCAGCCCAGCCCAAGCGAACATCTGCCGCCCAGATGGATCCCGGGTTCCTGCAGTTACCACACCCACACATAGATCCGATGCAACCACCGACCCGGAGACGAGCGAAGAGGGTGACGGGCGGCTTGCGGCGGCTGCGGTCGCAGGTGGAGGAGTCCACCCGCGTCCAGGAGCTGGGACTGGTGCCGGTCATGCGCGCCACCCAGGCTGACACCGCATGGGTGGCGTCCGCGGTGGAGGCAATGGGTGCGACGGTGTCAGACATGGGGAACAGTTTGCGAGGCCTGGGGCCTTCCGTGCAGGCGGCGTCTGTGGCCCAGGAAATGGCTGCCCTCTCACAGGAGGCCATGAGCCAGTGCCAGCGCCAGATGGCAGAGGCGCTCAACGCCATAGCCCAGTCTCTGCAGGCCATGGCCCAGTCTCAGCAGGCCATGGCCCAGTCTCTGCAGGCCATCGCTGAGGGCATCGACGCCAGTGGCCATGTGCGAGCCGGCGTCGCACTGTCACAGACAGGGTTTGCCAACCCCCTGGGCTCCATGGCTGCAAACCTGCAGACCCCTGTCGATACCAGCACGGGCCTCTAGGACTGGCAGCGCCAGATGTCGGGGGGCGTCGGATGGCCAGTCCGTTCGCATCCCCCACCCATGTAGAGGCCTGGGGGCCATCGGGCACCCCGAGGGAGGAGGAGGTGGTGTGGTCCGTCCCGGCTCCCTCTGTAGGGGAGGTCCCGGTACACCGCGACACCTCGGACTCCCCCCCTTCCGTCCCAGGTGCATCGGGTGGGCAACGGGCAGGACAGGCTGGCAGCTCGCCATCCCAGTCGCCCGGGCCGCAGCCTGGCCCATCTAGGCCAGGACGCCCCAGGAAACGGCCGTCAAAGGGATCCAGTGTCAGAGGGCAGGAATCACAGGAGTCCACCTCCAGTTCTGCTGTACCGTCTGGGGAACCACGTAGACGTAGTCAAAGGGCCCGTAAGGCCAAACAATTAGACACTGAGTAAGTTGGCACGGGTGCAGGGCACAGATGAGTTTTAGGGGCTAGGGCACGTGCATGAACTCCTTTCGTTATTAAAGTCAATGTTACACCTACCGAAGCTGCCTTTGTGCTCTGTCCAAAGTGTGCGGGGGTGTCATGTACATTGAGCGCAAGTGTGTGTGTGAGGGGTGGTCTTACCTCAGCCCCAGGTGAGTCTGCCCCCTTCCCCCTGGGCCGCAATCAACATCCCCCGGGCAGAGGACGGGACCGTGCGCTGCAGTGTCACAGCCGCATGCAGGGATGGTCCGGGTGGATGGTGGTACTGTGGCCATGGGTCAGACATAGTCCAACGATTTAGAGCCAGGAGCTCATCGCAGGGCGGGTTGTCATCATCCTCCATGGCTTGCGATAGACAAACGTCCACCCGCAACTGTGTGAGCCCGGCCCGTTGTGCCGCAGGTGGATCGGAAATGGGGGGGTGGGGGGGGTGGTGTGCATGCGGGTGGGGTGGGTGGGGTTGGGGAGGGGGGTGAGGGTGCTGGGTGGGTGGATGGGTGGGGGGTGTGGGTGGTCAGCTGTTGCCATGGTGTGCGGTCTGTGGCCATACTACCCGATTCCCACGCCCATCTAGTCAGTGAAGCGGGCGTCTATCAGTCTGTCCCGTGCCCGCTGGGCCAGCCGGTAACGGTGGACAGCCACCCGCCTGTGTCTACCCCGTCTGCCCTGACCATTGCCCCCATCCCCCTCATCTGGGGAGGACTGCGCCTCTTCCTGCTGCTCCTCCACTCCGCCCTCCTCTGCCTGCGGCACATCGCCCCTCTGCTGGGCTATGTTGTGCAGGACGCAGCACACCACAATGATGCGGCCGACCCTATCTGACCGATACTGGAGGGCGCCCCCAGAGAGGTCCAGGCACCTGAAACGCATCTTCAGCACGCCAAAGCACCTCTCGATCACTCCCCTTGTCGCTACATGGGCATCATTGTAGCGGTTCTCCGCCTCATTGCGTGGCCTCCGTATAGGCGTCATCAGCCACGATCGCAATGGGTAGCCCCTGTCGCCCAGCGACCAGCCCCTCAGCCGGGGATGGCGTCCCTCGTACATGCCGGGGATGGATGACCGCGACAACACGAATGAGTCGTGTACACTGCCTGGGTGACGGGCGCAGACGTGCAGGATCATCATGCGGTGGTCGCAGACCACCTGTACGTTCATCGAATAGGTCCCCTTCCTATTAGTGAACACGGCCCTGTTATCTGCAGGTGGCCGCACGGCGACGTGCATCCCATCGATCGCGCCCTGGACCATGGGGAACCCGGCCACGGCAGAGAAGCCCACGGCCCGGGCATCTTGGCTGGCCCGGTCCACAGGGAAGCGGATGTAGCGGTGCGCCCTGGCATATAGGGCATCTGTCACTGCCCGGATGCACCGATGCACCGATGTCTGCGATATGCTGGACAGGTCCCCACTCGGTGCCTGGAATGACCCCGTTGCATAAAAGTTCAGGGCCACCGTAACCTTGACGGACATGGGGAGAGGGTGTCCCCCACCAGTGCCACGCGGTGACAGGTGTGCCAGCAGGTGGCAGATGTGTGCCACGGTTTCCCGGCTCATCCGGAGTCTCCTCCTGCATTCCCGGTCCGTGAGGTCCTGGTATGACTGCCGGGGCCGGTACACACGGGGCGCCCTCAGGTGCCTCTGTTGCCGTGGGGCCGCGACGTCCTCCTCCCCCTCCTCGTCCTGTCGGTCAGGTGTCCCTCCAGCCTGGGGGGTTGGGGGGGGGGTCCGTACTGAGGTGCCCCTCTGCGGCAGCCTGCGCCACCTCTCTGGCACGCTCCTCCTCCTCCTCCTCCTCCTCCTCCTCATCCAGGGCAACATAGACATGAGCGGCTGCCACCACGGCGGCCAACATCGCTGGATGATCTGAAAACATGACGGCCTGGTGGGGGGGAGGGGAACGACGACATGTCATCATTGCCCATATCCCCTCCTCCCCCCAGCCAGGTGGCATGGACCGCATGGGTCCAACTGTTGGAGGCTGGCACCTGTCCAGGTGGACCAACTCACTTGCTCTCCCATCCCCCTCCTCGGCACGGACCCCCCCCCAACCTCCACCCCGGCACGGACCCCCCCCCCAACCCCCAACCTCCACCCCAGCACGGACCCCCCCCAAACCTCCACCCCGGCACGGATACCCCCCAACCTCCACCCCGGCACGGACCCCCCCCAACCTCCACCCCAGCACGGACCCCCCCCAACCCCCAACCTCCACCTCAGTACGGACCCACCCCCAACCCCCAACCTCCACCCCAGCACGGACCCCCCCCCAACCCCCAACCTCCACCCCAGCACAGACCCCCCCTCAACCCCCAACCTCCACCCCAGCACGGAACCCCCCCCAACCCCCAACCTCCACCCCAGCACGGACCCCCCCCCCAACCCCCAACCTCCACCCCAGCACGGACCCCCCCAACCCCCAACCTTCACCCCAGCACGGACCCCCCCTCCAACCCCCAACCTCCACCCCAGCACGGACCCCCCCCCCAACCTCCACCCCGGCACGGACCCCCCCCAACCTCCACCCCAGCACGGACCCCCCCCAACCCCCAACCTCCACCCCAGCACGGACCCCCCCCCAACCCCCAACCTCCACCCCAGCATGGACCCCCCCAACCCCCAACCTCCACCCCAGCACGGACCCCCCCAACCTCTTCCCCAGCACGGACCCCCCCCCAACCTCCACCCCGGCACGGACCCCCCCCAACCTCCACCCCAGCACGGACACCCCCCCCAACCTCCACCCCGGCACGGACCCCCCCCCAACCTCCACCCCAGCACGGACCCCCCCCCCAACCCCCAACCTCCACCCCAGCATGGACCCCCCCAACCTCCACCCCGGCACGGACCCCCCCCCCCATCCCCCTCCCCGGCACGGACCCCCCTCCCGGCACTCCCCCGGAGCCCAGCCTACTCTAACCACCCCCCCCCCCCCCCCCCCGCCGCACACACACAACCCGAGACACACCTCTCCTCACGCAATCGGACTGCGGCCACGCCATTGCCTGCCCAGAGCCAACCCCCCAGGCCGTCACTCACCTCCACGCTTGTCGGCGTGAGCCTGGAGCACTGGGTCACGCCGATGAAAAGGAGGTTTGATTCACGTCGACGTGAACGGTCATCACGTCGATGGGACTTCGGCCCATCCGGAAGGGAGAATATCGGCAGGCCGAAAATCGGCTGCCTTGCGCAGACCCGTGACATTCTCCGCGGCAGCGGCGCCATTAACGCCCCGCCGACTTTTCTCCCTTCGGAGACTTCGGCGGGGGCGGGGGCGGGATTCACGGCGGCCAACGGCCATTCTCCGACCCTCTGGGGGGGCGGAGAATGACGCCCCTAAAGTCAGATATAATCTCAACCGACTTAGTGTCTCGTCATATGACAGTCCCACCAGCCTGGTAAATCTTTGTTTTATTCCCTCCAGAGCAAGAACATCCTTCCTCAAGTAAGGACACCAAAACTGCACACAATACTCCAGGTGTGGCCTTACCAATACCCTATACAATTGCAGTAAAACATCCATATTCCGATACTCAAATGCGCTCGCTATGAAGACCAACATACCATTTGCTTTCTTTACTGCCTGCTGTACCTGTGCACTTATTTTCAGTTTCTCCAAGAATTCACTTTATATGCACGACGACACCAGGGACTCGCGGAATATCCACCTCTCTCAATATATACTCATTCAAGTAATAATCTGCCTTCCTGTGTTTGCTGCCGAGGTGGATAACCTCACATTTATCCACATTATACTTCATCTGCCATGCATATGCCCACTCACTCAGGTCTATCCAAATCACACTGAAGCATCTCTGCATCCTCCTCACAGCTCACCCTCCCACCCAGCTTTGGATCATCTGCAAATTTGGAGGCAATCCATTTAGTTCCCTCATTCAAATCATTCATATATAATGTGAACATTTGGAATTCTCGTATAGATCTCTGTGGTACCCCACTAGTCACTGCCTGCCAATTGGAAAAAGACCCATTTATTCCAAATCATTGTATCCCATCTTCTAACCAGCTTTCTATCCATCTCAGTACACTACCCGTAATCCCATGTGCTTTGACTTCACATAGTAATCTGCTATGTGAGACCCTGTTGAAAGCTTTCTGAAAGTTTTAATAAACCGCATCCACCAGTTCTCCCTGGTCAACTCTACTGGTTACATCTTCAAAAAATTCTAGTAAATTTATCAAGCATGATTTTCCTTTCGTAAATCCATCCTGATTTTGTCTGATTGCACCACTGGTTTCCAAATGCTGTGCAATGAAATCCTTGATAATAGGCTCCAGCAACTTCCCTACCGACATTAGGCTCACTGGTCTCTCGTTCCATGTTTTCTCTCTGCCTCCCATTTTGAATAGCGGACTCACATTAGCTATCCTCCAATCTGTAGGAACCATTCCAAAGTCCAAATGATCTAGTCATTTGGTAGACCATTTCTATCAATGGTCTATCATTTCTAGGGTCACTTCCTTAAGTACTCTGGGATGAAGAATATCATAGGCCCTGGATTAATTTCGCCAAGACCATTTCTCTACTAATACAGATTTCTTTCGTAAAACTTGAATTTCGCAAAACTTCTGGTGCATTAGTCATGTCTTCCTTTGTGAAGATAGAAGCAAATTACAAATTTAGTCCCTCAGCCATTTCTTTGTTCTCCATTATGAATTCCCCCGTTTCTGACTTTTTCTCTTTGCATACCTATAGAAACTTTTACAGTCATTTTTTATGTTCCCCACTAGCTTGCTTTTATATTGTATTTGCCCCTTCTTAATCAATCCCTTGTCTCCTGGGTTTGCTGGCTCAGCAATATTCTGTAGCAGCGTAAACATTTTGCAGCCAACTGAGCTGAGAAATGTTGCAACCTTTAGGTCTCCTGGGGCAAAATTCTCCGTAATTGGCGCGATGTCAGCCGACCGGCGCCAAAAACGGCGCAAATCAGTCCGGCATCGCGCCGCCCCAAAGGTGCGGAATCCTCCGCATCTTGACCGGCCGAGTCCTAACCTTGAGGGGCTAGGCCCGCGCCGGACTGATTTCCGCCCCGCCAGCTGGCGGGAAAGGCCTCTGGTGCCCCGCCAGCTGGCGCAGAAATGACATTGCTGGGCGGCGCAAGCGCGGGAGCGTCAGCGGCCGCTCACGGCATCCCCACGCATGCGCTGTGGAGGGAGTCTCTTCCGCCTCCGCAATGGTGGAGACCGTGGCGAAGGCGGAAGGAAAAGAGTGCCCCCACGGCACAGGCCCGCCTGCGGATCGGTGGGCCCGATTGCGGGCCAGGCCACCGTAGGGGCACCCCCTGGGGCCAGATCGCCCCCCCCCCCCCCCCAGGACCCCGGAGCCCACCCGCGCCGCTCTGTCCCGCTGGTAAGAGAGGTGGTTTAATCCACGCCGGCGGGACAGGCATTCTAGCAGCGGGACTTCGGCCCATCTGGGCCGGAGAATCGCGGGGAGAGGCCTGCCAACCGGCGCGGCGCGATTCCCGCCCCCGCCGAATCTCTGGTGCCGGAGAATTCGGCAACCGGCGGGGGTAGGATTCACGCCAGCCCCCAGTGATTCTCCGACCCGGCGGAGGGGGTCGGAGAATCTCGCCCCTGGTGTCTGATTAGCTGTTAAGTCAATCGGAATCTTTCTTCATATAAATTCCATGTTTCGTAATCCTCATCAAACATGTCCATGACACCCAATTTTCCCACCATTTTTGGATCCTGGCTCTTAGGGTCTAAACTTCCTCCCTCACAACTGTGTTGGAAAGTATGGTACAAACAGTCACTTGAACAAGAAACGAGAAATTCTTTCCCCTTTTTGCCTCAGTATATTTGGACTTTTCACCTGAGTAGTGGCCCGTGCAGAGTCAGCCGGCTTCGAAATTCCCATTCTCCGCACCCCATGCCACATGCACGGTCGTTGCAGCCCAGACCCCACTCACTTCAACACATGCAAGTCTTCTCCGACTTCAGTCTTCTTACTCACAGTTTCTGTCGAAAACTTTTGTTAAACGTTCACATCAAAAGCAGTGCTTCGTCTGACATCTGTGTGTATGCGGGTCCAGTCCCAAGAACCTTCTGTTGCTCTCAATGCCGTCCCACAATTAGTCGTTGAAAAAGGAGGCTGAACCGACATCCCAGGAGCAGAATCATGGACAGATGCAAAGAAGGAAAACAGGCCTCAACCGAGGAATATTTATGAGTGTTACAGTGTGGGGAGCCCACCCTCAAGAGATGTGCCATTGCAAAGATTTTGTTTGCTTCAATTGTAACAGGAAGGGCCACATTCAAACACATTGCCATGCCAGGCAGAGAGTACCCAGTTTAAAACATCACACCTAGACTCCATAAGGTAGAAAATACTCCTGAGGAAGAATCCAAAATGTATAAATTGAACATGGTTAAAGTGAGCAAGATTGTTCCCATCAAGATAATACTTATGGTCAATGGGCAACAATTGCGTATGGAGGTTGACACAGGCCCTTCAGCCAAAGTGGTGGGTGAACAAACCTCCAAGTACCTGCAAGAAGCAGTCCAACTTTAAGACTCAACATCACAATGCCAAGTTAGCAGCTTATATGGGAGAAACCCAAAGATTTCATAGATTTCATAGAATTTACAGTGCAGAAGGAGGCCATTCGGCCCATCGAGTCTGCACCGGCTCTTGGAAAGAGTACCCTACCCAAGATCCATATCTCCACCTTATCCCCATAACCCAGTAACCCCACCCAACACTAAGGGCAATTTTGGACACTAAGGGCAATTTAGAATGGCCAATCCACCTAACTTGCGCATCTTTGGACTGTGGGAGGAAACCGGGGCACCCGGAGGAAACCCACGCACACACGGGGAGGATGTGCAGACTCCGCACAGACAGAGACCCAAGCCAGAATCAAACCTGGGACCTTGGAGCTGTGAAGCAATTGTGCTGTCCACAATGCTACCGTGCTGCCCTATAATAGGTACCATGACTGCACTGGTATTATGTTAACATCAATCAGCTCAATTACCCATGATCATTGTGGAAGGTCAGGGGCCAAGCCTCATGGGGCAGGCCTGTCTACAACAGATAAAGCTAAACTGGATAGGAATTTTTTCAATATCAGATGGTGCTTTTCAAGAAATCCTTTGCCAGTTTAAAGATATTTTTCAAAAGGGACTGGGCCGGATACAAGGTGTCAAGACCAAAATCTTTGTGAATCCTGATTTCACACCAAAATCTTTCAGAACTTGGCCAGTTTTGTGCACTCTACATCAGAAAGTTGAGGCTGAGTTTACTCATTTGGAGGAATTAAGGATCATAAGACCGATACAGTCCTCCGAATGGGCAGACCCTATTGTTCCTGCCCTAAAACATGACCGCATTTTCAGGATCTGTGGTGATTACAAACTCACCAGAAACCAAGCGGCACAAACCAACAAGTATCTGATTCCATGGATAGCAGATCTTTAAGCAAAGCTGGCGGGAGGCCTCACATTTTCAAAACTCGACTTCCGTCATGCTTCCCAGAATGAGAAGGAGACTCCAGGAAATATGCAATGATCAACACACATAAAGGACTTTTCCAGTATACAAGGTTATCTTTTGGCATATTGTCAGCATGCATGATTTTCAACAGATGATGGAGAACTTGCTGCAAGGAATTTCAAATGTCATGGTGTATTTAGACGATGTCATGGTGAATGGGACTTTGCAGGAAAAACATCTGGCCTGCCTGGAAGAAAGGTTTAGAGATGCAGGCATAAGACTCAAAAGGGAAAAGTGCACCTTTCAGGCCAGTGAAGTTACATAATTGGGGTTTAAGTTGACACCAAAGGCCTGCATCCTTGAGAAGATAAGGTGAAAGTGCTCAGAGAGGTTCCTGCACCGAAAAACGGCGAGGAATTGAATTTGTTTCTGAGCATGATCAATTACTACAGCCATTTCATCCCAAACTTGACAATAATGTGAGTGCCATTGCACCATGTCCTTAAAAAATATCAGCATTGGCACTGGAAAGGCCTGCAATAACAGGCCTTCGAACAGGTCAACTTACTAGTTCACTTTGACCCAGACAAACAGATCATCTCACCATCTGATGTTTCACCATATGGGATAGGAGCTCTCCTATCACACAAAATTGAGGACAGCACTAATCGACCCATAACCTTTGCTAATCAATGCAGAAAGAAGGCATCCACAGATTGAGAAAGCGGGTTTGACAGTGATACATGGCGTAGAGAATTTTCATCAATGTGTTAAATGCAAATTACAGTGGCTTCTGGAATCTGAAACAAATCCCCCGAAAATACTGGATAATTGCAGCAGGTCTGACAGCATCTGTGGCGAGAGAGAAGGGAGCTAATGTTTTGAGTCTGGATGACTGTTTGTCAAACGTCCATGATGAAGAAACATTACGGGCAACCAATGGATCCACTTGTTTTGTCAAGGCTGCAGTCTTTCTGCTTATTATGTGGTCCACATGCTTTCGCACTTATCTCCGTTATAGATCCACCAAATAAAATACAGATCCAGGTAATCATGTTGGTCCAACCCCAAAGTTTCTGACAAAATCTAGATTACCTGCTTTGAAAGATCTGTTACATTTGGTCATGTCATGGTATTGATTCTGCTTAGCTAGCCTCACCTCCACCCTCCCCACCAAATTAGGGAACACCAGATCTAGCCGAGTACGAAGACGGCCCATCAACAGTTCTGCTGATGTGACCCCAGTGGTAATGTGGGGTATGTGTTGTATGAAAGGAGAACATTGGCTAGCTTGAGACACAATGGCTTGTCTGACTGCTTCTTCATTGTGGATTTAAAAGTTTTTATCGCTCTTTCTGCCAGGCCATTTGAGGCCTGGTGATAGGGAGATCCCTGTTGTGTTATGCTGCTTCGGATAACACAGGCTGCTACTTGATGTAGTCTTAACTAAAGGATGCTCCAGACTCTGAAATGAGTTCAACGTGTTTATTGAACTATTGACACAGTTCTCAAATGAGTTCGACTCTCTGCTAATCTAACTGTAGTAACTCAGTCTAATTGTACCAGCTTGCTCTAAGCCACGTGCTGGGATGTGATGCTGCTGATCAACCCTGTCTAACTCTTTAGATGTCTATCTGTGGAAAGAGGCAGGGTGTGAGTGCCTCATTCCGTCTATAGTGTTTATGTCATGCCCCCTTGTGGTGATGCCACCTCTGAGTGTCCTGACTGCCCATTGGTTGTGCCCTATTCTGAGCGTTCATTCGTTGCATGTTTGCATATCATGACACTCTCCAGATGTGTTATATACGGTTAGTCTGGGCAAAACACTGGCATTCTTCACGCGTAATGGCAGTACTGTTATCCGAAACTATAACTCCTATGAGGCTACGAATCATGAAAACCCATCTTAAAGTTTTGATGGTGGCTGCCAAAGTTATTGCAGTCATTTCTTGGTCTGAAACATTAAAGGCTTTGGATTACTGGGGGCCTCCTGTACTGATGTAGGGGCATTCTCCACAACCTCGCCTGCAAGAGACAATGGTGTTAAAGGCAGCGGGGAAGGAGAGATGCCACTCACAATGAGGGGAGGGGGGGTTCTGAAAGGAAGCTCCCAGGAGAAGTGGCAGGGGGTGAGAGGGGGTGGGGGTATGGGGGGGAGGGGGGGGGGGGGGGTGGAGGGACATGCTCCTTCTCCCTCTCCATGCATGATGCAACCTTCCTGTCTCCTTCGGGTAAAGGAGCACCTCAGGGAGGTCCAGATATTTCATCATCACCTCTTGCCTGACCACTGCTGCAATCAGCCCATGGCTACGGTGACAGAATGCAGATCAGAGTGCATGTGGGTTGTATGTTGGAACTGGTTCTCCATGCCAGTCCCCAAACTCTCCATGGAGATATCCATGTGCTCACATGCCTGAGACATGGCAGAATACATGCCTGGACCCACTCTATTGCCCTCACAAAGTTGCATTTGAACTCTGGCATCTCCACCATATGTTCCCCTACATTTTGCATCTCCAGCAGTCTTCCTGTGGCTGAGACCAGAGGTCTGTCATTTATCTGTGTCGTCTATGGGAAAGCGTACCGCCCACCACTCTGACAGACTGGAGGAGAACCTGCAGGGAGGCACTGCTAAACCATGGAGCCAGTCCCAGTCTGGGCTCAGTCATATGTGTGGTGGAAGGGGTTTGGGCTGTGGGAGGTTGTGTGTCCAAGTCACAAAAGAATAATAAAGGATGAGTGATGGGGAGAGTATTATGAGGGAGAGGTGAGGGTGATGAAGGGTTGCAACAAGAAATGTTACAAAAGATTGATAGGATGGAGGCGGACAAAAAAGTTGTACCAGTCATGAATACCCTCCCTCTCTGTCCAGGAGGCTCTTTTGTAACCTGCCTGTACCTGCGGCGTTATCATCTGACAGTGGGGTCCACCAATGAATAGCGATCCACTGCCACACGATGGCATGTGTCTCACGCACCTGCCGCCAACCCTTCAAATTTGAATTTGAATTGTGCATCCGTAGGGTCCCAACACGCAAGCCCCCTTAAATTCTGCCCACAGCATCTCTATTTTTTTCCCTCCCTTAATATCTTGAGGGACAATTAAATTAAATTTGACGATCATAATAATGTTTCAGGGAACAGCAAGATACTGTTCTTCAGGGTATTTTTTAACATTGCTTTCCATCTGAATTTCTCCTGAATGTGAATTATCTTGTCAATTTGTTTGTTGTACATGTTTCTGTGAGTGCAAATGTCTAAGATGAATTATATTTACTGAAAAGATCAAATTTTCCACACATTCCATTTTGAAGCTACAGCGGGTAATTGTTTTGCAGCAGTGATCCAGATCAGTAGCCATGAAGTTTCTTTGCACTTGACTTATTATTCTTTGCTGCTGTTGTCTACTAATTACAAATACAGAGGCTAGGGACTAACAGCCAGTTTCATAATCAGCATCATATATATTGCACAATGTTCATCTCTGGTATAAAGAAAATGAAATCATGTCAAAGTAGATTGCATTTGAAGTGTAACACTTACCATGTTAGGATGCTTAATTGGGCTTTCACACAGAAATAACACTACAGTTTGACATTCCCAAGCTGTCCAGCTTTGGTCCACTGCTGTCCCTCAGGGAAGGAAACCGGCCATCACTTACCCATTCAGCCTATTTGCAGTTTCAATCCCACATCAACTGGGTTGATTCTCAACTGACATTTGAAGTGGTCATTCAGTTGTAACAAATGAAGGCCTATCTCCACCATCTCAGAGCAACTAGGAATGGACAGTACATTTCAGTCTTGCCAGCAATGCCAGCAGCTCAAGGATCAATAACTTGAAAATATTGTGTCCGCTCAAAGGTTTGCATTACCTGTAAGAAATTAAACGACAAAGTTTTCAAAAAATGTAAATACCAAAGCTTGACAAAAGTTCACAATCGTTGTTAATCTTTGAAAAATTAGCGTTCACCCAATGATAAAACAGTTATGTATGGGGTGGGGGGTTAACCAAGTTGGTTGGATGGCTGGTTCATGATGTGGAGTGACGCTAATAACGCAGGTTCAATGCCCATACTGGCAGAGGTTATTCATGAAGGCCCTGCCTTCTCAGCCTTGCCCCTCACCTGAGGTGTGGGGATCCTCAGGTTAACTCAACATCAGTCAGCTCTCTCTCAAAGGGGAGAACAGACAATGGTCTTCGGGGAATGTGGAGACATTCACATTTTCTATATTTTAATTTGTTTACCATTATATTCATGTTCAAAATAGGCCAGACAGAGAACAAAAATAGAATAAGAAAATCTGTCATCCACTGAATGCTTGAGGGCTCAATGGAGAGCCAACATTCATGTCTGGAAAAGTCACCTCTCTGACCAAGCTTTTAGTCAGGCCTCCTAATATTTTCTTTTGCAAATTGTGCATTAATTTCTGACTGTGCTTCCGTGAAACACTTCAATATGCTGTTCTAACTTACAATTACTAGAAATGCAAATTGTACTTGTATTTTAATATTTAAGTTGGGGTCCTACACTAACCAGTTGCAGGATTTGGATGCAATTTTGTGGGACCATTAAATGGAACATATGGGGCGGGATTCTCCGACCCCACGCCGGGTCAGAGAATTGCCGGGGGCTGGCGTGAATCCCGCCCCCGCCGTGTCCTGAAGTCTCCGCCACCAGAGATTCGGCGGGGGCGGAAATCGCGCCGCGCCGGTCGGCGGGCCCACTCCCGCCGATTCTCCGGCCCGCGATGGGCCGAAGTCCCGCTGCTGGAATGCCTGTCCCGCCAGCGTGGATTAAACCATCTTTTGAACTGGGGGGGCACGGGGCGATCTGGCCCTGGAGGGTGCCCCCACAATGGCCTCGCCCACGATCGAGGCTCACTGATCCACGGGCGGGCCTGTGCCTTGGGTGCACTCTTTTTCTTACGCCTTTGCCATGGTCTTCACTATGGCAGAGGCGGAAGAGACCCCCTCCCCTCCGCATGCGTGGGGATGACGTCAGCAGCCGCTGGCGCTCCCTTGCATGCGCCGGCCAGCGTCGCCCACCGTAGACCTTTCGGCCCCGGCTGGCGTGGTGCCAAAGGTCTTTCCCGCCAGCCGGTGGAGCGCAAACCACTCCGGCGCGGGCCTAGCTCCTCAAGGTGAGGGCTTGGCCCCTAAAGGTGCGGAGACTTCCGCACCTTTTGGGGCGGCCCGACGCCGGAGTGGTTCCCGCCACTCCATTACGCCGGAACCCCCCGCCCCGCCGGGTAGGGGATAATCCCGCCCATGAAGTGTATAAACCATTCAGGGTACCAGACATGGAGTGTCTTAAAAATGACGCTTGTGGGGAACACTGCTGGCTGCTCAAAATATTAGACAAAGCCCTGTGCCACTGATCTTTTATGGGCCAAGAGGTGCATGAACAATGAAGAAATATTAGTGAAATCTTCTCTTCTATTTGCCTGTTGCCAAAGTGATTTCAATGATATGAGAAACTACACTTTTTGCAGTGTGAAGTGCTTTATGACATTTTGATAGTAATAAATTGCCATATAAATACCAATATATTATTATTTCCTTCAGCAGAAAACCCAAGACTGCTGCTTATTACATAACTTTATTAACTGCTGGAGCATGACTTTGCCAAGTGCATACTTTAATCCTGAAAATGACAGTCACAGAGCTGTTAAGCTGAACTCAGCTGTTATTGCATTATTGTAACTCCAATTTCAAATTATTGTTTGTTTTGTGTTGGTTTTATTTATAATCGCAATATCCTAGCTTATGTGTTAGAATTGGAACAAAATAAAATTTAAAATGCTGCATTGATGGCCCTATTGTCAAATTTAGTCCTGTTCTTTGTTTTATGTATCTGATGTCAGATAAGGGTTCATTTTCCAGTACTAAATGTTGTTCTTGCTAGTTGCTGAACTGTGGCTCGATGTTTTTCACTGGCTGATTCAGGAACCAAATTAGGCATCACAACTAAATCCTGTGACTCAAACCTAAATCCCAAACCATCATTCCTATGTTCCTACAAGGTAAAAATGATTGTTGGTTAACTTATAATGGAGATACCAGGGCTCATATATGAATGTATTTTATCAGTGGGCAGCATTAATGGTTAGCTGTATGTGTCAGGACAGCTGACCAGGTCCACAATTTTCTATTCAGTCTAAATTTCCAGCAGGCAAAATGCCTGCAGTTTATTTTTAATCAAACTAGCACAAAAACGAGCCTGAAATGAAAATACTCCTGAGCATCGACTGACCTTTTCTCTATTCAGATTTCCTCCTCATTAAGGTACAAATTGTAAATCTGTTGTACAAAGAGTGTACTATCCCTTATTAAAGCATGTATGCACCGAGCTGACAGTCCAAAGGATCGTGACATTTTAATCTACCATTCCCATGGTAACTCAGAAGACATGCCCTTTGTAATTTCTTTCAAAAACACTGGAAAAAGTTAAATACATGATAGTAAACACTGGCATTCTAAAGTTCAAATTCTTATCAGTACGGATTCTAACATGTACTCTACAAGATTCCCTTTCTCAAGTTTCAAGTAATATTTTCAGTGATTCAACATAAAACGGATGCTGGCAGTTTAACTCCTAATTCAAGTGCCGATGGCCTGAGAGCAGCTGCTCAACCTTTAGGTGTAGGGAATGTCTGTGTGCTGTGATTCACCCGGTGGGAGTTGTTTTGTTTAGATCCAGAGCAGTAACGGTAAGTAGGGGTAGCTGTAGGGGAAGTGTCAAAGTCACGCAAAAATGCTCATCCCTAGATGAAGGGGCTGTGCACCAGCTGGAGAGGCCTTGACATTAAACGGAACAATGTTTGCCTAATCTACCCTTCATCCCTGCTTACATCCTACAAATGATGAGCAGATTAGCTAATGTCTTGACCCCGTGCCACACTATTTCTTCCCATTAATATTTGCTGAGCTATTCAAGTAGTTTGTGTTTTTCCTTTGTAAAATTCAGAGCCATGCATGAGAGCAGAATTTGTGCGGCAACTAACCAGAAGAGGAAAAGAAGAAAGGAATCCATTGACCTTTGAATTTATCAGGGATAGACTTACTAACAACTGTAGTCCAAATGTTCTGTGTCTTGTTGAGGGCTTCTACATTCACAACAAATTCAGAGCATTGTAATAAATTACTCCATAATATTATGGTCAAGATAGATGGTGTGTATAACCTTTAGTGCATTCTATATTTGGTATTATTTTGTGTCTTGAGCAATGGAGAGCTAAATAAAAACCATTCTTAGCTACCATAGAAGGGATCAAATCAGAGTACTGCAGTGAGTTATTAAAAGATTGTTCGGAGTATGATATTGCCTTGGCTTCAGTTGATAAATATCTCCTTTTTACCGTGTCATATAAGTAAGTAAAGTCACCATAGTCCTAGATGACCATAGGCTGCTTTCCCCTTTGAGGGAGGGAGCTGACTGGTGGTGATTTAACCTGAGGATCACCACACCTCAGAAGAGGAGCAAGGTTTATGAATAATCTCAGCTGGTATGGGAATTTAACCCACGTTGTTGGCCTCGCTCTGCATCACTAACCAGCTGTCCAGCCAACTGAGCTAAACCTGTCATATAATCACTGGAATGAAAGCAATTTGGCTGGGAGATACTTCGCATATCTCACTATTAGCTAAAATAAAGTCTCCAGAAATGTACAACCTGGAAAGGAGCAAACTTTAAACGTTCAAGAAAATCTTGCATCTAGGTTTCAGGAAGTATCTATTTAAACGTTGCCACCCCCTTAATGAGGAGGTACACATGTGGCCAGAATTTCCATGGAGTGGCGATCAAAGTCGAATTGTCTGCCCCTATTTGCTTCCAGTAAAATGCTGCCTACCTTTCTTGCCAAGCATTCTGACTTGGACCGGGTGAGAAAAGTGCAATGCAGCTGACCAGGGATCCTCACAGTCAAGTGCAGAGGGTTAGACAAAAGGAAGACATGCTCCATTTTTCCAGCACTAGCTGCCGAAAAGTTGGTATGTTCAAAGGTCCCAATTGCTTTGAGGATTACTTTTAAACTAGGTCGGATGTTGGACTGTTTCAACAAAAGTAGCATACTTGGAGTGCCTGGTCTGTTGACCATGTCATCAGCCTTGATGCGTAGATTTTGTTACATTGTTTTATATAAAAACAAGACAAATCTTGTAATGTTTGGATAAAAAAAGTACACTTTTGAAATAAACAAACAGTAGAGATTAAATGAGAAACAATTTTTTAAAAAAATAATCATTTAAAATCAAGATTTAGGTTGAGGCAGCAAAAAACTAAGGCATGCAATATTGGTCTGAGGAATCGGATGATCTCCTACGGGGCTGTTTAGAGTCAGTGGACTGGTCAGTATTTAAAAACTCGGCGACCAGCCTGAACGAGTACGCCACCACAGTAACTGACTTCATTAGTAAGTGTGTAGAAGACCGTGTGCCAAAGAAGCAAATCCGCGTGTTTCCCAACGGAAATCCACTGCTTTCTGAAGCCTAGGTCTGAGGCGTTCAAGTCAGGCGACCCTGACCTACACAAGAAAGCCAGATATGATCTAAGGAGATCCATCAAAGATGCCAAAAGACAGTACCGGACCAAGCTCGTGTCCAGACGAGCCACACGGACTCCCACCGACTATGGCAAGGTTTGCAAGACATAACGGGCTACAAGATGAAGGCATGTAAAATCGTCGGCTCCAACGCACCCCTCCCTGATGAGCTCAACGCATTCTATGCCCGCTTTGAGCAAGAGGTCAGCGAGATCAGGCCCTCCACCCTGGAAGCCTTGGATGAACTTGTATCTGAGGTCACCATTGCAGATGTCAGAGCAGCCTTCTCAAAGGTCAACCCATGGAAAACCACTGGCCTGGATGGGATACCCCAACAAGCACTTAGGTCTTGCGCGGGTCAGCTGGCGGGGGTATTCACAGACATCTTCAACCTCTCTTTACAACAATCTGAGGTCCCTATCTGCTTCAAGAAGACGACCATCATCCCTGTACCAAAAAAAAGCCAAGCAGCGTGCCTCAATGACTATGGTCCAGTGGCTCTGACATCCATCATTATGAAGTGCTTCGACAGGATAGTCGAATGAACTCCAGCCTCCTGGATTGTCTTGATCCATTACAATTCGCCGACTGCTGCAACAGGTCCACAGCAGACGCCATGTCCCTGGCCCTGCACTCAACATTGGAACACATAGATAACAAAGACACCTAGGTCCGACCTCCTATTTATTGACAGCAGCTCAGCCTTCAACACCATTATTCCTATGAAACTCATCTTCAAACTCCTTGGCCTGGGCCTCGGCTCTTTCCTTTGCGACTGGGTCCTGAACTTCCTAACCCATAGACCACAATCAGTGAGGATAGGCACCAACATCTCCTCCATGATCATCCTCAACACCGGTTCCCAACAAGGATGTGTCGTCAGCCCCCTACTATAGGCCTTATACACCTATGACTGTGTGGCTAAATTCCGCTCCAACCCGATCTTCAAATTTGCTGATGGCACCATCATAGTGGGTTGGATTTCAAACAATGACGAGACAGAATACAGGAATGAGATAGAGAATCTGGTGAACTGGTGCGACGACAATAATCTCTCCCTCAATGTCAACAAAATGAAGGAGTTTGTCATCGACTTCAGGAAGCATAGAGGAGAACATGCCCCTGTCTGCATCAATGAGAACGAAGTAAAAAGGGTCGAGAGCTTCAAGGTTTTAGGTCTCCAGATCACCAACATCCTGTCCTGGTCCCCTCATGCTGACATTATAGTTAAGAAAGCCCACCAACGATTCTACTTTCTCAGAAGACTAAGGAAATTTGGTATGTCAGCTTCGACTCTCACCAACGTTTACAGATGCACCATAGAAAGCATTCTTTCTGGTTATCACAGCTTGGTATGGAGCCTGCTCTGCCGGAGACCACCGGAAACTACAAAAGGTTGTGAATGTAGCCCAGTCCATCACGCAAACCAGACTCCCATCCATTGACTCTGTCGACAATTCCCGCTGCCTCGGAAAGGCAGCCAGCATAATTAAGGACCCCACACACCCCAGGCATACTCTCTTCCACCTTCTTCCATCAGGAAAAAGTTACAAACATTTGAGGTCACGTACCAACCGACTCAAGAACAGCTTCTTCCCTGCTGCCATCATACTTTTGAATGGACCTACCTCGTATAAGTTGATCTTTTCTCTAATCGCTAGCAGTGACTGTAACATTACATTCTATAGTCTCTCCTTCCTTCCCTAGGTACGGTATGCATTGTCTGCATAGCATGTAAGAAACAATACTTTTCACTGTATACTAATACATGTGACAATAATAAATCAAATCAAAACTAGTATATTTTTTTGTTCTCACACTATCTATAGGTATTTCCATGTTATTCAACAACAATAATTTTGAATGTTGTCATGTTTGACCAGCCAAGTCACAAGTGTGCATTTAATGTAAATTTGTTCCATGATTTCTTCTAGGTGAAAAGCCAGGGATTAAAATTTGATAGTATCTTTACTGGACCAGCCTTTTGAATTCCATAGTCAGATGATCAGATCACCTCTGTCTCACCAAAGTCTATAAGTCACAAGTAAGATGTATGATCGAATGCTCTGCATTGGCCTCACTGAATGCAGCTCCAACAACAGTCAAGGAGCTCAAAATCATCCAGGACAAAGCAACTTCTTGATCAGCACCGCATCCACCACCAAAAATATATACTCTCTCCACCACCAGTTAACAGTGGCAGCTGTGTGCACCACATATAAGATGCACTATATCAACCTGCCAACATTTTCCAAACCCACAATCGCTACCACTTAAAAGGGCAAGGGCAGCAGATATCTGGGAACACCGCGTCAAGCAAGTTAACCACCAACCTATGTTATTCTCCAATTCTGAATAACGACTGTAGACTTACAGTTAACACAAACACTTTATTCAAAGGGTTCGTTCTGCTTCCAGAACTCAACTAGATATAAAACAGTCAAGAGGTATCACCAGTGAAACTAAGGTAAACTGCCTATGTTAAGCCCTGTGTGCTGCTGCTCACTAGCTCTGTGCTTCTAAAAGAGGCGGGTCCTGCCTTGGGCTCGACCCTTTATACCCGTCTCTGATGCTCCCTCTAGTGATGCTGTGGCTGTCACATCTGTGCTGTAGTCCCTGGTGTATGTGCAGATGTACAGATCACTACACAACCCACACACCATCTTGACTTTGAACTATGTTGCCATTTATCAACATTTTTGTCCCATGCTTAATTGCCCTTGGAAAGGTGGTGGAGAGCCATTATCTTGAACCACTGCAGTCTATCTGGTGTGGGGACACCCACAATACTGATAAGAGGGAGTTTCAGGTTTTTAATCTGGTGACAGTGAAGGAATGATGATGTGGCTCCAGGTCAGGATAGTATTCATCTATGTGCAGATGCTCAAGGGATGGGAGAGGTCTTAAATGAATATTTCTCGACAGTATTTACTGTTGCGAAAGGCACAAATGTGAGGGAAATTGGGGAAATAAAAAGTGATGTCTTGAGGAGTGTACATATTTCAGAGAAGGAGGTGCTGGAGGTATTAAAGCATATCAAGATAGACAAATTCCAGGGACCTGATGAAATGTATCCTAGGACGTTATGGGCAGCTAGGGAGGGAATTGCCGGCCCCCTAGTTGAGATATTTGAATCATCGACAGCCACAGGAGAGGTACCTGAAGATTGGAGGGTAGCAAATGTTGTGCCGTTGTTTAAGAAGGCTGTAGGGATAAGCCTGGAATAACCTGTTAGTCTTACTACTGTTGCTGGTAAATTGTGAGATGGTATTCTGAGGGACTGGATCTACAGGCATTTAGACAGGCAAGAGCTAATTTGGGAGAGTCAGCATGGCTTTGTAAGGGGAAAGTCGTGTCTCACAAATTTGATTGAAGTTTTTGAAGGGGTAACCAAGAATGTAGATGAGGGCAGTACAGTCGACGTGGACATTAGCAAGGCCTATGACAAGGTACTGCATGGGAAGTTGTTGTAATAGGTTAAATCTCACGGAATCCAGGGTGAGGTAGCCAATTGGATACAAAATTGGCTTGGCGACCAAAGC
The DNA here is from genome assembly GCF_047496885.1 of Scyliorhinus torazame. Lineage (NCBI taxonomy): Eukaryota > Metazoa > Chordata > Chondrichthyes > Carcharhiniformes > Scyliorhinidae > Scyliorhinus > Scyliorhinus torazame. The sequence continues at coordinate 229,249,006 of NC_092710.1, read as the reverse complement.
CAAAGGGTGGTTGTGGAGGGTTGTTTTTCAAACTGGAGGTCTGTGACCAGCGGTGTGCCTCAGCTATCAGTGCTGGGTCTGCAGTGATCTCTATATGTGCATGTACACAAGGGGTTAATGTGTAATCAGTAGCACCACATGATCACTAGAGGGCCGGACCAACAGGGGTATAAAAGGCAACCACATTGGGTCTCAGGCTTTCTCAGGGGTGCACTGTGACCAGGGCAATAGCAGAGTAGTTCAGATGGCAAGTGGAGTTATGTATAGTTACTGTAGTTAGATCTTGTTAACCTTATCGCTAATATCAAGGTTAAAGTAAAGAACTCATGCAATTATTGTTACAGTTACTCAATAAACCTTTTGTTACTACTGGATGAGTTTGAGTCTTCTTCATCGAGATTTAGAAGACCTCTTCATTAGCCAAGGATTGAGCAGCACATGTTACCTACCACACAGGTAACAAAACATGGTACCAGGCGTGTTGGCTTTAACAGAACTAGTTAGATTAGGTTAGACAAAAAGAGAAGAAAATTCAGACCGGATATTTGACTGTGGAAGATGACGAACTATGGGACTCATTGGACCTCTAGGGCAGCTGGAAACAATCGGTAATTAAGTTATAAGTGGAAAAGATTTGAACAGATATTCCAAATATTTATCGCAGCTAATGATTTAAGCACGGTCTCTGATGCAATGAAAATAGCACTACTACTCTCAATAGGAGGGCATGAAGGTAGAGAAATCTATAATTGCTTTAATTACTTAGAAGGTGAAGACAACACCAAAATAGAAGTAACATTCAAAACATTTGATGAACACTGTAAGAGTCAGTCTGGATAGATGCTGGAAAGATTTAACTCTTGTCATAAACCCCAGAGAAATGGAGGGCCCATGACTGATTTTATCACAAATCTCAAGTTAATACCGCAAGGCTGTGATTATGCTGATTTCAAAGACACTATGATAATGGATCAATTAATTTCTGGACTATCTGACAAAAATTTTAAGGAAGAACATTCACACGAAAAGTATCTAACTCTAGAAACTGCTATACAAAAATGCCTTGCTTATGGACAAAAACAAAATCAATACTGTGAGTCTTTACAAACACAGAATCAGTATCTAGAAAACAAAATCGGGTAAAAATGGCGCGAACACTCACCACGAGGGTGAGGCAGGATCTCACTCGATGCAACAGTGCTTTTTGATTGGCAGCCATCTTGAGCGAGAGCGTTCTGGCCAGTACGCACATGCGCACTTCTCAAATAGAACGAAAACGGCAAAATACACTCGAGAAGCCGCGCATGCACAGTTGCGCAAAGAGCGCACAGTAAAGAAAACTCGAATTGCGCATTCGCAATCGATACCTACGCATGACATCATGAGCGTCATGATGTCAGAGGACCGGGACCATGCCCACTGAAAAGGGAAATGCACAAAAATGAACAAAAAGACATTTAAAGCTGCAAAACCAAATTTTCTTGTATCAAAAGACAGAACAATGCCCGAATTTACACCAGCAATTAAAAATAACCTCCGCAGCACCCTGGCACAAGCTGTTTGCACCACACAAAGAGGAGAGCACAGCGATTTGTTCATTGAAGAATACTACTCAGAAGATGATTTCTTCATTGGACATAGAAAGAACAATGCCAAATCAGAAACAAACAGAGATGATTTGTTCATTGAAGACTACTGCTCAGATATGGATGAGTTATTCGGAATTGATGATCATTGCATCAGCAACACAATTGAAATGCTCAACACGACTCTTCTCATGGTAGATGAATCCAATACCATGATGCCATGGTAGATCGTCGATACATTGGATGACAGCAATACCCAAGAAGAAGACGACGTCACACAGCGAGCACAGATCGACTCTACAGCGAGAACACTGCACGACTCCACAGAGAGAGCAATGACAGACTCCATAGAGAGAACGATTGCAGACTCCACAGAGAGAGCGATGAAGGACTCCACAGAGCGAGCGATGAAAAACTCCACAGAGAGAGCGATGAAAGACTCCACAGAGAGAGCGATGAAAGACTCCACAGAGAGAGCGATGAAGGACTCCACAGAGCGAGCGATGAAAGACTCCACAGAGAGAGCGACACAAGCCTCCTCAAAGAGAGCGATGCAAGCCTCCACAGACAGCTCGGTGACAGACTCAAAAATGGAAGCAAGCGAACACTCCATAGCGAATGCCATGCATGAACAAGACTATGAAAGTCTACCAAGCTCACGTAAATAACAAAAAGACTATGACAGTCTACCCAGCTTTTTGAGCCACCAGAAGAAGACTATGAAAGTCTACCCAGCTCATTTCAGCAACAAGAAGACACTGAATGTCTACCCACTGTACGTGAGACAAGTGATGAAGAAATCACAATTCCCATACAGGATGTGCAGGATCACAGCGAGACTGACAGATCTCAGCTCATCTGCACAGAAGCACTCAACAATCAGAGGAGGGCTACTCATGAGTCCAGAGAGACCACGTCAATTGAAACCTTGAAGGTTTTGACTCCAGAAGAGGAGCACCACGACCCAAAAGAGAATGAAATTGTGAAGATTTTGACTTAAGAAGTGGAGCACCAAGACCCACAAGAGAATGAAATCTTGAAGATTTTGACTCCAGAAGAGGAGCACCAAGACCAACAAGAAAATGAAATTGTGAAGATTTTGACACCAACAAACCAATGATGATTCAAGTGAACCAGAAATAACTCTAGAAGAGGAGTACCAAGGAAGCAAAGAAGAGGAACCAAATCCACCACAAATGACTGATGCCACCAACATCAATGCAACATCAGATCATTCTCACAATTCTCAAGAAGAAACGCTCAATGTAACAGATACCACAACGGACACTGACACCAATAACTGTGACAATGACTCAAATCATCCACACGGAACACTCATTGAGCGCAACAAGACGCACAGCAGAAACAAGAACAACAACAGCAACAACAAAAGCAACATGCAGCGCACCAAGAACCACAGACAACAAAAGGCAAAACAGAAACAACAAGCACGACAAGAAAAATGACTAAGAACAGCGACAAAAACAATAAAAACAGAAACAACAAGCACAACAAGAAAAACAACAAGAACAACAGCGATCAACAACAAAACTAGGAACAACAAGCATGACAAAAATAACAACAACAACAAAAACAACAAACAGAAACGGCAGAAACAACAACAATGAAACAACGGCCTGTACAACATGGTACAACTCTGCACATGAAGGACAATGCAACAGCACACTGCAAAACAATGACAAGACTACAAACATGCCAAGGCATGACAAAGAATCTCACAATTTCACATCTGTTCCAGATCAAGCAAGCACGCCACGCTAGATCAATACCGCAAGCACAGGAAAAAGTCCAGGTCAGACGACAAAGATGACATACAGAATCAATACCGCAAGCACAGAAAAAAGTCATGGTCAGATAATGGTGTAACACGGATTCACTACCACAAGTATAGAAAAAAAAAGTCTAAATCAGACAAACAGGTGATTCGACCATTCAAACACTTCATGATGACGTGATGGTCACATAAACACAAGGGGCAGGATTCTCCGATATCTACGCGATGTCCGCCGACCGGCACCCAAAGCGGCGCAAATCCCACCTGCATCGCGCCGCCCCATATCTCCCCTTATCTCCCCTCCCCATATCCCCCATATCCCCCCTCCCCATATCCCCAATATCCCCCTCCCCCATATCCCCCTCCCCATATCCCCATCCCCCATATCCCCCCTCCCCATATCTCCCCTCCCGCATATGCCCCATATCCCTATATCCCCCCTCCCCCATATCCTCCATATCCCCCTCCCCATATCCCCCCTCCCCATATCCCCCCTCCCCATATCCCCCCTCCCCCATATCCCCCCTCCCCATATCCCCCCACCCCCATATCCCCCCTCCCCCATAACCCCCTCCCCCATATACCCCCTCCCCATATCCCCCATATCCCCTCCCCCATATCCCCCCTCCGCATATGCCCCATATCCACCATATCCTCCCTCCCCCATATCTCCCATATCCCCCTCCCCATATCCCCCCCTCCCCATATCCCCCCTCCCCATATCCCCCTCCCCCATATCCCCCTCCCCATATCCCCCTTCCCCAATATCCCCCATATCCCCTCTCCCCCATATCCCCCCTCCCCCATATCCCCCATATCCCCCCTCCCCCATACCCCCCATATCTCCCCTCCCCCACATCCCCCATATCCCCCTTCCCCCATATCCCCAGGTGAATCCAGCCCTAACCTTAACCTCTGCAATACACGCACAACCGATGGCGTGCATTCATATACCTGCCTAACACTGTTGCCTTTTACCCCTGCCACCACCCTCCACCAGAGAAGCGCGCACACAACACTAGGGAGCATGTGAGGACTGGAGGAGGGCCCGCTGATGAGAGGTTACTGACCGTACACGAGGAAAGGGCCCTGGAACTGGCTGGCGGACCTGAGGACCGGGAGGTTGCTGATGCAGAGGTTGGGGGCCCACCAGCAAGTGAGCCAGCGACAGCCCGTCCCCATATCCCCCCTCCCCCCTATCCCCCTCCCCCATATCCCCCCTCCCCCATATCACCTGATCACTGCCTGCGTGTCTAACCATGCATGCTTCATTATGTATCGCAGGAGCAAACGTCGAGGCACCCATCCCCGCAGATGCAGACCGCCCACATGATGCCCCTCGGAGACCACGGGAGACGGAGAGACCCGGACCATTTGGCATGCGACGCCCGCACGATGCCCCTCGGAGACCACGGGAGACGGAGAGACCTGGAGCAACAGGGAGACAGCGCCCCCGTCTCATGCGGGTCCGGCGACGAAGGTTTGTGCCACCCAGCGATGAGAGGGGCAGCCACAGGCCCCCGTCACAGCCGAGCCACAAAACCACAACCCAGGACACCCCTACCCAGGACACCCCTACCCAGGAAACTGAAATACAGGACAGATTCGATGGGTGGAGACGAACTGCGACCCCAAAGTGCCGGTCATGCATGCCACCCAGGCCGACACTGCACGGGTGGCGTCCGCGGTGGAGGCAATGGGTGCGACGGTGTCAGACATGGGGAGCGGTTTGCGAGGCCTGGGGCTTTCCGTGCAGGCAGCGTCTGTGGCCCAGGACATGGCTGCCCTCTCACAGGAGGCCATGAGCCAGCGTCAGCGGCAGATATCAGAGGGGCTCATCTCCGTGGCACAGTCTCTGAAGGCCATGGCCCAGTCTCAGCAGGCCATGACCCAGTCTCTGAAGGCCATAGCCCAGTCTCAGCAGTCCATAGCCCAGTCTCAGCAGGCCATGGCCCAGTCTCTGAAGGCCATGGCCCAGTCTCTGAAGGCCATAGCCCAGTCTCAGCACTCCGTAGCCCAGTCTCAGCATGCCATGGCCCAGTCTTAGCAGGCCATCGCTGAGGGCATCGGCGCCAGTGCCCATGTGCGAGCTGGCGTCGCACAGTCACAGACAGGGTTTGCCAACCCCCTGGCTGCAAACCTGCAGACCCCTGTCGATACCAGCACGGGTCTCCAGGACTGGCAGCGCCAGATGTCGGGGGGGCGTCGGATGGCCAGTCCGTTCGCATCCCCCACCCATGTAGAGGCCTGGGGGCCATCGGGCACCCCGAGGGAGGAGGAGGTGCTGGGGCCCATTCCTGGTCCCATTGTAGGGGAGGTCCCGGAACACCTCAGCACCTCGGGCTCCCCCCCTTCCGTCCCAGGTGCATCAGGTGGGCAACGGGCAGGACAGGCTGGCAGCTCGCCATCCCAGTCACCCAGGCCGCAGCCTGGCCCATCTAGCCCAGGATGCCCCAGGAAACGGCCGCCAAAGGGATCCTGTGTCAGAGGGCAGGAATCGCAGGAGTCCACCTCCAGTTGTGCTGTACCATCTGGGGAACCACCTAGGCGTAGTCAAAGGGCCCGTAAGGCCAAACAATTAGACACTGAGTAAGTTGGCACGGGTGCAGGGCACAGATGAGTTTTAGCGGCTAGGGCACGTGCATGAACTCCTTTCGTTATTAAAGTCAATGTTACACCTACAGAAGCTGCCTTTGTGCTCTGTCCAAAGCGTGCGGGGGTGTTGTGCAGTCTTCGCACAGACAGTGACCCAAGCCAGGAATCGAACCTGGGACCCTGGAGCTGTGGAGCAATTGTGCTAACCACTATGCTACGTGCTGCCCTACCTCACAGGTAACAAAACAGGGTCCACTGTCATTTGTTATATATATTAATGATTTGGATGAGAATGTGGGAGGCATGGTTAGTAAGTTTGCAGATGACACCAAGATTGGTGGCATAGTGGAAAGTGAAGAAGTTTATATAAGATTGCAACAGGATCTTGAACCAATTGGGCTAGTGGGCCGATGGATGGCAGATGGGGTTTAATTTGGATAAATGTGAGGTGATGCATTTTGGTAGATCAAATCAGAGCACGACCTACTCAGTTACTGGTAGTGAGTTGGGGAGAGTTACAGAACAAAGAGTTCTAGGGGTGCACATTCATAGCTCCTTGAAGGCGGAGTCGCAGGTAGACAGGGTGATGAAGAAGGCATTCAGCATGTTGATTTTATTGGTCAGAATATTGAATACAGGGTTCGGACGTCTTGTTGAATTTGTACAAGACATTGGTAAGACCACACATGGAATAATGTGTTCAGTTCTGGTCACCCTATTATAGGAAGGATATTGTTAAACTATAAAGAGTGCAGAAGAGATTTACAAGGATGCTACCAGGGCTTGATGGTCTGAGTTATAAGGAGAGGCTGGATAGGCTGGGACTTTTTTCCCTGGAGCGCAGAAGGCTTAGGGGTGATCGCATAGAGATCTACAAAATAACAAGGAGCATAGATAAGGTAGTTAGTCAACATTTTTTACCAAAGGTAGAGGAGTAGAACTAGAGGGCATAGGTTTAAGGTGAGAGGAGAGGGATACAAAAGAGACCAGAGGGGAAATTGTTTCACACAGAGGGTGGTGAGCATCTGGAATGAGCTGCCAGAGGCAGTGGTAGAGGCGGTACAATTTCTTCCTTTAAAAGGCAGTTAGACAGTTACATGGGCAGGGTGGGTATCAAGGGATATGGGCCAAATGTGGGCAAGTGGGACTAGCTTAATGATAGAAACTGGGCGGCATGGACAAGCTGGGCCGAAGGGCCTGTTTCCGTGTTGTAAACATCAATGACGCTATGACTCTATTTGACTTGGAAGGAAATCACATGTGGTGGTGTTCCCATACATCTACTGCCCTTGTCTTCCTGGGTGATAGGATTTGAAAGGTCCTGTTGAAGGAACCTTGACAAGTTACTGCAGTGTATCTCATAGATTGTTTACACTGCTGCCACTGTGTATCGGTGATAGGGAAAATGATGGTAGATGGGGTGTAAACCAAGTGGGCCCCTGGGGCTCTGGGGTGGGTTGGCTCCCTCATGTTCAGCTGTATGTGTTTATAAGAGAGGAGTTAACAGGAGCTGAAATGTCCAAAATTGCAATTGGGATGTCAGTTCAATGTGTCCACTCTGCTTGCCTCTGGCGAACACACAGCACAGCTGCACTATTGCCATCTGATGGCAATGAGCCAAACAGCAATGACCAGAAGGCGATCACCTGTTGTTTTCAGGCCTCCAGACTCCCGTTGCCCTGACACCAATGGCACTTTGGAGCCCAATTTTGCAGCTCTGGGTTTTAATGGAAGTGATTGCTTTTGGCCAATTATCCACCTGCCCAAATGTTCCATCTTCTGCTGTTTTTGGTGCAATACACTTTATAAATAGTGTCTAAAGTCACCAACTTCACCATTTAGAGATCCCACCCAGTGGGAGGACAGTAACGTGGTGATAACGTCACTGGTCCAGTAATGTAGAGACCCAGGCTAATGCTTTGGGAATACATGTTCAAATCACACCAGAGCAGTGGGTGGAATTTCAGTTCAGTTTATAAAATCTGGAATACAAACTAGTCTCAGTAATAGATGAAACTATCGTCAATTGTTGTAAAACCCTAACTGGTTCACAAATGTCCTTCAGGGGGGTGAAATCTGCTGTCCTTACCTGGTATCGTCTACATGTGACTCCAGACCGCAATAATGTGTTGGCTCATAAATGCCTTCTGAAATAGCCATTCAGTTCAAGGGCAATTCAGAATGGGAAAGAAATATTGGTCTTGCCAATGATGCCCACATTCCTTGTAAGAATATGTTAAAAAATCAAATGTAGACATGATTGTGAATTTCAAATTTGTTTGTAACCTCCTGCCAAGGTACAAAGCTAAGATCCAATAAGTATGGGTTTAAAATTCAAATAGTCAAGACACAAAGAAAAATGTTACCAGAAATCTAACATTAGGTTTATAGTTTTATAATACTTGTCCCTTACATAGGTTGTTGATATTTTACTATGTCAATCTTTGCAGGAATTCATATTACTACACTGATTTCAAAGAACACTTTTGAAATCAATGAAGTAATATGTGAATATTAATAGCTATGATAAATAATACATTTTTTGAAATGGTACAATGCAATTTGTCCACAAAAATATTATGCTAATCAACAGGGCTTACAATATAAACCAGAGTCACATGTAACGTGTTCCAAAAATTATAAAAATGATGTGCAACATCTCACTGGGCTAAGTAAGGGCTTGCCAATTAATTTTATTTGTAATGTAAAGGAAAGAAATGGTAATCAAGAAAGTTAGACTTGTACTTTTAAATCACTTTTCATGATTGCCAGATGTCTCAAACCGTTTTTATAAACAAGTTATTTTTTTGAGATGATTTTGAATCCTTTCTCTGTCCATGAGAAACTTGGTGCAGGCTCAAAGTCTGGAGAGAATCAATAACTGTGATTCTCACTGGTGTGATTGACTTTCAAAATCTTCACCGCCGCAGCCCCGCCCACGAGGACGAGCTCGGTCCTCGTGATCACCCTTTCTACACTTTGTCAGCCCAGAGCATCTTAAAAGCCTGAGTTAATGCCGTTGGGGGGGTGGGGGGTGGGGGTGGGGGGGGGGGGGGGGGGGGCAGAAGGCTGCCTGTAACAATGTGTTTTCACTGAGTCATCAATGTGGGAGGTGAGAGAAGCAGAGCACTGCCATTCTCACACTGCACAGGGATGAAGCACCAAGTGTGTGCGGGGGACTGTAGAGCATGATGATGCCATAAAATGACAGGGTGGAGGATCTGGTGGTGCACAAAGTGATGTTTATTTACAATTGCCTATTGTAGTGGTGAGCTATTTTAACTAGTACCTATATTTGTTCACCCATGCCCAATAGGTCCCTACAATTTTCTGTTCTTCCTCATCCTCACAGTATGTCTAAGTGCCTGCCCATCATCCACAACTGAGGTTGAGGCAGTAAACGAAGAAGCTCATTCATCATTTTCATGCACTGCTGCGCCATCAACTTCTGCAGTGCTGGCACTTGCCATGGCAGATATGCCTCCCAGGTGGGTGGAAACCCTACAGGTGGGTCGCCTCCCAGACTGCTGGCACAGTACTTCCACCTCTGCTGCACACCATCCCGGAGTCTGGTCAGGTCTCCCTCTGAGAAACGCGATACTGGCTTTTGTGCTGCCATTCTCTCACATAGATCTGGAACAAGTGCTTAGCAATGCTGGAGAAGCGTTTATATGGAGCTCTCTAGTGATTATGGTGGTTAGGTTTTCCCGGGTTGAGTGGATGAGCAAGAGGACGCCAAGAGCGCAGCGTGATTTTGTTAAGAGGCGTGAGATTCCGTGAGAAATTCCACCGTTTTGGTTGCTGGGATTCACTCCGCGTTTCTTGCCCAGACTGACACTTTGCCATTTTTTAGTAAGCTTCCGCCCATAGTTCTTGTTGTAGGAAATACGGATGCCAAAATTGGCACAGCCAACTCATAGCATCATAGACTCCCTACAGTGCCGAAGGAGGCTATTTGGCCCATTGAGTCTGCACCAACACTCCAAAAAACCAACTTACCTCAACCCAATTCTTCGCCCTATCTCCGTAATCCCACCTAACCTTTGGACACAATTTAGTATGTCCAGTCCATTTAACCTGCACATCTTTGGCCTGTGGAAGGAAACCGGAGCACCTGGAGGAAGCCCATGCAGACACGGGGAGAACGTACAAACTCCACACTGACAGTTACCTAAGGTTGGAATCAAACCCGGATCCTGGCGCTGTGAGGCAGCAATGCTAACTGTTATGCCACCGTGCCGTCCCTAACTCCCACAAATATAACTGATAATGAACAGTTAATCTGTTTTTGTGATGTTGATTAAGGGATAATATTAGTCAGGACACCAGGGATAACTTCCCTGTTCTTCTTCAAAATCGTGCCATTCGGTCTTTTACTCAGATAGATGGAGCCTCAGTTTAAATGTAAAGCAAAGGAAAGTGTGCAATAATGCACTCATTTCAATGCCTCCACAATAATGTACTTTTCAACAAAAATGCCTTTGTTTAATTAATTACACGGCAAAATATAAAACTGAAGAAAAGTTAACACTTATTCCAATTCAAGTTTTTATTAAGAAGGGAATCTATTCACAAGCTCAATTGTTGTGTGCACCAAAGTGAAAAGAAATTAATATTCTAAACATCTCAAATGGTGAAAAATACATCACTGCTCATTTGATCAGCAAGATGCTGGAGGGTTTAATATTTATCAGAAAGCACCACTTTTAGACATCAACAGGGGACATTTGTCTCGATGACTTTGTGTCCCATTTGAAGATTCCATAATGGATACAGCCATTCCTTAGATTTCAGCCATAGTGAGCAGCAGAGGCTGCCTGGGAGCACCAGACTTGCTGTATCTTTAAAACCTAAATTCCACATTCTAAATATGCTGTTTGCAAGACAGCACATATTAATTCATTGTATGTCATTGGCTTTTTTTTTAATGAAGTTTAAAGCACTCTCTGGATTAACCTTTTGTCCTCCCTGTTTAAATATGTGGATTATTGATGAATAACGTTCGAAAAAGGTGATCAGCTCAACTGATTTGTTGTGTGAAAACAGTTCAGAAGAAAGCCAGGCCTTACCATTAAAAAAGAAATCGGATATATTGAAAAGGTGCATGTTATTGTAAAATTTTAAATGATATATAGATGTACAGTTTATTTTCAGCCCAGTAGATCAGCTCCTCTCTGTGAAGCAGATCCACTCAGAGGTTGCTCACAATGAGCCCAAGATTTAGCCGAAATTAGCCCACAAAAACTGGACTTAAACATCTCCCTACCCTCAACAATACAAAGAACGGCAAAGATGCCAGGAGGTTGCAGTTCCAGAGGCCACAAAAACAGCAGAAACGGCGGCAAGGGACCGGAGCGGCGAGCGAGCAGGTCAGCGGACCCACAAGGCGAGAGGGTCCCCGGCCACTCCCGAGAGAGGGAGACAAAACAAGCTCCCCCCCTCCCCCTCCCCCCGCTAGAGGATGGATGGAAGTCATCCCTTACTAGGCAACTGAAAGAGATGAAGGAGGGCACAAAGGCAGAAATGAAGGCAGCAGTCAAATTGGCAGTGACGGAGCTGCTGGCTCTCGACAAAATGGGAAAGAGATTGGAGGCCCAGGGGAACACGATAAAGGAACTCGGGAAAGCCTCTACGGACCAGAGTGATCAAATCATCGCCCTGGAGGCTAAAATAAAGAAGTTGATGGCGACTCAAGGGAACCTGAAAGGGAAGGTGGAGGACCAGGAAAGCCGGTTGAGACGCCTAAATAATAATAATAATAATCACTTATTTTCACACGTAGGCTTCAATGAAGTTACTGTGAAAAGCCCCGAGTTGCCATCAGGATAGTGAGCCTGCCAGAGGGAATTGAGGGCAGGGAGCCAACTGACTATGTGCCTCAGGTGCGGGGGAACCTCGAGGGGAGTGACAGCTTCCCCAACCCTCTGGAGATCGCCCGGGCCCACAGGTCGCTCCAGCTGAAACCCAAGGTGGGGGTGCAGCTGAGAGCGGTCATTGCCAAGTTGCACAGATACCAGACTGGGAATAGATCCTTCGCTGGGCCAGACAAACAAAGGCCTGCAGCTGGGAGGGGCACAGGATCAGGGTGTACCAGGACATTTGGGCAGACCTGGAAAAGCACCAAACAGAATTTAACAGGGCCTGTACAAGAACAATATCAAATTCGGGATGTTGTACCCAGCCAGCCTCTGGGTAATGTGCCGGATCAGAGAACATTATTTCACTGCCCCTGCAGATGCGGACGAGTTCGCCCACAAGAGCGGACTGGATAAGTAACAAGATGGCAGCGATGAGGTGGACGCAGAGAAAACTAATGAACAATTTGCGCAAGACTGTATCTCCTCGTTCTGAACAGGGGAACCAGTTCGCAGAAAGAAGGGGGTGAGTCAAGCAGAGCACAGGAGAGGGTGAGGAGGGGACCGAGGGATAACCAATATAGCGGGCATAGGAGGGGGTCAGACTGACCGCAGGAGGGGGGGGGGGAGCCTCCACACTATCAGGAAAGCTAGTGCCAGGAGGCATGAGTGGGGAGGGGCTGCGGTGCATCTCCCATCTAGGAGAGAGCCTGGTGAGGGAGAGTGCACAACCAAGGGAGGGGGGAAATTAGGGGGGCAGCCGGCAGGGCAACAGTGGGATAGCGGGTATCAGAAGGAGGGGGAAACAGAACCGCTGGTGGGCAAAACGGTGGGAGGGTGGGCTGGTAGGGTTCTAGACTGGCTTCAACAGGCCACTTGTGGAAACATGGAAGTGGCACTGCAAGCAGCCACTTTGGAGGGTCCCTGAACAAAGGTGGCGTGTTGGGTGCTCTGCTACACAGACGAACCAACACGGTTGCGGAAGGTACAACTCAGTTTTATTACTAACAGCATTAACATTTGTAAACTGGTTACTGTGGTTCGTTCATTACCCTCTAACCTGTGGACCCAGCCCTAACACTATCTTGGAGAGGCACTCAGCACATGGTGAATGTCTGAGTGGCTTGCTGTGAGCTCTGTGCCCTGAGCTGTCTCCTGCTGGAATGAATCGGAAGTGTCGTGTTCCCCGTTTTATAGTGTGTCTGCTCTTGCTTGTGTTTGGCTGTGGTGTTGCGTGTGTATTGATTAGTCCGTTGATCTGTCCATCAGTGTGTATGTGTGTTTGCACCATGATGTTTATCTGAATATCATGACATCCCGCCTTTTTTTACAAGAATATGTGCCTATGTGGTAATAAATATGGATGTGTATTGAGTGCAGCTGAATGTGTGTGTGTGCAATATCTACAACATGTACATGAGGCTAAACTGTATACATAGGAAGGCGTCAGGTGCAACAGAGCAACGAGGTTGTACCATTAACAAAACAAATGTAAACATCAGGCATCAAAAACATACTCCTGTAACGACAAAAGAGAAACTTATTAACATAGTGGCATAAAACTTTTAGTGAGTCCAATGTTCAAACAGGCTCATAAGTCCAGCCTAGTAGGTGGGCGACGAATTTGGGTTGACCGCCTCAAGGGTGGGTCAGGAACCACCGGCTGAGGAATGGGCCTGGCCACAGGCAGCAGAGGAATGGGCATGGTGGCAGGAAGCTCTACAAATTCGACATCAGGAACAACAGGAGGGCGTGGCACCGGTGTATGATCACGTAGCGAGCACGGAAGCAGGCAAAGAGCTCGGCGATTGCGCCAGCGAATGGAGCCATCAGGCATGCGAGCCAGGAATGAGCGGGGAGCCACGCGTCGGAGAACTTCGGCAGTTGCCGACCAGCCACCCTCCGCAGAGCAGGTGGATGCGGACGTTGTCTCCAGGCGCCAAGACAGGAAGATCAGTTGCCCGAGTGTCGTGTGCCACCTTCCGCTGAGCACGCTGCTGTCGCATCCATTGCAGTACTGGAATGTGGTCGAGTGTAGGGACAAGAATGGATGGCACAGTGGTCCTGAGGGCTGACCTATCAACAGCTGGGCCGGTGAGAGGCCAGTGGCTAGTGGGGCCGAGCGATAGGCCAGCAGGGCTAAGCGGAAATCCGATCCGGCATCAGCAGCCTTGCAGAGGAGCCGCTTGACGATATGAACGCCCTTTTCCGCCTTGCCATTTAACTGGGGATGCAGAGGGCTGGACGTCTCGTGTGTGAAGCCATACGAAGCAGCAAAAGAAGACCATTCTTGGCTTGCAAAACAGGGCCCATTGTCCGACATGACAGTAATCGGAATGCCATGTCGAGCGAAGGTGTCTTTGCATTGCCCTTATGACAGCGGACGATGTTAAATCGTGCAGGCGTATGACCTCTGGATAATTTGAAAAGTAATCTACGATGATTACGTAGTCCCTGCCAAGCGCATGAAAGAGGTCCACACCCACCTTCGCCCAGGGGGACGTCACCAACTGATGGGGCTGAAGCGTTTCGGGGGGTTGCGCGGGCTGAAACCTTTGGCAGGTGGGGCAGTTGAGCACCATGTTGGCAATGTCATCGCTGATGCCCGGCCAGTATACAGCTTCTCGGGCCCTCCGTCTGCACTTCTCAACCCCGAGATGGCCTTCGTGCAGTTGGTCAAGGACCAGTTGTGCATGCTGTGTGGAATTACAATCCGGTCCAGCTTTAGGAGGACACCGTCAATAACGGCCAAGTCGTCCCGGACATTGTAGAATTGTGGGCACTGTCCTTTGAGCCACCCTCCCATCATGTGGCGCATCATACGTTGAAGAAGGGGGTCAGCCGCAGTCTCCCAGCGAATACGGGACAGACTTGAATCGTCAGCTGGCAGATTGGCCGATGTGAAGGCCACATGTGCTTCGACTTGACAGACGAACCCCTCCGAATCGGGTGGTGTGCTCACTGCTCTGGATAGGGCATCCGCAATGATGAGGTCCTTACCCGGGGTGTAGACCAGTTGGAAGTCGTTCCTACGGAGCTTGAGTAGGATGCGCTGGAGGTGAGGGGTCATCTTGTTCAGGTCTTTATGTATGATGCTGACCAGGGGACGATGGTCGGTTTCCACGGTAAACTGGGGGAGACCATACACGTAATCGTGGACATCGTCTATTCCGGTCAACAAGCCCAGGCACTTCTTCTCGATCTGCGCATAGCGCTGTTCTGTGGGGGTCATGGCCCGCGAGGCATAGGTGACCGGGGCCCATGATGCAGTGTTGTCCCGTTGCAGGAGTACCGCCCCAATGCCGGACTGGCTGGCATCAGTCGAGATCTTCGTATCCCGAGAGGTGTCGAAGAACGCAAATACCGGGGCGGTGGTGAGCTTAATTTTGAGCTCCTCACATTCCTTCTGGTGTGCGGGCAGCCACTGGAACTCCGTGGACTTCTTAACTAGGTGGCGAAGAGCCGTTGTGTGGGAGGCAAGGTTCGGAATGAACTTCCCCAGGAAGTTGACCACGCCTAGAAAGCGTAGCACTGCTTTCTTGTCTGCCGGTTGCGGCATGGCTGTAATGGCGCCCACCTTGTCTGCATCCGGACGCACTCTCGACCGGGATATATGGTCCACCCAGAAACTTTAGCTCAGTTTGGCCAAAGAAGTACTTTGCTCGGTTGAGGCGCAGGCCGTGTTCCCGTATCTGCGCGAAGACACGCTGGAGACGACTGATGTGCTCCTGTGGTGTGGTGGACCAGATGATGACGTCAACATAGACGCGCACCCCTTCGATACCCTCCATCATCTGTTCCATGATTCTATCGAAGACCTCGGATGCCGAGATGATGCCAAACGGCATTCTGTTGTAGCAGAACCTGCTGAAAGGAGTGTTGAAGGAGCACAGATTTTGGCGAGACTGATCCAGTTGGATCTGCCAAAAACCCTTCGAGGCATCAAGCTTTGTGAAAATTTTAGCCCGGGCCATTTCGCTCGTGATCTCCTCCCGTTTGGGTATGGGGTAGTGTTCCCTCATGATGTTGTTGTTCAGGTCTTTGAGTTCGATGCAGATCCGGAGTTCGCCAGAGGGCTTTTTAACGCCCTCTACCCATGGCGTGGGCCCGTGACCCGGGATAGCACTCCTTGGTCCTGGAGATCCTGTAGCTGCTGCTTAAGGCGGTCTTTGAGTGGTGCTGGGACTCTACGAGGTGCGTAAATGACCGGGGTGGCATCCGGTTTGAGCCGTATTCTGTAGGTATAGGGCAGTGTGCCCATGCCTTCGAATGCCCCCTGGTTGTGGGCGAGGAGCGAGTGGAGCTGTGCCCTAAATTCAGCATCCGGGAAGTCTGATGTGCCTTCTGGAGACAGAGCATGTACCCGCTGAACGAGGTGGAGAACTTTGCACGCCTGTGCGCCTAGCAGGGAGTCTTTTGATGAACCGACAATCTCGAAGGACAGTGTGGCCTTATACGCATTGTGCGTCACCTGGAGCTGGCAGGATCCCATGGCCGGGACACCCATCTTACAACGGGATGGCCGAATTGGTGGTCTGACCTTCAAGGCATAAAAAGACTGACCATGCTATCAGGTTGGAGGAGGCACCAGTGTCCAGACGGAATATGATTGGTGATCGGTTTACCGTTAGGGTGGCACACTATTCATCACCCGGATTGACACTGTTCACTGGCATCGGCTGGTGGGTCCTGCTTGGAGACATCTGGTTCCTGTCGATGACCGCAACGTGGAAGGCTTCCCGGTCGTCTGTATCGCCGGTCTGAATATCGTCCGGGTATGATTCGGAGTATGGAGGCTGAATGGTACGCACGTCCCTGCGAGGCTGACGGAATTGGGGTGCGTTGGCAGGTTGAGCTGCTCGGCAGCAGGCAGCGTAGTGGCACATCTTGCCACAGCGGAGGCATTGTCGGTTCTTTGCTGGACATTGCTGCTTTAAATGTGCGGATCCACAGTTGCTGCATGTCGTGACGTCATGGCGTTCGTTGCGCCATCTCGCATGTGCAGTTCGGTCCTGCGTAGAGTGCGCCTGCGCGTCACGTCCCTCTGCGTCGACGTCTCTTTTGGCACGTACACGCGCGGGAGGCCGCAAAAAGCGCGCAAAATGGCCGGCCCAGATGACCCGTCTGGGCCGCGGGCCGGGAGGAACTCGATGAACTGGACCCGCTTGGCCTCGTAGGACCCCTGCTCTGCCAATTCGGACGCGTAGGACCCCTGCCGTGCCGATTCGGCCGCTTGGAATTGGGAGTAGTGGCTGGTCGCGTTTTTATGGAGGACGCAGGTTTCGATGGCGGTGGATAGGGTGAAACTTTATATCTTTAGGAGCTGCTGGCGTAGGGCGCCCGAGGTGACACCAAAAACTATCTGGTCTCGAATCATGGAATCGGAGGTGGCCTCATAGCCGCAGGACTGCGCAAGGATATGGAGGTGTGTAAGGAAAGATTGAAAAGGCTCATCCTTACCCTGCAGGCGCTGCTGGAAGAGGTACCTCTCGAAACTCTCGTTCACCTCGACGCTGAAGTGTTGCTCGAGTTTGAGAAGGACCGTCTTGTACTTTGCCTTGTCCTCACCTTCCGCGAACACCAGGGAATTCTAGATGTGGATGACGTGTTGCCCTGCCATGGAGAGGAGGGCGCCGATTTTCCTGGTGTCCGAAGCATTCTCCCTTTCTGTGGCTTCTAGGAAGAACTGGAAGCGCTGTTTGAACAACTTGCAGTTAACCTCGAGGTTTCCAGCGATTTGGAGCGGCTGCGGCGGGCTGATGGTGTCCATGGCACAGGATGGCAGATTCTTGACGATGCGTAGGTAGGTCTCACAGTTACTGGGTTCCAATCCTGGTACTATGTCGTGTAGGGTGCTCTGCTACTCAGACGAACCAACACGGTTGCTGAAGGTACAACTTAGTTTTATTACTAACAGTATTAACATTTGTAAACTGGTTACTGTGGTTCGTTCATTACCCTCTAACCTGTGGACCCAGCCCTAACACTATCTTGGAGAGGCACTCAGCACATGGTGAATGTCTGAGTGGCTTGCTGTGAGCTCTGTGCCCTGAGCTGCCTCCTGCTGGAATGAATCGGAAGTGTCGTGTTCCCCGTTTTATAGTGTGTCTGCTCTTGCTTGTGATTGGCTGTGATGTTGCTTGTGTATTGATTAGTCCGTTGATCTGTCCATCAGTGTGTATGTGTGTTTGCACCATGATGTTTCTCTGAATATCATGACAAAAGGGAAACCCCGGAGTGCAGGGCTTCACCCACATGGCATACACACAGTTGGCGACCATGTTGGATGGCCCCTTGGCAAAGGGAAACCTGGGGACCCAGGGACCCGGCCTCATGGGGAGTATGTTAACCGTGACCATTTTGAATGGCTCCCTAACAAAGCGCAGAGGCGCGTCCACCAGGTATGCATGGTTGATCCCGAAGAGGGGGGGGGGGGCGGGGGGGAACAAAAAAAACGCTTCAGAATAATCACCAGAGCCATCAGGGGACTTAACGGCCCAGTGAAAAGATCCAGAGTCTTCGCCCACCTGAAAAGTATGAAAGTCGACATAGCCTTCCAGCAAGAGATGCACCTGACGGAGAAGGACAGACTGCGGGTAAGAAAGGGATGGGTGGGACGGAGGTACCATTCATGTTACAGGACAAGAGATAGCGGAGTAGCCATACTGCTAAGCAAGAGGGTGGCATTTAACGTGATGAAGATGATTACGAACCCAGGGTGACGGTATGTCATGGTCAGCGGTGTTCTAGATGGGGCACCACTGGTCCTAGTTAACAAGTACACGCCCAAATGGGAGGACACAAAATTTATAAAGAAGACCATGGCGGAAATCACCGACATAAATATGCACCGACTGATTATGTTTGGGGGACTTTAACTAAGCACAGGACCCACTGACGGACAGGTTACACACCAAAATGGGGAAAACGGCAAACATGGCGAGAGAACTGGTGACATCTATGGAGCAGGTGGGGGCAGTGAACCGATGGCCGTTCATGCACCCAAGTGGGAAGGAGTTCTCATTTCTTTCACAACTACACAAGGTCTATACCCGTATCAACTTCTTTGCAGTGGGGAAATCGGTGCTTCCAGGGGTAGCGGAATACACTGCCATCGTAATCTACGACCACGCTCCTCACTATTTGGATATGGGGTTGGAGATGGGCCGTATCCAATGCCCTCCATGGAGGTTGCACACAGTCCTCCTGGCCGACAAGGTCTTCTGCCAGAAATCAGCACAGGCCATAGACAAGTATATTACTAACAACCGGATCAGTGGGGGGGTCTCACCCTCCATGTTCTGGGAGGTGCTGAAAACTGTGTTCAGAGGAGAGAATATCACCAACAAGGCATGCAGGGCCAGAGAAGGGAAGGTGGCTAGACATCAACTGATCGACTCTATTATGGAGGTGATATTCCGAGGCACCGACCGTAGAGCTTCTAACATAGAGGAAAAAGATACAAATGGTCTTTAACCTGCTATCCACTAGGAAAGCAATGTAACAACTCTATCAGACACAGGGGACCTTCTACAAACACAGAGTCAAAGCCAGCCGCCTGCTGGCTCACCAGCTGAGAAAGCAGGCAGCCACGAGGGAGATAGAGCTGGTGAAGGATAACAAAGGAGAAGGTAACCGAACCAAAAAAGGTCAACAAAACGTTCGAGGTCTTCTACCGAGGGCTGTACACTTCTGAGCCCCTCGACGGGAACTCGGGGATGAAGCAAATCTTCTGTGGACTGGACATAGCAGTCGTTGGGGATGACAGGAGGACGGGCTGGAAGCACCACTAGAACTAGGAGAGGTCACAGAATAGAATTGTAGAATCACTACAGTGCACTGAAGGAAGCCATTTGGCCCATCGAATCTGCACCGGCCCTCTGAAAGAGCACCCGACCTAGGCTCAAACCCCACACTTTCCCTGGAACCCCACATAGGGCCAAATTAGCACAGCCAACCCTCATAATCTGCACATCTTTGACTGTGGGTGGAAACTGGAGTACCTGGAGGAAATCCATGCAGGCTCAGGGAGAAAATGCAAACTCCACACAGTCACCTGAGGTCAGAAACAAAACTGGTTCTTGGTCCTGTGAGGCAGCAGTGCTAACCACTGTGCCACCGTGCCGCCATGGAGACCATCAGCCCCATGCAGGTGATGAAGGTGCCAGAACCTGATGGGTTCCCGGCGGACTACTGCAAAACATTTACGACAGCACTGGCCCCGCACTTATGGGAGATGTTCGCAGACAATAATAATAATCTTTATTGTCACAAGTAGGTTTACATTAACACTGCAATTAAGTTACTGTGAAAAGCCCCTAGTCGCCACATTCTGGCGCCTGTTCGGGTACACGGAGGGGGAATTCAGAATGTCCAAATTACCTAACAGCACGTCTTTCAGGACTTGTGGGAGGAAACCGGAGCACTCAGAGAAAACCCACGTAGACATGAGGAGAAAGTGTAGACTTCACACAGACAGTGACCCAAGCCGTGAATCGAGCTGGGACCTTGGAGCTGTGAAGCCACAGTGCTACCCACTATGCTACCATGCTGCCCACTAGCGAGGGGCGCCTTGTCTCCAACGCTAACACAAGTCATTATATCGCTGATACCCAAGAAAGACAAAGACCCAACCAAATGTGCATCCTACAGCCACGTTTCACTGCTCAATGTGCATGCGGAAATACTCACAAAAAATCCTGGCTAAGCAACTGGAAAATTGCATACTAGAGGTGGTACAGAAGACCAGACAGGCTTTGTTAAGAGTAGACAACTAACAATGAACATCAGGTGACTGCTAAATGTGATAATGAACCCAGCAGGAGAGAGATCACCGGAGGTGATAATCTCCCTTGGCGCAGAAAACGTCTTCGACAGAGTCGAGTAGAAGAACCTCATCGAGGTACTAGTGGTTTAGGCTGGGAACAGTGTCCATCTCATGGGTGAAACTCCTGTACAACGCTGCCAAGGTGAGCATATGAACCAATACCACCAACTCTGAACACTTCCAGCTGCACAGGGCAACAGAGCAGGGATACCCACTGTCCCTGCTCCTATTCGCCCTGGTAATCAGGCCATTGGCTATTGCCCAGCAAAAAACTGGAAGAGAATCAGAGGAGGAGACAGAGAGCACAGGGTCTCACTCTATGCGGATGACCAGCTCATCTGCATCTCGGACCCGCAAACCAGCATGGAAGGGATCATCAAGATCCTGAGAGAGTTTGGAGCCTTCTTAGGTTCAACCTGAGCAAGAGTGAAGACTTCTATGTGAATCTGAAAGGGGGAGGGGCAGAGCTGGCAGGACTACTATTCAAGCAAGCCAATGCAAATTCTATTATCAGTTTGCCCACAACTAGATATGAATCCACAAGTGGAACCAGGCCATTCTGGTGGAGGAAGTCCAACAGGACCTACAGAGATGGGACATTCTCCCGCTGTCTCTAACAGGGAGGGTGCAGATGATCAGGATGAACGTGCTGCACAGGTTCCTTTTTCTGTTCAGATCCATACCTATCTACATCGTCACCGTGGGGTGGCACGGTGGCATAATGGTTGGCACTGCTGCCTCACAGTTACAGGGGCCCCAAGTTTAATTCTGGCCTCGGGTTACTGTCTGTGTGGAGTTTGCACTTTTTCCCCTTGTCTGCGTGGGTTGCCTCCGGGTACTCCGGTTTCCTCCCACAGTTCAAAGATGTGCAGGTTAGGTGGATTGGCCATGCTAAATTGGCCATTAGTGCCCAAAGGTTTAGCTTGGGTACTGGGTTTACAGGGTGGATTGGCCCTGGTTTAGATAGAGTGCGCTTTCCAAGGGCTGGTGCAGACTCGATGGACCAAATGCCCTCCTTCTGCACTGTAAATTTAAAAATTCTACGATTCTATGACTTCTTTCACTCAGTCGACAAAATGATTATGCCGTTTGTCGGGCGGTGGGGGGGGGGATGAACCCAAGGATCCCCAAATCGGTCCTACAAAGAAAAGGAAATAATGGGGGGTTGGCCCTTCCAAACCTACAATCCTACAATTGGGCAGCCACTGCAGAAAGAGTGAGGAGAAGAGTCAAAGAACCAGAAATCGAATGGGTGAGGATGGAAGAGAGCTCCTGTACAGGGCCAACCCTCCGAGTCTTTGTCACAGCAGCACTCCCATCCCCACCAGCCAAACACTCAACAAGCCCAGTGGTGGCAGCCACACTCGGAAACTGGAATCAAATGCGACTGCACTTCGGCCTAACCAAAATGTCCACTATGGCCCCCATCTGCGGCAACTACAGGTTCGGACCAGCCATGCTAGATGCCACCTTTAAGAGGTGGAGACAGGACGGGAGGACGCTGACTGTTAGGGACGTCTACACAAAGGACAAGCTAGCGACCTTAGAGGAACTGACAGAAAAACTACAACAACCCAACGGGAACGAACTGCGACACCGACAGGTAAAGACCTTCCTCCACAAGGAGTAGACAACATACCCACGGAACCCGAGACACAATGTTAGAGGAACTACTGGACATCGACAATCTGGGAGGGAGGAACTACAGGGACCTGTCTGGATGGCCACTAGAAAGGGCACGCTCCCCACTGGACGAGATATGGGAAAAGTGGGAGGAAGAACTAGGGATAAAAATAGGTTGGGAACTCTGGAGCGAAGCCAACTCCATCTATACATGCGCAAGACTAAGTCTAATGCAGCTGGTGCACAGAGCACACCTAACAAGAACCCAAATGAGCAAATTTTTCCAGGGATGGAGGACAAATGTGAACGGTGCCAGGGAGCCCTGGCCGGCCACACCCACATGTTCTTGGCCTGTCCCAGACTTGTCAGATTCTGGACAGCCTTCTTTGAAGCAGTGTCCAAGGTTGTTGGAATGAGGGTGGAGCCAAAATGGGGTATTGGACCAGCCAGAACTATTTCTTGAGAAGAGGGCCTTTGCCTCTGACTCCCTAATTGCCCGCTAAAGAATCCTGCTTGGCTGGCGGTCAGCAGCACTACCCAAAGTTGCAGACTGGCAGGCAGACCTGTCGGAATTTCTCCACCTAGAGAAAATCAAATTCACCTTCCAAGAGTCAGAGGAGGGTTTTGTAAGGGCCACGAAGAATCCAGCACGAGTTTTAAGGATACAAAGTAATAACATTTATTTACTATAGCATATATACATAACAGTAGCAGTAACTTCCCTTGCTACATACTCCTTCCTGCTGGTTCCTGAACTGGCCAGCTTTATTTATACTAAGAGTTTACTAGTGGTTTCTCCGCCCCCCTCATTGGGGAAGCTCATACTCCCACAGGATTGTGGGATAGTCATTAGTCCCCAGCCAATGGTAAGTAGGCAGGTTATAACAGAGGGCTTCCACAATACATGGAGGCCATTCACCAACTTGTCCCAGGACCTGTTTGAAACCAACAGCCAATAGAGCGAGGGGAGGGGGTGGGGACACAGGGGCCAAGAAGACACCAAGGAACAGGAAGAAGGAGGAAAGGAGAGGGGGGAGAACAGGGAGAGAGGAAGGGGGGTTGGGAACAGCCGGAATAGACAATTGGGGCCAAGAACAAGGCCAGAAAGACAGGGCCTTCTGGCAGGATCAAAGGGCCAACAAAATGGTGGCCAACCAAGGCTGAACTGCCCAGTACGGGGAGTGGCAACAATCCCCCACCCACCCATCTCCCGGGTGCAAAGGTCCATACCAACCAGCAGACAAGCAGAGTCAGGTATGGGACCTAGAGCCCGGTCGGGGTGAGCACAAGCAAATAAAACAAAATAGAACTAGACCCCAAAGGAACAGCTAAAACAAGGGGCGGAGGGCAGGGCCAAACGATAGGGAGGGGGAGAGATCTATATATATGTCAATACATGACAATCGCCATTTGTAAACTATGCATTCCAATAAAAATATTTTTTCAATGTGGGGGGGGGGGGGGGGGGTGCAGAGGCATTAAGGAGTTGGGGTTTTATTTCCCATGTTGCGCTTTTGTAAATTGTATATAGAATTGTTTATTTTGTCTTGTATAAAATGAAAAGCTTTAATAAGAGCATTTTCCAAACAATAATTACAGCCTTGGTTCAAACATGGACAAAGGAGCTGAATGCCTGATGTGAGGTGAGAGTGACTGCCCTTAACATCAAGGCAGCATTTGACCGAGTCTGGCATCAAGGAGCCCTAGCTAAACTGGAGTCAATGGGAATCAGGAGATAATCTCTCCACTGGTTGGAGTCATACCTAGCACAAAGGAAGATGATTGTGGTGGTTGGAAATTAGTCATCTCAGTCCCAGGACATTACTGCAGGAGTTCCTCAGGGTAGAGACCTCGGCCCAAACATCTTCAGCTGCTTCATCAATGACCTTCCTTCCATCTGAGGATCAGAGGTGGGGATGTTTGCTGATGATTGCACGATGTTCAGCACCATTCGGGACTCCTCAGACACCAATGCAGTCCACGTGCAAATGCAGCAATACCTGGACAATATCCAGGCTTGGGATGACAACTGCAAGCAACATTCACGCCACACAAGTGCCAGGCAATGCATATCACCAAGAAAGAAACAAACCATCACACCTTGACATTCAATGGCAATACCATCATTGAATTCCCCAATATCAACATTCTGGGGGTTACCATTGATCAGAAATTGAACTGGACTAGCCATAAAAATACTGTGGCGACAAGAGCCGGTCAGAGGCTAGGAATCCTGCCGCGAGTCCCTCACCTCCTGACTCCACAAATCCTGTCGACAACCTACAAGGGACAAGTCAGAACTGTGATGGAATACTCCCAACTTGCCTGGATGAATGCAACTCCAACAACACTCGAGAAGCTCAACACTATCCAGGACAAAACAGCCCTTAATTGGCACCCCTTCCACAAACATTCACTCCCTCCATCACCGACACACAGTAGCAACAGTGTGTACCATGTGCAAGAAGTACTGCTGGAACTCATCAAGGCCTCTCAGACAGCACCTTCCGAACACATGACCACTGCCATCTAGAAGGACAAGAGCAGCAGATACAAGGGAACCCACCACTTGTAGGTTCCTCTCCAAGTCACTCACCACCCTGACTTGGAAATATATCACCGTTCCTTCACTATTGCTGGGTAAAAGTCCTGGAACTCTCCCCCTAACAGCACAGTGGGTGTTCCTACACTTCAGGGACTGCAGCAGTTCAAGAATTTGCTCGCCACCACCTTCCAAAGGACAATTAGGAATGGGAAACAAATGCGAAGCCCGTAAAAATGCATTTTTAAAATGTACAGAGATGTCCTGATGACATGAAGGACTGAGGGGTTTTGTAACATTTCAGGAGGACAGAGGGTGCTAGGAATGTGGATTGCTGACAACTGATAGCGCTGGGTATGCAGAGTCGAGGTCGGGAAGCTGAGAGATTAATTGAGCTCTGGACAGGAGGGTAGTCTGCCACCATCTCTGCCACTGGCAAGATAGCAACAGATAATCAATAGGTACGCCACACACCATGCCTCTTGCCAGCCTTCTTGCCTCCCAACTTACCCACAATGGTCTGGAAAAATCGAGCCCAAAAAAGGCGGAAAAAGAGGAATGCTTATTGCAGCAATTACACATGGTACAATTTGGCCAATGACCTGCAGCATATAACAGCAGCAACATAGAATAAAAGCAAATTACTGCAGATGCTGGAATCTGAGACAAAAAATGAAAATGCTGGATAATCTCAGCAGGCCTGACAGCAACTGTGGAGAGAGAAGGGAGCTAACGTTTCAAATCTGGGGACTCTTTGCCATCGGATATAGGTCCTTCGAGCCTGCTCTGCCATTCATTAATTCTGGTTGGTCTGGTTGTGTTTTTCACTCCACTGCCTGCCTCCCTTGTCCATCAAATAATCTGTCTAACTCAGTCCTGAATAAATTCAATGACTCAGCCTCCACTCTTTTCTGGGGAAGCGAATTCCACACACCAATGATCCTTTGAGAGAAAGAAAATCTGCTCAACTCCATCTTAAAAGGAAACCCTTTTATTTTAAAACTGTATCCTCTTATTCTCGGGGCCACCACAACTGGAAGATATTCCCTGTATCGACCCTGTCAAGTGCCCTCAGAATTTCCCAAATTATACTCCATCTGTCATGTTTCTGCCCACTCACTTAACCTGTCTATATCTCTTTGCAGACTCCTTTTGACAAATTACTTCTCTACCTATCTTAGTGTCATAAGCAAATTTAGCGACCATACATGTAATCCTGAGGCCCCAGGGTTGATCCCTGTGACACTCCACAAGTTGCAGTTTGCCAGGCATTAAAGACCTATTTAAACCTACTGTCTGCTCTCTGTTGACTAACCAATCCTTTCTACATGTTAATATGCTATCCCCTACACCTGGGGCGGGAGTCCCCGACCCCCCCGCCGGGTCGATGAATCTCCGGGGAAGCGGCGCAAATCCCGCCCCGATGCTGGCTGCCATATGCTCCGGCGCCGGTTTTCAGACGGGGTTCACGCCACGCCGGTCGGGGGCCGTTGGCAATGGCCCCACTGGCAATTCTCCGGGCACCGATGGGCCAAGCGTCCGTCCGTGTTTGGCCAGTCCTGCCGGCGTAGGTTACGCATGGTCCCACATGGCAGGACCTGGCAGGTAAGTCGGTGGGGGCAGTCCTTGGGAGGACGCGGGGGGATCCGACCCCGGGGGGGGGCGCCCACGGTGCCCTGGTCCGCAATCGGGGCCCACCGATCTGCGGGCGGGCCTGTGCCATGGGGGCACTCCTTCCTTCCGCGGCTGCCGCTGTAGGGCTCCGCCATGGCCAGTGCGGAGAAGACAACCCTCTGCGCATGCGCCAGAATACGCCGGCTGATCTGCGCATGCGCGGAACCACACCGGCGGTTCTGCGCATGCGCGAGATCACGCCTCCCGTCGGCACATGCGCTAACTCGCGCAGTCCCTTCAGCGCCGGCTGGCACGGCGCCAACCCCTCTGCCGTCCACCTAGCCCGTTTTCCCGCCGGAGTGCGGACTGAATCCCCGGAAAGGAGAATCCCGCCTCAGATGATGTACTATTTAAATGATTAACCTTGAAATGCATTTTCTTTCAGAACATCAACTCCAGAGTAAAAATGGCTCCTAATACAGCTGAGTTAATGACAACTCAATACCAAAACAATGCATATTTTGTTTCGGCACTCGGGCTTATTTTGAGAACCAAGTTACATTTTTTTTATTATTACTTTTTCTGAGATACAAAGCCAGGGCTCAGAGTGTGGACAGGGACGAACCCCTAATTCTTTGAGGAAATGACAAAGTTAATTAATGAGGGAAGGGCTGTAGATGTCATATACATGGACTTCAGTAAGGCGTTTGATAAAGTTTCCCATGGCAGGTTGAACAAAAAGTGAAGTCGTATGGGGTTCAGAGTGTACTAGCTAGATGGATAAAGAACTGACTGGGCAACAGGAGACAGAGAATAGTGGTGGAAGGGAGTGTCTCAAAATGGAGAAAAGTGACTAGTGGCGTTCCACAGGGATCCGTACTCGGACCACTGTTGTTTGTGATATACAAAAATGATCTGGACGAAGGTATAGGTAGTCTGATTAGCAGGTTTGCAGATGATACTAAGATTGGTGGAGTTGCAGATAGCGAGGAGGATTGTCAGAGAATAGAGCAAAATATAGATCGATTGGAGAGTTGGGCAGAGAAATGGCAGATGGAGTTCAATCCAGGCAAATGCGAGGTGATGCATTTTGGAAGATCTAATTCAAGAGCGGACTATACGGTCAATGGAAGAGTCCTGGGGAAAAATGATGTACAGAGAGATCTAGGAGTTCAGGTCCATTGTACCCTGAAGGTGGCAACGCAGGTCGATAGAGTGGTCAAGAAGGCATGCTTGCCGTCATCGGATGGGGTATTGAGTACAAGAGTCAGCAGGTCATGTTACAGTTGTATAGGGCTTTGGTTAGACCGCATTTGGAATAGTGCGTGCAGTTCTGGTCGCCACATTACCAGAAGGATGTGGATGCTTTAGAGAGGGTGCAGAGGAGGTTCACCAGGGTGTTGCCTGGTATGGTGGGTGCTAGCTATGAAGAAAGGTTGAGTAGATTAGGATTGTTTTCGTTGGAAAGACGGAGGTTGAGGGGGGACCTGATTGAGGTCTACCAAATTATGAGAGGTATGGACAGGGTGGATAGCAACAAGCTTTTTCCAAGAGTGGGGGTGTCAATTACAAGGGGTCACGATTTCAAGGTGAGAGGGGGAAAGTTTTAGGGAGATGTGTGTGGAAAGTTTTTTACACAGGGGGTGGTGGGTGCATCGAATGCTTTGCCAGCGGAGGTGGTAGAGGCGGGCGCGATAGCATCATTTAAAATGCATCTAGACAGATATATGAACGGGCAGGGAACAGAGGGAAGTAGATCCTTCGAAAATAGGAGACAGGTTTAGATAAAGGATCTGGATCGGCGCAGGCAGGGAGGGCCGAAGGGCCTGTTCCTGTGCTGTAATTTTCTTTGTTCTTTGTTCTTTGTTCTAATCCAGCTCCTTGCCTGCTCCAAAAAACAATTCAAATTCAAATTGAATCCAATTCATGGTTCCCACAAGAGAGTCATACCAGATCTGAGCCAAAAGGCAGAGGAGATACTACACTTGATTTTAGCCAAAAGGCTGAGAAGAGATGAACCAAATTACATTTTGATAACTCTGAATGGAAAGCTGGAATTACAGAAATGAAAATGGATCTCAATATCATGAATGGATGAATGGTTTCTACAATGGCCAAAGCAAATACCATTGTTTACCAATCAATCCAGAAATGGGGATGCATAAAGCACATTTCCCGTATTCATGTGTTAAATAGTGAAATTCTATAAAATTACATTTGAATTTGTTCTTTCTGACAGCACAGCAACAACAACTCATTATTATTCACCACAACCTCTTCATGTAATTACAGTTAACATTTATAAATCCCCTAATGTTTACATGCAGGTCATTAACATTGCTTTTTCTAAATCAAATCGACAAATTAGCATATTCTTCAATGTCAGCTGCTCATTGTCTTCTATTTTTGGCTAGTCACTGGTGTAAAAGCCTACAGACATAAAGGTGTGAACAGATATCAATTGAGTTTGTTGTACAACAGATTTATTACTTTGGGAGCACTTATAGATAATGCAATATTATAATTGTTTATCATAACGGGAGACCACCTGTGGTCACTATACAAAGGAGGGACAAGGTAATTTGGAATTTCTCATTATTCATCTTTGATGCATTTACAATTGCCCAAAGCACAGCAGGTGGATAAAGAAATAGGAATGCAGACTCCAAATAAATGATTGCAGTTCTTTTTTACTTTATCAGGTGGAATAAATAAATACTGAGTGAAGAGGAGCAGTGGGTAACCTGCCTGATCTTATAAATCAGTCCTTCCTTTGTCAATCTGTATCTTTTATATAAACATTTTATTGGCCCAGAGTTTGCTGCCAAATCAATGGCAAGTTTAATGGCGTCGTCACTATCAATTTGTAAAGCATCCAACAACTACAGGTGGGGAAGAAAGTAACGATGAATTGTGGAATGATCGCCACAAGTCACTGCTGCGCCATTAGTTCTGCAAAAATGGCAGCTCGTCCTCAACTTCCTGCTGACTTGCATGGAAATTGTTTCAAATTGAACTCATTGCAGGTAGTGCAATGGATTACCTGGGCTATCGTGCTTTGGATTCTTATTCCCAGATGTTGTTAATAATCACATTTTATGCTTGAAAAGTTGAAAAAAATCATTGTGCTTAATTTTGACATGGTGCCTGGCACAATAAAAGGGCTGGATTGAATTGGTTCTGTTAAATATCACATGAGTCTCTAGTACAGTGATGAAATGTGGCCCACAAGTACACTTACAGTCAATACATCAGTATCTAGCTATTTACAGATATATACAGGTAATAAAACAATCTATAATACAAAGTACATAAAGGAAAATCAGATCAGAAGGAATGGATGTCCACAACAGAGCCACATAATTTTTCATCTATTAATGTATGCAGGGAAGTTATTGGCTTCATTGGTGTTGGTGGATCCACCTCAAGTAATTTTCCTATAAACATGGTGCCCAGGTGATAAAATGTTTCCGCTCCATAACAGGAAATTCTCCCAAGGTGCCCTGGGCAAAGCCTTTCTATCTATATGAGCGAATGTTAGAGGGGAAGGGAATTTTCTGTCCTGCCTGAGCACCATGTAAGTTGGGCAATGCCACTGGAAGGTAAAAAAGTAAAACATTTTTAAAGTTTGTTTTAAATAATTCTTGCTTACCCAATGCAGGTCAACACCTGGTTTACTGAAAGAATAATATCTGAGATATAGCTCCGAGGGAAAGTATCATAAAAACATGAATGATTGTACTCAAATGCACATAAGACATTTTTGTAGTTAAGTTTGATTATATTTTTATGAAAAATGACATTTTAAAAATATTTTTAGTGTCCCAGAAAATCCATGGCCCCATTTATGCCAGGGGAGGCATAGACTTAGTGGTATTGTCGCTGGACTAGTAAGCCAGAGAACCAGAGTCATGCTCTGGGGACCCAGGTTCGAATCATGCCATGACAAATGGTGAAATTTAAATTCAATCTCTTCCAGCTGGGAAATGTATAGAATATAAATTTCAAATTCACGGACATTTAAAAAAAATTAATTCATGGGATGTGGGCTTCGCTGGCTGGGCCAGCATTTATTGCCCATCCCTGAGACATTTTAAGAGTCAACCACATTGCTATGGATCTGGAGTCATATGTAGGCCAGACCAGGTAAGGACAATAGATTTCCTTCCCTAAAGAACATTAATGAACCAGATGGGATTTAACGACAATCGACAATGGGTTCAGGGTCATGTTTAGACTTTTGATTCCAGATTTTATTGAATTCAAATTTCACCATTTGTCATGGCAGGATGTGAACCTGGGTCCGCAGAGCATGACCCTGGTTCTCTGGATTACTAGTTCAGCGACAATAGCACGATGCCACTGCCTCCCCCCATGCTTGGCATTGTCAAATTACAAAACCATGCTGCAGCCAGCAGGGCTGGGCAGTAAGGGGTGAATTCGGACATCAACTCATCAACAGGGTTTGGACATTGACTGACTGCCATCAAGGAACAATAGTATCAGGGAAATGTCATTACCTGCTGTTAACTAATGCAATCAAGCATCTGATTACTCAGTACAATGGCACAGGGGATATGCCGTCAATGCAATACACTCAAGAAATGTCAATTCAACTAAGGCCTGCACCACAAACAAACAAGAGGGCTGGAATAGGGGCATTCAAACCCAGGTGCTCACCTCAAACAGCAGAATTGTTCATACAATGAGAACTGAAAATATCCATCTGGATACATGTCCCATGGAAAACTCTATATTGTTTCAACCAGCAGGAGCTGATCACATTCGTCTGGACTATGTGTGGAATCAATAAAGAGTGTTAAACCACCAGACATTGGAACAGGAGGAACAATAGGAAGTACCTTTGATATATAGTTGAATCACTATAAAAAGGGCATATCAGAGTGTCTTGTCTGCAGTTGTAAGAAGAGTCAGAGCTGATCACCTTGACTCAGGACCTACAGTCAACAGCGGACAGATTAGTCCTGTTGGTGATTGCAAGTGCTTTCAGCTAAATTGGAGTGATATTGGTATGAACGTTCTTTAAGAGTTTGGGGTGAAAACATAGGGCGGGGTTCTGTGATCCAGAGGCTAAGTGTTGACGCCGTCGGAAAAGCCATCGCGTTTCTCGACGGCGTGAACACTGTCTCAGGATCAGCAATTCTGGCCCCTAGAGGGGGCCAGCAAGGCACTGGAGTGGTTCACGCCGCTCCAGCTGCTGATCCCGGCATCAACTGGACGCCGCGGCATCCGCGAATGTGCAGTGGCACCGGCGGCAATACGTGCATGCGCAGTGGCTTCCTTCAATGCGCTGGCCCTGACGCAACATGGTGCAGGACTACAGGGGCCAGCGCTGAAGAAATGAGGCCCCAGCCAGAGAGGCCGGCACGCCGATCAGTGGGCTCCGAACCCGGGCCAGGCCACATCGGAGGCCCCCCCCAGGGTCGGACCCCCCCTGGACCCTTCAACGCCGAGGTCCCGCCGGCTGAGAGCAGGTGTGGACGGTGCCAGCGGGGCTCATCGTTTTTTTGACGGGCGCTCGGCCCATCCTAGGCCGAGAATCGGCGGGCCGGCCATGTAGAGCGGTCCCCGACAGGCGCCGCGCCAACCACGCCGGCGGAGAATCGCATGCCGGCATCGGGGCGGCATGGCCCGATTCGTGCCGGTCGCGGGGATTCTCCATCCCGGTCCTGGGCTGAGAGTATCCCGCCTATAGTACTTTTACTGCTAATTTCTTTCATCCATATTGTGTTGATATTGGTCTGAGGGTGTTTGTAATATTTTAGGACAAGCCGTGGTGTTTTTCCTGTTTTTTGTAAGGTTTAAGTGGAATTAAGATAACTTTATGTTCAGTTACCTGGGAATCGGGGTGTTCATTTCAGCCTGTTGTTGGGCGCTTAGTATCGGGTATTGGTTATATTAAGTTTGGGCGGCACCGTCGCCTTGGGTCACTGTCTGTGTGGAGTTTCTACATTCTCCCCATGTCTGCGTGGGTTTCCTCTGGGTGCTCCGGTTTCCTCACACAGTCCAAAATGTGCAGGTTGGCCATGGTAAATTGCCCCTTAGTGTCCAGGGATCTGTAGGTTAGGTGATGAGGTTATGGGGATCGGTTGCAGTGAACATGGTAGGGTGTTCGTTCAAAGGGCTGGTGCAGACTCGATGGGCTGAATAGCCTTCTTCAGCATTGTAGTGATTCTATGATCCTAATTTGGGGTCTTTTTCTGAGTTATTTTAATTAATCACAGAATTATCTATGAAAGGAACAAGGTGGGAGGTTAGCCTTTAGTGAGTCATGGTTCTGGGTAATTGTAACTGTATTTCATGATTGCTGAATGCAGATCTTCTCTGAGGGATTTTGGTGATTCAATAAAGCGATTGTGAATTACCAGAAGAAGTTGTCTCTCCAGTCATTCTATTCTATTCAAACCATGCGCACTTGATTCTGGCATCATGAACTTGAATGTGGGGAGGATCTCTGAAGGAGAAACATCGAATATAGAACATTGCAGCGCAGTACAGGCCCTTCGGCCCTCGATGTTGCGCCGACCTGTGAAACCACTCGAAAGCCCATCTACACTATTCCCTTATTGTCCATATGTCTATCCAATGACCATTTGAATGTCCTTAGTGTTGACGAGTCCATTACTGTTGCAGGCAGGGCATTCCACGCCCTTACTACTCTCTGAGTAAAGAACCTACCTCTGACATCTGTCTTGTATCTATCTCCCCTCAATTTAAAGATATGTCCCCTCGTGCTAGACATCACCATCCGAGGAAAAAGACTCTCACTGTCCACCCTATCCAATCCTCTGATCATCTTGTATGCCTCAATTAAGTCACCTCTTAACCTTCTCTCTGACGAATACAGCCTCAAGTCCCTCAGTCTTTCCTCATAAGATCTTCCCTCCATACCAGGCAACATTCTGGTAAATCTCCTCTGCACCCTTTCCAATGCTTCCACATCCTTCCTATAATGCCGCAAACAGAATTGCACGCAATACTCCAAATGCGGCCGCACCAGTGTTGTATAGCTGCAACATGACCTCATGGCTCCTAAGCTCAATCCCTCTACCAATAAAAGCTAACACACCGTATGCCTTCTTAACAACCCTCTCAACCTGGGTGGCAACTTTCAGGGATCTATGTATATGGACACCGAGATCTCTCTGCTCATCTACACTGCCAAGAATCTTACCATCTTACCATTAGCCCAGTACTGTCTTCCTGTTATTCCTTCAAAAATGAATCACCTCACACTTTTCTGCATTAAACTCCATTTGCCACCTCTCAGCCCAGCGCTGCAGCTTATCTATGTCCCTCTGTAACTTGTAACATCTTTCCGCACTGTCCACAACTCCACCGACTTTAGTGTCATCTGCAAATTTACTCACCCATCCTTCTACGCCCTCCTCCAGGTCATTTATAAAAATGACAAACAGCAATGGCCCCAAAACAAATCCTTGTGGTACACCACTAGTAATTGGACTCCAGTCTGAACATTTCCCATCAACCATCACC
This sequence comes from Scyliorhinus torazame, assembly GCF_047496885.1. Classification (NCBI taxonomy): domain Eukaryota; kingdom Metazoa; phylum Chordata; class Chondrichthyes; order Carcharhiniformes; family Scyliorhinidae; genus Scyliorhinus; species Scyliorhinus torazame. The sequence goes on along the minus strand of NC_092710.1, from coordinate 229,215,051 downwards.
CTTTATCTTCTTCCAGCTAGCCAATTTCTGATCCAAACTGCTAAATCACCCTGAATCCCATGCCTCCGTATTTTCTGCAGTAGCCTACCATGGGGAGAAAGGAGAACCCTTACACCCCAGGGCTGCCACTTCCACTCACCAACCCTTCCATTCTATTGGCCATACTATAAGTTCAGAGGTCAGCTCATTAACTCATTGATTGGTGGTGACTGAGCATATTCCATAGGCATACTATGCTGACTGAATGGAAGTAGCAGGCAAATGACTTTAAACGGGCTAGAATTGGTTAATATTTCCAAGGTGGTCCTGACTTCAGTCGTAATGAAGTACTTTGAGAGGTTGGTCATTAAACGCATCACCTCCATACTCCCAGAACGCCTTGATCCATTGCAATTTTCATACCGCCACAACCGGTCCACAGCAGACGCCATCTCCCTGGCCCTACACTCAACCCGAGAGCATCTCGACAACAAGGATTCCTACATCAGGCTGCTATTTATTGACTACAGCTCCGCCTTCAACACCATAATCCCAGTCAAGTTCATATCAAAGCTCCAAAACCTAGGACTTGGCTCCTCACTCTGCAACTGGATCCTCGACTTTCTGACCCACAGACCACAATCAGTAAGAATAAACAACAACACCTCCTCCACAATAGTCCTCAATACCGGGGCCCCGCAAGGCTGTGTACTTAGCCCCCTACTCTACTCCCTGTGCACACACGACTGCGTGACAAAATGTGGTTCCAACTACATCTACAAGTTTGCTGACGATACGACCATAGTGGGCCGGATCACAAATAACGATGAGTCAGAATACCGGAGGGAGGTAGAGAACCTAGTGGAGTGGCGTAGCGACAACAATCTATCCCTCAATGCCAGCAAAACTAAAGAGCTGGTCATTGACTTCAGGAAGCAAAGCACACCCCTGTCAGTATCAATGGGGCCGAGGTGGAGATGGTTAGCAGCTTCACATTCCTCGAGGTACACATCTCCAAATATCTGTCCTGGTCGACCCACGTCGATGCTACCACCAAGAAAGCACAACAGCGCCTATACTTCCTCAGGAAACTAAGGAAATTCGGCATGTCCACATTAACTCCTACCAACGTTTACAGATGCACCAGAGAAAGCATCCTATCTGGCTGCATCACAGCCTGGTATGGCAACTGCTCGGCCCAAGACCGCAAGAAACTTCAGAGAGTTGTGAACACAGCACAGTCCATCACACGAACCTGCCTCCCATCCATGGACTCCATCTACACCTCCCGCTGCCTGGGGAACGCGGGCAGCATAATCAAAGATCCCTCCCACCCGGCTTACTCACTCTTCCAACTTCTTCCATCGGGCAGGAGATACAAAAGTCTGAGAACACGAACGAACAGATTCAAAAACAGTTTCATCCCCGCTGTTGCCAGACTCCTAAACAATCCTTTTTTGGACTGACCTGATTAACACTACACCCATGTATGCTTCACCCGATGCCGGTGTTATGTATTTACATTGTGTACCTTGTGTTCCCCTATTATGTGTTTTCTTTTCTTTTCATGTACTTAATGATCTGTTGAGCTGCTCGCAGAAAAATACTTTTCACTGTACCTCGGTACACCTGACAATAAACAAAATCCAAATCCAACAGGGTAGAAGCAGGTGCGTTGTGAACATTTTACCAGATCCAACTAGTGGTCAGGTATATGAAGTGACTCCTGTAGTTGGGGGCATTTTCAGACAAGTTTTCAAGTGGAGGACCTGACAGAGGTAACCAAAGAAGATGCCAGTAGCAGAATAGTAAAACATATGTTTTAATGAGACTGACCTACAAATCTTATTTAATTAATTGGGGTGTGGGAATTATTGGCATGTCGCCAAAGATACAACAAAAATGACAAAGGCAGCTGGGCACGATGGGAGATATCCACAGAAAGTCTTGCATGCCGAGTGGAGGGAGATGTGATGCATCTAATGTCGGCATACTTTTAGACACGTTTGAAAATGCAGGCAAGTGTGCGACTTCAGGAATGATCTGTAAACCCTCGCATTCCGGTATCTGAGTTAGATCAACGCCCCCAACATTAGGCATTTCTTTGTCACATAGAACATAGAACATAGAACAATACAGCGCAGTACAGGCCCTTCGGCCCACGATGTTGCACCGAAACAAAAGCCATCTAACCTACACTATGCCATTATCATCCATATGTTTATCCAATAAACTTTTAAATGCTTTTTTGTAGAGCTGCAGACCAGTGCCGGAAAAAGTTCAGTCGTACACTGAACACAGATTAAGAGTGTTACAATGCATGTTGCTATCTTCTCCAAACAACAATTATTTGCATGAAGAGCTTTAAAATGCATTCCTCCACTTTATCAAGGTGATGCCAGCAGATACATAAATTATTTATGCCATCTAAAAGACATCACTGAAAAGCCAGCAGGCTTTAATCTTGTTCACTCAATCTTATAAGATAAACTTAAGTTCAATGTGCAGGTGACCGTAAGTCTTCAGAGAGATGACCCATTAAGTGATGCATCACTGGAGTCGTTGGGATGGCATTCTGCTCTATCAGTTGGAAATGGTAGTGGTGGGTTGTACAAGCAGCAGCTTAATGTGTGAACATATACACAGTCACCATGCATTTTTATGAAGTAATAGAAAGCCAGGATCTTTCATCCATTCTCTGCCTCCTCAAGTCAAAGGAGCTCTATTAATCTATTCAAAGAACAAAGAACAAAGAAAAGTACAGCACAAGAACAGGCCCTTCGGCCCTCCAAGTCTGCACCGACCATGTTCTGAGCTTGAATGTTCCTACTTCGCAGGTCCATCTTAGAAACAGGGAGCAGAAGATAATGGAGAGGAGATTATGATGTACTGAGGCGCAGGAGGAATAAGAGAGATGGAATTTTTTTTAAAAGGTGTTGTTGGGATATGGACAATATTGGCAGCACTACATTTATTGCCCACTGTGGTGAGGTTTCTCGTAAACCACGGTGCTCTGTATTCTCATGGTGCTTCTGGAATATTTGGTCGAAAGTGCCAGGATATTGACCCAACAGCAATTGAACTGTGAAACAAGCCCACGTTGGTATGTTGTGTGGCTTGGAGGGGAACTCGATAGTGATAGCTGTTCTTCTAGCCCCTTGTGTATTATGATGATAGGATAATGAAGACCAGGTTAGAAACCCCTGGAGCAAAATCCTACCCCATGTTCACTTGTCACAATTATCATGATGCAACAACTCTGTGTCCCATACTTAGATGCTGCCATTCAGCGAGAATTAGATAGTGTAAACGTGGACAGGATGTGTTGCAGCATATAAGAAGTTAGAAGAAGGTACGTTGGATGAAAGTGTGTTACCTTCTCAGTGAAGACAGAGCAGAAGGTTTCTCATGAATGTGAAGTCCTGGGACTCCGATCTCATAAATAATCACATGAAAGAATCAATGTTCAAAGGATATAAATATTACACCTATCTTCAGGTTCTAAAGTCATTTTCCTCGGATGCACAGCAACTGACAAGTGCAGATTTAAAATCTACAGCTATGATTTTCAGCAACATCGTGGAAACCTTCTCATCATTGCAGATAACCATTCAATGCTGCAGAAACCATTGCTTCAGACATGAGCTGGGAGCGGATGGTAACTCTGCCTCCACGGAAGTACAAACTGCTGAAAATGGCATTAAGAGATAGGCGAGACTGCCCCCTTCATACCAGATTTCAAACACAGGAAATTGACTTGCAGGAAGCTGTCTCTCAGGGTTCTTCAGGTTTGAAAGCTGCCTTTACACTAACTAGTTTGTTAATTGGTGGGAACATCGATACAGGGCCCAATACAATGGAGTGAACTTCAAAAGGTTGCTGCTTCACAAGCAGCTTATGCCAAGCATCTAGCCTTCCCACGCAAGTGGCACTTAGAAGATGGCATTTGATTTCCCAAACACATGTTCCAGATATACAGGTGTGAGTCCACTCTCTCTGTCCATGAGAAAGTCGGTGAGGGCTCAACTTCCAGAGAGACACAAAGAAATGAATGACTTTTGGAATCTGCCACCCCCGCCCCCCACCCTCACCACCCCACACCTCGCCAGTGCAGTAGTGTGAATCGTGCGGGAACCTCAATTTGATACATTAGCATGACATTGGCAAGTACTCTCTCCAGACTTTCCTCCTCATCTATATTCACTGGGCACTGGCATGATGTCACGCCAGCATCATTTACAGCACATCTACAAAACAAATCTGGTGGCCTCATCTCGTATCAGGGTATCAGAGGTGAGCACTCAGGCAGCCTTGATTCCCAGGCTCTTCACTGCTCAGGGTTCACTGGAGAGGAAATGGGGAACACAGATAAGTTCAACTCCGGGGCAGGGGCTGGGAATCAGTCACCCATTCTCAGGGGGCGGGGTCACTAGCAGGCCTTACTTTCCAATCACTTTGGGCGCCCCTTGCTGAAAAGTGGTCTGCAGGCTGGCATGCAAGCATCCGCCGCTTCCTGTGTCATCCTTGCTGGGTTTGTGGCCAACTCACCTCTGAGGGAGTGCCAATCCCTATTGGGAGCTGGAAAATGGGTGGCAGGAGGTGAATATGAAGGGTCACCACTGGGATTAACTGTGGGGTTCTGTGGGGTCATGAGAAGCCAGGCTGGAAGGGCAGAGTGGGTACCTCGGGAATGTTTTGCATCCCTGCCTCATGAGTATTGAAGACCCTCTCACTTGAGGAAGCACAACTGAACTACACATAGAAACCCACACTCTGGCACAACTGAGTGCCAAAGAATTGAATATCAATTGCAATTGTCTAGAAAGTTTGTATCTCAAGAATAAATGTGTAGGGCTGTAAAATGGGAAAATGCGGATGTCCTCTAGATGTTTGCTTGCCATGCTCATTGCAGGCTTTACTCTAATCAGCTGTGCTTCATCTGTCATGAGGCATTCAATTGATTGGAATGCAATTTGACCCTTCATTGGCAGTTCAATAGTGTCAATGAAATATACAAAGCTAAAGAGAACTGCCACTGATTTGAGCTTTTCTCTTTTCCTTTCCTTCCTGGTTTAGTGTTATCATCTGTGTCCACGCTCCCATCTACCTGTTCACCCAGAGCATCATTCTTGCTACTGGTCATGGCCAAGGGATTAGCTGTTTCTGCTTGTGGATCTTCTGCTATTAAAGATATACCCCTTTGGATACTGTCGGGGGGGGTAGCCTATCAGGGGAAAACAGCAGCAGCCAGAGCAGTGGCACCACGGCTGGCTCTGATGTTCAGAAGGGAGGGTCAAAGCGCAGAAGAGTAATAGTAATAGGGGACTCTATAGTCAGGGGCACAGATAGGCGCTTCTGTGGACGTGAAAGAGACTCCAGGATGGTATGTTGCCTCCCTGGTGCCAGGGTCCAGGATGTCTCCGAACGGGTAGAGGGAATCCTGAAGGGGGAGGGCAAACAGGCAGAGGTCGTTGTACATATTGGTACTAACGACATAGGCAGGAAGGGGCATGAGGTCCTGCAGCAGGAGTTCAGGGAGCTAGGCAGAAAGTTAAAAGACAGGACCTCGAGGGTTGTAATCTCGGGATTACTCCCTGTGCCACGTGCCAGTGAGGCTAGAAATAGGAAGATAGAGCAGACAAACACGTGGCTAAACAGCTGGTGTAGGAGGGAGGGTTTCCGTTATCTGGACCACTGGGAGCTCTTCCGGGGCAGGTGTGACCTGTATAAGATGGACGGGTTGCATCTAAACCGGAGAGGCATAAATATCCTGGCCGCGAGGTTTGCTAGTGTCACATGGGAGGGTTTAAACTAGTATGGCAGGGGGGTGGGCACGGGAGCAATAGGTCAGAAGGTGAGAGCATTGAGGGAGAACTAGGGAATAGGGACAGTGTGGCTCTGAGGCAGAGCAGACGGGGAGAAGTTGCTGAACACAGCGGGTCTGGTGGCCTGAAGTGCATATGTTTTAATGCAAGGAGCATTACGGGTAAGGCAGATGAACTTAGAGCTTGGATTACTACTTGGAACTATGATGTTGTTGCCATTACAGAGACCTGGTTGAGGGAAGGGCAGGATTGGCAGCTAAACGTTCCAGGATTTAGATGTTTCAGGCGGGATAGAGGGGGATGTAAAAGGGGAGGCGGAGTTGCGCTACTTGTTCGGGAGAATATCACAGCTATACTGCGAGAGGACACCTCAGAGGGCAGTGAGGCTATATGGGTAGAGATCAGGAATAAGAAGGGTGCAGTCACAATGTTGGGGGTATACTACAGGCCTCCCAACAGCCAGCGGGAGATAGAGGAGCAGATAGGTAGACAGATTTTGGAAAAGAGTAAAAACAACAGGGTTGTGGTGATGGGAGACTTCAACTTCCCCAATATTGACTGGGACTCACTTAGTGCCAGGGGCTTAGACGGGGCGGAGTTTGTAAGGAGCATCCAGGAGGGCTTCTTAAAACAATAGGTAAACAGTCCAACTAGGGAAGGGGCGGTACTGGACCTGGTATTGGGGAATGAGCACGGCCAGGTGGTAGATGTTTCAGTATGGGAGCATTTCGGTAACAGTGACCACAATTCAGTAAGTTTTAAAGTACTGGTGGACAAGGATAAGAGTGGTCCGAGGATGAATGTGCTAAATTGGGGGAAGGCTAATTATAACAATATTAGGCGGGAACTGAAGAACATAGATTGGGGGCGGATGTTTGAGGGCAAATCAACATCTGACATGTGGGAGGCTTTCAAGTGTCAGTTGAAAGGAATACAGGACAGGCATGTTCCTGTGAGGAAGAAAGATAAATACGGCAATTTTCGGGAACCTTGGATGACGAGTGATATTGTAGGCCTCGTCAAAAAGAAAAAGGAGGCATTTGTCAGGGCTAAAAGGCTGGGAACAGACGAAGCCTGTGTGGCATATAAGGAAAGTAGGAAGGAACTTAAGCAAGGAGTCAGGGGGGCTAGAAGGGGTCATGAAAAGTCATTGGCAAATAGGGTTAAGGAAAATCCCAAGGCTTTTTACACGTACATAAAAAGCAAGAGGGTAGCCAGGGAAAGGGTTGGCCCACTGAAGGATAGGCAAGGGAATCTATGTGTGGAGCCAGAGGAAATGGGCGAGGTACTAAATGAATACTTTGCATCAGTATTCACCAAAGAGAAGGAATTGGTAGATGTTGAGTCTGGAGAAGGGGGTGTAGATAGCCTGGGTCACATTGTGATCCAAAAAGACGAGGTGTTGGGTGTCTTAAAAAATATTAAGGTAGATAAGTCCCCAGGGCCGGATGGGATCTATCCCAGAATACTGAAGGAGGCTGGAGAGGAAATTGCTGAGGCCCTGACAGAAATCTTTGGATCCTCGCTGTCTTCAGGGGATGTCCCGGAGGACTGGAGAATAGCCAATGTTGTTCCTCTGTTTAAGAAGGGTGGCAGGGATAATCCCGGGAACTACAGGCCGGTGAGCCTTACTTCAGTGGTAGGGAAATTACTGAAGAGAATTCTTCGAGACAGGATCTACTCCCATTTGGAAGCAAATGGACGTATTAGTGAGAGGCAGCACGGTTTTGTGAAGGGGAGGTCGTGTCTCACTAACTTGATAGAGTTTTTCGAGGAGGTCACTAAGATGATTGATGCAGGTAGGGCAGTAGATGTTGTCTATATGGACTTCAGTAAGGCCTTTGACAAGGTCCCTCATGGTAGACTAGTACAAAAGGTGAAGTCACACGGGATCAGGGGTGAACTGGCAAGGTGGATACAGAACTGGCTAGGCCATAGAAGGCAGAGTGTAGCAATGGAGGGATGCTTTTCTAATTGGAGGGCTGTGACCAGTGGTGTTCCACAGGGATCAGTGCTGGGACCTTTGCTGTTTGTAGTATATATAAATGATTTGGAGGAAAATGTAACTGGTCTGATTAGTAAGTTTGCAGACGACACAAAGGTTGGTGGAATTGCGGATAGCGATGAGGACTGTCTGAGGATACAGCAGGATTTAGATTGTCTGGAGACTTGGGCGGAGAGATGGCAGATGGAGTTTAATCCGGACAAATGTGAGGTAATGCATTTTGGAAGGGCTAATGCAGGTAGGGAATATACAGTGAATGGTAGAACCCTCAAGAGTATTGAAAGTCAAAGAGATCTAGGAGTACAGGTCCACAGATCACTGAAAGGGGCTACACAGGTGGAGAAGGTAGTCAAGAAGGCATACGGCATGCTTGCCTTCATTGGCCGGGGCATTGAGTATAAGAATTGGCAAGTCATGTTGCAGCTGTATAGAACCTTAGTTAGGCCACACTTGGAGTATAGTGTTCAATTCTGGTTGCCACACTACCAGAAGGATGTGGAGGCTTTAGAGAGGGTGCAGAAGAGATTTACCAGAATGTTGCCTGGTATGGAGGGCATAAGCTATGAGGAGCGATTGAATAAACTCGGTTTGTTCTCACTGGAACGAAGGAGGTTGAGGGGCGACCTGATAGAGGTATACAAAATTATGAGGGGCATAGACAGAGTGGATAGTCAGAGGCTTTTCCCCAGGGTAGAGGGGTCAATTACTAGGGGGCATAGGTTTAAGGTGAGAGGGGCAAAGTTTAGAGTAGATGTACGAGGCAAGTTTTTTATGCAGAGGGTAGTGGGTGCCTGGAACTCACTACCGGAGGAGGTAGTGGAAGCAGGGACGATAGGGACATTTAAGGGGCATCTTGACAAATATATGAATAGGATGGGAATAGAAGGATACGGACCCAGGAAGTGTAGAAGATTGTAGTTTAGTCGGGCAGTATGGTCGGCACGGGCTTGGAGGGCCGAAGGGCCTGTTCCTGTGCTGTACATTTCTTTGTTCTTTGTTTGTTCTAAAGCTGCTTCTTGAGCCTTTGCTGGATTAGGAATTTTGGTTGATCCATGGTGCTTGCGCACGAACGTTGTACCGTACACCTATCATCAGGTGATGCATCTAATGTCGGCATACTTTTAGACACGTTTGAAAATGCAGGCAAGTGTGCGACTTCAGGAATGATCTGTAAACCCTCGCATTCCGGTATCTGAGTTAGATCAACGCCCCCAACATTAGGCATTTCTTTGTCACATAGAACATAGAACATAGAACAATACAGCGCAGTACAGGCCCTTCGGCCCACGATGTTGCACCGAAACAAAAGCCATCTAACCTACACTATGCCATTATCATCCATATGTTTATCCAATAAACTTTTAAATGCCCTCAATGTTGGCGAGTTCACTACTGTAGCAGGTAGGGCATTCCACGGCCTCACTACTCTTTGCGTAAAGAACCTACCTCTGACCTCTGTCCTATATCTATTAACCCTCAATTTAAAGTTATGTCCCCTCGTGCCAGCCATATCCATCCGCGGGAGAAGGCTCTCACTGTCCACCCTATCCAACCCCCTGATCATTTTGTATGCCTCTATTAAGTCTCCTCTTAACCTTCTTCTCTCCAACGAAAACAACCTCAAGTCCATCAGCCTTTCCTCATAAGATTTTCCCTCCATACCAGGCAACATCCTGGTAAATCTCCTCTGCACCCGCTCCAAAGCCTCCACGTCCTTCCTAAAATGCAGTGACCAGAACTGTACGCAATACTCCAAATGCGGCCGTACCAGAGTTCTGTACAGCTGCAACATGAGGTTTAGCTTCAATTGGTGGTTCATCCTCATCTGATATAACGATACGTGTTTTGTCTTTTGCTGGAGAACCACACAAAGATGTATCCATCTGTTCTTCCTGTAAATTCTTTGATGGACTGGCCTCGGGTACTTGGGAATCCATTGCAAGAACTGTTCAATGGACATAGGATAAATCATCGTACTTCTCTAGATCCAATTTCTCCAAAATGGGGATTATTTCTTCTGTTTCCAGTTGGCTGTTTGTAGTTGATGTGCTAATTTATCTGGTGTTGCACTCTCATTTTCTTTCATCTGATAACTCCTCCACTTCATCTCTTTGGCATTTGCATTCATCCTTTGTCGTAGCGCTGCCTGAGATGTACAGCCACTCAACTAGCTCTAGTGTCTCACACACTTCCGCTCCTATGATGGACTCTTGGTCTGTGTCCACAATGGAAAATGGTACAGTGTGAAGTCTGTTGTGTACCCATGCTTCGAGCTCACACGCGCCTAACATAGAGATTTTGTGACTATTGAAGTCTCACAATTTGCAGCTTCTAAACATCAGACAGGTTGATGAGGTTGGCCTTCGTGCCAGTGTCAAGCTTGACTTTTCTTACTGTGTCATTTATTTTTAATGGCACCGTCCATTTAGAACATAGAACATAGAACATAGAACGATACAGCGCAGTACAGGCCCTTTGGCCCACAATGTAGCACCGACATGGGAAGTCAAAAAACAAAAGCCATCTAACCTACACTATGCCATTATCATCCATATGCTTATCCAATAAACTTTTAAATGCCCTCAATGTTGGCGAGTTCACTACTGTTGCAGGTAGGACATTCCACGGCCTCACCACTCTTTGCGTAAAGAACCTACCTCTGACCTCTGTTCTATACCTATTACCCCTCAGTTTAAGGCTATGTCCCCTCGTGCTAGCCATTTCCATCCACGGGAGAAGGCTCTCACTGTCCACCCTATCTAACCCACTGATCATTTTGTATGCCTCTATTAAGTCTCCTCTTAACCTTCTTCTCTCTAACAAAAACAACCTCAAGTCCATCAGCCTTTCCTCATAAGATTTTCCCTCCATACCAGGCATCATCCTGGTAAATCTCCTCTGCACCCGCTCCAAAGCTTCCACGTCCTTCCTATAATGCGGTGACCAGAACTGTACGCAATACTCCAAATGCAGCCGTACCAGAGTTCTGTACAGCTGCAACATGACCTCCTGACTCCGGAACTCAATCCCTCTACCAATAAAGGCCAACACTCCATAGGCCTTCTTCACAACCCTATCAACCTGGGTGGCAACTTTCAGGGATCTATGGGATTTATGTGTATAATTATCTGCCTTCAATTCAGTGATGCTGCAGATTGCAACAAGTATACTTCTGTTTGATATCCGTTGAGTCTCCTTGGCTTTGCCAATGATCATGGCCGGGATTCTCTCACCCTGGGGCCAGGACGGAGAATCGCCGGGACTGGTGCGAATCGCGCCATGCCGCCCTGACGTGGAAAGCGGAGAATCGGAGCCATTGGCGCCGGCGCGGTCGGTGCAGCACTGGTTGGGGGCCGCTCTATGGGCTCCCCCCCTTTGATTTTCGGCCCGGGATGGGCCGAGCAGCCACGCCAAAAAAGCCGAGTCCCGGCGGCGCCATTCACACCTGCTTTTAGCCGGCGGGACCTCGGCGTGAATGCATCCGAGGGCGGCCTGGTGGGGGGGAGGGGTGTCCGACCCCGGGGACAGGCATCTTCTGTGGCCTGGCCCACGATTGCAGCCTACTGATCGGCGGGATGGCCTCTCGGGCTGGGGGCCTCTCTTGTTCTGCGCCGGCCCCTGTAGCCCTACACTATGTTGCGTCGGGGCCGGCGCGGAGATTGGAGCCACTGCGCATGCACGGACCCCGTGGCACCAATCTGACGCCGGGATCGGCAGCTGGAGCGGCGTGGTTCGCTCCAGTGCCATGCTGGCCCCATGTAGGGGTCAGAATCTCTGCTCCTGAGGGCATGTTGACGGCGTTTACGACGGCATCGACACTTAACCTCAAAATCACAGAATCCCTCCCCATGTCTAGAAAGAATGTGTTCTCTAGACACACCTCACCAATGGCACCGATACTCTTTGTTTGGTTAGGCCTTTTTCTTGTATAACATTGGGCTGCAAAACAATTACAGATGGCACATGTTTTTCCATAAGCAGGGCATTGTCATGGCATATGCCGTTTGCCACATACTGGACACAAAATGGAAGATCGAGTCGGCCGCTCAAAATGGCCACTCGCACTGGGAGCACGTTTCTTATTCAGCTGCATCACCACACTAATGCCGTCTGCCGCCTCTTCTGCCTTCCCGCCAAAACTACAGAGATTCAACATGTCACGCTGCTTTGCAGCAAGCTCACTAGCATGACATATTTGAACGGCACTTTCAAGTTTCAGGTCTGTTTCCCGTAGTAGCCACTCGTTATTGTTGGAGATTCCAAAAACTATCTGGTCTCATATCATCTACGACTGGAGTGTTCCGAAGTTGCACGACTGCGCTTTCTATTATAAGTCAGTGAGGGAGCTATTGAATGCCTCACCCGTTTTCTGGTGCGCCTATGGAATTTATACTGCTTGAACGTTTCATTTTTTTAGGGAAGCAATGCTGGTCGAATCTTTTAAGCACATCTTCGAAACTTTTTCTGTCAGCCTCGTCTTCAAATGGAAAAGTATTGAAGATCTCACTTGCTTGGGGACCTGATACGGTGAGCAGCAACGCGATACGCCTCTCATCAGGCTGTGCCTGCAGACCAAGGGCTGCAACATACAGTTTAAACTGCTGCTTAAACACCCTCCAATTGTCGTCTACATTACCGGTAAACCAAAGCTGTTGAGGTGCCTTGATACAGTGCATTCCAGGCTTTAACGTTTTACCGCACGTTGCACACTGGATGCCAGTAGCTTGCAAGGTTGGTCACAAAGATTCATTTCCTTTCTTATTCTGCAAAGTTATCTACAGTGGTTCAAATTTTCTTGTACAGAATCTTCAAGTTCTGGTTAAATCATCAATCCTGGTACCATGTCATGTTCTGCAAACGGACCGAAGTGAATGATAAACTACAGAACATGTAATTTAAAATAATTTATTATTTAACAATCTGCATGGTAAGATAAGTAGGATAAATTAACTGACAAACAACTAACACTAAACAACTCTCATGGAAGTACTGCAAATACATCTATCTCCCAGCACGACCAACTCCCAACTCCCAGATCATATGGTGAAGTGATGGGTTTGTAATGCCACCTAGTGGTCGGAGATCGTGCCTAACATTATATACAAACTTACATTATGAATATCATCATAAATGTAATATTGCCAGCTGTGACTTGTTCACTGCAACAGTATGTGTTAGACTAGTATTGGAGATACTAGCAGCTAATCATAAGGGGAAGATTTTTTTTAAATGAGCTCTCAATGCCAACCTGACCCCATAATTCTGGATACGTAATCTCATCATCCAATACTATAGGCTGGGAACATTAATTTGCAAAACTTACCTCAGATGCTCAATGGAAAAGATTTTGAGAAAATGTAATACATTATAATAATTTTATATTAATTTTATAATAATAATAATCTTTATTGTCACAAGTAGGCTTACATTAACACTGCAATGAAGTTACTGTGAAAAGCCCCTAGTCGCCACATTCAGGCACCTGTTTGAGTACATAGAGGGAGAATTCAGAATGTCCAAATTACCTAACAGCACTTCTTTCGGGACTTGTGGGAGGAAACCGGAGCACCCGGAGGAACCCACACAGACACAGGGAGAACGTGCAAACTCCACACAAATGGTGACCCAAACCGGGAATCGAACCTGGGACCGTAGTGCTAACTAATATGCTACAGTGCTGCCCCCTTTTTATATATTATTGTGCATCATTGCAATTGTTCCTTTTCTGTGCAGACAACATCGTTAAAGCTGCTAGATACAGGTCCACAGGTCATTGAAAGGGGCAACACAGGTGGAGAAGGTAGTCAAGAAGGCATACGGCATGCTTGCCTTCATTGGCCGGGGCATTGAGTATAAGAATTGGCAAGTCATGTTGCAGCTGTATAGAACCTTAGTTAGGCCACACTTGGAGTATAGTGTTCAATTCTGGTCGCCACACTACCAGAAGGATGTGGAGGCTTTAGAGAGGGTGCAGAAGAGATTTACCAGAATGTTGCCTGGTATGGAGGGCATTAGCTATGAGGAGCGATTGAATAAACTCGGTTTGTTCTCACTGGAATGAAGGAGGTTGAGGGGAGACCTGATAGAGGTATACAAAATTATGAGGGGCATAGACAGAGTGGATAGTCAGAGGCTTTTCCCCAGGGTAGAGGGGTCAATTACTAGGGGGCATAGGTTTAAGGTGAGAGGGGCAAGATTTAGAGTAGATGTACGAGGCAAGTTTTTTACGCAGAGGGTAGTGGGTGCCTGGAACTCGCTACCGGAGGAGGTAGTGGAAGCAGGAACGATAGGGACATTTAAGGGGCATCTTGACAAATATATGAATAGGATGGGAATAGAAGGATACGGACCCAGGAAGTGTAGAAGGTTGTAGTTTAGTCGGGCAGCATGGTCGGCACGGGCTTGGAGGGCCGAAGGGCCTGTTCCTGTGCTGTACATTTCTTTGTTCTCTTTGTTCTTTGTATTCCCCAGTGATTTTTAGTACGTAATAATGTGAGCAGAGAAGAAAACTATTGTTCTGTGATTTCAGAATGTTTTTCCTCCAATTTCCTGTGACTACCAATCTCAGGAAAGGATTTGTTCCAAATAAATCTGTACCTGGAAGGCTTTTCATCAATGATTGGCTCCAGTCCATTTTTTTTTACAAGGATTCTCTGTGGCACTCATTTCCCACAGGGATTTGCTACAGTGTTCCAGTTAATGCAAGGATTTGCTTCAGTATTTTTGCTGTTAGTAATGATTCACCTCTGTGCTTTCTCTTCTTACAGTGGTGCGCTAAAAAACTGCTTGCAGGCCCAACGCTCCAGAAGTAGATTGTATTATAGTTTTAACCATGTTCCTGACACCAATGACAGCTAGAATATTTGAAAATCTTTGCTATTCCCCAAAACAGGAAAAATGTATCATAGCAGGGTTTAATTCCTCACACTACTTGCCAGGAAAGCTTCACATGGTTTTGTGTTCCAATGCTACTCTGATGAGCTATGAACATTTTTCTGAAGTGTTGGAAAAAGCATTTGTACTCTTTTATATGTGTATATTTATGTCTCCGTTCATAGATTATGTTGTGATGTTGAGATTGGACTGGGGGGAGCACAGTAAGAAGTCTTACTGTTAAAGTCCAACAGGTTTGTTTCGAATCACTAGCTTACGGAGCACTGCTCCTTCCTCAGGTGAATCCTGAGATTATATTGGGTGGCACAGTGGTTAGCCTGCTGCTTCACAGTGCCATGAAGCTGGGTTCAATTCCGGCCTCGGGTGACTGTGTGGAGTTTGCATGTTCTCCCTCTGTCTGCATGAGTTTCCTCCGGGTGCTCCGATTTCCTCCCACAGGCCAAAGATGTGAGGGTTATGTGGATTGGTAATGCTAACTTGTCCCTTAATTTCCTGGGATGTGCAGGTTAGGTTTTGAGATTACGGGTATAGGGCGAGGTGGGCACTCGTCAATGGGCAGAGTACTCATTCGAAGGGTCAGTGCAGATTCAACGGGGCAAATGGCTTCCTTCTACGCTATATGTGTAATTAATAAGGCTACAATTTGAAATGAAAATGAAATGAAATGAAAATCGCTTATTGTCACAAGTAGGCTTCAAATGAAGTTACTGTGAAAAGCCCCTAGTCACCACATTCTGGCGCCTGTTCAGGGAGTCTGGTATGGGAATTGAACCGTGCTGCTGGCCTGCCTTGGTCTGCTTTCGAAGCCAGCGATTTAGCTCTGTGCTATACCAGCCCCTAATTTGGAGTAACGGTGAGTGATTTAGATTCTTTCCTACTATTATTTCCTGTCCTATTCCTACCAATACTGCTAATTCGTGCTTTTTCCTGACCTGAAGCACTGTCTCCTTTCTGGAGAACAATGATCTTTCAGTACCTAACCCAATTCAAGGTTATTGAAATTATTATCCAAATGTGGATATCTTAAAGAGAATATTCAGGTTTTACCTAACTACATGCTGTCATTTTGTGCAGATGGTATGCCTGTAGTGTGTTTTCCAATCCACGTAACCTGTCCTGTGTGTTACTCCATTAAGCCTCAGCTAATTACGATGTCAGAAAATATCTGAACACTTGTGCATCACTTAAATTTGACACATCCCTCAAGTTCTTCACCTTAACCAGGCTGGATGGCTTAAGGTCCATGAATAAAATTGTACATTCCAGTTTGTTGCTAATTGTGCAGTTAAAGGACACACCAGGGAATATCTGCTGAATTGTAGAGATATTTTCAGCAGTTGTGAAAATTTATGTTTTAACATCAACAGAAAGGAAATAAAAGCATGTACCAATTTACACCTGGTGTACAGTATACCAAGCTATTGACTACCATTGACAGTATTAACATGAATTATGTACAGACTTCACCTTCCTCGAAAGTATGCTGACAGCCACTGCCCTCAGTGACCAGAACACCATCCTCACATCACTAAAGCAGGTTATGCCTTTGGCTGATTGAAAATAGTGGGTTGGATTTGCCGGCTCGCAAAGCCAGGAACACAAATTGCAATCGGGCGGAGAATCGAGCGTCATGCGCAAATTGAAGTTTTCACCCGGCGCCGATTCTGGAGCCATGCTCCAGTCCCTCCCTAGTGGCGTAAACAAAGGGCTGGATTCTGGTGGCGACAGGGTGGAGAATCCGTTTTGCCACCGAATTGAGTCCGCCATGGAGCACAGCGCGGCTGCTGGAGGCCGCCGCCGTGCGCATGCGCAGCCTCTGACCCGGAAGTGCTAGGGGCCAGATCTGCAGCTAGAGCTGCGAGCTCTATGACGGCTGCCTGCTAGCCCCCAGCAAAACGGGGAATCTGTGGCCGATTGCCGCCAGTTTTCCTGGAGTAAAAGACCACAGTATTCACAATGCCGTGTGGACTTAGTCCCAAAGATGGAGAACCCAGCCCAAGGTTTGCTTCCCGCACCGGCGGGGGCAATCAAAACCAGCATTTGTATGCATTTAAATCTGATTAGCATATTGGACACAGTATGCTCCACACTTTCACGATGCTCCGCCCCTCTCAGGCAGAAGTCACGCAGGTGCACATTAATTACAAATATTTACAAATGGGCACTGGACGTCTGGTATAACCTGCACGGGTCTCACAGGGTAAGAATGTTCCAGTACCCCATGGAGCTTGTCGAATACGTGCTCCCCTGATAAGGGCGCAGGGAACTTTAACACTATTTATCTTAGTATGATAGATTCGGCCAGTCAAGCACCGACTAGAAATTACCTAGGAGGGAACTACGAGAGCTGTACATAATAGTTATCATGTTATTTAAAATACGTTTGTTTTCTCTGCAACTCGGTGTGGAATCCTTTCATTGCCGCTTACTAAATTGCCATGGCTACGGGGAGGTTCTCTGTGCATCTCATGGCAGAGGCTTCACCAGTGACCCCCACCCTTCCGGATCACAATCAGTCTCTTCCTGGTGAGACTGGCAGTGCTGACTGCCTCTGCTGCCTCTTCGCAGGCAGTGTTCTGGCTGGCAGGCTTGAGTCGGCTGCCCACCCTTGAGAAGAGGGTGTTCCTCTGCTCCTCACTGGCCTGGAGCTGTGGGTCCACCTTGGACGCCCGACCGCAGGGGATAGGTTCTCTGTGAGCCACATTGGTGGCTGCAGTGAGTGTGTGGTAAGTGCAGCGCTAATAAACAACTCCAGCTGCCAGGCCCTTTGACGCTAACTCCGGCCGCAGTGGTTAGAATGCCTGATGGGCCGGGAATTACTCGGAATTTGCGGCATGGACCATTTGCCTGTACTGACTCGCTTACCGAATAACGCCCCCAACGGGAACGCAAACCGCACGTAATTCGGTCCTGGCTGGAACATTTAGGGCTGGATTCTCCATTTAGGAGATGTTCTTCCACTGCAGCAGAATTGCACTGGTTTTACGATCCCCTTGGGGTCGGAAAGCGGGTTGAAATTCTATATTCCTCGCCATGCAAATAAATGCATGGTGTGGAATATCGGGGAGTCCCAGGGAATCACACTATTGGGCTGCCAATTTGAGCGGGTGGCCCAATAGCGAGGTCCCGTGCAGCCACCCTCCCCAAAAAGAAAATCGGCCACGAATCCCCTACCCCCGCCTATACTGCACAGCAGCCCCAACCCCGGATTGCCTTATGCTCTCCCCACCTCAAACTACGGGTGTGACCCAACCTCTCCAGGACCTCTGTTTAGAGTGAACCCCCATAAGGATCCCTGTGATGGTGGGGACCCTTCACAGGGACCCTTTGATGGGGGAACCCGCCACACTGATCCCTGTGATGGCGAGACACCCCACAGGAAACCTTGTGATGGGGGAACCAGTCATAGGGAGCCCTGTGATGGGGAGACCCCTGCACAGGGAGCCCTGTGATGTGGTGACCCCCCCCACAGGGAGCCCCATGATGGGGGGAACCCACTATTGGCAACCCTGTGAAGGGGGACTCCCCCACAAACCCCTCCCCACATAGACCCCCCTGAAAAGAGACCCCTAAAAGCTAATGAAAGCAGTGAAATCACATGCTTGAGGGATTGGAATGCACTTAGTGCTTGGAATGCACTCACCTCTCTTTGATGTGGTCAATGTTTACAAATATTGGGGTTTCGTCATTTAGGCCATTGAACCGTGAAGGAAGATATGAAATGAAAATCGCTTATTGTCACAAGTAGGCTTCAAATGAAGTTACTCTGAAAAGCCCCTAGTCGCCACATTCCGGCGCCTGTTCGGGGAGGCTGTTACGGGAATTGAACCGTGCTGCTGGCCTGCCATGGTCTGCTTTCAAAGCCAGCGATGACCCAATCAAAGCTGCAGATGGTTTGTAGAAGCTGCCAATCTCCTAACACTACTAGAAAACTATGAATGGCTTGTAGCCAATGGATCAGTGGGAACCGTACGCAGGTCACAGGTGCTCTCCTTCCAGGAATAGACACATGGAGCTGCAAGGTAAGTGTTACAGCTGTAATTCTTCTCAATGCCTCTGTCTGGGTTGCTCTACAGTTTCCAGACAGGGTCCCTTTTCTGGGGGGGGTGGGGGTGGGGGGGGGGGGGCGGTGGGGGGGGGGCTGACTGTGGGGCGGTCACTGTGGGAGGTTCCACCAACTACAGGGGTCCCTGTGGGGGATATGGTGTCTGGGTCTGGTAGGGGAGGCAATGGTGAATTGGTATTGTCACTGGAGTAGTAATCCAGAGACCATGGGTAATGCTCTGGGGACCTGGGTTCGAATCCCACCAGGGCAGTTGATGGAATTCAAATTCAATAAAAATATGGAATTAAAAATCTAATGACGACCATGAAACCATTATTGATTGTACAAACTCATCTTGTTCACTAATGCCCTTCACGGAAGGAAATCTGCCATCCTTACCTAGTGTGGCATTCATGTGACCCCAGACCCACAGCAATGCTGGCCAGACAGCGACGCCCACTTCCCATGAACCAATAAAAAAGCAGGCCTGTGCAGGGAGTGCATTGTTGGGGGTGGGTGGCCCTCAGATAGTCTCTACCAGCTTGGCCATGGTGTGGTTGACCTTGTGGTGGGCCAATGGGGCAACTGTTGCATCCTGGGCCCACCGCGAGGTCCACCACATCATGATCACTTTGGTAGAGACCATAAGTGATCCGTGCCTACATGATTCCCGGCCGCAGGAACCAGGGAATCACGGGAGACTGGAGCATAGGGCATTGGGCCCGCTAAATAGATGCAAATGGGTCATTAAGACCCATTTGCAGTTATTTATGTCTCCCATTGGTTGGGTAACACATTATGGCAGGCAAGCAGGAGAACACTGTGGACCTTCAAACACATCGAGTTAATTCTATCTGTGCAATGTTTTTAGCACACCAGTAAACAAATTCACATGAATTCCTGCCTACTTCATCAGTTATTTCCTCATTTACGCCATCAGCAGTCAGAGCATCGTGTGGACGCTAATCCCGATTTATCCCTGATGGACACTTACCTGTCCCATTTGGGAACGCATTCCGGGCGTCCAGGGACAGAGAACTCCACCCTCAGTCTCCCAAATGGAGAATCATGCCCAGTATCAGATTGAACACCAGAATGTCTGACAAACAGTTGTAATTGTGACCTGCCTTATGTGAGTCAGGAAATAACTGTTAAAATAGGCAGGAATTCATGTGAATCCATTTACTGGTGTGCTAAAAACATTCACAGATGGAATCAACTTTATGGGTTTGAGGGTTCACACGGTTCTCCTGCTTGCCTGCCATAATGTGTTAGCCAGCCAATGCCATAAGCAATATTTAAGTTGTTATCTTTGTCATAATATACACCAGTATATCATGGTGCAGACACACACTGATGGACACACAGTGGGACCAATCAACATACACAACACTGCAGCCAATCACCAGTGAGAGCACATGCACTATAAAGACAGGGGGCATCAGAGTTCCCACTCATTCGAGTAGCAGCTAGCCAAGAGCACAGAAGCTCACAGCCTGCAACACAGACATTCACCATGTGCTGAGTGCATCAACTGGATAGGACAAGGCAAAGGTCTTTAGTTAAAGCTAGTGTCGTATTTACCCACAGTTTAAGTATTTCTATACAGTTAACCTTTTAATAAAATAGTGTTGCACTACTTCAAGTGTTGGTGACCTGAATGTGATCCAGAACACCCAACACATCATGATACCAGGAGTTGTTGCATTCTAGCACTTCTTAGGCCTACCTGCAAGTGATCTGCCTCTTCCGCCAGCATTCCGTCATCCTGCAACATGGACAACATCAGCCCGCCGCCGCTCAGCATCGCCGGCAACCTCTGGGCCAACTGGAAGATTTTCAAACAGCGCTTCCAGCTCTTCCTCGAAGCCACGGACAGGGAGGGCGCCTCGGACACCAGAAAGATTGCTCTACTCCTCTCCACAGCCAGGGACCATGCCATCCACATTTTCAACTCTCTCACCTTTGAAGATGACGAAGACAAGACGAAGCTCAAGATGGTTCTCCTCAAATTTGACACTCACTGCAGCGTAGAGGTGAATGAAAGTTTTGAGCGCTACGTGTTCCAGCAGCGTTTGCAGGGTAAGGACAAACCTTTCCAATCCTTTCTAACGCACCTCCGCATCCTTGTGCACTCTTGCAGCTACGGGCCCACCTCCGACTCCATGATACGCAATCAGATCGTTTTCGGTGTTCAGTCGGACCCCCTACGTCAGCAGCTCCTCAAAGTAATGCAACTCACCCTGGCGACCGCCATCAAGACCTGTGTCCTACATGAAAATGCCACCAGTCTGTAGTCCCATATACAAATGGCTGAAATGGCGTGACAAGGTCCCCACGAGCCGGAACGGGTCCAAGTCATTGAGCACCTCCAGGGCCTCAGCCTGAATGAGGGCAGCCATTTCGCGCGCTTTTCGCAGACTCCCGCGCTTGTACGCACCAACGAGGGGACGGCGACGTGGAGGAACGTAATGCGCAGGCGCGCACCACGCATGACCGCACCGCGCATACGCGGTGGCGCAGCAAACGTGCTGAAGTCACGAAGTGCGGCAACTGTGGCTCCGCCCATTTAAAGCGGCAATGCCCCGCAAAATCTCGACAATGCCAACGATGTGGAAGACTTGGCCACTCTGCTGCCTGCTGTCGAGCAGCTCAGCCTTCCAATTCATATCGCTACAGCCAGCCTCGCAGGAATGTTCGGGCAATTCAACCCACTGTCACCGAGTCCGATTCCGACCTCCCGCATAGCAGTGACACCGAGGACTCGAAGGCGCCTTTTCGAGTCGGTGTCGTAACGAAAAACAGGCTGTCCCCGAAGCAAAGACACCAGCCGCTGTCGGTATACAGCAACGATCCAGACGATGAGTGGTGTGCCACCCTGACGGTCAACCGGTCCCAAATACGATTCCGCCTGGACACCGGTGCCTCCGCCAATTTTATGGCGTGGTCTGCTTTCCAAAGCCTTCGTGTCAAACCAACCATTCTTCCATCGGCCTGCCAGCTATTGGACTACAATGGCAACATCATTCCTGCTACCGGCTCATGCCAACTCGAAGTGACGCACAAGTCACGAAAAGCCATCCTTCCTTTCGAGATCGTGGGCTCTTCGAAGGACTCTCTGTTCGGCGCACAGGCGTGCAAACTCCTAAACCTCGTTCAAAGAGTTCACTCTCTCTCTCCTGATGACGCATCTGCCTTCCAGGATGCTGACTTCAGGGCGCAACTCAACGCCATCATCGACCAGCACCGCAACGTCTTCGAAGGCATGGGCACGCTCCTATATACTGACAAGATCCTACTCAAACAGAACGCCACCCCTGTGGTTCATGCACCTCGCTGAGTCCCAGCACCCCTCAAGGAGCGCCTCAAGCTGCAGCTGCAGGACCTCCAAGACCAAGGAGTGATCTCCAGAGTTATGGAACCAACCGACTGGGTCAGTTCCATGGTGTGTGTAAAAAAGCCTTCCGGCAAGCTCAGAATCTGCATTGATCCAAAGGATCTGAATAGCAACATAATGAGGGAGCATTACCCAATCCCCAAGCGCAAAGAGATCACGTGCGAGTTGGCTCGCACCAAGCTCTTCACCAAACTTGACGCCTCGAAAAGATTCTGGCAAATTCAACTAGACAGATCCAGCAGGAAACTGTGTACCTTTAATACCCCGTTTGGCAGATATTGTTACAACAGGATGCCGTTTGGGATCATATCGGCTTCAGAAATGTTCCACAGAATCATGGAACATATGATGGAACGCATTGAAGTTCGCGTCTATGTCGACGACATAATCATTTGGTCCACCACGCCGCAGGAGCATATCAGTCGGCTCCAGCGCGTGTTCAAATGCATACGGGAGCAGGGCCTACGCCTCAACAGAGCCAAATGTTCCTTCGGCCAGACGGAACTCAAGTTCCTAGGGGACCACATCTCCCAGTTGGGTGTGCGGCCGGATGCGGACAGGGTGGCTGCCATCACAGCCATGAAAAAGCCAGAGGAAAGAAGGCGGTCCCCCGATTTCTGGGCGTGGTCAACTCCCTAGGGAAGTTCATCCCTAACCTCGCCTCTCATACCACAGCTCTCAGGAACCTGGTCAGGAAGACGACAGACTTCCAATGGCTTCCTGCCCACGAGCTCGAATGGAGAGAACTTAAAACCAAACTTAACACGGCCCCGGTATTGGCCTTTTTTGATCCAGCGAAAGAGACAAAGGTTTTGACCGATGCCAGTCAATCTGGCATTGGGGCAGTGCTCCTGCAACGCGATGAGGCCTCATCATGGGCCCCCGTTGCATATGCGCCGCATGCCATGACCCCCACGGAACAGCGCTACGCGCAGATACAAAAGGAGTGCCTGGGCCTTTTGACCAGTGTCATCAAGTTTCATGATTATGTGTACGGCTTCCCCAATTCACCGTCGAGACCGACCATCGCCCGCTGGTCAATATAATACAGAAAGACTTGAACGACATGACGCCTCGCCTCTGCTCATTCTGCTCAAACTCCGGCGATACGACTTCCAGCTCGCATACACCGCGGGCAAAGACCTGATCATAGCCGGCGCTCTGTCCAGGGCAGTCAACACCCCGTCTGACCCAGCGGGTATCCTCTGCCAGGTTGATGCCCATGTGGCCTTCGTGGCCTCCAATCTACCAGCCACGGATGAACGCCTCGTCCAAATTTGCCACGAGACTGCGGCTGACCCCCTGCTACAGCGTGTCATGCGCCATCTAACAGACGGGTGGTTCAAGGGCCAATGCCCGCAGTTCTACAACATCAGAGATGATCTGGCGGTAGTCGATGGTGTCCTCCTGAAGCTGGACCGCATTGTTAACCCGCGTTGCATGCGCCAGCTTGTCTTGGAACAGCTACACGACGGCCATCTTGACATGGAGAGGTGCAGCCGACGGGCCCGAGAGGCTGTGTACTGGCCCGACATCAATGACGACATCGCCAACACAGTGCTCAACTGCCCCACCTGTCAGCGGTTCCAGCCGGCCCAACCACGTGAGACCCTACAGCCCCATGAGTTGGTCACGTCCCCTTGGTCCAAGGTCGGCATCGACCTGTTCCACGCGCTGGGCAGGGACTATGTTCTGATTGTAGACTATTTTTCAAACTACCCGGAGGTGGTACGTTTGCACGACATCACATCGTCTGCAGTCATCCATGCCTGTAAGGACACCTTTACTCGTCATGGCATCCCACTCACTGTGATGTCGGACAATGGCCCCTGCTTCGCAAGCCAGGAATGGTCCAACTTTGATAGGAGGTACAACTTTGTGCATGTGACATCCAGTCCCCTGTACCCCCAATACAATGGCAAAGCGGAGAAGAGCGTCCACATAGTCAAACGGCTCCTCTGCAAGGCTGCCAATGTGGGATCCGACTTCTACCTCGCCCTGCTGGCCTATCGCTCGGCCCCACGGTCCACTGGGCTGTCGCCAGCCCAACTGCTCATGGGTCGCACCCTGGGGACGACAGTGCCGTCCATTCATGTCCCAGACCTCGACCACGTTCCGGTCCTTCAACGAATGCAACTGTCTTGTGCACAGCACAAGGCGGCTCATGACTCCCGTGCAGCTGATCTCCCTGCTCTGGCTCCAGATGACAACGTCCGCATCCAACTTCCGGATGATGGCTGTAGTGTTGGGTGTTCTGATGTACAGGTGAACCAACACGTTTGTATTTGGTACAACGCTGTTTTATTTCAACTTGTTATTTACAGTTCTGTCTTGATACTCTGCACGTGGTGACTCCCTGTGTGTGATGTTAATCAGGTCCTGTCCTTGTCCTGGTCTCCAGATCTACTGGCCACCAGGTGTCGTGTTTCTTCTCTTATACTGTCTCTGTCCTTGTCTATAATTGGTTGTCATGTTGTGTGTGCTGATTTGTCTGTTGGTGTGTCTATCATGATGTGTGTGTTTGAATATCATGACATCCCCCATTTTTTACAAAATTATGTGCCTACGTGGTTATAAATACGAATGTGTCGTGAGTGCATCTAAAAGTGTGTGTGCGTGATATTTACAGCAGGTGCATGTGGCGTAACTATATACATGGGGCGATGTCGGGTGTGTCATGCTAACGAGGTTGTACCATAACAAAACAGGAAGACGAAAAACTTTGAAGTGTGGTCCGGTCAAACGATATCTGGAATGATAAAACAGTAACATGTTACAATACAATAGTGTTTCAACTTTAACGTGTGAACAGTCTCATAAGTTCAATCTAGTAGGTGTGCGACGAATTTGGGTTGACCGTCTCAAGGGTGGGTCGAGAACCACCGGCTGAGGTGCGAGCCTGGCCACGGGTGGCGATGGAAGGGGCATGATCTGTGGCAGCTCCACGAAGTCATCCTCGGGAACCAGTGGAGGACCCGGCGTGTGCGCACTGTTCGGTTGCGAGCGTGGAAGGCGGCGAAGGGTTCGCCGATTGCGGCGACGCATTGATCCATCCGGCATGCGTACCAGGAACAAGCGGGGAGCCACACGTCGGAGAACTTCGGCAGGTGCTAACCAGCCACCATTTGGCAGATGAATGCGGACTTTATCACCGGAGGACAGGGGGGGAAGATCAGTCGCCCTTGTATTGTACAGACTCTTCTGGCGATCACGCTGCAGTTGCATCTTGTGCAGTACCTTAGCATGGTCCTTTGTTGGTGTCAGGATGGAAGGCACAGTTGTCCTGAGGGTGCGACCCATCAGTAGCTGTGCTGGCGAGAGACCCGTGGCTAGTGGGGCCGATCGATAGGCCAGCAGGGCGAGGTGAAAGTCCGATCCGGCAGCAGCAGCCTTGCAGAGGAGCCGCTTGGCAATGTGAATGCCCTTTTCCGCCTTTCCATTTGACTGTGGATGTAGAGGGCTGGATGTTACGTGTGTGAAACCATATGATGCGGCAGAGGACGACCATTCACGGCTGGCAAAACAGGGCCCATTGTCCGACATGACAGTCATCGGAATGCCGTGGCGAGCAAAGGTGTCCTTGCAGGCCCTGATGACTGCAGACGACTTCAGATCGTGTCGGGGTACGACTTCTGGGTAATTGGAGAAGTAGTCTATGATGATAATATAGTCCATGCCAAGTGCGTGAAATAGGTCGACACCCACCTTCGCCCAGGGGGATGTCACCAGCTCATGGGGCAGAAGCATCTCAGGAGGTTGCGCCGGCCGAAACCTCTGGCAGTTGTGCAATTGAGTACCATGTTGGCAATATCGTCATTAATGCCCGGCCAATATAGCGCCTCTCGGGCCCTCCGTCTGCACTTCTCGACTCCCAAGTGGCCTTCGTGTAGTTGATTGAGAATCATCTGGCGCATACTGTGCGGAATGACGATCCTGTCTAGCTTCAGAAGGATCCCATCAATGGTGGTTAGGTCATCTCGCACATTATAGAACTGCGGGCACTGCCCTTTGAGCCAACCTTCCGTCATGTGGCGCATCACTCGCTGTAGAAGGGGGTCGGCCGCTGTCTCTGCGCGTATGTGGGCCGGACTGGGGTCGTTAGCCGGCAGATTTGCCGCTGTCAAAGCCACGTGTGCCTCAACTTGACATACGAACCCCTCCGCATCTGGTGGTGTACTCACTGCTCGGCATAGGGTATCCGCCACGATGAGGTCCTTCCCTGGAGTGTAGATCAGTTGGAAATCATACCTCCTGAGTTTAAGTAAGATGCGCTGGAGGCGAGGGGTCATGTCATTCAGGTCCTTGTTTATTATGTTGACCAGGGGGCGGTGGTCAGTTTCGACCGTGAATCGTGGAAGACCATATACATAATTGTGGAACTCGTCCAAACCAGTTAGCAAGCCCAGGCATTCTTTTTCAATTTGCGTGTAGCGCTGTTCCGTAGGGGTCATGGCCCGTGATGCATAGGCAACCGGGGCCCATGACGATGTGTTATCTTTCTGCAGGAGCACTGCTCCAATACCAGATTGGCTGGCATCAGTTGAGATTTTGGTGGGACGAGACGTGTCGAAGAACGCCAACACTGGTGCCGTGGCCAGTTTGTGTTTGAGCTTCTCCCATTGCAGCTGGTGTGTATGTTGCCACTGGAACTCTGTAGATTTCTTTACGAGATGGCGCAGAGCCGTTGTGCGGGAAGCAAGGTTGGGAATGAATTTTCCGAGAAAGTTGACCATGCCCAGGAATCGTAGTACAGCTTTCTTGTCGGCCGGCCGCGGCATGGCTGTGATGGCGCTTACCTTGTCCGCATCGGGAGGGACCCCTGATCGGGAGATGTGGTCCCCCAGGAACTTCAATTCGGTCTGGCCAAAGGCACACTTGGCGCGGTTGAGGCGCAGGCCATTGTTTCGTATGCGGGCGAAAACGCGTTGGAGACGATGTATGTGCTCCTGCGGAGTGGTGGACCAGATGATGATATCGTCCACATATACGTGTACCCCTTCGATGCCTTCCATCATCTGCTCCATTATTCTGTGGAAGACCTCGGATGCCGAGATTATGCCAAATGGCATCCGGTTGTAGCAGAATCTGCCGAAAGGGGTGTTAAAAGTACATAGCTTTCGGCTGGACGGGTCCAGTTGGATCTGCCAAAATCCTTTGGAAGCATCCAGTTTGGTGAATATTTAGGCTTGGACCATGTCACTGGTGATTTCCTCTCGTTTAGGTATGGGATAGTGTTCCCGCATAATGTTATTATTTAGGTCTTTAGGGTCTATACAGATGCGGAGTTCGCCAGAGGGCTTCTTGACACACACCATGGAGCTGACCCATGGCGTGGGCTCCGTGACCCTGGATAGGACCCCTTGGTCCTGGAGACCCTGCAGCTGCAACTTGAGGCGGTCTTTAAGTGGCGCAGGAACCCTGCGAGGTGCGTGAACGACCGGGATGGCGTCCGGTTTGAGGCGAATTTTGTATGTGTATGGCAGTGTCCCCATGCCTTCAAATACCTCCTGGTTGTGAGCAAGGAGGGATTGGAGATTTGCGTTGAAGTCAGCATCCAGGAAGTCGGATGTGTCGTCTGGAGAGACATAATTCGCTCTACAAGGTGAAGAGCCTTACATGCCTGTGCGCCCAGCAAGGAATCTTTCGATGAGCCAACAATTTCAAAGGGGAGTGTGGCCATGTGCGTTTTGTGTGTCACCTGGAGCTGGCAAGATCCCATGGCCGGGATGACGTTCCCGTTATAGTCAACCATCTTGCACCGGGATGGCTGGATAGGTGGTTTGACCTTCATGGCATGGAATGCTGAATATGCTATAAGATTGGAGGTTCCACCAGTGTCCAGGCGGAAAGTGATCTGCGATCGGTTGACCGTCAGGGTGGCACTCCATTCATCGGCCGGATTGATGGTGTTGACCCTGTTCACATCAATGACTGAAACCCGGAAGGCACCTTGGTCATCCGTGTCATTTGACTGGATGTCCTGATGTACGGGCTGGACACTCCTGACGTGTCTGCGAGATTGTCGGAGATGTGTAGGATCCATCGGTTGAACCGCTCGACAGTAGGCAGCGTAGTGGCCCATCTTGCCACATCGTAGGCATTGTCGGTTTTTAGCAGGACATTGCCCTTTTAAATGTACAGCTCCACAGTTGCCGCACGTTATGACGTCACGGCGTTCGTTACGCCACTGCGCATGCGCAGTTCGGTCTTGCATCGGGCGCACCTGCGCACCTGCGCAGTGCGTCCCTCGATGTTGCCGTTGGTTTTGGTGCACACAAGCGCGGGAGACCGCGAAAAGCGCAGGAAATGGCCGCCCTCGTCCGGGCCGCGGGCCGGGAGATAATCAATTGCCTGAATGCGTTCGGCCTCGTGGGCGGCCTGGCTTGCCGATTCGACGGCTAGGTACCCCCTCCGTGCCGACTCGGTCGCCTGAAATTGGGCAAAACGGCTGGTTGCATTTTCATGGAGGACACAAGCTTCCACCGCAGACGCTAAGGTCAGGCCTTTAATTTTAAGAAGCTGCTGGCGTAGGCCAAAAACAATCTGGTCCCGGATCATGGACTCTGAGGTGGTGCCGTAACCGCAGGACTGCGCGAGTATGCGGAGGTGCGTCAGAAAGGGTTGAAAGAGCTCATCCTTACCTTGCAGGCGTTGCTGAAAGATATACCTTTCAAAACTTTCATTCACTTCAACGTTAAAGTGCTGGTCTAGCTTGAGGAGGAACGTGTCATACTTGGATTGGTTTTCGCCTTCCGCGAACACCAGTGAGTTGAATACATCGATGATGTGCTGACCTGCGGTGGTGAGGAGCATCGCAATCTTTGTTTCGTCCGAGGTACTCTGTTTCTCGTTGGCTCGCATGTACAGTTCAAATCGCTGCTTGATAAGCTTCCAATTGGTGCCAAGGTTCCCAGCGACTTGCAACGGCTGCGGTTTGTTGGTGATGTCCATATCTCAGGATGGCAGGTTTGCCGGCAGGTATCGATCCACTCCTGTACCATGTAGTGTTGGGTGTTCTGATGTACAGATGAACCAACGCGGTTGTATTTGGTACAACGCTGTTTTATTTCAACTTGTTATTTACAGTTCTGTCTTGATACTCTGCACGTGGTGACTCCCTGTGTGTGATGTTAATCAGGTCCTGTCCTTGTCCTGGTCTCCAGATCTAATGGCCACCAGGTGTCGTGTTTCTTCTCTTATACTGTCTCTGTCCTTGTCTATGATTGGTTGTCGTGTTGTGTGTGTTGATTTGTCTGTTGGTGTGTCTATCATGATATGTGTGTTTGAATATCATGACAATGGCTGGTCTGTAACTGCTGTGGTTCTTCGGCATGTGGCTCCCCACTCGTTCCTGGTTCATCTACCGGATGGTTCCATTCTGCGCCATAATCGACGTGTGCTTCATCTCGTTCCGTGCTCACTACGTGATCCTCCGCCAGTGCCACGCCCTCCTGTTGTCTCTGACCTGGACTATGCGGAAATTCCGGTTACTCTGCATCCTCCTCACTCTGATGCAGTCCAGTCCGCTCCTCAGCCGGTGGCTCCCGACCCACCCTTGAGGCCGTCAACCAGAATTCGTCGCCCACCTCAGAGACTTAATTTGTGAACTTTGTGCACTAATGGACTCTCTGGTCTGTTCTGTTCTTCCGTTTAATCGTTCAAGTGGTTTGTATATAGTGTTCAACTCGTTATTTTTGTGACACACGGTTTTTTTCTGCACCAGGCACCTTCCCATGTAAATAGCTTAGCTTTATGTACATAGTCCTGTAAATATTTCGCACACACGTAGTCAGGAACATTCACCACACACTATTTATTGTCACGCAGGCACATTTATTATATAAAAGGGGGATGTCATAATATACACCAGTATATCATAGTGCAGACACACACTGATGGACACACAGTGGGACCAATCAACATACACAACACCGCAGCCAATCACCAGTTAGAGCACACGCACTATAAAGACAGGGGACATCAGAGTTCCCGCTCATTCGAGTAGCAGCTATCTAGGAGCACAGAGCTCACAGCCTGCAACACAGACATTCACCATGTGCTGAGTGCATCAACTGGTTAGGACAAGGAAAGGTCTTTAGTTAAAGCTAGTATCGTATTTACCCACAGTTCAAGTATGTTTAAATAGTTAACCTTTTAATAAAATAGTGTTGCACTACTTCAAGTATTGGTGACCTGTATGTGATCCAGAACACCCAACACATCAATCTTGGGGTTCCTATTAAAGTTAGAGGAAAGAATCGCGAGCACGCCAATCAATATTCAGTGTCAGCAGCCTAGGTGATTCATTGCAGCCTGACCTTTTTCTGCACTGTAATCTTCAGATGTCACTTACAGAGGGGACACTGAATGGTGGTCAGCAGAAAGACATACAGTCAGATTTCTCCCTCCCTATCTCAAAAACACTGAAGCCAATTTTTGCACTGCTTCTACCATCTTGTCTGCAATCAGCGAATTTAGTACCTTTAATGATTTATATACTCACTTGGATTCAATTGTTTAAAGGTTGAATAATTAGAAGCAGGAGCAATATTTCTTTCACACTGAATCCAAAAACTAGATGAAGAAAAGGCAATATCGCGTGACTTTTCACTGTCAAAATTCTCATCACCAAGGCTAATTTAATTATTTCAGGCACCATTGTGGAAAAATGTCATCTTCAATTGTTGCTAAGGTTCAGGATTTACTTCAGAATTCAGAAAGCTGGTCATTAACACTGCCGAGAAGCAACAGATATAAATGTACATATGTTGTTGCAGACAAATTAAAGACTAATCAAAAGAGCTGTTGGGCATTTGTCAAGTTGTTGTGGGCAAAACATAATTTGGAAATAATTAGTGCTTTAAAAATTAACTTCTGCCATTTAAACTCCTCCAATCAACACATTAATGTTTTCATGTGCTTGCATCCACTGAGAAAGGTACAAGATTATTACAACAACCAAAATATGTTCCAGACAATCATTGTCCATGCAAAATTAATCAAGAAAATTACAAAGGCATATCAGGAAAGAAAATCAAGGATACACTCAGGAGTGATTTTTATTTCCAGCCTTCAGTTGCATGGGCCTCATGAGTGTGAATTAAAATCATATTTCACCGTCCTCCTTTGCATTTTATATTTATAACAATCATCTGGTCTTATAATGAAATAACTTTATTACAAATACTGAGATTGCTTTGAAACCTCACATTATGTTACATGGGTTGTTTTTTGAGCTCTTCCCAAAGTTGACACAGCCACAATCTTGAAATTCTAGCTGCCAAGCGATAAAGTATTAAAATTGTACCCAGTCCTTAGTCCCGGCTGGTTAAAAGTGTGAGTCATAGCACTACAAGACACATTTTGTGATGTTACGCTGTATAAACGTAAATGTATTTAGTGTGTAAAGTATCTTCAAATTATTTCTTGTCCAAAAGCTAAAGAGCTGATACTTGACAACTATAAAGTGGCTAAAAATTGATAGAGGAAAAAGGCATGCGTATCCTCAGCTATTGGCAGGGTTATTTATTGTCTGATAATCTGGTTACTCCTCCTCCAAGGAGCTTACCTTGTTACACCCGACTCATGTCCCTTTGAAAATTCTTGTTCCCTAAGCCTCAAATGAGGAATCCTCACTGAGATATACTCCCTCCTTTCCTTCCTCAGCCTCTGCACCCTCCAATTCAATGTTTTCTATCTCCAACCCACTCACCTTGCCCTCTCTTCTAATTTCACTATCTGCTTTCCTTCCTGAACCACACCCTCCACATGAAATCTCTGAACCTACATATGTTGGGTTTTTTTTCTCTCTGTTAAAGTTACCCTATAAATGCATTGGGTGCACAAAGCACAACATCAGCCATATTGGTACTTAGAATCTACCCTTCTGCTCAGCAAAGCTAGGATTTTAGGAATTACGTATTGTATTTCCATCGTTCACTATTGTCATTGAAAAACTAAACATCAGTAAAAAGGTAAGTAAAAACATAAAGTTGTCATTGTCCCAGATGACCATAGGCTGCTTTCCCCTTTGAGGGGGGAGAGCTGACTGGTGGTGATTTAACCTGAGGGTCACCACACCTCAGGCAAGGGGCAAGGTTGAAAAGGCGGTGCCTTCATGAATAACCTCAGCCAGTACAGGAATTGATCCCTTTTGTAAGGGCCCCGAAGAATCCAGCACGAGTTTTAAGGATACAAAATAATAACGTTTATTTACTATAACAATATATACATAACAGTAGCAGTAACTTCCCTTGCTACCTTCTCCTTCCTGCTGGTTCCTGGACTGGCCAGCTTATTTATAGTAGGAGTTTCTCCGCCCCCCTCATTGGGGAAGTTCATACTCCCATAGGATTGTGGGATAATCATTAGTCCAAAGCCAATCGTCAGTAGGCAGGTTATAACATCCCTCCCCCCCAAAGTCCAAGGAATCCACCGTAGGCCCTGGCGAAGGAAGGCATCAAACTCGTTTGGCCGCAGGCCGGACGCCATTTGCACGCGGCGCTGGATCTGGCGGCGTATAACGAGACGGAGACCGGCGCTTCCGTGATGAACGGCGCGGTTGTACATCCACAGCCTGTGGACCCGAGGATTCCCCCTCTGATTCATCCTGTGTCTCCATCTCGGAGTCAGAGTCTGCTGCCTCCGTCATGTCAGCGTCTCTATCCCCATTCGGTCCTGTCACGACCTGCGCAGGCTTCGAGTGAGGCACCAGTGGAAGATTTGGAGGACTACCTTCCCTTGTTTCTGGTCTTTGCCGCTGTTGAACTGAGCTCCGGGGGCGGGGAATCTTTTGCGGGGATGATCTTCTGGACCGGACGTGGTCTACATGTTTTCGCTGGAGACGACCCTGGGCTTGCACTTGGTACGATATAGGGCCCGTTTGGCGAAACATTACACCAGGAACCCATTGGGCACCACCAGCAAAATTCCGCACGAATACTGGGTCACCGGGCGCAAACTGCCGAATCGGACGATGCCGAGACAATCCCGGTCCCTGCCGTTCTTGTGTGCGGCGTACTTTTGCGCCAATGTCCGGGAAGACCATACTAAGGCGGGTGTGAAGTCTCCGGCCCATTAGGAGTTCTGCGGGAGCTACCCCAGTCACTGTATGGGGGGTGGTCCTGTACGTAAACAAAAACCGAGCCAGTCTCGTGTCCATTGATCCGGAAGACTGCTTCTTTAGGCCTCTTTTGAATGTTTGCACTGCACGCTCTGCCAACCCATTTGAAGCCGGGTGGTAAGGGGCAGTGCGGATATGGCGGATGCCGTTCGTCTTTGTAAACCTAGCAAACTCCTCACTCGTGAATGGAGTGCCATTATCTGTGACCAGCACCTCGGGGAGGCCATGCGTACTAAATGATAAACGCATTTTTTTCAATTGTTGCGCAGGACGTTGTCCCCTGCATCTTATGCACCTCCAGCCATTTGGACTGGGCGTCAATTAGCAGAAGGAACATGGATCCCTGAAAAGGGCCTGCGAAATCTGCATGTAAGCGTGCCCAAGGCCACCCTGGCCAGTCCCAGTGATGTAGGGGCGCGGCCGGCGGAAGTTTCTGATGCTCCTGGCAAATGGAGCAGTTTTGGGCCACCTTCTCAATGTCGGTGTCGAGGCCTGGCCACCAGACATAACTCCGGGCCAACATTTTCATCTTGGTCACGCCCGGATGCCCATTGTGCAAGTCTGATAATATCAGCTCCTGGCCTTTTTCCGGGACAATCACACGCGTCCCCCACAAGAGGATGCCGTCTTCCACGCTGAACTCTGACAGCTTGGAGAAAAATGCCCGCAACTCGCCTGGGAGCTGTCTATGCTGCCCACCATACAGGACTATGTGCCGAACCTTTGACAAGACTGGCTCCGTCTGGGTCCACTCACGGATCTGTGATGCCGTGACAGGCAAGGTGTCCATAAAATTTAGGGTTGCGACCACCTCACCGGTCGTGGGGGTCGACATGGGGCCGGTCGATAAAGGCAATCGGCTCAGTGCGTCGGCATTTGCTATCTGCGTCCCTGGTTTGTGCTCCAGAGAATACTCATATGCAGCAAGCAACAAAGCCCAGCGCTGGATCCGTGCAGAAGCAATGGGCGGTATTGGCTTATCCTCTCTGAAGAGTCCCAGCAGGGGCTTATGATCAGTCACGATAGTGAAATGGCGGCCGTACACATACTGGTGGAAGCGTTTCACCGCGAAAACCACTGCCAGGCCCTCCTTCTCGATCTGCGCGTACTTTTTCTCCGCTGCAGTCAATGTGCAGGAGGCGAAAGCTATCGGTCGCTCGGCCCCGTTCTCCATCTTGTGGGACAGGACAGCCCCAATACCATACGGGGATGCATCACATGTGACGAGCAAAGGCTTTCCCGGATCATAGTGGGTTAGTAACCCAGGCGACGACAATTGTTGCTTTACCCGCCGGAAAGCGGTTTCTTGCGGCTGACCCCAAACCCAGGTGTGATTTTTCTTTAGCAGCAGGTGCAAGGGGGCCAGCGTAGTTGCCAGATTGGGGAGGAACTTCCCGTAATAGTTTACGAGACCGAGAAAAGAACGAAGATGCGAAGTGTCAGTCGGGGTGGGGGCATGTTGAATTGCACGCACCCTCTCTGCGACGGGGTGCAGACCCTCGCGGTCCACCCGATAACCTAGGTAGACTACTTCTTTTGCCTGAAATACGCACTTTGTGTGACGTAAACGGACTCCAGCCTCCGAAAGGCGTCTAAGGACAGCCTCCAGATTTCCCAAATGCTCTTGCTCCGACGTCCCTGTAATCAACACGTCATCTAGGTAGACAGCCACACGTGGTAAACCTCTCAAAATGCCCTCCATAACACGTTGAAAAATTGCGAAGGCAGAGGATACTCCAAAGGGCAACCGTGTATATTCATACAGGCCCCGGTGTGTATTAATTGTTACATATGGTCGGGAGGCAGGGTCCAGCTCCAACTGCAGGTAGGCGTGACTCATATCTAATTTTGTGAATGAGAGTCCGCCTGCAAGTTTCGCGGAGAGATCCTCTATGCGAGGCATTGGGTATCGGTCGAGTCGGGAAACTGTATTCACTGTAAGTTTATAGTCGCCACACAAGCGAACTGTGGCATCTGGCTTCATTACTGGTACAATTGGTGCTGCCCAGTCAGCAAACGGACGGGCCTGATAATACCCAAACTCTCCAAACGAGTGAGCTCCCCTTCTACCTTCTCGAGCAAAGCGTAAGGCACTGGGCGCGCCCGGAAATAGCGCGGCGTGGCTCCTGGTTCAACTTGGATACGGGCTACGGCCCCTTTTATTTTCCCCAAACCAGGCTGGAATACCTCTGGGTATCGTCCTAGCACCTCAGTCAACCCTCCAGAAACTGTTTGGAGGATGTGCTGCCATTGCAACCGCAAATGGCGCAACCAGTCCCGACCCAACAGGCTGGGCCCATGGCCACGCACTACGATAAGTGGGAAACGCCCCTCCTGGCGTCCATAGACAACAGGGATCATTGTAGTTCCTGCAATGTCCAGTGGTTCCCCCGTGTAGGTGGCCAACCTGGCCTGTGAGTCAGTTAATGTAAGGGTCTGTATACCCTGCTTGATGCGGTCGAATGTCCTCTGGGCGATCACGGAGACCGCTGCGCCAGTATCCAACTCCATCTCCAGCGGGTGGCCATTGACCCGTACTGTCACCTTGATGGGGGCCACACGGGGAGCTGCCACACAATGCAGCTGCAGGCAGTCGTCCTCCGTCTCCACGTCCTCAGGAGTGGTCGCCGCAGGTTCATCCACATGGAAGGTACGGCCTCTGGGCTGGTCCCAGTTATGGCCCCTGGGCTGGTCCCAGTTTTGGTCGGAACGACGGCGCTTCTGGCGTCCCCAGGACCGCCGTCCGCGATGGGGTCGGCGCCTATAAGTCTGACACGGACATGACCCCTCATCCATTGGCTCTGGAGAAGGCTCCCTTCGGGGAGGAATGTCCGATGGCCACTGGCGGCGGTCTGGTCGTTGCCTCGCCCAAGGTACCGCAGGAGTGCGGGGGGACGTTTTTGGGCGGAAAGGGTTGCGCCCCAAAGCATGCACTTCCATTCCCTGTAGCTCCTGTACTCCTCGCTCTGCGCTCTCTCGGGACAAGACTATTTGTATTGCCTGTTGAAAAGTCAATGTTGGCTCCGCTAACAACTTTCTCTGGGTGGCCGCATTGTTAATACCGCAAACCAAACGGTCGCGTAACATTTCTGACAAGGTCTCACCATAGTTACAGTATTCCGCAATCCTGCATAGCCTGGATAGAAAATCGGCAAGGGATTCTCCAGGGGTCCTCTCAGCAGTATTAAACCGGTAACGCTGGACTATCGTGGACGGGGTTGGGTTAAAGTGTTGCCCCACTATATTCACAAGTTCGTCAAACGTTTTGGTGTCCGGCGCAGCTGGGTACGTAAGGCTCCTAATCACCCCAAACGTATGCGGCCCGCAGGCGGTGAGCAATATGACCACCTGGCGCTCGTTTTCAGTGATATTGTTTGCCCGGAAATAGTAACGCATCCGTTGTGTGTACTGGTTCCAGCTTTCCAGCGCAGCATCAAAAACATCCAAACGTCCGTACAGAGGCATGGTATAATAGAAAACAACTTCCAACCTGTATCCAATAAAAATCCAGAGAGGTGGCTTCAGCAGTGTAGACAGCTATTCACTTTTACCTTCGTCGCCAGTTTTGTGAGGGCAACGAAGAATCCAGCACGAGTTTTAAGGATACAAAATAATAACGTTTATTTACTATAACAATATATACATAACAGTAGCAGTAACTTCCCTTGCTACCTTCTGCTTCCTGTTGGTTCCTGGACTGGCCAGCTTATTTATAGTAGGAGTTTCTCCGCCCCCTCATTGGGGAAGTTCATACTCCCACAGGATTGTGGGATAATCATTAGTCCCCAGCCAATCGTCAGTAGGCAGGTTATAACAATCCCGCACTGTTGGCCTTATTCTGCATCAAGAACCAGCTGTCTAGCCAACTGAGCGAACCGTAAAATGGACGATGGCGGGATTCAACAGAAAAATATCTAAAGTGTCATTTTGGGCGCACTTGGCGGAGTGTTTCCCAATGGTGGTGTTATTGAGATCATGACCCGTATTCAACAGCACTTAGTGACAAAGATTAGCCCACATGAGCTTCTGGCCATTATTGACTGTCTCGCGGTCTGATTCTCCCAACTTGCGCCTCCGCCTCTTGCTACTAACAAAGGGGAGCTGCTTTTAAGCGCTCCCTCACCACTTACTCTCAGTCAACACA
Organism: Scyliorhinus torazame; assembly: GCF_047496885.1. Classification (NCBI taxonomy): domain Eukaryota; kingdom Metazoa; phylum Chordata; class Chondrichthyes; order Carcharhiniformes; family Scyliorhinidae; genus Scyliorhinus; species Scyliorhinus torazame. The sequence continues at coordinate 229,177,640 of NC_092710.1, read as the reverse complement.
CAAGTATGGTGGTGCGCAAACCAACTCCTCTCTTTGGGGAATCTGGCCTGGCCAGGCTTCTCGACGCTGGGGATGAGAGGCGGGACATTCTGTTCCCCGAAAGGGTCGGAGGACCAACAGCAGGGTCAGCAATGCGCCTGTGGGGCAGTGGCAGTGGCTGTCAGTTCAGGCAGCATGACCAGGAGGACCGACATACAATATAGGAAGAAGACCAACGGCCTCTTATGAGCTGTAAGAGTAAATTACCACCTCTCTCCTGCCATGGGTTCCCTGTGCCACCCCTCAAATCCCCAAACTGCATCCCCCCACAGATCAATGGCTGATACCTCGCACCCTCCCCACATCTGATCTTTGTGCTTGGTTCTCAGAACCCCCTGACACCCACCAGTACAACCCCTACTGCCCAGGTCCGGTGCCCACACATGCCATCTGCTATAGAACCCCTAACCAATCAAGCGTGCGGCTTACAATGCTCCCTCTTAGTCCCCGCTGGAGAAAACAGCCCATAATAAGTGGGAAAGGGCCAAGACTGTGGTGGCGGGTTTGGGGTCCCCGAGATTTGAATACTCACCCCCAAGGCGGAATGGGCCTTGGAGGTCGTAGGGTTGACCACGGAGAGAACAGTCACTGACAGCAAGGTTAGCCTCTGCCACAGAGGTGAGGATCACTGCCCCTTGACTCAAGTGAGTTCCTCAGGCAAAATGTTCCTTCTCTCTCACTGACCACATATCCATTGTCTTGCAGGATCTCCAACCATTCTGGAGTTGATCCCCCCACTTCCACCTCCACCCAAGAGACCACCTCGCAGGAAAGCTCCGAGGAGACCACCATCAAGGCATCACAGCTATCACCCCCACCTTCCACCAGCGCAGAGACATATACCTTGGTGGGCGACATTAATGGACAGACTCCTGGAGCACAATCTGGTGAGCACGCCACAGTCGCACATCAGGTGGAGGCAGGAACATACAAGGGAGACAGCACTGATGAAGATGATAGGCCAGAGCTGTGACATTCAGGAGGGGATGTCAGCGACATTCCAGCGAGGAGTCCCAAAGCTTTGGTCGCAGGAGATAGTGCTGACAATACGTGGCACCGGAGCTGACACTGCTAGGCTGGCGACCTCAGTGGAAAACCTGGAGCACAATATCGGCGTCTTGAGTTATTGTGCCCAAGGCGTGACTCAGTCTGTGATGACCATGGCTGAGGGACTCAGCATCATGTCCCTAGTCCCTGAGGCACATGTCCCAGACAGGCGGACTTTGCGAAGGCACTCCAGAGCATGGCTGAGTCACTGAGGTGCATCGCTGGGGACGTCGACATCATGGTGCAGACAACGGGGAGCCACTAGGACTGGCGGAGCTAGATGCTCAGAGGCCTCTGGAGCTCACTCCAGCTGCCCCTCCATTCCATGGAGACCCAGGTCATATGTGCACCATCATGGAAGAGGAAGCGCTGGAGACTAACATGGGGCCTTCCATCAGGGAGACGACAACGGTCTCCAGTTCGTCCGAATCCCCACGGCCCCGACCCGGTTGCGGGACTGAAAAGCCTCCACGTGATGTTTACAAGGCCAGCAACCTGAGGGAATAAGGTTGGAGGGGACTTCCAACCTCGGCAGTCCCTGCATACCCACAGGCTTTCTTTGAAATTTGGAACATTGCCAATCTAATTCCAATTCCTGCGATCAGGTGATGAAGAGCAAACAAAGGTCTCACCGATGGGTTGAAACTAAACCCGTCTGGTCTGCCAAATACGTGGGGAGGTGGTGGCATAGTGGTATTGTCACTGGATGAGTAAACCAGAGACCCAGGGTAATGCTCTGGGGACCCAGGTTCAAATCCTGCCACTGCAGATGGTGAAATTTGAATTCAATAAAAAAAACTTGGAATTCAAAGTCTAATGATGACTTTGAAACTATTGCCAATTGTTGGAAATACCCATCTGGCTCACTAATGTCCTTTAGGGAAGGAAATCTGCCATCCTTACCTGGTCTGGCCCACATGTGACTCCAGACCCACTGCTATCTCTTAATTGTCCCTCAAGGGGAACTAGGGATGGGCAATAAATACTGACACAGCCTGCGACACCCATGTCCCATGAACAAATTTAGAAAAAAGAGTAAGCTGGCCATTCATAAGTTGCCATCGGGGTACCTGTAATTCCTGAACTCGACCTCAACACTGGATTCTTTAGCTGGCCTCTGTGTTATATGCCTAATTGCACAATAAAGATTTGTCTGGAGGTAGTTCCTGGTTCTTAGGTAGGTTTTCACGTGGCCAAAAGAAATGAATGAAATTTTGGTGAGCTGCATAAAATTCGGAAGGTTTTCTTTCTATCTGCACTCTCTATCTCATTTGTGACTAACCTCTGCTGTGGGCTTAGCTTTCAGAGGCAACAGTGCCAGCTGTCAATTATGTAAACCTATGTGATGGTACAAAATTCACATGGGTGCCAAAAGAAACGCTCCTGTGATCCTGGTAGTAGCAGAAGCATCTGTGTATTAGTACAGGAACAGCTGCACAACATCTTCCAGATCTCCTGCCATGTCCTCACAGCATCCACAGATCTCACTGTGAAGCTTTAGAATTTCTCGCTCTTGAAATTGCCCATAACCATTCCCCAATTGAATTGAAGCCAGCCATGACCTCAAGGATCTTGAAAAGTTTGGAATTCAGGAGGGATGCCACGACGTTACCTATCGTTTGGATGCTGGAAGTCAACATGGCGGATGCCACTGACACTGCCATAGTGCAATGCACACAACTGCTGCTCCATGCGATAACTCAATTGGGAGATGGCAGTACTTTAATGACTGTTGAACTCCTACAGTCTCCAGTTTTGCAATGTATATAGGACCTGTGCATAGTTATTGTGTAAAATGGAACAAGGGACATGAGGGGAAGGGATGTGGTAACACAGCCCCTTTAAAGGGGTGGAGCTGGCGAAACACATAACCGGCTTGGGGCCAATCGCATGGGAGCACGCCAACCACAGCTAATAGCAAACTAGTGCTGGGCCCTGAGAGTGAGGGCCAAGACAGTGTGGACTCTGGAGCCGACAAGACCTGTCCTATTGTGTTCTGTGCCTGTGTGTATGTGTTCTGTACCTGTGGGAGTATATATACATGTATAATATAATGGACGGGATTCTCTGTCAGCAGACGCTGGAATCGGGAAACGCGATTGGGCGGAGAATTGGTTCCGAGGCCAAAATCGTGGCTGACGCCGATTTCACGCCAAATCGCAATTCTCCATCGCCTCAAGAGCAGGTTCAATGCGTTCCAGAACTCACATACAGTAAATACCGTTGGCATATCATTAGCAGGCCTGACCCGGTATTCTCTGGGACCTCCGTGATTCTGTGCCTCCACTGGGACGAATTCCTGATGGCGAAATTCACTTCTGCTTTTAAAAATAGTGAAACTAACATTGTGGCTGATGAGGGAAAGAGAGGAGGTAGGACGTTGGCCGGGCTGACTGAGAGGGGGGATCCTGCCAGGGCCGGGGGGGGGTTATGGGGGATCGGGCCATGTGGCCAGGGTGACCCCCAATGGAACTGGGGCGGTGTCCAGACATGGCGTTCATGGCAGCCAACTTGCTGCACACACAACTAATTCTCTGTTGGCGCCTGTGTTCTGGGGCGACCGAGCCTGGATGGATCTGGCTGCTGCTCGGGTGTCCCAGGTGGTGTGGTACAACCCTGTTCAGCCCACTGCCCACCTGATGTGCCAGGGACAAGAGGAGGATGGGGGGAGTCCGAGGTGCTGCGGTGTACCACTACCTCCACTGTGCAAGTCACTGCTATGGGCTCCATCACCTCCTCCTTTCTTGGGGTGCTCAGTGGCCCCCTCCCGGCTACTCCATGGGATGGGGGTGCGAGCGGAGCTACCCCTGAGGCATCACCACCACCTAGCGCTGCCAGTCCTGCTGTAGGCCCGCTCTGGTTTTGAACACTGTCTGCATGCTCACTGCCATGGAGCGCAGAGAATGGACCAGGGAGTCTCCATCTGGGACTGCACCACATCACGCTACGACAATGCCAACACCTTTTGAGTCTGTGCCATATCAGCCAGTGACTGCGCAAGTCCCTCTGGGACTGGGACTGGGCCACCTCCCTCTGTGTCTACGCCATGTCGGCCAGCGCCTGGGCAATGCAGCTGATGTTCTCACCCATGGCCTGCTGTGACTGGGCCACGCTCAGAAGCGCCGCTGCAATGTCTAGATGACTCTGGCACATGGTTGCTGTGAGAGGTCAGATCTGTCCTGGGCCTCGGCCTGCACAGAGTGCCCCAGGCTTTGGACATGCTGAACCATAGCCAAAACCCTCACCCCAAGGTCTCTACCGTTGAAGTCAGCCGTGCGGTGTTGGCCTGGGTGGCTTGCTCCTGCATGCGGTTAGACTCCTCCACCTGCAGGTGTTGGATACCCGCTGACAACCTCTTCTGTAGTCCCTGGCTCTGAGACAACACCTCCACTATCGGTGGGACTGTCCATTCCAGAAGCCTGAAACCCATCTGGATGGCAGCTGGGTCGCCTGCCCACCGACTGTCCGACCCTCAGGAGTTCCTATCTCCACCAGCTGTGTGGTGCGGGCCAGAGCTTGCACTAGGAGCCTCTTCACTAAAGTGGCAACCGAGGTGAGTGTCTCTGGGATGGTGGAGGGTGTTGGAGACAGCTATGATGGGAAATCAGTGTCATCCCGGACTCGAGATCCTGGATGTCTTGGGTCACAGGTATAATATCGCTCCCGTCCATGTCGGTGTCGAAGTCACTGGTCGGCAAATGGCTTAGGTTGTGGCACTGGCTGTGGGTGGGGGACACCAGATGGACCCACCCCATCACCAGCAGGTCCTGCAAGACACAAGATGCATGATTAGATCGCAGGTTGGGGGGAGTGGGAGTGGTGGCGGTGAGGGTGGTATGGGGTGAGGGGTGGGGTGAGGGTAGTGTGGGATGGGAGTAAGGATGGGAGTGAGGACGGTGTTGGAGTGAGGGTGGGGGTGAGGATGCATGTGAGGATGGTGTGGGGGTGAGGGTGGTGGTGAGGGTGGGGGTGAGGATGGGGGTGAGGGTGGTGTGGGAGTGAGGGTGCGGTAATGGGGAGTGAGGGTGGGGTTGAGGGTCATGTGGGGGTGGTAGTGGGGGTGAGGATGGGGGTAAGGTGGTGTGGGGGTGAAGGTGGGGACGAGGGTAGGGGTGGTGCTGGGGTGTGTTGCGGGTCGACACACATTTCACGGGGATCTGCAACCAAGCGGGGTCTCACTTCCTCGCCTGCGGCCAACCTCCACCCCGGTGACTTCCCTTTCCTCAGGGCCACCAACCACGCCCAGGGCCCGCTGCTCTGTAACGGTGAGGGACCACAGGTTGGGCCATCCACGTCCAGTTTTCTCCCGCTCTTAGTGGCTATGAACGGCCTTCTCCTGAGGGGGCGGGGGGGGGGGGGGGGGGGGGGGGGGGGGGAGGAGGCAGAGAATGACAATGTTAGACAGTCTTAGCATGCAGGCCCAGGGGGTGGGTTGCTGGTGATCTCAGTGGTCAGGGCACCCAGCCATGTCTGCCGGTATGGGTGCCGGCATGTGATGTAGGGTGGAGGCTTCGCTGCCCCTTGTTGGCGGGGGGGGGGGGGTTTAGGTAGGGGGGGGTGGGGGGATGTTGCCAGCCGTGTTGCCTACTCACCCTGGCCGCCCTGACGCGGTCATGCAGTTTTCGTTTTATGGCACTGCTGGCCGGTCCGGATGGTGTTACTGATGGCACTGAATGCTTCTGCCATTTGCGCCTGGGTACGCCGAACAGTGGCGGCTGGCCGGGTACAGGATGGCCTGCCTCTCCTCCATGGCGTCTAGGATGCTCTGCAGCTCAGCATCCGTGAAGTATGGTACCGCTCTCCTCGCTGCCACCTTGTTGGCTGGGGTATGAAGTGTGCATCTGTGGCTGCAGCTTGTCAACCTCCTGAGTGTCAATCGAGAATCCGGCTAATCTGGCACTGTTTCTTGTTGGAATCGATTGTGTTCCATTCGGCACCGGTGTTAGCCCCTCAACAGCAGCTGAGCCGTTCCAGGTGCAGCGCCAGGTTTGCTGTCATGGAAGTCGACGAACCCTGCCCCGGCATCAACACTTAGTCTCAGAAACGGAGAATCCAGCAGAATGTCTTTTGTTAAGATACTCCTTTGTTACTCCTGAAAGCCTCCAGAGTGTTTCTTGAGCCACCACAACCCTTTTCCAAAAGAAAGGAAACAGTGATAGGCCCAGAAATTATATCTTCTGAATAGTCAACTACTGCAGTTTAAAATACAGAATAAAATTAAGCACTTAGAAAAGGTGAGGTAATCAGGATCTCGCGGCATAAATTTCCAAAAATCTTGACCAATCTCAAGGAATTACGTGAGCATAACAGGGATGATTGATAAAGGAAATTGAATAGATGTTGTTCATGTGGGCTCACAGGAAGTGTTTAATACTTGAGATAGGTGATAATATAACATGGAATTAAGGGTTTGTTGTCATTCTCCCCGTGTCTGTGTGGTTCTCACCCCCACAACCCAAAGATGTGCAGAGTAGGTGAATTGGCCACGCCAAACTGCCCCTTAATTGGAAAATTTAAAATAAAATTATCTTCTCATGTCGAGAGTCCCGAAAGCAGGATTGGAATTGCACAGCACTTCCGCTCAGATGTGGAGTGGCTGGCCATATGCAGTCATGTGGTGGCCAGCCAACTAGATATGAAGATGGCTTTGGGCCCAGACAATCATGCAATGCAAGATGCTGTCCCCACAGTTATATGATGGGTGCCATTTTTAAATGACACCCAGACATGCATTCACTCCTTGCCATCCAACAGCATCAATGAGCTGTTTGTGAGGAGTTTGTAATCCCTGGATCTGATGCAAGCCCCCCACCCTGCCCCCTCCCCACGTGCCCGCCACACCTTCAGATGTGTGATGCCCGGATCACTGGAACTTCATCCTCTCCATCCCAAGATTATAGTAGCCTGCACAGAGGGGAAGGTATTTTATTCCAATTCCAGTGTCATGCTTTTCATCGCTAGATATTGGGCATCAAGATGCTTCCCATATCACAAGGGACATGTGGTATGCCTGTGCTGGCAACTGATAATCCTAAACCTGAGAGAATATCTAGGGCATATCCAAAGTTTATAACAGGAAAGTTGAACATAGTACGGTTAGAATATGGAAAATCTAGTATTAAAAAGGAGCCTAAAAATATTTTGAAAAGGAATAAGATAATTTGACTAGAGGGCAATGTAATTCTCCTTGCTGTGAGAAGAGATCTGACATTAGCTCATGTGTTATTATATGCGATGCACAATCACTGATATGGATACATTAATGTAACATCTGTGTAAATGACATGACGGGCACAATTTAACTACCGTACTGCGCCCAGCCCAGATCTTAGTGAGATTGAAGCCGAATGCAACAGACTTCCAGGAATTAACAGGCTCGCCACCGAGAAATCACTCGGGCGTCTTTTAGTACTCCTTATTTAAAAAGTGAAGCTGCCGCAATGGCTGAGTAGGGGAACTGAGGAGGTGAGTAGTCATATCCATTTTCCGGTATGCAGATCAAAGGCACTGGAGTGCTGCCCCAGATTTCGGGCGGGGGAGGATCACTCAGGGGAGTTGAGGGGCTGAAGCTTTCCAGGCCGGGTGTTGCACCTGGGCTGTGGGGAGAAGGGGGAAGGTTAATGAGCTTTTTGTCTCTGAGGCCTTCAAACTGGTTCAATGTTTAATCTCTGGAAGCCATGTGTTTTCTTGCTACTGTCTCTTTAACCTTCGTGGCCTGGAGAAAGGAAAGGGAAGAACTCAGATGGCCTGTTGCCTGAGCTGGAGGAAGGGAAGAGGGGTGGTCCAATTCAACTGAGCAACTTGCTGAAGGTTTTGAAGAAATGCTTTTGCAGATTGCTGGTGACTTTATTGACATGTTGACTGTATATGGTTTTATGTCTGGAAGCCGTGCAGATTGCTGTGACTTTATTGCACTGGAGACTGTTCAAGGTTTAATGTTCAGAAGCCTTGTGTTTGCTATTGTACTGTTGATAGTTTCATTTTTGTTGATTGGCGGCACAGTAGCACGGTGGTTAGCACTGTTGCTTCATAGCGCCAGAGTCCCTGGTTCGATTCCAGGCTTGGGTCACTGTCTGTGTGCAGTCTGCACTTTCTCCCCGTGTCTGCATGGGTTTCCTCTGGGTGCTCCGGATTCCTGCCATAAGTCCCACAAGACGTGCTGTTAGCTAATTTGGACATTCTGCATTCTCCCTCCATGTACCTGAATAGGTGCCGGAATATGGTGACTAGGGACTTTTCACATTACTTTATTGCAGTGTTAATGTAAGCCTAATTGTGACAATAAAGATTATTATTATATTATCACGTTTAATGCCTGAAGGCTGTGTGCTTGTCTGCTGCCCCCCACTCTTGTTTCTGTGGCTTGGAGCAAGGGAAAGGGTGGCAGTAAAGTGACCTACTACCAGAGCTAGTGAAGGGGAAGGGGTGCTCTTCTGCCGTGCTCTGTGTCGATGTGGCTTTCCAGTGTTTTGTCACACCACCTTCGAGTGATTTTGCACGGACATGCATCTACTACTGGAGCTGCAGGAAGGTGAGAGAGTTATTGTACTGTTGACTGTGTAATGTTTACTGTTTGTAGGCTATGCGTTTGTCTACTGAAGCCCCTTTTACTTCTGTTGTCTGGAGTACGCAAGCTACTGCCAGTGCTGGAGTGGGGGAAGGGGCGTGCACTTGCTCTTCTGCTGTACTCTGCAGAAGTGACTTTCCAGTGTATTGTTGCAGTCCCCCTGAATGATGTGAGTCCACTGCTGGGAGCTGCGGGAGGGGCGAGACCAGCAGGTTGATTCTGATGCTGGTGACTTCATTGTCCTGTTGACTGTATAATGTTTAACATGTAATTGGTTTTCTTTATAAAAATGCACTGTTGTAGCTTTTTGTTTGCACTGGCAGATATATTAAGTATGACTGGTTATGTCGGTCCTGCAGATGCTGCCCTCACGGTGCTGGTGCCAGCCCAGGTGGCCAGAAACCAGAGAAAGAAGCAGCGTTCGTGCAGCCTGGAGGCGGCACCCCATGTACAGGGGGCCACTACACACCCTGAAGATCCGACCACATATCAGGCTGAGGAGAAACCCAGAGGGGGAGAGCAGCGACGGTCCAAAGTGTACAGGTGTCCATGGTCTTTCGAGGAGATTTCAGACAGCGTGTGCCGCAGGAGACTCCATCTCAACAAAGTGCAGCACCTGTTCCATGTCCTCATGGACTTGGCGCCACACGGAAGAGGAGGATACCTGCCATGAAGGACACAGCAGCCCTGAACCTCTATGCAACCGGGTCATTCCATGGCTCAAACGGGGATTTGTGTGGCCTATCACAAGCTACTGCCCACAAGTGCATCTGTGAGGTCACGTTGCTATATGCTTGGGCAGCTGACTATATCAACTTTGAGCTGGACCAGGCCCACCGAGATGCCTGTGCTGCTGGATTCTCCGCCATCCCTGGGTTGCCCCAGACCCAAAGGCAATCAATGGCACGCATTTCACTTTGCATGCTCTGGGGCACCAGAGAGCACCCTTCATTAACAGGAAGGCGTTCCACTCCCTGAATGTTCAATTTGGGTGCGACCACAATCTCCGGATCATGGAGCACACAAAGGAGCATGCATAACAGCTACATCCTGGGACACTCAGAAGATCACCTCAGGATGATGGGTTGGCTCTTGTCCGATGCCTGGACTTCTCTGATGGTGCACTACAGTACACCCCACAGAGGGTCTCCCATTTTGTAGTTGTCTGCTGTGCACTCCACAACCTGGAGGAGGAGGAGGAACATGTGGCCTTGGCTGAGGAGGAGGAGGAGACGGCCAGGAGGGACTGGAGTATGAGACTTGGAAGAACTGCAGGAGGTGCCAGAGGATGGAGGACAGGAGGCGGTAATGGTCCAGTATGCCTGGAGGACCAGTAATGCCCTCTTTCTCACCCAATTCTCATAGGACGAGGCTTTGTCTGTCAGCTGAACCCCTCCCCGCAGTCCCTCCAATCCACCCCAATCCTTCCTCCCCCAATCACTTCCTTCCCCAATCCCTCCTTCCACACAATCCTCCCTCTGGAGTTCCTCATTGTATGCCAAAGTCTGACTCCTGTCTTTCTGCTGACAGCGCGCTCACACCCGTCACCTGCATTGAGGGTGGTTTGATCTTGGACCACTGTGCTGGTGGGGGGGTACGGTTGGGGTGAGTGGGGGGCAAGAGGGGATGTGGGTGCAGACAGGCCTTCTGTGAAGATTAATGTGATAGAGGCTGCACATTTAAGTCAATTGTTCACAATGAAAAATGTTACATCTTAGAATTGTAAAGCCTCTGTCATGTTAATCTTCACAGCGTTGAAAATCCTGGCCAGATCGATGTTCCAAAATGAAGAGCAGGTCTATGCGCTGCCATGCTTGTGCGTGATTGCAGTGAGTGACGGGGGACCGGTTAAAAACAAATGCCCCTTGTTCGCGGCGTGATGCTGAGACACGAGCCTGGCGAATCAGACAGCATGACAGCCACCAGTAAAGGCCTGAAGCTTGTGGGAGCTCATTTCCGGCACTGAGTGTCGTTAAGTACGGGTGCCGATCTCACCAACGCGGACGTCGAGAAACACCCTAGGCGGGATTCTCCATGTAGACGCCAACGCAGAATCCATGGACTTTTACGATAGAAAAACTGGTGCCGTTTCTGGACCAATTCCGCTACCATTGAGGGGCTAGCACAGGTGCCGCGTGGACCACACTCAATTCCAATGAAAAACGGTGTGGGATTCGCCGGGTCCATGATTGATACTTGGGAGGCTGACAAGCTGCAGCCCCACACACACATTATACTCCCCACACACACTCATCCCAGCTAACAAGATGGTACTGGATGTGCTGGAGTGTGCCCATACAGCTGATGGTTCGGCTGAGGCCAGAGGACACCCGGGGGGGTGGCCTGGGGTGGCACATATATTAACGGGTAGTTTTCCAAATGGCAGGCAATGACTAGTCGGGTACCACAGGGACCCGAGCTATTCATAATATATATTAATGATTTAGATGAGGGAACAAAATGTAATTGCAGATTACAGCAAATTGAGTGGGACGGTGAGCTGTGAGGAAGATGCAGAGATCCTTCAGTGTTATTTGGGCAAGTTGAGTGAGTGGGCAAATGAAAGGGAGATGAAGTATAATTTGGAGAAAAGTGAGGTTATCCATTTTGATGGCAAAAATGAGGAGGCAGATTATTATCTGAAAGGCCATAAATTAGGAGAGGGGAATGTGCAATGAGACCTGGGTGTCCTCGTGCACCAGTCACTGAAGGTAAGCATGCAGATGCAGCTGGCTGTAAAGAAGGCAAATGGCATGTTGGCATACATTGTGAGAGGATTCGAGCACAGGAGCAAGGATATCTTGCTGCAATAATACAGGGCCTTGTTGAGCCCACACTTGGAGTATTGTGTGCAGAGTTGGTCTCCTTATCTGAGGAAGGATGTTCTTGGTCCAGAGGGAATGCAGCAAAGATTTACCTGATTGATTCTTGGTATGTCAGGATGTCTGAGGAGAGATTGAATCGGTTAGGATTTTATTCGCTGGAGTTCAGAAGAATGAGGAGGGATCGCATAGAGACCCATAAAATTCTAACAGGACTTGACAGGTAAATGCAAGAAGGATGTTCCCAATGGTGGGTGTGTCCAGAACCAGGGGTCATAGTCTGAGGATTCAGGGTAAACCATTTAGGACAGAGATGAGGAGAAATTTCTCCACCCGGAGAGTAGTGAGCCTGTGGAATTCATTACTCCAGGAAGTAGTGATATGTTTTCAAGAAGCAGTTAGGCATAGCACTTAGGGCAAAGGAGATCAAAGAATATGTGAGGAAAGTGGGATTAGGCTAGTGAGTTGGATAATCAGCCATGATCATAATGAATGGTGGAGCAGGCTCAAAGGGCTGAATGGCCTCCTCCTGCTCCTATTTTCTTTGTTTCTATGTTTAACAGGGCGATGGATGCCCTAGGTCAGCTTGGAGCCAGCCTCCTCAGTGTTCTTTGGCAATGACAGGAGGTGCGCTGGCAGGCCAGCAAAGGCAGCTGGTGATTCCATTTGCATCCTCATCAGCATTCTCCTGTCTGCTGCCTGATTGAAATCCTCTTGCAGAACTTGTTTGCAACCTCACCCGTCAGCTAACTGGCAAACAAATCACCCTTTTCACCCATCTGGGTGCAGTTCACTGGTGCCTGATGACTCGCTGTGCTGCTTCCAACACTATACTAGCCTCCAGTGTGCATGGAGTGCCAATAACTGAGTTGGTGACTGAGTATTGGACAAGTAATGAGACTCATCAGTGCTGTGCTGTTGCTCTCTGTTATTTCCTCCTGGGGCTGCTATGGCTGGTAGCAGTTAGTAGGTGTCGGAGAGCAGGAATTCAAAGGGAAAAGGCTGGAAATTGGTGGTTGCAATGCAATGCAAGTGGTTCATGGTCACACAGTCAGCAGGTTACTCATTATGTCAGTCAGCTGGATGAGGGTGAGCTCGAATTTGAGAAGGGTCCTCAGGCAGGAGCACATCATTATCCTCAATGTTCTCAGTGAGCCATGAAACTGAGAACGATCTCCACAGGGTCAGGAGACGCAGGCATTCTTGTCCACCACTGACACTGCTATTGTGGGCTTCCTTGTTCGGCAAGAGAGAGAGTAGAGTAGAGTGGTTGTGTAGAACTGTGTTTAGGATCAGAGGGAATAGGAGGGGGAGTAGGCCATTCAGCCCTTGGAACCTGCTGCATCATTCTATGAGATTATGACTGATCTACTTCAACGCCACTTTTCCACACTATCTCCGGATCCCCTATTTCCTATCTCGAAATCCATGGATTTGGGTTTGGTCGATATGCATGCCATTGTTGAAAATAGCTGTGGAGGTGGGTGTGGGACTGGAAGCATTGCTAGGTGTGAAGATGAGTTGGTTTATCTGGATGTTATATCAGTCCTGAGTGCCAGGGAATCTATGCTGTTTGAGTGATGGGAGTGTGCAGCATTGAGCAGTGTGAGAGGTTGGTGATGTGGTCATTGGGAGATACCATGAGAAGGTGCATTCACTGACCTTGAGCACCTACACAAGGTCATTAGATTTCATAGCACACTTCTGTCACGTTCTCAGGTCTAAACTCCAAGGGTTGACCTTCTTGGTCACCCCCAATCCATTGTTCTGCTCAGGTGCAGCAGAAATGCCCTCAGTGCTGCACCCGTCACCCTGGAACCCTCAGTCTGATCTGGCATTCTTTTTCCATATTTTAAGTTCCAGCAATATATATTACTCAGTGCAATTTCCCTTAATGAAGGATTTAAGTTTGGGTTGACTGCACCATGTGCTTTCAGCACAATGCTGATCAGCCCCCGTCCCACCGTCCCCCCGCTGAGGAATGCAGAGGCAGTTAGCATGAAGCGGCAGTTAGCAGTAAAGAGCTTTCTTAGTCCCATGTAACACATGGGGCTGTTTTTATAGCCTCCCGCCTGTGAATTTGAGAGTAGGGAAGACGAGTAAAATGAAGCTAGTGGCCTTCTCATCCCCCCACAAAATGCCTCCCATATTAAGTGGAGAAGGAAGGTGTCAGACAGCCCATCCATTGAGGCTCTTAAGTGGCCACTTAAGGGCCTGCTTCCACCTCTGTCACTATAATACGGGCAGCACTGCCTGGGCTGCTGTTGGGCATGAAGGGTGATTCCCCCTTTGAGGTGGTCCCAGTGCCCACTGTAGACATCCCTCCTAAGACCATACACCCTCTTTATCCCTCCATCCTGTTGTGTTCTGTACTCTGGGATAACACAGGCTGCAACTTGATGCAGCTTTAACCAAAAGATACTCCAGACCTTGAAGTTAGTTCAATCTGATTTATTGAACCAGTAGCACAGTTAGCACAGTTCTCTGTGAGTTCGACTCTCTGCTAACCTAAGTGTGGTTACTCTGTCTGACTGAACCAGACTAGCTCTTAGCCACGTGCTGGAGGTGTGATACTGTACATACACCCTGACTCACTCTGCAGATGTTCATCAGTGGAAAGAGGCGGAGTGTGAGTTCCTCGTGCCTTTTATAGTGAGATACCACCCCTGAGTGTCCTGCCTGCTCATTGGTCATGTCCTGTTCCATGTTCATTAGCAGACTGTCTGTATATCATTATCTGCATGTCTGCGACACAGCCCTGGTCTTTCAATCCCAGATATCCACTCCCCTTCCCTTCCCTTGCTGGGGTCAGCCAGTCAAGCCTGTCCAAAATGCCAGCTTACTGTTAACTCTGAGCCATTAATCTTCTTCCTCAGTGATTGTCTATAGTTCCAACAGTCGGCGCCGTTCAATCCTGGCAATGCTGGGACTCCGGAGCTGCCAGCCATTCAGGTTGGCCAGCAGATCTTTAGGGAGGAACTTCCTCCTAGATGGCAGCTGAAATCCTACTCTGAAATCCTACTCTTGTGGTTGTTCCCCCTCTCGAACAGGTAAACCCCTTTGGATACTGTCGGGGGGGATAGCCTATCAGGGGAAAACAGCAACAGCCAGAGCAGTGGCACCACGGCTGGCTCTGATGTTCAGAAGGGAGGGTCAAAGCGCAGAAGAGCAATAGTAATAGGGGACTCTATAGTCAGGGGCACAGATAGGCGCTTCTGTGGACGTGAAAGAGACTCCAGGATGGTATGTTGCCTCCCTGATGCCAGGGTCCAGGATGTCTCCGAACGGGTAGAGGGCATCCTGAAGGGGGAGGGCAAAGAGGCAGAGGTCGTTGTACATATTGGTACTAACGACATAGGCAGGAAGGGGCATGAGGTCCTGCAGCAGGAGTTCAGGCAGCAAGGCAGAAAGTTAAAAGACAGGACCTCTAGGGTTGTAATCTCGGGATTACACCCTGTGCCACGTGCCAGTGAGGCTAGAAATAGGAAGATAGAGCAGCTAAACACGTGGCTAAACAGCTGGTGTAGGAGGGAGGGTTTCCGTTATCTGGACCACTGGGAGCTCTTCCGGGGCAGGTGTGACCTGTATAAGAAGGACGGGTTGCATCTAAACCGGAGAGGCATAAATATCCTGGCCGCGAGTTTTGCTAGTGTCACACGGGAGGGTTTAAACTAGTATGGCAGGGGGGTGGGCACGGGAGCAATAGGTCAGAAGGTGAGAGCATTGAGGGAGAACTAGGGAATAGGGACAGTGGGACTCTGAGGCAGAGCAGACAGGGAGAAGTTGCTGAACACAGCGGGTCTGGTGGCCTGAAGTGCATATGTTTTAATGCAAGAAGTATTACGGGTAAGGCAGATGAACTTAGAGCTTGGATTAGTACTTGGAACTATGATGTTGTTGCCATTACAGAGACCTGGTTGAGGGAAGGGCAGGATTGGCAGTTAAACGTTCCAGGATTTAGATGTTTCAGGTGGGATAGAGGGGGATGTAAAAGGGGAGGCGGAGTTGCGCTACTGGTTCGGGAGAATATCACAGCTGTACTGCGGGAGGACACCTCAGAGGGCAGGGAGGCTATATGGGTAGAGATCAGGAATAAGAAGGGTGCAGTCACAATGTTGGGGGTTTACTACAGGCCTCCCAACAGCCAGCGGGAGATAGAGGAGCAGATAGGTAGACAGATTTTGGAAAAGAGTAAAAACAACAGGGTTGTGGTGATGGGAGACTTCAACTTCCCCAATATTGACTGGGACTCACTTAGTGCCAGGGGCTTAGACGGGGTGGAGTTTGTAAGGAGCATCCAGGAGGGCTTCTTAAAACAATATGTAGACAGTCCAACTAGGGAAGGGGCGGTACTGGACCTGGTATTGGGGAATGAGCCAGGCCAGGTGGTAGATGTTTCAGTAGGGGAGCATTACGGTAACAGTGACCACAATTCAGTAAGTTTTAAAGTACTGGTGGACAAGGATAAGAGTGGTCCTAGGATGAATGTGCTAAATTGGGGGAAGGCTAATTATAACAATATTAGGCGGGAACTGAAGAACATAGATTGGGGGCGGATGTTTGAAGGCAAATCAACATCTGACATGTGGGAGGCTTTCAAGTGTCAGTTGAAAGGAATTCAGGACCGGCATGTTCCTGTGAGGAAGAAGGATAAATACGGCAATTTTCGGGAACCTTGGAGAACGAGAGATATTGTAGGCCTCGTCAAAAAGAAAAAGGAGGCATTTGTCAGGGCTAAAAGGCTGGGAACAGACGAAGCCTGCGTGGAATATAAGGAAAGTAGGAAGGAACTTAAGCAAGGAGTCAGGAGGGCTAGAAGGGGTCACGAAAAGTCATTGGCAAATAGGGTTAAGGAAAATCCCAAGGCTTTTTACACGTACATAAAAAGCAAGAGGGTAGCCAGGGAAAGGGTTGGCCCACTGAAGGATAGGCAAGGGAATCTATGTGTGGAGCCAGAGGAAATGGGCGAGGTACTAAATGAATACTTTGCATCAGTATTCACCAAAGAGAAGAAATTGGTAGATGTTGAGTCTGGAGAAGGGTGTGTAGATAGCCTGGGTCACATTGAGATCCAAAAAGACGAGGTGTTGGGTGTCTTAAAAAATACTAAGGTAGATAAGTCCCCAGGGCCTGATGGGATCTACCCCAGAATACTGAAGGAGGCTGGAGAGGAAATTGCTGAGGACTTGACAGAAATCTTTGGACCCTCACTGTCTTCAGGGGATGTCCCGGAGGACTGGAGAATAGCCAATGTTGTTCCTCTGTTTAAGAAGGGTAGCAAGGATAATCCAGGGAACTACAGGCCGGTGAGCCTTATTTCAGTGGTAGGGAAATTACTGGAGAGAATTCTTCGAGACAGGATCTACTCCCATTTGGAAGCAAATGGACGTATTAGTGAGAGGCAGCATGGTTTTGTGAAGGGGAGGTCGTGTCTCAATATCTTGATAGAGTTTTTCGAGGAGGTCACTAAGATGATTGATGCAGGTAGGGCAGTGGATGTTGTCTATATGGACTTCAGTAAGGCCTTTGACAAGGTCCCTCATGGTAGACTAGTACAAAGTTGAAGTCACACGGGATCAGGGGTGAGTTGGCAAGGTGGATACAGAACTGGCTAGGTCATAGAAGGCAGAGAGTAGCAATGGAAGGATGCTTTTCTAATTGGAGGGCTGTGACCAGTGGTGTTCCACAGGGATCAGTGCTGGGACCTTTGCTCTTTGTAGTATATATAAATGATTTGGAGGAAAATGTAACTGGTCTGATTAGTAAGTTTGCAGACGACACAAAGGTTGGTGGAATTGCGGATAGCGATGAGGACTGTCAGAGGATACAGCAGGATTTAGATTGTTTGGAGACTTGGGCGGAGAGATGGCAGATGGAGTTTAATCCGGACAAATGTGAGGTAATGCATTTTGGAAGGTCTAATGCAGGTAGGGAATATACAGTGAATGGTAGAACCCTCAAGAGTATTGAAAGTCAAAGAGATCTAGGAGTACAGGTCCACAGGTCATTGAAAGGGGCAACACAGGTGGAGAAGGTAGTCAAGAAGGCATACGGCATGCTTGCCTTCATTGGCCGGGGCATTGAGTATAAGAATTGGCAAGTCATGTTGCAGCTGTATAGAACCTTAGTTAGGCCACACTTGGAGTATAGTGTTCAATTCTGGTCGCCACACTACCAGAAGGATGTGGAGGCTTTAGAGAGGGTGCAGAAGAGATTTACCAGAATGTTGCCTGGTATGGAGGGCATTAGCTATGAGGAGCGGTTGAATAAACTCGGTTTGTTCTCACTGGAAAGAAGGAGGTTGAGGGGCGACCTGATAGAGGTCTACAAAATTATGAGGGGCATAGACAGTTTGGATAGTCAGAGGCTTTTCCCCAGGGTAGAGGGGACAATTACTAGGGGGCATAGGTTTAAGGTGAGAGGGGCAAGGTTTAGAGTAGATGTACGAGGCAAGTTTTTTACGCAGAGGTTAGTGGGTGCCTGGAACTCGCTACCAGAGGAGGTGGTGGAAGCAGGGACGATAGTGACATTTAAGGGGCATCTTGACAAATACATGAATAGGATGGGAATAGAGGGATACGGACCCAGGAAGTGTAGAAGATTGTAGTTTAGTCGGGCAGCAATGTCGGCACGGGCTTGGAGGGCCGAAGGGCCTGTTCCTGTGCTGTACATTTCTTTGTTCTTTGTTCTTGTTTGAAACATTCAAGGCTTCCAGCATAATATCGCTGCAGGGTGGCTGGATTTTGGGTGGGGAGTGATCGATCGAGCTTTCGGTCTGGTGAGCAGGGATTGGAGCCAGCGCAGCGGGGCCACAAAATATCAAGAACCTCATAAAAACAGCAGTCAGTTATGACAGCAGCAGAGCAAGAACCATAGAATTCCTACAGTGCAGAAAGAAACCATTCAACCCATTGTGTCTGCACCAACCCTCTGAATGTGCACCCTAACTAGGACCACTCCCTCATCCTATCCCCGTAACACCACCTAATCTGCACATCCCTGGACACAAAGGAGCAATTTAGTGTGGCCATTCCACCTAACCTGCACATCTTTGGACTGTGGGAGGAAAATGGAGCACCTGGAGGAAACCCATGTGCACACACAGGAGAAACTACAAACTCTACACAGTCACCCAAGGTCAGAATTGAATTCAGGTTCCTAGCGCTGTGAGGCAGCAGTGCTAACCACTGTGCCACTGTGTCTTCCAAAGAAGATAATGGTATAATGGTGCACTGCAATTTCCTGCCCATTCCAACATAGAGACAAAAATCAGCTCTATTGTAGTGTTGCTTTAAGAATACCAGTAGAGATGGAGACAGGATAAATTGGCCCATAGTGATTCCTTCTTGCAATATTTTCCCTACCTAACAGCACTGTGGGTGAGTGTACCTATACCACATGGACTGCAGCAGTTCAACAAGGCGGTTCACCCCAACCTTCATAAGGGCAATTAGGGATGGGCAATAGATGCTGGTCAAGCCAACGGTGCTCACATCCTGTGAACGAATAAAAAAAATTGCACTGTCTCATTTTAGCATGTTTAATCATCAGCCGAGTTTTCACTTTCTCAAAATTTATTTGCTGCATTCTTATTAGCACTTTCTTTTATTCGAACAGTGTTTTGTGTGCACCTTGAACCTTTCCTGTTTTTCTTCTTGAATAAATGCATTCTGCGTTGCTATTTCAGAATAATATTCCTCCCCTGGCATAGTGCTCTTTAAAAAAAATTACGAATACTTCCAGGCCTCCTGCCAAGTTGTCCAAGTGTCCAACAGCTTTTTTGGGACCTTTTCTGCAACAAATGACTACATCTATTTCTTATTTTGCAAAATTAGAGCCGTGATCCCTGACAAAAACATGCTTACATTTCTCCACTGCAATGTGAGCAGCACATCGAGAGTTATGTCTCTAAAAATAAAATTTTGCATTGAATATTTTTCCACTTATACTTGTGTTCGTTTGGCCTTGTGGATCAGTGGGTAGCAGCCCTGCCTCTAAGCCAGAAGCTCTGGGTTCAAGGACTTGTTGGCCATGGTAGGAGCCTTCGTGACAAGGCCAAGCAGGTTGATAATCAGCCAGCTAATCCTTCCAATATCTCCATGGCAGATGGTAGGATTGGAAGGGATTCTTGGTATCAGTATGTTGCAGAAAACCTTCATGAATAAGCCATGAGGAAGGCGACATCCTACACTGAATGAACACAACCAAAGAAGAAGATTTTTCAAGTGTTTGCCCTTAACAATAGTTTCAGAAGCCATTCTAAACTTTGATTACATCATGCCTGCATTAAATTTTGCCTTAGTTAACAGTTGAAGGATTTTTTCCTGGTTTCATGCATTTGTGTAGGATAAGTAATCATAGGTATTCTGCCTACTAGTGACTCGATTGCTTGACGGCTCTCTCCATTCCAAGCTTTGAATGTATCAACTTCAGAGGGACCAGAAAATCATGCTGGCAGGAGGGGACATACATTTTCGCCCTTAATATTCCAAGCCAAATGACTCTTCCTTTTATTTTAGATTTCCAATTTCCTCAGTGTTTTGCTATTATTTATTAAAGCAGAATAGTTGTTAATTTACATGACGGTAAATCCAGAGGTCTGGATTAATAATCCAGTGATGAGTTCAATCCCACCATAGCAGTTGTGGAATTTAAATTCAGTTAATTTAATAAATCTGGAATAAAAAGCTAATATCAGTAATTTTGACCATTAACTACTGGGTTGTTACAAACGACCCATGTAGGGCAGCACGGTGGCGTAGTGGTTAGCGCTGCTGCCTCACGGCACCGAGGTCCCAGGTTCGATCCCGGCTGTGGGTCACTATCCGTGTGGAGTTTGCACATTCTCCCCGTGTTTGCGTGGGTTTCGCCCCCACAACCCAAAGATGTGCAGGTTAGGTGGATTGGTCACACTAAATTGCCCCTTAATTGGAAAAAGATAATTGAGTACTCTAAATTTTTTTTTTTTTTAAAGACCCAGTTATTTAGTGCCCTTTCGGAAGGATACCAACCATCCTGGCCCAGTCTGACTGATACACAGTTGTTTCTGTGGTGCAATTGGTTAGCGCATTCGGCTGTTCACCGAAAGGTTGGTGTTTTTTGGGGGGCTGCATGGTGGCATAGTGGTTAGCACTGCTGTCTCATTGCTCCCAGGTTCAATTTCGGCCTCGGGTGACTGTCTGTGTGGAGTATGCACTTTCTCCCCATGTCTGTAACGGTTTCCTCTGGGTGCTCCGGTTTCCTCCCATGGTCTAAAGATGTGCAGGTTAGGTGGATTGGCCAAGCTAAATTGCCCCTTAATGTCCAAAAGGTTAGCTGGAGTTACTGGGGTTACTGGGTTGCTATAGGGTGGAGGGGTGGGTTTAAGTAGGGTGCTCTTTCCAAGGGCTAGTGCAGATTCAATGGACCAAATGGCCTCCATTTGCACTGTAAATTCTATGATATATGTAACATCAGACCAACAACAAGTGGCCGATGCTTAACTGAAATGGTCCCTTGAGCTGTTCAGTCGTGTGTAACCACTATGAAAAATTTTGAAACAAGCCCAGTCTCGCCTTGGCACCTGTTACATCAAAGGCAGACCTGGACGGCCAACCCTGCAAAATCCTCCTCACTCATGGTAGGGACTCAAGCCAAAAGTGGGAAAGCTATCGCACAGATGAATGATACTCACAGGATCATACATTTCAGTCAACATCCAAGAACCCACCATTATCGTCCTTGGCTATGGTCTCTCAACCAGTAGCCCAATGAAATATGGTCATGAGGGAACGTCCCTAAGAATTCTCAGCATCAACTCTGGATCCCACTAGTTCATATGCACCGAGGATGGATTTTTTTCACCTCCTCATATGTCCTAGATACCTCCTCTGATAGTGATAGTGAACACTTCACTAGCTCTACCTACCAACTTTGATTTAATCAGTAGTACCCATATATCTGTGGCATTTGATGTGTTTAGCCACCTTCTCAAATGAAATGAAAAAAGGCTTCTACATCCTTCTCATCAAACCTTGGCTTTGCTTGGACATATTTAAATAGATCCCCACCAAACCGTCGACTATGACGCTCTTGTTCTTTCTCACTATTCTCACTATCCTCATCACTATCCTCAGACTGTACGTTTCTCTTTACCTCTGCCAATTTTATTTTTTACATTTAGAGTACCCAATTCATTTTTCCAATTAAGGGGCAATTTAGCGTGTTCAATCCACCTACCCTGCACATCTTTTGGGTTGTGGGGGCGAAACCCACGCAAACACGGGGAGAATGTGCAAACTCCACACGGACAGTGACCCAGAGCTGGGATTGAACCTGGGACCTAGCCGCCGTGAGGCAGCAGGGCTAACCCACTGTGCCACCGTGCTGCCCTTACCTCCGCCAATTGTAACTGATGTTCACGTTTCCAGGCAAAGTTTCTCTCTTTTTCTTTTTCCTCTCTCTATTTCTTTTTCCCTTATCTGTACCTCTCTTTCTCCCGTTTTTTGTTCTGCTCGGGCTATTCGTTCTTTTTCTCTTTCCTCTCTCTCCTTTTCATATTGGTCTTATTCTTTCTTTTCCCCTCATTTTGAATTCAAGCCGCTTTAATTTTTTTTTCATGCTCAAGCTGCTTTGTCTGTAATTGAATTCTTGCCATTTATAATGATCTTGACAGTGTCTCAGGCAATTTTAAATGCTCAGCTACCGCCACAATTACTCCTTCTTTCCGTACTTTGTCAGGCAATGTTAACTGTATTGTTTTTGCCAAATCTAAAATGTTTTAGTCTCCGTTTATAAGGTACTGCGCGTGACCTTCCCCACCCCCAAATACTCCTGAGCCCCTGAAAGAGCCATTGTCCACAACATACTCCCTATTAAACTTGAATGCACCACCTGAAAGCAGATACGAATATGCTCACCCCTCAATGTCTATAAGTTCACTAAGCCAACCCAATCACGAAAGATAGACTTTTATCCCAGACGAGCCCCCAATTTAGTTATGGGCCAGAGCTTAGAAATTCAAGTATATTATATATGTTCATGAGGGGGTGCCCTAAGAGTCCTCAGCATTGACTCTGGATCCCATGATGCCCCATTGCATCTGGGCGACATGGGAAAGGTAGCTTGCTGCTGATTGCTACCGATTTCCTTGCCTTAACTAATGAATCATAATTCTTCGCCATTGAGCACCACTTTGAAGATGCAACGAGGATAGCATTGTTAAGAATCTACTCTGGGCTGCGAATGCCAATGTCCATCATTGAAGTAGTTCAGTAACAACAGTAGTGATTGAGCTGGCAAAGCCCTGAAGAATATAAAATAAACACAGAAAATGCTGGAAAAACTCAGCAAGTCCGGTAACATCTATGGAAAGAGAAACAGAGTTAACGTTCCGAGCCCGTAAGACCCTTCTTCAGAGCTCATTTGAAGAGCTCTGAAGAAGAGCCATTAAGACTCGAACTATCCGGATAGAAATTGTCCCATTGGGCAGATGCAGCATGGGTTCATGAAAGGCGGGTCATGTTTGACTAATTTAGCAGAATTCTTTGAGGACATTACGAGTGCGGTGGACATTACTGGGATGTGGTGTATTGGATTTCCAGAAGTCATTCGACAAGGTGCCGCACAAAGGTTCATGAATCTGTGGAATTCCCTGCCCAGTGAAGCAGTTGAGGCAAAGGTAGATAGATTTTTCAACAGTGAAGAATTAAAAGGTTACAGAGAACAGGCGGATAAGTGGAGCTGAGTCCACAAAAGCATCAGCCATGATTTTATTGAATGGCGGAGCAGGCTTGAGGGGCCAGATGATCTACTCCTGCTCCTAGTTCTTATTTTCTTATTAACTCTGTTCCTGTCCCCACAGATGGTGCCAAACCTGCTGAGATTTTCCAGCATTTTCTGTTTTTATTTCAGATTTCCAGCATCCACATTATTTTGCTTTTATTATCCTGCCAGACTGGGCCTGGGGAATGTTCTGAGAGAACCAACATGAGGGAAAAGCTTTCTTGACCTTGTTTTCACTAATCTACCTGTCACAGGTGCATCTACCCAGGAAGGTATTGATAGAATGGCCATTGCAGGGTCCTATTGGAGAAAACAATCCCATCATTACACTGAAAGCAGCCTCAATCACATGTGGCACTATCACTGTATACAATGGGAGAAATTAAGAACAAATCTAGCAACTCAAAACTGGGCATTCATGAGGCGCCATGGACAATCAGCAGCAGCTGAATTGTATTCCACCATCATCATCATCATTATCTTCTTTTATTGTCACAAGCAGTGTTACATTAACACTGCAATGAAATTACTGTGAAAATCCCCTAGTCGCCACTCTCCGGTGCTTGTTCAGGAACACTGAAGGAGAATTCAGAATGTCCAAATTACCTAACAGCACGTCTTTCGGGACTTGTGGGAGGAAACCGGAGCACCCGGAGGAAACCCACGCAGGCACAGGGAGAACATGCAGACTCCGTACAGACAGTGAACCAAGCTGGGAATCGACCTGGGAGCCTGGTGCTGCGAAGCAACAGTGCGAACCACTGTGCTCCCCATCCATGATCTCATGGCCTAGCATACCCCCACTCTATCATTATCATCAAACCAGGAGATCAATTATAATTTAATGAGGAGTGTAGGAGAAATTGTAAGGAGCTGAAGCAGGTATACATGCCACAACACCCGCCATGGACTTCAGCAACTTACAAAGAACACAAGAAAGCATCAATCCCTTGTACAATTGAAGTAACAGCCAGAACAAATGAATCAAGCACTAACCTGAAAGTAGTTGCTGATTGATTTAAATAGCAGCTCCTTCCTGCTAATGAACATGTTTTTTGCTGTGTAAGTTTAAGAGATTAGCTGAAACATTGAGCTCCAGAATGGAAGGGCTGGAGCCGAATCATTGTTACATGCTGATTGATGTTTGAATCTACCTTGTTCTTGTACCTCTGGTGAATGCACATTGTGTGCGTGATCATGTGCTCACCAGCATGGCATGCAACATACTGCTCCCAAGTTTGCACATGTCACATGTTTCAAAACCATACTTTTATACAATTTCATTAATGGGTTGTAAATTATGAAGAAAACAGACGACTCTTATTTGAAGCAGTGAGAGGGTTTTACGGTGGTGAGAGGTTGCCCGACATTGGCCGGTGGTGGGATCTTCTTGCTCCTCCGCTGTCAACGGGCTTTCCTGTTGAATGCAGACCTTGCCCCGATGAAACCTGTGGCGGGCATGTGCTATCGGTGGGACCGGAAGATCCGGCCGGTGTGGACGGCCGGAATGTCCCGGTCTAGCACCAGAAGATCTAATTCAGCATACTGTTCTTCAGGGGATATGTTCAGCTCGGAAAGATTTCCTAATATTACTGATCTTGATTCCCTCAGAATTCAGTTGCAACTAATTAAGAATAAAGAGTTGTACCTTCAGGCAAACCCAATATAAATGAAGAAGATGCTAATAACATTAACCCACACATCTTTAGCAAAGAGGTTCTTAATTTCATTTAAACTACCCTACTGAGGGAGAGATGCATCCAGTTAAGGATCTTGTAATGGGAAGCCTCCGGCGAACAGCCTGAGTGATCACTCCACACACTCATCCTTAACGTTTTCCATTCATCACGAGACAAATAACATTTCATATACTTTCTCCCACAGATTCTTTTTATCTCTTGTAGTTTAGTCATAAAATATTGATTAAATGTGTCAATGAAATGTACTGAGGTTTTGGGTTGTTTATGGTCGCAGCAGAAGCAAAACAATTGGGGAGAAATTGGTGACTGTAATGCACAATGGCTGGGCAAAAAATAGGAGTTAGGGGGATGTAGCGCACAAAGACTCCGTGAGACGAATAGAGTGAAGTCGATGAGGCTTTATTAAGCGTGTCTGTTCCCCCGCAGCTCGATAGTAAACTGGCCTGCGGGGGAAGACTCCGGCTTCTTATACTCCGCCTTCAGGGCGGAGCTAGAGGTCAACGGCCAACCAGGACCCGGGATCTGTCAGCCAATGACATTAGGGCTTCCAGTCCCACATGACCCCCAATACATACTACCACATTCACCCCTTGTCAAAAATGAACCCGGCGGGGTGATGCTTCGTATGGTGGTAAGGGTTTACAGGGCTGGTCCTGGGAGGAAAAAAAACATTCAAAAGGCAATACAGTATTGTACAATTTTGTCCTGTTGCAACTATTTACAGAGGGTATGGGAAGAAAAGCAAAATGTTCTTGTGAAAGTCCATATTTAGTTTTAGATCGACGCCACGAGTCGGTCGGGTGGTCTGGTCATCCGTGTCGATCGCCTCGGCCCCGGTGGTGGTGGTGCTTGTACCGTTGTCGTCGCCTCCAGGAGCCTTACGGTTTCAGCTTGGGCTTTATTCTTGGTCGGTGCTGAGGGGAGGGGAACCGATCCTCCTGGGAAGGGGGCGGTCGCGGGGTGCGGCGGTGGCAGGAAGGGGGGGGGGGGTTGGGTTGATGGTGTCGAGGGTTGTGCGTGTTGCCGGCGGGCGCCAGATCCCACAGGGAGACCGTGTCCTGTCGGCCGTCGGGGTACTCCACGTAGGCGTACTGGGGGTTCGCGTGGAGGAGGTGAACCCTTTCGACCAACGGGTCCGCCTTATGTGCCCGCACATGCTTTCGGAGCAGGATGGGTCCTGGGGCCGCCAGCCAGGTCGGCAGCGACGTTCCAGAGGAGGACCTCCTAGGGAAAACAAGGAGACGCTCATGAGGCGTTTGATTAGTGCTCGTACATAATAACGACCGGATGGAGTGGAGAGCGTCCGGGAGGACCTCCTGCCACTGTGAAACTGGGAGGTCCCTGGACCGTAGGGCCAGTAGGACGGCCTTCCAGACCGTGCCGTTCTCCCTCTCTACTTGCCCGTTCCCCCGGGGGTTGTAGCTGGCCGTCCTGCTTGAGGCTATGCCCTTGCTGAGCAGGAACTGGCGCAGCTCGTCACTCATGAAAGAGGACCCCCTGTCGCTGTGGACGTAAGCGGGGTAACCGAACAGTGTGAAGATGCTGTTCAGGGCTTTGATGACTGTGGCCGCGGTCATGTCAGAACAGGGAATGGCAAAAGGGAAGCGGGAATATTCGTCCACCACATTAAGAAAATATGCGTTGCGGTCGTTGGAGGGGAGGGGCCCTTTGAAATCGAGACTGAGGCGTTCAAAGGGGCGGGAAGCCTTAATCAGGTGCGCTCCATCTGGCCTGAAAAAATGCGGCTTGCATTCCGCGCAGATGTGGCAGTCCCTTGTGACTGTACGGACCTCCTCTAAAGAGTATGGGAGATTGCGGGACTTAATGAAGTGGTAAAACCGAGTGACCCCCGGGTGGCAGAGGTCCTCGTGGAGGGTTTGGAGGCGGTTAATTTGTGTGTTGGCACATGTGCCGCGGGATAGGGCATCGGACGGCTCGTTCAGCTTTCCGGGACGATACAAAATCTCATAGTTGAAGGTGGAGAGCTCGATCCTCCACCTTAAGATCTTGTCGTTTTTGATTTTGCCCCGCTGTGCATTATCGAACATGAAGGCTACCGACCGTTGGTCCGTGAGGAGAGTGAATCTCCTGCCGGCCAGGTAATGCCTCCAATGTCGCACAGCTTCCACTATGGCTTGGGCTTCCTTTTCTACTGAAGAGTGGCGGATTTCTGAGGCGTGGAGGGTCCAGGAGAAAAAGGCCACGGGTCTGCCCGCTTGGTTAAGGGTGGCCGCTAGAGCTACGTCAGAGGCGTCGCTCTCGACCTGGAAGGGGAGGGACTCGTCGATGGCGCGCATCGTGGCCTTTGCGATATCCGCTTTGATGCGGCTGAAGGCCTGGCAAGCCTCTGTCGACAGAGGGAAGGTCGTGGTCTGTATTAGGGGGCGGGCCTTGTCTGCGTACTGGGGGACCCACTGGGCGTAGTATGAAAAGAACCCCAAGCAGCGTTTCAGGGCTTTTGGGCAGTGCGGGAGGGGAAATTCCATGAGTGCGCGCATACGTTCGGGGTCGGGGCCTATTATCCCATTGCGCACTACGTAGCCCAGGATGGCTAGCCGATCGGTGCTAAAAACGCACTTGTCCTCGTTGTACGTGAGGTTCAAGGCTTTGGCGGTCTGGAGGAATTTTTGGAGGTTGGCGTCGTGGTCCTGCTGATCGTGACCGCAGATGGTTACATTGTCGAGATACGGGAACGTGGCCCGCAACCCATGTTGATCAACCATTCGGTCCATCTCCCGTTGGAAGACCAAGACCCCGTTTGTGACGCCAAAAGGGACCCGTAGGAAATGGTATAATCGCCCGTCTGCCTCGAAGGCTGTGTACTTGCGGTCACTTGGGCGGATGGGGAGCTGATGGTAGGCGGACTTGAGGTCCACGGTGGAGAAGACTTTATATTGGGCAATCCGGTTGACCATGTCGGATATGCGGGGGAGAGGGTACGTGTCTAGTTGTGTGTACCTGTTGATGGTCTGGCTATAGTCAATGACCATCCTTTGTTTCTCCCCTGTCTTCACTACTACCACCTGCGCTCTCCAGGGACTATTGCTGGCCTGGATTATGCCCTCCTTTAGTAGCCGCTGGACTTCGGACCGAATGAAGGTCCGGTCCTGGGCGCTGTACCGTCTGCTCCTAGTGGCGACGGGTTTGCAATCCGGGGTGAGGTTCGCAAACAAGGACGGGGGTTGCACCTTGAGGGTTGCGAGGCCGCAGATAGTGAGTGGGGGTATGGGGCCGCCGAATTTGAACGTAAGGCTCTGTAGATTGCATTGGAAATCTAATCCCAGCAAGGTGGGGGCACAAAGTTGGGGAAGGACGTTTAGTTTGTAGTTTTTGAACTCCCTCCCCTGCACTGTTAGGGTAACTATGCAGAATCCCTGGATCTGTACGGAGTGGGATCCTGCAGCTAGGGAAATCTTTTGTGCGCTGGGATAGGTGGCCAAGGAACAGCGTCTTACCGTGTCGGGGTGTACAAAGCTCTCCGTGCTCCCGGAGTCGACTAGGCTTGGCGTCTCGTGGCCGTTTATTAGCACCGTTGTCGTCGTCGTCTGGAGTGTCCGGGGCCGAGCTTGATCGAGCGTGATTGAAGCGAGCCGTGGTTGTAGTAGTGGAGTGGGGTCCGTTGTTGCCGTCCAAGATGGCATCGGGGATGGACAAAATGGCCGCCCCCATACATCGCATGTGGCTGGGGGTCACAAGATGGTGGCGGGGTGGACCAAATGGCCACCCCCACGCGTCGTACAGGTCTGGGGTGGTCCAAGATGGCGGCGCCCCTCCTCCCCTTGTGGTGGCCGGGACCCAAAATGGCGGTGTCTGCGGGTCGCACATCGGCGCCCCTCCTCCCCTCGTGGTGGCCGGGACCCAAAATGGCGGCGTCTGCGGGTCGCACATGGTGTGCTGGGGGGCTGGGGAGCGCGAGGACCGTGAGCGCTAGGACCGCGAGCGCTAGGACCGCGAGCGCTAGGACCGCGCGGAGCTCCCTCACCGGGGACAGCGATGGTCGGGGCCCAAGTAGGTGGCGCCGGCGGGTCAGGCGTGGGGCGCGGGGTGGGGGTGAGGGTGGCGTTAGGGACGCGCAAAACTCCCTCCTCTCCGTGGAGAGTATTGGCCGGGACCCAAAGCGGTAGCGCCGGCGGCGGGTCATACATGGGCTGCGGGGAGGGGGGTTGGGGAGCGTAAGCGGCGTGCAGAGCTCCCAGTTCTCCTGGGACCGCGGTGGTCGGGACCCAGAGCGGCTGCGCCTGTGGGTCGTACATGGCGTGCTGGGGGGGTTGGGCGCGTAAACTGCTTGCACGGCTCCCTGTGCTCCCGGGACAGCGGCGACCTCGCGGGATCGGCACACAACCGCATAATGGCCCTTTTTCCCGCAGCTTTCGCAGATAGCTGCGCGGGCCGGGCAGCGCTGTCGGGGGTGTTTCGCCTGGCCGCAGAAATAACAGCGGGCACCCCCGGTGCGACTCGGCGTTTGGACCGCGCAAGCCTGTGGGGTGTCCGGGTGGGGGGGTAGAGGGTTTGCCGTGACGGGTACGTACGGGGCCCAATGGGTTGCCGCGCGGTCGGGGCCATAGGCGCGGGTATTACGCGCGGCCACGTCTAGGGAGGCTGCTAGGGCCCGTGCCTCTGAGAGTCCTAGCGACTCTTTTTCTAGAAGTCTTTGGCGGATTTGGGAGGATTGCATACCTGCCACAAAAGCATCGCGCATTAACATGTCCGAGTCTTCGATGAGGGAGAAAATCTCCGTGCTCACCCTCGAGTGCAGGACCTGCAGTTTTTGGTCTTCTGAGACCCAGCCGGTGGTCGTTCTGAGGTAGGCCTCGAAGCAAGTCTGCCAGTGCGTGGGGGCTGATCCTCAGGCATTCCGGAATGATCCTGAGTTCCATAGTCCTTTTTCGGCACGCTTAATAAATTGTAGCGCACAAAGACTCCGTGAGACGAATAGAGTGAAGTCGATGAGGCTTTATTAAGCGTGTCTGTTCCCCCGCAGCTCGATAGTAAACTGGCCTGCGGGGGAAGACTCCGGCTTCTTATACTCTGCCTTCAGGGCGGAGCTAGAGGTCAACGGCCAACCAGGACCCGGGATCTGTCAGCCAATGACATTAGGGCTTCCAGTCCCACATGACCCCCAATACATACTACCACAGGGGACAAATGTTCTGGTGTGATTTTTCACATGACAACAGATGAAACACCAATGGTGCTGACATATAGCATCAGATCCCTTGAATAAGGTCTAATGAGTCTTTAAGGATCCCAAATCCAAATTTGGAAAAAGCTAGGTGGAATATGCACCTTGCATACAGCCAGTCAATGTTTTCAGGACTACCACAGGCTAACCAGTGGTGCTTAAAGGAATTGAAAGAGGTTGCTGAAGAAGAAATTGAAAGATTATATAATACATATATCTTTGTGCAG
Organism: Scyliorhinus torazame; assembly: GCF_047496885.1. Classification (NCBI taxonomy): domain Eukaryota; kingdom Metazoa; phylum Chordata; class Chondrichthyes; order Carcharhiniformes; family Scyliorhinidae; genus Scyliorhinus; species Scyliorhinus torazame. The sequence goes on along the minus strand of NC_092710.1, from coordinate 229,147,293 downwards.
AGCCAAAGATACAGGAATAATCCATTCCCTGGAGACTAGGCCGCAGATCTCCGAGGTAAGGTTTTTATACCAACTGCTCCGGCCCTCCGAGACCTCTCCCTCGAGACTAGTTGAGGGACATGTCCCAATCTCGTGCCCTCGGTTGAGGGCATAAAGATCATGGCTCAGACAAGAGCGGACCCCCAGGACTGACAGTGGAGTGGAGCCTCCGGAGCTCACTCGGGCCTCACCTCCGTCCCATGGAGTAGCCCAGGGCAATCAAGCACCCCAATGGTGGAGGAGGTTTAAGGGCCTATTCCAATGCTTTCGCAGATGAGGCGCTGGAACACCTCAGATCTTCCGAATCCCCCACATGTGACTGGCATATCTGATGGGCAGCGGGCAGATCAGGGTGGTATGTCATCGCCAGTGACCTCGCAAGTCGGCTTGGTCCATTCAGGCCCAGGCCATCCAGAGGGCGGCCACCAAAGTTATCTCAGGTCAGAGGGCGAGACATACAGCAGGCCACTTCCACTTTTGATGTGCTGTCTGGGGCAAGGCATAGAAAGAGCATTAGAGCATGAAAAATTAGAATGTTGACACCACTTAAATTGGCATGGGTGCAGCACATAGGTTAGAGGTAGGGGTCAGGGCATAACTATGTAGATAGTCACCAGTAAACACTTTTCCACCAACTTTCCAACCTGCCTCAATCCTCTATCTGAAGGGGGTTAGGGCTTGACTGAGTTTGGTGTAGGGCTGTGCCAGGTGGGGTGTGGGAGGTAGGGTTCTCTTTGAGGGCAGTGGGCTTGGTTTGTGGGTGGGGTCTGGAGGATGAGGTGGGGCAGGGCCCCCATGGCACCTGGACGTTCCACTGGGGCCACCCTGACTGCGAGGTGGCAGGAATGGGGCCAGAAGTGTGAGGCAGCCTTGTATGACAGCTTACCCAGTGAGAGTTACCTAACCATTCACCAACTCCAGAAAAGCTCACCCCCCCCCAAAGGATATATGGGCCCATGAGATTTAGAGTACCCAATTATCTTTTTTCCAATTAAGGGCAATTTAGCGTGGCCAATCCACCTAACCTGCACATCTTTGAGTTGTGGGGGTGAAACCCACGCAGATACGGGGAGAATGTGCAAACTCCACACGGTCAGTGACCCAGGGCCGGGATTCGAACCTGGGTCCTCAGCGCCGTATGCAGCAATGGACAGTGTATATTTATAATATGTTTTATGTGTTTATGCATGGAACAATCTGCCTGGACTCTACTCAGAACAATACTTTTCACTGTACCTCGGTACACACAACAATAATTAAATTAAAATCAAAAAATCAAAATCTTTGGACTTGGGAGAAAACCAGAGCACCCGGAGGAAACCCACGCAGACACAATCACCCAAGGCCGGAATTGATCCCGGGTTCCTGGCGCTGTGAGGCATCAGTGCTAACCACTGTGCCACTGTGATTGTAATGATATTAAAATCCATGCAAATGACGGTTTTGCATGGACCTACCGGCACAGGATGGAAACTTCAATTTCCCTGCTCGCGAGGGTCACACTCGGCACTGGATGCAAACCTCGATCTTTCAATTTTGCACGATTCTTCGGCCGATTGCAATTCGTATTTCCAGCGTTACAAAGCGACGAATCCTGCCCACTCTGACAGCCAACCATCCTTTTAGATACAAACACATAAAATGCTAGAAAGTCTCAGCAGGTCTGCCAGCATCTGTGCAGGGAGAACTGAGCTAACGTTTCGAGTCTGGATGACTCTTCGTCATCCTTTTACATGGATTGAAACTGGAATTTGTTTATTGTCACGTGTACCGAGGTACAGTGAAAAGTATTTTTAGGCTAACAGCTCAACAGATAAGTACATGAAAAGAAAAGGAAACAAAAGAAAATACATAATAGGGCAACACAAGGTACACAATGTAACTACATAACACCAGCATCGGGTGAAGCATACACCTAGTGTTGATGAGGTCAGTCCATAAGAGGATCGTTTAGGGGTCTTGTGACAGCTTTCATGGACTGGATTGTACCAGCCCTCTGGGGATAGTTTGGGAGGCAGAAGGGCTGGTGAAATGGTGTCAGGAGGTATCGGGAGTATAGTTCAACATCTTCCCACCACAGCAGGATATTAGCAGTGGCAGGAACATCAGCAGTGTGACCATTCATCGGGTGGTAGATTATGCAAATTATTGCCAATCCTTGGAACCACTGCCCGCCTGGGTATTCATTTTTCTTGTTTACAACTACAACAATAGCATTCAGCAGCCTCGTGTAATGCAATGTAGCTTCCCTTCAAGAGAGACAGACTACCTTTAAGAACAGACTGTTGTCTGCATCTTGTGCTCACGTGCTGCTGGATACTCCTACTGTCGAGGCAGCCAGCAGCACAGCAGACACTTGGTCCTATGCTAAAATCAGGGAAATGTGGCGGCAACAATGAATTGGTGTGCTGCCTACCTCCATCTCAACAGGTGTGGGTAAGTTGCAAATAGAAATCCCTCCATCCAGAAAATGGCAGGGTGCCAAGCTGGCACTTCCAATGTGTCGGGCGGGCAGTGCCAAGTCTCTTGGGTGGCATTGCGCTGAGGATGAAGCCTGAGGTTGCCCTGTCTAATGAGGTGGGGAGGGAGCTTGAGGATCCCCTAAACAGTGTTGGGAGGGTCCAAGGCTGCGGTGGTGTGGTCCAGGGTGTCATAATATCCACTCATGTATATAATGAGATGCAGACAGGCAGTGATTGACATACAGGATGACCAGTAAGCACACAACACAGTGCAGCCAATCACCAGACAGGACACTACCACTATAAAGCCAGAGGGCACTAGGTTTCCCGTTCTCTCGGGACCCAGCCACTGAGACAGTCAGAGTCCACGAGCTAGCAAGTTCAAACACCATGCGGTAGCTAGTAAGTCTGGTCAGGCTACTACAAGGTCTCCAGTCAGTTCAGCATAGTGTTGACCCACAGCTGAATATGTATATCAGTTCTATCGTTGAATAAAACAGTGTTGGATCTTCTCCAGTGTTAACGTCTGTTTCTAGCTTCCCTGCATCGAGTGCAGTCCACATTGAACCTACCTGCCTAACACATCACAGGGCACCATTAGAAATGAAGCAGAGCCCATTACAAATGCAGCAGATCCCCGTGTAATAGTGGAGTTATTCTTGGTGCTGCCACGCCAGGGAACCCCTGGCTAAACTCTTGCCCAATACGGGATTCTTTCATTTGCATTAAATCGCGCCCTCTGTCTCTTCATCTAAGTCATTCATATAGATTGTAAATATCTGATGCCCAACACTGATCCCTGCGGCACTCCATTGTTTACTGCCTGCCAACTTGAAAAAGCCCCATCTATATCCTCCCTCCATTTCCTGTCCATTAGCCAATCCTCTATCTGTACTTTTAAAAAATTAATTTATGGGACGTGGACATCTCTCATTAGGCCAGCATTTATTACCCACCCCTAGATGCCCTCGAGAAGGTTGTGGTGAGTTGCCTTCTTGAACCGCTGTGATCCCTAAGGAGTAGGTACACCCACAGTGCTCTTAGGGAGAGAATTCAGGAATTTTGACCCATCAACTGTGATGAAATGGTGATATATTTCCAAGTCAGGGTAGTGAGTGACTTCGAGGTGAACCTCCAGGTTGTGGTGTTCCCAGGCACCTGGTGCTCTGGTTCTTCTAGATGGTAATGGTCATGCTTTTGGAAGGTGCTGCCGAAGGAACTTTGGTGAGTTCCTGCTCATGTATTATCACAAATTCGATGAGTGCTTGTCTTGCATGTGTGGCATCTCATCAAATGTCTTTTGGAAATCCAACTGATTTTCCTTCATCAACTCTTTTAGTTACATCCTAAAATCCTCTAATGTATTTCCCTTAAGTAAAACTATGTTGACTTGTTCTAATTATGCAACCTTTTTCTAAATATGTTGTAAAGGCTTCATTAATAATAGATTATATTACTGTTATAGAATTTTTATTATCGAACCCTCGCATGCAGGCCATCAGGACCTGAGGATTTTAGTCCCTTATGTTGCTCCAATACTATTTCTCTGGTGATACTGATATGACACTTGTGCCTTGTACTGTGAAGACAAACACAAAATATTTGTTCAATGCCCCTACCATTTCTTTATTCCCCATGATTATTTCTCCCATCTCTGTTCCTAAGGGGTTAATGTTTACTTTTGCTACTGCAATAGCACGCATGGGGCTTATGGGGTAGGAATAATTATTTTGCCCGTGTTCCTTGCGAGGTACAAGCTGCCCCACCAGGGGCGGGGTCTCTATTAACCTCTGTATGAAAGGTTGACCAGTAAGGCGCCCACTGGATCCAGAATCTGGTTGGGGTCTACTGGGCAGTGTATATATTGTGTTGCAAATAAAACTATGTTTCTTTATTTTACTTGGTGTGGACTCTTGCTTTTTTATACAAGCTCTTATAATCTCTTTTTATAATTCTGGTCAGCTTGCTCTCATATTTTATTTATTCCCTTTTTCTAAACTTTATTATATCCCTTTGCCTGTTTCTTAAACGCTCCCAATCCTCAGACTTACTACTATTTGTTGCAAGATTGGAAGCTTCTTCTTTCAGTCTAGTACTATCCTTAGTTTCTTGAGTATGTCACGGTTAGGGTCTTTTTTGCTGAATCTTGTTGACTGAAGGACGTCATTTTCAAACTTAACATGGATTTCAATGGTGTTATGATCACTGTTTCCAGTGGATCTTTTGCTGCGACATTACTACTTAATTCTGCTACATTATACAATACTAGATTCAGGGATAGTTTTATCTCTCGTTGGTTCCTCTTACGATTCCAGACTAGATCCTAACAGTGGATAGGATACTAGACCGAAACACTAATATTTTAGTTTATTTTAAGACTGTGCAGAAAGAATGATTCGCTCCAGGAATGAAAAAAATAGGACTTTGGTATTTCTAAAACAAAACTTTGTTATAAATACAATATTAAACTTTTCAACTTTGCACCTGAAAAGAACAACCTACAATTACCCGTTAACACTGCACAATTTCCCATTAAACAGCATGAAAGAAACATACAGATCATAATCTATCTTAAAATTAGCAGGGCATAAAGTAATACTTGTGGTACAGAACAGATTCTGGCTTTGGTTAGACTCGTTTCATACTCTGGCTGAATATCTTCAAATACCTGCTTCTACTGGGTTGTTCAAGCCCCTTCCTTATATTCAGACAACACTGCTCTGCTTTTACAATATGATTACTCTTGCTTGTAAATTCTCCTACTTGGAAAGGATTGTGGACTCAGAGTCAGGCAGATCAGAACTCAGCTCCTTTCCCTCTCAAAGCTTCTACAAACTCACTGTGGTGTGATGATCCTAAGGTTAAATCACCACCAGTCAACTCTCCCTCTCAAAGGGAAAAGCAGTCTCTGGTTATCTGGGACTATCATAGATCATAGAATTTACAGTGCAGAAGGAGGCCATACGGCCCATCGAGTCTGCACCGGCTCTTGGAAAGAGCACCCTACCCAAGGTCAATACCTCCACCCTATCCCCATAACCCAGTAACCCCACCCAACACTAAGGGCAATTTTGGACACTAAGGGCAATTTATCATGGCCAATCCACCTAACCTGCACATCTTTGGACTGTGGGAGGAAACTGGAGCACCCGGAGGAAACCCACGCACACACGGGGAGGATGTGCAGACTCCGCACAGACAGTGACCCAAGCCGGAATCGAACCTGGGACCCTGGAGCTGTGAAGCAATTGTGCTATCCACAATGCTACCGTGCTGCCCAACTATGGCGACATTACTTTATTTACTAGTCAGAGAAACAGATAGGTGCTACTGTGGCTGTCAACGTAACTCCGGGGTGGTGTGTTCCCTCACTGGTGCCAAGACACGGGATGCCACTAAATGGCCACAGGGCTTCCTGAAGGTGGAGGTTGATAAGGCAAAGGTCATGATACATGTTGGTACCAATGACATAGGTGGAAAGAGGGATGAGGTCTTGCATCAAGAATTCAAGGAGCTAGGTAGTAGACAAAACCTCTCGGGTTGTAATCTCTGGATTACTCCCAATGCCACGTGCTAGCAAGTGCAGAAATAGGAGAATAGCGCAGGTGAATGCATGGCGTAAGAGTTGCTGCAGGAGGGAGGGTTTTAGATTCCTGGATCACTGGGACCGGGACCGTTTCAGGGGAAGGTGGGACCTGTACAAGCGGGACGGTTTACCCTAAACCAGAGCGGGACTAACATCCTTGCCTGCGGGTTTGCTAGTGCTATTGAGAGGAGTTTGAACTAATTCAGCAAGGGGAGTGGGACACAGATGGTTGGTAAAATAGGGACACAGCATAATATAAAAAACAATCAAGTCAGAGGGAATACAGTGTTATTAAGTTTCAAGGGAGTAAGGCAAGGCTGGATGACCTCTACTTTAATGCCAGGAGTATTACAGGTAAAACTAATGAGTTAAGGGCAAGGATTGACATGTGGAATTGTGATGTAGTAGCCATCATGGACATGTGGTTGAGGGAGGGACTGGATTAGCAGCTCAACATCACGGTATCTCGAATCTTCAAGCGAGAGGAGGGGGTAAAAGAGGATGAGGCATTGCATTATTAGTTAAGGAGACAGTTACTGCAGTAAGGAGAGATGATATTTTGGAGGGGTTATCAAATGAAGCTTTGTAGGTGGAGCTTAGGAATAAAAAAGGGACAGCCACATTGCTAGGTGTTTATTATAGACCCAAAGATAGTCAGTGGGAAATGGAGGAGGAAATATGAATGCAATTCACGATGTGTAAAAATAATAACAATAGGGTAATTATATTAGGTAATTTCAACTTTCCCAACATTAATTGGGATAGTCATAGAGTTAAGGGCTTAGATGGAATGGAGTTCTTAACATGTATACAGGGGAACTTTTAGGTCAATATATAGAGGATCCAACAAGGGACGGCGCAGTGCTGGACCTAATTCTGGGGAATGAAGCTGTACAGGGGCTTGAGCTGTTGTTGGGGAACCATTTTAGTGATAGTGACCTCAACAAGGTACAAGTTAAGCTTGTTATGGACAAATAAATAGATAAGTTGTAAAAAAAAGGTTTGGATTAGGGTAGAGCGCATTTTAGTAAAACAAGGCAGTATCTGGCCAAGGTAGATTGGGAGGAGTAACTTGTGGGGAAATCTACAGAAGAGCAGTGGAGGGCATTCAAAAAAGGAAATGCGGGGGTGGGGGGGGGGGGGGGTAGGAGAGCAATGAGGGGATATGAAAAAGCTCTGATTGGTAAAAGTAAGAAATATCCAAAGATAATCTCTAAGTATATCAATGAGAAGAGGATAACTAGGGAAAGCATAGGGTCCATTAGAGACCAAGGAGGAAATCTGTGGGTGGAGCCAGAGGACATTGGTTGGGTGTTGAACAAATACGTCACATCTGTTGATCCTTGTTAAGGTACTGTACAGATGTGTGTTGATGTATCGGTGATGAAAATAAATGCACATTATTTTAAGTATGATTGAAGCACACAACAAAATTTACTTTGCTGTCAAGAGCATTTTTAACATATTGTTATGATTTGAGATTCTCTGCTGCCTTTAAGGCTCTTTGTTTCTTTCCTTTTCAAAACTATTATGCAAATACTGAGTTAATTTAATATAAATTTATGCTGTATCTATTTGGCATATATATACTATTTTCTTTAAACAGTCCTATGCTTTATTTTGTCAAATAATCAAAACAAATTCGAATTGGTACTCAGAATGTTGAAATTCTCTTTTTTTAATTTTCCTAAGAGGCAAGCTGAATGAATCATATTAATAATTCCCTGAAGTGAAATGAAAATGAATTTACACTGCTGCACTGCTCTACATAATAACAGGGAATTTGGCTGGAGAAAATTGGAAATCATTAACCAGAAAACATTATCTGCATTATTTTGAAGACAATTTAGATTACATTGTAATGGAAAATTATAGACTGGAGATGGAAAAGTTTCTGAAAATACCAAGACGTGTTTCTATTTTAAATATATTTCTAAGAATGGCACTAAAATGGTGTGCTCATCGATTGCTCTACAATATGAAGAAAATCTCAGCACAATAATTATTTTTAAAAAGCATCTGTATTCATGCATGTTATTAAAACTGGTGGACTGTAAGCACTGTAGAAAGATAAAGGACATAGATGAGATCTTAAAAAGGCAATGTCTGTCTTATGCAATTGACAAACATTAGGAGCAGTCTGTAACAGTCACATATTTATTGCAAGAAAGTTGGAGTGAAGCTATCACCCATGACCTTGCAGCATTGTAAGTTCTTACCCATTGACCACCAGCAAGGTGCAAGCATAGGAATCCTTTAATATAATCTATCAAGCCTATTTTATCATTTTATTAGCCATGGCAGCTAAATCTTTTTAATTCCAATCTTAAGAACGTTTTCTATAACCCTAAGCACACTTAATATATATTTCTTGTGTAAATATCCTGATTTTCCATAAAAATCTGTCATCCTTTTAATCACCTAAATTAGTTATCCATCCATGAGCAGTGCAGTCAACATTATCATAACCCCTTGTGTGACTATTCCTGGATTACTTTTAAGTGGCTTAATTTGAGTTTTAAGATTATGCTCTCTCATTCCAGAATCTCTTACTGCAGAGAAGAATTTTCCCGACCTATTAATTCTTTTTTTTATTTTAAACACTCAATTATAATCACATCATTCCTTGGGAACACAATCCACATACACTAACACCTAGTCATCATAATTTAACATTTTCATTCCAGGTAGAATGCAGGTGGATCGTCAGTTTTTCTTGACCAAAGGTAAACTGATGTTAGCTCCTACTAAATGTATTGAAAATTCCAAGATGCCAGTGCCTTCAGTGTTACTCAGATAAGAAATGGAAAAATCATCCAAGGTCCAGTGGTGCAAGTGTGCATTGGATAACGGAGAAAATGAGGTTTGGTCATATTACCATTAATTGTGTAGGTTTGCATGTAAAATGATCACAACACTTAGTATTGGAGGGGTGTTGAATGCAATTGGAATGGGTTCCAACATGTGTAACTGGTTTTAGGAGAGGAATCGTCATACATTTATTAAAATGCATAAAATTATTGCTGAAAAATACTCTGTTTGAAAATGAAGATCACCTTTGAAACAGTTGCAATGTCCTTCAAAAATGAAGAAATGTGCCAGTTACTGAAATTCACAAGTTAATGTCTTCTTTCTTCTTCAGATCAGTTTTCAGGGCAGCACGGTGGCGCAGTGGGTTAGCACTGCGGCCTCACGGCGCCGAGGTCCCAGGTGCCATCCCGGCTCTGGGTCACTGTCCGTGTGGAGTTTGCACTTTCGCCCTGTGTTTGCATGGGTTCCGCTCCCACAACCCAAAGATGTGCAAGCTAGGTGGATTGGCCACGTTAAATTGTCCTTTAATTGGAAAAAATGAATTGGGTACTCTAAATTTATTTTTTTAAAAGATCAGTTTTTCTGTGCAAAACTGAGGTGTAAACTTTGCACATTCCACAAAATAAACCTACCATGTAGATCTTAATTTTCATTCTGAATTGTTAGTACTATTAAGAAAATTGATGGGCGAACTTCTCGTTTGGCAGACAATTAATGTTCTCCTGCCGGAGGTGAATTACACATGATTTGCGGTCCTGCTGGGAGGGCATATCAAGAAGTGACTCCCAAATCCTCAGCCATGCAAATTTATGCATGCTGAGAATTGCGGGCATGAACTCCAATCCCACCGCCAACAGGGAGCGGAGCATCACAAACAGGAGCCAAACCATTTTTACCCCGGATGCCCAATTCTCGGTCGCATCGGGAACCCTGCTACCGGCAGCAGGCAGCAGAGAATTTTGCCTGGTGACAGTCAAATATAGACATCTTCCAACTTCAAAGGCTGGCAGAAGCAGACATAAGGAAATGACTGTCTGGTATTCAATGGAAGCAATGGGGGTCTTGTCCAGCCAGCTAATGCCCCATATCATCTCCTTTTGGGAAGACTTTCTGAATTAACTGCCAATCACACACTTTGCTGGGTTGCAGCCGGCCTTCACTGGGACCAAGGACCCCAGATACAGAAGTTCCCCTTCTCCACATGAGCGCCACCAGCCAATCAGAGGCTGGCAGCTGTGTAATTCTTGGCAGATGCATTGAGAGGGTTGCTGCTGCCAGTCATGCAACCACCTGAAACCCAGGACCACCAAGGGCCCCAGGCCCCTGGGTAAATGCTGTCGGGATAGACGTTGTTGGGTGGGGATCACAAGGGACCGGGTTCAGCAGCAAGGGTTGGGCCTTGGCAGCAGGGTGGCTCTCAGCGGCACATCAAACCCTGCTGACGGCAACAAATCTGCTGCAGGCTATGGCAAATTCAGGAGAGTTGGAAAAGTTGATGGGAAACATTGAGATTCTCACAGGATGGTGAATCAATGTAACAAAACGTGAAGTAGCATATTTTGAAAATGATAACAAGGAAGGAAATGCACCTTAAATTGTGACATATAAATCAAATACAGCAGCAACAAAGGAACATTTATTGTGAAGAGATCGATTGTGAAAGATGGAAGTGCAAGGCCATTCAAAAAGTAAATGCAATAAATGGTTTCAACCTTTAAAATACTCAAGCTACTTACTTAAGTCCTTAGGCTGCAGTTGGAATACTGCCTTCCAGATTTAATTCCTACTGCAGGAAGGATGTAAAAGAACTGGCGAAAGTACTTAATAGATTTGCTAAGATATCCGCCTAGGATGAGGATTGCAATTATGAAGGGAGAATTTAGAAATGTGAGCATTTTGCATTAGATCTGAGAAGGTTAGAGGTGATCTGACAGTGGGATCCAGTGCCATAATCATTGGATTAACAACCTATTTTTCACTTTGCTCCAGGTAGGTTGGCAGGCACTTGAAGGACGTACATTTGGGTGTGATGCCATGGGAACCTATCCTGGTGCCTATCCGAAGCCCACTGCTATTTTATATACAGCAAGTGAAACATTGGAAAGCCCACCTGTTCTGCAGGACTTAAGAGTATCTTGTCCTGCTGTAATTTTTCCCACAAATGGTGGAACCACAAACCATTTTTGAAGCCCACTGAATCCCATTCTTTGGGCTACTGTGGGAAATTGGCGAGTGGATGTTCCTCCTCTATGAATACAATTTGTGCATTGAACAAGTCCCCAAAGGTCTTCCTCCCACCTCCGTTGGCTTGTGCACCTTAGCCTTCCCCTTCCCCACCCGACCCTCTCGCCCTACTAGTCAGGCCCTGATGAAAGCCCTCCAAACCAATCCTCCATCCTGTCCAGCAAAGATCTCCATTGGGAACTGGGTGCAGTACCAACAGTGGGTGCCACTCCAGCTGATAATTGGCGAGTAACATTCACAGCATACAAGTGACAGGCGATGACTATCTTCAACAAGAGAGAATCCAACCTTCTGGCCTTAACATCCAATGGTATTAGTATAACTGAATCCCCCACTATCGACATTTTAGGGGCTACCATCGACCAGAAACAGGATCTGAAGAGGTAAGTAGTGATAGATTGTTTCCATTTGGCAACATTATTTAAAAAGCAAAAATTAAGCCAATTATAAAAAAAGCAAAGACGAGGTTGGGAAATTGTCTGTACACAAAGGTTGATTAAAAAAGCAAATCTTCTGCTGTGAACCATTTTTGAAGCAGAATTCTTTGTGGTTTCTTCAAAGCTTACACCAACTCCTTGGAAATTCAATTCCATAGTTCAGATTAACATAGCTCCTACAAGTGGGAAGAAGTACAAGGTTAAAAATATTGTGCATATAAAAGTTGTTTACAAAAGAATGGACTGTGATGTTAGTACAAGTTTGGCAGAAACCCATTAGTTAGAGCAGTGGAGCAGGATAGGCTCCAAGGAAATCCACGTCCATTAGCATTTAGATTGAGATCTTCAATTTATTTTCCTTTCCAGGAGCTAAGTAAAAGGATTTGTACCGTTAATTATTTGCCTGTTCATCTTTTACTCAATAAATACATTTAATAGTTGAAACTTAATACGAAGTTTGATGATAGGATTGCATAAAATTGATTGAAGTTGGTATGGAGGCATAGAACAGTAATAGTATCTAAAAAAGTAAATGGAAAAGTTGTTCTGTTCATTATCTGTGGAATGCTACTGAAACCTTACCTTCATATTAAGTTTACTGAAGTTTTTCCAGAAAGCACTGAGTTGAAACTCACCTGTGAGAGTGACCTTTCACACTGGTGAATGGGTTATATTTATTTGACAATCCAGCAGTCAAAAAGCATTGAATAAAAAGCATAGCAAACATTCCAACTCTGTTGTGGTATCAGGTAGGCCCCTACATTCTTGCCATTTACCATAAGACGATGAGACATAGGAGCAGAAGTAGGCCATTGAATCTGTTCTGCCATTCAATGAGAACATGACAGATCTGAAATGATAACCCTTAAATCCACCTCCCTGCCTTATCCCCATAACCCTGATTCCTTTACTGATTGAAAATTGAACCAATCAATAGATATATCACTGCTACACAAAGTTAGTTCACAGCTAATAGTTTTCTATTTTGGAATTTTGCATGTAATAGTATCTCAAGGCTTTCAACGTTGCTAACTTGCAGCATTCGAGATGGCGGACATCATTCATCACATATATTCTTCTTCAGTTCTCCGCTTGAAGGCAGGTCTGCTCTATAGCGCCACACAATCCCGCGCCACAGATAGGGCAAGGAGTCAGATTCCAAAGTCACTCCAGACTGTAGAGAGATCAAGCTCCCTGCTGTTGGCACCAATCCAATTCACACCAGGGGCGGAATTCTCCGACCCCTCACCGGGTCGGAGAATCGCCGGGGGCTGATGTGAATCCCGCCCCCGCCGGTTGCCGAATTCTCCGGCACCGGATATTCGGCGGGGGCGGGAATCGCGCCGGTTGGCGGGCCCCCCCCCCCGGCAATTCTCCAGCCCGGATGGGCCGAAGTCCCGCTGCTGGAATTCCTGTCCCGCCGGCGTGGATTAAACCACCTCTCTTACCGGCGGGACAAGGCGGCGCGGGCGGGCTCAAGTGTCCTGGGGGGGGGCGCGAGGCGATCTGGCCCCGGGGGGGTGCCCCCACTGGCCCGTGATCGGGCCCACCGATCCGCGGGCGGGCCTGTGCCGTGGGGGCACTCTTTTCCTTCCGCCTTCGCCATGGTGGAGACCATGGCGGAGGCGGAAGAGACCCCCTCCACTGCACATGCGCGGGAATGCCATGAGCGGCCACTGACGCTCCCGTGCTTGCGCCGCACGGCAAAGTCAGTTCCGCACCAGCTGGCGGGGCACCAAATGCCTTTCCTGCCAGCTGGCGGGGCGGAAATCAATCCGGCGCGGGCCTAGGTGAGGGCTCGTCCCCTCAAGATGCGGAGGATTCCGCACCTTTGTGGCGGCGTGATGCCGGACTGATTCGCGCCGTTTTTGGCGCCGGTCGGCGGACATCGCGCCGATTGCGGAGAATTCCGCCCCAGATGTCAATTCAATTGAGCCAACAGCCTAAGGAGTGCAAGTTGCTGTGGCATACACTTTTACATGGATTTTGTAGTATGGAACCATGGATAGTGATGATAGAGGCTTCAATTTCTTTCCATCCCATTGACTGACCAGGAATCTCTCCAGCTCTTACTGCCTGCCATTGGCTTTTGTTAGAAGGATTTACAAATTGATACTCAACCTATGTAGCTGCTTTATGAACGCACCTTCATCAACCATCAATTCCTGGAGTGCGACTTGAACCTGAGATTCTGGCTCAGAGGAGGGAGATGCTACCCATTGTGCCACAAAATCTCCAATCACCACCTATCTACATTAATATGATAAAACAGAAACTCAATTCGCATCTCCTTGAATTGTAACCTGGTAATGCCTAGTTAAACAATGGCATGTTGGCTGTTTCCAAGTGCATTGACCAAATGAAAATGTCAAAAAGGAGCAATTGCAATCTTATTGTGTTTCTGTATTTCCAGTTGCAACAGTGCAGATAAGTAATCTGCAGATTAAAAACCAAAGTTGTCTATTGCAGGTGAACAAAGCCAAAAGAGTAATGTCAAATCTCCGGTGACCCAGCCACTAATAACTGTTCAGTTTTGCTCTACTAGGCAGGATGAAAAGTCTATGTAAGTCTATGAAAAGTCTAGGCAAGACTTGAGTCTATGGAATCGTCAACTTATGAGAAGTATGGAAAAAAATAGTTTTGCCATGTGGAGAGATGCAAATGGCAGTCATTCTCAAGAGAAACTTTGCAATATGGCGAAAAGAAATTGTAACTTCTCTGTAACAGTGGGCTTTAGAGGCACAAAACAAAGCAGCACCTATCTGTTCATGTAATGGACAAAGCTGTATTATGACATTCGCTTAGCAAAATGCCATGACCTACCAGTGTTATAGATATGTCATTGGCTTAGCAACAAAGGATTAAATAATCACTTGCAGCGATACTGGTTTCATTATAGATTGGCATTTTACCAGCTTGTCTCTCCCCTGTTTGTATGTCTGACTAGAAAATTACTATCAGGCTAATTATTCATGACTCATTCTGCCCTCCAGACTGCATGACTAACATTGTACAGTATATATAATGAAAATTAAATAAAAGATGAATCAAAATTGCTTCCTAATAGGCTTTTTACACAGTTCTGTTTTCCAATATTGTGATTTTTCTCGTGATTTTTTGGATCATTGTTTTAAAAAGGCAATAGTATTAAAAATATGAAATTATTAACAACTATATTTTTAGCTTCTATCGCATTCTTGATTGCTATCAGTGACTAATGTTCGCACAAATCATACATAATCAACTGTGTACTGAATAGCATGGAATAAATTATGAAATAATAAAACATTGAATAATTCCTAAACCATGAGAGCAAAGTTTGAATTCTTTATGTACACCATCTGAATACCAAGCAGTGTTACTTTTGGAAAGATCTGTGGTTCAGGGAATACTTTAATTCTATGTTGAACTGTATTTTATTGATATCAGTTGTTCGGATGGACAATAACGAACAGGAATTTCCTATAATCGGTATGACATGTATTGACGTATTTTTGCATCATGTGATGTGGAGGACAGTGGATTGCGCTTTTATGTTATGTTTACTAATATAATTTGATTTCTTATAAAATCTAGCAATTGACCCCAATGTTCATGGTCCCAACTGGGACCAAGTGGAGACATGACTGAAAATGAATGACCATGGATCAAGGCAGCCAGACCTTGAGGGTGGGAGAGGGAGTGGGCCCCCCGGGAACATACCTGCTCCTATGAATGATGGAGCTGACAGTTTTGTGAACTCATTGACCGCCTGTCTCCATTACTTTTTTAAAATTTTCACAGTGACAGCTAGACATTTGCTGCTGTCTAGTTTGAAACTAGACGCATGTAGGTGTGAATCAATGTTTCGAGGCAGAAAGAGTTTAAAAGGTAAGTAAATTGGCTTTTCCTCCTTCACAGTTTGTCATGAAATGCTGTGGCATGAGTTGTATCTATGTTCGTTATGGCCAGTTATGACAGTGCTGTGAATGGAAGATGAGACTAACTCTAAAACCATGTTTGCCAGGTTGTTACTTCTGCTAACTGTCAAGTTGCCAAGTGATGGGAAAACACTCTAAATGTGGAAAAGTCTTCAGATGAGTTAAGCAAGTGTAGCTCATGGATAAAAAGGTAGGGTTGGATTTTACACTCCCTTGTCAGTAAGTTTAAAGGTGGGAGTGGAAGTGACCCACAGGGTGGCCTTCCTATTGTTGCAATATGCCTTAAAGGGATATCAAGATGACATCACAAGAAGGAAATGTGCCCTGTCATCCAATCTTGGTTTCAATTTTGCTTTGAGCAGAGCACACCAGACACAGCTCTGATTGCTTCAAGCTTTATACACACTTTTTTCATGTGCCCAATCTTAATAATAATAATCTTTCTTGTCACAAGTAGGCTTACATTAGCCAAGGAATTGGGAATGAAGCTCATACAGGCTGAACCAGACCATTGTTACTGTGAAAATCCCCAGTCGCCACACTCCGGCGCCTGTTCAGGTACACAGAGGGATAATTCAGAATGTCCAAATTATCTAGCAGCATGTCTTTTCGGACTTGTGGGAGGAAACCGAAGCACCCAGAGGAAACCCACGCAGATACCGGGAGAACGTGCAGGCTCCGCACAGACAGTGACCCAAGTCTGCAATCGAACCTGGGACACTGTGCTACCGTGCCGCCCACCCACTAATAAATGAACCCAATTCCTTATGAGTGAGTGGTGCTTTGTATCTTGTACAGTAAATAGGACCATGGTATCATGTAATTATAATTACACGACATGGTGATTAGCAATAGTCAGACAGATGAAGCAAGATAACGTGCAGATGTGACATGATATAAACAGCCTTAAATCCTGCTACATGGCTTGAGAAGACCCTTGACATTTTGGTCAGACTGCTAAAACGTTGTAGCATTGGAGAGTGTTGCAAAATCAATATGGTGATTGTGAAGAGAAGCTTTAGAGGCAGAATGCTGAGCTAGTTCTCAAATAAAGAGCTGGTAAATCAACAGATCCCTCGTGGTAAAATTGCAGAGTATGGCCTGTTAGTTCTGTGAGTGGGACCAACGTTGGGTGAACTGAGTTGGGAAAGAAGAGTGACTGAGATAGAATGATTTCAATCAGTAAGGGAATCAGAGGATAAGGCAGAGTTGAGGATTATCATATCAGATCAGTCATGACCTCATTGAATGGCAGAGCAGACTTGATGGGCCAAATGCCCTCCTTCTGCTCCTAAGCCTGATAGTCTTATAGGGTGTGGGCTGGACCAATAGCAACTGAGGGAGAATCAAACAAATAAAAAGGTAATAAAAATTAGGCCAAAGAATGCTGCAATTATAACTGGTGGCTTTGGGAGTTGCTGACTAAATTGAATAAAAAGCAAAGACAGCGTTACTCTGTGGTGTATTCCTGCCACTATTTGTCTTTCTGGACAGAGCTTCAGATAAGTACGCAAAAAGTGACGACTATGACACTCACCCCATATACGATAGAAGAAGGAAGGTCAAAAGGGTATTATCAGAATGTCCATAAAATTCCGCAGTCTGAATTGGGATGCAGCTGACCTACTATGCGAATTCAAATTGTTTAAACAGCGTACAGAGCAATGGCTTTTTGATTCATGTGTATCTGAACCATACAAGCAAGCCATAAAAATTTTCCAAGGAATTGGGGATGAATCTCACACAGGCTGAACATATTTGGATGAATAGAAGATCTGAAGTATCCCCAAAAGGTGTGGACTACAAGGGAAGACCAGTTCAGAATCAAGTTAAACTTCTGTATTTATTGACTAGAGTTACTTTATCTTGGCAGCAGCCTACAGAATCTAAACACCACTTTGACAGCAGATGCAGAGAAAAGAGTACGTTTTGTGATTTTTCAAATGCTAGCAGTCAAAATTGTTGCATTGGTGATCACATCCATTCCCATGGATGCAGTCCAGAAAGGTCTGCTTGACAAGCCACCTTCCGGTAGGTGTATGCGGACATTGTCTCCAGGCGCCAGGGCGGGAAGATCAGTCGCCCGAGCGTCATGTGCCACCTTCTGCTGAGCACGCTGTTGTTGCATCCTTCGCAATACTGGAGCATGGTCGAGGTCAGTAACATGAATGGACAGCACAGTGGTCCTGAGGGTGCGACCCATCAACAGCTGGGCTGGCGAGAAGCCCGTGGACAGTGGGGCCGAGCGATAGGCCAGCAGGGCTAAACAGAAGTCAGATCCAGCATCAGCAGCCTTGCAGAGGAGCCGCTTCACAATGTGGACGCCCTTTTCTGCCTTGCCATTCGACTGAGGATGCAAGGGACTGGACGTCACGTGTGGAAAGTTGTATGAAGTGGCAAAGGAGGACCATTCTTGACTCGCAAAGCAAGGCCCATTGTCAGACATGATGGTGAGCAGAATTCCATGGCGAGCAAAGGTTTCTTTGCATGCCCGGATGACAGCTGATGAGGTTGTGTCATACAGGCGTATGGCCTCCGGATAACTTGAGAAGTGGTCAATAAGAATAATGTAGTCCCTGCCGAGCGCATGAAAGAGGTCCACGCCCACCTTCGCCCAGGGGGACGTGACCAACTCATGGGGCTGAAGGGTCTCAGGGGGTTGCGCCGGCTGAAACCTCTGGCAGGTGGTGCAGTTGAGCACCATGTTGGCGATGTCGTCGCTGATGCCCGCCAGTACACAGCCTCTTGGGCCCTCCGCCTGCACTTTTCAACTCCAAGATGGCCTTCGTGCAGTTGTTCGAGGGCAAGCCGGTGCATTCTGTTTGGGATCACGATCCAGTCCAACTTCAAGAGGACACCATCAATGACGGCCAAGTCGTCCCGGACTTTGTAAAATTGTGGGCACTGCCCCTTGAGCCACCCTTCCGTCATGTGGCGCATCACACGTTGTAGAAGGGGGTCAGCCGCCATCTCATGGCGAATGTGGGCCAGATGTGCATTAGTGACCGGCAGATTGACTGATGTGAAGGCTACCTGACAAACGAACCCCTCCGAGTCAGGCGGTGTGTTGACCGCCCTGGACAGAGCATCTGCGATGATGAGATCCTTCCCCGGGGTGTACACAAGTTGGAAGTCGTACCTCCGGAGCTTGAGCAGAATGCGCTGGAGACGAGGGGTCATGTCGTTGAGGTCCTTCTGAATGATGCCTACCAGGGGCGATGGCCGGTCGCCACTGTGAACTGCGGAAGACCATATACATAGTCATGAAATTTGTCGATGCCAGTCAACAGGCCAAAGCACTCCTTCTCAATCTGCGCATAGCGCTGTTCTGTGGGGGTCATGGCCCGCGACGCATAGGCGACCGGATCCCATGATGCGGTGTCGTCCCGTTGCAGGAGTACCGCCCCAATGCCAGACTGGCTGGCGTCAGTTGAGATCTTTGTTTCCCGTGTTGTATCGAAAAGCGTCAGTACCGGGGCGGTGGTGAGCTTGGCCTTGAGCTCCTCCCATTCACTCTGGTGTGCGGGCAGCCACTGGAATTCCGTTGTCTTTTTGACCAGGTGGTGAAGAGCAGTCGTGTGCGAAGCAAGGTTAGGAATGATCTTCCCCAGGAAGTTGACCATCCCGAGAAAGCGCAGCACTGCCTTCTTGTCTGACGGCTGCTGCATGGCTGCGATGGCTGCCACTTTGTCAACATCCGGCCGCACACCCAACCGGGAGATGTGCTCCCCAAAAAACTTTAGCTCAGTCTGGTCAAAAGAGCACTTGGCTCAGTTAAGGCGCAGGCACTGATCCCGTATCCGTGCAAAGACACGCTGTAGACGACTGATGTGCTCCTGTGGTGTGGTGGACCAGATGATAACGTCGTCTATGTAGACGCGTACCCCTTCGATGCCCTCCATCATCTGTTCCATGATGCGATGGAACACTTCGGAGGCCGAAATAATGCTGAATGGCATCCTATTGTAGCAGTATCTGCCAAATGGGGTGTTGAAATTGCACAGTTTCCTGCTGGACTGATCCAATTGAATCTGCCAAAAGCCCTTTGAGGCATCAAGCTTGGTGAATATTTTTGCCCGAGCCATCTCGCTCGTGATTTCTTCTCGTTTGTGGATATCATGACAAGCATGACATGTGGAAGTTGTGGCCTTCTGCATACACCAAAGAAATGTTCAGCTTTCCATTAATTTTGCAAGGCATATGGCTGAAGGCCACATCCTAGAGCAATGGCTGATGAAGTGACAAAGAGCTATGCACTGATCCAAACAGACTGTACACAGTGGGTACCTTCAAGCAATAAGAATGACCATCCGGTGTCGCATTGGACATATATATCTGATGCGCCTGACGAATCAGAAATTGACAATGATCTGCAAAATGAGATGAAAAGTGGTGAACACATGTTTCATACCATCAATCTCATGGAAAGTGTAGATGATATAATATCCAAGGCCTTTGCCAAGAATCAAATTATCTTCGCTAAGAAAGTTTTCTTTTTAAATTTAGAGTACCCAATTATTTTTTTCTAATTAAGGGACAATTTAGCGTGGCCAACCCACCTACCCTGCACATCTTTGGGTTATTGGGGTGAAACCCACGCAGACACATGGAGAATGTGCAAACTCCACACAGACAGTTACCAAGAGCTGGGATTGAACCTTGGACCTTAGCACCGTGAGGCAGCAATGCTAACCACTGGGCCACCGTGCCGCCCTGCCCTGAAAAAGTTGATAACTATTCGTCATTGGTCAAGATTGACACAGGGATAAGTGCCAATATTCTACTCCTGCAAATTCTAAAAGATGTACCCACAGACATGGAAGGCTGTGGCAAAACATACTGCTGTGAAACTTTTAGTGCACAACAGTTCACTAATTCCAGGTGCAGGATCCGTAGTCCTGGAGCACAATCAATCCTCCTGGGTGTCACAGACATTCACCATTGTGGAAACTAAAGTCCAGCGATCCTAGTTCTACTAATGTGTCGTAACCTCAGACTTTTAACAATCCATCGAATCAGTCACACAACCACAAGGTTGATCGGCCTCAGAAACTACTGTCGCCTCAGTGCATGACCTAACGTTGAAATATTCAGAATGCTTGACGAAATTGGCAGTTTCAAGGGAACTGCAATATTAGACTTGCAGAAGAAGAATGCAAGTTCCTCAATTGAAACACAAGTGGCGGGGTTCTCAGTTGGCGGGGTCCTCCGCTTCGCCGGCAGCGGACTCATGCCCGCGGATTTCCCAAAGTCGTGGAGGTGGCCACAATGGGAAACCTCATTGCCGAGATGGAGGATCATGCTGCCGGCGGGGGCGTGCCTCGCCAGAAAACAAGTCTAGTGGGATGGAAAATCCCACCCCATGTATGTGCAGCATCCACTTCCAAGACAAATTGAAGGTCAAACTAGACAAAATGGAGAAAGAAGGAATAATTGGAGGGGTACAAGTGCACACCAATTGGTGCAGCTCAATCACATGTGTGATACAGAAAGATCACTGAAAGTATGCCTCGATCCATGGTGCTTAAACATACTTTTGAAATGTTGTCCGTACAAAACACCCATATTAAAAGGGTTAACTCAGGTCTTGAGGTGAAAGGCTCTTTTGGTTACTGGCCGATACACCTTGTGGAGAAGTCATAAGTGCTTATCGCAATCCATTTCAGACAATACGTTTTCAATTACTTCCCGATGGCAGACCTGTACGTACTGATCTACTTACAATTAGCCATTCTACACTCTCAGAAACTAGAGACTAAGCTTTTGAACTACAAGAGAAGATGACCAACATGTACGATAAAATTGCAGGTACAGAATTGCCAAGTTTACAGTTGGGACAAGTTTGCATCAGAGCCAAGGTCCTATGAAGTTATTACATGCAAAGGCGCAACAGCGAGGATAACAGTGGGCAAATCAGATCCGGTTATATCGAGGAGAAGTTGCCAACTGCAAACAAGAACGACATCCAAGGATGACAACTCCAAAGATTACTGTGAGCAATTAAAAAAACTTCCAGTCAAGGTTACCATGAGATGATCTGGGCATGCCAGCAGATTACTTTCATGCTTTAGAAATTCATAGCCTCGTCAATTTTACACACTTATTTAATAGCAATTAAACAGGAGCATGTATTGTAAATAGCTATATTTCTTTGGAAAGGGAAAAGTATCCTTAAGAAGAAAGGGGTATGTTGTTAAAAAGTCTTTAGAAAGGAAATGTGTCATGTGATCCAGTCTTAGTTACACTTTTTCTTTGAACAGAGCACGCAGAGAGGCCTGATGGACTGGTTTTGTTCAAGGAACGGTGCCTCCTTCACTCGCACCCTTGGCCCACTAAGGCAATGCCCCAGGCAGCCCAACACTCTCAAGGCCATCTCCCCCTTTAATTCTTCTCCTGGTCTTTTGAAGAGAGTAACCAACCCCTCGACCCTCTTTGCCACAAACCCAAACAACTAGACCTCCAACCCCAGATTTACTTGGGTTCCGAGACTTACCTGAGGTCCTCAGCATGCTAAGGCTGCCTGCAGTTCCAGAGTGACACCACTCTCAACTGAGACTGCAGAGTTGCTGACCATCTGAGGGGGAGGGGGCTGATGCACCCATAAAATCCAGTTAACAATATACATGTTACATGATTGAAAGTGTAGCCTGGTATGATAATCAAGAGTAAACCATCATCTATTTTCATCGCTTTTATGTATATAGCCTTGAGATAGCAATTATAAAGTCAGTGGGCAGGATTCTCCGTCCAGCGATGCCGGAATCTCGAATCGGGTGGAGAATTACGTGTCAGCCAAAAATCGAGGTCGGTGTTGAGCGCCCAATGGAATGCCATGCATTGGCACCTCGATAGTGGCATGATTGCGTTCCATGCCCCGTGCTGGCGTGTGCATGCAAATTGTACAGTAACAGCCGTTAGCATATCATTAACTGGCTGGACCTGATCTTCTCTGGCCCCCTGCGATGCTCCGACTCTGCCAGGCGGTGATGACGGTGCAGTTCACCTTTGAATTGAAAATCAGGAAACAGGCACCATGCCGATGAGGGAGAGAGAGGAGGTTATTCAAGTTACTAAAGGTGCAACGTTTGGCTGCCAGTCGTGCTGCTGGCCGGGGGGCGTCTACCAGTGCTGGGAGAAGCAGCAGGGGTGACCGGGAAATGAGCTAGGGGGTCAGGGTATCCCCCAGGACTGGGGTGTAAAGGCACAGACTGCTATTGCAAGGCAGCCATCTGGCTGTGCACTCCAAAGACTGCACAATGTGTTCCGTAGATACGTAGAGTGCAACCAGTCGTATGGGTGCTCTCCTTGCCCCCCAAGCCATCCCACCCCTTTGAAGCCCACAGACTCCATCCGATTCATCAACGCGATGGGCATGGTCAGCACAGCCCGTGGCCCACCAGGTGTTGGCACACCCTAGTGCACCCATCCGAGGCTTTGCCCCACTGCAAAGGCAGCAGGGGAGCTGCGGAGCATGCCCTGACCGGCGGACACATGCACCCTGGCTGTCAGCGGCCACCCTGGCACACTGCCCTTCACAGGGCAGACTTCCCACCAGTGACACCGTCAGCTAGCCCACCTTGCATGATGACTGGCTGTCACCAAGTCCTGCCTGCCCAGTATGCCCCTGCCCCATCCATCCTGCCCCCAAGCAAGTAGGCACAACTGGTGCACCGCACTAAGAACGCACAGCACATTGCAGCCCACCCATGGGCCCTGCCCGCATGCATACTACCAAGCATGTTGCCGGTCGGTGGCACACTGCGCCCACCACCCCCTCCACAACCTGGCACCACTCTGTTGGTATCAAATGTCCCACCCAAGGAGGATCCGCACCTTAGGCCCCAAATGAGGACGCAGGGCAGAGGCCACAGAGCGTACCACTGCATGGGTAGCGCCAGCCATTGGTACCCCTTTCAGCAGGAATTCATGGCCCCACCCCCCTGTGCCAGGCACTGACGGGGCCAGAGGTGTAGTGTGGAGGGCAAAATGATAGGGGAACAGCCGGGAGTGGGCGTGGAGACATGCAGGGACTGCAGTGCAGGCCAGGGCCACCATGTAGCTCATTGGATTTGGTTGGGCACCCGAGTACTCACCATGCTAACATATCTGCCCTTTACCCCTGCAGAGAATGGATATTGGTGTTGAACCAGGAATGGTTGGCATCTGCCTAGTCGTTGCAGCCCTAGTGGATGCACTGAATCTGCATGAGCAAGAGCTGCTCACGGAGGACCCATCAGAGCAGGAGCCTGACCCAGAGGAGCAGGAGCCAGCTGATGAGGATGGAGACCCGGCACACAACAGGCCGAAGAGGAGGTGAGACGGATGCATCACATCAGGCCTCATATGTATCGGCTGCACCTGCTAGATGTGTGCCACCGCGGACAATGGCTGAGCAGGGAGACCATGAGTCATCTGTGCTGCATCATGGCCCATCTGGAGCCATGGTGGTTATGTGGGAGGACACCTGCTCCCGATGGGCATTATTGTGACTGTCGCCTTGACCTTTTTCGCAATGGGGCTCTTCCAGGTGCCGAGTGGGGGCCTGTTTGGGATCTCCCAGACCTCTGTGCACAGGTGCATCTGTTTACCCGGGCGGGTCAGTATATCCATGTTTGGTTTGGTAACAGATAGTATGGACCAAGCCCACCAGGTTGCCTTACAGGGGGATTCGCCGCTATCGCTGGCATGGCCCAGGTCCCGGGGGTGATCAAAGGGACGCATGTTCCCCTACGAGCATTGCTGCTTGAGGGGGTGCCCTTCATAAACTTAAAGGGGTTCCACTTGCTGAAGATGCAGTTGGTGTGAGGCCACCAGCTGCACATCATGCACGTCTGTGCCCGATACCCAGGCAGCGTGCACAACACCTTCATCTTAGCACACTCGATGGATGGTGCCCGACACTTTTGAGGCTCTCCCATGGGTGAGGGGTTGGCTGCTGTGCGACAGGGGTTATCCACTGCGGTCGTGGCTGATAACACCTATCCGGAGGCCAGAGGCAAACACGGAGAACTTCTCTAATGACCGCCATGCTATGATCAGGAGCATGATTGGGCAGTGTCTCGGCGTGCTGAAGTTGCAGTTCAGGAGCTCTGCAGGGGCCACCCTAGGAGGGTCTCCCACATTGTGGTACCTGCTGTGTCCTTCACAACATCACGCAGCAGTGGAGTGAAAGGCTGGAGGAGGAGGATCAACGTCAGGTCTCGACAGAGGAGGAGGATGTGGATGAGGACCACGATGGGCAGGAAATGGGGCCCAGACAGCCATAGGAGGCCACACAACATGTGCGACGGGGCTGCCGTGTACGGGGCAATCTGATCACCTCCAGGTTCACCAATTGGGGGGCTTTGCCACTGGCAGATTGAATGTTCCATCCCACCCCCATACACCACCACCCCCCTCCCCACCCCACACCTACAACCCCCTCTGTGCTTCCCACCTGCTTCATTACAAGGTGCTGGCTATGGGTTGGCAGTATCAGCAGGTCTGGTCATGGGATGGAGGATGCTGATGATCCACTCCGTGATGAGTCCTGATGCTCCATCTCATTTGACGAGATCTGACTCCTGCCCTGGATAGCACTTCCCACCATCCGTCCAAGGATCCCTGCATGCGTGTTGGCTATTCCATCTCATGGTCCCATCAAACCCCTGGAGTGGCAGAGGTGGGGATGGGGTCTGGGGTGAGGGAGGGTGTGCGGTGATAGGTCACTCACCAGGTAGGCCCGACCACATGGCACCCCCACATATCTGGCCCCGTCCCCTGCCGTCTCCGAGGGCAACTTCGGGGGAGGCCCCCGACTGCCCTGGGGGCCCTGGCCCTTGTCTACTTTCAACAACTGCCCCCCCCCCCCCCCCACCCCCACACCCCCACCCCCACCACCCGGCACACGCTCTGCTCCCAGCCCTGCCCAGCCCATCCCTAACACCCTTCGGTCAGAGGACCGAGGCCTTTTGGAATGTTGGTGAACTGGTGTCTTTTGTGATATGTACATGCATTGTGCCCTAGCCCCTATCCCTAACCTATGTGCTTCATCTGTCAACTTAACTGGTGTCTAACCGTTTGTCCTTAGGTGCCCTAAAAGTCAAAGGTGGGTCCCCCAGGTGATGCATCAGACGTGGAAGTGGCCTGCTGTGTATCTCGCCTTGCCACCTGGGTACCCTTTGGCAGCCGTCCTCTGGAGAGACCAGCCCCAATGGGCCCGGCTGTCCTCCGGGTGTCATGGGCAGTGTGGTAATACCCTGTTCTGCTCGCTGTGCCAGAGACAGGTGCAGCAGATTCAGAGGCCTGGCAGAGTTCCGGCACCTCCCCTGCAGGAGTTACTGGCATTGGCCCAGTCACCTCCTCCTCCCTCAGGGTGCTCGATGGCCCAAGGGGCTACTCCCTGGCATGGGGGCAGGGCTGGAGCGAGCTCCGGGGGCTCCTCCAACAACTGCCAGTCCTGGGGGTCCGCTCTCGTCTCAACCAGGGTCTCAATGCTCACGGCCATGGAACACAGGGGGAATGTCAGCTACCTCTGGGACTGGGCCATGTCACTCATGGACTGGGCAGGACCCTCTGTGACTGGCTCAGGTTAGCCAGTGCCCAGCCAATGTCCTCGACGCCAGCAGCCATGACCCGTTGTGACTGGGCTAAGCTCTTGAGCGCCGCTGCAATGTCGACATTGCCCGGGTACATGGCTACCTGTGACATGGCCACCCTCTCCTGTGCCTCAACCATTGCCCACACAGAGTGTCCCAGGCTTTGGAAACCTTGACCCATGGCCTATACCATCACACTGAAATCCTCCACCGCAGATGCCAGCTATGCGGTGTTGGCCTGGGTAGCATGCATTGTCGGCATTGCTTCCTGCCCTCCAGGAAGTTGGATTTGTCCAACTGAACATGCAGGCGTGGATGGTTGCTGACACCCTCTCCTCTAGTCCCCGGCTCTGTGCCTGCACCTCCAGCATTGATGGGACCCCATTTTGTGAAGCGCAAGACTGTCTGGATGGCAGCAATTCTCTGGGGTCGGGACGCCCTACGACCGTCCGCCCCCTCGGAGATTCCTCTCTCCACCTGATGTGCCGCAGTATATATGTGGTAAGTGTTGTTATGCTGCTTCGGATAACACAGGCTGCTACTTGATGCAGTCTTAACTAAAGGATGCTCCAGACTCTGAAATGAGTTCAACGTGTTTATTGAACGATTAACACAGTTCTCAAATGGGTTCGACTCTCTGCTAATCTAACTGTAGTAACTCAGTCTAACTGTACCAGCTTGCTCTAAGCCACATGCTGGGGTGTGATGCTGCTGATCAACCCTGTCTAACTCTCTGGGTGTCTGTCTGTGGAAAGAGGCAGGGTGTGAGTGCCTCATCCCTTTTATAGTGTTTATGTCATGCCTCCTTGTGGTGATGTCACCTCTGTGTGTCCTGACTGCCCATTGGTTGTGTCCTATTCTGAGTGTTCATTGGTTGCATGTTTGCATATCATGACAGTGTGCACCAGATAATGCCCCAAGAGCCTCTTCACTAAAGTGCTCAGCCAAGGTGAGTGTCTCTGGGATGGTGGAGGGTGTTGGTGACAACAGAGATGAAACATTGGTGACATCCCCGGACATATGTTTGGGGGTTTTGTGGGGTTGCAGCATGTTACATGTCATCAGCGGGACCCGCCTCGGCACCCGGTTTGCCACTGGGTTGTGGCAAGGGATATGGGACCCCAGATGGACCCGCCTGGTCGCTAGGTGATTCTGAAAGACAAAAGATAAGATGCATGGTTGGATCGCAGGTGGGGTGGGGTGTGTGTGTGTGGCATGGGGGGGGGGGGGGGGTTCATGTAATGCATGTGCCATAAGGACATCGCAATGCATTGGGGGCTTAGTTACATCTCCGATGCCAACCTCTGCCTCAGCGACTGCCCGCTCTCCAACCCCACCGACCAGGTTCAGCGCCCTCTGCTCTGTGACGGGAATGGGCCGCAGGTCCGGTGGGCCCCCACTGGTCTTTTTTCTCCCTCTGTGCTTGTAGACCTCCTCTTTGGGGACAGATAGTGCACAATGTGAGACTCTCGAACGTGGGCAGCAGTGTGGGTCCAGTGGCCTGTGTGTGCAGGGCACCTGGCCATGGCAGGCGGTATAGCTGTTGGCATGTGGTGTGCGTTAACTGATGGTGGGTGGGGTTTAATCGCGCTCTAGCAGGGGGTGGTTACCTGTGTGCATGGGTGGGGATTGGTGCCAGGTACACGGTAGTGGTGGTGACTCACTCTGGGTGACCTGGGAGTTGCCCACCCTCGCCCAGTGCTGCTTACCAGTCCACCTGGTGGGGGCTTCATGGGGGTGTGGGCATTGGGGATGTGGCAGGGTGTGGGACAAGGTTGGTGCCAGAGACACACAGCTGTTGACTCATCCTGGTCACAAAGAACAAAGAACAAAGAAATGTACGGCACAGGAACAGGCCCTTCGGCCCTCCAAGCCCGTGCCGACCATACTGCCTGACTAAACTACAATCTTCTACACTTCCTGGGTCCGTATCCTTCTATTCCCATCCTATTCATATATTTGTCAAGATGCCCCTTAAATGTCCCTATCGTCCCTGCTTCCACTACCTCCTCCGGTAGTGAGTTCCAGGCACCCACTACCCTCTGCGTAAAAAACTTGCCTCGTACATCTACTCTAAACCTTGCCCCTCTCACCTTAAACCTATGCCCCCTAGTAATTGACCCCTCTACCCTGGGGAAAAGCCTCTGACTATCCACTCTGTCTATGCCCCTCATAATTTTGTATACCTCTATCAGGTCTCCCCTCAACCTCCTTCGTTCCAGTGAGAACAAACCGAGTTTATTCAATCGCTCCTCATAGCTTATGCCCTCCATACCAGGCAACATTCTGGTAAATCTCTTCTGCACCCTCTCTAAAGCCTCCACATCCTTCTGGTAGTGTGGCGACCAGAATTGAACACTATACTCCAAGTGTGGCCTAACTAAGGTTCTATACAGCTGCAACATGACTTGCCAATTCTTATACTCAATGCCCCGGCCAATGAAGGCAAGCATGCCGTATGCCTTCTTGACTACCTTCTCCACCTGTGTTGCCCCTTTCAATGACCTGTGGACCTGTACTCCTAGATCTCTTTGACTTTCAATACTCTTGAGGGTTCTACCATTCACTGTATATTCCCTACCTGCATTAGCCCTTCCAAAATGCATTACCTCACATTTGTCCGGATTAAACTCCATCTGCCATCTCTCCGCCCAAGTCTCCAGACAATCTAAATCCTGCTGTATCCTCAGACAGTCCTCATCGCTATCCGCAATTCCACCAACCTTTGTGTCGTCTGCAAACTTACTAATCAGACCAGTTACATTTTCCTCCAAATCATTTATATATACTACAAACAGCAAAGGTCCCAACACTGATCCCTGTGGAACACCACTGGTCACAGCCCTCCAATTAGAAAAGCATCCCTCCATTGCTACCCTCTGCCTTCTATGGCCTAGCCAGTTCTGTATCCACCTTGCCAGTTCACCCCTGATCCCGTGTGACTTCACCTTTTGTACTAGTCTACCATGAGGGACCTTGTCAAAGGCCTTACTGAAGTCCATATAGACAACATCTACTGCCCTACCTGCATCAATCATCTTAGTGACCTCCTCGAAAAACTCTATCAAGTTAGTGAGACACGACCTCCCCTTCACAAAACCGTGCTGCCTCTCACTAATACGTCCATTTGCTTCCAAATGGGAGTATATCCTGTCTCGAAGAATTCTCTCCAGTAATTTCCCTACCACTGAAGTAAGGCTCACCGGCCTGTAGTTCCCGGGATTATCCTTGCTACCCTTCTTAAACAGAGGAACAACATTGGCTATTCTCCAGTCCTCCGGGACATCCCCTGAAGACAGCGAGGATCCAAAGATTTCTGTCAAGGCCTCAGCAATTTCCTCTCCAGCCTCCTTCAGTATTCTGGGGTAGATCCCATCAGGCCCTGGGGACTTATCTACCTTAATATTTTTTAAGACACCCAACACCTCGTCTTTTTGGATCACAATGTGACCCAGGCTATCTACACCCCCTTCTCCAGACTCAACATCTACCAATTCCTTCTCTTTGGTGAATACTGATGCAAAGTATTCATTTAGTACCTCGCCCATTTCCTCTGGCTCCACACATAGATTCCCTTGCCTATCCTTCAGTGGGCCAACCCTTTCCCTGGCTACCCTCTTGCTTTTTATGTACGTGTAAAAAGCCTTGGGATTTTCCTTAACCCTATTTGCCAATGACTTTTCATGACCCCTTCTAGCCCTCCTGACTCCTTGCTTAAGTTCCTTTCTACTTTCCTTATATGCCACACAGGCTTCGTCTGTTCCCAGCCTTTTAGCCCTGACAAATGCCTCCTTTTTCTTTTTGACGAGGCCTACAATATCACTCGTCATCCAAGGTTCCCGAAAATTGCCGTATTTATCTTTCTTCCTCACAGGAACATGCCTGTCCTGTATTCCTTTCAACTGACACTTGAAAGCCTCCCACATGTCAGATGTTGATTTGCCCTCAAACATCCGCCCCCAATCTATGTTCTTCAGTTCCCGCCTAATATTGTTATAATTAGCCTTCCCCCAATTTAGCACATTCATCCTCGGACCACTCTTATCCTTGTCCACCAGTACTTTAAAACTTACTGAATTGTGGTCACTGTTACCGAAATGCTCCCCTACTGAAACATCTACCACCTGGCCGGGCTCATTCCCCAATACCAGGTCCAGTACCGCCCCTTCCCTAGTTGGACTGTTTACATGTTGTTTTAAGAAGCCCTCCTGGATGCTCCTTACAAACTCCGCCCCGTCTAAACCCCTGGCACTAAGTGAGTCCCAGTCAATATTGGGGAAGTTGAAGTCTCCCATCACCACAACCCTGTTGTTTTTACTCTTTTCCAAAATCTGTCTACCTATCTGCTCCTCTATCTCCCGCTGGCTGTTGGGAGGCCTGTAGTATACCCCCAACATTGTGACTGCACCCTTCTTATTCCTGATCTCTACCCATATAGCCTCACTGCCCTCTGAGGTGTCCTCTCGCAGTATAGCTGTGATATTCTCCCGAACAAGTAGCGCAACTCCGCCTCCCCTTTTACATCCCCCTCTATCCCGCCTGAAACATCTAAATCCTGGAACGTTTAGCTGCCAATCCTGCCCTTCCCTCAACCAGGTCTCTGTAATGGCAACAACATCATAGTTCCAAGTAGCAATCCAAGCTCTAAGTTCATCTGCCCTACCCGTAATGCTCCTTGCATTAAAACATATGCACTTCAGGCCACCAGACCCGCTGTGTTCAGCAACTTCTCCCCGTCTACTCTGCCTCAGAGCCACACTGTCCCTATTCCCTAGTTCTCCCTCAATGCTCTCACCTTCTGACCTATTGCTCCCGTGCCCACCCCCCTGCCATACTAGTTTAAACCCTCCCGTGTGACACTAGCAAACCTCGCGGCCAGGATATTTATGCCTCTCCGGTTTAGATGCAACCCGTCCATCTTATACAGGTCACACCTGCCCCGGAAGAGCTCCCAGTGGTCCAGATAACGGAAACCCTCCCTCCTACACCAGCTGTTTAGCCACGTGTTTGTCTGCTCTATCTTCCCATTTCTAGCCTCACTGGCACGTGGCACAGGGAGTAATCCCGAGATTACAACCCTCGAGGTCCTGTCTTTTAACTTTCTGCCTAGCTCCCTGAACTCCTGCTGCAGGACCTCATGCCCCTTCCTGCCTATGTCGTTAGTACCAATATGTACAACGACCTCTGCCTGTTTGCCCTCCCCCTTCAGGATTCCCTCTACCCGTTCGGAGACATCCTGGACCCTGGCACCAGGGAGGCAACATACCATCCTGGAGTCTCTTTCACGTCCACAGAAGCGCCTATCTGTGCCCCTGACTATAGAGTCCCCTATTACTATTACTCTTCTGCGCTTTGACCCTCCCTTCTGAACATCAGAGCCAGCCGTGGTGCCACTGCTCTGGCTGCTGTTGTTTTCCCCTGATAGGCTATCCCCCCCGACAGTATCCAAAGGGGTATATCTGTTCGAGAGGGGGACAACCACAGGGGATTCCTGCACTGACTGCCTGCCCTTTCTGGTGGTCACCCATTTCTCTGCCTGCACCTTGGGTGTGACCACATTTACATAACTGCGATCTATGACGCTTTCCGCCACCTGCATGCTCCTAAGTGCATCCAATTGCTGCTCCAACCGAACCATGCGGTCTGTGAGGAGCTGCAGTTGGGTGCACTTTCTGCAGATGAAGCCATCCGAGACGCTGGAAGCCTCCCGGACCTGCCACATCTCACAGTCAGAGCACAGCACCCCTCTAACTGACATTGCGTCAATTAATTAAAATTAAAATTTGTCTTTTTTTTTTTTTAAATACTTTTTTTTTAAATTGCAAAGTTACTGTCAACTATCTGTTTCCTAGCACTAGATTTCTAATAGAAATGCGAAAGCTAACTATAATACTCTCCGATCTCTGGCTTAGATATCCTCTAAATTATAATTAAGTTATGATGTTTAATTAGTTCCCAAATACTCAAATTTTTTTTTTTTTAAATTTAGGTTACAATCCCAACCAGCCACTCAGGTCACAGCTTTTCTGTGATGTCACTTCAGTTTCCCCCCGACACACACAATTTGAAAAAAGGTATAAAAGTAAAAATCACTTACTTACCTTCTGAGTGTCTGAGATGTTCTCAGGTTCTCTCGCTGACAGAGACTGCTCCTCCACCTCCGATCCTTGACCTGCACAATGCTAATAATATAATAATATAATATGGCACTTACCTTACACCAATGGGTCTTATTATTAGGTTAGAGGAGGAGGGCGGGTGGGAGACACTACACGTGTAGTGTCTCGGGTTTCCTCTCCACCAGAATTTATTGGTTGGGGGGGGGGGGACTTGCCAGAGGTCGAAGTTCCGGTTCCCGCCTTATATAAAAACAAATAAAACAGAAAAGAAGAACAGACACGGGACCAGGCAAGGCTTTTTAAATTCACTACTGACCTCCAAGAAGGCCCCTGCGCACCGCTGCCGCCGAAATCCAAAGGGCTGCTCCTGTAAAGGTAAGGTTTTTAAATACACTACTCACCTCCAAGAAGGCCCCTGCGCACCGCTGCCGCCGAAATCCAAAGGGCTGCTCCTGTAAAGGTAAGAGCTTTTAAACTCACTACTCACCTCCCAGAGGGCCCCTGCGCACCGCTGCCGCCGAAATCCAAAGGGCTGCTCCTGTAAAGGTAAGAGCTTTTAAATTCACTACTGACCTCCAAGAAGGCCCCTGCGCACCGCTGCCGCCGAAATCCAAAGGGCTGCTCCTGTAAAGGTAAGGTTTTTAAATACACTACTCACCTCCAAGAAGGCCCCTGCGCACCGCTGCCGCCGAAATCCAAAGGGCTGCTCCTGTAAAGGTAAGAGCTTTTAAACTCACTACTCACCTCCCAGAGGGCCCCTGCGCACCGCTGCCGCCGAAATCCAAAGGGCTGCTCCTGTAAAGGTAAGAGCTTTTAAATTCACTACTGACCTCCAAGAAGGCCCCTGCGCACCGCTGCCGCCGAAATCCAAAGGGCTGCTCCTGTAAAGGTAAGGTTTTTAAATACACTACTCACCTCCAAGAAGGCCCCTGCGCACCGCTGCCGCCGAAATCCAAAGGGCTGCTCCTGTAAAGGTAAGAGCTTTTAAACTCACTACTCACCTCCCAGAGGGCCCCTGCGCACCGCTGCCGCCGAAATCCAAAGGGCTGCTCCTGTAAAGGTAAGAGCTTTTAAATTCACTACTGACCTCCAAGAAGGCCCCTGCGCACCGCTGCCGCCGAAATCCAAAGGGCTGCTCCTGTAAAGGTAAGGTTTTTAAATACACTACTCACCTCCAAGAAGGCCCCTGCGCACCGCTGCCGCCGAAATCCAAAGGGCGGCAGCGGTGCGCAGGGGCACCCTGAGGAGGTTGTGCAGCTTCCTCCTGCACTGCTGCCCGCTCCTGGCTGAGGGGCCCCCGGCGCTCACGGCCTCTGTCACCTACACCCAAGGCCGGTTGATATCGACGGGTGACAGCCTTCTTCTCATCCCAGGGAACAGGGTGTCCCACTCTCCTCCAAAGCATCCAACATTGTCTGCAGTTCTGCATCTGTGAATCTTGAGGCTACTCTGTGGGGTGGCATCTTCGTGGCTGGAATGAGTGTATGTGCTCTAACAGATTAACAGAGTGCTTATATATAGCTGGAGTTTGTCAGGCTCCCTGGTGCCAATCCTGACCCCAGCGAATCACACACCAACATGTGTTGGGTTTGCACCAGTTCAACGTGGTGCCAGTGCTGGCCAATTAACATGCCCTGAATTGTTCCAGGACGGGCACCGCTATCAGGGCGTTGAACACCCGTGATTCAGTCCCAGCATCAGCACTTAGTCTCTGAAAAGAAGAATCCCACACTCTTTGTTCACTCAGGGAGCTTTAAGAGCTCAATGTGATAATCCAGCTGACTAATCATTTTATGACTGCTTTACATTGAACAGTCTATTTATTTCCTCAGGGAGTTTTGTGGGCTCATGGCTGCAATCCAATTGCCTAAACAGCTTACAAGTTGTTCAAATTGGGCAGAATTTTATCAGCCTTCAGGAGGTGGCAGAACAGGCGGAAAGGACATTTCATTAATGGGAGCCAAGTTGGATAAGCTCCCCTGACCATGTTGTAATTTTACTGACACAAGAACTAGATTCAGACGACCAATTTAAATATGCAAAGACCCGAGACCCCATTAAACTCCATTTTTGCTGCAGCAGGTGTGAGGTGGCAATGAGCTAAATGGAGGTAATCTCCCTGGCTGCTCAGAGGAATATTTTTTTTAGCTACCGGGAGGAAGGTTGTGGGCAGATGAGGGGGCACCCGGACAAGGTAGCCAGCTCAAAAATTATCCTTTCATTCCAATTTTCTTTTTTGCTCATTTTCTGTAGGCTTCAGATGTTTAACCAACCATTTTCTATTTTGAAAAGTTATGGCACATGTGTGATTCTTCAAGGAATTGTAACGGTGCCAAAATTCTCAAATCAGCTATGGACTCTGGATCTGGGTTAAGAAGGAAACGCTTTCACTTGCGGAGGTTGTTAATTTCTTTGCTATTAAAAGAAACTCTTTGGAAAGTATAAAATAATAGTCATTTTGGGGCAGATTACTGAACCAAACATGGCTCCTTGTCAGTGTAAGCCTTGATGGAGTAACAACCATAAACCAATTCAGACACATACACTTGGCAATGTACCCCGAATCGATCATTTATTTCTGAATGTGTCAAATGATTTTAAATAGGAACTAATCAACAAAGTACTTCAAACTTGGAGAGATGCTGCAAGCAACTGTTTTTTAATTTGTCTCTTGGTGTTCAAGACACTTTAATTTCTCAGTTCCTTTAAGTCAGTTGATAATTCAATTTAAATTATAGATAACATTCTTATTGTAAACTTAGATACTCTAAGTTTCCACTCTCACCATACCCTGCCACATACACACAATTATGAATTATTGACGGCAGGTGGCACCTTTATAGCAATAATTAAGAAAAAGGCAGTTTATAGTATCAAAGGGAGATTTATATTCATTTACAATTATCTAACTGCCATTAAATTACAGCACATGTTTAGCCCAAATAAAATTGCTTGTTCTGTAACACCAGTCAGAATTAGGATTCTGGCTACAGTCTCTGTGGCAAGCATTTCATTGCCTTGCTCCTTTATTTGATTACCAAAATTTGAACACAGTAACAAGTAATAATGGGAAACAGGCGACCGGCAAAACATGTTTGGTTTGGTAACAGATTGTGCCATTTAATGGCAAGAAACTAGGCCATGCCTCGGATTTGGCACATAGCAAATTCTGATCATTGTAATGGCACTGGGCAAGATGAGCGTAGTGTTGCATTGTTTTTTTTCAGCACCATTTGTCAAACCAGTACAAAAGATCAAGGAATTATGAGCGTAAATTACGACCAGCACAAATAGAGTTTGCACGATCTGCTGAACCAATTTAAAAGCCATCACACTTAAAGCTATTCCAGCCCGCAAAACAAGCCACAGCACGATTGACGAAACCACCATTATGGGTTTTTGCTAAGTATGGCCTTTGAACAGGCTCATAAAATGATGTTCTGTTCTGAGATGCAATGACACTGATAGGAAAGTTTTAAAAGCTTTTTAAATATAAAAATTTTAATTTATTAGGACGACTATGGTGGTTTGCTCCCAGGGCCTTGTGCAAATTCCCCATTGAACGGGATTCGCACACTCCTATACGATTGGCCCTGAACCAGTTGCATGGTCTGTGGAGACCGCCCCTGAAAGCGGCCATGCTACCATATCCCTTCCCCCTTAAGTCCAATAACACAATACCCCAAAACTATGTACAAACATTACAATGGTTAACAGGTAACCAAGGAAAGAGAGCCAATCAGACCCGAGACCTCCAGGTCCTGCCAGACCTCAGTAGCCCAGCCACAGGCTCAGCGCTCTTTGGAAGATCGAGTGGTCCGCAGTCTATGTCATCTCAGGAGGACCCACTGCTATGACAGGTGAACTAGCCTCACTGGCCTCAACAGATGCAACAGGTTGAACAGAAACAGGAATTTCCGTCTCCTCTTGGCTGGCCCAGTTCACAGGAGTATTAACAATGCTCGCTGGACTTTTTGACTCCACATCGGCCATCACCAACCCTTGACTCCTCAGGTGGTCAACGTGCATTTTGATGGTGTGATTCTATGGGGATGACGGGTGATCATCCCGTTTCAGGCTAAATCTTCTGTGCAACTGGCCCGCATGGTCTTCTAACCAAAGTGAACCGGCATTGAAACCTTGGACCAAAACCGGGTCTCCTACCTGGAACGACCTGTCACCTCTCTCCCCAGATCACTGACTCTTCTGGGAGGCCAGACGTGCCTCCACCCTCCTTGCCAAATTTGAAAATACACGATCCAATCGGGTTCTCCACCGATGGCCCATTAGCAGCTCAGCTGGCTTTGACCCCTGTGGCTGAATGAGGGGTTGAGTTGAACAACAACAAAGATTTAGCCAACCTCTGGCCAAATGGTTTGTCAGATTGTTTTCTCATGGCATTCTTGAAAGCTTGAACAGC
Organism: Scyliorhinus torazame; assembly: GCF_047496885.1. Lineage (NCBI taxonomy): Eukaryota > Metazoa > Chordata > Chondrichthyes > Carcharhiniformes > Scyliorhinidae > Scyliorhinus > Scyliorhinus torazame. The sequence goes on along the minus strand of NC_092710.1, from coordinate 229,110,678 downwards.
TAGATCGTTCGATGCTGGGTCATTGGGATCTGTCCTCATGTGTCGTATTCTATTTGCTCTCACAAAACACTGGAAATAATCGCCGGTGGAGGGTGTGTCCAAATCAATTGACTCAAAAACCCCATGAATGGCAAATACTTGATACAAGGGATCTATTTGGCCAACGAGGGAGTGGACAATACTTTGAGTGGATATCTGCAGGCATCAGAAAAATCTTTCCCAGGAAAGGGCCCACATAATCAACATGGTCCCTGGTCCACGGGCAACCTGGCCATTCCCAGAGGTGAAGGGTGACTGAGGATGGCAAAGAATGCTGCATTTTGCAAGGGTGGCACTGTTGTACGAGTTCTTCAATGGCTTTGCCTATGCCTGACGACCAGATGTAACTGCACACCAACATCTTCATCTTTGTCTGTCCTGGATGGGTGCTGTGTAACTCTTGAAGGAGGGGTCTGAGGCAGGGTGACCACCTGTGATTCCCACAGAATCATATCATCTTCACATGTCAACTCGTCTTGATGAGTGATGTAGGACCTCAGCAGTTCAGACTTCGCCAGCCAGACTGTATCATTTGTTTGACTTTGAAGAATAGGGGATGCAATTCTACCATCGCGTTACAGCCAGTGTCAATCTGTGCTCGCCTGGTGAATCGTGGGAGAGGCCCAAACCCATTACACAAAACCTTACCTGAGTCATCTAACTCACAGCGCCCGGCGCGAGCTGGATCATGCCCTCGCTGGGCGTGATCCAGATAATAATTTAAATGAGTCATTATTCTCATTTAAATATGCGTGGCCTACTTGAGGCCATATTTTCCTGGTGCCCAGGATTCACCAGCCATACCGGTAAGTCCTCAACGGACACCAATTAGTACTGATCTCCATAAGTGTAGACCAGACATGATGGCCACTCTGAGAGTCTTGGAACATCCTTGTACTCCCAATGCCACTAGGACATACTGGCAGTGCCAACTTGGCACAGCCATGGTGCCTGGTTAGCACTGTCAGAGTGTTGGGGCACTGCCCATGTGCCAGGCTGGCAGTACCAGGGTGTTGAGGTGCCAGGTTGGCACTGTCAAGCATAATGGCCATGAAAGAGGGGGTCAGGTGGTATGAAGGATGGGGGGTGAAGGGGGGTATGGACAGGCTTCATAAATGTTGGAGGTTGAAGGGTGGGCCCTGAATGGGGGTATCCCCAAAGGGGGAGTGGGGTGGCCTGAAAGGGGTGCCCTCAGCAACCTCGGAGCAGGGTGACTTCATTTTTTGGGAATGGAGTAATGACATTGTCTGCGGAAGGTGGCATTGCCCATTGGTGGGGAGGTGTGGGGGACCCTTAAGCTCATTTAGTGATCAGCACCCCGATCTCTGAGGAGCCCTTCTTTCTGGTAAGTTCAGCTGCCCACTGCATGAAACATTTCTAAGTGAGGGCTAGGCCAGGGAAATACTCCCGAAGGCCCAGAAAAACGACTGTGTGGGTGAATCCAGGTCTGGATCTCACCCGAAAAGCCGCCAAACTCTCCCAAATTTACACTTAGAGTGGGATTCTCCAGAAAGATTTCCAAGTGTGGTAGCAAGTGAAAACTGCTGTGAGCTTCTCGGAGCTCGACCCAGCGAGGCCAGCAACGCTATTCAACGTTAATTGGTCCACTTAACTGTATGATATGCCTGTAACCAATATTGTAGGTGGCTGATGGTGCGACCTCCAACCAGCAGGTGGCGGTACAGACACACCATGCAGTCTTGAGACCGGGGTCATGTGACAAGGCACTCAGATATAAGTGCGGGCACATCCGGTGATCTGCAGGTGGTTAGAAGACATACAGTTGTGCCTAGGGATAGTTCCAAAGAATAATAATTTCTCTATAACAGATCGCTATCTTACCACGTGTGATCCTTGTTTGGACAACTCATAAGTCGTTTGGTAGATTCCTTGCTAGACATCGAACACCAAACACAACATTAACGAGGCTCCACGTGCTTCTCGCTGCAAATGAATGCTCGCCAGCCGATTCGCCAGCACCACACTCACCAGCACGCAGCTAACAAGGTCGAGCAGCACTTAAGCTGCACTTGCTCAGCTCAGCCAACCCCAGCCAGCTCACAACAATGGCACGCAGGAGACCAGCCTCAGGATTCAGGGATGCTGACCTGATAAGGCTCTTAGACACAGTGGAGGCCAGGAGGGATGTCCTGTTCTCCCGATGGTCCCGGAGGGTGAGCCACAAGGCAGCCAGTTCTGCCTGGGAAGAGGTGGCGGCGGTGGTGAGCGCCGGATTGTGAACAGGAGGACGGACCTTCAGTGCCGGAAAAAGGTCAACGACCTACACTGGGCAGCATGTGTGAGTCGACACCAAAGCACCACCCTCCCTCCCCATCCCCGCCGAGACATTTCCGCCCCCACGCGAGTATCCACCATCCCCAACTCTCCATGCGCCATTCAACCCTCCCTCCACCGCGTACCATCAACCCCCCAACCCCTTCCTCCAGACCCTCCTCCCTTCAACCCCCCTCAACCCCTTCCTTCACACACACCGTCCCATCACTGTGAACCACGTGTGTGGCTACTGAGGCCCTCTCTGTGCCTCCTCAGGAAAATCTCTCCCACAACTGCTGGGAAAGGGCCTAGACTGGTGGTGGGGTGCGGTCATAAGGGGCTGGATTCTACAGTATCCGGCGGGTGGGCCTTACCGGCGCCAAAGAGTGGCGTGAACAACTCTGGCGTCATGCTGCCCGGAAGGTGCGTAATCCTCCGCACCTTCGGGCGCTAGGCTGGCACTGGAGCGATTGGCGCCGTGCCAACCGGCGGCAAAGGGTCTCCGCCGACCGACCCGAGTTGGCACAGCGCAGGAGCTCCAGCGTGTTTCCAGAACCGCTGCCGTGATTCCTGCGCATGCGCAGGGAATTTCTTCTCCGCACCGGCCATGGCGGAGCTTGCCACAGGCCGATGCAGAGGGAAACACGGCACAGGCCTGCCCGCAGATTGGTGGGCCCTGATCATGGGCCAGGCCACCGTGGGGGCGCCCCCCGGGGCCGGATCCCCCCGCTACCCACCGAGGACTCCGCAGGCCGTCCTCAGAGCCAGGTCCTGCTGGTACAGACTTTGTGTAATTTACGCCGGCGGGACTAGCCGAAAACGGGCGTCCGCTCGGCCCATTGGGGACCAGAGAATTGTCGGTGGGAGCCACTGCCAACGGTTCCCGACCAGAGCGATGCGATCCCCGCCAACAAACTGGCGCCGGAGAATTCGGCAGACGGCGTCGGAGCGGGATTCACGTCGCCCCCCGGCGATTCTCCGACCCGGCGAGGGGTCGGAGAATCCCACCCAAGAATCCTCACCTCCTTCAAGGAACGAGCCCTGGAGGGCCTGGGTTGGCCGAGGACAGGGCGGGTACCAAAGCGGAGCTGATGGACTCGCTGAGGTGAGGAACCATCGGGCTTCACCTGGTACTCCTGTCAAATGTGACTTGTTATTGCCTTATGTAGTGTTGGGTGTTCTGATGTACAGATGAACCAACACGGTTGTATTTGGTACAACGCTGTTTTGTTTCAACTTGTTATTTACAGTTCTGTCTTGATACTCTGCACGTGGTGACTCCCTGTGTGTGATGTTAATCAGGTCCTGTCCTTGTCCTGGTCTCCAGATCTACTGGCCACCAGGTGTCGTGTTTCTTCTCTTATACTGTCTCTGTCCTTGTCTATAATTGGTTGTCGTGTTGTGTGTGCTGATTTGTCTGTTGGTCTGTCTATCATGATGTGTGTGTTTGAATATCATGACATCCCCCTTTTTTTATAAAATTATGTGCCTACGTGGTTATAAATATGAATGTGTCGTGAGTGCATCTAAAAGTGTGTGTGCGTGATATTTACAGCAGGTGCATGTGGCGTAACTATATACATGGGGCGATGTCGGGTGTGTCATGCTAACGAGGTTGTACCATAACAAAACAGGAAGACGAAAAACTTTGAAGTGTGGTCCGGTCAAACGATATCTGGAATGATAAAACAGTAACATGTTACAATACAATAGTGTTTCAACTTTAACGTGTGAACAGTCTCATAAGTCTAATCTAGTAGGTGTGCGACGAATTCGGGTTGACCGTCTCAAGGGTGGGTCGAGAACCACCTGCTGAGGTGCGAGCCTGGCCACGGGTGGCGATGGAAGGGGCATGATCTGTGGCAGCTCCACAAAGTCATCCTCGGGAACCAGTGGAGGACCCGGCGTGTGTGCACTGTTCGGTTGCGAGCGTGGAAGGCGGCGAAGGGCTCGCCGATTGCGGCGACGCACTGATCCATCCGGCATGCGTACCAGGAACGAGCGGGGAGCCACACGTCGGAGAACTTCAGCAGGTGCTGACCAGCCACCATTTGGCAGATGAATGCGGACTTTATCACCGGAGGACAGGGGGGGGAAGATCAGTCGCCCTTGTATCATACAGACTCTTCTGGCGATCACGCTGCAGTTGCATCTTGTGCAGTACCTTAGCATGGTCCGTTGTTGGTGTCAGGATGGAAGGCACAGTTGTCCTGAGGGTGCGACCCATCAGTAGCTGTGCTGGCGAGAGACCCGTGGCTAGCGGGGCCGATCGATAGGCCAGCAGGGCGAGGTGAAAGTCCGATCCGGCAGCAGCAGCCTTGCAGAGGAGCCGCTTGGCAATGTGAATGCCCTTTTCCGCCTTTCCATTTGACTGTGGATGTAGAGGGCTGGATGTTACGTGTGTGAAACCATATGATGCGGCAAAGGACGACCATTCACGGCTGGCAAAACAGGGCCCATTGTCCGACATGACAGTCATCGGAATGCCGTGGCGAGCAAAGGTGTCCTTGCAGGCCCTGATGACTGCAGACGACTTCAGATCGTGTAGGTGTATGACTTCTGGGTAATTGGAGAAGTAGTCTATGATGATAATATAGTCCATGCCAAGCGCGTGAAATAGGTCGACACCCACCTTCGCTCAGGGGGATGTCACCAGCTCATGGGGCAGAAGCGTCTCAGGAGGTTGCGCCAGCTGAAACCTCTGGCAGGTTGTGCAATTGAGTATCATGTTGGCAATATCGTCATTAATGCCCGGCCAATATACGGCCTCTCGGGCCCTCCGTCTGCACTTCTCGACTCCCAAGTGGCCTTCGTGTATTTGATTGAGAATCATCTGGCGCATACTGTGCGGAATGACGATCCTGTCTAGCTTCAGAAGGACACCATCAATGGTGGTTAGGTCATCTCGCACATTATAGAACTGCGGGCACTGCCCTTTGAGCCAACCTTCCGTCATGTGGCGCATCACTCGCTGTAGAAGGGGGTCGGCCGCTGTCTCTGTGCGTATGCGGGCCAGACTGGGGTCGTTAGCCAGCAGATTTGCCGCTGTCAAAGCCACGTGTGCCTCAACTTGACATACGAACCCCTCCGCATCTGGTTGTGTACTCACTGCTCGGGATAGGGTATCCGCCACGATGAGGTCCTTCCCTGGAGTGTAGATCAGTTGGAAATCATACCTCCTGAGTTTAAGTAAGATGCGCTGGAGGCGAGGGGTCATGTCGTTCAGGTCCTTGTTTATTATGTTGACCAGGGGGCGGTGGTCAGTTTCGACTGTGAATCGTGGAAGACCATATAAATAATCGTGGAACTTGTCCAAACCAGTTAGCAAGCCCAGGCATTCTTTTTCAATTTGCGCGTAGCGCTGTTCCATAGGGGTCATGGCCCGTGATGCATAGGCAATCGGGGCCCATGACGATGTGTTATCTTTCTGCAGGAGCACTGCTCCAATACCAGATTCGCTGGCATCAGTTGAGATTTTGGTGGGACGAGACGTGTCGAAGAACGCCAACACTGGTGCCGTGGCAAGTTTGTGTTTGAGCTTCTCCCATTCCAGCTGGTGTGTATGGTGCCACTGGAACTCTGTAGATTTCTTTACGAGATGGCGCAGAGCCGTTGTGTGGGAAGCAAGGTTGGGAATTAATTTCCCGAGGAAGTTGACCATGCCCAGGAATCGTAGTACAACTTCTTGTCGGCCGGCCGCGGCATGGCTGTGATGGCGCTTACCTTGTCCGCATCGGGACGGACCGCTGATTGGGAGATGTGGTCCCCCAGGAACTTCAATTCGGTCTGGCCAAAGGCACACTTGGCGCGGTTGAGGCGCAGGCCATTGTTTCGTGTGCGGGCGAAAACGCGTTGGAGACGATGTATGTGCTCCTGCGGAGTGGTGGACCAGATGATGATATCGTCCACATATACGTGTACCCCTTCGATGCCTTCCATCATCTGCTCCATTATTCTGTGGAAGACTTCGGATGCCGAGATTATGCCAAATGGCATCTGGTTGTAGCAGAATCTGCCGAAAGGGGTGTTGAAGGTACATAACTTTCGGTTGGACGGGTCCAGTTGGATCTGCCAAAATCCTTTGGAAGCATCCAGTTTGGTGAATATTTTGGCTTGGGCCACCTCACTGGTGATTTCCTCTCGTTTAGGTATGGGATAGTGTTCACGCATAATGTTATTATTTAGGTCTTTAGGGTCTATACAGATGCGGAGCTCGCCAGAGGGCTTCTTGACACACACCATGGAGCTGACCCATGGCGTGGGCTCCGTGACCCTGGATAGGACTCCTTGGTCCTGGAGATCCTGCAGCTGCAACTTGAGGCGGTCTTTAAGTGGCGCAGGAACCCTGCGAGGTGCGTGAATGACCGGGATGGCGTCCGGTTTGAGGCGAATTTTGTATGTGTATGGCAGTGTCCCCATGCCTTCAAATACCTCCTGGTTGTGAGCAAGGAGGGATTGGAGATTTGCGTTGAAGTCAGCATCCAGGAAGTCGGATGTGTCGTCTGGAGAGAGAGACATAATTCGCTCTACAAGGTGAAGAGCCTTACATGCCTGTGCGCCCAGCAAGGAATCTTTCGATGAGCCAACAATTTCAAAGGGGAGTGTGGCCGTGTGCGTTTTGTGTGTCACCTGGAGCTGGCAAGATCCCACGGCCGGGATGACATTGCCGTTATAGTCAACGATCTTGCACCGGGATGGCTGGATAGGTGGTTTGACCTTCATGGCATGGAATGCTGAATATGCTATGAGGTTGGCGGATGCGCCAGTGTCCAGGCGGAAGGTGACCTGCGATCGGTTGACCGTCAGGGTGGCACTCCATTCATCGGCCGGATTGATGGTGTTGACCCTGTTCACATCAATGACTGAAACCCGGAAGGCATCTTGGTCATCTGTGTCATTTGGCTGGATGTCCTGATGTACGGGCTGGACGGTCCTGACGTGTCTGCGAGGTTGTCGGAGATGTGTAGGATCCATCGGTTGAACCGCTCGACAGTAGGCAGCGTAGTGGCCCATCTTGCCACATCGTAGGCATTGTCGGTTTTTAGCAGGACATTGCCCTTTTAAATGTACAGCTCCACAGTTGCCGCACGTCATGACGTCACAGTGTTCGTTACGCCACTGCGCATGCGCAGTTCGGTCTTGCATCGGGCGCGCCTGCGCAGTGCGTCCCTCGATGTTGCCGTTGGTTTTGGCGCGCACAAGCACGGGAGACCGCGAAAAGCGCGGGAAATGGCCGCCCTCGTCCGGGCCGCGGGCCGGGAGATAATCAATTGCCTGGATGCATTCGGCCTTGTGGGCGGCCTGGTTTGCCGATTCGACGGCTAGGGACCGCCTCCGTGCCGATTCGGTCGCCTGAAATTGGGCAAAACGGCTGGTTGCATTTTCATGGAGGACACAAGCTTCCACCGCAGACGCTAAGGTCAGGCCTTTAATTTTAAGAAGCTGCTGGCGTAGGCCACTGGAGGCAACGCCAAAAACAATCTGGTCCCGGATCATGGACTCTGAGGTGGTGCCGTAACCGCAGGACTGCGCGAGTATGCGGAGGTGCGTCAGAAAGGGTTGAAAGAGCTCATCCTTACCTTGCAGGCGTTGCTGAAAGGTATGTCTCTTACTGTTCTCACCCCAGTACAACGCCGGCATCTCCATATCCCCCAGTGAGGCAGACATTCTGTCGGGACCATGAGCCATGACCGTCACCGACTGAGCGACGCCCTCGATGCCCCTGGTGGCGTCCTCTGGGGGCTCTGAGGCCAGAAGGCCCCGGCCACTGAGCGGTGGCACATGCACAGCCATGCCGCCCTTTTCAAAACTTTCATTCACTTCAACGTTAAAGTGCTGGTCTAGCTTGAGGAGGAAAGTGTCATACTTGGATTGGTTCTCGCCTTCCGCGAACACCAGTGAGTTGAATACATCGATGGTGTGCTGACCAGCGGTGGTGAGGAGCATCGCAATCTTTGTTTCGTCCGAGGCACTCTGTTTCTCATTGGCTCAGTTCAAATCGCTGCTTGAAAAGCTTCCAATTGGTGCCAAGGTTCCCAGCGACTTGCAACGGCTGCGGTTTGTTGGTGATGTCCATATGTCAGGATGGCAGGTTTGCCGGCAGGTATCGATCCACTCCTGTACCATGTAGTGTTGGGTGTTCTGATGTACAGATGAACCAACACGGTTGTATTTGGTACAACGCTGTTTTATTTCAACTTGTTATTTACAGTTCTGTCTTGATACTCTGCACGTGGTGACTCCCTGTGTGTGATGTTAATCACTTCCTGTCCTTGTCCTGGTCTCCAGATCTACTGGCCACCAGGTGGCGTGTTTCTTCTCTTATACTGTCTCTGTCCTTGTCTATGATTGGTTGTCATGTTGTGTGTGCTGATTTGTCTGTTGGTGTGTCTATCATGATATGTGTGTTTGAATATCATGACACCTTACTGATTGACTCACCCTTCCCACTGACCACATGTCCATTCTCCCGCAGGTCCTCCAGCCAACGGCGCCAGTGCATCCCGGGTGACCCCCTCTCCAGCCTCCCAGTAGAACACCTTGGAGGGGAGATCCAAGGAAGACATGATCGAGGGGGTCACAGCTGTCATCCCCATCCTCCAGCAGAGCAGATACATGCCCCTCAGTGGGAAATGTTAGTGGTCAGGCCTCTGGGGCACAGGTGGAGGCAGGAATGCCAGGCAAGAAAGCAGTTGGAAGTCTGTTGGATCCCAGGACCCAGCTGATGCTAAGCCTGTGGATGAGGTATTCCCGGAGCTGATGGAGACATTAGGGTGCAGTCAGGATATTGAGAGGGAGATGTCAGCGAGACTCCAGCAGATCCATGGCCGATTGGAGCAGTCCCAGATACTACGGGTGCAAGAGATGTAGCCGGTAATGCGTGGCCCCAAGGCCAACGCTGTTCGGGTGACGACCAGAGTAGAAGGCCTGGTGCATGACGTCAGCACCGCGAGTGGAGGTGTCCAAGGCGTCGCTCAGTCGGTGACGGTCATGGCTCATGGTCCCGACAGAATGTCTGCCTCACTGGGGGATGTGGAGATGCCGGCGTTGTACTGGGGTGAGAACAGTAAGAGACTTACAACACCAGGTTAAAGTCCAACAGGTTTGTTCTCACTGTGCTCACTGGGGGATGTCACCCAATACTAGGCTGACCTTGATGAAGTTCTGTGGGACATATCCCGCTCCCAAATGGGAATGGCCGAGGAGCTGGAGCTTGCCCCAGTTGCAGGTGGGTATTGCCGAGGTGTTACAGAGCATGTCCCAATCACTGAGGAGCATCACCGAGGGCGTCAACACGATGATGCAGACCAGGGAAACTGCCAGGGCTGGCGGAGCCGGATGAAGAAGGGGCAGCCAGGGCTCGAACCAGTGTCCCTCCATCCCAAGGTGAACCCCAGAACCCCAAGCAGGAGGAGGGGGCGCTGAGTGTGAACCCAGACTTGTCCCATGGAGTGGCGATAGTGGCCACCAACTGCCCGAGTTCCACCCCTCTGATGAGGCTGCGTCCCGCAGCCAGCACCTGGAAAAGGGCGGCATGGCTGTGCATGTGCCACCGCTCAGTGGCCGGGGCCCTCTGGCCTCAGAGCCCCCAGAGGACGCCACCAGGGGCATCGAGGGCCATGGGACGAGGGAAGCAGCTGGCAGCCTCCACCTCTGATGCGCATCTTGGGGACACACCTAGATGTAGCGGTAGAGCAAGGAAGGCTAAGCACATTGAGGACCACTGAGGACACCGGAGGAGAGGGAACGGGTGGGGAGCGGGTGTGGGGTAGGTAGGGGGTGAGGGATGGAGTGGGGCAAGGGGGCGGCACCATCAGGAGAGTGGGCAATTGTTACAAACAATAAACACCCTTGTGCGCAACCAGGAGGAAGCCTCTGTCACTTTCTTCCACAATGCATCACCGTGTGTAGGTGATGGGTGTGAGCGAGCACCCAGTAGATAGGCAGGGGTCAGACTATGGCATAGATTGAGGAGCACCAATGCCCAGCTCTCTCCAGGTTATCATCACCCTATTGCCCTCAACAGTAACCCGCTGACAGTGCCAACACAGTCCCAGCACCCTGGAGTGATGTGACATGTACCCTGGGAGGGTGGGAAATGGGAATGGGGGAATACGGACCAGGCCATATCCCAAGTGAATCGGGTGAGTATGAGGGCCTCCCGGTCCCTCCGAGCATGCAGACTCTCGCCGCTGCCGCCTGCCCTGCAGCCTTCGGCTGGTACTCCGGTTCCTCGATGGGCTCGTCCTCCAGCCCTGCTGGTCCTGCAGCGCCTCAGCATCTTCATCCTCCTCCTCCTCCCCAGAGATGGCCATATATTCTTCATCACCAACCTCCCTCTCGTCGCTCTGCTGCTGTGCGAGGATGTGGAGGGCACAGCAGGCCACCACTTTAGAAGCTGTCAGATTTCATAACAATTGCACGATGTGAATCATGAGGCAGGAACAGTTTCTAAGTTAAGTAAAATAGTTTTGCCTCCTTTGCCGTTCATTATGAAATGTTGCAGCATGAGTTATATCTGTGTTCATTAAGGTGAGCAATGTTTGAAACTGTAACTACCCTTCCAAAATATTTTGCAAGTTTGTTACTTCTGCCAACTGGCAAGCTGTCAAGTAAGAGATCAAAATTATAAATGTTGAAAAGTATTCAAATGAGTTCAAACAGTTCATTCAATGGATAAAAAAGCAGATTTCACATAAATGAACAGGTAGCCCAGTATGATAACCGACTGTAAATATTTAATCTTTTCGCATTGTTCTTTGTATTCAGCCGAGTCATCTGTTGAGGTAGTAGTTCTGAAGTCTGTTTGTTTGCTTGAGTAATGTTATGGGCTCTTGGCTGCAATCCAACTACTTAATCATTTTACAAATACTTGATTCTGTTTACATAGCTCGCTTGAAGTATCTGCCTATTTACACAGGGAGTTTTATGAATTCATCAATGGTTTCCATTTATTATAATGAGTTCTGTTCATAAAATGCAGAGTGGGTTGGGGGGTGAAGGAGTGAGGTTTAGGGGTGAATGGGGGGTTTAAAGGGAGTGGAGATGTAGGGTGACCATGGGTGTTTAAAGTGGTCATAAGTGTAATAAGGCCACGGAGGCAGAAATCCCTTCACCAAAATTCCTTTTATTTACAAAAGCAGCAGCTGAACAACCAGGTGCATTCAGCTTGCTGTCGACACTGTGAGTGCAGAGGATCTGACACTCCATGTTATATACAGAGAAAGAGGTTCGCTGATTGGGCCACTAATCTGGGAACTCATATTCTAATTGGCCAATCTCAAAGGCCTTGTCTAAGTCATTACAATAAGGTTCAATGTTATATATGTAAGCCTGTAATTGCATCGGAAGAATTGTGCCAGGGATTTTGGGGATCGGAGATGGACTTTCCAGCCTGGCAGTTTTGGACTTGGTCCATCGCTGCTCCTGCAGCTTCTGGTGTCAATACAATCTTCAGGCCACCTAGGACCTGGGCCCATTGAAAATTCCATCGCCCTGCCAACCGAGAGAGAGAAAGAGAGAGAGATGAAGGAATATTTCACGGGGTTAGTCTCATCTCCCGATTCTCATCTCCAACATGAAAATCTGGTCCAATTATGTTCAACAAAATGTTAAAGTGGAAAATTGAGCAAAAACAATTCTTAAAACTGATGGAGTACTGAGCACAATTTGTGCCCAGTGTGTCAATTGTGCCAAAACGGCTCAGAATGGAAACAGTGCATGAAGTGTGCAGGATGGTCATCCTTTATTTTTAGTGGGAAAGATTCAAAGCAATGATCTTCCTATTTGTTTACTTTAGTGGGGAATTACTAATCTATCAAAACATTGTAGCCCTAAATCAACGGAGAATTTCACCAACTTAAGCTTAGTGTGCAAAACATGGACATGAATTCGAAAATGTCCGAAACAAAGAAGCAAATGGTAGGCAGAAGTGAGACTGTTTGCTGTTGAAATAATTCTCTGCCTCACTTTCTCCAAGATAAAATAGTTCACAATATAGAGGAAGGAACAAGATCTGATGAAAATCATCTAACATCCAGGCCATCAGCATGATGGAACAGGCAGCTCTGGAGGTCAATCATTCAGTGAGAACACAAAGTTTCAAGGATGGAAGGCAAGGGCTTAATTAAGCACATTGCCTGCCTAGCGTTGTATCCTTTCCTTCAACTCAAGCAATCACAGTTTGACAATGCCATGTTGCGTAGTGTCAGCTACTACAGTCTGGCCTGTCAGTGTAATGCCAACTCTCTTGTTCTTTTCTCCTTTCTCGATTCTCATTAACAGTTACTCACTCTTCCAACTTTTTTCATTGGGCAGGAAATACAAAGGTCTGAGAACTCGCACGAACAGACTCAAAAACAGCTTCTTCCCCGCTGTTATCAGACTCCTTAACGAGCCTCTTATGGACTGACCTGATTAATACTACATTCCAGTGTAATGATACGTAGATTGACATGAAACTAAGGGGTTAATCAGAACACCCGGCTGTGGCAGGCCCACTAGAGGGCACTACACAACTCATTATAAAACCAGACACACACTAGACCCTCCCCCTCACTCCTGGCAGGGACTGTAGGATTAGCACCAGAATAGTTTAGATCTCAGGCTGGGTCACCACATGTGGCCTAGATCCCAGTTGCAAAGTTAGTCATTATAACTGAGTTACTAGAGTTAGATCAGCAGAGTGTCGAACTCATTTATCTCGTTGTTGTTACTGAATAAATCCTTTCAACTTACTTCAAGGACTGGAGTGTCTTTCAACATTGTCTATGGTAAGTAGCAACTTATGTTAATCAAACAGCATAACATAACATCCTGTATGCTTCACCTAATGCCGGTGTCTAAGTATTTACATTGTGTACCTTTTGTTGCCATAGTTTGTATTTTCTTTCTATTTCTTTTTCTTTTCATGTACTTGATGATCTGTTTGAGCTGCTGGCAGGAAAATACTTTTCACTGTACCTTGGTATACGTGACAATAAACAAACCCAATCCAATCCCACCAAGGAAGGTTAGTCAAAGCAGATGTCATCATGCATCCCATCCCTCCCAAGCATCAGCACCGAGATTGACTCCCCGGCCTGGTTAGACAGTGCATTTGCACTTTGCGAGTTTTGCCACCAACAGTCCATAAAATGCCTGAAAGTTTGGAGGAGCCTATTTCAACCTTCTCTTGCATCCTGCCAGAGGTCTTCTGTGAACTGTTTGGCAACCCCCATGGAAGCTGTAACTAGGTTCCCTAACCAGGAGTCAGACCGACCAGCTCTTGTCGGTATGTTCAAAGTTAAACTTTTCCTTTTATTCTTGGGATGCAGTCATCACTGGCAAGGCTCGTATAAATTATCCATTTCTAAGTGCTCTTCTTGAACCACTGCAGTCCATGTGATGAAGGTGCTCTCAACAGTGTTGTTAGTTGGGGTTCCAGAATTTTGACTCTGCAGTGATAAAGGACCAGAAATATAATTCCAAGTCAGGATGGTGTGTGAGTTGGAGGGGAACTTGCAGGTGGTGCAGTTCACAGGCATCTGCACAGTTTGGAAGGTGCTATCAACAAAACCTTAGTGAGTTGCTGCAGTGCATCTTCTTAATTGTGCACATTGCTGCCACTGTGCATCCGTGGCGAAGGGATTGAAATTTTATGGCGGTAGTGTAGGGTGCAAAGCAAGTGAGATGCTTTATCCTGGAAAATGCTGAGCTTCTTGAGTGTTGGAGCTGTACTCATTTAGGCAAATGGAGATTATTCCATCACACTCCTGACTTGTGCCTTATATAGAATCATATAATTTACAGTGCAGGAGGAGATCATTTGGCCCATCAGGTCTGCACTGGCCCTTGGAAAGAGCACCATACGTAAACCCATACCTCCACATTATCCCCATCACCCAGTAACCCCACCTAATCTTTTGGACTCGAAGGGGCAATTTAGCATGGCCAATCCACCTAACCTGCACATCTTTGGACTGTGGGAGGAAACCAGAGCACCCGGAGGAAACCCACGCAGACACGGAGAGAACATGCAGAGTTCACTCAGACAGTCACCCGGAATTGAACCCAAGATCCTGGAGCTGTGAAACAGTAGTGCTAACCACTGTGTCACCATGCCGCCCCAGATATAGATGGTGGGCAGGCTTTGTGGAGTCAGTGGTGTGTTACACACAATAGAACTCCAAGATTCTGACATTCTCTGGTAACCACAGTATTTTTATGGCTGGTCCAGTTCCAATTCTGGTCAATTGTGACCTCCGTAATGTTGAAAGTTGTGGATTCAGCAATGGTAATACTGTGAATGTCAAGGTGGTACTCACCAAATAGTGCAATGTTACTTGCCACTTATCAGCCCAAGCATGAATGTTGTCCAGATTTTGCTGCATGCCTTCATGGATTGCCTCAGTATCTGGGACGCTGTGCATGGTGCTGCGCATTATGCAACCATCAGCGAACATTCCCACTTCAGACATTATAATAGAGGGAAGGATTGGATTGGATTTGTCTATTGTCACGTGTACCGAGGTACGTTGAAAAGTATTTTTCTGCGAGGTAATTGATAACATTGTTGAAGATAGTTCGCTTTAGATGTCCTTGGGCTGAGAGGATTCATTACCAACAACCACAACCATCTTCTTTTGAGTTAAAAGCACAATATTGCGGATGTTGGAAAGCTGAAATAATAACAGAAAATACTGGAAATGCAAAGCAGTTTTTTCTTGCAGTTTCTGTGTTTATTCTTTTGTGTTCGGCTTGACTCTAGCTGTTTTTTTTTGTTCCGGTTCCTTCATGCCATACTCAGTCAAATGCTGCTGTGAAGTCAGGGGCTGTGACTCTCAACTCACCGCTCACCTCGCCCTTTGGACTATTGTTTGACTGAGGTTTTAAATGGTATTTGAAGTGGAGTGGTCATGGCAAAGCCCAAACTGAGGTTCAGTGAGCAGGTTATTGGTGACTAGATGCCACTTGTCATGCCCACTCAGTTATGCCAATTAAATTATTTAAAATAGACACTTTACTTATAAAGGCAGAATGAAAAATGAAAAGTTGACCTTGAAACAATAATCTTTATTATTGTCACAAGTAGGCTTACACTGCAATGAAGTTACTGTGAAAAACCCCTCGTCGTCACACTCCAGCACCTGTCCGGGTACACTGAGGGAGAATTCAGAATGTCCAATTCAGTTTTGGGTTGTGGGGCTATTGGATGGTGGTGGGGGGGTGGGGGATGCTGCTTTGCTGACAGAGGAGGTATCAATTTCGGGGTACCAATTGAGGTTCGGGGGCGGTGGCTCCCTGTAGGGGGCGCTCGAGGAAGCGAAGTGCGGGCTCAAGGTTGGCCAAACAAAGGGCAATGGCTAGTCGGCGGGGGGAGCGTGGGGGGGGGGGGGGGTGTTAGCCCCCCGTCCAGGCTGATCACGTGGAATGTGAGGAGGTGAGGAGGCCGGTCAAAAGAGCGCGTGTGTTTGCGCATCTAAAGGGGTTAAAGGCAGACGTAGCAATGCTTCAGGAGGCACATTTAAAGCTCGCAGATCATATTATATTGAGAAAGGGATGGGGAGGCCAGGTGTCCATTCAGGGCTGGATTCGAAGACCAGGGGGGTAGCAATTCTGATCAGCAAGGGTGTGGCATTCGAGGCTGGGAGGACAAATTTAATCTGCCGCCAGGAAACGCCTTTAAATATCTGCAAGAACGAGCCTTCCTGAAAAAACAGGTAGTGGCCTTTCCGACGCTGCCGCCACTGAGGATGCAGGACAGGGTAGTCTCCGGCACCTGGGTGGGGAGGGGAAGGTGTCGGATATCTACCAGGAACTACAGGAGGCGGAGGAAACCCCAGTGGAGGAGCTCAAGGGCAAGTGGGAGGAGGAGCTAGGTGAGGAGTTGGAAGCGGGTCTGTAGGCAGAGGCCCTGGGCAGGGTTAAGTCCTCCTCATCATGTGACAGGCTCAGTCTAATTCAATTTAAGGTCATCCACAGGTCGTCCACACATGACGGCAGCGAGAATGAGCAAGTTATTTGGGGTAGAATGTATGAGGTGCAAGGGCTGCCCTGCAAACCATGTCCACATGTTTTGGGCATGCCCGGAGCTTAGAGAATTCCGGCAAGTGTTCGCGAGGGCAATGTCCAAGGTGCTTAACACACGGGTGGTGCCGAGTCCAGAGATAGCGATCTTTGGAGTGTCAGAAGACCCGGGAGTTCAGGGGGCGAAAGAGGCCGACGTCTTGGTTTTTGCCCAGTAGTCTATGGCTACTGGTTTTTGCCCAGTAGTCTATGAGGCTATGACAGGTGAGGACCTTGAGAGGATTGATATCACCAAGGAGGTAGTGATGGGCAAGCTAATGGGGCTAAAGGTAGACAAGTCTCCTGGCCCTGATGGAATGCATCCCAGAGTGCTAAAAGAGATGGCTAGGGAAATTGCAAATGCACTAGTGATAATTTACCAAAATTCACTAGACTCTGGGGTGGTCCCGGCGGATTGGAAATCAGCAAACGTGACACCACTGTTTAAAAAAGGAGGTAGGCAGAAAGTGGGTAATTATAGGCCAGTGAGCTTAACTTCGGTAGTAGGGAAGATGCTGGAATCTATCATCAAGGAAGAAATAGCGAGGCATCTGGATGGAAATTGTCCCATTGGACAGACGCAGCATGGGTTCATAAAGGGCAGGTCGTGCCTAACTAATTTAGTGGAATTTTTTGAGGACATTAACAGTGCGGTAGATAACGGGGAGCCAATGGATGTGGTATATCTGGATTTCCAGAAAGCCTTTGACAAGGTGCCACACAAAAGGTTGTTGCATAAGATAAAGATGCATGGCATTAAGGGGAAAGTAGGAGCATTGATAGAGGATTGGTTGATTAATAGAAAGCAAAGAGTGGGGATTAATGGGTGTTTCTCTGGTTGGCAATCAGTAGCTAGTGGTGTCCCTCAGGGATCAGTGTTGGACCCACAACTGTTCACAATTTACATAGATGATTTGGAGTTGGGGACCAAGGGCAATGTGTCCAAGTTTGCAGACGACACTAAGATAAGTGGTAAAGCAAAAAGTGCAGAGGATACTGGAAGTCTGCAGAGGGATTTGGACAGGCTAAGTGAATGGGCTAGGGTCTGGCAGATGGAATACAATGTTGACAAATGTGAGGTTATCCATTTTGGTAAGAATAACGGCAAAAGGGATTATTATTTAAATGATAAAAAATTAAAACATGCTGCTGTGCAGAGAGATCTGGGTGTGCTAGTGCATGAGTCGCAGAAAGTTGGTTTTCAGGTGAAACAGGTGATTAAGAAGGCAAATGGAATTTTGTCCTTCATTGCTAGAGGGATGGAGTTTAAGACGAGGGAGGTTATGCTGCAATTGTATAAGGTGTTAGTGAGGCCACACCTGGAGTATTGTGTTGAGTTTTGGTCTCCTTACTTGAGAAAGGACGTACTGGCACTGGAGGGTGTGCAGAGGAGATTCACGAGGTTAATCCCAGAGCTGAAGGGGTTGGATTACGAGGAGAGGTTGAGTAGACTGGGACTGTACTCGTTGAAATTTAGAAGGATGAGGGGGGATCTTATAGAAACATATAAGATTATGAAGGGAATAGATAGGATAGATGCGGGCAGGTTGTTTCCACTGGCGGGTGAAAGCAGAACTAGGGGGCATAGCCTCAAAATAAGGGGAAGTAGATTTAGGACTGAGTTTAGGAGGAACTTCTTCACCCAAAGGGTTGTGAATCTATGGAATTCCTTGCCCAGTGAAGCAGTAGAGGCTCCTTCATTAAATGTTTTTAAGATAAAGATAGATAGTTTTTTGAAGAATAAAGGGATTAAGGGTTATGGTGTTCGGGCCGGAAAGTGGAGCTGAGTCCACAAAAGATCAGCCATGATCTCATTGAATGGCGGAGCAGGCTCGAGGGGCCAGATGGCCTACTCCTGCTCCTAGTTCTTATGTTCTTATGTTCTTAAGTTCTTATAGTCCGGAGACGGATTTTATTAATGTGGAGGGACTCGAAGCCCCGAGTGTAGAGACTTGGGTTAACGACATGGCTGGGTTTCTCAGCCTCGGAAAAATAAAGTTTGCCTTAAGAGGGTCTACGCTCGTGTTCTCTCAGAGGTGGCAGCCATTCGTCGACTTTCTCAGGGAAAATTAAAATGTCAGCAGCAGCAAACCATGGGGGGGTGGGGGTGAGTGCTTCATTGGGATGGTGTGGGAAGACTGAGTCGCGTGGCATAATGTCTGTTTAATTGTTATTGGATATTCTCTTTTTTCACTATGTTAATGTTCACTCTAGTTTGTTTTGTTATTATTGTTACTACTGTTTTATTATGAAAAATTCTGCAAAATGTTAATAAAAATATTTTTTTTTAAAAAGGAAGTCCAATTCGCCTAACAAGCACATCTTTCGGGACTTGTGTGAGGATACCGGAGCACCCGGAGGGAACCTACGCAGAGACGGG